>NC_053393.1:81051586-82398372 GCF_905171765.1 Bufo bufo | reverse complement strand
TATTGTTGGTTTTAGAGTGTGTCTCAGCAGATACTTTGTCACATTATGCACCTTAGTGAAAGATCCATTATCTCAAATTTAGGCATACAACCGTAAAATAGCATCAACCTATCAAATTCTTGTCTTCAAGTAAAAAAAAAACATAATAATGGCATGAGCAAAATAAAAACTTCATGCTCTAGCCTGCTAAGCTGATAAAATTCCTCCACTCACAATGTGAATTTGTGACCTGACATAATATGATTCTTGACCTGAACAACAGTGATGAGGATCAAAACTGCTCATTCTTCGGAGTAACAGGTTCAGTAGAATTGATTTCAAGCATAAATCACTGTAATAGCGAGATAGGTATCAGTTGAGCTGATGTGTTTTTATAGAAATATTATGATTTCACCGAAACCAAATACTTTAAATTGAAATGTATTCCCACATCAGACGATTCCGAGATCCTCGAAGAAGATGTTGAATAAAGTGGCTTAATATCCTCCTTGTCTTTATATTGTAATACCTATTTAAATGAAATGCCATCTTCTGGTTTATGTACAAATGTGTAGATGAAATGTATAAAAGATATATATAAACTAAGCAAAATAATAAAACATTAACAAATTGGGACAGATTTGCTAATCCTGTCTAAAATATAGATAGTGTAAGGGAGTCCAAAGATTTGCCAGATTTGTCACAGTAACTCATGCTGGATGATACATTTGGCTCATGGTTAGACACGTTTGCTGCATACTGACAAAGTGTTGGTACAATTTAGTTGCAATATGTCGCATCTTTGGTAAAGCCCCTTTTATGCTAAGTCATGCCCCTTTTCCGCTAAGCCCACTTAGTGAGCTAGGTCCACTGGATTTTACTGAAACTGGATGTGCCGAATTGCAACAAAAATACACAAAATTGTGCCAAATTTTGTGCCATGGTCAGATGGAACAGGTGATTGTCGGGAATGACTTGTTCCTTTTTGACAATCACTTGCTCATCAGTGGAGGATAAAGCTGCATTTTCTTGCACAAAACTACTCCACAGTATGAGGAGGAAAGGCAGCTAATGCGATCGCTAGTCCCCATACAGAATCATTGATTGCCGGCAGCAGAGGTTGTTTAATCACCATGATCTGCTACCGGCAAACAATGATTTAGGGGACCGCCCAACGATTGTATTACCTGATAAACAAGAGTTTCGCTCATTCACTGGGTAATCGGTGGCACCTTTACAACAGCAGATTATTAAAGAGGATCTGTACAGACACTCATTAGCGATAATCTGCCAGAACATTGGGCAATCACCAAAAAATTGAATGAAAATAACTTACATATGTATGAAGATCCAAACAACTTTATTGTAAGTATATATAAACATATAAACAATACATACATACAGGGCTTTTTTTCTGGTGGAACGCACCGGAACGGCGTTCCGCCACCTTTTGACATCGCAGCCTGCCATGCTCCAGCATCGCAGGCTGGATGTATCAGCGGGGAGGGACTGGGAGGAGGAGCTGGGGGCCGGTGCGTTCACTGTGCTCCGGCCCCCGCTCCAGTACAGTTATAGAATGTGTAAAATGAATAATGATTCTATTTATGAGGCCCCCTCTGTAGTAGAACATTCAATATATCCATCCTACTCACAGGACTGTTATCGTAATCCAGGCCGGCCGGGCAGACGAGCGGCAGCGTCACTGACTGACGTCACGTGCCCGGCCTACTTTATGAATGAAGCAGGCGGCGCAGGCAGGTGACATCAGTCAGTGACGCTGCCGCTCGTCTGCCCGGCCGGCCTGCATTACGATAACAGCCCTGTGAGTAGGATCATGGATATATTGAATGTTCTACTACAGAGGGTGCCTCATAAATAGAATCATTATTCATTTTACACCTTCTATAACTGTACTGGAACGGCAATGGGGGGGTCTGTGGATGGCACTGTTATGGGTGGGGGGGGTCTGTGGATGGCACTGTTATGGGGTTGGGGGGTCTGTGGATAGCACTGTTAGGGGGGGTGTCTGTGGATGGCACTGTTATGGGGTGGGGGTCTGTGGATGGCACTGTTATGGGGTGGGGGGTCTGTGGATGGCACTGTTAAGGGGGGGGGTCTGTGGATGGCACTGTTATGGGGTGGGGGGGTCTGTGGATGGCACTGTTAAGGGGGGGGGGTCTGTGGATGGCTCTGTTAAGGGGGTTCTGTGGATGGCACTGTTATGGGGTGGGGGGTCTGTAAATGGCACTCTTAAGGGGGGGGTCTGTGGATGGCACTGTTATGGGGTGGGGGGGTCTGTGGATGGCACTGTTATGGGGTGGGGGGGTCTATGGATAGCACTGTTAAGGGGGGGGTCTGTGGATGGCACTGTTAAGGGGGGTCTGTGGATGGCACTGTTAAGGGGGGTCTGTGGATGGCACTGTTAAGGGGGGGTCTGTGGATGGCACTGTTATGGGGTGGGGGGGTCTGTGGATGGCACTGTTATGGGGTGGGGGGGTCTGTGGATGGCACTATTATGAGGTGGGGGGGTCTGTGGGTGGCACTGTTATGGGGTGGGGGGTCTGTGGATTGCACTGTTATAGGATGGGGGGGTCTGTGGATGGCACTGTTATGGGGTGGGGGGGTCTGTGGATTGCACTGTTATGGGGTGGGGGGGTCTGTGGATTGCACTGTTATGGGGTGGGGGGGTCTGTGGATTGCACTGTTATAGGATGGGGGGGTCTGTGGATGGCACTGTTATAGGATGGGGGATCTGCGGATGCCATCCCCAGATCCCCCATTAACAGTGCCATCCCCAGATCCCCCATTAACAGTGCCATCCCCATCTGGGGGGTTTCTTTGCTGGGCTGGACTTTTATAGCCCCCCCAAATTTTACTTGCATCCCTGTTCTCTAAAGGGGCGGTTTTAGGGGGCGGTCCTAGGGGTGGGTAGGGGCGTGGCCAGGGGAGGGGGGCTGAGTTCCACCACCTTTTTTCTGAGAAAAAAAGTGCCTCTTTTTTATGCCACCCTCGCACTTTTCCAAAAGGGGACATGGCAAGGGCAGGAAAGGGGAGTAACCAACACCCAAAACAAATTAATCTTCATTTACACCAGTTTTCTGGCATCTATTCTAAGGAGCGAGTGCCACGTGTAGTCACAAGCCAAGGCAGCGTGTCACTGTTGCAACTGCTATTGGGACTGATACCTCCTTCCATTAATTCACACATCGGGACAGACCCATCGCTGTGCTGGTCCAGAGTGGTAAGCTCAGAACTACTATATGTAACCACTGTGATAATTTATCTCCTAATGCTGCAACATTGTATCGCAGAGCAAGTTATAAATAGAGAGACAAAAACTAACATCATGATCTATGAGCGGAAACATTTCTAATAGGAGTGTCTTTACTATACTAGGAGGACATTTCAAACCTTGATGGCCAGATTTTTTTTATATACATCAAGGGTCCTGCTGATGTATATTGCATTGTATATAATTGGTTTTGTTAAATTATGTCATTCTTTTTATTTAATTAATCTCAGACATTTAAACCACCAGGCAATCAGAAAAAAAATCTTATATTCCAGATTTGTTCTTGTATTCTGTATTTCTCATAGTT
Organism: Bufo bufo; assembly: GCF_905171765.1. Lineage (NCBI taxonomy): Eukaryota > Metazoa > Chordata > Amphibia > Anura > Bufonidae > Bufo > Bufo bufo. Next base: position 82,394,794 of record NC_053393.1, on the reverse strand, counting down.
TGTCCTACATACTGGAGGCCACAAGGGCACTCCCGCATGTATATGACCCGGAAATGCTCACATGTAAGTTCCCCTTCATAGGAATGCTCATTAGCAATTATCTGATGGATGTGCCGCCGATTACCCGATGAACAAGCAAAATCCTCGTTCATTAGGTAATATACAGTATAATAACACGTGGTTTGATCTGACATGTTTTCCGTTTGGATCAAATGACATCTGTGTTGTTTCTTGTGCTTACCACACCTTCTTTCCCCAGGTGTTGCTATTATGGTCATTTAACCTTCTCTATTTATTGTTGTTTCTTCCACTATGCTATGCGGTTTACAGCTTCTGTTGGAGTTGTGGATAGCTGGTGTGTGGATCTCGGCTTGAAGTTCATGGTGCCACTTGAAGTTAAGTGTTTTCTTTCCCTTTTGTATTTTGTTTGGGTTATTTTGTGTGTTGCATTTCCCTGTCATTTGTATTAAGGTCTGAGGGCGACTCCTGTTTGTTCTTCCTTTTGGAGGAACAGGTTGTCTCAGTCCTGACATTAGTACCAGGGTCCTATAGGGTGAGTTAGGACACTATGTATTCCGGTGTCACGTGCCGGATGTCCCCAGGGGGACCTCCGGGACGTCATACAAGCAGGACAAGGCAAACAGGCCAAGGACCATGGAACACATAACTTATTACAAAGGAACCAAGACACATGACAATGATTATAACAGAAGACCTCAATGTACTGAAACGGATCAGTGGGTGTGAACCCACTGCACCACTGACTAGCAATACTCTGGTGGGGCGTAACTAAGCAGCTACCTGGTCTTCACTAGAGCCTCAGATGGTGAGAATAGGCTTGCGCTGTAAGAGTAGTTGCCAGGGGCTACTCCAGAGCGTAAACCGAGTCAGTGGCAGCAGGATCAGGTGGCAAGGAGATACCAGACAAGGGACTGACAGTATATTGAATCAACAGACAGGCAGGAAGAATGGAACAGAGGTAGAAGCAGGTACCTTCGCCCCAAGAAATAGAAGCAAGACGGCCCCAGGAAGAGCTGCACAGAGACATGGGGGGGAACATAGGAACCCTCTTCTGAAGGCAGATATGGACAGACATGAATGGAACACCAGAAGCAGTAAGGACTGCCAGACAGACAATAATAGGAACATAGATCAGACGCAGATAAGCTCTGCTAGGCTATACAAATACAAAGATCAGATACAAGGCAAGGTACAGGGCCAGAAGACAACAATACAGAACCAGGCAGAACACACCGATGTGTAGATAGTAGGACCACTTGGGTCAGCAGCAAAGGGCAAAAAATGGCAAGAAAAACGTAGACAGACAGACTACACAGAGCAGAAGGGTGAAACACCCACAAGACAAGACAGAACAGACTGACCTCAACACTCCAAGCTCAAAGGCAGAAATAGCAGCCTAACGAGCGCACCTGAAAGGACCCACCCAGGAACCGATCAGGGGAGGTTAACCCCATCAGAATCAAACAGGGAGGTACCTGTCACAACCAGACAGCGGAGAAGCTCTGACAGGAGCTTTCCAGATCCTCCTCCTTGAGTTTCTTTGTTTTGGTTAAGTTCCTCATCTCGTTAGTCTATCTCAGCTGTCATGCAGTTGGACTGATTGCTTCCCTTTAAGTTCCTCCCCATAATGCAGTAGTGTGCGGCTTATACAACTTCCTGGAGTGTGTGTGCATGCTGTTTCTATTCCTCAGTCCTCTGCAAGATAAGTGCTGTTCCTTTATTTTGTGATTTTCTGTCTGCTGGATTTTCAGGTGACCCTGACTCCCTCCGTGTCTTGTGTAGGGAGCCGGTGGTCGTGTCCCCTCACTATTGTAGGGTCTTCAGGTATTAGATAGCCGAGGTACGTGGATATGCGCCCATCCACCTTTGGGGTGTTCGCATAGGCTGAGCAATTAGGGAGAGTGGCAGGTCTCATGTAGGGGTCTCCCTTTTGTTCCTTAGTTGTGGATCCAGTGAGTCATTAATTGTATTGCATTGTCTTGTTTCCTGTACACCATCCGTGACATTATAAGCCGCCAAAACCGTCTCAAGCATGGATCCGGTTTCACTTTTGGCTGAGCGCTTCCAGGGTCTTTTATTGGAGGTAGCTGATCTCCGTAAGACTTTTTCTCAGTTTCAAGTGACCGGTTCAGCTTGCGTTCATGGAGTTTGTTTTGAGCCTAAGATCTCGCTCCCGGATACGTTCTCCGGGGGTAGTGAGTATTTTGTGCGTTTTAGAGAGGCTTGCAAACTCCATTTTCGCCTTCTTCCCCATTCCTCTGGTGATGAAGAACGGAGGGTGGGGATCATTATATCGCTGCTCAGGGGTAACGCTCAATCCTGGGCCTTTTCGCTGCCGAGGGGGCACGGCCCCTCCGTTCAGTGGATGAATTCTTTTTAGCCCTGGGTCAGATATATGATGATCCGGATCGTATTGCTCTGGCTGAGTCTAGACTACGTCTGTTATGCCAGGGTAAACAATCCGCAGAGATATACTGCTCAGAATTTCGGAGATGGGCAGCTGATACTGGTTGGAATGATGCTGCACTCCGAAGTCAATTTTGCCATGGTCTTTCAGAGGGATTGAAAGATGCATTTGCCTTTCATGAGAGACCTACCTCCTTGGATTCTGCTGTCTCAGGCCGTTCGTATTGACAGGCGTCTTAGAGAGAGAGGAGAGATCTCTCCTTCCTGTCATACTCAGTCCCGGGACAGTGCAGCGGTCCCTTTCTGTGCGCAGGGGTCTCAGTTGCGGTCAGCCCCTTCTGAGCAGGAGCCCATGCAGCTGGGGTTGATTGCCTCTGACAATAGAAGATTCAGCCCGCATGGGAGGGTTTGTTTTTGTTGTGGAGGTATAAATCATTTGGCAAATGTTTGTCCCTCTAGGAGATTCAGGCAGTCTTCTGGGAGTAATAAAGAAACAAAAAGGAAAAAATCTTTTAAAAATGTTCCGTCTGTTACTATTGGCAGGGTTGAGGCGGAAATTGAAGGTTTTCCGTTTGCTTGTAGTTCCCGTTTTGTCCTGCCTGCTAGGGTGGCGCTAGAGAGCAAGAGCATTTTTTGTGAGATTTTTGTGGATAGTGGAGCAGCTGTCAATCTCATTGATAATCAATTTGCAATAACTCATGGTTTCCAGGTATGCACTTTGCGAAAGGATATTCCTGTTTTTGCTATTGATTCCGCTCCACTTTCTCAGAAATCATTAAAGGGCATAGTTCACAATATTCGTTTAATTGTGAGTGATGCTCATGTTGAGGATGTGTCATGTTTCGTCCTTAGCGGTTTGCCTACTCCTCTAGTGTTGGGGCTACCCTGGCTCACTAAACATAACCCCACCATTGATTGGCAAGCGAGGCAAATAAATGGTTGGAGTTACTCTTGCAGAGAGAATTGCCTCATGACATCTGTTTCTGAGGTTTCTACTAAGACTGTACCACCTTTCCTCTCTGAATTTTCGGATGTCTTCTCTGAGAGTGGAGTTCAGGATTTGCCCCCGCACAGGGAGTACGATTGCCCTATTAATCTCATCCCAGGCGCCAAACTGCCTAAATCTCGTTTATACAATCTTTCCCAACCTGAGAGGGTCGCTATGCGTGCTTATATCTCTAAGAGTCTGAGAAAAGGACACATACGACCCTCGAAGTCACCTGTTGCCGCTGGTTTTTTCTTTGTTAAGAAAAAAGATGGTTCTTTAAGACCTTGTCTGGATTTCAGGGAGCTGAACAGTATCACTATTCGTGACCATTATTCGCTTCCTCTGATCCCGGACCTGTTTAACCAGGTTGTTGGGGCTAAAGTCTTTTCCAAATTAAACCTAAGAGGGGCATACAACCTGGTCAGGGTCAGAGAAGGAGACGAATGGAAGACGGCTTTCAATACCCCTGAGGGCCATTTTGAGAATTTGGTTATGCCTTTTGGTTTGATGAATGCCCCAGCCGTTTTTCAGCATTTCGTGAACAGCATTTTTTATCATTTAATGGGAAAATTTGTATTAGTGTATTTGGATGACATTTTGATTTTTTCTCCTGATTTCAAGACTCATAAGGAACACTTACGTCAGGTCTTGCTCATCTTGTGGGAGAATAAATTATACGCGAAACTGGAAAAATGTATGTTTGCGGTTCCAGAAATTCAATTTCTGGGGTTTCTTCTCTCCGCTTCTGGTTTTCGCATGGACCCCGAGAAGGTCCGCGCTGTGCTTGAGTGGGAGCTTCCTGAGAATCAGAAGGCGCTGATGCGTTTTTTGGGCTTTGCCAATTATTACAGGAAATTTATTTTGAATTATTCCTCTGTTGTTAAACCACTCACTGATATGACCAGAAAGGGGGTAGATTTTTCTTCCTGGTCGGTAGAGGTGCGTAAGGCCTTTTCTAATATCAAGGAGAGTTTTGCTTCCGCTCCCATCCTGGTACAACCTGATATTTCGTTACCATTCATAGTTGAGGTTGATGCTTCTGAGGTAGGGGTGGGTGCGGTCTTGTCTCAGGGTTCCTCTCCTGCCAAATGGCAACCATGTGCCTTTTTCTCGAAGAAACTCTCCTCCGCAGAGAGAAATTATGATGTGGGAGATAGGGAATTGTTGGCCATCAAGTTGGCTTTTGAGGAATGGCGCCATTGGCTAGAGGGAGCCAGACACCCTATTACCGTGTTTACTGACCATAAAAATCTGGCCTACTTGGAGTCAGCCAAGCGTCTGAACCCGAGACAGGCCAGATGGTCTTTGTTCTTTTCAAGGTTTAATTTTGTTGTCACGTTCCGCCCTGGGGTTAAGAATGTGAAGGCAGATGCCCTGTCACGTTGTTTTCCGGGAGGTGGGAATTTTGAAGACCCGGGTCCCATTTTGGCTGAAGGTGTGGTGGTCTCTGCTCTTTTTCCTGAATTGGAGGCAGAGGTGCAGGCAGCCCAGTCAGAGGCTCCTGATCTTTGTCCTCCTGGGAGGTTGTTTGTGCCTCTCGCTTTGAGACACAAGATTTTTAAGGAACACCACGATACGGTCCTTGCTGGGCACCTGGGGGCAAGAGCCACACTGGATCTCATCGCTCGGAGATTCTGGTGGCCTGCGCTTCGTAAGTCGGTTGAGGGTTTTGTGGCAGCTTGCGAGACTTGCGCTCGTGCCAAAGTCCCTCATTCACAGCCATCAGGTCCTCTCCTTCCCTTACCCATTCCTTCCCGTCCTTGGACACATCTGTCCATGGACTTCATAAAGGACTTGCCTCGTTCCTCGGGGAAGACTGTGATTCTGGTGGTGGTGGACCGTTTTAGCAAAATGGTGCATTTCATCCCTTTTCCTGGTTTGCCCAATGCTAAGACGCTGGCGCAGGCATTTATTGACCACATTGTCAAATTGCATGGTATTCCTTCAGACATAGTCTCTGATAGGGGCACGCAGTTTGTTTCCAGATTCTGGAAGGCTTTCTGTTCTCGCTTGGGGGTTCGGTTGTCATTCTCTTCTGCTTTCCACCCGCAGTCGAATGGCCAGACAGAGCGCGTCAATCAGAATCTGGAGACATATCTGCGCTGTTTTGTGGTGGAGAATCAGGAGGATTGGTGTTCTTTTTTGTCCCTTGCTGAGTTCGCTTTAAATAACCGTCGTCAGGAGTCCTCTGATAAGTCACCATTTTTTGGTGCATATGGGTTTCATCCGCAGTTTGGGACTTTCTCAGGAGAGGGGTCTTCTGGTTTACCTGATGAGGACAGATTCTCCTCGTCTTTGTCATCTATTTGGCAAAAGATTCAGGATAATCTAAAGAGCATGAGTGAGAGATATAAGCGTGTGGCAGATAAGAGACGTGTGCCTGGTCCGGACCTGAATGTTGGTGATCTGGTGTGGTTGTCTACCAAGAATATCAAATTGAAGGTTCCCTCCTGGAAGTTGGGTCCTAGGTTTATTGGGCCTTACAAGATCCTGTCTGTCATCAATCCTGTTGCCTACCGTCTTGATCTTCCTCAGACTTGGAAGATCCATAATGTTTTTCATAAGTCCTTATTGAAACCTTATGTTCAACCTATTGTACCCTCGCCTTTGCCTCCTCCTCCGATTATGGTTGATGGAAATCTTGAATTTCAGGTCTCTAGGATTGTGGATTCTCGTCTTGTCCGCGGTTCCCTCCAGTACCTCGTTCATTGGGAGGGTTATGGTCCTGAGGAGAGGATGTGGGTCCCAGTGACGGACATTAAGGCCACTCGTCTCATCAGGGCTTTCCATAGGTCCCATCCTGAGAAGGTGGGCCCTGAGTGTCCGGAGTCCACTCGTAGAGGGAGGGGTACTGTCACAACCAGACAGCGGAGAAGCTCTGACAGGAGCTTTCCAGATCCTCCTCCTTGAGTTTCTTTGTTTTGGTTAAGTTCCTCATCTCGTTAGTCTATCTCAGCTGTCATACAGTTGGACTGATTGCTTCCCTTTAAGTTCCTCCCCATAATGCAGTAGTGTGCGGCTTATACAACTTCCTGGAGTGTGTGTGCATGCTGTTTCTATTCCTCAGTCCTCTGCAAGATAAGTGCTGTTCCTTTATTTTGTGATTTTCTGTCTGCTGGATTTTCAGGTGACCCTGACTCCCTCCGTGTCTTGTGTAGGGAGCCGGTGGTCGTGTCCCCTCACTATTGTAGGGTCTTCGGGTATTAGATAGCCGAGGTACGTGGATATGCGCCCATCCACCTTTGGGGTGTTCGCATAGGCTGAGCAATTAGGGAGAGTGGCAGGTCTCATGTAGGGGTCTCCCTTTTGTTCCTTAGTTGTGGATCCAGTGAGTCATTAATTGTATTGGATTGTCTTGTTTCCTGTACACCATCCGTGACAGTACCAAATCAGGTCAGGGGTAACCAGAAATCACAGCATACCAAGCTGCAATACAGGACGTTGCCCCTAGCAACCAGCATGCATGGAACCACGTAGCCAGTAAGAGCGCAACCAACCTGACATACCCACAGAAAGATGAACCTGACATACCCACAGAAAGATGATACAGCCAAAGGGGGTACACACACACACTGGCAGGTTCACACTAGATACCGCAGCAAGCACACAGCCAAAAGCAACCAGCCTACACAGAATCACCTGCAGCCAGTACGCAAAAGGCGTGCAGCCATCTTGCACGGCAAACCACGTCACAGTGAACCACACCATGACATCCGGTATATGAACTCACCTACCTTTGGGGTCTGTTCATACTGGTAGTTAGTCAGGACTTTTATTAGGGTTTTACTAGAAGGTGTCCATCTCCTTTCCCTAGTTTCCAGGCCTTATTCCCTCACCCTTTCCCTCCTATTTTCAGTGTGGTATTTCCCTCCCACACCCGAACGTGACAAGAAGTCAATATGGACTTCGGAATTGAAGGATTGTTTTAAAATATAGATATGGACATGGAAAATCATCAAAAGTTATAAAAAAAAGTTTAACATAAAAACCTGACCTATACCAAAGGTCATTTTCTGATGACACATTCCCTTTAAAGAGGATCTGACAGACACTACTCCTGGTTTAGTAAATATTTGTATTTAGGGGACTGTGTTGTGCTGTTCCTCTGTTAGTGCTTATGGATATTTATATGCATGAATAAATTGGCAAATAGTGTTACCAGTCCCCTTGTCAAAGGTGTGTGCCCTTGCACTGTCTGGGTGTCAGCACTGATTGGACAGTGTGAGAATGTCTATGGACACACCCTGGACAAATGATTATACTGGTTATTCCTGATTAGCAAGTTATTCAAATGTTATTAGTTGGAATAATAAAGGAATGACTCAACACAGAGTTCTAGAAAACACATTGAAGATATAAGTGAGGGACATGAACATGTGGAGTCACTGTGGGTAGAGATACATGGAGCTAAAAACAACAATAAATTACTAATAGGAGTTTACTATAAACCACCTAATATACCAGAGTCCACAGAAAATCTACTACTAAATGAGATAGACAAGGCGGCAAATCATAATGAGGTGGTTATTATGGGGGACTTCAACTACCCAGTTATAGACTGGGAAACTGAAACTTGTATATCTCATAAAGGAAACAGGTTCTTGGCAATAACCAAAGACAATTACCTCTCCCAACTGGTTCAGGACCCGACTAGAGGGACGGCCATACTGGACTTAGTATTAACCAATAGACCTGACAGAACAACAGACGTGCAGGTTGGGGGACACCTGGGAAATAGTGACTATAAAGTAATAACCTTCCAATTATCATTCAAAAGAGCGTTTCTACAGGGAGGAACAAAAATAGCAAACTTCAAAAAAGCTAAATTTAGCCAACTAAGAGAGGCCATAGGCCTAACTAAATGGGATAAAGTCCTCACAAATAAAAATACAGCCACAAAATGGAATATCTTTAAAAGCATCCTAAAATCTCATTGTGAGAGTTACATACCGTATGGGAATAAAAGGTTAAGGAACAAAAAGAAACCAATGTGGACAAACAGAACTGTAAAGAAAGCAATAAATGACAAAAAGAAAGCATACAAAACATTAAAAAAGGAGGGTAGCACGGAAGCATTGAAAAACTATAAGGAAAAAATAGAACATGTAAAAAACTAATAAAAGCGGCCAAACTAGAGACCGAGAGATTAATTGCCAAAGAGAGTAAAACTAACCCTAAAATGTTCTTCAAATATATAAATGTTAAAAAGTATAAATCTGAAGGTGTCGCCCTTTAAAGAGTAATGGGGGGGGAGTCACAGAGAGCAACGAGGAGAAAGCAAAGCTGTTAAATATTTTTGTCTCCAATGTATTCACTGAGGAAAATAAACTGTCAGATGAAATGCTGAATGTTGAAATAAATTCCCCATTGAAAGTGTCCTGTCTGACCCAGGAAGAAGTACAACAGCGACTTAAAAAGATTAAAATAGACAAATCGCCAGGACTGGATGGCATACACCCCACGTATCCTAAGGGAATTAAGTAATGTCATAGCCAGACCCTTATTTCTGATATTTGCGGACTCTATACTGACAGGGAATGTCCCACAGGATTGGCGCATGGCAAATGTGGTGCCAATATTCAAAAAGGGTCCAAAAACAGAGCCTGGAAACTATAGGCCGGTAAGTTTAACATCTGTTGTGGGTAAACTGTTTGAAGGTTTTCTGAGAGATGCTATCTTAGAGCATCTCAACGGAAATAAGCAAATAACGCCATATCAGCATGGCTTCATGATGGATCAGTCATGTCAAACTAATTTAATCAGTTTCTATGAGGAGGTAAGTTCTAGACTTGACAGCGGCGAATCAATGGATGTCGTATATCTGGACTTCTCCAAAGCATTTGACACTGTACCACATAAAAGGTTAGTATATAAAATGAGAATGCTCGGACTGGGAGAAAACGTCTGTAAGTGGGTAAGTAACTGGCTCAATGATAGAAAACAGAGGGTGGTTATTAACCACCTCAGCCCACAGTGCTTAAACACCCTGAAAGACCAGGCCACTTTTTACACTTCTGACCTACACTACTTTCACCGTTTATTTCTCGGTCATGCAACTTACCACCCAAATGAATTTTACCTCCTTTTCTTCTCACTAATAGATCTTTCATTTGGTGGTATTTCATTGCTGCTGACATTTTTACTTTTTTTGTTATTAATCGAAATTTAACGATTTTTTTGCAAAAAAATGACATTTTTCACTTTCAGTTGTAAAATTTTGCAAAAAAAACGAGATCCATACATAAATTTTGCTCTAAATTTATTGTTCTACATGTCTTTGATAAAAAAAAAATGTTTGGGTAAAAAAAAAATGGTTTGGGTAAAAGTTATAGCGTTTACAAACTATGGTACAAAAATGTGAATTTCCGCTTTTTGAAGCAGCTCTGACTTTCTGAGCACCTGTCATGTTTCCTGAGGTTCTACAATGGCCAGACAGTACAAACACCCCACAAATGACCCCATTTCGGAAAGTACACACCCTAAGGTATTCGCTGATAGGCATAGTGAGTTCATAGAACTTTTTATTTTTTGTCACAAGTTAGCGGAAAATGATGATTTTTTTTTTTTTCTTACAAAGTCTCATATTCCACTAACTTGTGACAAAAAATAAAAAGTTCTATGAACTCACTATGCCCATCACGAAATACCTTGGGGTCTCTTCTTTCCAAAATGGGGTCACTTGTGGGGTAGTTATACTGCCCTGGCATTCTAGGGGCCCAAATGTGTGGTAAGGAGTTTGAAATCAAATTCTGTAAAAAATGACCAGTGAAATCCGAAAGGTGCTCTTTGGAATATGGGCCCCTTTGCCCACCTAGGCTGCAAAAAAGTGTCACACATCTGGTGTCTCTGTATTCAGGAGAAGTTGAGGAATGTGTTTTGGGGTGTCTTTTTACATATACCCATGCTGGGTGAGATAAATATCTTGGTCAAATGCCAACTTTGTATAAAAAAATGGGAAAAGTTGTCTTTTGCCAAGATATTTCTCTCACCCAGCATGGGTATATGTAAAATGACACCCCAAAACACATTCCCCAACTTCTCCTGAGTACGGAGATACCAGATGTGTGACACTTTTTTGCAGCCTAGGTGGGCAAAGGGGCCCATATTCCAAAGAGCACCTTTCGGATTTCACTGGTTATTTTTTACAGAATTTGATTTCAAACTCCTTACCACACATTTGGGCCCCTAGAATGCCAGGGCAGTATAACTACCCCACAAGTGACCCCATTTTGGAAAGAAGAGACCCCAAGGTATTTGCTGATGGGCATAGTGAGTTCATAGAACTTTTTATTTTTTGTCACAAGTTAGTGGAATATGAGACTTTGTATGAAAAAAAAAAAAAAAAAAAATCATCATTTTCCACTAACTTGTGACAAAAAATAAAAAATTCTAGGAACTCGCCATGCCCCTCACGGAATACCTTGGGGTGTCTTCTTTCCAAAATGGGGTCACTTGTGGGGTAGTTATACTGCCCTGGCATTCTAGGGGCCCAAATGTGTGGTAAGGAGTTTGAAATCAAATTCTGTAAAAAATGACCAGTGAAATCCGAAAGGTGCTCTTTGGAATATGGGCCCCTTTGCCCACCTAGGCTGCAAAAAAGTGTCACACATCTGGTATCTCTGTATTCAGGAGAAGTTGAGGAATGTGTTTTGGGGTGTCTTTTTACATATACCCATGCTGGGTGAGATAAATATCTTGGTCAAATGCCAACTTTGTATAAAAAAAATGGGAAAAGTTGTCTTTTGCCAAGATATTTCTCTCACCCAGCATGGGTATATGTAAAATGACACCCCAAAACACATTCCCCAACTTCTCCTGAGTACGGAGATACCAGATGTGTGACACTTTTTTGCAGCCTAGGTGGGCAAAGGGGCCCATATTCCAAAGAGCACTTTTCGGATTTCACTGGTCATTTTTTACAGAATTTGATTTCAAACTCCTTACCACACATTTGGGCCCCTAGAATGCCAGGGCAGTATAACTACCCCACAAGTGACCCCATTTTGGAAAGAAGAGACCCCAAGGTATTCGCTGATGGGCATAGTGAGTTCATGGAAGTTTTTATTTTTTGTCACAAGTTAGTGGAATATGAGACTTTGTATGAAAAAAAAATAAAAATCATCATTTTCCACTAACTTGTGACAAAAAATAAAAAATTCTAGGAACTCGCCATGCCCCTCACGGAATACCTTGGGGTGTCTTCTTTCCAAAATGGGGTCACTTGTGGGATAGTTATACTGCCCTGGCATTTTCCAGGGGCCCTAATGTGTGGTAAGTAGGTAAATGACCTGTGAAATCCGAAAGGTGCTCTTTGGAATATGGGCCCCTTTGCCCACCTAGGCTGCAAAAAAGTGTCACACATCTGGTATCTCCGTACTCAGGAGAAGTTGGGGAATGTGTTTTGGGGTGTCATTTTACATATACCCATGCTGGGTGAGAGAAATATCTTGGCAAAAGACAACTTTTCCCATTTTTTTATACAAAGTTGGCATTTGACCAAGATATTTCTCTCACCCAGCATGGGTATATGTAAAATGACACCCCAAAACACATTCCCCAACTTCTCCTGAGTACGGCGATACCAGATGTGTGACACTTTTTTGCAGCCTAGATGCGCAAAGGTGCCCAAATTCCTTTTAGGAGGGCATTTTTAGACATTTGGATACCAGACTTCTTCTCACGCTTTGGGGCCCCTAGAATGCCAGGGCAGTATAAATACCCCACATGTGACCCCATTTTGGAAAGAAGAAACCCCAAGGTATTCAATGAGGGCTATGGCGAGTTCATAGAATTTTTTTTTTTTTGGCACAAGTTAGCGGAAATTGATATTTTTTATTTTTTTCTCACAAAGTCTCCCTTTCCGCTAACTTGGGACAAAAATTTCAATCTTTCATGGACTCAATATGCCCCTCACGGAATACCTGGGGGTGTCTTCTTTCCGAAATGGGGTCACATGTGGGGTATTTATACTGCCCTGGCATTCTAGGGGCCCTAAAGCGTGAGAAGAAGTCTGGAATATAAATGTCTAAAAAATTTTACGCATTTGGATTCCGTGAGGGGTATGGTGAGTTCATGTGAGATTTAATTTTTTGACACAAGTTAGTGGAATATGAGACTTTGTAAGAAAAAAAAAAAAAAATTCCGCTAACTTGGGCCAAAAAAATTTCTGAATGGAGCCTTACAGAGGGTGATCAATGACAGGGGGGTGATCAATGACAGGGGGGGTGATCAATGACAGGGGTGGTGATCAATGACAGGGGGGTGATCAGAGAGTCTATATGGGGTGATCACCCCCCTGTCATTTATCACCCCCCTGTAAGGCTCCATTTAGATGTCCGTATGTGTTTTGCGGATCCGATCCATATATCCGTGGATCCGAAAAAATCATACGGACATCTGAATGCAGCATGACAGGGGGGGGGGTGATCAATGACAGGGGGGGGTGATCAATGACAGGGGGGTGATCAGGGAGTCTATATGGGGTGATCACCCCCCCTGGAAGGCTCCAGGGAGACGCCTGTATGTGTTTTGCGGATCCGATCCATCTATCAGTGGATCCGTAAAAATCATGCGGACATCTGAATGGAGCTTTACAGGGGGTTGATCAATGACAGGGGGGTAATCAATGACAGGGGAGTGATCAGGGAGTCTATATGGGGTGATAACCACAGTCATTGATCACGCCCCTGTAAGGCTTCATTCAGACGTCCGTATGCGTTTTGCGGATCCGATCCATCTATCAGTGGATCCGTAAAAATCATGCGGACGTCTGAATGGAGCTTTACAGGGGGGTGATCAATGACAGGGGTGTAATCAATGACAGGGGGGTGATCAGGGAGTCTATATGGGGTGATCACCACAGTCATTGATCACGCCCCTGTAAGGCTTCATTCAGACGTCCGTATGCGTTTTGCGGATCCAATCCATCTATCAGTGGATCCGTAAAAATCATGCGGACATCTGAATGGAGCTTTACAGGGGGTTGATCAATGACAGGGGTGTAATCAATGACAGGGGGGTGATCAGGGAGTCTATATGGGGTGATAACCACAGTCATTGATCACGCCCCTGTAAGGCTTCATTCAGACGTCCGTATGCGTTTTGCAGATCCAATCCATCTATCAGTGGATCCGTAAAAATCATGCGGACATCTGAATGGAGCTTTACAGGGGGTTGATCAATGACAGGGGGGTAATCAATGACAGGGGGGTGATCAGGGAGTCTATATGGGGTGATAACCACAGTCATTGATCACGCCCCTGTAAGGCTTCATTCAGACGTCCGTATGCGTTTTGCGGATCCGATCCATCTATCAGTGGATCCGTAAAAATCATGCGGACATCTGAATGGAGCTTTACAGGGGGGTAATCAATGACAGGGGGGTGATCAGGGAGTCTATATGGGGTGATCACCACAGTCATTGATCACGCCCCTGTAAGGCTTCATTCAGACGTCCGTATGCGTTTTGCGGATCCGATCCATCTATCAGTGGACCCGTAAAAATCATGCGGACATCTGAATGGAGCTTTACAGGGGGTTGATCAATGACAGGGGTGTAATCAATGACAGGGGGGTGATCAGGGAGTCTATATGGGGTGATCAGGGGTGATCAGGGGCTAATAAGTGGTTAATAAGTGACGGGGGGGTGTAGTGTAGTGTAGTGGTGCTTGGTGCTACTTTACTGAGCTACCTGTGTCCTCTGGTGGTCGATCCAAACAAAGGGGACCACCAGAGGACCAGGTAGCAGGTATATTAGACGCTGTTATCAAAACAGCGTCTAATATACCTGTTAGGGGTTAAAAAAAACACATCTCCAGCCTGCCAGCGAACGATCGCCGCTGGCAGGCTAGAGATCAACTCTCTTACCTTCCGTTCCTGTGAGCGCGCGCGCCTGTGTGCGCGCGTTCACAGGAAATCTCGCGTCTCGCGAGATGACGCGTATATGCGTGACTGTGCGCAGCGCTGCCACCTCCGGAACGCGATCCTGCGTTAGGCAGTCCGGAGGTGGTTAACGGTACACACTCAGATTTGGTCACTGTCATTAGTGGAGTACCTCAGGGGTCAGTATTGGGCCCTATTATCCTCAAAATATTTATTAATGATCTTGTAGAAGGCTTGCACAGTAAAATATCAATTTTCGCAGATGACACTAAACTGTGTAAAGTAATTAACACTGAAGAGGACAGTATACTGCTACAGAGGGATCTGGATAGATTGGAGGCTTGGGCAGATAAGTGGCAGATGAGGTTTATCACTAACAAATGTAAAGTTATGCACATGGGAAGGAATAATGCAAGTCACCCGTACATACTAAATGGTAAAACACTCGGTAACACTGACATGGAAAAGGATCTAGGAATTTGAATAAACAGCAAACTAAGCTGTAAAAAACAGTGTCAGGCAGCTGCTGCCAAGGCCAATAAGATAATGGGTTGCATCAAAAGGGGCATAGATGCCCGTGATGAGAACATAGTCCTACCACTTTACAAATCATTAGTCAGACCACACATGGAGTACTGTGTACAGTTCTGGGCTCCAGTGAACAAGGCAGACATAGCAGAGCTGGAGAGGGTCCAGAGGAGGGCAACTAAAGTAATAACTGGAATGGGGCAACTACAATACCCTGAAAGATTATCAAAATTAGGGTTATTCACGTTAGAAAAAAGACGACTGAGGGGCGATCTAATTACTATGTATAAATATATCAGGGGTCAGTACAGAGATCTATCCCATCATCTATTTATCCCCAGGACTGTGACTGTGACGAGGAGACATTCTCTGCGTCTGGAGGAAAGAAGGTTTGTACACAAACATAGAAGAGGATTCTTTACGGTAAGAGCAGTGAGACTATGGAGCTCTCTGCCTGAGGAGGTGGTGATGGTGAGTACAATAAAGGAATTCAAGAGGGGCCTGGATGTATTTCTGGAGTGTAATAATATTACAGGCTATAGCTACTAGAGAGGGGTCGTTGATCCAGGGAGTTATTCTGATTGCCTGATTGGAGTCGGGAAGGAATTTTTTATTCCCCTAAAGTGAGGAAAATTGGCTTCTACCTCACAGGTTTTTTTTGCCTTCCTCTGGATCAACTTGCAGGATAACAGGCCGAACTGGATGGACAAATGTCTTTTTTCGGCCTTATGTACTATGTTACATTCTAGAATTGTTTCATGAGGAATACAAGCATTTACTTAAAAAAGCACAATTCCAGGAGAGGTGACAGATCCTCTTTAAATCTAATTTACTACAACACATAATATTCCACTCTCCATAATCCACACTATATGTCATATTTGAGAACTGATGTCAACCTAAATTCTAAAAATGATAATGATAGATAGCGTGAGTATACTGTGAGAGTGATTTTGCACCATGAAAAAGGGAATGAATTTGGTTAGAAATATATAGTACAATATGTAAGGAAATTGTTGGTCAATTCATTCATTAATATAATAAGTAATTTATCTCAAAACTCGACTTTCACTATAAAAAATCTGAAATTACTACTCATCAATCTTCAGTCCTTTGATGGAACTGTGGCAATCATTTTCTCCTCTGAGCAGTACCAAGAGAAGAATAACAAATCAAAAAGGAATGTATGAAAGCATAGCCGCAGTAAAGATCCTGTTATCTTAGTTTTATTAAATGAGATATGAATAGATCATTTCATATCTCATTTTTTCCCAAAAAAATTATGAGTTGAAACCGAATTTGAATTTCTGGCCATTTCATTCATGTGTCAGCCATTTTTCAGACCAGAACACAGGAAAGATTAAGAAGGAGGATGAAATAGCCCAAAAGGTGCCTGTGTTGACACACTGGCAGGTATTTCCCACCAAAAACCCAACATTTTTTGACTATTTAAAAAACAAAAAAAATTATCTGACAGGGCAGTGCTTTTTTAAAAGGGGCTGTTACCAGCAACAGCCATGCGTTTACCAATAGCTACCCTGTCCCTGTCCCTGTCACATTGACTAGTATTAGGAGACCTCAGAGTGTCATCCACAACTTGTCAGACCAATTGGGGCATTTTTGAAGATCTGAATTGGCCGAATAAAAGGAAAGACGCTCATCACTAGATAGGAAAAACAAATTATTATACTCATTTATTTATTTTTTTAATTTTATACAATTTATTATTTTATACTTAATGAGGCCGACAGAAAACTGCAACAAATAAAGCATTATAGGAGACAGGAGGAGCGTACAATATTTAGATGCAGTGGAAATATGATGGGTACACAATGTACAGCACAAAGCCAGGATTAAGTGCGTTACACAAGTGAACACTGTAACTGCGCTCAGGCTGAAAAATCCTGTTCAAATCCAATAAGTGGTTTAAGATGTACAAATAAAGGTTTCTGCAGGGAGTCAGGCATTAGAAACCACCTGGAGCATGTGGTAGATATCGTATCCATCACTACAGCAGCTGGGCTAAAATTATAAATACTACTGCTTTTCATCACGCCTGTTTTAATGCATACATTTGTGCTGTCACTGGCACCCCAGGAAACATGCTAACTACAAAAACTAATGGTACCCATTACCTGATATTCATACATGGAACTGGAGAGAATAGACCCATAACACAACAGTAAGCACAAACTGATATCCAAATTATTTGTTAGTGCTGGCAATAGAAAATCCAAATAACCAATTGGTAATATTTAATGGTACACAGTGTTTTCGAAAGGGGAAACAAGGCAATTTGGCAGAAAGTCACAGCCATCCATCTGATTTAAGCAGGAGAAAAAAGACCAGACAGAATGTTTGCAGAAAGAACGCGTGAAAATTAGCTGCTAATTTTAGCTGCGTCTGTTTCCCATGGCCAAATATTATGCTTCGAACCAAGACGTTTCACTTGAAACAGAACGAATGGCGTCTACAGTATTCTAATTGGCCTGAAATATTTAGTGATTTGCTCTGACAACCAGTGTTAAATATTAGTTGATAGACGTGACGTTATAAAAGTGATACAATTAAGAATCTGTAGTATGTGTGTGTGTGTATATATATATATTGTAAGCAGACAGCAGAAATTGTATTGGAGGGAGTGTATATCTCGCCCGGAAAGTTAAGCTGGGCGAGATATGAAAAGCCGGATAAGGTTGTTTTGTTCAGGAGCCTAGTTGCTGAACTGTTCGTAAATGGTAAAATCAGGGCCGGCTTGGTTGGAGTGGTGAATAGAGATGGCCTTGCGGTTCGCCCGGCGGTCGTTTCGCTCGTTCGCTGTTTGCTGAACGGGCGAACATATGGCGATATTCACGCCCGCCATATTCTTTTACATTGTGAAGAACTTTGACTCATGACACATCCATCAGGTGGTACAGGACAGCCAATTGAGACGTTTCAGCACATGGACATACATAAATAAACCCGATCTGGCCGCCATTTTACATTCTGTCTTTTGCCAGTGTAGGGAGAGGTTGCTGTGTGGAGCAGGGACAGACTGTTAGCGACACCAAAGGCTAGCTAATAGGGCCACAAAAGTCCTTTGAAGGACTGGTATAGGTGTGTTATCGATAGGTGTGACTTACTGAGGGGTGTAATACACTTATAATATACTTTCTAATATAGAAAGTATTATAGTGCAATTGTATTGTGCAGCAGTTGTGTACGGTTCTTCTGCGATACTGCAGCCACACAGAGTGACAAATGCTATTGGAACAAATATTTTCTACTGGTGTGATATACCAGTTGTCCCCCCAAAAAAATGATTTAATCAGGGGTGTTAAATACCAATAATATACTTTCTATATAGTGCATTTAGGTAGTGCAGCATTTGTCTGCGGTTTTGCTGCGTTACCTCAGCTACACAGAGTGAAAAACACTATTTGAAGAAATAATTTCTACTAGTGGGATTAACCCCTTCCCGACTGTCAAACGGCCATATACGTGCTATCTTCACATACCCCGTGCAGCTAGCACGTGTATAGATGTCATGGCAGCTTCTGCCCCTGCCCTGCTGCTGTCACCGACAGCATACAGTTCAGTAATGCCGGCAAGGGACCAATCAGAGTGGTCCCTTGCCGGCAATCGATCTGATTGGTTAGTCTGTGCAGACTAACCAATCGGATCGCGGGAGTGTAAAAGTGCCTGTTCCAGGCTCTGATCTGCTCTCTGCAGATCACAGCCTGAAATCAGGTAATGTGCGGTCCCCCCCTCCCATCCATGCATCCTGCCCCATATGTGCCCCCTGCCCCTGATGCGGTCCCCCTGCTGTATTTGATGGCTGTGGCTCCGTTCCTGAGCCGCCGCCATCAGCAGCGAGTGTTAGCTGTAGGTTGACACTCTGCTGTAACCCCTTAGATGCCGCGGCAGCGGTATCCATGGGGTTAATAGAGGCTGCCGTGCCCAGTGGTTGCCATCTACAGGAAATCTGATAGTATTATACTTTGCAATGCAAAAGCATTGCAAAGTATAGTACAGCCATCAGCCCCACTGGATCTTCAAGATCCAAGTGAGACTTGATAAAAAAAAAAATTGAAAATAATAGAAGTAAAAATAAATAAATAAATATGTAAATTAAAAAAATTAATTGCCTTTTCCTATAAAAAAAACAAAAACAAAACTAGACATATTAGGTATCACCGCGTCCGTAATGACCATCTCTATAAATATATCACATCATCGACCCCATCCGATAAACACCATAAAAAAAAAAGAAAACTGTCAAAAAAAGGCATTTTTTTCACCTTACATCACAAAAAGCGCAACACCGAGCGATCAAAAAGGCGTATGTCAAACAAAATGGTACCACTAAAACCGTCACCTCATCCCGCAAAAAATGAGATCCTACATATGAAAATCGCCCAAAAAAAAAAAAATATATAGCTCTCAGAGCATGGAGATGCTAAAACATAATTTTTTGTTATTTCAAATATGCTATTATTGTGTTAAAGTGAAATATATATTTTTTTAAAAGTGTACATATTAGGTATCGCCGCGTCCGTAACAACATGCTCGATAAAAATATCAAATGACCTAACCCCTCAGATAAACACCGTAAAAAAAAATTATTAAAACAGTGCCAAAAAAGCCATTTTTGTCACCTTACATCACATAAAGTGCAACACCAAGAGATCAAAAAGGCGTATTCCCCACCAAAATAGTACCAATCAAACTTTCACATCATTCCGCAAAAAATGATACCCTATTTAAGACAATCGCACAAAAAATAAAAAAACTATGGCTCTAAGTCTATGGAGACACTAAAACATAATTTTTTTGGTTTCATAAATACTATTATTGTGTAAAACTTAAATTAGAAAAAGTATACATATTAGGTAATGCCACGTCCGTAACGATCTGCTCTTTAAAACTGTCACATGAACTAACCCCTCAAATGAATGCTGTAAAAATAAATACATAAAAACTGTTCCAAAACAGCCAATTTTTTGGTCATCTTGCCCCATAAAGTGTCATAATAAATGATCAAAAAATCCTATGTACGGTAGGGGATCAGCTCTCTTTCGGGGGTCATTCTCACAGATATCTTCAGGACACCAAGTTTAAGATCCAAACACGGTGCTTTATTGCGGCGCATAAACATGAACAATAATACAAAATGATAAACACTCGCCCGGCTGGGCTCTAACTAAACAAACAGATCCCTGACTCACCTAAGTCCCTGTTCACACCCTGTGAACACATGCGGCTTTCTGAGCCAATGTCCTACAGCCTCCTGGCTGTACTGAGCACAGTACGCCCACTGTCTCCAGTCCAGTGTCTCTTGGGGAATCGTGGTCTCTCAGCCCTCCTGGCTTGGACCACACTGACAGAGCCTCCAGGCCTCTGTCCACAGGTAACACACTCCCCCAGACTGACCTACTCTGAGGCGCTTTATGCCAGCCTGATTACAGCAGGCCTCACCTGCGATCACCTCAGATAGAAAGGAAAACCCGTACTGGAAGGGTGTAGACTGGCAACTCCCTCTACCAAGCCTTGCCACCAGTCCAAGTAAAATCCAGCCCAGAAAACATATACAAAAATGTCTCAGCAAACTATGCTTTGCTGAGACTACTGCCATTCTCTGGATTTTATCTGTCTCACCCATCTGAGGTGCCTGAAGTGGGACAACACACCTTCCAGCATTGTTCACATTACCACATATCCCCCCCCCCCCCCCTCTGTTCAAACCCATGGGGGTAAACACTTGTACCAACCGGATGCTTGTGACAGGGCATCCGCATTATCTTGCCATCGCCCGGCTCAACCTTCCCCCTGGAAGATGTGGTCAGCGTCAGAGGCTTCCCTTTATTTTGCCAGACCCATGCCATCAGTGCTTGGTTTGTTACCCACACTGACATCTTGCCCAAGAGACATTGTCTACAAGGTTCCCGTGTCCATGTAACAGGCAGACCCTCTCTTTTTTATTTTTTTTATCTTTCTCTCTCTTTGACATACACAGCTGCTTCAGCCGAGCACGCTTCTTACGACTCGCCTCTTTTTGTCTCTTTATTTTAACAGCAGATCGTACATTTCTTTTTCCTTTACTCTTAGGCCCCTTTCACACGGGCGTTGCGGGAAAATGTGCGGGTGCGTTGCGGGAACACCCGCGATTTTTCCGCACGAGTGCAAAACATTGTGATGCGTTTTGCACTCGCGATCGTGCAATCGTGCGTGTTTGGTACCCAAACCCGAACTTCTTCACAGAAGTTTGGGCTTGGGATCGGTGTTCTGTAAATAGTATTATTTTCCCTTATAACATGGTTATAAGGGAAAATAATAGCATTCTGAATACAGAATGCATAGTAAAACATCGCTGGAGGGGTTAAAAAAAAAATAAAAAAAATTTAACTCACCTTAGTCCACTTGTTCGCGGCCCGGCATCTCCTTCTGGCTTCATCTGATCTCTGTGCAGCAACAGGACCTGTGGTGACGTCATTCCGGTCATCACATGGTACGTCACATGATCTTTTACCATGGTGATTCACCATGGTAAAAGATCATGTGACGTACCATGTGATGACCGGAGTGACGTCATCAAAGGTCCTTGAACTATAATTAATGCTCACCACAGGTCCTATTCAGTAAAGAGGACAGAAGGAGATGCCGACATCGCGATCAAGTGGATTAAGGTGAGTTAAATGATTTTTTTTTTAAATTTAACCCCTCCAGCGCTGTTTTACTATGCATTCTGTATTCAGAATGCTATTATTTTCCCTTATAACCATGTTATAAGGGAAAATAATAATGATCGGGTCTCCATCCCGATCGTCTCCTAGCAACTGAAAATCGCACCGCATCCGCACTTGCTTGCGGATGCTTGCGATTTTCACGCAACCCCATTCACTTCTATGGGGCCTGCGTTGCGTGAAAAACGCAGAATATAGAGCATGCTGCGATTTTCACGCAACGCACAAGTGATGCGTGAAAATCACCGCTCATGTGAACAGCCCCATAGAAATGAATGGGTCGGTATTCAGTGCGGGTGCAATGCGTTCACCTCACGCATCGCATCCGCGCGGAATACTCACCCGTGTGAAAGGGGCCTTAGAATTTCGATCTCGGCTTCTGGAACTCCCTTCAGAATATATTTTTATGCAAACGACAGACTCTCTGTTTGACTTCGCTTGCTCTTGCAGATGCTTAGGCCTTTTCTTCTTGTCTTTGTGAAGCTCCGTCAGCAGGGCTGGCTTGCCCCCGCTCGCTTCAGCAGTGGTTTCTCAGATGGTGCATCAGTTTTAGGGTCTTCTACCTCTTCACTGGCTCTCCCCACTTCGGCTTTACCCTTGATCTCTAGAACATCCCAGGATTTCTCCCACTTCAAGACCTCGACCTTAGCTTCCTTGGCCTCTGTCTCTTTGGCGTCCTCCTTCACTTTATTAGCCTTCTCACCATTCAGGGACATGGCATCATATCCTTGCTTTCTTACCTCCTCCTCCCCTTTTGCATCAAGGTTGGAGGCACTGGGGACATCGGGGTCTTCACTAGACTCGTCATCTTCTGGCAATCCCTTTAGAGGTTCACCCAGGATATTGTTCCCCATCAGACCCCTGGCTTTCTGGAAGGCATTGACGGCAGAGGGGACAACTTTCATGCTCAGGCCTCTTGGCTTCTGTATCCACATCATCCCCATCAACTGGTTCAGCCGATACCTTTTCCACCTTCTCTGCCTTGGACTCTTTCCCCTGAGCATCAGCCTCCGCTCGGTCACTTTCTTTGGCATACCGAGCCGATATGTATTTCTCTTCAGCCAGGAGCTGGCCAAACTTCTGTTCCTTCTCTATCGTATCTAGGGACCGTGTGGAGAGAGTGAAATCATCTTCCTGATTGCAGCTGTACTGACAGGCCAGGTCATCTACCGCTACCTGAATATGGGTCTCAGACACTAGGCTGGCGTCTCCCCACTCAACTCTAGTCACGTCAGGTACAATTATTGTCTGGTTGCTACCCGTAACTACATCAATTTGGCAAGACCTCGACATGGCAGCCTCTCTCTCTAAGTTGCCATCGGCCACTGTACATGCGTCACTTATATTACTTGTGTCATCATTATCAGTTCTGACCTCTAGGGGCACCGATGCGCTAATCCCCACATTGGACACTTCCCCAGCAACTATAAAACCCTGTGGGTACTGCATATCCACCTCTGGTACGTGTGGTACACCCTCTGGGCTCACAACATTAACCAGCATTTTTGTATCACATATATTTTTATCAGGGGGGGACACTTCTCTCCTGATCACATCCTGAAAGGGAAAAGGCATGTCATAATCATATACTTCACATGACCTCACATTTTCATTTTTCACTTCAACTACATCACTGTTTTCAATGGTCCTTTCCCTTACACGTTCACTTAAAGGGACAGGTACAAGTTCTGCAGGAGTTTTTGCACTCTCTGCAGAAGTCTCTCCATTACTCCACAACTCCCAGCATAAGGGAAAATTACACCCCAACACTCCCTCATGCATGAGCGTATCTGTAACATCAAGTTCATAAGTCCCTGTTCTCATTGGAGTCTCACGCTCAGTGAAAATAGGATAGTCCTTATCCGCACGACTGTCCAGCACCTTTATTATTTTACCAGTCTCAGGTTTCAATATTGTGCTACCTCTTACCCGGGCTAGCATGGGATCCAGGATCCTTGTCATCCCAAAACTAGCTTTGGTCATGGGCAACTGAGGTAACACAGAAACCTTCTCCTCTGTAGATTTCTGCGAGGGAGCAATCACAACAGGCTTATCCGCCTGTTCAGACACCGTTTTTTTTCTGGGTGACTTATTACCTACAGGCCCAGCAGGTATCAACTGCCGCTGGCTCCCTGTCACTGGGTCTGCCACATAGTTAATAACAGGACCAGTCTTACCCTTCGTTGTGACGGGTTCAGCAGTCTTGGGAGATAAGGATATCCCACGGACATCTGTACCGAGATCATCCTTCAAAATCCAGCTTCTGGAGACCTGCCCTTGATTCCTGGTACCATGATCACCTGCAGACTCCTTACTCCAACAGTTGCTACCGGAAAGAACTTGGCCTGCAGTTAAGACTCCTCCTGGATGTTCATTCCAGCCGCACTCTTTAGGACTTTGCACACACGTGCAGGAAACATAGGATCTCCTGAGAGCCGCACCGCTCTCCACCTCCTTTTCTTCCCGACGGTTTCCCTTGGCAACGGCACACATCTTTTCCCCCGATAGTCCCGGCACACCACCAACCTCTTGGAACTTTGTACAGGGTCCATACAGTGTTGAGAACCCATTTCTCAAGGACAGCTGCAACTGTGCCTTCAAAGCCTCTCGCTCTGCATCAAACTTCGCCAATTCATTTTTAGTGTAGCCAATTGCTATGGCCATTTCTTCTGCCTGCTGTATGCACCAGCGCCGCCGGACGTACTCTTCCCCGAGACCCATGGTAGCAGGAAAAGCTTTCAGCCACAAGTCCACTTTTGCTGGGCTACTGGCCCTTTAATTCACTGCAGTTTTACTTGCACCACAGCAAAATAGTCCACACTCTTATGAGTAGCACCTGCTCCCCTGAACAAACAGGCTTCCGGCCCTTTAACTCCACACACGGCAAAACAGCTTTCAGCAGCACCTGCTGTCTCATCGTTGCCCCTAGCAACCGACCGTTGCCCTTCTCTCATGGACAACTTGCCCGCATCCGACACCAATTGTAGGGGATCAGCTCTCTTTCGGGGGTCATTCTCACAGATATCTTCAGGACACCAAGTTTAAGATCCAAACACGATGCTTTATTGCAGGGTATAAACATGAACAATAATACAAAATAATAAACACTCGCCCGGCTGGGCTCTAACTAAACAAACAGATCCCTGACTCCCCTAAGTCAGGGCCGATCCTACACGGGGTGCAGTGGGTGCCCCGCACCCCAGCGCTGTCACCCGAAAGGCGCCGAGCGCAGGGCCGGACTGGCCTGCCGGGATAGCGGGAAATTTCCCGGTGGGCCGGCAAGCCTGAGTGCCGCAAGGCCGTGGCCCTGGTGACAAGTGGGGGCGGCCGCGGCCGGCGGCAGGGCAGAGCAGGAGATGAGCGCCTCCATTGCGGAAGCGCTCATCTCCATAGTCATCTGTATTGCCGTCCTCAGGACGGCAATAATACAGATGCCTGTGCTGCGGCAGAGGAGGGAGAGGTGTGTCCCCTCCTGTTCCTCTGATAGGCTGCCGGCTTAGTGCTGGCAGCCTATCAGAGGCCGGTGCAGGCGGCGCGATGACGTCAT
The DNA here is from genome assembly GCF_905171765.1 of Bufo bufo. Taxonomy (NCBI): domain Eukaryota; kingdom Metazoa; phylum Chordata; class Amphibia; order Anura; family Bufonidae; genus Bufo; species Bufo bufo. Next base: position 82,369,698 of record NC_053393.1, on the reverse strand, counting down.
CGCGTCGCCTGAGGCTGAGCCGTATAGCGAGGGACACAGACGGAAGAGGCGGCCTGCATCGCATCGCATTGCTGGAGGTAAGTATAAGTGTATTATTTTTTTTTATAGAGGTACAATACTGGGCTGGCACATGATAAGGGGGGCTACTGGGCTGGCACATAAGGGGGGCTACTGGGCTGGCACATAAGGGGGGCTACTGGGCTGGCACATAAGGGGGGACTACTGGGCTGGGCTGGCACATGATAAGGAGGGCTACTGGGCTGGCACATGATAAGGGGGGACTACTGGGCTGGCACATGATAAGGGGGGACTACTGGGCTGGCACATGATAAGGGGGGCTACTGGCACATGATATGGGGGCACTCTGGCTACTGGCACATGATATGGGGGCACTCTGGCTACTGGCACATGATAATGGGGGGGATCTGGCTACTGGCACATGATATGGGGGGGGGCTCTGGCTACTGGCACATGATAAGGGGGGCTACTGGCACATGATAAGGAGGGCTACTGGCACATAGGGGGGCTACTGGCACATAAGGGGGGCTACTGGCACATGATATGGGGGGGCTCTGGCTACTGGCATATGATATGGGGGCTCTGGCTACTGGCACATGATGGTGGGGGGGCTCTTATTTCTGGCACATGATTGGGGGCACTCTGGCTACTGGCACATGATATGGGGGGCTCTGGCTACTGACACATGATATGGGGGGGCTCTGGCTACTGACATGATATGGGGGGGCTCTGGCTACTGGCACATGATGGTGGGGGGGCTCTTATTACTGGCACATGATTGGGGGCATCTATGGGGGCACATCTTACTGCAGATTATTGGGGGGCACTATAGGGGCATCTACTGAGGCTAAAAAAGAAGATATTTTATATGGGGGCTCTGTATAGGGGCATTTTATACTGGGACACATTATGGTGGGTACTATGGGGAAGGGGGGGGCACTATGGGGGTCATCTACGGGGGCACTGAGAAGGGGTATTTTATATTGGCACATTATGGGAACATTAGCTCAACTGGGGGCATTACAAATGTTTTGCATATTATAAGGAGAATTATTACTACTGGGGGGGCATTATGGTGGGCTTTATTACTCCCCCATGGTATGACCCCCTAGTAGCAGCACCAGCCTCTCCCTGCTCTGCTATCCCTCTGCCCCTTCTCCAAATCCTTATTATGAAATCTTTCTCATTAGGTTAAAGCACAACATCAGCTCCGCCGAGCCCCCGGCCAAAGTGTTGAAGTGGCGTCCGAGATCCCCAAGGGCCAAGTCAAGTAACTGTAAGTTTTTATGGGGGTTCTACAAAAGAGCTATCGTGGGGCAAAGTTCATATTCGTGTTTACATTGTAAAGGGGAGGAGTTAGTAAGATAACCACGCCCATGTGGGGGCGCCAGAAATATTTCTGCACCCAGGCGCCTGTGACCCTAGGATCGGCCCTGCCCTAAGTCCCTGTTCACACCCTGTGAACACATGCGGCTTTCTGAGCCAATGTCCCACAGCCTCCTGGCTGTACAGAGCACAGTACGCCCACTGTCTCCAGTCCAGTGTCTCTTGGGGAATCGTGGTCTCTCAGCCCTCCTGGTTTGGACCACACTGACAGAGCCTCCAGTACTCTGTCCACAGGTAACACACTCCCCCAGACTGACCTACTCTGAGGCGCTTTATGCCAACCTGATTACAGCAGGCCTCACCTGCGATCACCTCAGATAGAAAGTAAAACCCGTACTGGAAGGGTGTAGACTGGCCACCAGTCCAAGTAAAATCCAGCCCAGAAAACATATACAAAAATGTCTCAGCAAAGTACTGCCACTCTCTGGATTTTATCTGTCTCACCCATCTGAGGTACCTGAAGTGGGACAACACACCTTCCAGCACTGTTCATATTACCACAGTACCCAAAAATGGTCCCAATAAAAACCTCAACTCTTTCTGCAAAAAACGAGCCCCTGCACAAGACGATCGGCAGAAAATAAAAAATAATATGGCATTCAGAAAATGGACACACAAAAACATAATTTCTTTTTCAAAAATGCTTTATTATGTAAAACTGAAACAAACAAAGAAAGTAGACATATTTGATATCATTGTGTCCGTAACAACCTGCTCTATAAAAATAGCACATTATCTACCCTGTCAGATGAATCTTGTAAAAAATTAAAAATAACAAAACAGTGCCAGAAAAGCCATTTTTTTTGTTACCTTGCCTCAGAAAAAATGTAATATAGAGCAATTAAAAATCATATGTACCCCAAAATACTACCAATAAAACTGGCACTTTATCCCCTAGTTTCCAAAATAGGGCCACTTTTTGGGAGTTTCTTCTGTAAGGGTGCATCAGGGGGGCTTTAAATGGGACATGGCATCTAAAAACCAGTCCAGCAAAATCTGCCTTCCAAAAACCATGTGGCGCTCCTTTCCTTCTGCTCCCTGCCGTGTGCCCTTACATCAGTTTACGACCACATGTGGGGTGTTTCTGTAAACCGCACAATCAGGGTAATAAATATTGAGTTTTGTTTGGCTGTTAACCCTCAATGTGTTAAATAAAAAAATGTAATAAAAGGGAAAATCTGCCAAAAAAATGAAATTTAGAAATTTCATCTCCATTTTCCTTTAATTCTTGTGGAACACTTAAAGGGTTAACAAAGTTTGTAAAATCAGTTTTGAGTAACTTGAGGGGTGTAGTTTCTACAATGGAGTCATTTATGGGGGGTTTCCTCCTATGTAAGCCCCACAAAGTGACTTCAGACCTGAACTGGTACTTAAAAAGTGGGTTTTGGAAATTTTCTTAAAAATTTTAGGAATTTCTTCTAAACTTCTAAGCCTTCTAATGTCCTAAAAAAATAAAATGACATTTCCAAAATGATGCCAACATTAATAAAGTATTACATATTGGGAATGTTAAGTAATAAATATTTTACGAGGCATCACTTTCTGTTTTAAAAGCAGAAAAATGTAAATTTTGAAAATTTCTAATTTTTTAAAATTTTGGGGATTTTTTTCATAAATAAAGGTGAAATATATTGACTCAAATTTATTACTGTCATGAACTAGAATGTGTCACGAGAAAACAATCTCATAATGGCTTGGATAAATAAAGTGTTCTAAAGCTATTACCACATAACGTGACGCATGTCAGATTTGTAAATTTTGACCTGGACACTGGGGCATCAATGATCCTTGGTCATGAAAGGGTTAACCAGTTGCCCCCCAAAAAAACTGATTGAAGCAGAGGTGCTATATACCAATAATATACTTTCTATATAGTGCATTTAGGAAGTAAAGCATTTGTCTTCAGTTTTGCTGCATTACCGCATCTACACAGAGTGAAAAACACTATTTGAAGAAATTATTTCTACTGGTGTGATTTACCAGTTGCCCCCCAAAAAAACTTATTGAAGCAGGGGTGTTATATACCAACAATATACTTTCTATATAGTACATTTAGGTAGTGCAGAATTTGTCTGCAGTTTTGCTGCGTTACCGCATCCACACAGAGTGAAAAACACTATTTGAAGAAATAATTTCAACTGGTGTGATTTACCAGTTGCCCCCCCAAAAAAAACTGATTGAAGCAGGGGTGTTATATACCAATAATATACTTTCTATTAGGGATCAACCGATATTGATTTTTTAGAGCTGATACCGATAATCTGTGAACTTTCAGGCCGATAGACGATAATTTATACCGATATTGTGCGCATTTTCATTTTTGAAAAAAATCAAAAAATTCCTACACAAATCTGCTGAAAATGAACATGTTTATTGTTAACGTGTATTATTTTGTTTTGTACATCTTTCTTTTTCATTTATACTTAATATTTAGGTGTTTTTGTAATTTTTAACTTTTTTTTTGTTGCTAACTTTTAGCCCCTTTAGGGACTAGAGCCCTTGTCCTATTCACCCTGATAGAGCTCTATCAGGGTGAATAGGACCTCACACTCTCCCTGCTGCTCTGTGCTTTGTGCACACAGCAGCATAGAGCTTACCATGGCAGCCAGGGCTTCAATAGCGTCCTGACTGCCATGGTAACCTCTTACACTGCTGGGGCTCCGATCAGAAGCTGCCACTGCACCACCAATGAGGAGGGGAGAGGGGACCCTGTGGCCACTGCCACCAATGATTAATACTGGGGGGCTTGGGTGGTGGGGCATACTGCGCATCCAATGTTTTTAATACTGGGGTTGGGGTGGGGGGGGCGCACTGCACCACCAATGAAGATAACTCTGTCATTAATTCATATACAGGAGGCTGGAGCTGGCTGCAGAATCATATAGCCGGCTCCTGACCTCTATGAGCGGTAGCTGCGATCCGCGGCAGTTAACCCCTCAGGTGCGGCACCTGAGGGGTTAACTACCGCAGATCGCAGCTACTTGTCAAAGAGGCCGGGAGCCGGCTATGTGATTCTGCAGCCAGCTCCCGCCTCCTGTTGAATTTGAATAAATGAGTCAGTCAACATAATTGGTGGCGCAGTGACCACAGCCCCTCCCCTCCTTTTCTCCTCTCTCCTCTCATTGGTGGCAGCGGCAGCAGTGGCACATGGGGGAGGGAGACACTGCTTCCTTCTCCCCTGTGTTGCTGAGGGAACACGGATCGCGCTGACAGCAGCGCGATCCTTGTTCCCGATTCGTTATCGGCATATCGGCAAAATAGATGCCGATACTGATAACTTTCTAAATCTTGAATATCGGCCGATAATATCGGTAAAACCGATAATCGGTCGATCCCAACTTTCAATATAGTGCATTTAGGTAGTGCAGCATTTGTTTGCGGTTTGGCTGCGTTACCGCATATACACAGAGTGAAAAACACTATTGGAACCAATAATTTCTGCTTGTTTGATTGCCCCCCAAAAAACTGATTGAGGCAGGGGTGTGATATACCTTCTTCCACAAATACTGCTCTTCTATAGGGACTTTTGTCACAGGGTCATTTTGAAAATGACAGGCAGAGGAAGAGGCAGGCCATTCCGCAGGGGTGGTAGGGGTCGGGCAGGTGCACCAGGCCGGAGCCTAAGTGGGAAGTTGCAGAAGGTGCGTGCGATTACGTCAAATGATGCACCAGACTTGGTTGAGTGGCTCAATCAGCCTTCCGCTTCTGCACCCTCCTCATCCTCTTTATCTGCACCCTCTTCACTCTCTGCTGTGTGCACCCCCAAAGACACCACCACCACCATAGCCCCTCCGCTCGAGTCAGAGGAATGATTTTCCCATACATTACAAGACCTTACCGATGCTCAGCCATTATTGGCATCGGATCAGTAAGAGGAGGTATCAACGGTCGCCACCCAGCAGTCTGACGACAGTACCCAGATCAGCTCAAGGAGGGTGGTCCCCGCTGTTTCTGCCTACTCCGAGATCTCTAATGTCAGTGGTGGTGAAGGTGACGAATCCGATGATGATGTGTCGATGGATGTCACGTGGGTGCCCACAAGAGAGGAAGAGGAGGGGAGGTCAGAGGGAGAGACAGAGCAGCAGATAGGGAGGAGAAGGAGGAGAAGCAGGCAGAACTTACAGTGCATAGGAGGCAAAAAGCAGACTGCTAATGTATCTGGAATGAGCCATCCACCATGCACGTCCACATCTAGTGCTCCCCGGACGACGGCACATGGCTCCGCAGTGTGGGCATTTTTTTTATGTGTCCGCTGCTGACAATAGTGTTGCCATATGCAGCCTGTGCTGTCAATGCATGTCGCGGTAAGCCCAACACTCACCTAGGGACGACCGCCTTAAGAAGGCACCTGGCCTCCCATCACCGAGCCCAGTGGGAGCAACACCGTCAGAACCCACAATGCCACACACCCGGCACTCCCCGTCCTGCCTCTTCTCCTTCTCTTCTCTGCTCCCAGTTGTCCTCCACTCCACCTTCCACTGTGCCGTCGTTGCGTTCATCTGGCAAAAGGCAGGCTTCCTTGCCCCAAATGTTAGAGCGAAAAAAGATGATGACGCCGGATAACCCTCTTGTCCAACGGCTGACCGCTGGCTTATCAGAACTGCTGGCCCGCCAACTACTGCCATATAAACTGGTGGACTCGGAGGCCTTTAGAAAATTTGTGGCCATTGGAACACCGCAATGGAAGGTCCGCGGAAGGAAATATTTCTCCTAGAAGGACATCCCAGAGCTATATGGCCACGTTCAGCGGCAAGTGAATGTATCTCTGGCACACAGTGCCAGTGCCAAGATACATCTGACCACAGACACGTGGTCTAGCAAACACGGGCAGGGAAGGTACATAACTTTTACTGCCCACTGAGTGAACCTTCTGACAGCCGTCAAGCATGCAACCCGTGGCACCCGTGTAGATTTGGTGTTACCGCCACGGATTGCATGCAGGCCTGACTATTCTTCTCCTCCTCCTACTCCATCCTCCCTCTCCTCCTCGTCTGACTCCTCCTTTTCCGCTGCTACCGTCTCTTCCGCTGCACCCCCCAAGCTCCCCAGAACCTATTAGACATGCCAGGTGAGACATTGCCATGCTGTGCTGCGTCTGTTGTGCCTGGAAGCCAAGAGCCACACCGGTCCTGCACTCCTTTGAGCTTTGCGGTCACAGGCCAATCAGTGGCTATTTAACCCTGCTCAATTTGACAGTTGGTAAAGTTGTGTGCGACAATGGTGCCAATCTGCTCAGCTCACTGAAACAGGTCAAAATGACACACGTGCCGTGCATGGCACACTTCCTGAACTTAGTCGTGCAACGATTCTTTCCTGGTCGTCTTGCGGCAGGACAGGTAAATCTCTGGCCATTTTAGAAGATCTTACACGGCCATGGCTCGCCTTGCTGACAGTCAGCGGCGACACCACCTGCCCGTCAGATGTCTGATTTGTGATATGTGATCTGTATATGCTTAAAAGGCTGCTCCAGCAGAAACATGCAGTTAACGACTACCTGTACGAACTCTGTGGCAGGACAGGTTCTGGGGAGATTGGTTTTTCTTCACTGTGCCAGTGGCTGCTCATGCGCGATGCATGCAGACTTCTGCGGCCATTTGATGAGATCACCAAACTGGTCAGTCGCAGCCAGGGCACCATCAGTGACATCGTACCTTACGCCTTCTTTCTTGAGTGTGCATTGCATTGATCAAGCCGTCGAGGAGCAGGAGCAGGAAGATAAGGAAGTCACAATGCTGGATGAATTCGCGGGGGGGCTACTCTATCTGAGACAAGTCAACAACAGGAGTCTGAAGAGGAGTCAGAGGAGGATGGTGCCGGGGCAGGGGAGGAGCAAGAAGAGCATGCTTTAAACGTATCTGGGATCCCTGGTGTTGTCCGTGGCTGGGGGGAGGAAAACGAGGATGACATTATCCTGGATGATGAGCAGGAGCCAGGCCACTCCACCGCTTCCAGTTTAGTGCAAATGGGGGGCCTTCATGCTCCAGTGTTTGAAGAGGGACCCCCGTATAAAAAGCATAAAGGGCAAGGACCAGTACTGGGTGGCAACGTACTTAGACCCCCCGGTACAAACGCAAAATGGCGGAATTGGTACCACCATCACAGAGGGCTGTCAGAATGCAGCACTTCCATGCCTTGCTTCGAGAAATGCTGCATTATGCTTTTGTGGGCACTGGCAGAGGAATTTCCACTCACAGAGAAACAGTTGCGGGTACCAATACAACAGCGCATGCAAGAAGAGAGCGGTTTGAAGATGTGTTGGTCACTTCGGATATGAGATCATTCTTGCAGCCAACCCATTGACAGCCGTCCTCCGGATCCAAGCTCAGGGAACGCCTAGACCGACAGGTGTCCAACTACATCGGGTTAACGGCCGACGTGGATGCTCTGAGAAGCGATGAACCCCTGGACTACTGGGTGTGAAGGCTTGACCTGTGGCCAGAGCTGGCACATTTTGTCATGGAACTGTTGGCTTGCCCCTCGTCCAGTGTCCTGTCCGAAAGGACGTTCAGCACAGCAGGGGGGATCGTGACCGATAAGCTCACGACAGTGTGCACTACCTCACATTTCTAAAAATGAATGAGGCATGGATCTCGGAGGAATTCAACACATGCGACGGATCGACCACGTTTGATTGAATTTCCTCATGACAGCGCACAAATATCCGCCACTACCCAGAACAAATCATGGTCCCTGTCTTAGGTAAATACAGCTGCATAAAAGGCCTTTTATGTCAGTTGAATGCCTAATTTTTGGGGCCGGTACTGGCCGACAGTTATATATATTTATACTGTGACCGCCTAATTTACCTCCAGCCACAGAATCCAAAGTTCTTTGCTGTCAGGTGAATGCCTATTGCCTAATTTTTGGGGCCTGTACTGGCCGACAGTTGCATTTTTTATCTATAGCCACATAATCACACCCTTGTCTCACTTCTCTGCCTCTCATTATGGTGGCGTATAAACTGCATTCACCATAAGGACCTTCTAATGTCACAGGGTCATGTGACTGTCCTCCTTACCCTGTACTGTGCCCCTCACCCCGTACTGTGCCCCCTTATACCCTGCATTGTGCCCTCTTACCACACTCTGTGCAGCGCCCCTAGACATTCCCTGTACTGTGCCCTCTTACACCCTTTTATCCGGTCACTATATGGCGGAGTTATCCGGTCACTGTGCAGAGGTGTTATCCGATCAATGTATGGCGGTGGTATCCAATATCTGGATGGCCATAACTGTATCCCTTTCCCTACCCACACCATCCTTTTTTAGACCCGGCATGAGCGGGAAAAATATGCAGATTGCGGTGCTAAGGACATTTGCGCCACAATCTGTGTCAGAAATACGCCTAACATAGACATATTTCTATATAATAAATGACCACCTAATTGTATGATTATTCAGGGGTTTAGGCTAATATCTTTATATTATATAGATTCTAGTGTATTATACTGTGCCCTGTATTTCCCAGTAGAAAATGATCCTTGGGAAGCACAGTCCTCATCCCTGACCACCAGGACCAGGTAGCGCTCTGTCAGTACATGGCGGCCTCCCCTCTCCGCCACGCTGCTCCGTTGTGTACCGGTGCTTATTCTGACACTAGGGCTGGGTTCACATCCTATTTTTGCAATCCATTTAATGCATACCAAAAATTTATGCGTTAACAGATGCCTCAGACTGATGCTGTACAGTGGCGTCCGTTCACCATACAGTTCCATGGTAGAAAAAAAATGTACGTTAACGTATGCATTTTTTTAATAGACTCTGCAGGATACAAAAACGTGGAGTTCTGCACATTTGTATACTTCAAACCAATAGGAAATTGAGAGTTTCCCTTTAAGACGCATAAAAATGGGCCCTGATTAAAATATATTTTTTTTGTGGGAATTTTTGCCAATGATTCCCCTATGGTATATCACTGTCCATGTTGTGGGACTATTTGTGTACTTCTAGTAAGTGTGTGCTGGCTGCAAATATGAGCTGAAGGTTTTTCAGGTTTGCCTGCTATCAAAGTGAATGGGGCCCGCAGCGAACTTGTGGTTTGCAAACATTTGTTCACGCGATCGCGTTCGCGGACCATCCTGACCGATGTTCGTCCATCACTAGTGGTGAATAGGTGGTGGTGCGATTCACCTCTCCCACTCCATTACAGAGAGTGGGGGAGACTCAGCCCGTACAGTTGGGTTACATGGGGCGCCAGCAACATTCCAGAGGTTGATGGATTTGATTTTGAGACCCCATAGTTGTTATGCAGCAGCTTACCTAGACGATGTGGTTGTGTTTAGTGTAGATGCTATAAGTGACGCAGGTATCACAATAAATGCAGAAAAGTGTGCAGTGGGACTGGAAGAAGCCAAATACCTAGGATATGTTATAGGCAGGGGTATAATTAAGCCCCAAGTGGAGAAAGTGGAGGCGATACAGAATTGGCCGAGGCCGGTAACTAAAAAACAAGTGGCGGCCTTCATAGAGATCACTGGATACTACCTGAGGTTTGTACCTAATTTTTCGGCAATAGCAGCACCCTTGACGGACTTGACAAAAGGAACAAAGTTCGTATTGGTGTCTTGGTCCCCAGAAGCTGCGAAAGCTTTTCACTGTCTGAAATCTGCTCTGTGTGAGCGACCGGTGTTGATAGCACCGGACTTCACCAAGGAGTTCTTAGTACAGACGGACGCCTCTTTTGTCGGGCCTAATGCTGCTCTACGAATGGTGAGGCCTGAACAAGTACGGGCGATAGTAGATTGGGTTGCTGACAGTGGATCCAGTTCCTTCACATTGTCTCCCACCCAGTCTCCTGCTGAAAGACCACAGTTGGCACCTGCAGCCCATGTCCATCAGTCTTTCACCTCACCTTCTTGCAAATCAGCCAAGCAGTCTGAGCCCCAAGTCATGCAGCAGTCTCTTCTGCTTTTTGATGATTCTGTTAGCAGGGTTTCCCAGGGCCATCAACCTAGCCCTGCCACAGAAGTGAAAGAGATTGAGTGCACCGATGCCCAACCACTTATCTTTCAAGATGAGTACATGAGAGGACCATCGCAGCATGTCTCGGATGATGACGAAACACAGGTGCCAACTGCTGGGGCTTTCGAAAGTGTGCAGACCGACAAGGAAGTCAGGGTGAAGACTGGGTGGAAAATGATGTGGCGGACAATGATGTCCTCGACCCCACATGAAATCAAGGTCATGCGAGTGACCTATGTAGTTCGGAGGAAGAGGCGGTGATCGCACAGAGCCACCAGCACAGCAGAAGAGGGAGCAGGGTGAAAAAGCGGAGCGGCCGTCCTCTAGACAGTATGCCTCCTACTGCCCACCGCAGCAAGAGACTGAGTACACCAAAGCCAGCTCCAACGAGTTCCCTGGCGTGGCAGTTCTTCAGAAAATGTGCTGACGACAAGACACGAGTGGTTTGCACGCTGTGCAATCAGAGCCTGAAGCGAGGCATAAACGTTCTCAACCTGAGCAAAACCTGCATGACCAGGCATTTAAGTGCAAACATGAGCTGCAGTGGAGTAGACACCTCAAAAACCAAGAAAGGTCTCTGGCTCCTCCTGCTTCCTCTTCTGCTGCAGTCGCAGCCTCTTCATCCACCTCTGGAGTGACAGTGCCACCTGGCACCCCGCAAACAGAGGATCTGCCAGCAACACCAACACCTGGGTCACCAAGCATCTCAACAATGTCCCGCGGAAGCGTTCAGCTCTCCATATCCCAAACGCTGGAGAGGAAGAGGAAGTACCCCCCTACCCTCCCGCGATCCCTAGCCCTGAATACAAGCATTTCTAAATTACTTGCCTTTGAAATGCTGTCATTCCGTCTGGTGGAGACGGATAGTTTTAAAGGCCTTATGGCGGTGGCTGTCCCACAGTACGTCGTGCCCAGCCGCCACTACTTTTCAAGGCAAGCCATCCCTTCCCTTTACAACCAAGTAGGGGACTAAATCAGGTGTGCACTGCGCAACGACATCTGTGGCAAGGTGCACCTGACTACGGATACCTGGACCAGTAAGCACGGTCAGGGCCGTTATATCTCCATAACAGCACACTGGGTAAATGCAGTGGCAGCTGGGCCTGAGGCGGATAGCAGTTTGGCGCATGTCCTTCCACCACCGAGGATTGCAGGGCGCTTCAGTTTGCCTCCTGTTGCTTCCTCCTCCTACTCTGCTTCCTCATCCTCTACCAGCTCCTCATCCGGTCAGCGTTACACCTTCACCACCAACTTCAGCACAGCCAGGGGTAAACGACAGCAGGCAGTTTTCAAACGTATCTGTTTGGGGGACAAACCCCACACCGCGCAGGAGCTGTGGACGGGCCTTGAACAACAGACCAATGAGTGGTTTGTGCCAGTCAGCCTCAAGCCCGGCCTGGTGTTGTGCAATAATGGGCGAAATCTCATAGCAGCTCTGGGAGTAGCCGGTTTGACGCACATCCCTTGCCTGGCGCATGTGCTGAATTTGGTGGTGCAGAGTTTCCTTAAAAACTACCCGGACATGTCAGAGCTGCTGCATAAAGTGCGGGCCATCTGTGAGCGCTTTCGGTGTTCTCACCCTGCTGCTGCTCGCCTGTCAGCGCTGCAGCGTAACTTCAGCCTTCCCGCTCACCGCCTCATATGCGACGTGCCCACAAGGTGGAACTCCACCTTGCACATGCTGGCCAGACTGTGCGAGCAGCAGCAGGCGATAGTGGAGTTTCAGCTGCAGCACGCACGGGTGAGTCGCTCGGCGGAACAGCACCACTTCACCAACAATGACTGGGCCTTCATGCGAGACCTGTGTTCCTTGTTGCGCTGTTTCGATTACTCCACCAACATGGCCAGTGCCGATAACGCCGTTCTCAGCGTTACTATCCCACTTCTATGCCTCCTTGAAAAAACGCTCCTGGCGATGATGGAAGAGGATGTGGCACAGGAGGAGGGGGAGGAAGAGGGATCATTTCGTAGGGCTTCCGGCCAGTCATTCCCAAGTGGCTCCGAGGGTGGGTTCCTGCACCTACAAACCCAAGGTACACAATTGTCCAGCCAGGGCACAGTTCTGGAGGATGAGGAAGTGGAGGATGAAGAGGAGGAGATGGAGGAGAAGGAACCATGTTCACAGCAGGGTGGCACCCAGACCAGCTCATGGCCATCACTGGTGCGTGGATGGGGGGATACAGAGGACACAGACGATACACCTCCCACAGAGGACAGCTTTGCCTCTGGGCAGCCTGGCACACATGAGCGATTACATGCTGCAGTGTCTCTGCAATGACCGCCGAGTTGCCCACATTAAAACTTGTGCTGATTACTGGGTGGCCACGCTGCTGGATCCCCGTTACAAGGACAATGTACCATCCTTAATTCCATCACTGGAGCGTGATCGTAAGATGCGCGAGTACAAACGCACGCTGGTAGACGCGCTGCTGGTGGCATTCCCACCTGACAGCGGGGCCACAGTGGAAGCACAAGGCGAAGGCAGAGGACGAGGAAGAGGTCACCAACGCAGCTGGGGCTCCGCCAGCACCTCAGAGGGTAGGGTTAGCATGGCTGAAATGTGGAAAAGCTTTGTCAGCATGCCACAACAACCAGCACCACCAGCTCATATGGAACGTCTTAGCAGGAGTCAGCATTTCACTGGTGGAGCAGTATGTGTGCACATGCCTACACGTACTGAATGACAGGTCTGCCCCCTTCAACTTCTGGGTCTCCAAATTGGGCACATGGCCTGAGCTTGCCCTTTACGCCTTGGAGGTGGGGGCGTCATCACAGACAAGCGCAGCCGCCTGTCCACAGCCAATGTGGACAAGCTCACGTTCAATAAAATGAACCAGGCATGGATCCCTCAGGACTTGTCAGTACCTTGTGCAGAATAGACATGTATACCGACACTAAGCAGCCATTGTTATACTGCAGCGCAATTGCTCATGTTTGTATTTTGGATATTTCACACTCTTTTAGAGAGTACCTTAATTTTACAAAATTAAATTAAAACCAAAAACCTGTGTTGGCTATCTCGTCCTCCTCCACCGCCGCTTCCACCTACTCCGCTACGTCCACCGCCTCCTCATACTCCTACTCCATATGGAACTCCACCTCATAAATCCATTATTTTTTTTGTACGTATTTTATTTTATATCATTTCACTACTTTGTCATTTACATTTTATGGTGAAATTAACAAATTTTTGGGTGTATAGTACCACTGTTATACCTAGTAGACAGGTTAAAAAAAAATAAAAATTGTCATTTACATTTTAGGGTGAAATTCACCAATTTTGGTGTGTATAGTACCACTGCTATACCTAGTGGACCGGTAAAAATAAAAATTGTCAGTTACATTTTATGGTGAAATTAACAATTTTTTGGGTGTAATATACCCCTCCTCTACCTAGTTGACAGCTTAATAAATTTCAATAATTTTTCTGTTACATTCTTGGGTTGACATTATACAATTTTAGACGTGAATAAACACCTGCTATGCATAGGTGACAGGGAATAAAATTTTATAAATGATTCAGTAATTAATGCGCACCACATCCTTTCATTCAATGCTTAAACTTTGAAAAGTTGTCACTCTTTTATGCTTTAATAGTTTCTCCCATATTTTAACTCTAATTTTAAATTTGAAAAAATGAATCCTCCCTTGGAGTGGTCTCTCTCTTGAAAGAATTTTCTGCGACTGTTGAGTCGCAGTCGCAGCATGTTGCATGTTGCAGTGCGACACCATAGACTGCCATTATAAAAATTGTCGCGCGACATTAGTGCAACTTCTGGGTCTCCAAATTGGGCCTGAGCTTGCCCTTTACCCCTTGGAGGTGCTGGCCTGCCCTGCAGCCAGTGTATTGTCTGAACGTGTGTTTAGCATGACTGGAGGGGGTTATCACAGGTTATATTTCCCAATGTTTTGGGGTGTACCCTAATTTTAAAAATAAAATTTAAAACCAAAAACCAGTGTAGGCTACCTCCTCCTCCACCGCCGCTTCCACCTACACCGCCACATCCACCGCCTCCTCAACCTCCTACTCCATATGGACCTGGTCCTCCTAGATCAAGATTATTATTTTTTATTTTTACGGATTTTATGTTATTTAACCACTTCAGCCCCCCTAGCTTAAACACCCTTAATGACCAGGCCACTTTTTACACTTCTGCACTACACTACTTTCACCGTTTATTGCTCGGTCATGCAACTTACCACCCAAATGAATTTTACCTCCTTTTCTTCTCACTAATAGAGCTTTCATTTGGTGGTATTTCATTGCTGCTGACATTTTTACTTTTTTTGTTATTAATCGAAATTTAATGATTTTTTTGCAAAAAAATGACATTTTTCACTTCAGTTGTAAAATTTTGCAAAAAAAACAACATCCATATATAAATTTTTCTCTAAATTTATTGTTCTACATGTCTTTGATAAAAAAAAAATGTTTGGGTAAAAAAAAAATGGTTTGGGTAAAAGTTATAGCGTTTACAAACTATGGTACAAAAATGTGAATTTCCGCTTTTTAAAGCAGCTCTGACTTTCTGAGCACCTGTCATGTTTCCTGAGGTTCTACAATGCCCAGACAGTAGAAACACCCCACAAATGACCCCATTTCGGAAAGTAGACACCCTAAGGTATTCGCTGATGGGCATAGTGAGTTCATAGAACTTTTTATTTTTCCATGAACTCACTATGCCCATCACGAAATACCTTCGGGTGTCTTCTTTCCAAAATGGGGTCACTTGTGGGGTAGTTATACTGCCCTGGCATTCTAGGGGCCCTAATGTGTGGTAAGTAGTTTGAAATCAAAATCTGTAAAAAATGGCCGGTGAAATCCTAAAGGTGCTCTTTGGAATGTGGGCCCCTTTGCCCACCTAGGCTGCAAAAAAGTGTCACACATGTGGTATTGCCGTACTCAGGAGAAGTTGGGCAATGTGTTTTGGGGTGTCATTTTACATATACCCATGCTGGGTGAGAGAAATATCTTAGCAAAAGACAACTTTTCCCATTTTTTTTATACAAAGTTGGCATTTGACCAAGATATTTCTCTCACCCAGCATGGGTATATGTAAAATGACACCACAAA
The DNA here is from genome assembly GCF_905171765.1 of Bufo bufo. NCBI lineage: Eukaryota > Metazoa > Chordata > Amphibia > Anura > Bufonidae > Bufo > Bufo bufo. The sequence continues at coordinate 82,354,260 of NC_053393.1, read as the reverse complement.
ACACATTGCCCAACTTCTCCTGAGTACGGCGATACCACATGTGTGACACTTTTTTTCAGCCTAGATGCGCAAAGATGCCCAAATTCCTTTTAGGAGGGCATTTTTAGACATTTGGATCCCAGACTTCTTCTCACGCTTTAGGGCCCCTAAAAAGCCAGGGCAGTATAAATACCCCACATGTGACCCCATTTTGGAAAGAAGACACCCCAAGGTATTCAATGAGGGGCATGGCGAGTTCATAGAAATTTTTATTTTTTTGGCACAAGTTAGCGGAAATTGATATATTTTTTTCCCCTCACAAATTCTCCCTTTCCGCTAACTTGGGACAAAAATGTCAATCTTTCATGGACTCAATATGCCCCTCACGGAATACCTTGGGGTGTCTTCTTTCCGAAATGGGGTCACATGTGGGGTATTTATACTGCCCTGGCATTCTAGGGGCCCTAAAGCGTGAGAAGAAGTCTGGAATATAAATGTCAAAAAAAATTTACGCATTTGGATTCCGTGAGGGGTATGGTGAGTTCATGTGAGATTTTATTTTTTGACACAAGTTAGTGGAATATGAGTCTTTGTAAGAAAAAAAAAAATATTCCGCTAACTTGGGCCAAAAAAATGTCTGAATGGAGCCTTACAGGGGGGTGATCAATGATAGGGGGGTGATCAGGGAGTTTATATGGGGTGATCACCCCCCTGTCATTGATCACCCCCCTATAAGGCTCCATTCAGATGTCCGTATGTGTTTTGCGGATCCGATCCATGTATCCCTGGATCCGTAAAAAACATACGGACATCTGAATGGAGCCTTACAGGGGGGTGATCAATGACAGGGGGGTGATCAGGGAGTCTATATGGGGTGATAACCCCCCTGTCATTGATCACCCCCCTATAAGGCTCCATTCAGATGTCCGTATGTGTTTTGCGGATCCGATCCATGTATCCGTGGATCCGTAAAAAACATACGGACATCTGAATGGAGCCTTACAGGGGGGTGATCAATGACATGGGGGTGATCAGGGAGTCTATATGGGGTGATCACCCCCCTGTAAGGCTCCATTCAGACGTCTGTATGTGTTTTGCGGATCCGATCCATGTATCCGTGGATCCGTAAAAAACATACGGACGTCTGAATGGAGCCTTACAGGGGGGGGTGATCAATGACATGGGGGTGATCAATGACAGGGGGTTATCAGGGAGTCTATATGGGGTGATCACCCCCTGTCATTAATCATTCCCCTGTAAGGCTCCATTCAGACGTCCGTATGTGTTTTGCGGATCCGATCCATGCATCCGTGGATCCGTAAAAATCATACGGACGTCTGAATGGAGCCTTACAAGGGGGGTATCAATGACAGGGGGGCGATCAATGACAGGGGGGTGATCAGGGAGTCTATATGGGGTGATCAGGGGTGATCAGGGGTTAATAAGGGGTTAATAAGTGACAGGGGGGTGTAGTGTAGTGGTGTTTGGTGCTACATATTACTGAGCTGCCTGTGTCCTCTGGTGGTCGATCCAAACAAAAGGGACCACCAGAGGACCAGGTAGCAGGTATATTAGACGCTGTTATCAAAACAGCGTCTAATATACCTGTTAGGGGTTAAAAAAATCGCATCTCCAGCCTGCCAGCGAACGATCGCCGCTGGCAGGCTGGAGATCCACTCGCTTACCTTCCGATCCTGTGAACGCGCACGCCTGTGTGCGCGCGTTCACAGGAAATCTCGCGTCTCGCGAGATGACGCATATATAAGTGACTCTGTGCAGGGCTGCCGCCTCCGGAACGCGATCCTGCGTTAGGCGGTCCGGAGGCGGTTAAAGTCATTTCCCTATCCACATTTGTTTGCAGAACACTTGCCATGCTCTTAACCACATTTTGACACCATTTGCAGCCCTCTAGCCCTTTCCATGATATTTTTCACAGCCATTTTAGTGCTCAAAAGTTCGGGTCCCCATTGACTTCAATGGGGTTCGGGGTCAAGTTCGGGTCAAGTTCGGGTCCCGAACTCGAACTTTTTTCCGAAGTTCGGCCGAACCCGAACATCCAGGTGTCTGCTCAACTCTTCCAACCAGTATGACTTTGGGCTAGTCCTAAGGGCTCGTTCACATGACCGTTGGTGTCCCGTTCCCGTATTGCTTACCATATTTGCGGATCTGCAATACTCAGGCACCGTTCCGTTGTCATTCCGCATCACTGATACGGACCCATTTATTTCAACGGGTCCGCAAATCCGGAGATGTGGAACGGTGCGGAACGGAAGCATGGAGCTGAACACTACGGAAGCACTACGGAGTGCTTTCTGGGGTTCCGTTCCGTGCCTCTGCACCGCAAAAAGATAGAACATACTCTATCTTTTTGCGGAACGGAGGGATCGCGGACCTCTTCAAGTAAATGGGTCTGCGATCCCCATGCGCCTGCCCAACGGGAGGTGCCTGTGGATTGTGGACCACAATTTGCGGTTCACAGCACGGGCACGGGACACCAATGGTCGTGTGAACAAGCCCTAAGGGTGATGATCTGTCAGTCCCCTGGTTTTCACCCTTTAACCCCTATACATGGATCTGGTCTTTGCTACAGGGGAGCCACCAGACTTCTACCTTTTGGAATAGTCCTGGTGTGGTTGGTTGCTGACCCACAAGGATCAGAGACACCGATACGTAGCATCAAGGGATCAGGCAATATTTGTAGTCAGGTAACAGACATAGATAAGGGCAGGCAATTTGGTACAAGGGCAGACTAAAAGAAAGAGCACAACTATACTAGGACTAGCAAGCTAGACACCCTAAAGCCCAGGCACCCTCACACTAGGGAAGGTGTCTTAAATTCCCACGGACAGCCAGACATAGGCTGGAGAAGAATTAGGAAATGTGTGCGAGACCCAGAAAGTGTGTGCATGCCCTATAGGCGGAGAAACCAGTCTGAAGATGGACGCACATAATGTGGCCTGCAAGAGCAGAACAAGAGACACTGGTGGCTGGGCTCACTGTGGGTGAGGCCGCTGTCCAGGACAGGAAGGGTGAGTAAGGCAGCACCTGTGCCCACCCATTAGAGCAGGGCAGTGGTTGGCCCAGAGTGCAATAGTAACAGCACCCCCTTTACACCCCATCTTCTTTGGTCTAGATGATTGTAGAAACTTCTTCAACATAAACAGAACATTGATATTTTCAACAGGTGCCCATGTCCTCTCTTCAGGATCAAAATCTTTCCAATCAAGTAGTAATCTTTACCTCTAATCACCACTATAAATCATCACCATCACCAAAGCTGACAGGGAAGTAGCAAGGATAGATCTTTTTTAATAATGATTAAAAATCACTGGCTTCAGAAGAAACATTAAATAAATAAGGTATCTGCAGAGAGGCAGGAAGTCGCAATTTGTTGCAAAGGGACAGCAAGGTGCCAGTTTGTATAAAGGCACCTTGAGCCTTATGTTCCTAGAAGATATTCAGACTTTATCTCCAGGTGAGAACTGAGGTGGAGGCGTACGTTTCTGGTCAGCAAACCTCTTTATTTGGTCTGAGGTCTGCAAAAGAGCAGCCCTAGTCTCCTGCCAGACACGGGATAGTTTCAGTCACACCAGATGAAACAGCGACAGGACGAGGCACCTGTAGTGGGTGAACATACCCAATGAGAAAAAAAACTTTCTAGTAGTTTCACTTGAATGTTTTATAATATGAAAACTCTGCCCACAGAAGCAAAGCAGCCCAGTCATCCTGGTGTGCATTTGTGAAGTGAAACAAGGTATTGGACAAGACCTGGTTAATGTGCTCCACTTGTCCAATAGTTTGCAGATGGCCTGCAAATAAGAAGTCTAAATTGACATCCAGAAAATTGCAAACAACTCTTCAAAATGTGGATGTAAATTTCATTCCCCTGTTTAGACATGATGTGTAAAGGGAACCCATGGAGACGGAAGATGTGTTCAAACAACTATTTAACTAGCTGGCTGGCACACAGAGTACCAGGAAAGGGCAGGAAGCGAGACATCTTCGAAAAACAATTTGCTACCACCTAGATAACCGTCCAGCCAGTGGAAGAAGGTAGTGGAAGTCCATAATTAGAAATGAGTAAAGTTTTGAAAGATTCAATCCGGTAAGAAATTTTATTTGTTACAAATTAATTTGTCATAAATCACTATAAATCAGATATACCCCGGCCAATCTACCTAAAAGCAGTGTTTTCAAATCCGGCATAAAAACGGATTTTAGATGGAATTGAAGCAAATGGATGTCAATACAATGATGTCCGTCCACCATTGAAATGTAGGTTAATTAAAACGGAAATGTTAGTTTCCGTTTTAAAGAACAGGCAGGAGGATCCATCAGATGGAAGGCTGAAAAACAGCAAAATGCTGGTGTGAACCCACCCTAAGGCATATTCTTCCCACTTGGTGGCCCAATCTCAGTGTGTAGGCTTGGAAGTTACAGCTGCATAATACAGTATTTTTAACCAACTCGGGAGCCTAATCCCTGTGTGCTGGCCAAGTGTCTAATGATTTTAAGAAAAATTAGCATAAAGTGGTGGCCCCATGACAGAGTGGGGAAGGTGGCAGCTGCAGCAGTGGCAGTAACAGTGACAATAGTGGCCCCATGACAGAGTGGGGAGGGTGGCAGCAGTAGCAGTGACAATAGTAGCCCCATGACAGAGTGGGGAGGGTGGCAGCAGCAGCCGCAGTAACAGTGACAATAGTGGCCCCATGGCAGAGTGGGGAAGGTGGCAGTGACAATAGTGGCCCCATAATAGAGTGGTGAGGGTGGCAGCAGTAACAGTGACAATTGTGATCCCATGACAGAGTGGTGAGAGTGGCAGCAGCAGCTATGGCAGTAACAGTGACAATAGTGGCCCCATGACAGAGTGGGGATGGTGGCAGCAGCATCTGATCTGTAGCGAGGGTCTAACAATGTGTATAGCCAGTAGTCATCTCACTGCCAAATCCTTAACACCTATGAAAAATAAGGGCCAACCAGGGGCGTAGCTAGAAATGCATGGGCCCCATAGCAAAAATAATTTTATGCCCCCCCAGTGCCATCCACAGATCCCCCTCCCCTAAACAGTGCCATCCACAGATCCCCCTCCCCTAAACAGTGCCATCCAAAGATCCCCCTCCCCTAAACAGTGCCATCCACAGAACCCCCTCCCCTAAATAGTGCCATCCACAGATCCCTCTCCCCTAAACAGTGCCATCCACAGATCCCCCTCCCCTAAACAGTGCCATCCACAGATCCCCCTCCCCTAAACAGTGCCATCCACAGATCCCCCTCCCCTAAACAGTGCCATCCACAGATCCCCCTCCCCTAAAAAGTGCCATCCACAGATCCCTCTCCCCTAAACAGTGTCATCCACAGATCCCCCTCCCCTAAACAGTGCCATCCACAGATCCCCCTCCCCTAAACAGTGCCATCCACAGATCTCCCTCCCCTAGATAGTGCCATCCACAGATCCCCCTCCCCTAAACAGTGCCATCCACAGATCCCCCTCCCCTAAACAGTGCCATCCACAGATCCCCCTCCCCTAAATAGTGCCATCCACAGATCCCCCTCCCCTAAATAGTGCCATCCACAGATCCCTCTCCCCTAAACAGTGCCATCCACAGATCGCCCTTCCCTAAACAGTGCCATCCACAGATCCCCCTCCCCTAAATAGTGCCATCCACAGATCCCCCTCCCCTAAACAGTGCCATCCACAGATCCCCCTCCCCTAAACAGTGCCATCCACAGATCCCCCTCCCCTAAATAGTGCCATCCACAGATCTCCCTCCCCTAAACAGTGCCATCCACAGATCCCTCTCCCCTAAACAGTGCCATCCACAGATCTCCCTCCCCTAGATAGTGCCATCCACAGATCCCCCTCCCCTAAACAGTGCCATCCACAGATCCCCCTCCCCTAAACAGTGCCATCCACAGATCCCCCTCCCCTAAATAGTGCCATCCACAGATCCCCCTCCCCTAAATAGTGCCATCCACAGATCCCTCTCCCCTAAACAGTGCCATCCACAGATCGCCCTTCCCTAAACAGTGCCATCCACAGATCCCTCTCCCCTAAATAGTGCCATCCACAGATCCCCCTCCCCTAAACAGTGCCATCCACAGATCCCCCTCCCCTAAACAGTGCCATCCACAGATCCCCCTCCCCTAAATAGTGCCATCCACAGATCTCCCTCCCCTAAACAGTGCCATCCACAGATCCCTCTCCCCTAAACAGTGCCATCCACAGATCCCCCTCCCCTAAACATTGCCATCCACAGATCCCCCTCCCCTAAATAGTGCCATCCACAGATCCCTCTCCCCTAAACAGTGCCATCCACAGATCCCCATCCCCTAAACAGTGCCATCCACAGATCCCCCTCCCCTAAACAGTGCCATCCACAGATCCCCCTCCCCGACGCTCACAGGAGCACATTTATAAACTATTTAGTAACTTGAACTTTAATCATTGACATTGCTGAATGCTGATCTCTTTACTTGCATTGGATACCTTACTCTGTCTTAGCTCTGGTAACGGTACAGCAGGCAGTGTGGGCAGCGCTCACTCACTGACGTCACGCGCCTGCTCCTCCCACTAGGCGGCGCAGCCGCGTGACGTCAGTGAGTGAGCGCCACCCGCCCGCACTGCCTGCTGTACTGTTACCAGAGCTAAGACAGAGTAAGGTATCCAATGCAAGTAAAGAGATCAGCATTCAGCAATGTCAATGATTAAAGTTCAAGTTACTAATTAGTTTATAAATGTGCTCCTGTGAGCGGCGTGGCCCTGTATATTCTAACCCCCAGGCAAGCGTCCCTGTCACCATGGTAATGCCTGGGGGTTAGAATATACCATCAGATTAGAGTTTTCACGCTCAGAGCTGAGAGCGTGAAAACTCAGATCCGATGGTATATTCAGAGCGCTGAGAGCGTGAAAACTCAGATCCGATGGTATATTCTAACCCCCAGGCAAGCGTCCCCGTCACCATGGGAATGCCTGGGGGTTAGAATATGATCGGATCTTTCTTACTCAGTGGCCTGGCTGGAGCCTCCCCAGCCTCTGTGTCGGCCCGGCCCTGCGTGCCCCCTGCTCCAGTCTAGTCCTGACTCCTCCCCAGCCAAGCCTGAGCCGCGGACCGCCCGCGCCCCGCCCACTACACTAGTGTAGTGGGCGGGCGGTCCGCGGCTCGGGCCTGGCTGCCTGTTTGTAGTGTGTGTGTGTGTAAAAAAAAAAATATAATAAATAAATCAACAGAAGGCGGCCCGGACGGGCCCCCAGTGGCGTACGGCCCCATAGCCACTGCTATGGTTGCTATGGCGATCCCTACGCCACTGCCCACCACCACCATTGTACACTGTATATAGAGATGTGTGACCCTCTGTATACTTAACGCCACTGCAGGTCCCGTAGGCGTTTTGGACTGCAGACGCTGACCTGGGCGCTTGGGAGTTAAATCCCCTGTCGCCTGCAGCAACCTTATTACAGTGGACAGAGGGGTGTCAGGAGCTGAGAGTTCTAGTGTAGTTAGCTGCTCCCCCCCCCCCTTTCCTTAGAGCTCAGTTGGTAGGTCTTTCCCCTCCCCTCAGAGTTAATAAAAAGGAGGGTCCCCCCTGGCTTGGTCTCTTTGATCCTGGACCACTCATCAGGGAGCTTTTCCCGCTGTGAGGTATGGCTGAGGATAGAGCTCTGGTGGCAGCTATTGCTGCCAAAATTCATTCAGAAGGTGTGGGATTCTTATCCCAGTTTATTTCTGGCATGCAGGAGCCCCCTCCTGCTTTGCCAGTGTCTGTTAAATCGGGGGCCAGTCGCCCTAAGCGGCGTACTCGCCCCCGTGAACATTTAAGCCCCAGTTATCTCCCTCCTACTAGGCACAATTCTCACAAGCGGGGGGGGGGGGCGCTGTTTCCAGCGCAGCTGCCGGGAAGCCTTCGGTCCCTCAGGCAGTGCGTTCTGTGCTCCCGCCCCCCCTCCTCCTCCTCCCCCTCCTCCCCCATGCCCATGCTGTTCCCGTCACCGATCGCGATCTGCCCGGCGGTCACACAAAAGAGCCCGGTCCAGATCGTCGCGGCTGTCGGTCGCCTTCATCATCGGAGGTCAGCTCCTGCAGTGCCGACTCTGGCAGGTCTCGTTCACGCCGTCGGCGGGGTTCTACTTACTCGGCCAGAAGGTCGTCCCGCGGGGCCAGTCGGGCCAGCGCGGTCCAGGATCCGGAACCTCCTGTTGCTACAGTGGAGGCTCCTACTACTTCTGCTGGCGGTGAGTTGAATTTTACTGGGGCTTAGGGTTCGGCCTCTATGGGGCCGCAGTTAATTCCTGCTCTTAAAGCATTATTATCGCAATTGGACCCAAGTAATACATCTAATTCCCCTGCTGTAGCCCCACCGCCTAGAGCCGGCGACCATAAAGAATCCCTCTTCTGCGGACTATCCCCTCTGAGAGCGCATCTAGATGCAGCCGCAAAAGAAAAGATCTGGACTAACCAGTATATAGATATCTGGTCCTTGGTTACCGTTGACCAGCATACGGTGGACAAGGAGCAGCAACCAAATTCAGACAGATTTATTGATCGCCGGCCTAAGGTTTCACGCACCATGGGCAATTGGCTCCAGGCTTTTTCGGTCTTAGGTTATGTAATGGCTCAGAAACACCCGGAGCGCTGTGCAGAATTATTTCTTTTTATGGATTCCATATATAGCGCCTACAAGGCACATGGCGGATCCGCCTGGTGGCATTATGACGAGGAATTCCGTAGACGTTTGGCACTTCACCCAGAGATTGGTTGGGGTGTCAAAGCTACAGACCTGTGGTTGCGCCTCATGCTGTCGCAAAGAATTAATTCCTTTCTGTCCGCGGCCCCTGGCCCCTCCTCCGGGGGACAGGGGAACGTTGCTCTTCACAGGCCAGGAGCCTGCTGGCTCTACAACGAGGGTCACTGCAAATTCTTCGCTTTGTGTAAGTACAAACACGAATGTTCAGTTTGTGGTGGAGCACACGCAGCCCTCCGTTGCCCCAGACAGCCGCCAGCAAAAACAGCTCCCTCTAGCGCAAAAGACTCCGGTGAACGTAGCCGAAATGTTGCCTTGGCTAGACCGGTACCCCAATAAATGCGCGGCGGCTCAGCTGCGTTTTGGTTTTTACTTTTGGTTTTTTCATCCCTTTCCGTTTATCCTGGAGCCCCAGTTTGGCACCCAATTTGCCATCGGCCGTGCGCCACCCGGAGGTATTGCAATAAAAAATCCGGAAAGAGGTTGAGTTGGGTAGAATTGTGGGTCCCTTCGACTCACCCCCTTTTGCCAATATCAGGGTCTCCCCGCTAGGACTAGTACCAAAACGTGAGCCGGGATGTTTTCGGCTTATTCACCACTTATCCTTTCCCAAGGGTGTTTCCGTTAACGACGGTATCACTAAAGATGACGCCTCAGTTTCTTACGTTTCCTTTGATAGGGCGGTCACATTAGTTAGGGCGGCCGGATATGGGGCGTTAATGGCCAAGTCTGATATTGAGGCAGCCTTTCGTTTACTCCCAGTGCACCCTGGCGGTTATCACCTCCTGGGTTGCATGGTAGATGGCCGTTATTACTATGATACGTGCTTGCCTATGGGATGTTCCATTTCCTGCAATTTCTTTGAATTATTCAGCTCGTTTCTCGAATGGGTCGTGCGTTATGAGACGGGTTCCCGTTCAATTATTCACTACCTAGACGACTCTTTTCGTTGCCCCTGGTGACTCCCCCCAGTGCCAATTTTTATTAGACTCCTTTTGTTGGTTAATGTCCAAATTTGCCGTCCCCCTGTCTGGGGACAAGACCCTGGGGCCGTCCACCTCCATCGTCTTTTTAGGGATTGAGATTGATTCCCGGGAAATGGTTTTCCGTCTCCCCAGGGAAAAGCTCACAAAACTTTTGGCCCTTATATAAGGTTTTTGCTCGGTAAAATCTGTCACCTTAAAACAGCTCCAGTCCCTTCTAGGCCTCCTGGTTTTTGCGTGCCGTATTATGCCCATGGGCAGGATTTTCTCTCGTCGCTTGTCCCTGGCGACGCGGGGCATTACTAACCCTCACCATCGTGTGCGCTTAACCCTCCAGCTGAAACGGGACCTCCAGGTATGGCGTTGTTTCCTACATGACTACAACGGTCACACATGTTGGCAGCTCCTGGAGAGTTCAAGCCCCGATCTGTCCCTTTTTACCGACTCGGCGGGATCCGCGGGTTTTGGTGCAATACTGGGCGAGAGTTGGTGTTCTTCCCCCTGGCCCGCAGAGTGGCTCTCCGCTGGCTTCTGCTCTAACATTGCTTTGCTGGAATTATTTCCTATTATTGTTGCCATTGAGCTATGGGGTTCCACTCTGCAGAACAGGCGGATTTGTTTTTGGACGGATAACATGGCTGTAGTCCATTGTATTAACCGGTTATCATCTTCTTATCCTCCCAGTTTTGTCTCTTTTACGTCATCTCGTACTTAAATTTTTGCAGTTTAATATTTACTTCCGTGCCTCACATGTTCCAGGCGTTATTAATTGTGCAGCTGACGCTCTCTCCCGTTTTCAGCTTCAGGAATTCCGGAAGTTAGTACCGGCTGCGGCACCGGTGGGTTCCCCGTGCCCTGCGCATCTATGGGACATTCCATTGACCGCCTGATGCCTCTCGTCTGAGCTTCGGTGGCGCCTAGTACCTGGACTGGTTATGGTAAGGCCTGGGCAGACTGGGTGGCGTTAGCAGCAAACACTCCGGTACATACTTCTGTGGCAGACCGACTTCAAGTAACAGTTGACTACATGTTGCATTTGCGGGCTGCGGGGGTTTCAGCTGTGGTGGCACAGCGCCGTTTGTCAGGTGTTAGCTTCCATTTCCGTTTGCTGGGGTGGGCTGACGTCACCAAGTTTTTCCTGGTTCGCCAAGCCCTTAAAGGGTGGCGTAAAGAATTTGTACGGAAGGAGTGCAGGCGGCCGATTTCGTTTAATCTCCTTAGCAGTCTCCTTCAGGCCCTGCCTTATGTTTGCCCTTCTCCCGCTGAGGTTGTACTTTTTCGGGCAGCTTTTTGCTTAGCCTTTTTCGGCGCTTTTCGTATCAGCGAGCTCCTCCCTCCGTCCAGGTTCCACCCTGGGGGCATCGCCCCAGAGGATGTCTCCTTTTCTGAGTCCTCGATCCGTATCCGACGATCAAAAACCGACGTCTTTGGTCGCGGCTCCAGCGTATTGTTGTATCGGATCCCGGGCCCAGCGTGTCCAGTCATGGCGGCGGGGGAATTATACGCATCGCGACCACCGTGCGCCGCGTTTTTATGCCATGCATCCGGTGTCCCTCTTCAGTTTTGTTCTGTTTTCCGTCGTTGCCTTGTGTTCTTGGGTTTACCGGGGTCGGAATATGGCTCACATTCATTCAGGATTGGCGCTGCGACAGAAGCCGCCAGGGCAGGGTTGCCAAACTCTGAGGTTCAACGTATCGGTAGATGAAAATCAGACTGTTTTATGTCTTATGTTCGCCCTGATTTACTTTGATTGTTTCTTTGCAGATTCCCACCGCCCTACGGTGTGTTTCCTGGGGCATTCATACATGTTTTGGGCCGGCCAAAGGGCGGAAGCCAGACCTGGCGGACGGAGCCTCGGTTTTAGGAACATCGATGTCCTGTGGCGTGGCATCAGGGGCCTTCGCTGGTCTCAGGTCCTTCCGGAAACTGTTCATATCAGTGCGGTAACTCAACCCCCGGTGATTTAGGGTATTCACACTGGGGTAATGACCTCTGCATGCTTAAAGTGGCGGAGCTCATTACCCTCATCAGGGCCGATTTAGAAAGGATCCCGCCTTCTTCCCCGAGGTTATACTGGTGTGGTCTGAGATGGTCTCTAGGGTTACGTGGCAGGGTGCTAGGGAGTCAGGGTCCATTGAGAGAGCCCGACGAATAGTCAATGCCAGGATTTCTCAGTTTGTCCGCTCACAGGGGGGGGGGGGGGGGTGGTTGTCCGACATCATCAGCTGGAAGAGGATAACCAACGCCTTATGCGTCCCGATGGTGTCCACCTGTAATGAACGGGGTCACGCACAGGGAGGGAAAAGGGAAAGCCCTGCCCAATGGAGAGGGAAAGGTGGTGACCCCTGACTCACCTTGCGGCTGGCACCTGACTGCCCTGACGTCCCTAGACGGGTTCCTCACCCGTGCTGCGATCACGTGCCTAAACCCTGGCTTTCCCTAAAATGAGCCCTAGATAGTGAACGGGCCGGTGGGATCGCTAGTCCGCACAACTGACACTAAGAGGGAAACACCAGGGAGAGGACAGACAATACAGACAAACACATACACCCAGGTGGGCGAACACAGCAGACCACAAAGGTCCAACAGGGATCCGGAGGGTAACGTTCTGGACCAACAACCAGAGAACGCAGCAACACAGCTCCAGAGGGTCAGTATAGAAGTCCAGGCAGGAAGCTCTATATCTGGCAACCAGAGAAGTGTGAGAGGGGAATATAAGGAGGTTGAGAGTGCTGGACAAGGAACAGCTGAGGAGAAGGAGCTACGGATCCCTGAGTGAGCCAAAAAGGGTTGCAAAGCAAACCTAGAAAGCTACCATAAGGAAACACCCCTATCTTACATAGAGCGCACAGCCAACCGCTGCGACTTCCTGACCCCGGGTATAACGGAGTCAGGCGTGGTTCTTGACACCCTCGTGACACCACCTGAACGAGATCGGTTTGGATATCTTCCTCTCTGGTCTTCAGGATGCAGTGGAGAAAGCCCTGTTTTTGTTGGGTGGGGGTCGGAGCGCCGTGTGAGGTACACGGGCTCCTCCATGGAGGTCGAAAATTAATGTTAAGGATAACGGAGGAGAAGGCGGATTTTCCCACTGGGAGTTCAGTGGGGCATAGCGCTTCTCACACTCCGGGGAGCGGCTCATGGCCGTACGGAACAATGGTTGGTGTTTATAAATTTAAAAGAAAGAAAAAAAAGAGAGATTTGAAATAAAGCTGTGACCGACCCTTCACCCACAAAAAAAATGGTTTGGTGTTTTATTGGTAAGCCAGGTGACAGGTGTTGAATGTGGTGTGCCAGTTGTCTGCAGTCTACTTAACGCCACAGCAGGTCGCGTAGGCGTTTTGGACTGCAGACGCTGACCTGGGCGCTTGGGAGTTAAATCCCCTGTCGCCTGCAGCTACCTTATTACAGTGGACAGAGGGGTGTCAGGAGCTGAGAGTTCTAGTGTAGTTAGCTGCTCCCCCCCCTTTCCTTAGCGCTCAGTTGGTAGGTCTTTCCCCTCCCCTCAAAGTTAATAAAAAGGAGGGTCCCCCTGCCTTGGGTCTCTTTGATCCTGGACCACTCATCAGGGAGCTTTTTCCTCCCACCCTCCCTCCCGTTTTATTGTTGTTCGTGAACTGTTCGCTTCAGGTTCCCTGTTTTACTTTATGTATAAGTCACAGCTGGAAGTCGAAAATTAATGTTAAGGATAACGGAGGAGAAGGCGGACTTGCCCACTGGGAGTTCAGTGGGGAATAGCGCTTCTCACACTCCGGGGAGCGGCCTATGGCCGTACGGAACAATGGTTGGTGTTTATAAATTTAAAAGAGAGATTTGAAATAAAGCTGTGACCGACCCTTCACCCACAAAAAACTGGTTTGGTGTTTTATTGGTAAGCCAGGTGACAGGTGTTGAATGTGGTGTGCCAGTTGTCTGCAGTCTACTGTATGCAGTGATATGCGACCCCCCCCACCACTATATACTGTATATAGAGATGTGTGACCCTCTGTACACTGTATGCTGTGATATGTGACCCCCACCACTGTATACTGTATATAGAGATGTGACCCTCTGTATACTGTATGCAGTGATATGTGACCCCCACCACTGTATACTGTATATAGAGATGTGACCCTCTGTACACTGTATGCTGTGATATGTGACCCCCACCACTATATACTGTATATAGAGATGTGACCCTCTGTACACTGTATGCAGTGATATGTGACCCCCACCACTGTATACTGTATATAGAGATGTGACCCTCTGTACACTGTATGCAGTGATATGTGACCCCCACCACTATATACTGTATATAGAGATGTGTGACCCTCTGTACACTGTATGCTGTGATATGTGACCCCCACCACTATATACTGTATATAGAGATGTGACCCTCTGTACACTGTATGCAGTGATATGTGACCCCCACCACTATATACTGTATATAGAGATGTGACCCTCTGTACACTGTATGCAGTGATATGTGACCCCCACCACTATATACTGTATATAGAGATGTGACCCTCTGTACACTGTATGCAGTGATATGTGACCCCCACCACTATATACTGTATATAGAGATGTGACCCTCTGTACACTGTATGCAGTGATATGTGACCCCCACCACTATATACTGTATATAGAGATGTGACCCTCTGTACACTGTATGCAGTGATATGTGACCCCCACCACTATATACTGTATATAGAGATGTGTGACCCTCTGTACACTGTATGCAGTGATATGTGACCCCCACCACTGTATACTGTATATAGAGATGTGACCCTCTGTACACTGTATGCAGTGATATGTGACCCCCACCACTATATACTGTATATAGAGATATGTGACCCTCTGTACACTGTATGCAGTGATATGTGACCCCCACCACTATATACTGTATATAGAGATGTGACCCTCTGTATACTGTATGCAGTGATATGTGACCCCCACCACTATATACTGTATATAGAGATGTGACCCTCTGTACACTGTATGCAGTGATATGCGACCCCCACCACTATATACTGTATATAGAGATGTGACCCTCTGTATACTGTATGCAGTGATATGTGACCCCCACCACTGTATACTGTATATAGAGATGTGACCATCTGTATACTGTATGCAGTGATATGTGACCCCCACCACTATATACTGTATATAGAGATGTGACCCTCTGTATACTGTATGCAGTGATATGTGACCCCCACCACTATATACTGTATATAGAGATGTGACCCTCTGTCTACTGTATGCAGTGATATGTGACCCCCACCACTATATACTGTATATAGAGATGTGACCCTCTGTATACTGTATGCAGTGATATGTGACCCCCACCACTGTATACTGTATATAGAGATGTGTGACCCTCTGTACACTGTATGCAGTGATATGTGACCCCCACCACTGTATACTGTATATAGAGATGTGACCCTCTGTATACTGTATGCAGTGATATGTGACCCCCACCACTATATACTGTATATAGAGATGTGACCCTCTGTATACTGTATGCAGTGATATGTGACCCCCACCACTGTATACTGTATATAGAGATGTGACCCTCTGTATACTGTATGCTGTGATATGTGACCCCCACCACTGTATACTGTATATAGAGATGTGACCCTCTGTATACTGTATGCAGTGATATGTGACCCCCACCACTATATACTGTATATAGAGATGTGACCCTCTGTATACTGTATGCAGTGATATGTGACCCCCACCACTGTATACTGTATATAGAGATGTGACCCTCTGTATACTGTATGCAGTGATATGTGACCCCCACCACTGTATACTGTATATAGAGATGTGACCCTCTGTATACTGTATGCAGTGATATGTGACCCCCACCACTATATACTGTATATAGAGATGTGACCCTCTGTATACTGTATGCAGTGATATGTGACCCCCACCACTGTATACTGTATATAGAGATGTGACCCTCTGTATACTGTATGCTGTGATATGTGACCCCCACCACTGTATACTGTATATAGAGATGTGACCCTCTGTATACTGTATGCAGTGATATGTGACCCCCACCACTATATACTGTATATAGAGATGTGACCCTCTGTATACTGTATGCAGTGATATGTGACCCCCACCACTGTATACTGTATATAGAGATGTGACCCTCTGTACACTGTATGCAGTGATATGTGACCCCCACCACTGTATACTGTATATAGAGATGTGACCCTCTGTACACTGTATGCAGTGATATGTGACCCCCACCACTATATACTGTATATAGAGATGTGACCCTCTGTACACTGTATGCTGTGATATGTGACCCCCACCACTGTATACTGTATATAGAGATGTGACCCTCTGTATACTGTATGCAGTGATATGTGACCCCCACCACTATATACTGTATATAGAGATGTGACCCTCTGTATACTGTATGCAGTGATATGTGACCCCCACCACTGTATACTGTATATAGAGATGTGACCCTCTGTACACTGTATGCAGTGATATGTGACCCCCACCACTGTATACTGTATATAGAGATGTGACCCTCTGTATACTGTATGCAGTGATATGTGACCCCCACCACTATATACTGTATATAGAGATGTGTGACCCTCTGTACACTGTATGCAGTGATATGTGACCCCCACCACTGTATACTGTATATAGAGATGTGACCCTCTGTACACTGTATGCAGTGATATGCGACCCCCACCACCACCACTGTATACTGTATATAGAGATGTGACCCTCTGTATACTGTATGCAGTGATATGTGACCCCCACCACTGTATACTGTATATAGAGATGTGACCCTCTGTATACTGTATGCAGTGATATGTGACCCCCACCACCACCACTGTATACTGTATATAAAGATTTGTGACTGCCACCACTGTATATAGAGATCCGTGAGCCCCTCTACACTGTATACAGTGATGTGACCCCCTTTATACTGTATATACAGATGTATGACCCCCTGTACATTGTATATACAGATGTGTGATCAATTTGTACTTCTGGCTTCATTTGAGTCAGAAAACTGGCAAAAATTAACATAAATTTGTTGAGGCGACTGGTCACGCCCCCTCCTGGCCATTGTCACGGTCCCCCCTTTTTATTTTTAAAGGCACAGTTAAAAAGTCGCAAACACATAGTTTGCAACTTTTTAACGCCACATTTCAGAAACAAGGCAATTGATAAATCTCTGCTTCTATTCATTCTGTTCATGGCTTACATCCAGTGGCACAACTAGAAATGACTAGGCCCCACAGCAAGTTTATGAACAGGGTAACTCTCCCAGCAACAAATGTGTGATACATGGTAGTGACTGTGTGGGACGGGTAGTGTCCTCTCTTTATTGCTGGGACTGGGGTGTTCTTCCTATTACTATGTCTGCAGTTATTCACTGATGACTGAGTTATTTATAATGTCGGAGGGTCTCTTGTCTCCATGGGAAAACAGGTGGGTGGGGATGTCATGTGACTGGTCCTCTGAAGATACTTGCTGCAGTGCATGCTGGGATTTTTACTTTTACTTTACAGCTGCTCCTCTCACACAGGCTGTCTGAGGAAGGGAAGTGTGCCATGGGGAACAGGTTAGAAAAATGACATATAGCCAGTACATTTCACATGATATAAATACTTCATGGTTTTGGCTATTGTCTGGGGCTTTTTTGGATTTTTGATACTTAGGGTGGCCAACCCCTTTAAGTGAAAGGCTGGCAGGCTTGTATTGGCTAATGCAGGTCATTTTTTGGGAATATCTCAGGAACGGTACGTCCTAGAGAGCTGAGACCCCCGCAAGATTTATTTCTAGGAAGCAAGGGATGTGTATACCAAGTTTCGCTGAAATGGATGGTTGCGTTTTTGAGTTTTAGGGGAACATACACACTTCCATGGAGTGCAGAATTATTAGGCAAGTTGTATTTTTGAGGATTAATTTTATTATTGAACAACAACCATGTTCTCAATGAACCCAAAAAACTCATTAATATCAAAGCTGAATATTTTTGGAAGTAGTTTTTAGTTTGTTTTTAGCTTTAGCTATTTTAGGGGGATATCTGTGTGTGCAGGTGACTATTACTGTGCATAATTATTAGGCAACATAACAAAAAACAAATATATACCCATTTCAATTATTTATTTTTACCAGTGAAACCAATATAACATCTCAACATTCACAAATATACATTTCTGACATTCAAAAACAAAACAAAAACAAATCAGTGACCAATATAGCCACCTTTCTTTGCAAGGACACTCAAAAGCCTGCCATCCATGGATTCTGTCAGTGTTTTGATCTGTTCACCATCAACATTGCGTGCAGCAGCAACCACAGCCTCCCAGACACTGTTCAGAGAGGTGTACTGTTTTCCCTCCTTGTAAATCTCACATTTGATGATGGACCACAGGTTCTCAATGGGGTTCAGATCAGGTGAACAAGGAGGCCATGTCATTAGATATTCTTTTATACAGTTTCTTGCCAGCCACGCTGTGGAGTACTTGGACGCATGTGATGGAGCGTTGTCATGCATGAAAATCATGTTTTTCTTGAAGGATGCAGACTTCTTCCTGTACCACTGCTTGAAGAAGGTGTCTTCCAGAAACTGGCAGTAGGACTGGGAGTTGAGCTTGACTCCATCCTCAACCCGAAAAGGCCCCACAAGCTCATCTTTGATGATACCAGCCCAAACCAGTACTCCACCTCCATCTTGCTGGCGTCTGAGTCGGACTGGAGCTCTCTGCCCTTTACCAATCCAGCCACGGGCCCATCCATCTGGCCCATCAAGACTCACTCTCATTTCATCAGTCCATAAAACCTTAGAAAAATCAGTCTTGAGATATTTCTTGGCCCAGTCTTGACATTTCGGCTTGTGTGTCTTGTTCAGTGGTGGTCGTCTTTCAGCCTTTCTTACCTTGGCCATGTCTCTGAGTATTGCCCACCTTGTGCTTTTGGGCACTCCAGTGATGTTGCAGCTCTGAAATATGGCCAAACTGGTGGCAAGTGGCATCTTGGCAGCTGCACGCTTGACTTTTCTCAGTTCATGGGCAGTTATTTTGCGCCTTGGTTTTTCCACACGCTTCTTGCGACCCTGTTGACTATTTTGAATGAAACGCTTGATTGTTCGATGATCACGCTTCAGAAGCTTTGCAATTTTAAGAGTGCTGCATCCCTCTGCAAGATATCTCACTATTTTTGACTTTTCTGAGCCTGTCAAGTCCTTCTTTTGACCCATATTGCCAAAGGAAAGGAAGTTGCCTAATAATTATGCACACCTGATATAGGGTGTTGATGTCATTAGACGACACCCCTTCTCATTACAGAGATGCACATCACCTAATATGCTTAATTGGTAGTAGGCTTTCGAGCCTATACAGCTTGGAGTAAGACAACATGCATAAAGAGGATGATGTGGTCAAAATACTCATTTGCCTAATAATTCTGCACGCAGTGTACATACATACATACACACATACATGTATACGTCCTTTTTTATATATATATAGATAATTGCACTGCTGAACGGCAAATAGACCCTTACTTTTTTCCACTTCACAAAAGGCTTTAGAACATATAACTGCACTGCTGAACGGCAAATAATATTTTTTTTTTCCACTAATACATGCCAAAAAGGGCTTTAGAACATATAACTGCACTGCTGAATGGCAAATAATATATATATTTTTTGCCACTAATACACGCCAAAAAGGGCTTTATAACATATAACTGCACCGCTGAACGGCAAATAGGCCCTTATTTTTTTCCACTTATACACGCCACAAAAGGCTTTAGAACATATAACTGCACCGCTGAACGGCAAATAATCTATATTTTTTTGCCACTAATACATGCCAAAAAGGGCTTTAGAACATATAACTGCACCGCTGAACGGCAAATAATATATATTTTTTTGGCACTAATACACGCCAAAAAGGGCTGTAATTTTATCACTTCACCACACAACTGCTAATAAGCCCTTTTTTCCCCACTAATACAGGCCAAAAAATTATTTTGAACATATAACTGCACAGCACAAGGGCAAATAAGACATAGAAATATTTCCTTGTAATAAACCCTGTTAATGGCTGTATCAAACAGCACTTGCACCCCAATAACAAGAATGCTTTTCTGGAATTACAGAGCTGTATAATGGCAATTTGGATCCCCAGTCAGTGCAGCAAGGTGTAATAGGATTGTTCCTATTACCCAGGCTGTACAGTCCCCTATTGAACCCTGTTCTGCTTCAATACTCTGGAATAATTCCTCCCTATCCTTTCCCGGAACTTCTATTCAGCAAAATAAAAGTTTTAAAGTCTTTCCTAGCACTGTCCCTAGTGCCTGCTAACGTCTCTCCCTGCACTAAGTACACTGGAAAATGGCTAAATCCAAGACGGCTGAGGCTATTTAAAAGGCTGTGACATCAGAGGGCTAGCTGGCTGCTGATTGGCTGCATGCATGGCATTGTGGGTGATCCCTCGTTCTCAGAGTTCTTTGCTCCATGTCCTAACACATGCAGCAGCCATTTTAGGAAAAAATGTGATTCGTTAGCACGAAGCTTGAGGAAATTCGGATTCGGTGCGAATCGAATTTTACTTTGTCAACTTCGA
The DNA here is from genome assembly GCF_905171765.1 of Bufo bufo. Taxonomy (NCBI): domain Eukaryota; kingdom Metazoa; phylum Chordata; class Amphibia; order Anura; family Bufonidae; genus Bufo; species Bufo bufo. Next base: position 82,333,970 of record NC_053393.1, on the reverse strand, counting down.
TTTGCTCATCTCTACTCCAGCTCTAGGTGCCATAGATTTCTGTCATCATTTAGGCTAGGGCTACACAGCAACACTGGTCAGCTTTCGCGGATTGCCAGGATCCCATAGAAATGAATGGGATCATCGCAAAAAATTCAATGCAGTGATTCCAGTGTCGCCATGTGGCCCTAGCCTTAGGCCAGTTTCTGGTGTATGATGAAGATTGTGACCCAAACAAATGAAAAAAAATGGTGTGGTGTTAAACAGGCAGGAAGTGCCGAAACCAATAAGCAGTTGTGCATGTGTATACAGGGGAGCAAATCCTGCACTTGTGGCCCGTTGCTAATGGCGATCCCCAGCAAAAATGCATACAGTGGAGGATGCCCGCGGCGGACCACAAGTACCACTAATCCTGGTATTCGTTTGTCCGCCGCGGGCATCCCCCACTGTATGCATTTTTGCTGGGGATCGCCATTAGCAACGGGCCACAAGTGCAGGATTTGCTCCCCTGTATATACACTCACCTAAAGAATTATTAGGAACGCCATAATTACGGTGTTGGACCCCCTTTTGCCTTCAGAACTGCCTTAATTCTACGTGGCATTTCTTCAACAAGGTGCTGATGGCATTCTTTAGAAATGTTGGCCCATATTGATAGGATAGCATCTTGCAGTTGATGGAGATTTGAGGGATGCACATCCAGGGCAAGAAGCTCCCGTTCCACCACATCCCAAAGATGCTCTATTGGGTTGAGATCTGGTGACTGTGGGGGCCATTTTAGTACAGTGAACTCATTGTCATGTTCAAGAAACCAATTTGAAATGATTCGAGCTTTGTGACATGGTGCATTATCCTGCTGGAAGTAGCCATCAGAGGATGGATACATGTTCTCATTCTGTTTACGCCAAATTCGGACTCTACCATTTGAATGTCTCAACAGAAATCGAGACTCATCAGACCAAGCAACATTTTTCCAGTCTTCAACAGTCCAATTTTGGTGAGCTCGTGCAAATTGTAGCCTCTTTTTCCTATTTGTAGTGGAGATGAGTGGTACCCGGTGGGGTCTTCTGCTGTTGTAGCCCATCCGCCTCAAGGTTGTGCGTGTTGTGGCTTCACAAATGCTTTGCTGCATACCTCGGTTGTAACGAGTGGTTATTTCAGTCAACGTTGCTCTTCTATCAGCTTGAATCAGTCGGCCCATTCTCCTCTGACCTCTAGCATCCACAAGGCATTTTTGCCCACAGGACTGGCGCATACTGGATGTTTTTCCCTTTTCACACCATTCTTTGTAAACCCTAGAAATGGTTGTGCGTGAAAATCCCAGTAACTGTGTAGATTGTGAAATACTCAGACCGGCCCGTCTGGCACCAACAACCATGTCACGCTCAAAATTGCTTAAATCACTTTCTTTCCCATTCTGACATTCAGTTTGGAGTTCAGGAGATTGTCTTGACCAGGACCACACCCCTAAATGCATTGAAGCAACTGCCATGTGATTGGTTGACTAGATAATTGCATTAATGAGAAATAGAGCAGGTGTTCCTAATAATTCTTTAGGTGAGTGTATATGCACAACTGCATGTGGGTTTGAGCACTTCCTTCCTGTTTAACACCCCACCATTTTTTTCATTTGTTTGCATATAGAGATGCCTGGAGGTGTATAAACTCTAATTTAAATGAGCCTGTTTTCCATCTACAGGATACATTTAGGTGCACCTGCGAGGCCTGGGCCATATCAGCCAGTCTTTAGTGGGACTCACAGACTCCTCCTTCCTCCCATTGCTAGCATGGTTTCATGCTGGAGGTAACTGCATGAAATTTGCCCACTGGCTCCTGGTATTGCCCATACGGCTAAGGCAGGTGAGTGTTAGGACCCGAGCTACTTGAGAAACCTTGGCGCGGTGCTCGGGCTCAGACATGTCCTCCTAGTAGGACATGTTGGCTAATCTCTCAATTTTATTATCAGTTTGAGGGTTTAGTAAGTCTGCAGAGTGCACCTGTCTTTGCTATTATTATATTGAATGTGACCCACCCTCACAATACCCCCTTTTCATAAACTGATGATGGTGGCGTAAAAATGCCTGTTGCTGCTAAATGTAGCCTCCATGGCATTTAAAGAGTCGCTAAATACGAATTTGTGACTTTTAATGCCAAATACAAGGCACTTGAGAATTAAAAATTTCCACCTAAGACTGACCCATTGTGTAAGATGCGTGGGTTGTCTATGAACTACACCCTGAAATCTAGGCAACCTCTGTCCTGGCATAGATTTCAGCCATAATTCATGCCAATTTTTTGCATAATCAGTTGAAATTCCCCAAAAAGTTGCAATTTTTCCTTCAAAATACTGCACAAATACTCCAGCTTATTTTATTTGCAAGTACATAGATTTCTGCAAATCCCAATTTAGATGAATTGGACAATCGAAGAAATTTCTTCAAAAAATCAACTGCAAGTGAATATACCCTAAAATGGGGATCACAAATCCAATTTTTTTAGCAATTTATTGAGTGAAAATCAGGACTGGATTCAAGAATTGGAAAGAAATGATGCTGTTCCTCTCTTTTGTATCCACTCAAACACTGCCATAAAGCTGTGTGTGTAATTTGTCCAGGACTGATTTTTCTTTTTTTATTTGGCCATAAGTAGCCATGTTACAGCAGATTAATGAGGTCACATGACTGCTGTACAAAACTGTTGTCCGTATAGTATTCAGGCTGAGCTGTGGCCTGATTCTTAACATGTGGCTTTAACCAGAAGGGGACATAATTTTTATTAAAAATATTTTTTCTCCTAGCGACTACTGGCCAACAAAATAAATGTAATTCTGGTCAAATGCCTTTAAGGGCCCTTACACACATGAATTTGTCTCTGGATTTTTTTTTTTTACTTTTACTGCAGTTTTTGTGTCTTTTTTTCAGACTTTTTTTTGCACACAGTTGGGGTCATTTACTAATGGCATTAAAAAGTCACAAATTACTGTGCACATCATATGTGCACCATAATTTGGGACTTTTTAAGCTACTTGGCACTATAAAAGGGGGCATGGCTAAGTGGGAGGAGCAGGGTTAGCACCTCCTGCTGGATTTGCTATGACGTTCCCCGGAAAGTAGAGTAAGTTATAGCTGAAGTCCATACCAGCCCGTATCTGGCATAGACTTCACTATCTGGCGCATGGCAGGGCAGATATGCGTCTAATTTATTAAGTAGCATCTCCCTCTTAATAAATGACTGTAGATGCATCTCACGCCAGTGCAGGGAGATCAAGACTGGTGTACACTAGTTTTGCTAAGTGTCCCTTAGGCCTCCTGCACACGAATGTGTGCTGCCCGCTGCCGTATTGTGTACCGTATTTAAGGATCCACAATACACGGGCGCCATTCTGTGGGCATTCCACATCACGGATGCGGACCCATTCACTTCAATGGGTCCGCAAATCCGGAACGGAAGCACGGAATGGAAACCCACGGAAGCACTGCAGAGTGCTTCCATGGGGTTTTATCCCCTACTTCCGTTCCGCAAAAAGATGTCCTATCTTTTTGCGGAACGGGCGGATCTCAGACCTATTAAAGTGCATGGGTCCGCGATCCGCTGCCGCTGCCCCACGGTTGGTGTTCGTGCATTGCGGCCCGCAAGTTGCGGGTCACAGCACTGCCACGGGGCGCACACGTTCGTGTGCAGAAGTACTTAGTGTGTCTTACCACTAGGGTTTTCTTCATGGCATTTTTCACTTATAGAGAGGGTAATGTCAAAACACCTGAAAAACTACCAAGAGCCCCAGAATACTGCATTTTGCAAGAAGCAGGAAAGACAAAGAATGCCCCCTAACTAACAAAAAAGTTTTGTGTATGGTGCATTTCCGTTTTTTCTCATAGAACGTTAGCTGGCATCTAGAGTGTTTTTTTTTAATCACCAAAAAAGCACCAAAAACGCAGATACAAAAAAAGTTGCAAAAGTGGAGAAGAAAAATGCCACAAAAAAACGATTTGGGGTAATTTATCAAACTGGTGTAAAGTAGAACTGGCTTAGTTGCCCACAGCAACCAATCAGATTCCACCTTTCTTTTCTCACAGGTCCTTTGGAAAATGAAAGGTAGAAGCTGATTGGTTTCTATGGGCAACTAAGCCAGTTCTACTTTACACCATACGTCATATGTGTGAAAGTACCTTAATCCTATCCGAGTATTCTTTTACTCTTTCTTACATACAAATACCAAAAATGACTAGAAAGAACAAACAACACAAAGCCAAACTAAAGTGAAAGAAAATAGACTCTCATTTTATATAACCGAAGTCTAATTATTATATGTGGTCTGGATTAAGAAAAAAAATAACATTTCCAAAAACCCTATATGGCCAATATGAGTTAAAGGGGTTCTCCAGTCTTTTAATATTAATGACCTATCCTCAGGATAGGTCATCAATATCACATCGGCGGGCGGGGGTCCAACTGCGGCTTTGCCATAGACATGGCAGCAGAGCAGTAAGAGAGACAGAGGACGGCATGTGCACACTGTGTGCGCGTCCCCTTTATACAGCTGATCGGCAGGGGTTCCGGATGTCGGACCCCCCCAATCTGATATTGATGACCTATCCTGAGCCTGTAGAACCCCTTTAATAGAGGGACTCCTCAATTAGAGAGAGAAGAGAAGCTCCAAAGAGCGTCCCTCTCTTTAGAGGACCCAACACATACAATTGATTTATTAGACACCAGGTAATGCTTCATTTCTCCTGTGGTGATGCTGTAGGGAAATTAAACACTTTCTCTTAAGATTACTCCCTGTTATTAGCTTAGTTTCGGAGGACCCTTCTAACAAAAAAGGACTATAAAAGCAGACAATTCCTTTAAGTGGAAGTAGTCAGGCAGCAGGTTATAGAGCAGGAGGAGCTGAGCAGATTGATATATAGTTTTGTGGGAAATAATTCTGCAAAACTCGTAATTTATTAATTAGACATTTCCATTTGGAATCTCTGCCCTTTCTATGCTTAGCGGTCCTGTGGGCGGTCCTATCAGTTGACAGCCTTCACTGTATGCAGAGTCTTGTAGAGATAGCGATCAATCATTGATAAGACCGCCCACATGACTCTTAGAAAGAGCAATGATTCTGATGAGTTAATTACAAGTTTTACTGAATATTTTCTCATAAAACTATATATCAATCTGCTCAACCCCTCCTGCTCTATAACATGCTGTCTGCAGATCGCACTGTATTTTAAGGTGATAGGTTACATATAGAGTTGAGTGGACACCTGGATGTTCGGGTTCGACCGAACCTCGGAAAAAAGTTCGAGGTCGGGACCCGAACTTGACCCGAACTTGACCCCGAACCCCATTGAAGTCAATGGGGACCCGAACTTTTGAGCACTAAAATGGCTGTGAAAATGTCATGGAAAGGGCTAGAGGGCTGCATATGGCGTCAAAATGTGGTTAAGAGCATGGCAAGTGCTCTGCAAACAAATGTGGATAGGGAAATGAATTTAAATAACATAAAATACATAAAAATAAAAAATAATAATCTAGATCTAGGAGGACCAGGTCCATATGGATTAAGAGGTTGAGGAGGCGGTGGATTGGCGGCGTAGGTGGAAGCGGCGGTGGAGGAGGAGGTAGCCTACACTGGTTTTTGGTTTTAAATTTTATTTTAAAAATTTGGGTACACCCCAAAACATTGGGAAATATAACCTGTGATAACCCCCTCCAGTCATGTTAAACACACGTTCAGACAATACACTGGCTGCAGAGCAGGCCAGCACCTCCAAGGGGTAAAGGTCAAGCTCAGGCCATATGCCCAATTTGGAGACCCTGTCAGTCAGTTCGTGTAGGCGTGTGCACACTTACTGCCCCACCATGTCGCACATCCCCGTGATATTCACAATCCAATTTGATATCTGCTCTATCAACTTTCCATGTTCTTTTATGCGCCTACCATGGTGATCACGGGTGGCGGGGAATCAGGGTTCCAGGCCAGAGAGGGAGCGTGAGAAAGAGAGACCACAACCAAGGGAGGATTCATTTTTTCAAATTTAAAATTAGAGTTGAAATAAATAACTATTAAAGCATAAAAGTGTGACAACTTTTCAAAGTTTAAGCATTGAATGTAAGGATGTGGTGCGCATTAATTACTGAATAATTTATAAAATTTTATTCCCTGTCACCTATGCATAGCAGGTGTTTATTCACGTCTAAAATTGGATAATGTCAACCCAAGAATGTAACAGAAAAATTATTGAAATTTATTAAGCTGTCAACTAGGTAGAGGAGGGGTATATTACACCGAAAATTTGTGAATTTCACCAAAAAATGTAACTGACAATATATATATTTTTTTCGGTCTACCAGGTATAGGAGTGGTACATCACACCCAAAAATTTGTGAATTTCACCAGAATATATAACTGACAATTTTTTTTTTAACCTGTCTACTAGGTATAGCAGTGGTACTATACACACCAAAATTGGTGAATTTCACCCTAAAATGTAAATGACAATTTTTTTATTTTTTTTTTACCGGTCCACTTGGTATAGCAGTGGTAGTATACACCTAAAAATTGGTGAATTTAACCTGAAAATGTAAATGACAAAGTAGTGAAATGATATAAAATAAAACACGTCCAAAAAAAAAAAAAGGATTTATGAGGTGGAGTTCTATATGGAGTAGGAGTTTAAGGAGGCGGTGGACGTAGCGGAGTAGGTGGAAGCGGCAGTGGAGGGGGACGAGATAGCCAACACAGGTTTTTGGTTTTAATTTAATTTTGTAAAATTAAGGTACACTCCAAAAGAGTGTGAAATATCCAAAATACAAACATGAGCAATTGCGCTGCAGTATAACAATGGCTGCTTAGTGCCGGTATACATGTCTATTCTGCACAAGGTACGGACAAGTCCTGAGGGATCCATGCCTGGTTCATTTTTATGAATGTGGCTTGTCAATATTGGCTGTGGACAGGCAGCTGCGCTTGTCTGTGATGACGTCCCCTGCCGTGCTAAACACACGTTCAGATAATACACTGGCTGCAGGGCAGGCCAGCACCTCCAAGGCGTAAAGGGCAAGCTCAGGCCATGTGCCCAATTTGGAGACCCAGAAGTTGAAGGGGGAAGACCCGTCATTCGGTAGGTGTAGGCGTGTGCACACATACTGCTCCACCATGTTGGTGAAATGCTGCCTCCTGCTAAGATGTTCCATATCAGCTGGTGGTGCTGGTTGTTGTGGCATGCTGACAAAGCTTTTCCACATTTCGACCATGCACATTTCAGCGCTGACAGCCGAGCAGCAGCAGGGTGAGAACGCCGAAAGCGTGCACAGATGGCCCGCACTTTATGCAGCAGCTCTGACATGTCGGGGTAATTTCTGCACCATCAAATTCAGCACATGCGCCAGGCAAGGGATGTGCGTCAAACTGGCTAGTCCCAGAGCCCATTATTGCACACCACCAGCCCGGGCTTGAGGCTGACTGGCACAAACCGCTCATCAGTCTGTTGTTCAAGGCCCGTCCACAGCTCCTGCGCGGTGTGGGGTTTGTCCCCCAAACAGATAAGTTTTAAAACTGCCTGCTGTCATTTACCCCTGGCTGTGCTGAAGTTGGCGGTGAAGGTGTTACGCTGACCGGATGAGGAGGAGCCGGTAGAGGATGAGGAAGCAGATTAGGAGGAGGAAACAACAGGAGGCAAACTGAAGCGCCCTGCAATCCTCGGTGGTGGAAGGACATGCGCCAAACTGCTATCTGCCTCAGTCTCAGCCGCCACTGCATTTAACCAGTGTGCTGTTATGGAGATATAACGACCCTGACCGTGCTTACTGGTTTTTGTATCCGTAGTCAGGTGCACCTTGCCACAGATGGCGTTGCGCAGTGCACACCTGATTTTGTCCCCTACTTGGTTGTGAAGGGAATGGATGGCTCGCCTTTAAAAGTAGTGGCAGCTGGGCACGACATACTGTGGGAGAGCCACTGCCATAAGGCTTTTAAAACTATCCGTCTCCACCAGACGGAATGACAGCATTTCAAAGGCAAGTAATTTAGAAATGCTGGCATTCAGGGATAGGGATCGCGGGTGGGTAGGGGGGTACTTCCTCTTCCTCTCCAGCGTTTGGGATATGGAGAGCTGAACGCTTCCGTGGGACATTGTGGAGATGCTTGGTGACCCAGGTGTTGGTGTTGCTGGCAGATCCTCTGTTTGCGGGGTGCCAGGTGGCACTGTCACTCCAGAGGTGGATGAAGAGGCTGCGACTGCAGCAGAAGAGGAAGCAGGAGGAGCCAGAGACCTTTCTTGGTTTTTGAGGTGTCTACTCCACTGCAGCTCATGTTTGCACTTAAATGCCTGGTCATGCAGGTTGTGCTCAGGTTGAGAACGTTTATGCCTCGCTCCAGGCTCTGATTGCACAGCGTGCAAACCACTCATGTCTTGTCATCAGCACATTGTCTGAAGAACTGCCACGCAAGGGAACTCCTTGGAGCTGGCTTTGGTGTGCTCGGTCCCTTGCTGTGGTGGGCAGTAGGAGGCGTACTGTCTAGAGGATGGCCGCTCCGCTTTTGCACCCTGCTCCCTCTTCTGCTGTGCTAGTGGCTCTGTGCGACCACCGCCTCTTCCTCCGAACTACATAGGTCACTCGCATGACCTTGATTCCATGTGGGGTCGAGGACATCATCGTCCTCCACATTATCTTCCACCCAGTCTTCACCCCTGACTTCCTTGTCGGTCTGAACACTTTCGAAAGCCCCAGCAGTTGGCACCTGTGTTTCGTCATTATCCGAGACGTGCTGCGATGGTCCTTCCATGTACTCATCTTGAAAGATAAGTGGTTGGGCATCGGTGCACTCAATCTCTTCCACTTCTGGGGCAGGGCTAGGTAGATGGCCCTGGGAAACCCTGCTAACAGAGTCATCAAAAAGCAGAAGAGACTGCTGCATGACTTGGGGCTCAGACTGCTTGGCTGATTTTCAAGGGGGTGAGGTGAAAGACTGATGGACATCGGCTTCAGGTGCCAACTGTGGTCTTTCAGCAGGAGACTGGGTGGGAGACAATGTGAAGGAACTGGATCCACTGTCAGCAACCCAATCTACTATCGCCTGTACTTGTTCAGGCCTCACAATTCGTAGAGCAGCATTAGGCCCGACCAAATACCGCTGCAGGTTTTGTCACCTACTCGCACCTGAGAAAGGGGTTTCACTTGTGCGTGTAGCTGGCACAGATCGACCATGTCCTCTCCCTGCAACAGGAGCTCCACCAGCAGAAAACGACCTGGGCCACGTCCCTTATTTGACGCTCTCCTCATATTTTTCTAATTTAGGATCTTGCCCTAAATGGGTATTTAATTAATAGTAGAATAGAACGACAGTATGTAAGGGATGTATCTCACATGGTCTGAACCAGTGTAGGCCTGAACTAAATATTTCTTTGCCCAAAATGGCTGTATTTCAAATGGCTGTATTTCAAATCCCTGAATCAAACCCCTGTATGTAGATGTAGTATCTCACAGGGCCTGAACCAGTGTAGGCCTGAAGTAAATATATCTTTGCACAAAATGGCTGTATTTCAAATGGCTGTATTTCAAATCCCTGAATCAAACCCCTGTATGTAGAGGGAGTATCTCACAGGGCCTGAACCAGTGTAGGCCTAAACTAAATATTTCTTTGCCCAAAATGGCTGTATTTTAAATGGCTGTATTTCAAATGCCAAATTTAAACCCCTGTATGTAGAGGGAGTATCTCACACGGTCTGAACCAGTGTAGGCCTGAACTAAATATTCCTTTGCCCAAAATGGCTGTATTTCAAATGGCTGTATTTCAAATGCCTGATTCAAACCCCTGTATGTAGAGGGGGTATCTCATACGATCTGAACCAGTGTAGGCCTGAACTAAATATTTCTTTGCCCAAAATGTCTGTATTTCAAATGGCTGTATTTCAAATCCCTGAATCAAACCCCTGTATGTAGAGAGGGTATCTCACACGGTCTGAACCAGTGTAGGCCTGAAGTAAATATTTATTTGCACAAAATGGCTGTATTTAAGATGGCTGTATTTCAAATCCCTGAATCAAACCCCTGTATGTAGAGGTAGTATCTCACAGGGCCTGAAGCAGTGTAGGCCTGAATAAAATATTTATTTTCCCAAAATGGCTGTATTTCAAATTCCTGAATTAAACCCCTGTATGTAGAGGGAGTATCTCACAGGGCCTGAACCAGTGTAGGCCTGAACTAAATATTTATTTTCCCAAAATGGCTGTATTTCAAATGGCTGTATTTCAAATGCCCAATTCAAACCCCTGTATGTAGAGTGGGTATCTCACACGGTCTGAACCAGTGTAGGCCTGAACTAAATATTTCTTTGCACAAAATGGCTGTATTTCAAATGGCTGTATTTCAAATCCCTGAATCAAACCCCTGTATGTAGAGGGAGTATCTCACAGGGCCTGAACCAGTGTAGGCCTAAACTAAATATTTCTTTGCCCAAAATGGCTGTATTTCAAATGGCTGTATTTCAAATAGCTGTATTTCAAATCCCTGAATCAAACCCCTGTATGTAGAGGGAGTATCTCACAGGGCCTGAACCAGTGTAGGCCTAAACTAAATATTTCTTTGCCCAAAATGGCTGTATTTCAAATGGCTGTATTTCAAATCCCTGAATCAAACCCCTGTATGTAGAGGGAGTATCTCACAGGGCCTGAACCAGTGTAGGCCTGAAGTAAATATTTATTTGCACAAAATGGCTGTATTTCAAATCCCTGAATCAAACCCCTGTATGTAGAGGGAGTATCTCACAGGGCCTGAACCAGTGTAGGCCTGAACTAAATATATCTTTGCCCAAAATGGCTGTATTTCAAATGGCTGTATTTCAAATCCCTGAATCAAACCCCTGTATGTAGAGGGTGTATCTCACAGGGCCTGAACCAGTGCAGGCCCTAATTCAATATTGGTGCACCAAATGGCAGTATTTAAAATCTCTGAATGGAACCCAAATGTATTAAGGGTGTATCTGTACAATGACATCTGCATCAAAGGCTGCCAACTAAATTTTTGTGCCCAAACGAGTGTTTAACAACTGAATTTGACAGCAGTATATAAGCCTGTAATTTCACACGTGCTGATGCATGCAAGGTTTTGCAAACCCCAGAAAATGATGGGTGTATTTCTACCTTAAATTGCACACTGACTAATCCAGATGTTGCAGTTTGCCCAAAAAATTGTGATTTGCAATGTGCCCAAAGCTCAGATGCAGTGCTGTTGCACTGAGCTTGCATAAAATGGCTGCCGCCCGCCTAACTAACAGAATTCTAAAAGTTAGGTTTTTTTGGTCAATGAGCTCAGGGCAGGGTAAAACGATAGTGCCCTGCACCCACACAACTATTTCTCTGTAGATCGCGGAGTTAGATTCTCTCCTATTCTCTCTCTGAAATCACAAGTCCAGCAGCATCCTCTCCCTACACTTGTAACAGCAAAGTGACGTGCAGCGCTCCGTGACTCAAGCTTATATAGAGCCTGCTGCTCTGGCCAATCACAGCCATGCCATTAGTAGGCATGCCTGTGATGGCCTGTTGGGGCAAGTAGTATGATGCTTGTTGATTGGCTGCTGTGCAGCCTTTCAAAAAGCGCCAAGAAAGCACCGAACACCGAACCCGAACTTTTACGGAAATGTTCGGGTTCGGGTCCGGGGTCCAAAAATCCTAAAGTTCGGTACGAACCCGAACTTTACAGTTCGGGTTCGCTCAACCCTAGTTAAGCTACTTTCACACTAGCGTTCGGAGCGGATCAGTCTGATGTTTCATCAGACGGATCCGCTCCGATAATGCAGACGTTTGCATCCGTTCAGAACGGATCCGTCTGCATTATTACTTAGAAAATTTTCTAAGTCAGAAAGTAGCCTGAGTGGATCCGTTCAGACTTTACATTGAAAGTCAATGGGGAACGGATCCGCTTGAAGATTGAGCCATATAGTGTCATCTTCAAGCGGATCCGTCCCCATTGACTTACATTGTAAGTGTGGACGGATCCGCTCGCCTCCGCACGGCCAGGCGGACACCCGAACGCTGCAAGCAGCGTTCAGGTGTCCGCTCACTGAGCGGAGCGGAGGCTGAGCGCTGGCAGGCGGATGCATTCTCAGTGGATCCGCCTCCACTGAGAATGCATTGGGGCTAGACGGATGCGTTCGGGGCCGCTCGTGAGCCCCTTCAAACGGAGCGCACGAGCGGACACCCGAACGCTAGTGTGAAAGTAGCCTTACTTAGTTACAAAGTTGATACGGTTGAAAAAATACATAAGTCCATCAAGTTCAACCAAGGGATAGGTGGGGACGCGAATCCCAGAAGGAAGTGAGACTTAGATTTCTACACTTTTTTTATAACCATTAACGTTGTTTACTTTTAAGAATTCATCTAAACCCTTTTTAAAACTGTCCACTGTTCCTGCTGTGACCACGTCCTGAGGAAGTCTATTCCACAGATTCACAGTTCTTACAGTAAAGAAGCTCTGACGCTTCTGGAGACTGAATTTTTTCTGCTCCAGTCGGTGGCAGTGCCCCCTTGTCTTTTGAGGGCATTTTAAATGGAACAGTTTTTCATCATATTTTGTGTATGGCCCATTTATATATTGGTATAGGTTAATCATGTCTCCCCTTATACGTCTCTTCTCAAGACTAAGTAAATTCAATTATTTTAATCTTTCTTCATAACTAAGACCCTCCATGCCCCTTATCAGTTTAGTCGCCCTCCTCTGTACTTTTTCCAGCTGTAGTGCATCCTTTCTATCTTCTGGTGCTGCAGAACTGGTGCTGCATATTCCAGATGAGGCCGCACCAACGCATTGTAAAGTGGTAATATTACATCCCTGCCCCGCGAGTCCATGCCTCGTTTAACGCACGACAATATACTGTTGGCCTTAGAAGCAGCTGATTAACATTGTATGCTGTAATTTAATCTACCATTCACAAGGACACCCAAATCTTTCTCTATAAGTGACTCTCCCAGTGTTACATCACCTAGGACATATGAAGCACAGAGATTATTACTACCAAGATGCAGAACTTTAAATTTGTCCACATTGAACCTCATTTGCCAAGTTGATGCCCAATCACTCAGAGTGTTCAAGTCAGCTTGTAGTTTATGGACATCTTCCATAGACTGTACAGTTCTACACAGTTTGGTATCATCTGCAAAAATAGAAATGGTCCTATTAATCCCGTCCTCAATATCATTAATAAATAAATTAAATAATAGAGGACCCAGCACTGAACCTTGGGGTCACCATTTATAACCCGGGACCTTTCTGAATAGGAATCATTGACCACAACTCTCTGGACACGGTCCTTCAGACAGTTTTCAATCCAATTACAAATTATACTTTCCAAGCCTATAGACCTTACTTTACCTATTAAACGTCTATGAGGGACAGTATCAAAAGCCTTTGCACAATCCAAAAACACTACGTAGGTTCCCTTTAAGGTTTTGATATTGTCATTTCAGATAAAAACAGTCAAGTACTTTGGCCATCCTATTGCTATAAACAAGCAAAGATTCGTCATCATAGGTGAAATCCTTAATCAAAGTGAAACAACATCATCTGCTATGATGTAAGCCTGCAGATACACTCCTGAGGCCACCAAACAGAACATACTCCTCCATTTACCCAAGTTCAAAAAGAAAAAAACATGATTTGTTCTTTACCTTCTAGACAAACACAAGAACAATCGTATTAACATCTGCGGTTTACCTGTTAAAAAAGCAAACACGTGAATGCCGCACAGCTGTAACAGCTGTCACATCCCAAACAAGAAGACGGTCACGTAGTCACTGCTACTACAACTGATATCACGAATCCCATGGTGCAGCATTGTTGGCTCCACGGACAGCAAAGGATGGTAATGATCATAGCAAAATCAATAGGATTAGCTATAACAGGATTAGCATTATAAAACTGATATATGTGATTAGAAGATGACCATGACCGGCCTATGTGTGTAGTGTGTGCGCTCCAGGTTCTCACAGAAGCTTTATAAGGACTAAAGGAATAAAACAAATAGAAGTAAACTTGTACCCATATTGTGGCCTGAGACCTAACATATTGTTTAAAGGGAATGTATCAACCGTATTTTTTATTTTCTAATTGAGACCATATTGTGGATTTGCTTACTTAGTTTTTTTTTTTTTAATGATTATGGTGGCGGCCATCTTGCTTGAGCTAACCGAATTGAAAAAAAATTCCTTTCCAGCAACACAATGGACCATAAGAACCTGTAGTCTTGCGATAACTTGATGACTTCCATGGGAGAGTTTTGTAGACACGCACTGTGACCTTTACAGTGGTCATCACCTATTGTGAGTGGTTGACTCTGTGTTATCTATACAGAGGTGTTATCTGTCATTATAATCCTGTCTGTGATGATAATTTGATAACTGCTGAAAAATGGTTTCTGCAGAATGAGAAGTGTCAACCTATCATGAGGCTCAGTGGCCAGAGTGAAAGGGTTAATATATATTTTTTAAAGAGATAGTAACATGAAAAAAAAAAAAATGAAAAAAAAAGAATCTGTTTACTAAACAAAAATCACAGAAATTTTTTTAAAAAAAATCACAGATATAGACTATATATAGACTAAGCCCTCATTCTGATATAATACAATCTGAGGCTCTTAGACAATATATTTTGATCAAAACACATCTGTGCCCACCAACCCCCGCAAAGGTAGTCTCAGTCAGGCAGGTCTTACTCTAAACCTACCTATGTCGTTGGGCATCTACATTCAGGAGCGCAGACCCTGCACATATAGTGTGCTGCTCCTAGTTACCTCTGTGTGCATCAGTAACCAATGAGAGGAGGAGCACCACAGCTATATGTATCAAGGCAGCCTGTTTGATAGGCAGGGCAAAAGTGCACAAGAATGCTACTCCCAGGATAAAATAGGAGCGCATTCACACTTGAAGGTGCCACTCCCTCAAGCATATACTGCAGACTAAACAAAAATCACAGAAAAAATGATAAAAAACAAAGATAAAAACATCCTGCGCGATCTGTTTAACATAAAAATGTAATTGAAACAATAGGTAATTTTCTTTCTTGAAAAATATAAATAAATCCTGCCAGTCGTATCTTCTTTTTCAATATGTTTGTTTTATTCCATCCAAAGTGAAATGCCCCAAGAACCAAGACGCGTTTCGGCGATATGCCTTCATCAACAGGTACCTGTTGATGAAGGCATATCGCCGAAACGCGTCCTGGTTGTTAGGACATTTCACTTTGGATGGAATAAAACAGATATATTGAAAAAGAAGATACCACTGCCGGGATTTATTTTTATTTTTATTTTTCCCGTAGCAGCCTTTACAAACGGACGAGTGCCAACCAGCTGGATTATTTATTTTCTTTCTTGAAACATTTTCTTTAAAATTGTTTCTTGATAAATTTTCCAGTTTCAGCAAATATATACAGTATATATTTTTATTTATTTCAATATAACGAAACATTATACAATTTTCCAACATACCTTCTGCATCATTTCCTCATTGTTTTCATAAGTTTGGCTTGCTGTTATTCTGTGGGAACTGTCATTATTTACTGCCAGAGGATAAATATCTGTCCTGGCCGCCTCATGGACACACGGGAGCATGGTTCTTTAGAAGGCACAGTTCAGATTACCTCAATCGAGCAGAATCCTCAAACATTTTGTAGATACGCCGATCAAGTTGATCATGTGATAAAAGTTCCACATTAATTATATTGAACTGTCATAGCAATGTTCTATGTTACATTTCATTAACGAGGTCAACACAAACTAAATCCTCAGGTTTTAAGAGCTGGTGGCTGCATGACTAAGACCACTACTTCAGCTGCCATATGGAACCAATTAGATTTAGCTCATTGTAGACCTACACAGCCCATGAAGAATTTATTTGGTTCAGAGGTCACTGTGCATAAGCTGAGGAAGTCACCAATTCATAGAAGTATAAGGTACTCCGACAACAAAGCCTGAGTCATCCTATACTTCCTTTTTCCGTAGTTTCGGGAAAGCATACGGGATCTACCAGAAGTTTCTTGATGGAGAATTTCCCATTCATCCTTGTATAGACCATAGACTATATAGACTATAGAGATTTCGTTCAAACTTAATAGCAATTAAACTCTGAAGGTTAGAGTGAACATGACCTTTAAAAGAGGATTGCTTTTCATATGGAATTTGGTGGCCACTCCTGATTGTAAAGCACCATGATGTGATATGTAATATAGGGATTGCTTTAGCATATCACAGCACAACATTTGCCACTAATGGAGAACAATGTAGCAAGAAGCATCTTGATGTGCCATGTGGTAGAGCATCTGTTCTCCTAGCTGATATTCACAGATCAATTAAGATACTGTGCTATGAAATCAAGACTAAGTTCAAAGAAGAAAGTACAGTAGGCTAAATCAAAATCTGTCCATTATTGCTAATTATTGATACTAGCACACCATTGCTTCCATGTACAACAAACTCAGTCTCCAGATTATTTATATATAAAATTAACACGTGTGATAATACTCATGGTGCATGTCACAATGTCACCAGTTGTCACAGATGCTAACCCAACAGAAATCAATTTAACCGTTAATAGGAATGTATTGTCTTCAAATGATCTATCATTTAAACCAAGCATCACAGTAAGGTACAGTACAATCCAAAAACTCTGCCCTCACCACTGTCCCCACTTTCTTGCACAATCAGTCCTAAATGACAGCCCACAACTGGATGGCGGTCCTTTCCCGACTAGTTGCAGAAGCCTAGAATATAAAAACGTAAGGATAGACTGGCACCTAAAACGACAGGTGGGAATAGCAAACCAGAAGAATAAACGGATGGGCCGGGGCAAACCAGGAGGGAACAACAGAGCCAAATCAATTGACAAAAGGAGTAACGATACCAAGCCGGGTCAAACACAGAGGGTTAAGTCAAGTTCCAAACGCAAACTGAGGCACGGTCAAAATCCATGCAGAAGTCAGACAACAGGGTGCACAAGGCAAAATTAGCAGTTAGAGGCACATCCAGAAACACAGTCCAAAGTCCAAAATCAAATAATAATAATGAGGCAAACAGTTTGGTGAGGCTTACACAGACCAAATCACAGGCAACTGTAGCCAGCAGTTGCCTGTTTAAATACCCCAACTTGCAGGTCACATGATGCACCATGAGTCATGTGACCTGCATGATCTCATATGCATCTGATTGGCCAGTGTTCCTGAACTCGGAGCTCCAGCCTGGTTTCTATGGAAACTAGATGCTGGCGCTGCCACCTTCTGACAGTCATGGCCACTGACATCCAGGATCTAAAATTAATTATTTATGTTAAAGGGGTTATTCAAGACCCCATACATTTCCAGGGTGGCTAGGGAGGGTAGATTAGCTAAAAATAACCCCTCATGCTTCCTCAATGGATCCCGATTACAACAATGCAGCTCCCCTCTCCTCGGCTTCCGATCCCTGCTGTAAAGGTCACGTGCCATCTACATGCATGTCACTGCTGCTGGTCCATTGCTGGACATTTTGTTCACACATTCTGTGTTACAAAAATCCGGTCCTATATTTAGTATTTCAAAGTTTAGACATTTAGTTATGTAGTTTGACTATAGCATCATATCCGTCACAATATAATGGGATCCATTCAACATCATGTGAAATAAGAAACACAAGGTCTGAATACCAACTTTACCAGCTCGAACATTAGACGGTGTCAAGTCCCTCTACGACCTACCTGGTATATGACCGCCTGCTGTAGTTATGAGAGATACCTACAGTATGCTGCCAAAGGCACCTGTTCTCTGTGGATTTAATGGGGATGCTTTGGGAGTTTCCATTTATAGAGACCACAAACATTGGAATAATAATAATAATAAGAAGAAAACTGTAACATAAAAAAGAGGAATTGTAGGTATATTTTTTTCTACATATTTTTTAAGGTGGGCAATAACTCTTTGATGCATTGTGGTCCAGTCATGACCCTGATGAGCAGATTTAACACACAATAATAATACATTAGAAAGCCATGTTTAGTATTTTCTCATTTCATATTCCATTTTCTGGCGCACTGACAATCCCGGCCCTTGTTGTCATAAGCTATAATCTGTTGTTTTGACCATTTCAGGCTCTTAATCCGTCACCAAGACTATGGAAATAGGTTACCCTTTGCTCACATGACGAGCATCTCTACCAGTTATCAGACATAAGACACCAGTCTAATTCATTGTTACCAGCCCTATGAAGCGGTAAACAGCAGGCGCTATCATGTATGTTGAATACTGATGAAGCAGTGATATATAAATTGCTATGTGACAATGTAAGGAGCTATGAAATTTATTCAGGTTATTTAGCTCTCACGGTTGTCCGTGATGTGACTGTCATATTGGGAACTTTAAAGTGATCTTTTTTTTTCCTAAGTAGCTGGGAATAAAAGCTACAAGGTGCATTGACTATGATTTCAGAATAAGTGCCTGTAATGAATAAAAATGAATACTATAGTCATAATAACACAGTTCGGGAATGCTAGCCTTTCCTCCACCTGCCATATGGATTGGAAGGAGCATAATTATAATCATGAGCCTCTTTGGACATTCAGTTATTGTGCATGAAGCCTGTAAATCATGAGCAGGAATATAAAACATTGATTTGTATGGTATTTCTGCACTTCTACCTTTTTAATTGCTGCACTATAAAGGAAGGTAATCACTGCTAGTCAGGCTAGTCATTCTCACTGAGTGGCAAGAACTTTTTCTTATCGCTCCATACTATTGGCTTCATGGTAATTAAAGATAAATACAACTTACTCTATGGATCTAAGTCACATACCTCAATACTTAGTTATTTAGGTAATTTTATGGATGAGTGGCATGTGAGCTATGCACGTCCATAAAGTAAAAATAAATATGTGGGCCGAACAGGATTGGTTTTAGAGATCTCATACTGTAGATTGTAGAATAAATACTATTGTAAAAAACAGAAAAGCTCTTTAGCTAGTGGCCATTTGCATTTCCCATCTTAGGCCTCTTTTACACGGGCGTCATGTTTTTGGCCCGGATAAGATGCGGGTGCGTTGTGGGAAAATGCGCAATTTTTCCACGCGAGTGCAAGACATTGTAATGCGTTTTGCACGCGCGTGAGAAAAATCGGCATGTTTGGTACCCAAACCCGAACTTCTTCACAGAAGTTCGGGTTTGGGTTAGGTGTTGTGTAGATTGTATTATTTATTTTTTCTTATAACATGGTTATAAGGGAAAATAATAGCATTCTTAATACAGAATGCATAGTACAATAGGGCTGGAGGGGTTAAAAAAAATAAAAAAGCACAAGTGATGTGTGAAAATCACCGCTCATGTGCACAGCCCCATAGAAATGAATGGGTCCGGATTCAGTGCGGCTGCAATGCGTTCACCTCACGCATTGCGCCCTCGCGAAAATCTCGCCCGTGTGAAAGGGGCCTTATTGTTATAGACACTGGTTTTCCATACACTGACTTTCTTGTCGGCTTGTGAGAGATGTTATGCGGTAAAGCAAGAGAAGGCATAGCTATAGGGGTACAGAAGTATCAGTCACACCCGGGTACTGGAGCTTGAGGTGGCCCCAAGACCAATATCTGCACCAGAACCCATACAGGTGTACAGAGTCCAGTTAAGGCTAGTTTCATCCCTCCAGTGTGAAACTCTGGCAAGGCTCTTCCAGCAGGCAAGCGGAGAATTGGCTTCTCTGTTCGAGAAGGACAAGTGGTATACTGTGTTTACGAGCTGATAGACCGAAATGGATAAGCCTAAGTTTGTTACATATGTTTACCTTGCCTTCCAGAAATAAAACCCATCTGCTCTGGTCCAATCAGAGATCCCAAAAATTTTGTGATCCTTTTTACCAGAATCTTGGCCCACCAGTTTAGATCTGTGTTGAATAACAAGATAGCTCTATCGCTAGGACAAAGGTCTGGGTATTTACCCTCTTTGGAGATAATTGTGATACATGCTTCGAGGGCTTGTGAGGGCCACATGATCCCCTCTGCAAGAGAGCTAGATACCTTAAGAAAATGTAGAAGCTGTATGTCTTTATATATTTTATAGTATAGGATCAGGAGACTGTCAGCACCAGGACATTTGCCATTGGGTATGGTGGAAAGGACTTTATCAAGTTCTGCAACAATGAACAGGGATGAGAGTTGCACTTTCAAGTCTATTTCCAAACTAGTCCTTAATGGTTTTAATAAAAAAAAATCTTTGATTTTTCAACAGGAGGGATGTAAGTTTTGGAGTTCTTATCTCCATGAATGTATTGTTTTATATCTACTGTATTATATTTGCAGAGATGAAGAGCTCTTGCTGTCCTAGAATTAAAGTGTACCTAAATTTACAAATTAACTTTGTTGAAACCTACTCTAAATGTAACTAAATTAATATGTATACCATACTTGAATTATCAATTTTTTTGTGTGAAATAGGCACCTGAAGTTCAGGTGTCTATTGCGCTTTAGAATCTGTACTCCTGTACACTGCTGTGTATGGGAGTACGGATTCACTGAGGCTGCACTGAGCACTGTAGAGTCAGGAGCTCCAAAGCACATCGCTGCCACTACTATGTGCTATATCAGAGCAAACACAGGCACAGGAGAAATGTGATATGGAGCTCCCGCCCTGTGCTTGCTCTGCTCATCTAATAGCCTGTATTGGTACAAGCTATTAGCTGAGCTGAGAAAATGGGTACTGGTCGAGCACCATTTCTCTCGAGCTGGGGTTATCCTGGTCTATTCCAATACTACAGGTGGCCTTCTATCTCCAAGGACACCTGACATTTTGTTTCGGCTTGTGCCACCTGTGCCTAAAACAAGATTTCGAAACAAAGACCTGTGGGTTTTCTTCTGCCTCTGCTCGAAGTCCAGTAACAGCACATAGCCATGGACTTAAGTATGGATAGTGTTAAGCAAAGCAAAGCATCTAAAGTGGAAATTGGTGTAAAGTTTAGGAAAGCTTTTATTCTAAACTAATCTGAATTTACTTGCGCTTCGGGTAACCAATCAGTTTTCCTAAAATGGTGGCTGCACGTGTTATACACTGCGTGCAGAATTATTAGGCAAATGAGTATTTTGACCACATCATCCTATTTATGCATGTTGTCTTACTCCAAGCTGTATAGGCTCGAAAGCCTACTACCAATTAAGCATATTAAGTGATGTGCATCTCTGTAATGAGAAGGGGTGTGGTCTAATGACATCAACACCCTATATTATGTGTGCATAATTATTAGGTAACTTCCTTTCCTTTGGCAATATGGGTCAAAAGAAGGACTTGACAGGCTCAGAAAAGTCAAAAATAGTGAGATATCTTGCAGAGGGATGCAGCACTCTTAAAATTGCAAAGCTTCTGAAGCGTGATCATCGAACAATCAAGCGTTTCATTCAAAATAGTCAACAGGGTCGCAAGAAGCGTGTGGAAAAACCAAGGCGCAAAATAACTGCCCATGAACTGAGAAAAGTCAAGCGTGCAGCTGCCAAGATGCCACTTGCCACCAGTTTGGCCATATTTCAGAGCTGCAACATCACTGGAGTGCCCAAAAGCACAAGGTGTGCAATACTCAGAGACATGGCCAAGGTAAGAAAGGCTGAAAGACGACCACCACTGAACAAGACACACAAGCTGAAACGTCAAGACTGGGCCAAGAAATATCTCAAGACTGATTTTTCTAAGGTTTTATGGACTGATGAAATGAGAGTGAGTCTTGATGGGCCAGATGGATGGGCCCGTGGCTGGATTGGTAAAGGGCAGAGAGCTCCAGTCCGACTCAGACGCCAGCAAGGTGGAGGTGGAGTGCTGGTTAGGGCTGGTATCATCAAAGATGAGCTTGTGGGGCCTTTTCGGGTTGAGGATGGAGTCAAGCTCAACTCCCAGTCCTACTGCCAGTTTCTGGAAGACACCTTCTTCAAGCAGTGGTACAGGAAGAAGTCTGCATCCTTCAAGAAAAACATGATTTTCATGCAGGACAATGCTCCATCACACGCGTCCAAGTACTCCACAGCGTGGCTGGCAAGAAAGGGTATAAAAGAAGAAAATCTAATGACATGGCCTCCTTGTTCACCTGATCTGAACCCCATTGAGAACCTGTGGTCCATCATCAAATGTGAGATTTACAAGGAGGGAAAACAGTACACCTCTCTGAACAGTGTCTGGGAGGCTGTGGTTGCTGCTGCACGCAATGTTGATGGTGAACAGATCAAAACACTGACAGAATCCATGGATGGCAGGCTTTTGAGTGTCCTTGCAAAGAAAGGTGGCTATATTGGTCACTGATTTGTTTTTGTTTTGTTTTTGAATGTCAGAAATGTATATTTGTGAATGTTGAGATGTTATATTGGTTTCACTGGTAAAAATAAATAATTGAAATGGGTATATATTTGTTTTTTGTTAAGTTGCCTAATAATTATGCACAGTAATAGTCACCTGCACACACAGATATCCCCCTAAAATAGCTAAAACTAAAAACAAACTAAAAACTACTTCCAAAAATATTCAGCTTTGATATTAATGAGTTTTTTGGGTTCATTGAGAACATGGTTGTTGTTCAATAATAAAATTAATCCTCAAAAATACAACTTGCCTAATAATTCTGCACTCCCTGTAAAGTGAAAGTAAGTGTGTAGGGGGGCAGTGCACCAAGATTCATAGCTAATCCGTTCTGTTAACTGTAGAGTTACTGTGCGCCAGTATTACAGAAAGGTCTAATTTATTGCTGTGTACATAGGTAATCTGTTTTGTTAACGATGCAGTTATAATACACTATGGCCAACAGACAGTTGCCTGGGCACTCCAAAGGAACAGGCAGTGGCAAAAATGATGCTGTAGCTGCCACAAGTAGCAGCAGAAGAAGGGGTGGTGATAGCAGCTAGTGTTGGGCGCGAATATTTAAATAGTGAATATTAATCACGAATATCGGCACTTCGAGAATTCGCGAATATTTAGAATATAGTGATATATATTCATATTTTCGAATATTCTAGATTTTTTTTCATCTTAACCCATGATCCCTCCCTGCTTCTTGCTTGTGGACCAATGAGAAGGCTGCAATGTCTTTGTCTGAGCTTAGCAACATCCCTAGCAACCAATAGGAAAGTTGCCTACCCGTTACTATATAAGAACCTCCCCAGCAGCCCTTGTATGCAGTAATTTGCAGATCTGAGAGAGAGAGCAGTGACATTGCTGTGCTCTCTGCTTTTCTGTGTCATTACATTAGATAGTTAGTTAGTTTTAGTTAGTTAGCTCATATATATAATACAGATAGTTAGTGGGAGATAGTCAGTGTAGGTTATATCCTGATATAGTGTAGCTGTTGCAGTGCAGGGTGTTAGGTAGTGTGATAGGTTCTGCTGTCCATACATACATGCTACAGACATAGTGCTGGGATGTCACAACAATACATAGTGCACCAATCAGTATTATATAGTCAGACCTGCTAAAATGTGAAATTTCACATATTGCACCAAAATATGCGCATAATTCATTGCAGATTAGCGCAATCGCGAATATATTGGAGCACTCTATCTGCATATAAAGCCATTTTTAATGTCCTGCCGTGCCAACGATTTCTCGTCTCAGGAAACTTCTAGCAGCTTGGAAAATGTAGCAAAAGTGACCCACACCTGTATTGCGCGCACTTTACGCGAATATTACATTGCCAATTTTTGCAGTCAAGAAAATAATAGCGAATTCTCGAATTCGCAAATATGAATATTGCCTCTGCCGCTCATCACTAGTAGCAGCAGCTGCAGCAGCAATAGGCCAGAGCTGCCACGGTCATGCAGTGGTCTTGTTTTCACCAATTATCCAGCTGTACGGGAATAGTTGACTGGCTCTTCACAATCATCTGAAGTTAAAACAGATACACACAGCCAGGAATCAGTGGGTTCCTCTGACACCACGTTTAGTTGGCATGGCCCAGGAACAGCTTCTATGCCCTCACCTGTCCTAAACCTGTCTCTTGCTTTTGCTGCTCCGTCTGTCAACCAGGTAATGGTAGCCGCCAGCTCTGCTACACAGCGACAATGATCTTTTTAAGCACAGTCAGCAGTTACAGGCCAGAACATGCGCAAAGACGTGCGCAAGAGACAGGTGATGGCGAACAGTGGCGTGCCTAGGGTGTTTGGCACCCAGGGCGGGTCCTTTCTTTGGTACCCCCCAATACTTTAAAAAAATTGTACCCCCTCACAGTAGTATTGCTCTCATTGTACAACCTTCACAGTAGTTTTGTACAGATATGTGCCCCCTAACAGTAGTTATGACCACATTGTGCCCTCTCACAGTAGTTATGCCCACATTGTGCTCCCCCACAGTAGTTATGCCTTCTCTGTGCCCCTTTCACAGTTGTAATGCCCTCTTTGTGCCCACAGTAATAATCCCGATTGTGCCCCATTCATAGTAATAATTCCCATTGTGCCCCCTTCATAGTAATAATCCCCATTGTGTCCCCTTCATAGTAATAATCCCCATTGTGCCCTCTTTATAGTTATAATGCCCACTGTGCCCCATTCACAGTTATAATGCCCATTGTGCCCCCTTAATAGAAGTTATGCCCACTGTGCTAGTAATGCCCTCTGTGCCCCCTACATAGTAGAAATCCCCATTGTGCCCCCTTCACAGTAATAATGCCCACTGTGCCCCCTTTGTAGTAATAATGCCCTCTGTGCCCCCTTCATTGTAGTAATGCCCTCTGGCTCTGTGCCCCCTCCATAGTAGAAATGCCCTTTGTGCGCCCTTCACATTAGTAATGCCCTCTGTACCCCCTCCATAGTAATGAAGTCCTCTGTGTCCCCTCCCATAGTAATGAAGTCCTCTGTGCCCCTCCATAGTAATAAAGCCCTCTGTGCCCCCTCTGTATTAAAAAAAAACTAAACAAAAAAAAAACACAGTAACTACTCACCTTGTCCCACTCCTGATGCTCACATACTGTACCTCTCTTCTCTGCAGACACAGATCACTCTGCCCCACTGTGTGGATGGGGCTTATGCAGATTTCTGGGCTGCTGGCTCCGCCCACACAGGCTTTCAGTGCGATCTGTGCCTGCGGGCTGAATGGTGGAGCGGGGAGCAGTCTTCCTGCTTTACCATTCTGTGCGCCGCGGACCTGAAGGAGGGGAGGAGCGCTGGGAGCTGAGCGGTGAGTGACAGGACCCAGCTCCCTGCGCTCCAGCAATGAGTGCATCCATCTGTATTGATGGAAGCGCTCATTGCTTCTGACACCCCCCTGAGAGTCGGCATCCGGGGCGGATCGCCCCCTACACCACCCCCCTTAGTACGCCACTGATGATGAAGCAAGTGACTTGCAAACATACTGTATGTAGATGATGATGTAGTCGATTGCATGTGGGAGCTGGGATGAGGGGGCATCGTCATCATCAGGGACGAGTGTGGCAGCGTGGCTGTGAAACAGCAGGGTGGAAGCAGTGGGAGATCTGGAGCCAAAGGCAGGAGAGGTACACTGTCTGCTACTTGGGAGACTACCTGTGAGGAACACAATAGTAGTGCACAGGTTCATAAAATCAGCAGCAATCGCCTCAGGTGGCGCGGCCCTGGTGACAAGTGGGGGCCGGCGGCAGGGCACAGGGAGATGCGCGCTTCCATTGTGGAAGCGCTCATTCCTATAGTCATCTGTATCACCGTAAGGACCGTGATACAGATGGATGCTGCGGGGCAGGGGAGAGGCGTCTTCCTTCCCTGTTCCTCTGATAGGCTGCAGGCACTAGGCCTGCAGCCTATCAGAGGCTGGTGCAGGCGGAACGATTACGTCATCACGCCACCTGAGCCATACAGCGTGGGACACAGGCTGGAAGAGGCCTGCATCGCATCGCTGCCAGCCTGATGGAGGTAAGTATTTGAGTTTTTTTTTTTTATATGGTACAGTACAGGAGAGGAGCGCTATGGGGGCCCTGTGGGGGCACTTGTTACTGGCACATGATTGGGGAGCATCTATGGGGCACTTGTTACTGGCACATTATTGGGGTGAACTATGGGGCATCCATGGGGGCACTTTTTACTGGCACATTATTGGGGGGCACTGTGGGGGCATCTATGGGGCACTTCTTACTGGCACATTATTGGGAGGCACTATGGGGGCACTTTTTACTGGCACATTATTGGGTGGCAGTATGGGTGCACTTCTTACTAGCACATTATTGGGGGGCACTATGGGGCATCTACTGAGGCCACAAAGAAGGGGTATTTTATATGGGGGGCTCTGTATAGGGGCATTTTATACTGGGACACATTATGGTGGGTACTATGGGGAAGGGGGGAGAGGAGTACTGTGGCGTCATTTACGGGGGGCACTAAGAATAGGTATTTTATACTTGCAAATTATGGGGGACACTGAGGGCATCTACTGGGGCACTATATAGGGGCATTTTATACTGGTACATTATGGGGGGCACTAGGAGGAAGGGAGGAGAGGAGCACTATGGGGGCATTTACTGGGTACACTATATAGGGGTATTTTATACTGGCACATTATGGGGCACTATGGGGACATTAACTCAACTGGGAGCATTAAAAGGGGGTATTTATTGCACTGGCACACATTATAAGGGGGCATTTTTGTACTGTCACATTATAAGGAGAATGATTACTAATATGAACACTATGGGAGCATTATTACTTCTGGGGCACAGTGGGGACATGTTGGGGGCCCTGTAGGAGCACTATTATTACCATATGTGCTCTAGCAGAGAATTATTACTATTGGTGGGACTTTTGGGAGCACTATTACTGTGGGGGCACCATGATGAAGCTGTGAGTGAAACCCGCGTCGGGGCGCAGGACACGTGGAGGGTATGGCATGATGATATGGTCTTACTAATGGTTATATGGCTGCTACAGGACTGATTATCTATGGAATGTTTGGCCACTAATATGGCTTTCTAACTATTAAACAATGTGTGTGATGTTCCTTGGAGCATGCTATTGATGAATTGTGACAGGGTTTCCTAGTTAAGATACTGCCAGCTCCATGTGCCTGCTTGGGGGTTTTTCTGTCCCATGTTTTTTGTAACCACCTGTATATCTACCTAGATTTTCATATGTGAATGTTTTTATCTAATCATGTCATAATAAAGATTGGTAATTTATAAACTTTCCGGTTGTTGCTATTTTTAATTTTTTTTTGGTGGGGTATTGAGTTATTTGTTGGCCCCAGTGGCGTAGGGATCGCCATAGCAACCATAGCAGTGGCTATGGGGCCCTACGCCACTGGGGGCCCGTCCGGGCCGCCTTCTGTTGATTTATTTTTTTTATTTTTTTACACACACACACTACAAACAGGCAGCCAGGCCCGAGCCGCGGACCGCCCGCCCACTACACTAGTGTAGTGGGCGGGCACGGGCAGTCCGCGGCTCAGGCTTGGCTGGGGAGGAGTCAGGACTAGACTGGAGCAGGGGGCACGCAGGGCCGGGCCGACACAGAGGCTGGGGAGGCTCCAGCTAGGCCACTGAGTAAGGAAGATCCGATCATATTCTAACCCCCAGGCGTTCCCATGGTGACGGGGACGCTTGCCTGGGGGTTAGAATATACCATCGGATCTGAGTTTTCACGCTCTCAGTGAGAGCGTGAAAACTCAAATCTGATGGTATATTCTAACCCCCAGGCGTTCCCATGGTGACAGGGACGCTTGCCTGGGGGTTAGAATATACAGGGCCACGCCGCTCACAGGAGCACATTTATAAACGAATTAGTAACTTGAACTTTAATCATTGACATTGCTGAATGCTGATCTCTTTATTTGCACTGGATACCTTACTCTGTCTTAGCTCTGGTAACGGTACAGCAGGCAGTGCGGGCGGGTGGCGCTCACTCACTGACGTCACGCGCCTGCGCCGCCTAGTGGGAGGAGCAGGCGCGTGACGTCAGTGAGTGAGCGCCGCCCACACTGCCTGCTGTACCGTTACCAGAGCTAAGACAGAGTAAGGTATCCAATGCAAGTAAAGAGATCAGCATTCAGCAATGTCAATGATTAAAGTTCAAGTTACTAATTAGTTTATAAATGTGCTCCTGTGAGCGTCGGGGAGGGGGATCTGTGGATGGCACTGTTTAGGGGACGGGGATCTGTGGATGGCACTGTTTAGGGGAGAGGGATCTGTGGATGGCACTATTTAGGGGAGAGAGATCTGTGGATGGCACTATTTAGGGGAGGGGGATCTGTGGATCGCACTGTTTAGGGGAGGGGGATCTGTGGATGGCACTGTTTAGGGGAGGGGGATCTGTGGATCGCACTGTTTAGGGGAGGGGGATCTGTGGATGGCACTGTTTAGGGGAGGGGGATCTGTGGATGGCACTGTTTAGGGGAGAGGGATCTGTGGATGGCACTATTTAGGGGAGGGGGATCTGTGGATGGCACTATTTAGGGGAGGGGGATCTGTGGATGGCACTATTTAGGGGAGGGGGATCTGTGGATGGCACTGTGTAGGGGAGGGGGATCTGTGGATGGCACTGTTTAGGGGAGGGGGATCTGTGGATTGCACTGTTTAGGGGAGAGGGATCTGTGGATGGCACTATTTAGGGGAGGGGGATCTGTGGATGGCACTATTTAGGGGAGGGGGATCTGTGGATGGCACTGTGTAGGGGAGGGGGATCTGTGGATGGCACTGTTTAGGGGAGGGGGATCTGTGGATGGCACTGTTTAGGGGAGGGGGATCTGTGGATGGCACTGTTTAGGGGAGAGGGATCTGTGGATGGCACTGTTTAGGGGAGGGAGATCTGTGGATGGCACTATTTAGGGGAGGAGGATCTGTGGATGGCACTGTTTAGGGGAGGGGGATCTGTGGATGGCACTATTTAGGGGAGGGGGATCTGTGGATGGCACTGTTTAGTAAAGGGGGATCTGTGGATGGCACTGTTTAGGGGAGAGGGATCTGTGGATGGCACTATTTAGGGGAGGGGGATCTGTGGATGGCACTATTTAGGGGAGGGGGATCTGTGGATGGCACTATTTAGGGGAGGGGGATCTGTGGATGGCACTGTTTAGGGGAGGGGGATCTGTGGATGGCACTATCTAGGGGAGGGAGATCTGTGGATGGCACTGTTTAGGGGAGGGGGATCTGTGGATGGCACTGTTTAGGGGAGGGGGATCTGTGGATGGCACTGTTTAGGGGAGAGGGATCTGTGGATGGCACTATTTAGGGGAGGGGGATCTGTGGATGGCACTGTTTAGGGGAGGGGGATCTGTTGATGGCACTGTTTAGGGGAGGGGGATCTGTGAATGGCACTGTTTAGGGGAGAGGGATCTGTGGATGGCACTGTTTAGGGGAGGGGGGTCTGTGGATGGCACTGTTTAGGGGAGGGGGATCTTTGGATGGCACTGTTTAGGGGAGGGGGATCTGTGGATGGCACTGTTTAGGGGAGGGGGATCTGTGGATGGCACTGGGGGGGCATAAAATTATTTTTGCTATGGGGCCCATGCATTTCTAGCTACGCCCCTGGTGGTGGGGGTCATATATTACTGTATACAAAGTGTCACACATCTCTATATACAGTATACAGTGGTGGGGGTCACATATCACTGTATGGGGGGGTCACATATCACTATATACAGTGTGCAGGAAGGAGAGGGCACACATTTACAGAAAAGAGACCAGTGACTGCTGCTGATATATATCACTGACCTCAGCTATATCAACAGCTCAGAAGGAGTTAAACTCTTGGTCTGGCTGTAATAAACATGTCTGTGATAAGATCACAGAGCAGAGGGGCCATAAACAGGAAAGACACTGGGATTGCTCACAGTTTGTGTTCCACAGCACGTTCCTGGCTCTGCTACATCCTCACATACAGCAGTAGCCTCTCAGTACAGGTGACAGAGTGGATGGAGTCTACAGACAGTAAGCTTCCATCAGCCATCACAGCTTCTCCTCAGTCTCCCTTTCTCCAGCAAAAGTTTCTTTATTTCTGCTTGAATCTTCCTGCTAAGCCCCTCCAGCCCTGCACAGCCAGGAGTGTCAGTCACAGAAGGAAAGCACATCTGATACAAGCAGGGTGCTTTAGGACCCAGGGAGCAGCACACTCCTTCAGGCATGGACGAGTTTGCTCCTCCATGGCACCTGCAGCTT
Organism: Bufo bufo; assembly: GCF_905171765.1. Lineage (NCBI taxonomy): Eukaryota > Metazoa > Chordata > Amphibia > Anura > Bufonidae > Bufo > Bufo bufo. Next base: position 82,303,927 of record NC_053393.1, on the reverse strand, counting down.
TGAACAAGACAGGCAGCTGTGAGAGCAGGACAGGAGGGGGCATGGCTGCCAATAGCAGGAAAACCAGGCAGATCTGCTTAAAGGGAACCTGTCACCAGTTTTATGGTATCCTAACTAAGGGCAACATAAATAAGTGACTGATTCTCTTAGCAAAATGCTGGGTCACTTTCTTTAATTGACCCAGTCAATCTGCCAACATCTTGTATTGAAAAGCTCCAGCTGATAATGATGAGTCATGAATATTTATGAGCTCCTGACTCTCCCCTACCTGCTGCTGATTGACAGTTATTTTCCATATGAATCAGCAGCAGGTGGGCAGGGGAGTGGCTATAGCTCTGAATTAAAAAAAACGCTGGACTCACTGACATCGCTGGACTCAAATCAGCTCATTAGCATGTGGCATGTGGCATCTTTGTGTGTATATTATGAGGTAACCATCTATCACACCAGTAAGTGAATACATCTAAGGTACTTTTTAGTAGTTAATGATTGTATATAATTAGTTAGATTATAATCAATAATCCACATGACAGGTTCCCTACTTTCTTTACAGTTGTAATAAGTGCTAACAAAGTGGCCAACCCCTTTAAATCCTAACTGCCATACACACGGTCACATGTCCCTTGTCAGCCAATAGAAGCTCACAGGTCCTACTCCAGGTTGCCATAACAACTGAGCACACGTTTTAGCAGTTCACAGGTCCTGAAATATTCAATCATATGATGTATGACGGCACAACTACACTGCTACATGCATGGGGGCAGGGGCAACTATTAAATGGACGGGCACCATGGAGTTCACTGTTAAAGGGGCAGGCATTGTGGAGGTCACTGTTAATGGGGCAGCCACTGTGAAAATCACTGTTAAAGGGGCGGTCACTGTTAAAGCACGGCCACTGTGAAAGTCACTGTTAAAGGGGCGGTCACTGATAAAGGGACGGCCACTGTGAAAGTCACCGTTAAAGGGGCGGTCACTGTTAAAGGGGCGGCCACTGTGAAAGTCACTGTTAAAAGGGCAGCCACTGTAAAAGTCACTGTTAAAGGGGCAGTCATCGTTAAAGGGGCAGCCACTGTGAAAGTCACCATTAAAGGGGCGGTCACCGTTAAAGGGACGGCCACTGTGAAAGTCACTGTTAAAGGGGCGGTCACTGTTTAAGGGTCGGCCACTGTGAAAGTTACAGTTAGAGGGGCGGTCACCGTTAAAGGGGCAGCCATTGTGAAAGTCACTGTAAAAGGGGTGGTCACAGTTAGAGGCGACCGCTGTGAAAGTCACTGTTAAAGGGGTGGTCACCGTTAAAGGGGCAGCAATTGTGAAAGTCACTGTTATTTAATATAAAATTGCAATAAATAAATACCTGAGCAATGCCGGGTCATCAGCTATTATGTTCTAAAGCCCTTTTTGGCGTGTAGTAATGGCACAAAAAAAAAGTACCGTATTTTTCGCTTTATAAGACGCACCCGATGATAAGCCGCACCCCAGGTTTAAGAGGAGGAAAATAAGAAAAAAATATTTTTCATCAGACCTCATATCAGATCCTCAGATCAGACCCACATAAATATCAGGACATCAGATCAGACCCCCATAAATATCAGGACATCAGATCAGACCTCCATAAATATTGGGACATCAGATCAGGCCCCCATAAATATCAGGACATCAGATGGGGCTCCCATATCAGAACATCACACCTGATCCCCTTATCAGGACATCACATCAGCCCTCCATATCAGAACCCCATCAGACCTCAGATCAGCCCACAATGTCAGACTCCCATCAGACCTCAGATCATCCCATATTGTCAGACCCCCATCAGACCTTATATCAGCCCACATTGTCAGATCTCTATCAGACCTTATATCAGCCCACAATGTCAGACCCCCATCAGACCTCAGATCAGCCTTCAAAGTTAGACCCCCATCAGACCTCAGATCAGCCCACATTGTCAGACCCCCATCAGACCTCAGATCAGTCCTCAATGTTAGACCCCATCAAACCTCAGGTCAGATTAAAATAAAAACCTCCTCTTATCTATCCTGCCCCGCGGCTCCTCTTCACCCCCGGCCGAAGTTGCGCTCCCCTGTATTCCCGGCCTGCACTGCTCTGTTACCTGGGTGCATGCAGCGTCAGGTCATAGTGCACGCACTACGTCCTGACGTTGTACACGGTCAAGACAGTGAAGTTCCGGCCCCAGCAAGGAAGAACGGGGAGAATGAGTACTACAAGCGCTTGCGGCGCTTCGCTCCCAACTCCCGGCACCTAATTCATGCTAGTGAGCGCTTCCAGTATGCAGTGGGGATGGATGCAGGAAGTCCCTCCGAGCCACTTGCACAAATGGCCCGATGCATGCTCACTTGCTTGCTTAGTGACAGCCGAATTGTCACCATTCGGCAGAAGGATGACTTCTGGCTCTCCACCTTGTTGGACCCTCGCTACCGGTCCAAAATAGGGGCCTTTTTTACACCCGCTGAGAGGGAGGACAAACTGAACTACTATAGAGACATCCTATGTAGTCAGTTGGCCGCTGCCTATCTGCACTATCGTCCATCCTCTCACAGGTCTGACTGGGGGGGCCCTCTGCGCTCACGTTCCTCTGCCATGGCTGCAGGGTGGGGGGGGTAGGAGCAGTACCAGCTCCATCAGCAGCAACTTGAGTCTAGAGTCGCTGATGAGCAGAAACCACTCACCAGCAGCAGCAGCTAGACCTGGAGCAGGACCTGAACCAGCAGGTGGTGGCATACTTGGACAGCACCCTGCCAACCCACATTGAAGATCCGCTGGACTACTGGGTAGCCAAACTGGATTTGTGGCCGCAACTGGCAGAGTTTGCCCTGGAAAAGCTGTCCTGCCCGGCCAGTAGTTTGGCATGAGAGCGGGTGTTTAGAAGAACTCGCCTGTCCAGCCGAAATGTGGAGAGACTGACCTTTGTCAAGATGAATTAGGAGTGGATCAGCCAGGATTTCCACCCACCATGCATGATGCATCAGACTAGATCATCCATGGTGCCACACCAACACTTTGACAAAAGAGACCGGTTTCTTCTGGCTACCTGCCTCAGCTACTATTCTGATGCTGCCACACGCCTGATGTCACACATCTGATGCCAAGTGCTCCTTCTTTCAGCCACCATATTCAGCTGGTACTGGTATTGCCACCCACTCTGTCATCGGGTCACTCTGTGGTTTCCTGATGCTGCTGCCACCTCACCATTTAGGTCTCCTGATGCTGCTGCTGCTGCCACCTCTACACTGTCATTCTGCCACCCTGTGGCCTCCTCCTGATGCTGCTGCTGCCACCTCCACACTCTGTCATTGTGCCACTCTGTGGCCACCTGATGCTGCTGCTGCCACCTCTCAACTGTCATTGTGCCACTCTGAGGCCTCCTTCTGATGCTGCCGCCACCTCTACACTCTGTCATTGTGCCACTCTGTGGCCTCCTGATGCTGCTGCTGACACCTCCACACTGTCATTGTGACACCCTGTGGCCTCCTTCTGATGCTGCTGCTGCCGCCACCTCGTGCTGGGGCTCAGACATGTCCTCACAGTAGGACATGTTGGCTAATCTCTCAATTTTAACACCAGTTTGAGGGCTTAGTAAGATCGCAGAGTGCACCTGTCCTTGTTATTAGATTGTTATACTGTTTATCACATCCACACAATTTCTACCTTGTGTAGGATGTCTCTTGTGGTACTTGTGGTCCGCTGCATGCATCCTCCACTGTATGCATTTTTGCTGGTGATCGCCATTAGCAACGGGCCACAAGTGCAGGATTTTCTCCCCGGTATATATGTGCATAACTGCATATGGGTTTGAGCATTTCCTGCCTGTTGAACACCACACTATTTCTGTTAGTTTGCTGCCACCACCTCCACACTCTTTCATTGTGCCACTCTGTGGCCTCCTCCTGATGCTGCTGCCACCTCCAAACTCTGTCATTGGGCCACTCTGTGGTCTCCTCATGCTGCTTACACCTCACCACTATGTCATAGGGCCACTCTGTGGACTTCTTATACTGTTCCCACCCTCCTCACTTCATGACTGGGCCACTATTTTGCCTTTCTTCCTGGCTGACCATCATTTATTTGACCCTTCTTCTGATCTGTCAGAAGGAAGGAAAAATGAGATGCACAACGGATCCTGTCTATGTAACAGCTGTAAAGCCTACATGACATGGCCCCTATTTTGCTTTAGAATTGGCTTATGATTTGGTAGCCAAAAGCAGGGGTGGGTACAAAACACAGAAGACATGCAAATATTCCATTTGCGTGTCATCTCTGTTTTGGATCCACTCCTGTTTTTGTTGGCATTAGCAATACTGATGGATTACTGACCAAATGCTGACCGAGTGAAGGCGGATGCTCCACATACAGGATCCGTTTTTTGGGGGTTATTGTTATGACAGATAAGAGGGAGGGCAAAATAATCAGTAATGTCAACACAAACTTACTGCTGACACCCACTCCACTCTGTCGGGGGGGCTCTACTTGTATAAGCATTTAATAGAACAGGTTCTGTAGAAATCTATGTGGAAGCAGTGAATTGGTGTAAAAGAAGTGCGCTTTTTCACTCTATAGTAAGATCTTGGGCCTCTGCACGGTTCTTTATACCTGGTGCTAACATTGATCTGTAATACTGAGTTCACATTTGAGTTATTTGGTCAGTTTTGGCCCCGTAACTGCCCAAATAAGGGAAGTGTGCAGTGATCCTAAGAGCACAGTATTGTTTCACTACCATAGCAGACTCCCTATGTGTGTTACTGCAAGGCACAGTGTTCTACACCACTATAAAGGCTCTCTGCAGCCCAGAAATAGCCGTTTTTAATGCGATTCGCCATGAATAAATTCGGATCGAACCAAATTTTTTCGGAAAATTCGCCGAACCCGCTGAATAGATTTTTTTGATAAATTCGCTCATCTCTAAGGTGGAGTACAGTTCAGTCTGGCACATGGACAGCTGGATTTAACGATGAGGCCTCGCTATAAAAGAAATGTCTGCTCCGGAGACACAGAGCCCGACAAGACTGATGTAGCACATGCTGGTCTTGATAAATCAGAGCCTTAGTGGCTATATTAATGGCATAAAAAGACTAGTGGCCATCTAATCTGGCTTTCTTCTCTATAATTTGAGTATGTTTATTATAGCAGTAAAATATGTAAAACCCCAAAAAAATCACACAGATAAAATTATAGAAAAAAACACGGAAGCTACCTTACTATACATCCCAAACACCAGTGATTTTGGACCACATCTGTCCCATCTTCCAGAAATCCAGAGAATTAATTTTCTCCTTCTAAGAGCACAGTAATAAATCTTCATCCAGGAAAATTATTTATATAATTTATGGCTTCAATAACTCACCTCCACCTGTAAAGATTCTGTAGGTGTTATTAAGTATTTGTTATCCATCATTTATAGGCTGTGGAAGATTGTGTAGTGTGGTAAAGAGATTGCCCTCATATCACACCTTTTTGTCTACCTCACAAAACACATAGTCATGGGGTGAATCACATCATCAAAATCTAATTAACCGTAGCATGTTTTTTGGAGCATAGAGGGAGACTATATTGCCATAAAGAAACCCACATGAAGGCAGCATAAACATGCAGAACCTACACTGAAGTTGAGTATAAATCCATGGTCCTCATAACTTACTGAGCAACTACTGGTCCTCATTTTCAAGCTCGGACATTGACCCTTGTATTGAAGGCGTCTTTTAAAGAGGTTTTCTGGAAGTAAAATATTGATGACTGTCAGAACTATTGAATCTAAAAGGAATCCATTTTATGAAGGCTTATACAGATTACAATATGGACTGATATATGTACTGTATGGGAGCCATCTTGTCTGGTCTTTAGAAGGGCAAGATGAGTTCAAACTTTTTGAGACTAAAAAAATCACTAACTCTGAGATTAAGGATCTGTGCAGAAATGTTTGCATACGTATTCTCTTGAGAGAAGGGGGTTTAACACGTATCATAAAAGTCTTCATGCCTTTACAGAGATTGATCATAAAATGCTGTCTGTAGATGGGTAACCAAGTAGAAATGTGCTGAGTTTTAGTTTATTTCTCAGTGAATAGAAAGAGGATCTAATTTTACTATTCTTTGTAATGTTCACAATAATCATCATGTGAATGGATTTTGGTTTTTATATGATATGTCCTACAATTGTATGTTCTAAATAACAAGAAGTGTGGTAATTATATTATATTCATTTAATGTTAGAATAAGGTGAATTTCACCTGTAATTTCAATGTGTCGGTCACTGTATCACTGGGTGGAGTTAATTATTCTATTCTCAGGTGTTACTTGAGGGGGATTGTAGTCATAAGGTGTTATAATCAAATAAGGTACCTTCACAGAGACAATGAATAAAGTGTCACAGAAATCAGTTTTTATCCTAATGAATAGAGTAGGAGTTTTATAGTGTGTGTCTTGATTAAATAGGTTAAGTAATGTATTTAGAAACTGACTGAATGTCTGGAAGTTGTGTATACATAGGTGTCTTTTAAGATTATACTCAAGGTTTGGGTTAAAGATTATCTTTTTTTTTAAATTAACAGAAAAACACAAACATTTTACATAGACCTCCAGTGCCATCTATTGGTGGTGTTGAAGTAAGACATGAGTTGTGAAATAGATGGGGGAGTAACACAAATGATGTCACTAGTTATTGATAAACCCGGTCAAGCCCATTTCTAAATGGGATATAAAGGCAGCATGAGCTGATAGAAGGGATCATCATTTGATCATAATCATCATCACTTCATCAATCCATCCAAGAAACAACTCACCACAGCAAGGAGAATAAGAGAGGAGGGAATAGGACCTGACGATACTACATTCCTGAACCTTGACTCTAATTTCTTCCAGGCCGATTCTTTGGTATAGTATGAAATTTTATTTGTATTTTAGGAAATTAGTTACTTATATCCATATATATATATTATATCAACTATATCCTATGTGAAGGATCTAGACTGAATTGGGGTGATTGTACCTGCAGTATCAATAGTACCCTCTTTTGTCTAGGGAGATAGATATACAATATACTGTTGATATATATTTACATATCACTGTATCATCTCCGAAGAACTGATTTCAGTTCTATTAATTTATATGGTTGAATATACTATATATATATATATATATATAAAATCACAAATATTGCAGCAGCACAGTCAGACGTTGTGCACTGGGTGCAATTCCTCACAGAGGCCGGCCCCTCCTACACGATATATACTTAACAAATGACGAGGCAGCACTTCCAGCTTTAGGTGGCAGAGTGAAGACCCCAAAACTTTAATCCCAGCAACGTTTCGGCCTACTCAATGAGGCCTTTATCAAGCTACATAACAGTGCATACAACCAGGTATATATACCCACAATTCAATACAAACCAATTGCAATCAGTGATTACACATGTCATCAATCAAGTCACATGATCTCTAACCACGTCCTCACGTGACATTTGTGCGTGGTAAACATTTACTAATGAATCATTCAAAAAGTATAAAAATTACAAATAGTGATCATCCATAATTACAATGAATATGTGCATTCCAATTGATATATGTACATACATCTAGTTTATACAGGGTTTACGTCCCTTGCGTACATAACCCCAAAACGTACATAAAATGCATATGTGCTCGGTGCATAAAGAGTTAAAATCTTTTATCCCTGATGCAGCTGCATCATATCTAAACTTAAAAACAACATGATGAAGCTTACCGTCCATGGACCCATAGAACCAGCCAGCGTTGGCGTCCCTCAGTCTGCAGTGCGCATGCTCCGGGCCAGACGTCACTGGTCTCGCCCCCCACGTCGCCGCTCACCTACGTGCCAACTCCATGGACCGCAGCGTCATCCAATGGAGCGCATCGCAGGAACAACAGCAAAGAGGGGAGGAGGGCCAGGTCATGTGACACGGCAAACGTCACACAGCATCAGGGGGCGTGTTCAGTGTCCAAGGAGATGTGAGATACATATCTCTATGAGGAAGATCGCGGAGGTGCCAGAATAGATAATGGTGCACAACATTACATGTCACAATACATCTACAACCTCAATGTATGGAGGGCGGAAGGGGGGGAAAACGGCAATCGACCTCGGCCAACTGGCCAGAGGCGATCACATCTTTTCCACCGGGTCCCCCACTGAAGTATTAATTCTTTGCGTGCAATTACAATGGGACAAACCCTTCCCATCTATCTGCACCGCAAACTGTAATATAAGTGTATATCCACTCGCTACCCGGTTTGTGGCCAGTGTAATAACATATATCAACTCATAAAGTTCACTAATTGTAAATAACATATCGAGGTCAATAGACATATTGCGCATCAAGTAGCCCACTTGGATACATATCCGCCACCATCCGTCAAGTCTCCTCACTATGGTCACTTCATCCACTGTCGTGTTCAGGGGTCCATAGGCGGCTCCATCCATGAAACAGATAAAGGGTCCATGAAATAAATGGAAAATTGTATCAAGCGATGTGATAGATTCAAAAGAAAACAAGCACTGTTACATATCCCCCACACCCAACAAGATGAACAAGGCCCCCCATGTCTAGCAAGCTAACCGCACATCCATTATTGTCACGGCGGACGTATACTTAGTATAAACGATAACACACCAACCAGGCTCTGGACGAGAGACAGGGGAAGGGTCACCTCCTAGCTTATCCCTGACCTCTTTCCCTGCACTGCTCAGCCCACAGCAGACCTAGATGGTAGGTGTGCTAGTGTCCTCCAGCCTGGGCTAACAAAACCCTGAACTCCCTAAGATGGTGAAGTGGGGAGATAGGAGCAGTCTGCTCGCACAGAACCTGGATGGAATAGAAGACACAAACAACCGAACTAGAAATGACACTTATCTCAGAGAGCAGGAACTGACAGCCAACCTTCCCTCCAAGCTTCCCAGACCAGAATGAACTGTATAATCCACTCAGGACACTGGGCAGTGTGCTATTTAAACTAAAGACCCCACCCAGTGTACCTGATGAGAGGCGGATCCAGCACGGCTCCAAAACAACATTAAACTCGTGCTGCTATCCTGGCTGACCTCCGCACATCGTCAAAGTGGGGCATGACAGTACCCCCCCTTCTACGGGTGACCTCCGGACACCCCGGACCAACCTTATCCGGATGGGACCTATGAAAGGCCCTCACCAGTCGGCGGGCATTGATATCAGACGCCGGAACCCACATCCTCTCCTCAGGACCGTATCCCCTCCAGTGCACCAGGTACTGGAGGGAGCCCCGAAGAACTCTCGAGTCGAGAATCCTGGAGATCTCGAACTCCAAGTTTCCCTCGACTATAACAGGAGGAGCAGGCAATGGCGATGGTACCGCCGGTTTAACATATTTTTTTAGCAAAGACCTGTGAAAGACATCATGGATCCTCCAAGTCTGCGGAAGATCCAGCTGAAACGCCACCGGATTGATCACCGCAGAAATCTTATATGGACCCACAAATCTTGGACCCAGTTTCCAAGATGGCACTCTCAACTTGATATTCTTAGTGGACAACCACACCAGATCACCCACACACAGGTCCGGACCAGTCACACGTCTCCTGTCAGCCATTCGTTTATACCTCTCACCCATCTTCTCCAAATTCCCTTGAATCCTCCGCCAGATAGAGTACAAGGCAGAAGAGAATCTCTCCTCCTCTGGCATCCCAGAGGAACCAGACCCAGAGAAGGTACCAAACTGGGGATGGAAACCGTATGCGCCAAAAAATGGCAACTTACCCGTGGACTCCTGCCTATGGTTATTCAACGCAAATTCTGCTAAGGACAAGAATGAGGACCAGTCCTCCTGATTCTCAGCCACAAAGCACCTCAAGTAGGTCTCCAGGTTTTGATTGGTACGCTCCGTCTGACCATTCGATTGTGGATGAAAAGCCGACGAGAAAGAAAGTTGAATGCCAAGCCGAGAGCAGAACGCCCTCCAAAACCTGGAGACAAACTGCGTGCCCCTATCAGAGACCACATCTGAAGGAATACCGTGCAATTTCACAATATTATCCACAAAGATTTGCGCAAGAGTCTTAGCGTTAGGCAGACTCGTAAGTGGTATAAAGTGAGCCATTTTACTGAAACGGTCGACTACCACCAAAATCACTGTTCTCCCGGAGGAACTCGGCAGGTCCGTAATAAAGTCCATGGACAAATGCGTCCAAGGACGAGATGGAATAGACAATGGAAGAAGTGAACCAGGCGGTCGATTATGAGCAACTTTTGACCGAGCGCAGGTTTCACAAGCTGTCACGTAATTCTCAAATACTCTTACGTAACCCTGGCCACCAGAACCTCCGGGACACCAGATCACAGGTGGACTTACCACCAGGATGTCCCGCGAGAACAGTATCGTGATGTTCCTTGAACACCTTGTATCGTAGGCCCTCAGGAACAAACAACCTCCCTGGGGGACACGAACCAGGAGCCCCCTCCTGAGCTCCCAATACCTCCATCTCCAATTCAGGGTACAGAGCGGAGACCACCACCCCATCCGCCAAAATAGGCGCTGGATCTTCTGAATCACCTCCCCCAGGGAAGCTGCGAGACAAGGCATCTGCCTTGACGTTCTTGGCCCCTGGACGAAAGGTAACCACGAAATTGAACCTGGTAAAAAACAATGACCATCTGGCCTGTCTAGGGTTCAGACGCTTGGCAGATTGCAGGAAGGCCAAATTCTTATGGTCTGTATACACCTCTAACCAGTGACGCCATTCCTCAAAGGCCAACTTGATCGCCAACAACTCCCCTATCTCCAACATCATAATTCCTCTCGGCGACCGAGAGCTTCCTGGAGAAGAAGGCACACGGGACCCACTTGCCAGGAGAAGAACCCTGCGAAAGCACTGCCCCAACCCCCACCTCTGATGCATCAACCTCCACCACGAATGGCTGAGATACATCCGGCTGCACCAGAATAGGAGCAGACGCAAAACGCTCCTTAATAGCCGAAAAGGCCTGCAATGCCTCATCCGACCAGACAGAGACATCAGCGCCCTTCTTGGTCATATCAGTAAGGGGTTTGACTAGTGTGGAATAATTCGAAATACATTTTCTATAATAATTCGTAAACCCCAAGAACCGCATCAAAGCTTTCTGATTCTTCGGTCGGTCCCACTCCAGAACTGCCCGGACCTTTTTGGGGTCCATACGAAAACCGGAATCAGAAAGCATGTATCCTAAGAACGGAAGCTCTTGCACCGCAAACAAACATTTCTCCAGTTTAGCATATAACTTATTCTCCCGAAGGATCGTCAAAACCTGTCTCACATGATCCTGATGGGTCTTCAGATCAGGAGAATAAATTAAGATGTCATCTAGGTAAACTACTACGAACCTCCCCACCAAGTGATGAAAAATATCATTAACGAATCGCTGAAATACCGCTGGCGCATTCGTCAACCCAAAAGGCATTACCAGGTTCTCAAAATGACCCTCGTGCGTATTGAAGGCCGTTTTCCACTCATCCCCCTCCTTGATCCTGATCAGATTGTATGATCCTCTCAAATCCAACTTGGAGAACACCTTGGCTCCAACAATCTGATCAAAAAGATCAGAGATCAAAGGCAGGGGATATGGATCCCGGACTGTAATACGGTTCAACTCCCGAAAGTCCAAACACGGTCTCAGTGATCCATCTTTCTTCTTTACGAAGAACAAACCTACGGCCACTGGAGACTTAGATGGTCTGATATGACCCTTTGCCAAACTCTCGGCGACATATTTTCGCATGACCTCTCTCTCAGGTTGAGAGAGGTTGTAAAGCCGAGACTTAGGCAATTTAGCCCCCGGAATGAGATTCACTGGACAATCATAGTCTCGATGAGGGGGCAATTCCTGAGCCCCACCCTCCGAAAAGACATCCGAAAAATCTGAGAGATACTGAGGCAAGGCCGTAATGGACACTTCAGCGATAGATGTAACAAGACAATTATCCGAACAAAATTTGCTCCAACCAATGATTTGTCTTGCTTGCCAGTCTATAATTGGGTTATGTCTAGACAACCATGGCAACCCCAACACTATTGGAGCTGACAAATCCTTCATGACAAAACAAGAAATAATCTCAGCATGTGAATCACCCACCCTTAAATGAATACCATGAACAATGTGAGTAAGGCTCCTTTGAGAAAGAGGGGAAGAATCAATTGCAAAAACAGGAATCTCGTTCTCTAACGTGCAAGTACTTAGTCCCAAGCCCTGAAGAAAAAGAAAGTCAATTAAATTTACCCCAGCACCACAATCAAGGAAAACATCAACAAACACATTTTTAGACTCTAGCGCCACCATAGCTGAAAGGAGAAAACGGGAACTGCAGGGAGCTTGCATACTCGTCTGCTCCACCACACTATTCATACAACCAAGTGTGAGGGGAGTTTTTTTTTCTTTTTTCTTTTTCTCTTCTACCTGTGGTTTAACATAAGGACAAGAAAAAATAAAATGACCCTTCTTCCCACAATAGAAACATAGATTGTGCACTTTTCGAAAGTTTCTACTATCAGAATGGCCAGTAATCTGACCTAGCTGCATGGGTTCCTCCCCTACCCCAGAGTAACAAGCAATATCACCCTGGGCAGCTGGTGAAACAAAACCGCACGCGGGAGGAATCCCCTGCACAGAGGGACCCTTACACCTCTCTCTGATACGTCTATCCAAACGTATAGCCAAAGACATCGCATTCTCCAAAGTATCTGGGTATTCATGAAAAGCCAGGGCATCTTTCAACCTTTCAGATAACCCCTGACAAAACTGACTACGTAATGCGGGGTCGTTCCACCTCGACTCAGTAGCCACCTCCTAAACTCAGTGCAGTAAACCTCAGCAGTATGTTTACCCTGTAGTAAGTTACGTAATCTCGACTCCGCCATCGAAACTCGATCTGGGTCATCGTAAATCAATCCCAGGGCTTCAAGAAATTCCTCCACCGACCGGAGGGCCGGAGAACCGGGCGGCAGAGAAAAAGCCCAGGATTGCGCGTCCCCTTTAAGCAAAGAAATGATGATACCCACCCTCTGATCTTCATTACCTGAAGAAAATGGGCACAATCTAAAGTACAACTTACATGACTCTTTGAAGCAGAAAAAATCATCAGTACCCCCTGCAAATTTCTCAGGAAGAGCGACTTTAGGCTCCCCAACAATTTGACCTGTACCTGCTGCCAGCACCCTCTGACACTGTGTGACCGAACTACGCAGATCCGCAACCTCTAGGGATAAACCCTGCATGCGGTCAACCAGTGCATCAATTGACGCCATCACAAAAGCGCTGAGCAATGGCCGTCACAGTATGGTGGATTATAATGTCACGGGGGACGTACACTTAGTACAAACGATAACACACCAACCAGGCTCTGGACGAGAGACAGGGGAAGGGTCACCTCCTAGCTTATCCCTGACCTCTTTCCCTGCACTGCTCAGCCCACAGCAGACCTAGATGGTAGGTGTGCTAGTGTCCTCCAGCCTGGGCTAACAAAACCCTGAACTCCCTAAGATGGTGAAGTGGGGAGATAGGAGCAGTCTGCTCGCACAGAACCTGGATGGAATAGAAGACACAAACAACCGAACTAGAAATGACACTTATCTCAGAGAGCAGGAACTGACAGCCAACCTTCCCTCCAAGCTTCCCAGACCAGAATGAACTGTATAATCCACTCAGGACACTGGGCAGTGTGCTATTTAAACTAAAGACCCCACCCAGTGCACCTGATGAGAGGCGGATCCAGCATGGCTCCAAAACAACATTAAACTCGTGCTGCTATCCTGGCTGACCTCCGCACATTGTCAAAGTGGGGCATGACAATTATCCACATAGTTCCCATCTACATTCTGCATTGAGGCCATCAGGCTTCAATGTGTGTAACCTATGTATCTACATAATCTCACGTTGTTTAAGCAGCTTTTCCCTGTTCCCTCCCCTTTTCAGAGGTCCTACTCCCTGTGTCCAGCCTCAATGAAGTGCTTGGGCACAGGGAGATCTTTCCTCTTTTGGCGAATAGAATACCTGTGATAGTTCATTCTGGTCTTCACATCACATATAGTCTCCCCCACATATAAAAGATTGCAGGGACAAGACAAGAGATAGACCACATATGAACTATCACAGGTCAGAAAGTGTCGTATGTCAAACTGCGTATTTAATACAGGGTGTGTAAATTTCTCCCCTTTTAGCATGTAGCTGCAGTTAACACAGCTCAAACACGGATAACATCCATATTTTTTGCGACCTATATACGTCTGGACCTTAGCCCTATCTCCAGCCACCTCTGCTCTGGCTAACTTGTCCCTCAGGCTGTCTGCTCTCCTATATGACATTAGGGGAGGTACGGTGAATTCTTTAACCTTGCCAAAGTTTCTACTGAGTATGGGCCAGTGTTTTTTAATGGCACCTGCTATTTTGTAACTGCCCTCAGTGAAAGTAGAGATGAATGGTGTTACGACACTCACCGCCAGGTAGATGAAGCCGCCGTTTAGTGAATAATCCCCTTTCTCCAGAAATGCAGTTTTTAATCCAGCCGATCGTCAAACTCCCGAATGGAGCATACGAACGCGGCAACTCCCGATCAGCAATTCAGTCGAACTCCTTCCACAGCTAGCAATAAACGAAAGCGCTGTCCCAATAATAAATCCCTCCACAAACGAGACCAGGCTCCGTCTTGAATGTCAAACAGGAATGTTTTATTGAGGGCTACCCGCCCGTATTTATGCAGGTCCCCATCTGGTGGACACGCCCCTAGGGGACCAGAATGGAGACTGTGACACAGGACAGACATGCAGCACTACAGAGACAATATATCCCCCACAATGCATCATGGTTTCCTCCTCTCTGCCCTGGAGACACCCGAGAAGTAATCCAATTATCTCTCAAGACAGAGGGAAATCACCAATACACATGTGGGGACAACAGAACAGAAATCACCATTTAAACATACAATGTCACAACCCTTTTCAATACACAGACATTTAACATCCCAAAATGGCACGAATTAGACCAGGAGTTCAAGTTAGTTCAAGTCCTTTGTGAACAATGAGGCCATTTAGGTTAACTAGCAGCACACTCCTCTCCTGGGTGGCCGTCCGTTCAGTAGTTCCAATCGGTATTTGGGGAAACACACGAACAGGGGCATATGGACAGGAAATCCAGCGAAATGAAGGCAAACAGACGAACCAGCAATATAGGTCTATACAGATGGATCTGTCACACGGCTCCCCCCTTGTGGGACACTCCGGCAGACCCGGCTTGACCCTTTAGTGGGTCAACTTGGGGATGACCGGACTAGGAGGTAGCAAGAACGTCGGTTTGCCGGGACAATCCATCTGCATTCCCATTCTGCTTACCGGGTCGGTAGCTGATGGTGAAGTTATACGGTTGTAAAGCTAAACTCCACCGCAGCAGTCTACCATTGTCTCCTGAGACCCGGTTAAGCCAGACAAGGGGATTGTGGTCCGTCACAAGGGAAAATTCCTGTCCATACAAATAAGGGCTTAACTTTTTCAATGCCCAAACCAGGGCCAAGCATTCCTTCTCCACTGCCGCATAACTCACTTCTCGGGGTAACAGCTTTCTACTGAGATATGCGACAGGGTGCTCTCCTCCATCTTCCCCGACCTGGCTCAGCACAGCCCCCAGTCCATACATGGAAGCATCTGTATGGACGAGAAAACGTTTGTTAGGGACTGGGGCAGCCAGGACAGGGGCATTTACAAGAGCCTGTTTGAGTGCTTGAAACGCAGCTTCACAAGCCGGAGACCACAGGACCTGCTTAGGGAGATTTTTCTTGGTCAGGTCAGTCAGGGGCTTAGCAATAGTGCTGTAGTCTGGGACAAAGCGTCTGTAATACCCTGCTGTCCCTAGGAAGGCTAACACCTGGGTCTTAGTGATAGGTGTGGGCCAGTTAGCTACTGCCTCTATCTTAGCCGGCTCCGGTCTCTGGCTCCCACACCCCACTCTGTGACCCAGGTATTGCACTTCAGCCATGCCTAGATGGCACTTCTCTGGCTTCAATGTCAGGCCAGCAGCCCGAATTTTGTCCAAAACTACCCCTACATGTACTAGGTGTTCCTCCCAGGACCCACTGTAGATCGCAATGTCATCCAGGTATGCACAAGCAAATTCCTGGAATCCATCGAGAAGTCTATCCACCATACGCTGAAAGGTAGCCGGGGCATTCTTCATCCCAAATGGCATGACCTTAAATTGGTACAAGCCAAATGGGGTGACGAAGGCCAACTTGGGGATAGCATCCTCGGCCAGGGGAATCTGCCAATAGCCTTTACACAGGTCTATGGTGGTCAGATAGCGTCCCCTGGCAATACGATCTAATAATTCGTCTACCCGGGGCATCGGGTAGGCGTCAGTGGTGGTCCGCTCGTTGAGCCGCCTGTAGTCTACACAGAACCGGGTGGTCCCATCTTTCTTAGGCACCAGGACTACAGGCGAAGTCCAAGGGCTATCGGAGTGTTCGATGACCCCAAGCTGGGTCATCTCCTGTATCTCCTTCCGCATTCCTTCTCGGACTGCTTCAGGGATACGGTAAGGGGGCTGTCGCAGGGGGTTCTGTCCAGGGGTCTCTACCTTATGTACAGTTAGGGTAGTGTAGCCAGGCTCTTGGGAGAACGTCGCCTGCTTCTCCCACAGAAGCTGTCTTGCCTGTCCCTTCTCTGTGGGGCTTAATCTATCCCCTAGCTGTACAAGACTAGTAAGGTCAGTCTGGGAGTCCCTCTCTAACAAATCGGGTAAGGGTAAACTCTCTGTATCGTCTGCAGCAGGGGCACATACTGCAGCGACATCCTCCGGTCTCTCCTGATACTCCTTTAGCATGTTCACATGAAAGGATCGCTGGATCCTTTCATCTGAACAGCTGGCTATAAGGTAGGTAGTATCACACACCTGAGCTAACACCTTATACGGGCCCTGCCAAGATGCTTGCATCTTGTTCGCCTTCACAGGTTTGAGCACTAGCACTTTCTGCCCAACCTGGAAGACTCGCTGCCGGGCACCCCGATCGTACCATCTCTTCTGTCTCCCCTGGGCCACCTGAAGATTCTCTCTTACCATCAGGGACAGTTTCTCCATGTGGTCCCGGAGTTCCAGGACATA
Source organism: Bufo bufo (assembly GCF_905171765.1). Classification (NCBI taxonomy): domain Eukaryota; kingdom Metazoa; phylum Chordata; class Amphibia; order Anura; family Bufonidae; genus Bufo; species Bufo bufo. The sequence continues at coordinate 82,286,809 of NC_053393.1, read as the reverse complement.
CGGTACTATGGGGGTCCCTTCCTGCTCTGTCTCCCCCTCCCAGTGGCCTCTAATGAGATCTAGGGGTCCGCGGACCCTCCTCCCATAGAGCAACTCAAAGGGGGAGAACCCAGTAGATTCCTGGGGCACCTATCTGTAAGAAAACAACAGATGAGGCAGGAATCGCTCCCAGTCTCTGCAAGTGTCAGAAAAGGTCCTCAACATCTGTTTGAGGGTGCCATTAAATCGCTCGCAGAGGCCGTTAGTCTGTGGATGGTACGGGGAACTAAGTATCGGTTTAATGCCGCACACCCTCCACAGTTGCTGGGTGAGCACAGCGGTAAATTGGGTTCCCTGGTCAGAGAGAATCTCCTTAGGGAAGCCGACCCTAGTAAAAATCCTAACTAGGGCATCAGTAAATGTCTCTGCCTCTATATTAGACAGGGCTACTGTCTCTGGATAGCGAGTGGCATAGTCCACCATGGTGAGAATATACTTCTTACCGGATGGACTAACCCTGGCCAGTGGACCCACAATGTCAACGGCTATGCGGGCAAAGGGCTCCCCAATGATAGGCATAGACATAAGCCTAGCTCTTGGGTGGTCCCCCCGCTTTCCTACCCGTTGACAAGTGTCACACGTACTACAATATATCCGCACAGCCTGATTAAAATTTGGCCAAAAGAAGTTCTGCATGATCCTATTGGCTGTGCGGCGGGACCCTAGATGTCCGGCTAATGGAACATCATGCCCTATCCGCAGAATCTCCTGCCGGTATTTTGCGGGCACCACCAGCTGTCGACTCGGCGGATGGGCAACACTTTTCTGGGACGGTTTAGGGATCCTATATAACCTGTCCCCCACCCATTCATTCCGCTCCCCAACTACTCCTTCCTCTCCAGTATCTGCTCTGTCTCTATACTTCTGGAGAGTCGGATCTGCCTGAGTTTCCCTCCCAAACTCCTCTGGGGAATCCCAGCTAGCAAAGGTCTGTCCTAGGGTATCAGTCGGGGAATCGGGTCTTACCTGGGTCTCAGCGGCAGGTGGGCTGGTTCCAGCAACACGGGTCTGGGCCCGGGTAGTCACTGGGTTGACATCAGCAGGTCCCATTGGAGCATAAGCAGAAACCAAAGGGGCCAGGTCATTCCCGAGCAAGACATCAGCAGGCAAGTCTTTCATAACCCCCACATTCACATGTCCAGAGCCCACTCCGCAATCCAAATGAACCCGGGCAACAGGTAGACGGAACACGGCGCCTCCTGCTACCCTCACTGCCACAGTATTTCCAGTGTGTTGGTGTTCTGAAACAAGGTTCTTTTGGAGCAGGGTCATAGTGGCTCAGGTGTCTCTCAGACCAGTGACCACTTTGCCATTTAGTCTAACGGTCTGCCCGTGCTGCTGCCGGTTATCCTGCTGGGCTGCTTGTTCTGGATTTGCCTCATGTAGTATACCCCAAAATTCCTCCTGCTCAAGACAGTGAGCGGAAGGCTGGGGTGGCTGCTGATTTCCGCCGGCTGGTTTTCTCTACGACTGCGCTTGGTTGGTATTGTTCAATAGGCACTCCGGTCTCTTGTGCCCCAACTGTTTGCACCCATAGCACCGGATAGGCTGAGAGTAATCCCGGGCGTTGAACCGAGCTGGCTGAACATAATTGTTCGCTGGTGGTATTGTGGGGGTGCGTTGCGCTGGGGGGTGATACACAGTAGTGGTTGGAGGTGCTGCCGGTGTGTACTCCACTCGGTTAGGGATCTTGGCTGCTGTCTGGTCTAGCCTTCGTGCATCTGTGTATTCATCGGCCAGACGAGCTGCTTCAGGTAAGGTAGCGGGTTTGCGGTCCCTAACCCACTCTCTGACTCCTGCAGGTAACCGATCAAAGCAGTGCTCCAACAAAAATACTTGCAGCACCTCTTCCCCAGTTACCGCTTGGCACCCTGCCATCCAGTGGGCTGCGGTGCGGTGTACCCTGCATGCCCACTCCACATAAGAATCGCCAGCCTGCTTGTTAGTGTCCCGGAATCGCCGCCGGTACGCCTCAGGTGTGACAGCGTATCTGGCCAAAAGGGCATCTTTTACTGCCCGGTAACTTGTAATTTCCTCCTCTGGGATGGCCCGAAAAGCCTCACTGGCCCGGCCGGATAATTTCCCAGAGAGGATTGTGACCCATTCCTCTGCGGGTACCTGGTGTAAGGCACACTGCCTTTCAAAATCGGCCAGGAACCCGTCAATCTCTCCCTCCGTTTCCACAAAATGTCTAAATGCAGCAAAAGGTACCTTTCTCCTTCCATTATTATTATGGGGTACCTCTGCTGCTGCAGCTCCTCTTCCCTGGAGCGCCTGTTGTGCTGCTACTGCTGCTTGCACCTGGACCACAATATCTGCTGCAGGGTTGGGGCCAAGGTGTGCCAGCCTTATCTGGACTGCCCGGTTATATTGTACCTCCTCGGGTGTTAAATCCAGTATGCCAGGCACATTAGCTCTCTCCGTTCCCTGTGCTGCATCCATCTCCAATAATATAGAAATAATCTCTCTCTTCTTGAGATTACTCGCTGATCGTCCTCTGCGTTCCAATATATCTTTAAGGGTAGAACGCCTTAATTCCTCATACTGCATTTCCACCCTGGGATTTGTAGCTGGCCTTCTGGGCGGTGGGATTCATCCCGTTGCTTGCCACCGCCAGGTAGATGAAGCCGCCGTTTAGTGAATAATCCCCTTTCTCCAGAAATGCAGTTTTTAATCCAGCCGATCGTCAAACTCCCGAATGGAGCATACGAACGCGGCAACTCCCGATCAGCAATTCAGTCGAACTCCTTCCACAGCTAGCAATAAATGAAAGCGCTGTCCCAATAATAAATCCCTCCACAAACGAGACCAGGCTCCGTCTTGAAGGTCAAACAGGAATGTTTTATTGAGGGCTACCCGCCCGTATTTATGCAGGTCCCCATCTGGTGGACACGCCCCTAGGGGACCAGAATGGAGACTGTGACACAGGACAGACATGCAGCACTACAGAGACAATATATCCCCCACAATGCATCATGGTTTCCTCCTCTCTGCCCTGGAGACACCCGAGGAGTAATCCAATTATCTCTCAAGACAGAGGGAAATCACCAATACACATGTGGGGACAACAGAACAGAAATCACCATTTAAACATACAATGTCACAACCCTTTTCAATACACAGACATTTAACATCCCAAAACGGCACGAATTAGACCAGGAGTTCAAGTTAGTTCAAGTCCTTTGTGAACAATGAGGCCATTTAGGTTAACTAGCAGCACCCTCTTCTCCTGGGTGGCCGTCCGTTCAGTAGTTCCAATCGGTATTTGGGGAAACACACGAACAGGGGCATACGGACAGGAAATCCAGCGAAATGAAGGCAAACAGACGAACCAGCAATATAGGTCTATACAGATGGATCTGTCATAAATGGCACCCTAACGTGTTTATTAACTTCCCTCGGGCTCTCTGATTCCAATTAATCTAATTGTCTATGGACCAGTCTTCTAGGATACCCTCTATTGATGAACTTGTCTGCCATTTCAGACAGTCTTTTAGTTCGTACCTGTGGATCTTTTACTATACGCTGCACACGGAGAAACTGACTCCGTGGCAATGTTTTGACCATAGACCGCGGGTGACAGCTCTCAAACCTCAATAGTTTGTTAATGTCCGTCAGCTTGGTAAACAAATCAGTCACAAGTACGGTATCATGCTTCACAACCATGGTGTCCAGGAATTGCACCTGCTCGGTGGAGTACGTGAGAGTGAACTGGATCTCAGGATCCATTTCATTCAAGAATTCATGAAAACTAGCCAACTCATTCTCACTGCCGTCCCAGATGACAAAAACATCGTCTATGTATCTCCACCACCCCCGCACATGGCTGAAGTGGTGGGACACATAGACGTGTTCAGCCTCCAGGCCCGACATGAAAATGTTGGCGTAAGTCGGCGCCATATTAGAACCCATTGCAGTTCCCCATTGTTGAAGGTAGTAGCCATCTTGGAACGCAAAATAATTGTATCTCAGTACTACACCGAGCAGGTCCAAAATGAACTCCCTGCATTCGTCAGTGTATTCTGTCTTAGTCAGACATTTCCTGACTGCCTCTACACCCCTATCATGATTGATAGAGGTGTAGAGGCTCACCACATCAAATGAAACCAACAGTGTGTTTGCCGTCACCCCCACATTTGCAATTCTATCAAGGAAGTCACCTGTGTCACGTATGTAAGATCTAGCTCCAACCGCAAACTTCCGTAGGATTTTATCTAGAAAAATAGCCAAATTGGAGAACACAGACTACCTCCCGGAGACAATAGGTCTCCCCGGGGGATTTTTCACACACTTATGAATCTTAGGTAACACGTATATCAATGGCGTCTTGGGTTGAGTTATTATTAGGTACTTGTACAGAGCTTCATCAATCAGACCCCCTATTTTGGCTCTATCCAATACTCTAGTGATTACCTTCATCACTTCAAATTTGGGGTCATGGTTAAGCCGTCTGTATACCTGGGTATCCCCCAGTTGTCTCTGTATTTCGGAGATATACCATTCGGTGTCCATCACAACGACGGCTCCCCCCTTATCGGCGGGCTTAACCGTGAGAGAGCCGTCGCTGCGCAGTTCACCCAATGCCTGTATCTCAGCAGACGTCATATTTGGATGCTTCAGACCTCCAGCCTGCAACGAGCCTTTCAGGCTCTCAATGTCTGCCCTCACTGCATTGATATACGTGTCTATAGCTGGACATTTGATCTGTGGTGTGAAGTCACTCCTGGCATGTAAGCCCACACCGCGAAGAGAGAGTTCACAACACTGCTCAATGTCACCACCAATCATCTGTTTGTCAGTTTCAGAGAACCACACCTTCAATTTAATGCTTCTAAAAAACTTATGCAGCTCAACTTCAAGTTGAAACCAATCTATGCCCACTGCAGGGCAAAACGTTAAACCTTTAGACAATAGCTCGGTTTGTGCGGTAGTCAGTACATGGGAAGATATATTTACCACTGTAGATTTATTTTCCTTGTCGGCCGATTTCTTACACTCCGTTGCTCTTTTTCTCCATCTGTATTGTCTCTGTCCACCACGTCTGGTCCTTTTAAGTCCAGAGCTGGGCCTAAAAAACTGTCGTCTGGTCGTTGATCAGTTGGTATGCGTCCCTCCTCAGTTGTTGATGTCATTCTTCTCCTGGGGTTAATATTACTCTTTTTGTTGTTGTTGTAATTACCGTAGAAAGGTTGCCGTCTCTGGCCTTTTTGCTCCTGCCACGTGTAGACGTTACCCCGTCTGTAATCTTCTTCATCACGCAGCCATTTTCGTCGTTTGATCACCTCATGCTCCTTCCTAAATTTTTCCAAATACGCAGAGCAACTGGTTAGATATGTCTCATAATCCTGTGTTGGGAGGGCTTCCTTCAGTTTATTATCATCTTTATCAAGCTGTTCACGTGTCATGCCCAATTCATGCTGGAGAAACTCCAGATTAAGCAGTATTACATCCAGGGCATATTTGTTGGAGATCTGCGTGAATTTAAGTGCAAATTTGCTGTCAGCTGGAAATAGGCTAGGCTTCAGTTGGGAGCGCATCCCCCTTGGAATTCTATGTGACTTGTAGTACTCTGCTAGAGTCGCTAGATGCAGCTCCATTGAAGCCAGCCGTTTACCATCCGCCTCATAGCCTTTCTTTAGCTCTGTAACCGATGGGGTAGATAAGAATGTGCAGTCGCTCACCAAATCATGGAGGGTCCTCTCCTCATCCTGCCTGGTGTAGGAGAATACATCGGGGGGGTCTCTCTCAGATGGATCATGCATCTTCAATGGATTCAGTGCTCAGCTGCTAAGTCCTTATATAAAATCACAAATATTGCAGCAGCACAGTCAGACGTTGTGCACTGGGTGCAATTCCTCACAGAGGCCGGCCCCTCCTCCACGATATATACTTAACAAATGACGAGGCAGCACTTCCAGCTTTAGGTGGCAGGGTGAAGACCCCAAAACTTTAATCCCAGCTACGTTTTGGCCTACTCAATGAGGTTATGTAGCTTGATAAAGGCCTCATTGAGTAGGCTGAAACGTTGCTGGGATTAAAGTTTTGGGGTCTTCACCCTGCCACCTAAAGCTGGAAGTGCTGCCTCGTCATTTGTTAAGTATAAATCGTAAAGGAGGGGCCGGCCTCTGTGAGGAATTGCACCCAGTGCACAACGTCTGACTGTGCTGCTGCAATATTTGTGATTTTATATAAGGACTTAGCAGCTGAGCACTGAATCCATTGAAGATGCATGATCCATCTGAGAGAGACCCCCCAATGTATTCTCCTACACCAGGCAGGATGAGGAGAGGATCCTCCATGATTTGGTGAGCGACTGCACATTCTTATCTACCCCATCGGTTACAGAGCTAAAGAAAGGCTGACACCGAATGGTATATCTCCGAAATACAGAGACAACTGGGGGATACCCAGGTATACAGACGGCTTAACCATGACCCCAAATTTGAAGTGAAGAAGGTAATCACTAGAGTATTGGATAGAGCCAAAATAGGGGGTCTGATTGATGAAGCTCTGTACAAGTACCTAATAATAACTCAACCCAAGACGCCATTGATATACGTGTTACCTAAGATTCATAAGTGTGTGAAAAATCCCCCGGGGAGACCTATTGTCTCCGGGAGGGAGTCTGTGTTCTCCAATTTGGCTATTTTTCTAGATAAAATCCTACGGAAGTTTGCGGTTGGAGCTAGATTTTACATACGTGACACAGGTGACTTCCTTGATAGAATTGCAAATGTGGGGGTGACGGCGAACCCACTGTTGGTTACATTTGATGTGGTGAGCCTCTACACCTCTATCAATCATTATAGGGGTGTAGAGGCAGTCAGGAAATGTCTGACTAAGACAGAATACACTGACGAATGCAGGGAGTTCATTTTGGACCTGCTCGGTGTAGTACTGAGATACAATTATTTCGCGTTCCAAGATGGCTACTACCTTCAACAGCGGGGAACTGCAATGGGTTCTAATATGGCGCCGACTTACGCCACCATTTTCATGTCGGGCCTGGAGGCTGAACACGTCTATGTGTCCCACGACTTCAGCCATGTGCGGGGGTGGTGGAGATACATAGACGATGTTTTTGTCATCTGGGACGGCAGTGAGAATGAGTTGGCTAGTTTTCATGAATTCTTGAATGAAATGGATCCTGAGATCCAATTCACTCTCACGTACTCCACCGAGCAGGTCCAATTCCTGGACACCATGGTTGTGAAGCATGATACCGTACTTGTGACTGATTTGTTTACCAAGCCGACGGACTGTAACAAACTATTGAGGTTTGAGAGCTGTCATCCGCGGTCTATGGTCAAAACATTGCCACGGAGTCAGTTTCTCCGTGTGCAGCGTATAGTAAAAGATCCACAGGTACGAACTAAAAGACTGTCTGAAATGGCAGACAAGTTCATCAATAGAGGGTATCCTAGAAGACTGGTCCGTAGACAATTGGATGAATTGGAATCAGAGAGCCCGAGTGAAGTTAATAAACACGTTAGGGTGCCATTCATCTCTACTTTCACTGAGGGCAGTTACAAAATAGCAGGTGCCATTAAAAAACACTGGCCCATACTCAGTAGCAACTTTGGCAAGGTTAAAGAATTCACCGTACCTCCCCTAATGTCATATAGGAGAGCAGACAGCCTGAGGGACAAGTTAGTCAGAGCAGAGGTGGCTGGAGATAGGGCTAAGGTCCAGACGTATATAGGTCGCAAAAAATATGGATGTTATCCGTGTTTGAGCTGTGTTAACTGCAGCTACATGCTAAAAGGGGAGAAATTTACACACCCTGTATTAAATACGCAGTTTGACATACGACACTTTCTGACCTGTGATAGTTCATATGTGGTCTATCTCTTGTCTTGTCCCTGCAATCTTTTATATGTGGGGGAGACTATATGTGATGTGAAGACCAGAATAAACTATCACAGGTATTCTATTCGCCAAAAGAGGAAAGATCTCCCTGTGCCCAAGCACTTCATTGAGGCTGGACACAGGGAGAAGGACCTCAAATTTAGGGTGATAGACCACATCCCACCACTGAAAAGGGGAGGGAACAGGGAAAAGCTGCTTAAACAACGTGAGATTATGTGGATACATAGGTTACACACATTGAAGCCTGATGGCCACAATGCAGAATGTAGATGGGAACTATGTGGATAATGGATGTGCGGTTAGCTTGCTAGACATGGGGGGCCTCGTTCATCTTGTTGGGTGTGGGGGATATGTAACAGTGCTTGTTTTCTTTTGAATCTATCACATCGCTTGATACAATTTTCCATTTATTTCATGGACCCTTTATCTGTTTCATGGATGGAGCCGCCTATGGACCCCTGAACACGACAGTGGATGAAGTGACCTTAGTGAGGAGACTTGACGGATGGTGGCGGATATGTGTCCAAGTGGGCTACTTGATGCGCAATATGTCTATTGACCTCGATATGTTATTTACAATTAGTGAACTTTATGAGTTGATATATGTTATTACACTGGCCACAAACCGGGTAGCGAGTGGATATACACTTATATTACAGTTTGCGGTGCAGATAGATGGGAAGGGTTTGTCCCATTGTAATTGCACGCAAAGAATTAATACTTCAGTGGGGGACCCGGTGGAAAAGATGTGATCGCCTCTGGCCAGTTGGCCGAGGTCGATTGCCGTTTTCCCCCCCTTCCGCCCTCCATACATTGAGGTTGTAGATGTATTGTGACATGTAATGTTGTGCACCATTATCTATTCTGGCACCTTCGCGATCGTCCTCATAGAGATATGTATCTCACATCTCCTTGGACACTGAACACGCCCCCTGATGCTGTGTGACGTTTGCCGTGTCACATGACCTGGCCCTCCTCCCCTCTTTGCTGTTGTTCCTGCGATGCGCTTCATTGGATGACGCTGCGGTCCATGGAGTTGGCACGTAGGTGCACGGCGATGTGGGGGGCGGGACCAGTGACGTCTGGCCCGGAGCATGCGCACTGCAGACTGAGGGACGCCAACGCTGGCTGGTTCTATGGGTCCATGGACGGTGAGCTTCATCATGTTGTTTTTAAGTTTAGATATGATGCAGCTGCATCAGGGATAAAAGATTTTAACTCTTTATGCACCAAGCACATATGCACTTTATGTACGTTTTGGGGTTATGTACGCAAGGGACGTAAACCCTGTATAAACTAGATGTATGTACATATATCAATTGGAATGCACATATTCATTGTAATTATGGATGATCACTATTTGTAATTTTTATACTTTTTGTATGATTCATTAGTAAATGTTTACCACGCACAAATGTCACGTGATGACGTGGTTAGAGATCATGTGACTTGATTGATGACATGTGTAATCACTGATTGTAATTGGTTTGTATTGAATTGTGGGTATATATACCTGGTTGTATGCACTGTTATGTAGCTTGATAAAGGCCTCATTGAGTAGGCCGAAACGTTGCTGGGATTAAAGTTTTGGGGTCTTCACCCTGCCACCTAAAGCTGGAAGTGCTGCCTCGTCATTTGTTAAGTATATATATATATATATATATATATATACAAATAGAGTATGGAAAACGAGGAAGCAGCACACTGTAAAAGCGTAGGGTGCACGTCCGGCCAGTGAGGACCAGCACCTAGGTCCAATGAACTGGAGATAGAGAAATCAGCCAGCAGCACTCTAATATTGCAAGGAAATCGTGTGGTTTATTAACCCAAAGTCAAGCGACGTTTCGACAGCTTGTTGCTGTCTTTATCAAGCCTAGTGCACAAGTGTTACAAGCGTGCTTTATAAAGGGACATTGATCAACTAATGATATAACACCAATTAATAAACCATGATAAAAAATCGATATATATAGTGATACAAGTGGTTACATAAATACATGGAAATCACTATCATGATCTAACAAGTATAGTGAGGATAAATAAAAATTCATTATTACAACATCCTTTACATTGTGTACAGAAGATCATAATGGGTGCAGGTGAAAACAATAATTGCGTGAAGTTAAACATGATTGCATGAAGTTAAAAACACTCACTGTCAGCTGGGTGACTGTATGTGGTTCAGATCGTGTGCTCCGCGGCGTTCCCATATATTAACTGCGCATGCGCGAGACAAATAAATATCGCGTTACTTCTGGCGTCTAGGAACATACTGGCAACCATACTCAGGATGGCTGAAACAGCCTCACACCTGATATGCGCATGTCAGGATAGCAGTAGAAGCCGTCCACCAGTCACTACGTAATCGTAGTCGCATATATCAATGAATTAATGAATATAGGGAATAAAATAGTGGAAATATAAGGTAACCAGAACTTATATGGGAGATAAGGTCTAGGACACCAACAGCCCGTGATCTACATGATATACATATAAGGTCACTGGATTGAGCGTCTTATCAACCTATAGAGCAGATGTAAGAGGCTATGCAAATAGTGAATAGAGAAAGATACCCAACACTGACAGGTCACGTTAGTGATCCATCAGTGTTAGAATGGCAGAGAAGTAGGCGTCGCCAAGGTGAACCCACGAACCGCCACTACTCATATATAAGGGTGCATCACTCCATCACATATGCATTTCAGTCTCACAGCTATAGCTGTATATATGGAAAATATTAATGTACCCTATAAATTATATATAAGTATAAATATTTATTGAAGATATAACGACTGTTTGGGCGGACAACTAGTGCAAAACAAACAACAATACGCATTGGTGTTACAACAGCAGTCCAAACATCATGGTATGGATCCAATATATACAGTGTGGGTAGCCGACTGGAGCCGCAATGGACTTTACATCATACAGCACCACAGTTATGACCTTGAGAGTATTCTTTATCTAAAAACAAAAAAGAAAAATTATATATAATTCTCATAAAAAACTTTTTGCTTGGTTGCACGCTTTGATGTATATACATGTGCATTCACCACACAGTAGGGAATATGGATCAGGCGATTAACGGAATGGGACAGTACTAATCAACCCTAAAGTCAACATTTAACACATTGGGTTTTAGAGTCTTTAAAGTGTAAATCCAATATAATTCACGTTTTTTGAGGAGAGCTTGTCTATCTCCTCCCCGTCTCCCTAGTTCTATTTGTTCCAAAATGCGAAATTTCAAATCATTTTGCGTATGTCCTGCATCTTTGAAATGTTTGGACACCGGCAAGTCCATTTTCTCCTTCCTGATGGAATAACGATGCTGATTAAGCCGTGTCTTTACATCCCACGTGGTCTCGCCAACGTACCACTTGCCACAAGGGCAGGTCAGTTGGTAGACCACGTAGGATGAGTCACAGGTGAGGAATTGAGTGATTTTAATCACTCCATTAGTGGCCGGATTGAAAAATCTGTCTCCCTTAATCATAAGTTTACAGTTAATACAGTGGTAACAGGGGTAGCACCCAGTGCGAGTAGAGCCACACATTTCTCTTACACTAGTTTTGGCACTACCCACGTCAGCTTTTACTAATCTGTCTCCCAGATTTCGTCCTCTCCGATATGAAAACAAAGGAGGTGTGTTAAATTCTTCAATGTGAGGAAAACTATTCCCTAATACACTCCAATGTTTCCGAATAATGGTAGCGATGTGCGAGCTATCAGTGGAAAATTGGGTAATGAAGGGAATGCGTGGATTTTTGAGGGCAACCTGAGACCTGATATCCCTGGAGTGAAACTCAACTCTCTTAATGGTATCCTTAATTAATTTTTTTGGATATCCACGTTTAATAAATTTATGGCCCATTTCTCTAAACCTAGTAAGTCTCTTTTGTTCATCCTTGACTATCCGCTGAACACGGAGGAACTGGCTGAAAGGTAAGGAACGGACCATGGGACGAGGGTGATGGCTCTCATATCTCAACAGAGTATTTCTATCTGTTGGTTTCACAAACAGATCTGTGCTCAGACCTCGTCCCATGATCCGAACCTCCGTATCCAGGAACTGCAGTCTATCCGTGGAATGTACCACGGTAAACTTCACAGTTGGATCAACTTCGTTGAGATATGCGTGGAAGGCGAGGAGGCCCAACGTGTCGCCCGTCCACACCAAGAAGATGTCATCAATATAGCGCCACCACCCCAGAACATGTCTGAAGTGGTGGCTGCCATAGACGAAAGATTCCTCAAGGTGGGCCATATAGATGTTAGCGTAGGTGGGCGCCACGTTGGACCCCATCGCCGTCCCACGCAATTGGACAAAGAAGTCGTCCTGGAACAGGAAGTAGTTTTTAGTCAAAACAAATCTAAGCAATGAAAGCAAAAAAATCTGGCAAGATTCAGAATACTCGGAGTTGGCAAGACAAGTCTCGACCGCCCGTAGGCCCAGTTCATGATCGATCGACGTGTATAAACTATACACGTCGAACGAAACAAGAACTGCTCCTATGGGGATCTCAAGATCGTTGATCTTAGATAAGAAATCACTGGTATCCCTGATGAATGATTTGGTGGAGATGGCAAAACGGCGCAACATCTTATCTAGAAAGATTGCCACATTGTAAAAGAGGGACTCTCTACCCGACACAATTGGGCGGCCAGGGGGGGGCATCACCCCCTTGTGGACTTTAGGCAGTGTGTACAATATGGGTGTGCTAGGTTTATCTCGATATAAATAACAAAAAAGTTTGTCATCAATGATGTCAGCCTGACGGGCCTGATTTAAGATATCACGCAGTTCCCTCAATAAATTAAATTTGGGGTCCTGTGTTACCCGTTTGTACACCTGTGCGTCCTCTAGTTGGCCGTGGATCTCCCTGATGTACTCTCCGGTGTCCATCACCACAACCCCACCACCCTTATCAGCAGATTTGATGGTGAGGTTGTGGTCGGAGGCCAGAGAGCCCATCGCGGCGATCTCGTCAGAAGAAATATTGCCAAATCTGAGATCATTGTTCTCAGAGTCATGTTTTAATTTGTCGAGGTCCCTTCGTATGGCTAATGAGAAAGCATCAACACCTGGGTGATCAATTACAGGGTTAAAATTACTTTTAACATATAATCCAGTGTTAAATAAAGATAATTCCGTTAGCTTATCATCATCACATCTAGATCTTTGACTCTGTGTTGAGAACCAAATCTTAAGCCTTATACTCCGTAGGAATCTATGAAAGTCTATGTAAAACGTGAATTATATTGGATTTACACTTTAAAGACTCTAAAACCCAATGTGTTAAATGTTGACTTTAGGGTTGATTAGTACTGTCCCATTCCGTTAATCGCCTGATCCATATTCCCTACTGTGTGGTGAATGCACATGTATATACATCAAAGCGTGCAACCAAGCAAAAAGTTTTTTATGAGAATTATATATAATTTTTCTTTTTTGTTTTTAGATAAAGAATACTCTCAAGGTCATAACTGTGGTGCTGTATGATGTAAAGTCCATTGCGGCTCCAGTCGGCTACCCACACTGTATATATTGGATCCATACCATGATGTTTGGACTGCTGTTGTAACACCAATGCGTATTGTTGTTTGTTTTGCACTAGTTGTCCGCCCAAACAGTCGTTATATCTTCAATAAATATTTATACTTATATATAATTTATAGGGTACATTAATATTTTCCATATATACAGCTATAGCTGTGAGACTGAAATGCATATGTGATGGAGTGATGCACCCTTATATATGAGTAGTGGCGGTTCGTGGGTTCACCTTGGCGACGCCTACTTCTCTGCCATTCTAACACTGATGGATCACTAACGTGACCTGTCAGTGTTGGGTATCTTTCTCTATTCACTATTAGTGATGAGCGGGAGGTGCCATATTCGATTTCGCGATATTTCGCGAATATTCGCATGAATATTCGTGTTATATTCGTCGAAATCGAATATTCGCAATTATTCCAATTATCGCGAAATTATTTTTTCGCATATTGCGAAAATTTATCTTGATAGTATAAGGCAACGTTCCTATGCTAATGACTATGGCTAGGCTAATATGTGTATTTTACGAAATTTCGTAATATTGCTCTAACTTCGTCTCTTAGAATATTACGAATATTCTAAAAGACGAAGTTAGAGCAATATTAAGAACATTTGCAAAAGTCGAAATTGCGATGCGAGTAATATAACACGAAATAGTCGCATGAAGATTTAAACTTAGCACTGCTATATTCCATATTCTAGCCTAATATGGAATATAGCTGTGCTAAATTAGCACTGCTATATTCCATATTAGGCTAGAATATGGAATATAGCTGTGCTAAGTTGAAATCTTCATGCGACTATTTCGTGTTATATTACTCGCATCGCAATTTCGACTTTTGCAAATGTTCTTAATATTGCTCTAACTTCGTCTTTTAGAATATTCGTAATATTCTAAAAGACGAAGTTAGAGCAATATTACGAAATTTAGTAAAATACACATAGATTGTATTTAAGCTAATATACTGCTATAGTAATAATTTTTAATAGTGTACATATTTTACAAAACTTAGGTTCAGAAGAGGCAAAAAAAAATTACAGGAAAAAAAAGGGATTATAGCACTATATTAGCTAAATTACAATCTATATGTGTATTTTACGAAATTTCTTAATATTGCTCTAACTTCGTCTTTTAGAATATTCGTAATATTCTAAGAGACGAAGTTAGAGCAATATTACGAAATTTCTAAAAGACGAAGTTAGAGCAATATTAAGAACATTTGAAAAAGTCGAAATTGCGATGCGACTAATATAACACGAAATATTCGCATGAAGATTTCAACTTAGCACTGCTATACTCCATATTCTAGCCTAATATGGAATATAGCAGTGCTAACTTAGCACAGCTATATTCCATATTAGGCTAGAATATGGAGTATAGCAGTGCTAAGTTGAAATCTTCATGCGAATATTTCGTGTTATATTACTCGCATCGCAATTGCGACTATTGCGAAATTTCGTAAAATACACATATAGATTAGATTGTAATTTAGCTAATATGGAATATAGCAGTAAGTTGAAAACGCCACTGACTGGAGCAGCCAGGAAGCCAGGAATCCAAAGGACAGGTAAGAACAATTTTAGGGAAGTGGGAAAGAAAAAAATATAATAAAAAAAAAAAGAAAAAAAACGAATATTCGATTTCGCGAATATATAGAACGATATTCTAAATATTCGCGAAATCTCGAAATTGCGATATTCGAGAAAAAAATTCGCAATTCGAATATTCGCGCTCAACACTATTCACTATTTGCATAGCCTCTTACATCTGCTCTATAGGTTGATAAGACGCTCAATCCAGTGACCTTATATGTATATCATGTAGATCACGGGCTGTTGGTGTCCTAGACCTTATCTCCCATATAAGTTCTGGTTACCTTATATTTCCACTATTTTATTCCCTATATTCATTAATTCATTGATATATGCGACTACGATTACGTAGTGACTGGTGGACGGCTTCTACTGCTATCCTGACATGCGCATATCAGGTGTGAGGCTGTTTCAGCCATCCTGAGTATGGTTGCCAGTATGTTCCTAGACGCCAGAAGTAACGCGATATTTATTTGTCTCGCGCATGCGCAGTTAATATATGGGAACGCCGCGGAGCACACGATCTGAACCACATACAGTCACCCAGCTGACAGTGAGTGTTTTTAACTTCACGCAATCATGTTTAACTTCACGCAATTATTGTTTTCACCTGCACCCATTATGATCTTCTGTACACAATGTAAAGGATGTTGTAATAATGAATTTTTATTTATCCTCACTATACTTGTTAGATCATGATAGTGATTTCCATGTATTTATGTAACCACTTGTATCACTATATATATCGATTTTTTATCATGGTTTATTAATTGGTGTTATATCATTAGTTGATCAATGTCCCTTTATAAAGCACGCTTGTAACACTTGTGCACTAGGCTTGATAAAGACAGCAACAAGCTGTCGAAACGTCGCTTGACTTTGGGTTAATAAACCACACGATTTCCTTGCAATATTGGAGTGCTGCTGGCTGATTTCTCTATCTCCTATATATACAAATATATATAAATGAAATATGGTGAAAACCGAACTCAGTTTTAATCTGAAACATCTGTCGGCTGGGAGAAATCAGGTGTAAATTTTAAAAAAAATATTTGTTTGCAGTTATTATTCCGATATCCGATTCATGTATTCATTATCTTTATATTCTGTAGGTTATTGGGTTTTTCTTAAGTGCATATAATTGTTTATTACCATTTTATTGTCACTGATTTTATATTTTATTCTATTTGCACAGAATTATTATTAATAAATATATACACTCACCTCAAGAATTATTAGGAACACCTGTTCTATTTCTCATTAATGCAATTATCTAGTCAACCAATCACATGGCAGTTGCTTCAATGCATTTAGGGGTGTTGTCCTGGTCAAGACAATCTCCTGAACTCCAAACTGAATGTCAGAATGGGAAAAAAAGGTGATTTAAGCAATTTTGAGCGTGGCATGGTTGTTGGTGCCAGACGGGCCGGTCTGAGTATTTCACAATCTGCTCAGTTACTGGGATTTTCACGCACAACCATTTCTAGGGTTTACAAAGAATGGTGTGAAAAGGGAAAAACATCCAGTATGCGGCAGTCCTGTGGGCAAAAATGCCTTGTGGATGCTAGAGGTCAGAGGAGAATGGGCCGACTGATTCAAGCTGATAGAAGAGCAACGTTGACTGAAATAACCACTCGTTACAACCGAGGTATGCAGCAAAGCATTTGTGAAGCCACAACACTCACAACCTTGAGGCGGATGGGCTACAACAGCAGAAGACCCCACCGGGTACCACTCATCTCCACTACAAATAGGAAAAAAAGAGGCTACAATTTGCACGAGCTCACCAAAATTGGACTGTTGAAGACTGGAAAAATGTTGCCTGGTCTGATGAGTCTCGATTTCTGTTGAGACATTCAAATGGTAGAATCCGAATTTGGCGTAAACAGAATGAGAACATGTATCCATCCTCTGATGGCTACTTCCAGCAGGATAATGCACCATGTCACAAAGCTCGAATCATTTCAAATTGGTTTCTTGAACATGACAATGAGTTCACTGTACTAAAATGGCCCCCACAGTCACCAGATCTTAATCCAATAGAGCATCTTTGGGATGTGGTGGAACGGGAGCTTCGTGCCCTGGATGTGCATCCCTCAAATCTCCATCAACTGCAAGATGCTATCCTATCAATATGGGCCAACATTTCTAAAGAATGCTATCAGCACCTTGTTGAATCAATGCCACGTAGAATTAAGGCAGTTCTGAAGGCAAAAGAGGGTCCAACACCGTATTAGTATGGTGTTCCTAATAATTCTTTAGGTGAGTGTATATTTTGTATACCTGTTTCCTTTTGTCTTCAACTCAACGCAGATAAAATAACTCTACTTGGCTCTTGTTTTGTTTATGAAAATAAGTTGGAATCTCCTTAATTATACATCCTGACTTGTTTTTTATAAGCAGTATAAATGTTCTGACATGACCTACCTTTGGTTTGGTCTGCAGCATCTAATAGATGGGGATTCAACTCCTAGTACCCCCACCGATCAGCTGTTTGAATGGGCTGTGGCCTTTTTCTAAACCAGTAATGAAACATTCATCAGTCACATGGCCTAGGCTTAGCTTACTCCCAGTCAAGTGAATGATCCTGGGCTGCAAATACCAAGCAGAGCCACTATACAGTCCTGATCAAAAGTTTAAGACCACTTGAAAAATGGCAAAAAATCATATTTTACATTGTTGGATCTTAACAAGGTTCCAAGTAGAGCTTCAACATGCCATAGGAAGAAATGAGAGTGAGTCAAAACATTTTTTGAGCATTCAATTAATTGAAAATAACAATTAAACTGAAACAGGCTGTTTTTCAGCTTTTCCAAATTTTAGGACCACATGCCTTTAAAAGACCAAATCTGTGCAAAGATGTGGATTCATTGTCATTTTCTGTCAGGTAGTCACACGTTGTGATGGAAAAGGAAAAAAAACTCTCTTTTTGAACGTGGTCGGGTTGTTGAACTGCATAAGCAGGGTCTCTCACAGCGCGCCATCACTGCTGAGGTGGGACGCAGTAAGACAGTCATTTGGAATTTCTTAAATGATCCTGAGGGTTATGGAACAAAAAGTCAAGTGGAAGACCCAAAAAAATTTCATCAGCACTGAGCCGGAGGATCCAATTGGCTGTCCGTCAAGACACTGGACGATCCTCGACCCAAATTAAGGCTCTTACTGGTGCTGACTGCAGCCCCATAACCATCAGACGGCATCTGAGACTAAGGGGCTTCAAAAACAAAAAACGTCTTCAAAGACCTCGTCTCCTTGAACGCCACAAAACTGCTCATTTGGACTTTGCAAGAGAGCACCAAACATGGGACATTCAAAGGTGGAAGAAAGTTTTATTCTCTGATGAGAAAAAATTTAACCTTGATGGTTCTGATGGTTTCCAACGTTACTGGCATGACAAGCAGATCCCACCTGAGATGTTTTCTACGCGCCACAGTGTAGGGGACGCCATAATGGTATGGGGTGCTTTTTCCTTCAGTGGAACAATGGGGCTTCAGGAAGTACAAGGGCGTCAAACGGCCGCTGGCCGTGTCCAGATGTTGCAAAGAGCATTCCTCATGACTGAGGGCCCTCGTCTGTGTGGTAACGACTGGGTTTTTTAACAGGACAACGCTACAGTACACAATGCCCTCAGGACAAGGGACTTCTTCCAGGAGAATAACATCACTCTTTTGGCCCATCCTGCATGTTCCCCTGATCTAAATCCAATTGAGAACCTTTGGGGATGGATGGCAAGGGAAGTTTACAAAAATGGACAACAGTTCCAGACAGTAGATGGCCTTCGTGCGGCTGTCTTCACCACTTGGAGAAATGTTCCCACTCACCTCATGGAAACGCTTGCATTAAGCATGCCGAAACGAATTTTGGAAGTGATAAAGAATAACGGCGGAGCTACTCATTACTGAGTTCATGTTTGGAAGTTGGATTTCGGTTTTGGGGGGGTTTAGGAGTTTTTTGGAGGTGTGGTCCTAAACTTTTGATCAGCTGAAAAACAGCCTGTTTCAGTTTATTCGTTGTTTTCATTAAATTGAATGCTCAAAAAATGTTTTGTCTCACTCCCATTTCTTCTTGTTGCATGTTGAAGCTGTACTTGGAACCTTGTTAAGATCCAGCCATGCTAAATATGATTTTTTGCCATTTTTCAAGTGGTCTTAAACTTTTGATCAGGACTGTATAATGAAAGGTGCTGTGATTGGTTTGCTGCAGGCTTCAAACAGTGGTATTGCCAGGTGTTGGACACCCACCAATCAGATACTAATTATCTATATTTGTGGATTGACCATCAAAATTCTACTCCCGGAAAACTCCTTTGAGGCAACTGTAATAAGTTTTTTGCACCTGTATTACAGACTTCTGTGATGCTCTAACTCCTATTATGATGCATCACAAGATGCCCAGCTGTTGATTCTTAGTATGGGCACAAAAGAAGAGGCCTTCTACCATGTAATGCTTTTATTTTTCTGTCAGATTTGTATGTAATCTGGAAGAAAAGTCTTCTGTAATATAGGATTGCCATATAAATAAATAGATTGAAGTCTAAAATGAAAAGGCTATGAAGATCACTGGCCATTTTTTTTTATTTCATTGATTGTATCATGGGCTAAAAAAAAAACCTCTTTTACAATTTTTCTTTATTAAAAAGTGTACACTTTTACTACAGCAACTTGCACATAGTACAGTACAGTATATAACAAGCTGTTCAACCCAGTTCTCTGCTCATTCCATCAGACAAGCTCTCTGAAGGCTCAGTCTCCAGGCCCCGTCTGCTCCTAAATAATCATCTATGGTCCTATGGCTTTTAAAGGGGATTTTGGACTATTATTTACAGTAATACATGAGTAGTACAACAGATCAGAAGTCCAGATCTCTATTTCTTTATTTTTTTCTGCCCCCTGTTCCCCCGTTCCCATCTCTCAAAGCTGCACTTAAGTACACAGTCCGGACTGCTGTGTTGTTCTAACATGATGAATAGGACTCATGTGCGCATGCACAGCAGTCCTGACAATATATTTCAGAGCAGCCTGCTGACACAGGGAGAATGGGTGGCAGTAGGAAAATAAAAAATAGTAATCTGGACCTCATATGCAGTAATACTCATATATTTTTGTAGATAATGGTCTAAAATTGGAGTGACAGATTGCATTTAATTAGAGATGAGTGAATAGAATAGAATTTGCTATCAATTTCCCAAAAGGTTCTAATTCTGGCAAATCTGAAACTTTGTGATTTGTCCTGCACAAATCAGAAGACAGAGAAGAAGGCATCTGCCACCAAAAAAGGGATCATTTTTGGACCAGTTTATAATTTAAAAACATCAGACAGTGCAGTGTGTTATTAAACATGTTGCTTGTTACCACCCACTCCCATCCGTTTACCTATAGCCATACATGTCCCTGTCACTTTGACATTACTAATGCTGTCTAGGCATTAAAAGAGTTTGAAAGGGGTGATATACAGTCCTAGGAGACCTCAGAATATCATAGATGACTTTCCAGAGCAATAATAAATCAGGCTGGCTCACAGTATTTTTGCATACACAATTTATTATCCCAATAAAAATATCATAAAAATGATAAAATGTTGAAACATAACCTTATTCCATATCAGCATATATACATATAGATAAATATAATGCGAAGCTCACGCATACATCTATATAACTGGAGTATTCCAATAAATGTGACCTCTTTGCTTTCAAATATTATCAATTTTCACCTATCTGCAAAAAATTTGACTACAAAAAATAATCGTATAGCTTTGTGCGATTTTACCAGTAGTTGGAACCTAGATGGTTCGAAGGAATGTCCTTGTTGCGATTTTAAATGGTGTAAATTTGCGCTCAAACAGCGCTTCCAGATGGTGGATACCTCGCTTTCGGCCCGTGCTTGTTCACTGCCGCCTCGTTCACAGTGATCCCTCGTGTCGATCTACGTGGCGTCCCACGTGACTAGCCAGGTAAAGGATTCGCTGATCAAAATAGGATACGTAGTTCACTGTTGTGGGACATAACCAGTATAGCAGAATCCGATTGGTTTATCGATATAACGGAAGCCGATGAAGCAGAGTTCGATTGGTATAGAGTTCAATTCCATGCAACAAAATCAATACGATGCATAGAACATGCCGACATAGGCAGATCGACTGTGGTGGTATTTTGACCTGATGTCCCTTGGTGCCGGTATTGGACTCACCACCTTCGATAAAATAAATTCGATAGAATAATCGCAAGGACCTTTTTGCAGTATTAGAAGAAACGCATAGAAAGCTGGGTCACATTCACACTAGACGCGTTTCGGAACACAAGTTCCTTCCTCAGTAGTGAAATATAAAGTGCTAAATGGAAACCTGTTGGTCATGCCTTTAAATACCCTATTTGGGCATATTACAATACATGGACTGGATTCTGGATCGTGCAATAGCAAACTAATTGCAAACTGCATACCCACAGTCAATACTTCAGGTATATAAAAATACAAAATACAAAATAATAATATGAAACAAATATTTTTAAATTACATATTATGAACCATAAAATGCAGACATTCAAAATTCAAATGTTCAAATAAATCGGAGGCTCAGAAACTCCAGATGTCTGGGGGAGGGGGGAAAGATGCAGAGAGAGTCAATGCGCTGATACACAGCCTAGCATCGACTCCCTCCCTCTATAGAAAACCGAAAATTTCCATCTCCGAGTTTAGTCCTAGAGGCATCAGAGACCAAAACTCGAAAAATTTTCTTTGATTCTTATCTGGACATTTTAGCCACAAAATCACCCCCTCTCCAGTCTTGCTTGACCGATTGGATAGCCATATATATTTCATCTTGCTGGGGTCACCTGCATGGTATAATTTGAAGTGCTTAGATAATGGATGTATTTCTGACTGTTTCCTAATATTGTTGATATGCTTCGTGATTCTAGTCCTAAACAATCTTTTTGTGCGCCCTACATACTGTTTTAGACATGGGCATTGGATTATATAAATCACTGCTTTGCTGTTAGTCATGACAGGATTTATTTAATTTCCCATTTGAAATTATTGGTGGTTGATACTACCTCTTTTATGTTCCTATCAAAGTGTGTCTGTCTACAATTATGGCAGCAGCCACATCTGAAAAAGCATTTTAGGTTAGACCATGGAGTTATCATTGACTTCATTATATTCCTCCTTATTGTCGGAGCCACCTGAAGTCCCAGATTTGGAGCCCGGGTGTAGACAATCGGAGGCTGGACTGGAAGTATAGGGCCTAAAAGCTTATCTTCCTTTATTAAATGCCAATGTTTACGAATAATGTTATTTTCCAATTTACAGTCTTTATTAAACAGTAAGATGATTTTAGCCGTCATATCTTCCTTTTGGGTAATATCAGGCACTTCTTTAGGTTTAAAAAAGGCCGCTCTATCTAGTTGTCTCACCTTTTGTAGGGAATCTTCAAGTAGCTCATTTGAATAATGTTTCGTCAGAAATTGTACTTTCATATGTTATGCCTCTACTTCAAATTGCTCTTGTTCGGTGCAATTTCTTCTTAGACACCTAAACTGGCTAAAGGGAACATTTAGGAGCCACCTTGGAAGGTGACAACTTGTATTAAGAATGAAGCTGTTTTTAGCTACATCCTTATTATATGTACTGCATACAAAAGTTTATTGTCTCTTTTCTATCCGTAAATCTAGAAACTCCACTGTTTGTGAATTAATATTTGGTGTGAATTTCAAATTAGACCCATTAGTATTAAGCTCATCTATAAATTGTAATAAAGATTGATGTGATCCTCCCGAAATCAACAAAATATCATCAATATCACTAGAGTTCGACATATCGCGGATCGGGTTGACAGATTACTGGGAGGGGCTGGAGAAGATCCAGCGGTCATGGTCCATATTGTAACCAATGACAAAGTTAGGGGTAGATGGAGAGTCCTTAAAAATTATTTCAGGGATTTAGGTCAAAAGCTTAGGGCAAGGACCTCAAAGGTAGTATTTTCCGAAATACTACCTGTACCATGGGCCACACAAGAAAGGCAGCGGGAGATTAGGGAGATTAACAAGTGGCTCAAGAACTGGTGTAGGAAGGAGGGGTTTGGGTTCCTGGAGAACTGGGCCGACTTCTCTATTGGCTACAGGCTCTATCGTAGGGACGGGCTGCACCTCAATAGGGAAGGGGCAGCTGTGTTGGGGAAGAAGGTGGCTAGAAGGTTGGAGGAGTGTTTAAACTAGGGACTGGGGGGAGGGAAATTACATTATAGGAGGGGAAGATAGTGCAGATAGAGACTGGGGGCAAGGTAGTGGGACTGGGGGAGGAATGGAAGGAGGGACTAGAACAGTTCAGAAGGAAAGGTGTAGGGTAAAAAATTTACATAAACCTCTCAAATGTATGTATACTAATGCCAGAAGCCTGACAAATAAAACTGGGGAACTGGAATTAGTGATGTGTGAGGAGGACTATGATATAGTGGGAATAACTGAGACATGGCTGGATGATAGCTATGACTCGGCAGTTAATGTACAAGGTTACAGTCTGTTTAGAAAGGATCGTCAAAACCGGAGAGGGGGAGGGGTCTGCCTTTATATAAAGTCCTGTCTAAAGCCCACACTCCGTGAAGATATAAGTTAAGGACATGAACATGTGGAGTCACTGTGGGTAGAGATACATGGAGCTAAAAACAATAAAAAATTACTATTAGGAGTTTACTATAAACCACCTAATATACCAGAGTCCACAGAAAATCTACTACTAAATGAGATAGACAAGGCGGCAAATCATAATGAGGTGGTTATTATGGGGGACTTCAACTACCCAGATAAAGACTGGGCAACTGAAACTTGTATATCTCATAAAGGAAACAGGTTCTTGGCAATAACCAAAGACAATTACCTCTCCCAACTGGTTCAGGGCCCGACTAGAGGGACGGCCATACTGGACTTAGTATTAACCAATAGGCCTGACAGAACAACAGACGTGCAGGTTTTGGGACACCTGGGAAATAGTGACCATAAAGTAATAACCTTCCAATTATCATTCAAAAGAGCGTTTCTATAGGGAGGAACAAAAATACCAAACTTCAAAAAAGCTAAATTTAGCCAACTAAGAGAGGCCATAGGCCTAACTAACTGGGACAAAGTCCTCAAAAATAATAATACAGCCACAAAATGGGATATCTTTAAAAGCATCCTAAAATCTAATTGTGAGAGGTACATACCTTATGGGAATAAAAGGTTAAGGAACAAAAAGAAACCAATGTGGATAAACAGAACTGTAAAGAAAGCATTAAATGACAAAAAGAAAGCATATAAAACACTAAAACAGGAGGGTAGCATGGAAGCACTGAAAAACTATAAGGAAAAAAATAGAACATGTAAAAAACAAATAAAAGTGGCCAAACTAGAGACCGAGGGATTAATTGCCAAAGAGAGTAAAACTAACACTAAAATGTTCTTCAATTATATAAATGTTAAAAAGTATAAATCTGAAGGTGTCGCCCTTTAAAGAGTAATGAGCACGGAGTCGCAGAGAGCGACGAGGAGAAAGCAAAGCAGTTTTTTTCTCCAATGTATTCACTGAGGAAAATAAACTGTCAGATGAAATGCCGAATGCAAAAATAAATTCCACATTAAAAGTGTCCTGTCTGATCCAGGAAGAAGTACAACAGCGACTTAAAAAGATTAAAATAGACAAATCGCCAGGACCGGATGGCATACACCCCCATATCCTAAGGGAATTAAGTAATGTCTTAGCCAGACCCTTATTTATGATATTTGCAGACTCTATACTGACAGGGAATGTCCCACTGGATTGGAGCATAGCAAATGTGGTGCCAATATTCAAAAAGGGTCCAAAAACAGAGCCTGGAAACTATAGGCCGGTAAGTTTAACATCTGTTGTGGGTAATAACGCTATATCAGCATGGCTTCATGAGGGATCGGTCATGCCAAACTAATTTAATCAGTTTCTATGAGGCGGTAAGTTCTAGACTTGACAGCGGCGAATCAATGGATGTCGTATATCTGGACTTCTCCAAAGCATTTGACACTGTACCACATAAAAGGTTAGTATATAAAATGAGAATGCTCGGCCCGGGAGAAAACGTCTGTATGTGGGTAAGTAACTGGCTGAGGGATAGAAAACAGAGGGTGGTTATTAGTGGTACACACTCAGATTGGGTCTCTGTCACTAGTGGAGTACCTCAGGGGTCAGTATTGGGCCCTATTCTCTTCAATATATGTATTAATGATCTTGTAGAAGGCTTGCATAGTAAAATAAAATTTTTCGCAGATGACACTAAACTGTGTAAAGTAATTAACACTGAAGAGGATGGTATACTACTACAGAGCAATCTGGATAGACTGGAGGCTTGGGCAGATAAGTGGCAGTTGAGGTTTAACACTGACAAATGTAAAGTTATGCACATGGGAAGGAATAATGCAAGTCACCCGTACATACTAAATTGTAAAACTAACACTAACATGGAAAAGGATCTAGGAATTTTAATAAACAGCAAACTAAGCTGCAAAAACCAGTGTCAGGCGGCTGCTGCCAAGGCCAATATGATAATGGGTTGCATCAAAAGGGGCATAGATGCCCGTGATGAGAACATAGTCCTACCACTTTACAAATCATTAGTCAGACCACACATGGAGTACTGTGTACAGTTCTGGGCTCCTGTGAACAAGGCAGACATAGCAGAGCTGGAGAGAGTTCAGAGTAGTTTTCGCGAATATAGATACTTTGAAAATTCGCAAATATTTCGAATATAGTGATATATATTTATAATTTCGAATATTCAATTTTTTTTTTTAATCAGTTCACATGATCCCTCCCTGCTTCTAGCTTGGGGGCCAATGAGAAGGCTGCAGTATATTTGACTTTAGGAGTAGTGTTGTTTGCGAATTTTCATTGCGATTTTTTTCAACTTACAACTATTAGACAAAGAAGATTATAGCACTATATTAGCTAAATTGCTCTATATTATATTATATTTTTTTCCCCAATATTTGCTATATTGCTATAACATCGTTTTTTTCGAATATTCGTAATATTCTAAAACAAGAATATATAGCAATATAGTGAATATTTAAAAAAAATACGAATATAGAGCAATTTAGCTAATATAGTACTATAATCTTCTTTGTCTAATAGTTGTAATTTTTTTCTCATCTGAAGTTCAGATTGAAAAAAAATTACAACTATAAAAAAAAAAGATTATAGCACTATATTAGCTAAATTGCTCTAAATTCGTGGGTTTTTTTTCGAATATTCACTATATTGCTATATATTTTTGTTTTAGAATATTACGAATATTCGAAAAAACAAAGTTATAGCAATATAGCAAATAATAATTTAGCTAATATAGTGCTATAATCTTCTTTGTCTAATAGTTGAAAAAAATCGCAATAAAAATTTGCATTACTAAAACTCGCATGACGAAAATTCGCATATTACACGATCATTACCTTGCCGATTTTTCGAGTAAAAAAAATCGTAGAATATAATGAATATTCGAATTTGCAAATATTCGACGAATATTCTACAAAATATTCGCGAAATATTGCGAATTTGAATATGACCGCTGCCGCTCATCACTATATTGCACAATGATGATAATTCTTTATAATATGGAACTTTCGGGTCCTCACGTAGTTGTATGTACGTTGTAGTGTCTGACAACTGTCTCAGACATTCTTTTTTATATATTTCAGTATCCAAGATCACAATCGCCCCTCCTTTATCGGCTGGGCGTATTGTGACCCTGAGATCTTTCAGCAATTCTTTTATCGCCTGCATTTCTTGTTGGGAAAGGTTTGCACTTCCCTTCATTCCAGAGCACTTTTGATATGGGCCGAAACGATTTTGACAGTCAATTTTACCGTATCAGATCTGAAACTAATTTGGGAAATTCGCTCATCTCTACCTAGCAGAGTCCCTGACCCCGGTCATCTTTGTCTTTCTCCAGTGTTTATATCCAGTCCTGGTTCATTATATGTATATGTTATAATTCTGTTGAGCAGAGTCTGCAACATATTCTTTTTATTACCGAGCTGAGTAATGTATGGAGTCTAAAATTCTGTTTCCTACAAAATGCTGTACGTAGTGAGTCATGTTTCCTGGACCTGAGGAGATTGCATGACAATGGTGACCTGCACACTTTAACAATTAAGGTAATGCTACAATCTATTACTAATATTTTTATTCTTTCATGTATTCTCTTTAAATAGATTTTTTTTGTTTTAACATGACGATTAATACCTACGATACTGGGCGTTATGGATATACGCAAGGTACTAGATGTTTAACCTCGGTTAATAGACTCTTGCAATGTTGGACCTCACCTGGTTGAATTCTTCTCAAAACAGTTTGTTCTTTTAATTTACTATCTTTTTGTTTATCTTCCTCTTCTTTATCATTCTTTTATGTATTCTGAGGGATGGAGTATTCCAATAATATGATCTATGGTAAGATGATTATAATGACATTCTGTATTGCACTACTTTTAGGTTGGAATTTTTCGGACTCAATATGGCAATATTATTAGACAATGTAAATATATCTGAATTATTCTCAACAGTTTCTTTAAAAGTTCAAGAAAACTGAATCCAGGCTTGGTGCAACAGTGATAGTAATTATGTGTATTTGCAGTACCCCAGATCTGAGGGTATCTGCAAATGTTTTTGATGTATTGTAATGTTATGCATTGTTATGCTATAATTTTATTATTGTTGCATTGTACTCATTTTGAGCTAAAAATCATTTTTAAAATTGGTCTTTATAAAAAAAAATATGGAGCCCTTTTTTCTGTACAGAGCTGAGATGCTCTAGTAGGAGAATCTAAAATTTGTTTCTCCTCCTCTCTGATCTCTTCCATTATAAATCTCATTATAGCTCAGTTCATATCTTACTGATAAGAATGTCACTTGAATAAGTGTTTACGACTTGTTAGTAAATTAGAGATAAGGGTTATTAGATGAAAATACTAGTCACACAGCTAGAAAAACAAATAACTCTTTATGACAGAACGGCTCAATATTTTCAGTAAAGACTAATTTAAAAAAAGATTTTTAGCCTAAAATGAGTGAAATGCCATCATACAAAAAATTGCCCCCGAAGGTGTACATAGCCTTTAAGCCGTCAGGCGTCTTCAATGGGATTTATTATAGCAAGGATCCGACTGTCAATCAAACCATCCTCCAGTGAGTGCGTGGAGAAAGCAGCTGTCCCAATGAGCTATATTCACATGCACCAAATTTCTACAACTGAAAATTAGTATTCTGCACACCCAATTTAATTGAAATTGCAGAATCTACTGCAACAAATCTGCCATGGGAATATAGTACAACTTAATAGATCTTCAGTGATAAGTTTACAACGCAGTTTGCTAGCTGAAAATTAAAAAAAATAAATCTGCCACTAAGCAATCTCTGCTGCTTCTGTAGATCTATCGAATATATAAAGAGCGAGGGTCCTGATTATATTTACACATAAATAAGGATATAAATTCAAAAAAAAAAATTCAATAGCCAATTCAGAGCGAATTTCTGCCTATCTATTGGCATCCATCCCAACTCTGTATGAGCCTGATCAGATAAAATTAAGATAATTACCACTTTATAGATTTTCTCATAAGCTATTTTCCGTCATTGTAATCCTATTTATTAGTATCTTTCCAATGAAATGACTGTTTTGCTTGCTGGTCTTAAATGAGTAAAAAAAAAAAAAAAAGCAGAAGAAAATAGGCAGATGTCACAAAGCCAGTAAGCAGGTGGGCTGAAACTTCTGTACCAATTCAAACTGGCACTGCATCAAACCTGGTGGGTATAACCTTTAATTCACTGCTCCTCTGGCACCAGATCTAGTACCATCTGCTCCTCTTTGCGAAGCTGTGCTTGTTTCTGTTCAGGGAGCATGCCAACAATACAGACTGTCTCCTACATGTGCAGAGAATCATCAGTGTATCTAGATTTTTGAGACCCATATGGTGGCATCTGCAAATCCACACTGTCAGCAACACAACCACAACCCTGCGCAGTATAAGAATGGAAAGACAACTGTGATCTTTTTATTTAGACTGCTAGGCTTGAAAAAATATTTTCTCTTCTTAAAGGCTTCGAATGTGACAAAGATGCTATTTCCAGCAGGCGACGTGTTCTGTAGGAGGAGCTGTACAAAAAAAAAATGTACGAGTCCAAATAAAAATTGTAATGCGCCCCAGTGTATGTTACAGTGCCGCGCTTGTTTCGTTTTTTTTTTTTTTCACTTAAAGAGAAACCATTACTTTTTTACCATTTACTTTTGAATGAAAATATGTGCTTCTGCCGAATAAATATCTTTCTCCTGCAGTTAAATTACTAAGTGCAATGTGTCTCTGTGCAATGGAATAAGATGGAGGGAGAGAAGGTGAAAAAAAATATTTACATATCTTTTATCCATTTTGCAGCACAATAAGATTTTTATTTGTTTGTTATATGTTGAAAAGATGTAGAAAAATCACACCCACAGGTAGGCTATGTGCTAATGATATGTTCTAAGGTAGGCTATGTGTTAATAATATAGATTACTGCAGGTATACTCCTGCAGCACACTAGGACATTCGCAATAACATTGCCAAACATCGCATTGAGTTGGTGGACAAGGTGTGAATGAGATGTAGCACCATGATATCATCACTCCCATCACAGTCTAATTTCCCTATCTCACACATATACACTAGGACCAATTTTATAGAAAGCCAATGAACCATGTAGGAAACCAGAGAGCCTGGAGAAAACCCAATCCAACTTGAGAAGAATATTCGCAAACTCCATGCAGATGTTAGCTTTGGTCAGATTCAAAATCAAGACCCCAGGAAACTTGCTTGTCCAGTTTGAAGAAGTCCTTTTTTAGATGGCAGGGACTCCATAAGAAAACTGATTGAAGTGGTATCACTGCTGGGATCCTCACCATCATAGAGCGGCAGGAAATGCTAGCAGAATGCTTCGGTGTATAGGGAGAGGCATTACCAGTGGAAAGAGGGAGGTGCTCATGCCGCTCTACAGAGCACTAGTGAGACCTCATTTGGAGTATTGTGCGCAGTACTGGAGACCATATCTCCAGAAGGATATTGATAATTTGGAGAGAGTTCAGAGAAGAGCTACTAAACTAGTACATGGATTGCAGGATAAAACTTACCAGGTAAGATTAAAGGACCTTAACATGTATAGCTTGGAAGAAAGACGAGACAGAGGGGATATGATAGAAACTTTTAAATACATAAAGGGAATCAACAAGGTAAAAGAGGAGAGAATATTTAAAAGAAGAAAAACTGCTACAAGAGGACATAGTTTTAAATCAGAGGGGCAAAGGTAGTAGCTGCAAATACAGTGGAGGAGTTTAAGCATGCATGGGATAGGCATATGGCCATCCTTCATATAAGATAGGGCCAGGGGCTATCCATATTATTCAGTATATTGGGCAGACTAGATGGGCCAAATGGTTCTTATCTGCCGACACATTCTATGTTTCTATGTTTCTATTGATGGAGAGTCACTGTGTCATAAAGAATTGCATGGATCATATTGTTCATGGTCAATTATTTTGACACTGGCTATAGGAACAGTTGGTGAGCAGATCATCTTGGAAATCAGATGAGTGAAAGGCAGCATCTGGTATAGTATGTAGTGAGGTTCCTTTCCTGCTTTAACTTCTTAAGGACCGGGCTCATTTTCACCTTAAGGACCAGGCCATTTTTTGCAAATCTGACCAGTGTCACTTTATGTGGTGATAACTTTAAAACGCTTTGAGTTATCCAGGCCATTCTGAGATTGTTTTTACGTCACATATTGTACTTCATGAGACAATGGAAAAATGTAGTAAAAAAAATTCATTTTTATTTAAAAAAAAAAACCAAAATTTGCCAAAAATTTTGAAAAATTAGAAGATTTCCAAGTTTCAATTTCTCTACTTCTATAATACATAGTAATACCTAAAAAAAAACTGTTATTACTTTACATTCCTCATATGTCTACTTCATGTTTGAATAATTTTGGGAATGACATTTTATTTTTTGAGGATGTTACAAGGCTTAGAATTTTAGAAGCAAATCTTGAATTTTTTCATAAATTTTCAAAAACCCACTTTTCAAGGACCAGTTCAGATCTGAAGTCACTTTGTAAGGCTTACATAATAGAAACCACCCAAAAATGACCCCATTCTAGAAACTACACCCCTCAAGGTATTCAAAACTGATTTTACAAACTGTGTTAACCCTTTAGAGTTAATGGAATATAGAGATCCAATTTCAAAATTTCACATTTTTGGCAGACTTTCCATTTTAATAATTTTTTTCCAGTTACAAAGCAAGGGTTAACAGCCAAACAAAACTCTATATTTATGGCTCTGATTCTGTAGTTTACAGAAACACCCCATATGTGGTTGTAAACCGCTGTACGGGCACACTACAGGGCGCAGAAGGAAAGGAATGCAAGACGGTTTTTGGAAGGCAGATTTTGCTGGACTGGTTTTTTGACACCATGTCCCATTTGAAGCCCCCCTGATGCACCCCTAGAGTAGAAACTCCATAAAAATGACCCCATTTTAGAAACTACACCCCTCAAGGTATTCAAAACAGATTTTACAAACTTTGTTAACCCTTTAGGTGTTCCACAAGAATTAATGGAAAATAGAGATACAATTTCAAAATTTCACTTTTTTGGCAGATTTTCCATTTTAATAATTTTTTTCCAGTTACAAAGCAAGGGTTAACAGCCAAATAAAACTCAATATTTATGGCTCTGATTCTGTAGTTTACATAAACACCCCATATGTGGTCGTAAACCACTGTACGGGCACACGGCAGGGCGCAGAAGGAAAGGAATGCCTTACGGTTTTTAGAAGGCAGATTTTGCTGGACTGGTTTTTTGACACCATGTCCCATTTGAAGTCCCCCTGATGCACCCCTAGAGTAGAAACTCCAAAAAAGTGACCCCATTTTAGAAACTAAATGGGATAGGGTGGCAGTTTTGTTGGTACTATTTTAGGGTACATATGATTTTTTGTTGCTCTATATTACACTTTTTGTGAGGCAAGGTAACAAAAAATAGCTGTTTTGGCACCGATTTTATTTTTTGTTATTTACAACATTCATCTGACAGGTTAAATCATGTGGTATTTTTATAGACCAGGTTGTCACGGACACGGCGATGCCTAATATGTATACTTTTTATTTATTTATGTAAGTTTTACACAATGATTTCATTTTTGAAACAAAAACAAATCATGTTTTAGTGTTTCCATAGTCTGAGAGCCATAGTTTTTCAGTTTTTGGGCGATTATCTTGGGTAGGGTATGATTTTTGCGGGATGAGATGACGGTTTTATTAGCACTATTTTGGGGTGCGTGAAATTTTTTGATCGCTTGCTATTACACTTTTTGTAATGTAAGGTGACAAAAAATAGCTTTTTTTTTTTACACCTTTTTTTATTTTTTTTATTACGGTATTCATCTGAGGGGTTAGGTCATGTGATACTCTTATAGAGAAGGTTATTAGGGACACGGCGATACCTAATATGTATACTTTTTTTTATTTATGTAAGTTTTACACAATAATATCATTTTTTAAACAAAAAAAAAATCATGTTTTAGTGTCTCATATTCTGAGAGCCATAGTTTTTTCAGTTTTTTGTGGGATGAGATGACGATTTGATTGGCACTATTTTGGGGTGCAAATGACTTTTTGATCACTTGCTATTACACTTTTTGTGATGTAAGGTGACAAAAAAATTGTTTATTTAGCAGTTTTTAGTTTTAACTTTTTACGGTGTTCATCTGAGGGGTTAGGTCAAGTGATTTTTATAGAGCTGGTCGATACGGATGTGGCGATACCTAATATGTATGCATTTTTTTCTATTTATGTAAGTTTTACACAATAACAGCTTTTTTTAAACAAAAAAATTATGTTTTAGTGTCTCCCTATTCTGAGCCATAGTTTTTTTTATTTTTTAGACGATTGTCTCAGGTAGGGGCTCATTTCTTGTGGGATGAGGTGACGGTTAGATTGGTACTATTTTGGTGAGCATACGCCTTTTTGATCGCTAGCTGTTGTACTTTTTTCAACTTAATTTTTACTTTATTTTTTTTCACACTTTGGGACTTCAACTTATGGGGGTCTAATCCTTTACAATGCATTCCAATACTTCTGTATTGGAATGCATTGGCTGTATGAGTAATTCAGTGTGTATTAGGCCTCATGCACACGACCGTATTTTTTTGCGGTCCGCAAAACGGGGTTCCGTTTTCCCGTGATCTGTGACCGTTTTTTCGTCCGTGGGTCTTCCTTGATTTTTGGAGGATCCACGGACATGAAAAAAATAGTCGTTTTGGTGTCCGCCTGGCCGTGCGGAGCCAAACGGATCCGTCCTGAATTACAATGCAAGTCAATGGGGACGGATCCGTTTGACGTTGACACAATATGGTGCAATTTCAAACGGATCCGTCCCCCATTGACTTTCAATGTAAAGTCAGGAGTTAATATACCATCGGATCGGAGTTTTCTCCAATCCGATGGTATATTTTAACTTGAAGCGTCCCCATCACCATGGGAACGCCTCTATGTTAGAATATACTGTCGGATTTGAGTTACATCGTGAAACTCAAATCCGACAGTATATTCTAACACAGAAGCGTTCCCATGGTGATGGGGACGCTTCAGGTTAGAATATACTAAAAGAACTGTGTACATGACTGCCCCCTGCTGCCTGGCAGGTGCTGCCAGGCAGCAGGGGGCAGCCCCCCCCTGTAGTTAACACATTGGTGGCCAGTGTGGCCGGCCCCCCCCCTCCCTCCCCTGTAGTTAACTCATTGGTGGCCAGTGCGGCCGCCCCCCCCCTCCCCTGTAGTTAACTCATTGGTGGCCAGTGCAGCCGGCCCCCCTCCCTCCCCTGTAGTTAACTCGTTGGTGGCCAGTGGGCCCCCCCTCCCTCCCCTGTAGTTAACTCGTTGGTGGCCAGTGGGCCTTCTCCCCTCCCTCCCCCTCCTAATTAAAATCTCCCCCCTATCATTGGTGGCAACGGAGTGTACCGATCGGAGTCCCAGTTTACGCTGGGGCTCCGATCGGTAACCATGGCAACCAGGACGCTACTGCAGTCCCGGTTGCCATGGTTACTTAGCAATTTGTAGAACCATTATACTTACCTGTGAGCTGCGATCTCTGCGTCCGGTCGGGAGCTCCTCCTACTGGTAAGTGACAGGTCCGGCCGGGAGCTCCTCCTACTGGTAAGTGACAGCGTCCTGGTTGCCATGGTTACCGATCGGAGCCCCAGCGATTAAACTGGGACTCCGATCGGTACACTCCGCTGCCACCAATGATAGGGGGGAGATTTTAATTAGGAGGGGGAGGGAGGGGAGAAGGCCCACTGGCCACCAACGAGTTAACTACAGGGGAGGGAGGGGGGGCCCACTGGCCACCAATGAGTTAATTACAGGGGAGGGGGGGCCCACTGGCCACCAATGAGTTAACTACAGGGGAGGGAGGGGGGGGCCGGCCACACTGGCCACCAATGTGTTAACTACAGGGGGGGGGCTGCCCCCTGCTGCCTGGCAGCACCTTCCAGGCAGCAGGGGGCAGTCATGTACACAGTTCTGTTAGTATATTCTAACCTGAAGCGTCCCCATCACCATGTGAACGCCTCTGTGTTAGAATATACTGTCGGTTCTGAGTTTTCACGAAGTGAAAACTCAGCTATGAAAAAGCTTTTATGCAGACGGATCTTCGGATCCGTCTGTATAAAAACTAACCTACGGCCACGGATCACGGACACGGATGCCAATCTTGTGTGCATCCGTGTTCTTTTACGGACCCATTGACTTGAATGGGTCCGTGAACCGTTGGCCGTGAAAAAAATAGGACAGGTCATATTTTTTTCACGGCCAGGAAACACGGATCACGGATGCGGCTGCAAAACGGTGCATTTTCCGATTTTTCCACGGACCCATTGAAAGTCAATGGGTCCGCGAAAAAAAACGGAAAACGGCACAACGGCCACGGGTGCACACAACGGTCGTGTGCATGAGGCCTTACTCATACAGCTTCCGGCCTGTGAGATCCAGGTGGCTGGATCTCACAGGCTCGTCACAGGAAGGCAGCGCCGATGACTCAGGAAGGCATTGCGCTGCTTTCCATGCCATCGGGTCCCCCCTACAGCCCCACAGGGACCCGATGGCACCGCCAACCGCCGCAACATGTAAAAGCCGCAAACCGCAGGTCTGAATTGACCTGCGGTTTGCGGCGATCGCCGACACCCAAGGTGCCTGCTCAATGATTTGAGCAGGCATCTTGTTCCGATCACCGCCCGCCAGGCGGCGGTGATCGGAAATACACATGACATACTGGTACGTCATGTGTCCGGAAGAGGTTAAGGCATACCACTATTATTGGCATCTGTATCTAAATCTCTCCCAACTGGTACAGGATCCATCTAGAGCACGGGTGTCAAACACAAGGCCCGCAGGCCGAATCCGGCCAGCCAGACCTCGTCATGTGGCCCGCGCAGCGAGCGAGCTGGCGGCGGCGGCTGGGCACAGGGAGATGAGCGATTCCATTGTGGAAGCGCTCATCTCCAGTCATCTGTATGACGCCATCCTCAGGACAGCGATACAGATGCCTGCCTGTGCTGCGGTAGGGGAGGGAGAGGCGTGTCCCTTTCCCTTCCTCTGATAGGCTGCCGGCCTAGTGCCTGCAGCCTATCAGAGGCCGGCCTAGTGCCTGCAGCCTATCAGAGGCCGACGTCATCGCGCTGCCTGAGCCATACAGCGTGGGACACAGGCCAGAAGAGGCCTGCATCGCATCACTGACATGGAGGTAAGTATGTGTTTTTTTAATTTTTTTTTTACTATGTACAATACTTTTACTGGCGGGGGCTGTTATTACTGGCAAAGGGGGGGCTGTTTGTTATTACTGGCAAAGGGGGGGCTGTTATTACTGACAAAGGGGGGGCTGTTATTACTGGCACAGAGGGGCTGTTATTACTGGCACAGAGGGGCTGTTATTACTGGCACAGAGGGGCTGTTATTACTGGGGGCTGTTATTACTGGCACAGAGGGGCTGTTATTACTGGCACAGAGGGGCTGTTATTACTGGGGGCTGTTATTACTGGCACAGAGGGGCTGTTATTACTGGGGGCTGTTTTTACTGACACAGAGGGGCTCTTATTACTGGGGGCTGTTATTACTGGCACAGAGGGGCTCTTATTACTGGGGGCTGTTATTACTGGCACAGAGGGGCTCTTATTACTGGGGGCTGTTATTACTGGCACAGAGGGGCTCTTATTACTGGGGGCTGTTATTACTGGGGACTGTTATTACTGACACAGAGGGGCTCTTATTACTGGGGGCTGTTATTACTGGCACAGAGGGGCTCTTATTACTGGGGGCTGTTATTACTGGCACAGAGGGGCTCTTATTACTGGGGGCTGTTATTACTGGAGGCTGCTATTACTGGCACAGGGGGGGCTGTTATTACTGGCAAAGGGGGGGGGGGCTGTTATTACTGGTGGGGGCTGTTATTACTGGCAAAGGGGGCTGTTATTACTGGCACAGAGGGGCTCTTATTACTGGGGGCTGTTATTACTGGGGGCTGTTATTACTGACACAGAGGGGCTCTTATTACTGGGGGCTGTTATTACTGGCACAGAGGGGCTCTTATTACTGGGGGCTGTTATTACTGGGGGCTGCTATTACTGGCACAGGGGGGGCTGTTATTACTGGCAAAGGGGGGGCTGTTATGACTGGCGGGGGCTGTTATTACTGGCAAAGGGGGCTGTTATTACTGGCACAGAGGGGCTGTTATTACTGGCACAGAGGGGCTCATTACTGGGGGCTGTTATTACTGGCACTGAAGGGCTGTTATTACTGGGGGCTGTTATTACTGGCACAGAGGGGCTGTTATTACTGGGGGCTGTTATTACTGACACAGAGGGGCTCTTATTACTGGGGGCTGTTATTACTGGCACAGAGGGGCTCTTATTACTGGGGGCTGTTATTACTGGGGGCTGTTATTACTGGCACAGAGGGGCTCTTATTACTGGGGGCTGTTATTACTGGGGGCTGTTATTACTGACACAGAGGGGCTCTTATTACTGGGGGCTGTTATTACTGGCACAGAGGGACTCTTATTACTGGGGGCTGTTATTACTGGGGGCTGTTATTACTGGGGGCTGCTATTACTGGCATAGGGGGCTATTATTACTGGCACAGTGGGGGGCTGTTAATACTGGCACATGATTGGGGGCACTATAGGGGCACCTACTGAGGCCACAAAGAAGGCTCTCCCTGCTCTGCTATCCCTCTGCACCTTCTCCAAATACTTATTCTGAAATATTTCTCATTAGGATAAAACACCTCATCAGCTCCACCGAGCCCCCGGCCAAAGTGTGGAAGTGGCGTCCGAGATCCCCAAGGGCCAAGCCAAGTAACTGTAAGTTTTCCGGCCCTTTGAGGGTGACCAAACTGCTGATGCGGCCCCCGATGAATTTGAGTTTGACACCCCTGATCTAGAGGGACAGCCATTCTGGACTTCAGTGTGTTTGGAAAGTCTTCAGACTTCAGACTCTTTCACTTTTTTAACATTTTGTCATGTTGCAGCCTTGTGCTAAAATAAAAAGAAGAACATTTCTGCTGCACTAAAAGTTTCCAATTGCACACTCTATAATAAATAAATTGAAAAAGTTTGGAACAACCAGGACTCTTCCTAGAGCTTGACACCCAACTGAACTATATAATCGTTGGAGAAGGGCCTTGGTATGGGAAGTGACCAAGAACCTAATGATTCAATATTTACAATTGGTCCAGAGGACCAATGGTTTTCTCTTATTTACATGCGCTTACCAGTATTGGGATCTTAAAATGTAACATTTATTTGGTATTTATAAAAATCCTATTCTTAACTACCATAAGATGTATTTTAAAATCAGCGGTGCTTACCATATGATTGCTATTTGTCCTATAGGATATACTCGCACTGTTAATTCACAGTGCTGTGTTAGCAAGTAAACTGTGTTTAGAGTTGATTGGACGGCACTCCTCTGGTTCTTCAGTACCGTGCTCAATAGTAGTTAAGATCACTATAGTGGAATAAACCACGGCACTCGTTATATATGGTTGAATCAATTATGCTTTTTTATTTTCAGTCCATCCAGGAATTAATTGTATAAACTGGCCAACGTTTCGGTCTTATCACAAGACCTTGCTCACGGCCTTAGTTTCAGAGGCATATTGTCTCGTGGATGGTTATAGGACCGAAACGTTGGCCAGTTTATACAATTTATTCCTGGATGGACTAAAAATAAAAATGCATAATTGATTCAACCATATATAACGAGTGCCGTGGTTTATTCCCACTATAGCAAGTAAACTGTGACGCATTATCTGTACGAGGATGGACATGCCCCTTAGCAGCAGTAGATAAGACACTTCCCTTGAGCTGTCAGCTTGATATTAATTTGTGGTCATGGCTACGGCCAAGAGGTATCCGAAGAACCCTAGGGAGAAAAACAACGGGAACAACCTAACCCAGCTAGGCGTGTCTTAGCTGACCTGACTAAATGGCTAGTTGTGTGCCCTAAGCCATGATCGTGGGTAGGCCTATAAGTGGGCATACCCTGTGGAAATGAGAAGATAAGGGAGGGAGGGTGGGGCACCTGAAAACACACGCCTGGAAGTGAGGGTGTGGCTCGTATATGAAGAGCCTCCGCCCCTCCCACAAATGCAGGCTGACTAATCAGCCTTACCAACTTGTGGTCATGGCTACGGCCAAGAGGTATCCGAAGAACCCTAGGGAGAAAAACAACGGGAACAACCTAACCCAGCTAGGCGTGTCTTAGCTGACCTGACTAAATGGCTAGTTGTGTGCCCTAAGCCATGATCGTGGGTAGGCCTATAAGTGGGCAAAAACCAAGCCAAGTAGGATAGAAAAGGAATTCGAATGGCATGGGCAAACTAATCCCCAAGCCAACTGCAAGGCGTCAGGGATCTAGAGCGAAAATTCGGGGTATAGGAGGCAAGACCAGTAGGAGACCTACAACCCATCTTGTGGACGACGAGGCCAGAGACACAATGCTCAATATTGCGGATACCGCCCCAAAGCAGAATGGAGGACCGGGAATACATTGTGAAATGGATCATAAAAACCAACTGAAACTTGTAAAGTTTGGTTCTAGTGCGAGTACTGGCAATGCCCTAGCCTCAGGAGATCGTGGGACCGCAACCTAACTGCCTAGACTATACAGGAATGAGGGCCAAAAAGAAACCATGTAGATAGGAAGAGAATCCATGAATAGCTCCCCAGACAACAGCTATCTGCTAGCCGTGGTCCGCGTGTTGTTCTACTGTGTGCCCGAGAATTATTTTTACGCTTGAAGTCCGACCTACAATCTGAAACCTCCACCGTGAGGAAATGCCGGACCCCGCCCAAAATCCGATTCAACGTGGTTGTAGGGAGTCCAAGGTCAGTGCGGCAAGAAGCTACGAAGCCATAACGTACAAGATTCTGTCTATGCCCTCCCATGAGTGAGGGAATGCAATGCAATGAAGCTACCGACGAAATTGAGTTCCTGGTCATGGTAAAGAGGCAAAGACTTTGCGCGGGGACCTGGTTGACAAGATATGAACGACTACGATCAGAGACTGAAACGCTAGAGGGAATTGCCTCAGTCGTTCCTCCTCCGGCAGGACCCGAACGAAAGCATGAACAATCAAAGAAAGACAAAATATCTGCGTAAGACATGACAATGATGCTGTAAGGCGAACCGGACCAGTTTGCGGTCCAAACATAAAGTGAGCAATCAACATGGATTATTAGGAAATTAGGGAAGCAGGTATGTATGTATGCGATACATAGGGGCCAAATCAGCCCAGATGCACAACCAACCAGGCAATCAGCCCAGCAGGACTGAAAACAGTCATCGGGCCCCCGAAGCCATGGGGCCGAAGCTGTCATCGGGCCCCCGAAGCCATGGGGCCGAAGCTGTCATCGGGCCCCCAAAGCCATGGGGCCGAAGCTGTCATCGGGCCCCCAAAGCCATGGGGCCGAAGCTGTCATCGGGCCCCCGAAGCCATGGGGCCGAAGCTGTCATCGGGCCCCCGAAGCCATGGGGCCGAAGCTGTCATCGGGCCCCCGAAGCCATGGGGCCGAAGCTGTCATCGGGGGGCCGAAGCTGTCATCGGGCCCCCGAAGCCATGGGGCCAAAGCTGTCATCGGGCCCCCGAAGCCATGGGGCCAAAGCTGTCATCGGGCCCCCAAAGCCATGGGGCCGAAGCTGTCATCGGGCCCCCGAAGCCATGGGGCCGAAGCAGTCATCGGGCCCCCGAAGCCATGGGGCCGAAGCTGTCATCGGGGGGCCGAAGCTGTCATCGGGCCCCCGAAGCCATGGGGCCAAAGCTGTCATCGGGCCCCCGAAGCCATGGGGCCAAAGCTGTCATCGGGCCCCCGAAGCCATGGGGCCAAAGCTGTCATCGGGCCCCCGAAGCCATGGGGCCAAAGCTGTCATCGGGCCCCCGAAGCCATGGGGCCAAAGCTGTCATCGGGCCCCCAAAGCCATGGGGCCGAAGCTGTCATCGGGCCCCCGAAGCCATGGGGCCGAAGCTGTCATCGGGCCCCCGAAGCCATGGGGCCGAAGCTGTCATCGGGGGGCCGAAGCTGTCATCGGGCCCCCGAAGCCATGGGGCCAAAGCTGTCATCGGGCCCCCGAAGCCATGGGGCCAAAGCTGTCATCGGGCCCCCGAAGCCATGGGGCCAAAGCTGTCATCGGGCCCCCGAAGCCATGGGGCCAAAGCTGTCATCGGGCCCCCGAAGCCATGGGGCCAAAGCTGTCATCGGGCCCCCGAAGCCATGGGGCCAAAGCTGTCATAGGGCCCCCGAAGCCATGGGGCCAAAGCTGTCATAGGGCCCCCGAAGCCATGGGGCCAAAGCTGTCATCGGGCCCCCGAAGCCATGGGGCCGAAGCTGTCATCGGGCCCCCGAAGCCATGGGGCCAAAGCTGTCATCGGGCCCCCGAAGCCATGGGGCCAAAGCTGTCATCGGGCCCCCGAAGCCATGGGGCCAAAGCTGTCATCGGGCCCCCGAAGCCATGGGGCCAAAGCTGTCATCGGGCCCCCGAAGCCATGGGGCCAAAGCTGTCATCGGGCCCCGAAGCCATGGGGCCGAAGCTGTCATCGGGCCCCCGAAGCCATGGGGCCGAAGCTGTCATCGGGCCCCCGAAGCCATGGGGCCGAAGCTGTCATCGGGCCCCCGAAGCCATGGGCCGAAGCTGTCATCGGGCCCCCGAAGCCATGGGGCCGAAGCTGTCATCAGGCCCCCGAAGCCATGGGGCCGAAGCTGTCATCGGGCCCCCGAAGCCATGGGGCCAAAGCTGTCATCGGGCCCCCGAAGCCATGGGGCCAAAGCTGTCATAGGGCCCCCGAAGCCATGGGGCCAAAGCTGTCATAGGGCCCCCGAAGCCATGGGGCCAAAGCTGTCATCGGGCCCCCGAAGCCATGGGGCCGAAGCTGTCATCGGGCCCCCGAAGCCATGGGGCCAAAGCTGTCATCGGGCCCCCGAAGCCATGGGGCCAAAGCTGTCATCGGGCCCCCGAAGCCATGGGGCCAAAGCTGTCATCGGGCCCCCGAAGCCATGGGGCCAAAGCTGTCATCGGGCCCCCGAAGCCATGGGGCCAAAGCTGTCATCGGGCCCCGAAGCCATGGGGCCGAAGCTGTCATCGGGCCCCCGAAGCCATGGGGCCGAAGCTGTCATCGGGCCCCCGAAGCCATGGGGCCGAAGCTGTCATCGGGCCCCCGAAGCCATGGGCCGAAGCTGTCATCGGGCCCCCGAAGCCATGGGGCCGAAGCTGTCATCAGGCCCCCGAAGCCATGGGGCCGAAGCTGTCATCGGGCCCCCGAAGCCATGGGGCCGAAGCTGTCATCGGGCCCCCGAAGCCATGGGGCCGAGTTTTTTTAATAATTTTTTTTTTTTTTTTTTTATAACTATAAAAAGTGACCTGAATAAAGGTGCAGGTGAAATTAAACCATGAGCCTGACCGATGTGGCAGGCGATGCCCAAGATAAACTACATGGCCTGAATAACATGCAAGGCGAAATATCGTTAGGAACGAGACCTGACCGACGTGGAAGGTGACCCCAATATGAGTTCAACTGCATGACCTGAAAAGACGAAAGGAAAACGTGACAGAAAATGGAGATAATAACGGACATAAAGTAAAATTAAACCTGAATAAAATAAGCTGGCAAGCAGGTAAAGATATGAGTCATTCAAATGCATAGCTGCACAGGTGGACAGACAACCATTGGTCGGACCCCTGAGGCCATGGGGCCGAAGCAACCACCAGGGGCCCATGGGGCCGGGCAGCCGCCAGGATGTGAACCTTAGAATTAAGGACAGCTGGGGAAAAGATTGGGGCTTAACCCAACGGGTTTAGTAATCAACCGGGACTCGATAACCTGGAAAGACAAAGACATGGGGTAAAGCTTCTTGATGAAATGAGGCTGAAATGAACTGCAAGTACTAATCTGTAAAATATAAATGAACA
Organism: Bufo bufo; assembly: GCF_905171765.1. NCBI lineage: Eukaryota > Metazoa > Chordata > Amphibia > Anura > Bufonidae > Bufo > Bufo bufo. The sequence continues at coordinate 82,244,216 of NC_053393.1, read as the reverse complement.
AAAGAAAACTTCTGAAAGGTGTGCCATGGAAAATAGTATCAGATGGCCGTATGACCTACAAATGTCGATGACAATTGTGAAATCCTCTAAGCCAAGAGCCATGCGTGAGAGTCCCCCATGGCGGGAGCCATGCGTGAGAGTCCCCCATGGCGGGAGCCATGCGTGAGAGCCCCCCATGGCGGGAGCCATGCGTGAGAGCCCCCCATGGCGGGAGCCATGCGTGAGAGCCCCCCATGGCGGGAGCCATGCGTGAGAGCCCCCCATGGCGGGAGACATGCGTGAGAGCCCCCCATGGCGGGAGACATGCGGGAGACATGCGTGAGAGCCCCCCATCGCGGGAGACATGCGTGAGAGCCCCCCATGGCGGGAGACATGCGTGAGAGCCCCCCATGGCGGGAGACATGCGTCAGAGCCCCTCATGGCGGGAGACATGCGTGAGAGCCCCTCATGGCGGGAGACATGCGTGAGAGCCCCTTATGGCGGAACAAGTATCAGATGACCGTGCGAACTACGAATGACGATGCCAGTCGTGAGGTCCTATAAGCGAAGAGCCACTCGTGCGAGCCTCTTATGATTTTATAATTTATTTTTTTTAATTTTTTTTAATAAACCACTTATGCAGCACCAGAATGCCTTGGGGACTCGCATAACCATGACCCCCTCCAACAGCAAACCTGGAAACACTAACCAGCCTACAACCATTTTGTACCCCTAACAAACAAAACATGAAAAAACGGTCATGGGGCCCCCAGAGCCACGAGGCCGGATCAGTCATAGGGCCCCCGAAGACAGAGGGATGACGTTGCGGTGACGATAAGTAATTAAAATGTAAGCCGGACCTGATGGCATATGAAGCGACTTGAATGATTGGATTGGCTAGAAGGTGGTCTAAGGAAGATGACTGCCAACAGGCGTTAAAAATATAGTCATTAGTAATCCGAAGCACGTGCATACATAAAACACTAACCACCGCGAACCATAAACGTAAACATGAAATTGAAACAGAGATGGGAGAAAAAAAAAAACAAGAGCCTGAGGCATTGCAAGTTCGCTAAGAGAAGTCTCTTATCGTAACAAACAAATAAACAGCTTGTGAAAACATAGCAGGAAACTTACTGGCCCACTGACCTCTGCTGAGGAGCTGTTTGGTGAACTGGGGCAGGAGACCAATCTGAGTGAATACGAACCAGAAGTAAAAGGAGACCAGTCTGAGTGAATATGAACCAGGATTAAAACAGAAAGTAGGCCTATGGAATGTAACAGACCACCGAGGAAGGGAACGTAAGCCTGAAAAGAACGCAGTTATGTTTGTCGGGAGAGAGGTACCAGAGCGGTGGGTGCAGACTGCCCCAGTGGGATTGAGCAAAACAATGACGTAGCAATGAACAGGAGAATGCAGCTTTGAGTGTGAGCAGAGTACAACACATGATGTAACAACAAATGGGTGAATGCAGCTTTGGATGTGAGTGGTACCTAAAAAACATGGTATGGGCGCAGCTCTGAGTATGGGTAGCGCATGAAAAGCATGGTATAAAGCAGACGTATAAATGCAACCTGAAAGTGAGCAGAGTATTGACGTGATGCGAAAGCAGACACGTGGACGCAGCTCTAGTAGTGAAAGGAGTGTAGGACAAGATGTGAAAGCAGACATGCGGACGCAGCTTTGGATGTGAACAGAAAATTAACTTGATGTGACAGCAGACATGGAAAGCGGCTTTGGTGGGGTATACGACCTGGTGTAGCAGTAGAAGTGTGAACACAACTTTGGGTATAAGCAGAGCATGAAATTTGGTATAAACGCAGCTCTGGTTGTGAGTGGAGCAAGGTGGGAACACCAGGGTGGTGCGTCCAGAGCATGAAAACGGAGTAACAGTAGCAGCTATGGCAGTAAGCAGAGTATACAACATGTAATAACAGGCGTGTAATACGGATCCGGCTGTCGGCTGGGGACGGAATGAGATGTAACAGCCAACAGGTGAATGCAGCTTGAATGTGAAACCAATCTGAATGAATACGAACCAAGAGTAGAAAAGTGCAGGACAGTAAGGACGTGCGGATGCAGCATAAGACATGAAATAAAAGCCGAAAGTGTAAATGCCGCTCAGGATAACAGCAGAGCATGAAAGTGCGGCAGGGTTTTTAAGTACATGGAGCAGTGAAATACATGAAGTCTAAAGATGGTGGTAGCGGGGGAGGGGGGGGGAGACACATGGCAAGGAACAGCTACAGCATGAGGCCTAAACAATAACAGCTGCGTCCGATCTCCAAACGTGACATCACGTGCAGGCCGGGTAACTATTTTTACAGCAAACCGGCTGAAGTAACTTACATACGAGACGAACGAAGCAAAGTGAAACTTGTAAGATTTATAGGAACTAACTCCTATTACCAACAAACAAAGTTGAAAAGAAATAGAAGTATTTAGGCCCAACGAGCAAACCTGAGGTAGCAGATTCTGAGGCAAAGACGGTTCCGACCGGCCAGGAGAGACGGCCTCGGCCCAACCTACTTACATAGTATGGCGCGTGCATACCACGGTAGCAGAGAGCAAAATAACAAGCTCCATGCTGCAAAGAAAGACTCCTACCACCAGAGAAGCTAGTTTGCTAATGACACCCAGCAGCAGCTGTGCACCTGAAAACACATGCCTGGAAGTGAGGGTGTGGCTCGTATATGAAGAGCCTCCGCCCCTCCCACAAATGCAGGCTGACTAATCAGCCTTACCAACATAGCAGAGCAATGAATGGGGCGATCTCTGGAAACGTGATTAATATCTCAGTCGGTATTTGAAAACATGTGTCCGCCTATTCAATCTGATGCCCGAGTATGTCGTCCACGCCAGACGCGTTTCGGGGACTTTACTGTGAGGAAGGAGACACTGAGGATGGAGACAGTAAAGTCCCCGAAACGCGTCTTGCGTGGACGATATACTCGGGCATCAGATTGAATAGCCGGACACATGTTTGCAAATACCGACTAAGATATTAATAAGGGAAGCGCTTTATTAAAAGGTACCTAATAGCGGAAACCTGGAACTGGCATTTCTATAGGAACAGGCACGTAGCCGACTCACTCCTAGCACTGGGGCTCCAGATATCCTGAGACACGTGGGACGCCCAAGAAACATTACCGACAGTGCAACAAGCTGAGACACCGGGACCGCGAACATCCAACAGCATGATACAGTAACATCTCGCTACAAAGTAGCAGAGGAATATTGATCCGCTACACGACTCTAGCGAAGGATTCCTATATTGGACAAAGTCGTAGGTAAGCTTACCTTTCAGCCATAACACGTGGGACGCCACGAACGAAAGCTGAAGCGTGAGTACCATGTATCTATATTGAAGGCTGACCAAATTGCTTGAGCAGCGAGTGTCTATTGCAAAATACCTAACTTACAGAGCAATACATCGATATCAAAGTGACACTTTGTATAAGATTTCTTTATTGTTACTATCCATATGAGATATAATGTTGGAACAAAAAAGACTGATACCCTGTGATCACTAGTCCCAAGATCAATACTGGCACATATTTGGGAATATATGAACTCTATTGCACGTCATACAGGAAGATTCATAGACTCCATTTAAAGGCCTTTTTTGCTCACTACATGTAATACTGCATCAAGGGGTTTTTATAACATAAAATCGACCAGGCTGAGTGAATACCGCTATCACTTGGACTCACTCTATCCTCAGAGTTCGCGTGATATACTTTTTATATTGTGTTGATATTCTGGATTTTACCCCGCATTTTATTCCAGATAGGAGGAAGCAATTTTCCATTTTTTAATCCTCATTTATTATTCCTTTTATTTTATTCATTTTTATATTTTTATGTATTTGATATAGGATGTCCTTTGGAAATACCATGCTTTGATAGAGTTTTTTCCATTCAACATCTATATATATTATTGTGTTACTGCCTATATTAAAATTCCATTGACAAACTTGACACATACGTGATTCCATCTATCAGAGTGCCCATCCACTTTCATAAAATTAAAAATAGTTATAACAATCGTAAACAGCTGATATTTGCACAGTTACATAACAAAATATCAAGCTTTCATATGGTACCAAATTCATTTTTTTATTTCAACTGGAAGGGGGGCAAAGGCAGGAACTTCTTAGCATCCCCTCGTACTATATGATCTCTGATTTTTTTTTTTTTACATTAGTCATGGGATAACCCCTTTAATAGAAGGCAGTTGTAAGAGAACGTGCTGGCCTATGCACACTTCAGGGGTCCCAGCCACCAGAGAGGTCAGTGTCTTTTTTGATAATATATAAGCAAGGCCACCTCTGCTGGATTTCAGGGTGGTCGTAACCCTTGGTTACGAACAGTGTACTAACAATGTATAATGTAATGGAAAAATGATTCAAGCCAGCAAAGGAAGCAATGTGTGCCTTGTATTATTAACCTGGACTACATGATAAATGCCGTTTGCTGAACTGAGACAACCCAGTTAATAAAAACCTGATCTGAAGTGCTCTGGATCTCAGACTAGACCAAAGGTTTGGTTTGCAAAATAAAGACAATAAATGTACGCACACAGCCAAGACCACGCAGCAGTGGCTTAGGGACAACTTTGTATATGCACTTGAGTGGCCTTGCCAGAGCACTGACTTTTCTGGACAGACCTAAAAATGGCTGATCATCAACAGTCCCTATCCAACCTGACAGATCTTGGGAGGATCTGGAGAGAAGAATGTCATAATATCCCCAAATCATGATATGCAAACCTTGTGGCATCATACCCAAGAAGACTGGAGAATGTAATTGCTGTCAAAGGTGCTTTATGAAGTAAAGGGTCTAAATATTTATGATAATGCAATATTTTAGTTTTTCCTTTTCGATAAATTAAAGCAAGTCCGAGTAGAAAATAACAAAAATATATCTTTATTATTTCATAATAATTAAAATCACAATATTAAAATGGTTGGTGATACAAACACATACAAGGTTAACAATGCCCTAGCAGGGAATATAGGCTAATGGCTAAATGTAAACATATTGCGCGTTTCGCTAATGCTTCATCAAGGGGTAGTGCACTACCCTCTGATAAAGTATTAGCGAAACGCGCGTCGGGTCGCAGGAGGAGATGGCTTTTTAGGTATGATGCTATTTGATTTTGTGTGGGCCACAATAGCATATACATATGAAATGAGCATATGCACTTTTCACTTTATTTTGGTCCTGACTCCTAGCATAACATGCATGTATATCTTGGTATGCTCGTACATATGGATGCTATTTGACTTTGCGTGGGCTGCAATAGGATATATATGTGAAACGAGCAAATACATTTTGCACTTTTGGTCCTAACTAGAGTTGAGCGAACACCTGGATGTTCGGGTTCGAGAAGTTCGGCCGAACTTCCCGGAAATGTTCGGGTTCGGGATCCGAACCCGAACCGAACTTCGTCCCGAACCCGAACCCCATTGAAGTCAATGGGGACCCAAACTTTTGGGCACTAAAAAGGCTGTAAAACAGCCCAGGAAAGAGCTAGAGGGCTGCAAAAGGCAGCAACATGTAGGTAAATCCCCAGCAAACAAATGTGGATAGGGAAATGAATTAAAATTAAAATAAAAAAATAAAAATGAACCAATATCAATTGGACAGAGGTCCCATAGCAGAGAATCTGGCTTCACGTCAGCAGAGAATCAGTCTCTTCATGCCATAGAAAAGAATCTGGCTTCATGTCAGCAGAGAATCAGTCTCTTCATGCCATAGCAGAGAATCTGGATTCATGTCACCCACCACTGGAACAGGCCACTGTCACATATTTAGGCCCCGGCACCCAGACAGAGGAGAGAGGTCCCGTAACAGAGAATCTCGCCTTATGTCAGCACAGAATCTGTCTTCATGTCATAGCAGAGAATCAGGCTTCACGTCACCCACCACTGGAACAGGCCACTGTCACACATTTAGGCCCAGGCACCCAGGCAGAGGAGAGAGGTCCCGTAACAGAGAATCTGGCCTTATGTCAGCACAGAATCTGTCTTCATGTCATAGCAGAGAATCAGGCTTCACGTCACCCACCACTGGAACAGGCCACTGTCACACATTTAGGCCCAGGCACCCAGGCAGAGGAGAGAGGTCCCGTAACAGAGAATCTGGCCTTATGTCAGCGCAGAATCAGTCTTCTCTTCATATCATAGCAGAGAATCAGGCTTCACGTCACCCACCACTGGAACAGGCCACTGTCACATATTTAGGCCCAGGCACCCAGGCAGAGGAGAGAGGTCCCGCAACAGAAAATCTGGCCTTATGTCAGCGCAGAATCAGTCTTCATGTCATAGCAGAGAATCAGGCTTCACGTCACCCACCACTGGAACAGGCCACTGTCACACATTTAGGCCCAGGCACCCAGGCAGAGGAGAGAGGTCCCGTAACAGAGAATCTGGCCTTATGTCAGCACAGAATCTGTTTTCATGTCAAAGCAGAGAATCAGGCTTCACGTCACCCACCACTGGAACAGGCCACTGTCACACATTTAGGCCCCGGCACCCAGACAGAGGAGATGTTCATTCAACTTTGGGTTGCCCCGCAATATAATGGTAAAATGAAATTAAAAATAGTATTGAATGAGGAAGTGCCCTGGAGTAGAATAATATATTGTTAAGGGGAGGTAGTTAATATCTAATCTGCACAAGGGATGGACAGGTCCTGTGGGATCCATGCCTGGTTCATTTTTATGAACGTCAGCTTGTCCACATTGGGTGTAGACAGGCGGCTGCGTTTGTCTGTAATGACGTCCCCTGCCGTGCTGAATACACATTCAGACAAAACGCTGGCCGCCGTGCAGGCCAGCACCTCCAAGGCATAAAAGGCTAGCTCTGGCCATGTGGACAATTTGGAGACCCAGAAGTTAAATGGGGCCGAACCATCAGTCAGTACGTGGAGGGGTGTGCACAGGTACTGTTCCACCATGTTAGTGAAATGTTGCCTCCTGCTAACACGTTCCGTATCAGGTGGTGGTGCAGTTAGCTGTGGCGTGGTGACAAAACTTTTCCACATCTCTGCCATGCTAACCCTGCCCTCAGAGGAGCTGGCCGTGACACAGCTGCGTTGGCGACCTCTTGCTCCTCCTCTGCCTTCGCCTTGGGCTTCCACTGGTTCCCCTGTGACATTTGGGAATGCTCTCAGTAGCGCGTCTACCAACGTGCGCTTGTACTCGCGCATCTTCCTATCACGCTCCAGTGTAGGAAGTAAGGTGGGCACATTGTCTTTGTACCGGGGATCCAGCAGGGTGGCAACCCAGTAGTCCTCACACGTTAAAATGTGGGCAACTCTGCTGTCGTTGCGCAGGCACTGCAGCATGTAGTTGCTCATGTGTGCCAGGCTGCCCAGAGGTAAGGACAAGCTGTCCTCTGTGGGAGGCGTATCGTCATCGTCCTGTGTTTCCCCCCAGCCACGCACCAGTGATGGGCCCGAGCTGCTTTGGGTGCCACCCCGCTGTGAACATGCTTCATCCTCATCCTCCTCCACCTCCTCCTCATCCTCGTCCTCCAGTAGTGGGCCCTGTCTGGCCACATTTGTACCTGGCCTCTGGTGTTGCAAAAAACCTCCCTCTGAGTCACTTCGAAGAGACTGGCCTGAAAGTACTAAAAATGACCCCTCTTCCTCCTCTTCCTCCTGGGCCACCTCCTCTTCCATCATCGCCCTAAGTGTTTTCTCAAGGAGACATAGAAGTGGTATTGTAACGCTGATAACGGCGTCATCGCCACTGGCCATGTTGGTGGAGTACTCGAAACAACGCAACAGGGCACACAGGTCTCGCATGGAGGCCCAGTCATTGGTGGTGAAGTGTGTCTGATCCGCAGTGCGACTGACCCGTGCGTGCTGCAGCTCAAACTCCACTATGGCCTGCTGCTGCTCGCACAGTCTGTCCAGCATATGCAAGGTGGAGTTCGACCTGGTGGGTACGTCGCATATGAGGCGGTGAGCGGGAAGGCCGAAGTTACGCTGTAGCGCAGACAGGCGAGCAGCGGCAGGGTGTGAACGCCGGAAGCGCGAACAGACGGCCCGCACTTTATGCAGCAGCTCTGACATGTCGGGGTAGTTGCGAATGAACTTCTGCACCACCAAATTCAGCACATGCGCCAGGCAAGGGATGTGCGTCAAACCGGCTAGTCCCAGAGCTGCAACGAGATTTCGGCAGCAGCAGAAGAGGTAGCAGGGGGAGCCTGAGTGACTTCCTTGTTTTTAAGGTGTTTACTCCACTGCAGTTCATGCTTTGCATGCAGGTGCCTGGTCATGCAGGTTGTGCTAAGGTTCAGAACGTTAATGCCTCGCTTCAGGCTCTGATGGCACAGCGTGCAAACCACTTGGGTCTTGTCGTCAGCACATTGTTTGAAGAAGTGCCATGCCAGGGAACTCCTTGAAGCTGCCTTTGGGGTGCTCGGTCCCAGATGGCGGCGGTCAGTAGCAGGCGGAGTCTCTTGGCGGCGGGTGTTCTGATTTTGCCCACTGCTCCCTCTTTTGCTACGCTGTTGGCTCGGTCTCACCACTGCCTCTTCCTCCGAACTCTGAAAGTCAGTGGCACGACCTTCATTCCATGTGGGGTCTAGGACCTCATCGTCCCCTGCATCGTCTTCCACCCAGTCTTGATCCCTGACCTCCTGTTCAGTCTGCACACTGCAGAAAGACGCAGCAGTTGGCACCTGTGTTTCGTCATCATCAGAGACGTGCTGAGGTGGTATTCCCATGTCCTCATCATCATGAAAAATAAGTGGTTGTGCGTTAGTGCATTCTATCTCTTCCACCCCTGGGGAAGGGCTAGGTGGATGCCCTTGGGAAACCCTGGCAGCAGAGTCTTCAAACAGCATAAGAGACTGCTGCATAACTTGAGGCTCAGACAGTTTCCCTGATATGCATGGGGGTGATGTGACAGACCGATGGGCTTGGTTTTCATGCGCCATCTGTGCGCTTTCTGCAGAAGACTGGGTGGGAGATAATGTGAACGTGCTGGATCCACTGTCGGCCACCCAATTGACTAATGCCTGTACCTGCTCAGGCCTTACCATCCTTAGAACGGCATTGGGCCCCACAAAATATCGCTGTAAATTCTGCTGGCTACTGGGACCTGAGGTAATTGGTTCACTAGGACGTGTGGCTGTGGCAGAACGGCCACGTCCTCTCCCAGCACCAGAGGGTCCACTATCACCACCACGACCATGTCCGCGTCCGCGTCCCTTATTAGATGTTTTCCTAATTGTTCCCGTTCACCACAATTTTGAGAATGGCAAATTTGGGAATAGTTTTTCAACCCAGAACAAAAAATGTGCTTTTACGGTCACTACAAATAACTTGACCAGCTAAAACAGTACAGATTTGGTTGAATAGAAATGTGAGGCCTGTTTTTTTTTTGCGCTGTGTGACAGGTATAGGTTTAGTCACAGAATTAGACTTCTATCTGCACGGTAGCGTGTGTCTTAGGTTTTTCTGAATGACACTATCAGCACCTTCAATGTAAGATATCCTTTTTGGGATAGATTTCAAGTAGGCCTCATATAGCAGAAACTAGTTATTTTGAGAATGGCAAATTTGGGAATAGTTTTTCAACCCAGAAGAAAAAATGTGCTTTTACGGTCACTACAAATAACTTGACCAGCTAAAACAGTACAGATTTGGTTGAATAGAAATGTGAGGCCTGTTTTTTTTTGCGCTGTGTGACATGTATAGGTTTAGTCACAGAATTAGACTTCTATCTGCACGGTAGCGTGTGTCTTAGGTTTTTCTGAATGACACTATCAGCACCTTCAATGTAAGATATGCTTTTTGGGATAGATTTCAAGTAGGCCTCATATAGCAGAAACTAGTTATTTTGAGAATGGCAAATTTGGGAATAGTTTTTCAACCCAGAACAAAAACTGTGCTTTTACGGTCACTACAAATAACTTGACCAGCTAAAACAGTACAAATTTGGTTGAATAGAAATGTCAGGTCTATTTTTTAGGCGCTGGGTGACAGGCTCAACTTGCCCCTGATGTAGTATATGGCCAAAAAATAACCTCACTATTGATGGTTAAATGCACTTGGGTGACACAGGCTCAGCCTGCACCAGATGTAGTATATGGCCAAAAAATAACCAGACTGTTGATGGTTAAATGCACTTCGATGACACAGGCTCAGCCTGCAGCTGATGTAGGATATAGCACAAAATAACCACACTATTGATGGTTAAATACACTTGGTGATAGCTTGTGCTGGCGCACCACAAGTCACAAAATGGCCGCCGATCACCCCAGAAAAAAGTGATCTAAAAACGCTCTGGGCAGCCTCAAAAAAGTGAGCAAGTCGATATTAGCACTTCAATGATCCACAGCTGCAGATCGATCACAGAATGAAGTCTTTTGGAGGAGTTAATCTGCCTAATCTCGCCCTAACGTCGCAGCTGCAACCTCTCCCTATGCTTGAATCAGCAGAGTGACGTGCAGCGCTACGTGACCCAAGCTTATATAGAGGCTGGGTCACATGCTGCACTGGCCAATCACAACCATGCCAATAGTAGGCAAGGCTGTGATGGCCTCTTGGGGCAAGTAGTATGACGCTTGTTGATTGGCTGCTTTGCAGCCTTTCAAAAAGCGCCAAGAATGCGCCGAACACCGAACCCGAACTTTTACGAAAATGTTACAGTTCGGGTTCGCTCATCCCTAGTCCTAACATAATATGCATGTATATCTAGGTTGATCAATTGTCCAGCAATATGTTTACATTTAGCCATTAGCCTGTATTCCCTGCTAGGGCATTGTTAGCCTTGTATGTGTTTGTATCACCAACCATTTTAATATTGTGATTTTAATTATGAAATAATAAAGATATATTTTCGTTATTTTCTACTCTGACTTGCTTTGTTCCGGGTCATGACTTTTTGCCCCAATACAATTTTTTTGTGTCTTTTCAATAAATTAGCAAAGATTTTGAACATTCTGTTTTCACTTTGTCATTATAGGGTACTGAGTGCAGAATGATAGGAAAAAAACTGAATTTGTTTTTATTTTGGCACAAGGCTGCAACATAACAAAATGTGGAAAAAAGTGAAAGGGTCTGAAGACTTTCAGAATGCACTGTAGTATTAACCAATAGACCTGACAGAACAACAAACGTGCAGGTTAAGGGAACACCTGGGAGAAAGTGACCATAATATAATAAACTTCCAGTTATCATTCAAAAGGGTGTTTTTTCTTCAAAATGTTATCATATAAGAGAGGCCATTGGCCTGACTAACTGGGACAATGTCCTCAAAATTAAGCCACAAAATTAGATATTTTTAACCCCTTATGGACCGGGCTCATTTCACCTTAAGGACCAGGCCATTTTTTTGCAAATCTGACCAGTGTCACTTTATGTGTGAATAACTTTAAAACACTTTTACTTATCCAGGCAATTCTGAGACTGTTATTTTTTCACATATTGTACTTCATGACACTGGTAAAATGGAGTAAAAAAATATTTTTTATTTTTAAAAAAAATACCACATTTACCAAAAATGTTGAAAAATTAGCAAATTTCCAAGTTTCAATTTCTATACTTCTATAATACATAGTAATACCTACAAAAATAGTTATTGCTTTACATTCCCCATATGTCTACTTCATGTTTGGATCATTTTGGGAATGCCATTTTATTTGGGGATGTTACAAGGCTTAGAAATTTAGAAGCAAATCTTGACATTTTTCTGAAATTTTCAAAAACCTACTTTTTAAGGACCAGTTCAGGTCTGAAGTCCCTTTGTGAGACTTACATAATAGAAACCACCCAAAAATGACCAAATTCTAGAAACTACACCCCTCAAGGTATTCAAAACTGATTTTACAAACGTTGTTAATCCTTTAGGTGTTCCACAAGAGTTAATGGCAAATGGAGATAACATTTCAGAATTTCGATTTTTTTTGGCAGATTTTCAATTTTAATCAATTTTTTCCAGCCAAGCAAAACTCAATATTTATTGACATGATTCTGTAGTTTTCAGAAACATCCCATATGTGGTCGTAAACTACAGTACGGGCACACCGTAGGGCGTAGAGGGAAAGGAGCGCCGTGTGGTTTTTGGAAGGCAGATTTTGCTGGACTGGTTTATTTACACCATGTCCCATTTGAAGCCCCCCTGATTCTCCCCTAGAGTAGAAACTCTATAAAAGTGACCCCATGACAACAATTTATTTCACTGTAATCTAATTGCAGTTGTGGTCATGGCTACGGCCAAGAGGTATCCGAAGAACCCTAGGGAGAGAAACAACGGGAACAACCTAACCCAGCTAGGCGTGTCTTAGCTGACCTGACTAAATGGCTTGTTGTGTGCCCTAAGCCATGATCGTGGCTAGGCCTATAAGTGGGCATACCCTGTGGAAATGAGAAGATAAGGGAGGGAGGGTGGGGCACCTGAAAACACACGCCTGGAAGTGAAGGTGTGGCTCGTATATGAAGAGCCTCCGCCCCTCCCACAAATGCAGGCTGACTAATCAGCCTTACCAACTTGTGGTCATGGCTACGGCCAAGAGGTATCCGAAGATCCCTAGGGACAGAAACAACGGGAACAACCTAACCCAGCTAGGCGTGTCTTAGCTGACCTGACTAAATGGCTTGTTGTGTGCCCTAAGCCATGATCGTGGGTAGGTCTATAAGTGGGCAAAAACCAAGCCAAGTAGGGTAGACAAGGAATTCGAATGGCATGTGCAAACTAATCCCCAAGCCAACTGCAAGGCGTCAGGGATCTAGAGCGAAAATTCGGGGTATATGAGGCAAGACCAGTAGGAGACCTACAACCCATCTTGTGGATGACAAGGCCAGAGACATGATGCTCAATATTGCGGATACTGCCCCAAAGCGGAATGGAGGATCGGGAATACGTTGTGAAATGGATCATAAAAACCAACTGATACTTTTAAAGTTTGGTTCTAGTGCGAGTACTGGCAATGCCCTAGCCCCAGGAGATCGTGGGACCGAAACCTAACTGCCTAGACTATGCAGGAATGAGGGCCAAAAAGAACCATGTAGATAGGAAGAGAATCCTTGAATAGTTCCCCAGACAACAGCTATCTGCTAGCCGTGGTCCGCGCGTTGTTCTACTGTGTGCCCCTGAGAATTGTTTTTACGCTTGAGACGTGAAGACCGACCTAATATCTGAAAATGAATTCCTGGTCATTTTAAAAAGGCAAAGACTTTGCGCGGGGACCTGGTTGACAAGATATGATCGACTATGATCAGAGACTGAAATGTTAGAGGGAATTGCCCTACTTGTTCTTCCTCTGCCAGGACCTGAACGAAAGCATGAACAATTAAAGAAAGACGAAATATCTGCGTAAGACATGACAATTATGCTGTAGGGCGAACCGGACCAGTTTGTGGTCAAAACATAAAGTGAGCAATCAACATGGATTATTAGGAAATTAGGGAAGCAGGTATGTATGCGATACATAGGGGCCAAATCAGCCCAGATGCACATATGGACAACCAACCAGGCAATCAGCCCAGCAGGACTGAAAACAGTCATCGGGCCCCCGAAGCCATGGGGCCGAAGCAGTCATCGGGCCCCTGAAGCCATGGGGCCGAAGCTGTCATCGGGCCCCCGAAGCCATGGGGCCGAAGCTGTCATCGGGCCCCCTGAAGCCATGGGGCCGAAGCTGTCATCAGGCCCCCTGAAGCCATGGGGCCGAAGCTGTCATTGGGCCCCCGAAGCCATGGGGCCGAAGCAGTCATCGGGCCCCCGAAGCAGTCATCGGGCCCCCGAAGCAGTCATCGGGTCCCCGAAACCATGGGGCAGAGTTTTTATTTTTATTTTTATAATTATAACTATAAAAAGTGACCTGAATAAGGTGGAAGTGAAATTAAACCATGAGCCTGACCGATGTGGCAGGCGACACCTAAGATAAACTACGTGGCCTGAATAACATGCAAGGCAAAATATCATTAAGAACGAGACCTGACCGACGTGGAAGGTGACCCCAATATGAGTTCAACTGCATGACCTGAAAAGACGAAGGGAAACGTGACAGAAGATTTCAATTACTTACCGGTAATGGGTTTTTCCTCTAGCCCCCACAGCGGCACGACAGGAGGATACCCCGCCTCCCCAGGGACAGGAAACAACGTGGAGATCTTTAAATACTCCCCTCCCCTTACCTGCTCCAGTAAATAACCGAGAAACTCTGGAATGGATGCAACAAAATTAATCTTTATGTGTTATTGAAAATTAGACAAGGATACTCTCCAAGAAAAGACAAAAAAACTTTTTCCTTCTTTCCTTTTTTTTTTTTTAAATAAAAGTTTGAATAATTACTGGGAGGGAAATTTCCCGTGCCGCTGTGGGGGCTAGAGGAAAAACCAAATACCAGTAAGTAATTGAAATCTTTCCAAACGCCCCCCCCCCCCCCCCCCCCCAGCGGCACGACAGGAGGAATAACATAGGAATCCCATATCAGGGGGGGACAACAGCAGATAATACTCTGCGAGCAAATGATAACTCCCTGTTCTTCAACACGTCTAACTGATAATGTCTAAAGAAAGTAGAAGGTGACGACCAGGTGGCTGCCTGGCAAATTTGTTCTAACGGAACCTCCGCTGATTCAGCCCAAGAGGCTGCTACAGATCGGGTTGAATGGGCTTTCAAGCCAGCCGGGGGAGGAACCTCCCTTAAGTCATAACAAGTCAAGATTGTCGATCTGATCCATCGACTAACAGATGCTTTGCTTGCTGCGTTTCCCTTATTTGGGCCTGCAAATTGAATAAACAGTCTGTCCGTCTTCCTGAGATCTTCCGTAGCCTTTAGGTAGGCAAGAACTGCTCTTCTTACATCCAGGTTATGGAACCGTCTTTGCCCCTGACTGCCTGATGGGGATCCAAAAGGAAGGGAGGGACACCTCCTGAAGACAGTGGAACTTAGAGACCACCTTAGGTAAAAAAGAGGGAGAATGTCTCAGTACTATCCTATCATCCTTGATGGACAGGTACGGGGGCCTGCACGAGAAGGCCTGGATCTCCCCCACCCTCCTAGCCGAGGTGATGGCTATTAAGAAAACTGTTTTAAAGGTAAGTAATTTTAGAGATATTTCAGATAAGGGTTCAAAAGGACTGTCTGATAAGGCTGCTAAGACTAGATTCAAGTCCCAAGGGGGGACAGTGGACCTCACTATTGGTTGTTTTCTCCGAGCTCCTTTCACAAATCTCTTAACAAGGTCTACCTCTGCTAATTTTATATCAAGTAAGGCACTCAAAGCTGATATGTGGACCTTTATAGTGCTTACCCTTAGCCCCTTCTGTAGACCTGACTGGAGGAACTCTAGGACCTTAGTGATTACAAGGGGACCTCTGGTATCCCCCCCTGTAAATTTTCTGAAAGACTGCCAGATTCTGTCATAAATCTTAGAAGTCACCTTCTTGCGACTATAAAGAATTGTGGAAATTACCGCGTCCGAGAGGCCCTTTCCTTTTAATATCTCCCGCTCAGTCTCCATGCTGCCAACTGAAGTTGTGTTGTCCTGGGATGCCATACTGGGCCCTGGTGAGGGAATCCGGGATGTTTGGTAGTCGCCACACGTCTCCTGCTGACATCCTCACTAGGAGAGGGAACCATGATCTCTTGGGCCAGTAAGGAGCAATCAGGATCAGCTTGTGGTTCTCCTGTAGTACCTTTTGCAGCACTTTGGGGATTAACGCAAAGGGAGGGAAGGCATACAAGTTTACTTTTGGCCACGGGTGGGAGAGAGAGTTCACTATGAGTGGGTGATCTGTATAGGCTAGAGAGCCAAACTTCTCTACTTGTCTGTTTTGACGCGTGGCGAACAGATCTATTTCTGGAAGGAACCATGTTTGCACTATCTGATGGAATATCCTTGGGTTTAAGGACCATTTCCCTTCCTTTAAGACATCTCTGCTGAGAAAATCCGCGACTGTGTTGTCTTCTCCCCTTATGTGAACTGCCGATATTGACAGTATGCTCCTTTCTGCCCACTGGAAAATTTCTCTTGAGACCCTCACTAAGGATGGGCTTCTTGTGCCTCCCTGCCTGTTTAGATAGGCCACAGCTGTGGTGTTGTCTGAGAGTATTCTCACTTCTTTCCCGCGGATCTCTGAGTGAAGGGCCTTCAAGGCCTCCCAGACTGCACTTAACTCCTTCAGGTTGGAAGAGGCTAGGATTTGATTTCCTTGCCAGCCCCCCTGTACTATGGACCTGTCTGAAAAGGCCCCCCAACCGTTCTTGCTGGCATCTGCGTTTAGGTTCTGGTTGATCAACCACCAATTTACGGAATCTCTTACATATTGAGGGACTCTTACCCTCCGCTCCAGTGAAGCTATGCTCTTGTCCCATTCTCTGAGCATGAAAGACTGAAGGGTTCGTGTGTGAGCCTGAGCCCACTTTACTGCTGGGATAGTTGAGGACATCAGACCCAATATCTTCATTATTGACCTGATTGTCACTCTTGATTTGCAGCGGAATAGAGTAAATTCCTGCTTGATAGTTAGAATTTTTTCCCGTGGGAGGAAGGTCCTCATGAGACCTGAGTCCAGCAGCATTCCTAAAAAGATCTTTCTTCTTTCGGGCCGGAGGTCTGACTTTTCTATATTTATTAGCCACCCCAGATCTGTTAGGCTTTGCTTCACTAATTCTATTTGTTCTAATAGAAGACTCTCTGATGCAGCCGCTATAAGGAAGTCGTCTAAGTAAGGCACAACTAATATGCCTTTTAGATGAAGATCTGCTATCACCTCTGCCATCACTTTGGAGAAGACTCTTGGTGCTGACGTAATGCCGAAAGGAAGGACCTGGAATTGATAATGGAGTACCACCGAATCTTGTTGTACTGCAAATCTGAGGAATTTCTGATGCTCTCTGCAGATTGGAATATGGTAGTACGCGTCAGTGAGGTCTAGGGTTGCCATAAAGGTGTTTCTCTGTAACAGACTTATAGTGGATTTTATGCTCTCCATCTTGAATCGTTTGTAAAGTAGATGTTGGTTCAGTCCTTTTAAGTTTATAATGGCTCTGTATGAGCCGTTTGGTTTTTTGACTAGAAATATAGGGGAATAATAACCTGTTCCCTGTTCTGCTGGGGGAACTGACACTATAGCTTCTTTTTGTAAAAGGATTTTTATCTGATCTAGTATTAATGCTTGGACTGGATCTGCTTTTTTGGTGATGTGGAACACCTCCTGGGGAAGAGTGGAAAACTCCAACTTTAGGCCTGATGAGACTACATCCAACACCCAGGGGGAATTGGAGATATTCTCCCAGGCTGGGAGGAAGTACTTCAGCCTTCCTCCTACCCTGCATCTGGCGTCATTGTTTTGATGACTTTTGGGAGGAGTCAGAGGGGTTGAATAAAAAACCTCAACCTCTTCCTCTTCCCGAACGCCACCGGGGAGAAAAATCTTTTCCTTTCTGGTCTTGTCTGCCCCTAGATGTAGGAAAAAACGTCTCTGACGAAAATTCCTTTGTTCCGAGGGAAACCCCTTCTCTTTGTCTGTGGCTTTTTCTAGGATGTCGTCCAGGACTGACCCGAACACCCTATCACCTTCGCAGGCGATGCCGCAGAGCTTGTTCTTGGATGCCGCATCACCTGACCAGGACCTAAGCCACACCTCCCTTCTGGTGGAGTTTGAGAGGGCCTCAGATCTGGCTGCTAGTTTAATAGAGTCGACCGAAGCGTCGGCCAAAAATTTTGCCACCTGTTTAAGAACTGGCAGAGATGCTAAAATATCCTATCTAGGGGTTCCTGATACTAGGTGTTCCTCTAGTTGGTTTAACCAGATAGTCATGGACCTGGCTGTATAGGTTGAGGCTACTCTAGGTCTAAGGATGGACATGGAAGCCTCCCATGACTTTTTTAGTAGGGCCTCGCTTCTCTTATCCATTGGGTCCTTTAGGAGACCTAAATCCTTAAAGGGTAAAGCTGACTTTTTTGTAATTTTTGCTACGGGGGCATCCACTTTAGGACATTTGTCCCAAGAGGACATATCTTCCTCTGCAAAGGGATATTTTCTTTTTAGGACCCTAGATACGCTCGGTCTCTTTTCCAAATCGGTCCATTTCTTTATAATATTAGAGTGGAGGGGAAACACCCTCTTCCTCTTTTCTCCTAAGCCCTTAAACATTAAATCCTGTATAGTTTTGGATTGTTTAGACTCCTCTAGGTTTAGGGTTGCTCTAATGGTCTTCAATAATGCTTCGGTGTCCTCAATGGAACAAAGAGGCTTCCCGGACTCGTCTTCAGAGGAAAGAGGTTCAGACTCCGAGGGGAGCTCCCCTTCATCAAAATCCTCTTCCTGATATTCCGACTCTAAAGTAGCAGGCATGCTTCCCTGACCTATAGATACAAGTCAGAAATTTTGTTTAAATAAAAAAAGGGGGCTGTCTAGTCTGTTAAGAAAGGGAGAGGTACAGTCCCTTATCCAGTGTAAAGGAAGGTAAGAATTTTAACCCCTCAGTGAACTCAGGCTAACATAGGCATTTATCATTTCCCCCCAGAGGAGGGTAGCTTACCGGGCTGCCGGTCTTGGATGGATACGAGGGTCTGCGCATTGCGTCCTCTCCTGATGCAGGCTGCTCTCAGGACGCTGCCGATTCCCGCCGCTTTTTTGAATCTTCAGGGGAAATGAAGTTTTACTTCGGCGCCTGTGAGCTTGCGCTCACGTGACCCGCGATCCTGTGGCTTCCTCTCGCGATTATTCAGCAAGGAAGCGCTGCCCGGGGCTGCCTCCACTGGAGGACTTGTGCCTGGGAGACAGGGAGAACCGCACCGCAGTGCCCGCGATCCTGCTCCCCTAGTCGACCTGCCGGCGACCTTACTGATGGGAAAACAGAACGAACTCCCACCAGTGAAAACTCCACGTTTGCTCCCAGAGGGACAGGAAACAACTGGAGCAGGTAAGGGGAGGGGAGTATTTAAAGATCTCCACGTTGTTTCCTGTCCCTGGGGAGGCGGGGTATCCCCCTGTCGTGCCGCTGGGGGGGCATTTGGAAAAATTGAGATAATAACAGACAAACTAAAATTAAACCTGAATAAAATAATCTGGCAAGCAGGTAAAGATATGTCATTCAAAAGCATAGCTGCACAGGTGGACTGACAACCATTGGTCGGACCCCTGAAGCCATGGGGACGAAGCAACCACCAGGGGCCCATGGGGCCGGGATGCGAACCTTAGAATTAAGGACGGCTGGGGAAAATATTGGGGCTTAACCCAACGGGTTTAGTAATCAATCGGGACTCGATAACCTAGAAAGACAAAGACATGGGGTAAACCTTCTTAATGAAATGAGGCTGAAATGAACCGCAAGTACTAATCTGTAAAATATAAATGAACAAAAGAAAACTTCTGAAAGGTGTGCCATGGAAAATAGTATCAGATGGCCGTATGACCTACCAATGTCGATGACAATTGTGAAATCCTCTAAGCCAAGAGCCATGCGTGAGAGTCCCCCATGGCGGGAGCCATGCGTGAGAGTCCCCCATGGCGGGAGCCATGCGTGAGAGCCCCCCATGGCGGGAGCCATGCGTGAGAGCCCCTCATGGCGGGAGCCATGCGTGAGAGCCCCTCATGGCGGGAGCCATGCGTGAGAGCCCCTCATGGCAGGAGCCATGCGTAGGAGCCTCTTATGGCGGAACAAGTATCAGATGACCGTGCGAACTACGAATGGCGATGCCAGTCGTGAGGTCCTATAAGCGAAGAGCCACTCGTGCGAGCCTCTTATGAATTTTTTTTTTTTAATAAACCACTTATGCAGCACCAGAATGCCTGGGGACTCGCATAACCATGACCCCCTCCAACAGCAAACCTGGAACACTAACCAGCCTACAACCATGTCGTACCCCTAACAAACAAAACATGAAAAAACGGTCATGGGGCCCCCGGAACCATGAGGCCGGATCAGTCAAAGGGCCCCCGAAGACAGAGGGATGACATTGCGGTGGCGATAAGTAATTAATACGTAAGCCGGACCTGATGGCATATGAAGCGACTTGAATGATTGGATTGGCTAGAAGGTGGCCTAAGGAAGATGACTGCCAACAGGCGTTAAAAATATAGACATTAGTAATCCGAAGCACGTGCATACATAAAACACTAACCACCGCAAACCGTAAACATAAAATTGAAACAGAGATGGGAGAAAAAACAAGACCCTGAGGCATTGCAAGTTCACTAAGAGAAGTCTCTTATCGTGACAAACAAATAAACAGCTTGTGAAAACATAGCAGGAAACTTACTGGCCCACTGACCTCTGCTGAGGAGCTGTTTGGTGAACTGGGGCAGGAGACCAATCTGAGTGAATACGAACCAGAAGTAAAAGGAGACCAGTCTGAGTGAATATGAACCAGGATTAAAACAGAAAGTAGGCCTATGGAATGTAACAGACCACCGAGGAAGGGAACGTAAGCCTGAAAAGAACGCAGTTATGTTTGTCGGGAGAGAGGTACCAGAGCGGTGGGTGCAGACTGCCCGGTGAGATTGAGCAAAACCATGACGTAGCAATGAACAGGAGAATGCAGCTTTGAGTGTGAGCAGAGTACAACACATGATGTAACAACAAATGGGTGAATGCAGCTTTGGATGTGAGTGGTACCTAAAAAACATGGTATGGGCGCAGCTCTGGGTATGGGTAGCGCATGAAAAGCATGGTATAAAGCAGACGTATAAATGCAACCTGAAAGTGAGCAGGTTATTGACGTGATGCAAAAGCAGACACGTGGACGCAGCTCTAGTAGTGAAAGGAGTATAGGACAAGATGTGAAAGGAGACATGCGGACGCAGCTTTGGATGTGAACAGAATATTAACTTGATGTGACAGCAGACATGGAAAGCGGCTTTGGTGAGTGGGGTATACGACCTGGTGTAGCAGTAGAAGTGTGAACACAACTTTGGGTATAAGCAGAGCATGAAATTTGGTATAAACACAGCTCTGGTTGTGAGTGGAGCAAGGTGGGAACACCAGGGTGGTGCGTCCAGAGCATGAAAATGGAGTAACAGTAGCAGCTATGGCTGTAAGCCGAGTATACAACATGTAATAACAGGCATGTAATACGGATCCGGCTGTCGGCTGGGGACGGAATGAGATGTAACAGCCAACAGGTGAATGCAGCTTGAATGTGAGACCAATCTGAGTGAATACGAACCAAGAGTAGAAAAGTGCAGGACAGTAAGGACGTGCAGATGCAGCATAAGACATTAAATAAAAGCCGAAAGTGTAAATGCCGCTCAGGATAACAGCAGAGCATAAAAGTGCGGCAGGGTTTTTAAGTACATGGAGCAGTGAAATACATGAAGTCTAAAGATGGTGGTAGCAGGGGGAGGGGGGGGAGACACATGGCAAGGAACAGCTACAGCAAGAGGCCTAAACAATAACAGCTGCGTCCGATCTCCAAACGTGACGTCACGTGCAGCCCGGGTAACTCTTTCTTTACAGCAAACCGGCTGAAGTAACTTTACATACGAGACGAACGAAGCAAAGTGAAACTTGTAAGATTTATAGGAACTAATTCCTATTACCAACAAACAAAGTTGAAAAGAAATAGAAGTATTTAGGCCCAACGAGCAAACCTGAGGTAGCAGATTCTGAGGCAAAGACGGTTCCGACCGGCCAGGAGAGACGACCCCGGCCCAAACTACTTACATAGTATGGCGCATGCATACCACGGTAGCAGAGAGCAAAATAAAAAGCTCCATGCTGCAAAGAAATACTCCTACCACCAGAGAAGCTAGTTTGCTAATGACACCCAGCATCAGCTGTGCACCTGAAAACACATGCCTGGAAGTGAAGGTGTGGCTCGTATATGAAGAGCCTCCGCCCCTCCCACAAATGCAGGCTGACTAATCAGCCTTACCAACTTGCCTGCCAGCGTGTGTGTCAGGCCCACAGCATGTACTGTGCCCACTACTGCCAGTGTCCAGTTGCACCACTCATATCTGGTGTCACAGTAGCTTGCATTTAAAAAAAAACAAAACATTTTTTCACTCTAATCTAATTGCAGTTGCCTGCCAGTGTGTGTGTTAGGCCCACAGCGTGTATTGTGCCCACTACTGCCAGTGCCCAGTTGCACCACTCATATCTGGTGTCACAGTAGCTTGCATTTAAAAAAAAAATTCACTGTAACCTAATTGCAGTTGCCTGCCAGCGTGTGTGTCAGGCCCACAGCATGTACTGTGCCCACTACTGCCAGTGCCCAGTTGCACCACTCATATCTGGTGTCACAGTAGCTTGCACGCATAGTACAACTAATTGAAAAAAAAATGACAGGCAGAGGCAGGCCACCCCGCAGGGGCCGTCGTGGTGCTGTGATTTCCTTTGGCCCTAGAATAATGCCCAGTGTTCAGAGGCCACGTACCCTGAACTCGAAAAGTTCTGAGGACATAGTTGACTGGCTAACACAGGACACCCAATCTTCTACAGCTTCCGCTCGGAACCTTGACGCGTCATCCTCCTCCAGCTCAGCTTCGGGCACCTCTCAAGTTACCACTCGCCCGCCAGCCGCCACCACCAACACTAGCACCACAGCTGCTTCACTTGATCTGTCAGAGGAGTTATTTACACATCAGTTGGAAGAAATGAGTGATACGCAACCATTATTGCCAGAGGATGTAGATAACAGGGATATGTCTCAGTCAGGCAGCATTACACACATGGACATACGGTGTGATGATGATCATGTTGTACCCGCTGCTGCTTCCTTTGCTGGGTTGTCAGATACAAGTGAAGCGGTTGATGATGACGATATGTTCGTGGATGTCACGTGGGTGCCCGCTCGAAGAGAAGAAGAACAGGGGGAAAGTTCAGATGGGGAGACAGAGAGGAGGAGGAGACGAGTTGGAAGCAGGGGGAGGTCGTCGCAAGGAGCTAGTGGCACAGTCAGACAGCATGTATCGGCACCCGGGGTCAGCCAGACAGCACGCCAATCAACGCATGCTGTTGCCACCACCAGAATGCCGTCATTGCAAAGCTTAGCAGGGTGGCATTTTTTTTGTGTGTCTGCCTTTGATAACAGCCATGCCATTTGCAACCTGTGCCAAAAGAAACTGAGTCTTGGGAAGTCCAACACCCACCTAGGTACAACTGCTTTGCAAAGGCACATGATCTCACATCACAAACGCCTATGCGATCAACACATGATGAGTACAAGCAGCACAGAAACTCAAAGCCACCATCCTCCTCCTGGTCCAGCATCTTCAGCCACGTCAACCACTGCTGTCCTCCTTGCCCCCTCTCAACCATCCGCCACTCCGCCTCTCACCTTCAGCAGTTCCTGCTCATCTTCCCACAGTCAGGTGTCTGTCAAGGAAATGTTTTAGCGTAAGAAGCCAATGTCACAGAGTTACCCCCTTGCCCGGTGTCTGACAGCTGGCTTGTCGGAACTCCAAGCCCGCCAGCTTTTACCATACAAGCTGGTGGAGTCTGAGGCCTTCAAAAAATGTTTAGCTATTGGGACACCGCAGTGGAAGGTACCCGGCCGAAATTTTTTTTCACAAAAGGCAATCCCCAACCTGTACTCTATTGTGGAAAAGGAAGTCATGGCATGTCTGGCACACAGTGTTGGGGCAAGGGTCCATCTGACCACTGATACCTGGTCTGCAAAGCACGGTCAGGGCAGGTAGATCACTTACTCTGCGCATTGGGTAAACCTGCTGACGGCTGCCAAGCATGGAATGCGTGGCTCTGCAGAGGAGTTGGTGACACCGCCACGACTTGCAGGCAGTCCTGCTGCCACCTCCTCTACTCCTCCTACTCCATCCTCTTCGCTAACCTCCTCGGCTGAGTCCTCTTCTGCTGCTGCGTCTTGCTCCACATCAACTGCACCCCCCCAGCTCCCCAGGGGCTATTCCACATCCCGGATACGACAGTGTCACGCTGTCTTGGGGTTGACTTGCCTGAAAGCAGAGAGTCACACCGGACCAGCACTCCTGTCCGCCCTGAACGCACAGGTGGATCAGTGGCTGACTCCGCACCAACTGGAGATCGGCAAAGTGGTGTGTGACAACGGAAGCAATTTGTTTGCGGCATTGAATTTGGGCAAGTTGGCACATGTGCCGTGCATGGCACATGTGTTGAATATGATCGTACAAAGCTTTGTGCATAAGTACCCAGGCTTACAGAACGTCCTCAAGCAGGCCAGGAAGGTGTGTGGCCATTTCAGGCGTTCCTACACGGCCATGGCGCACTTTTCCGATAATAAGCGGCGAAACATGCCAGTGAGGCGCTTGATTTGCGACAGCCCGACACGTTGGAATTCAACACTCCTAATGTTCGACCGCCTGCTCCAACAAGAAAAAGCCGTCAATGAGTATTTGTATGACCGGGGTTCTAGGACTGCCTCTGCGGAGCTGGGTATTTTTTTGCCATGTTACTGGACCCTCATGCGCAATGCCTGTAGGCTCATGCGTCCTTTTGAGGAGGTGACAAACCTAGTCAGTCGCACCGAAGGCACCATCAGCGACATCATCCCATTTGTTTTCTTCCTGGAGCATGCCCTGCGAAGAGTGCTGGATCAGGCCGTAGAGGAGCGTGAAGAGGAAGAGTTGTGGTCACCATCACCACCAGAAACAGCCTTATCAGCAACGCTTGCTGGACCTGCGGCAACGCTGGAAGAGGAGTCTGAGGAAGAGGAGTCAGAGGAGGAATGTGGCTTTGAGGAGGAGGAAGACCAACCACAGTAGGCACCCCAGGGTGCTCGTTGTCACCTATCTGGTACTCGTGGTGTTGTACGTGGCTAGGGGGAAGAACAGACCTTCAATGAGATCAGTGAGGACGAGGAACGGGACATGAGTAGCTCGGCATCCAACCTTGTGCAAATGGGGTCTTTCATGCTGTCATGCCTGTTGAGGGACCCTCGTATAAAAAGGCTGAAGAAGAACGACCTGTACTGGGTGGCCACGCTACTAGACCCCCGGTATAAGCAAAAAGTGGCTGAAATGTTACAGAATTACCGGAAGTCGAAAAGGATGCAGCAGTTCCAAAGCAAGATAAAAAGTATGCTTTACACAGCGTATAAGGGTGATGTCACAGCACAATGGGAATCTAACAGGGGAAGAGGTGAAAGTAATCCTCCTCCTACCACGACAACGCCGGCAAGGACAGGACGCTTTACAGACGTGTTGTTGATGGAGGACATGCAGAGCTTTTTAAGTCCTACGCATCGCCACAGCCCTTCGGGGTCCACCCTCAGAGAACGACTCGACCGACAGGTAGCAGACTACCTCGCCTTAACTGCAGATATCGGCACTCTGAGGAGCAATGAACCCCTTGACTACTGGGTGTGCAGGCTTGACCTGTGGCCTGAGCTATCCCAATTTGCGATAGAACTTCTGGCCTGCCCCGCTTCAAGGACCTTCAGCGCAGGAGGAGGTATTGTCACTAGTGTTGATCACGAATAGGGATGAGCGAACCCGAACTGTATAGTTCGGGTTCGTACCGAATTTTGGGGTGTCCGTGACACGGACCCGAACCCGAACATTTTCGTAAAAGTCCGGGTTCGGGTTCGGTGTTCGGCGCTTTCTTGGCGCTCTTTGAAAGGCTGCAAAGCAGCCAATCAACAAGCGTCATACTACTTGCCCCAAGAGGCCATCACAGCCTTGCCTACTATTGGCATGGCTGTGATTGGCCAGTGCAGCATGTGACCCAGCCTCTATATAAGCTTGGGTCACGTAGCGCTGCACGTCACTCTGCTGATTCAAGCATAGGGAGAGGTTGCAGCTGCGACGTTAGGGCGAGATTAGGCAGATTAACTCCTCCAAAAGACTTCATTCTGTGATCGATCTGCAGCTGTGGATCATTGAAGTGCTATTATTGACTTGCTCACTTTTTTGAGGCTGCCCAGAGCGTTTTTAGATCACTTTTTTTCTGGGGTGATCGGCGGCCATTTTGTGACTTGTGGTGCGCCAGCACGAGCTATCACCAAGTGTATTTAACCATCGATAGTGTGGTTATTTTGTGCTATATACTACATCAGCTGCAGGCTGAGCCTGTGTCACCGAAGTGCATTTAACCATCAACAGTCTGGTTATTTTTTGGCCATATACTACATCAGCTGCAGGCTGAGCCTGTTTCACCCAAGTGCATTTAACCATCAACAGTCTGATTATTTTTTGGCCATATACTACATCAGCTGCAGTCTGAGCCTGTGTCACCCAAGTGCATTTAACCATCAACAGTGTGGTTATTTTTTGGCCATATATTACATCAGGGGCAAGTTGAGCTTGTCACCCAGCGCCTAAAAAATAGACCTGACATTTCTATTCAACCAAATCTGCACAGTTTTAGCTGGTCAAGTTATTTGTAGTGACCGTCAAAGCAGACTTTTTGTTCTGGGTTGAAAAAGCATTCCCAAATTTGCCATTCTGAAAATAACTAGTTTGTGGTATTTCAGGCCTACTTGAAATCTATCCCAAAAAGAAAATCTTACATTGAAGTTATTGATAGTGTCATTCAGAAAAACCTAAGACACACGCTAGCGTGCTGATAGAAGTGTCATTCTGTGATTAAACCTATAACTGTCACACAGCGCAAAAAAAAACAGATCTCACATCTCTATTCAACCAAATCTGCACAGTTTTAGCTGGTCAAGTTATTTGTAGTGACCGTCAAAGCAGACTTTTTGTTCTGGGTTGAAAAAGCATTCCCAAATTTGCCATTCTGAAAATAACTAGTTTGTGGTATTTCAGGCCTACTTGAAATCTATCCCAAAAAGAAAATCTTACATTGAAGTTATTGATAAATGTCATTCAGAAAAACCTAAGACACACGCTAGCGTGCTGATAGAAGTGTCATTCTGTGATTAAACCTATAACTGTCACACAGTGCAAAAAAAAACAGGTCTCACATCTCTATTCAACCAAATCTGCACAGTTTTAGCTGGTCAAGTTATTTGTAGTGACCGTCAAAGCAGACTTTTTGTTCTGGGTTGAAAAAGCATTCCCAAATTTGCCATTCTGAAAATAACTAGTTTGTGGTATTTCAGGCCTACTTGAAATCTATCCCAAAAAGAAAATCTTACATTGAAGTTATTGATAGTGTCATTCAGAAAAACCTAAGACACACGCTAGCGTGCTGATAGAAGTGTAATTCTGTGATTAAACCTATAACTGTCACACAGTGCAAAAAAAAACAGGTCTCACATCTCTATTCAACCAAATCTGCACAGTTTTAGCTTGTCAAGTTATTTGTAGTGACCATCAAAGCAGACTTTTTGTTCTGGGTTGAAAAAGCATTCCCAAATTTGCCATTCTGAAAATAACTAGTTTGTGGTATTTCAGGCCTACTTGAAATCTATCCCAAAAAGAAAATCTTACATTGAAGTTATTGATAAATGTCATTCAGAAAAACCTAAGACACACGCTAGCGTGCTGATAGAAGTGTCATTCTGTGATTAAACCTATAACTGTCACACAGCGCAAAAAAAAACAGATCTCACATCTCTATTCAACCAAATCTGCACAGTTTTAGCTGGTCAAGTTATTTGTAGTGACCGTCAAAGCAGACTTTTTGTTCTGGGTTGAAAAAGCATTCCCAAATTTGCCATTCTCAAAATTGTGGTGAACAGGAACAATGAGGAAAACATCTAATAAGGGACGCGGACGCGGATGTGGACATGGTCGTGGTGGTGTTAGTGGACCCTCTGGTGCTGGGAGAGGACGTGGCCGTTCTGCCACAGCCACACGTCCTAGTGAACCATCTACCTCAGGTCCCAGTAGCCAGCAGAATTTACAGCGATATTTTGTGGGGCCCAATGCCGTTCTAAGGATGGTAAGGCCTGAGCAGGTACAGGCATTAGTCAATTGGGTGGCCGACAGTGGATCCAGCACGTTCACATTATCTCCCACCCAGTCTTCTGCAGAAAGCGCACAGATGGCGCATGAAAACCAAGCCCATGGGTCTGTCACATCACCCCCATGCATATCAGGGAAACTGTCTGAGCCTCAAGTTATGCAGCAGTCTCTTATGCTGTTTGAAGACTCTGCTGCCAGGGTTTCCCAAGGGCATCCACCTAGCCCTTCCCCAGGGGTGGAAGAGATAGAATGCACTAACGCACAACCACTTATTTTTCCTGATGATGAGGACATGGGAATACCACCTCAGCACGTCTCTGATGATGACGAAACACAGGTGCCAAATGCTGCATCTTTCTGCAGTGTGCAGACTGAACAGGAGGTCAGGGATCAAGACTGGGTGGAAGACGATGCAGGGGACGTTGAGGTCCTAGACCCCACATGGAATGAAGGTCGTGCCACTGACTTTCACAGTTCGGAGGAAGAGGCAGTGGTGAGACCGAGCCAACAGCGTAGCAAAAGAGGGAGCAGTGGGCAAAATCAGAACACCCGCCGCCAAGAGACTCTGCCTGCTACTGACCGCCGCCATCTGGGACCGAGCACCCCAAAGGCAGCTTCAAGGAGTTCCCTGGCATGGCACTTCTTCAAACAATGTGCTGACGACAAGACCCGAGTGGTTTGCACGCTGTGCCATCAGAGCCTGAAGCGAGGCATTAACGTTCTGAACCTTAGCACAACCTGCATGACCAGGCACCTGCATGCAAAGCATGAACTGCAGTGGAGTAAACACCTTAAAAACAAGGAAGTCACTCAGGCTCCCCCTGCTACCTCTTCTGCTGCTGCCGCCTCGGCTTCTTCTGCTGCTGCTGCCGCCGCCTCGGCCTCTTCCTCTGCCTCTGGAGGAACGTTGGCACCTGCCGCCCAGCAAACATGGGATGTACCACCAACACCACCACCTGCGTCACCAAGCATCTCAACCATGTCACACGGCAGCGTTCAGCTCTCCATCTCACAAACATTTGAGAGAAAGCGTAAATTCCCACCTAGCTACCCTCGATCCCTGGCCCTGAATGCCAGCATTTCTAAACTACTGGCCTATGAAATGCTGTCATTTAGGCTGGTGGACACACACAGCTTCAAACAGCTCATGTCACTTGCTGTCCCACAGTATGTTGTTCCCAGCCGCCACTACTTCTCCAAGAGAGCCGTGCCTTCCCTGCACAAACAAGTGTCCGATAAAATCAAGTGTGCACTGCGCAACGCCATCTGTGGCAAGGTCCACCTAACCACAGATACGTGGACCAGTAAGCACGGCCAGGGACGCTATATCTCCCTAACTGCACACTGGGTAAATGTAGTGGCGGCTGGGCCCCAGGCGGAGAGCTGTTTGGCGCACGTCCTTCCGCCGCCAAGGATCGCAAGGCAACATTCTTTGCCTCCTGTCTCCTCCTCCTCCTACTCAGCTTCCTCCTCCTCTTCTTCCACCTGCTCATCCAGTCAGCCACACACCTTCACCACCAACTTCAGCACAACACGGGGTAAATGTCAGCAGGCCATTCTGAAACTCATATGTTTGGGGGACAGGCCCCACACCGCACAGGAGTTGTGCGGGGTATAGAACAACAGACCGACGAGTGGTTGCTGCCGGTGAGCCTCAAGCCCGGCCTGGTGGTGTGCGATAATGGGCGAAATCTCGTTGCAGCTCTGGGACTAGCCGGTTTGACGCACATCCCTTGCCTGGCGCATGTGCTGAATTTGGTGGTGCAGAAGTTCATTCGCAACTACCCCGTCTGTTCGCGCTTCCGGCGTTCACACCCTGCCGCTGCTCGCCTGTCTGCGCTACAGCGTAACTTTGGCCTTCCCGCTCACCGCCTCATATGCGACGTGCCCACCAGGTGGAACTCCACCTTGCATATGCTGGACAGACTGTGCGAGCAGCAGCAGGCCATAGTGGAGTTTCAGCTGCAGCACGCATGGGTCAGTCGCACTGCGGATCAGACACACTTCACCACCAATGACTGGGCCTCCATGCGAGACCTGTGTGCCCTGTTGCGCTGTTTCGAGTACTCCACCAACATGGCCAGTGGCGATGACGCCGTTATCAGCGTTACAATACCACTTCTATGTCTCCTTGAGAAAACACTTAGGGCGATGATGGAAGAGGAGGTGGCCCAGGAGGAAGAGGAGGAAGAGGGGTCATTTTTAGCACTTTCAGGCCAGTCTCTTCAAAGTGACTCAGAGGGAGGTTTTTTGCAACACCATAGGCCAGGTACAAATGTGGCCAGACAGGGCCCACTACTGGAGGATGAGGAGAACGAGGATGAGGAGGAGGTGGAGGAGGATGAGGATGAAGCATGTTCACAGCGGGGAGGCACCCAAAGCAGCTCGGGCCCATCACTGGTGCGTGGCTGGGGGGAAACACAGGACGATGACGATACGCCTCCCACAGAGGACAGCTTGTCCTTACCTCTGGGCAGCCTGGCACACATGAGCGACTACATGCTGCAGTGCCTGCGCAACGACAGCAGAGTTGCCCACATTTTAACGTGTGCGGAATACTGGGTTGCCACCCTGCTGGATCCCCGGTACAAAGACAATGTGCCCACCTTACTTCCTACACTGGAGCGTGATAGGAAGATGCGCAAGTACAAGCGCATGTTGGTAGACGCGCTACTGAGAGCATTCCCAAATGTCACAGGGGAACCAGTGGAAGCCCAAGGCGAAGGCAGAGGAGGAGCAAGAGGTCGCCAACGCAGCTGTGTCACGGCCAGCTCCTCTGAGGGCAGGGTTAGCATGGCAGAGATGTGGAAAAGTTTTGTCACCACGCCACAGCTAACTGCACCACCACCTGATACGGAACGTGTTAGCAGGAGGCAACATTTCACTAACATGGTGGAACAGTACCTGTGCACACCCCTCCACGTACAGACTGATGGTTCGGCCCCATTCAACTTCTGGGTCTCCAAATTGTCCACGTGGCCAGAGCTAGCCTTTTATGCCTTGGAGGTGCTGGCCTGCCCGGCGGCCAGCGTTTTGTCTGAACGTGTATTCAGCACGGCAGGGGGCGTCATTACAGACAAACGCAGCCGCCTGTCTACAGCCAATGTGGACAAGCTGACGTTCATAAAAATGAACCAGGCATGGATCCCACAGGACCTGTCCATCCCTTGTGCAGATTAGATATTAACTACCTCCCCTTAACAATATATTATTCTACTCCAGGGCACTTCCTAATTCAATACTATTTTTAATTTCATTTTACCATTATATTGCGGGACAACCCAAAGTTGAATGAACCTCTACTCTGTCTGGGTGCCGGGGCCTAAATGTGTGACAGTTGCCTGTTCCAGTGGTGGGTGATGTGAAGCCTGATTCTCTGCTATGACATGAATACAGATTCTGCGCTGACATAAGGCCAGATTCTCTGTTACAGGACCTCTCTCCTCTGCCTGGGTGCCTGGGCCTAAATGTGTGACAGTGGCCTGTTCCAGTGGTGGGTGACGTGAAGCCTGATTCTCTGCTATGACATGAAGACAGATTCTGCGCTGACATAAGGCCAGATTCTCTGTTACGGGACCGCTCTCCTCTGTCTGGGTGCCGGGGCTTAAATGTGTGACAGTGGCCTGTTCCAGTGGTGGGTGACGTGAAGCCTGATTCTCTGCTATGACATGAATACAGATTCTGCGCTGACATAAGGCCAGATTCTCTGTTACGGGACCTCTCTCTTCTGCCTGGGTGCCTGGGCCTAAATGTGTGACAGTGGCCTGTTCCAGTGGTGGGTGACGTGAAGCCTGATTCTATGCTAAGACATGAATACAGATTCTGCGCTGACATAAGGCCAGATTCTCTGTTACGGGACCTCTTTCCTCTGCCTGGGTGCCTGGGCCTAAATGTGTGACAGTGGCCTGTTCCAGTGGTGGGTGACGTGAAGCCTGATTCTCTGCTATGACATGAATACAGATTCTGCGCTGACATAAGGCCAGATTCTCTGTTACGGGACCTCTCTCCTCTGCCTGGGTGCCTGGGCCTAAATGTGTGACAGTGGCCTGTTCCAGTGGTGGGTGACGTGAAGCCTGATTCTCTGCTATGACATGAATACAGATTCTGCGCTGACATAAGGCCAGATTCTCTGCTACGGGACCTCTCTCCTCTGCCTGGGTGCCTGGGCCTAAATGTGTGACAGTGGCCTGTTCCAGTGGTGGGTGACATGAAGCCTGATTCTCTGCTATGACATGAATACAGATTCTGCGCTGACATAAGGCCAGATTCTCTGTTACGGGACCTCTCTCCTCTGCCTGGGTGCCTGGGCCTAAATGTGTGACAGTGGCCTGTTCCAGTGGTGGGTGACGTGAAGCCTGATTCTCTGCTATGACATGAAGACAGATTCTGCGCTGACATAAGGCCAGATTCTCTGTTAAGGGACCGCTCTCCTCTGTCTGGGTGCCGGGGCCTAAATGTGTGACAGTGGCCTGTTCCAGTGGTGGGTGACGTGAAGCCTGATTCTCTGCTATGACATGAATACAGATTCTGCACTGACATAAGGCCAGATTCTCTGTTACGGGACCTCTCTCCTCTGCCTGGGTGCCTGGGCCTAAATGAGTGACAGTGGCCTGTTCCAGTGGTGGGTGACGTGAAGCCTGATTCTCTGCTATGACATGAAGACAGATTCTGCGCTGACATAAGGCCAGATTCTCTGTTACGGGACCGCTCTCCTCTGTCTGGGTGCCTGGGCCTAAATGTGTGACAGTGGCCTGTTCCAGTGGTGGGTGACGTGAAGCCTGATTCTCTGCTATGACATGAAGACAGATTCTGCGCTGACATAAGGCCAGATTCTCTGTTCCGCGACCGCTCTCCTCTGTCTGGGTGCCGGGGCCTAAATGTGTGACAGTGGCCTTTCCAGTGGTGGGTGACGTGAAGCCTGATTCTCTGCTATGACATGAATACAGATTCTGCGCTGACATAAGGCCAGATTCTCTGTTACGGGACCTCTCTCCTCTGCCTGGGTGCCTGGTCCTAAATGTGTGACAGTGGCCTGTTCCAGTGGTGGGTGACGTGAAGCCTGATTCTCTGCTATGACATGAAGACAGATTCTGCGCTGACATAAGGCCAGATTCTCTGTTACGGGACCGCTCTCCTCTGTCTTGGTGCCGGGGCCTAAATGTGTGACAGTGGCCTGTTCCAGTGGTGGGTGACGTGAAGCCTGATTCTCTGCTATGACATGAATACAGATTCTGCGCTGACATAAGGCCAGATTCTCTGTTACGGGACCTCTCTCCTCTGCCTGGGTGCCTGGGCCTAAATGTGTAACAGTGGCCTGTTCCAGTGGTGGGTGACGTGAAGCCTGATTCTCTGCTATGACATGAATACAGATTCTGCGCTGACATAAGGCCAGATTCTCTGTTACGGGACCTCTCTCCTCTGCCTGGGTGCCGGGGCCTAAATGTGTGACAGTGGCCTGTTCCAGTGGTGGGTGACGTGAAGCCTGATTCTCTGCTATGACATGAATACAGATTCTGCGCTGACATAAGGCCAGATTCTCTGTTACGGGACCTCTCTCCTCTGCCTGGGTGCCTGCGCCTAAATGTGTGACAGTGGCCTGTTCCAGTGGTGGGTGACGTGAAGCCTGATTCTCTGCTATGACATGAAGACAGATTCTGCGCTGACATAAGGCCAGATTCTCTGTTACGGGACCGCTCTCCCCTGTCTGGGTGCCGGGGCCTAAATGTGTGACAGTGGCCTGTTCCAGTGGTGGGTGACGTGAAGCCTGATTCTCTGTTATGACATGAATACAGATTCTGCGCTGACATAAGGCCAGATTCTCTGTTACGGGACCTCTCTCCTCTGCCTGGGTGCCAGGGCCTAAATGTGTGACAGTGGCCTGTTCCAGTGGTGGGTGACGTGATGCCTGATTCTCTGCTATGACATGAAGACAGATTCTGCGCTGACATAAGGCCAGATTCTCTGTTACGGGACCGCTCTCCTCTGTCTGGGTGCCTGGGCCTAAATGTGTGACAGTGGCCTGTTCCAGTGGTGGGTGACGTGAAGCCTGATTCTCTGCTATGACATGAATACAGATTCTGCGCTGACATAAGGCCAGATTCTCTGTTACGGGACCTCTCTCCTCTGCCTGGGTGCCTGGGCCTAAATGTGTGACAGTGGCCTGTTCCAGTGGTGGGTGACGTGAAGCCTGATTCTCTGCTTTGACATGAATACAGATTCTGCGCTGACATAAGGCCAGATTCTCTGTTACGGGACCTCTCTCCTCTGCCTGGGTGCCTGGGCCTAAATGTGTGACAGTGGCCTGTTCCAGTGGTGGGTGACGTGAAGCCTGATTCTCTGCTATGACATGAAGACAGATTCTGCGCTGACATAAGGCCAGATTCTCTGTTACGGGACCGCTCTCCTCTGTCTGGGTGCCGGGGCCTAAATGTGTGACAGTGGCCTGTTCCAGTGGTGGGTGACGTGAAGCCTGATTCTCTGCTATGACATGAATACAGATTCTGCGCTGACATAAGGCCAGATTCTCTGTTACAGGACCTCTCTCCTCTGCCTGGGTGCCTGGGCCTAAATGTGTGACAGTGGCCTGTTCCAGTGGTGGGTGACGTGAAGCCTGATTCTCTGCTATGACATGAATACAGATTCTGTGCTGACATAAGGCCAGATTCTCTGTTACGGGACCTCTCTCCTCTGCCTGGGTGCCTGGGCCTAAATGTGTGACAGTGGCCTGTTCCAGTGGTGGGTGACGTGAAGCCTGATTCTCTGCTATGACATGAATACAGATTCTGTGCTGACATAAGGCCAGATTCTCTGTTACAGGACCTCTCTCCTCTGCCTGGGTGCCTGGGCCTAAATGTGTGACAGTGGCCTGTTCCAGTGGTGGGTGACGTGAAGCCTGATTCTCTGCTATGACATGAATACAGATTCTGCGCTGACATAAGGCCAGATTCTCTGTTACGGGACCTCTCTCCTCTGCCTGGGTGCCTGGGCCTTAATGTGTGACAGTGGCCTGTTCCAGTGGTGGGTGACGTGAAGCCTGATTCTCTGCTATGACATGAATACAGATTCTGCGCTGACATAAGGCCAGATTCTCTGTTACGGGACCTCTCTCCTCTGCCTGGGTGCCTGGGCCTAAATGTGTGACAGTGGCCTGTTCCAGTGGTGGGTGACGTGAAGCCTGATTCTCTGCTATGACATGAAGACAGATTCTGCGCTGACATAAGGCCAGATTCTCTGTTAAGGGACCTCTCTCCTCTGTCTGGGTGCCGGGGCCTAAATGTGTGACAGTGGCCTGTTCCAGTGGTGGGTGACGTGAAGCCTGATTCTCTGCTATGACATGAATACAGATTCTGCACTGACATAAGGCCAGATTCTCTGTTACGGGACCTCTCTCCTCTGCCTGGGTGCCTGGGCCTAAATTAGTGACAGTGGCCTGTTCCAGTGGTGGGTGACGTGAAGCCTGATTCTCTGCTATGACATGAAGACAGATTCTGCGCTGACATAAGGCCAGATTCTCTGTTACGGGACCGCTCTCCTCTGTCTGGGTGCCTGGGCCTAAATGTGTGACAGTGGCCTGTTCCAGTGGTGGGTGACGTGAAGCCTGATTCTCTGCTATGACATGAAGACAGATTCTGCGCTGACATAAGGCCAGATTCTCTGTTCCGGGACCGCTCTCCTCTGTCTGGGTGCCGGGGCCTAAATGTGTGACAGTGGCCTGTTCCAGTGGTGGGTGACGTGAAGCCTGATTCTCTGCTATGACATGAATACAGATTCTGCGCTGACATAAGGCCAGATTCTCTGTTACGGGACCTCTCTCCTCTGCCTGGGTGCCTGGGCCTAAATGTGTGACAGTGGCCTGTTCCAGTGGTGGGTGACGTGAAGCCTGATTCTCTGCTATGACATGAATACAGATTCTGCGCTGACATAAGGCCAGATTCTCTGTTACGGGACCTCTCTCCTCTGCCTGGGTGCCTGGGCCTAAATGTGTGACAGTGGCCTGTTCCAGTGGTGGGTGATGTGAAGCCTGATTCTCTGCTATGACATGAATACAGATTCTGCGCTGACATAAGGCCAGATTCTCTGTTACGGGACCTCTCTCCTCTGCCTGGGTGCCTGGGCCTAAATGTGTGACAGTGGCCTGTTCCAGTGGTGGGTGACGTGAAGCCTGATTCTCTGCTATGACATGAATACAGATTCTGCGCTGACATAAGGCCAGATTCTCTGTTACGGGACCTCTTTCCTCTGCCTGGGTGCCTGGGCCTAAATGTGTGACAGTGGCCTGTTCCAGTGGTGGGTGACGTGAAGCCTGATTCTCTGCTATGACATGAATACAGATTCTGCGCTGACATAAGGCCAGATTCTCTGTTACGGGACCTCTCTCCTCTGCCTGGGTGCCGGGGCCTAAATGTGTGACAGTGGCCTGTTCCAGTGGTGGGTGACGTGAAGCCTGATTCTCTGCTATGACATGAAGACAGATTCTGCGCTGACATAAGGCCAGATTCTCTGTTACGGGACCTCTCTCCTCTGCCTGGGTGCCTGGGCCTAAATGTGTGACAGTGGCCTGTTCCAGTGGTGGGTGACGTGAAGCCTGATTCTCTGCTATGACATGAAGACAGATTCTGCGCTGACATAAGGCCAGATTCTCTGTTACGGGACCTCTCTCCTCTGCCTGGGTGCCTGGGCCTAAATGTGTGACAGTGGCCTGTTCCAGTGGTGGGTGACGTGAAGCCTGATTCTCTGCTATGACATGAATACAGATTCTGCGCTGACATAAGGCCAGATTCTCTGTTACGGGACCTCTTTCCTCTGCCTGGGTGCCTGGGCCTAAATGTGTGACAGTGGCCTGTTCCAGTGGTGGGTGACGTGAAGCCTGATTCTCTGCTATGACATGAATACAGATTCTGCGCTGACATAAGGCCAGATTCTCTGTTACGGGACCTCTCTCCTCTGCCTGGGTGCCTGGGCCTAAATGTGTGACAGTGGCCTGTTCCAGTGGTGGGTGACGTGAAGCCTGATTCTCTGCTATGACATGAATACAGATTCTGCGCTGACATAAGGCCAGATTCTCTGTTACGGGACCTCTCTCCTCTGCCTGGGTGCCTGGGCCTAAATGTGTGACAGTGGCCTGTTCCAGTGGTGGGTGACGTGAAGCCTGATTCTCTGCTATGACATGAAGACAGATTCTGCGCTGACATAAGGCCAGATTCTCTGTTACGGGACCGCTCTCCTCTGTCTGGGTGCCTGGGCCTAAATGTGTGACAGTGGCCTGTTCCAGTGGTGGGTGACGTGAAGCCTGATTCTCTGCTATGACATGAATACAGATTCTGCGCTGACATAAGGCCAGATTCTCTGTTACGGGACCTCTCTCCTCTGCCTGGGTGCCTGGGCCTAAATGTGTGACAGTGGCCTGTTCCAGTGGTGGGTGACGTGAAGCCTGATTCTCTGCTTTGACATGAATACAGATTCTGCGCTGACATAAGGCCAGATTCTCTGTTACGGGACCTCTCTCCTCTGCCTGGGTGCCTGGGCCTAAATGTGTGACAGTGGCCTGTTCCAGTGGTGGGTGACGTGAAGCCTGATTCTCTGCTATGACATGAAGACAGATTCTGCGCTGACATAAGGCCAGATTCTCTGTTACAGGACCTCTCTCCTCTGCCTTGGTGCCTGGGCCTAAATGTGTGACAGTGGCCTGTTCCAGTGGTGGGTGACGTGAAGCCTGATTCTCTGCTATGACATGAATACAGATTCTGCGCTGACATAAGGCCAGATTCTCTGTTACAGGACCTCTCTCCTCTGCCTGGGTGCCTGGGCCTAAATGTGTGACAGTGGCCTGTTCCAGTGGTGGGTGACATGAAGCCTGATTCTCTGCTATGACATGAATACAGATTCTGCGCTGACATAAGGCCAGATTCTCTGTTACGGGACCTCTCTCCTCTGCCTGGGTGCCTGGGCCTAAATGTGTGACAGTGGCCTGTTCCAGTGGTGGGTGACGTGAAGCCTGATTCTCTGCTATGACATGAAGACAGATTCTGCGCTGACATAAGGCCAGATTCTCTGTTAAGGGACCGCTCTCCTCTGTCTGGGTGCCGGGGCCTAAATGTGTGACAGTGGCCTGTTCCAGTGGTGGGTGACGTGAAGCCTGATTCTCTGCTATGACATGAATACAGATTCTGCACTGACATAAGGCCAGATTCTCTGTTACGGGACCTCTCTCCTCTGC
Organism: Bufo bufo; assembly: GCF_905171765.1. Lineage (NCBI taxonomy): Eukaryota > Metazoa > Chordata > Amphibia > Anura > Bufonidae > Bufo > Bufo bufo. The sequence continues at coordinate 82,206,238 of NC_053393.1, read as the reverse complement.
CTGGGTGCCTGGGCCTAAATGAGTGACAGTGGCCTGTTCCAGTGGTGGGTGACGTGAAGCCTGATTCTCTGCTATGACATGAAGACAGATTCTGCGCTGACATAAGGCCAGATTCTCTGTTACGGGACCTCTTTCCTCTGCCTGGGTGCCTGGGCCTAAATGTGTGACAGTGGCCTGTTCCAGTGGTGGGTGACGTGAAGCCTGATTCTCTGCTATGACATGAATACAGATTCTGCGCTGACATAAGGCCAGATTCTCTGCTACGGGACCTCTCTCCTCTGCCTGGGTGCCTGGGCCTAAATGTGTGACAGTGGCCTGTTCCAGTGGTGGGTGACGTGAAGCCTGATTCTCTGCTATGACATGAAGACAGATTCTGCGCTGACATAAGGCCAGATTCTCTGTTACGGGACCGCTCTCCTCTGTCTGGGTGCCTGGGCCTAAATGTGTGACAGTGGCCTGTTCCAGTGGTGGGTGACGTGAAGCCTGATTCTCTGCTATGACATGAAGACAGATTCTGCGCTGACATAAGGCCAGATTCTCTGTTACGGGACCTCTCTCCTCTGCCTGGGTGCCTGGGCCTAAATGTGTGACAGTGGCCTGTTCCAGTGGTGGGTGACGTGAAGCCTGATTCTCTGCTTTGACATGAATACAGATTCTGCGCTGACATAAGGCCAGATTCTCTGTTACGGGACCTCTCTCCTCTGCCTGGGTGCCTGGGCCTAAATGTGTGACAGTGGCCTGTTCCAGTGGTGGGTGACTTGAAGCCTGATTCTCTGCTATGACATGAAGACAGATTCTGCGCTGACATAAGGCCAGATTCTCTGTTACGGGACCGCTCTCCTCTGTCTGGGTGCCGGGGCCTAAATGTGTGACAGTGGCCTGTTCCAGTGGTGGGTGACGTGAAGCCTGATTCTCTGCTATGACATGAATACAGATTCTGCGCTGACATAAGGCCAGATTCTCTGTTACAGGACCTCTCTCCTCTGCCTGGGTGCCTGGGCCTAAATGTGTGACAGTGGCCTGTTCCAGTGGTGGGTGACGTGAAGCCTGATTCTCTGCTATGACATGAATACAGATTCTGTGCTGACATAAGGCCAGATTCTCTGTTACGGGACCTCTCTCCTCTGCCTGGGTGCCTGGGCCTAAATGTGTGACAGTGGCCTGTTCCAGTGGTGGGTGACGTGAAGCCTGATTCTCTGCTATGACATGAATACAGATTCTGCGCTGACATAAGGCCAGATTCTCTGTTACAGGACCTCTCTCCTCTGCCTGGGTGCCTGGGCCTAAATGTGTGACAGTGGCCTGTTCCAGTGGTGGGTGACATGAAGCCTGATTCTCTGCTATGACATGAAGACAGATTCTGCGCTGACATAAGGCCAGATTCTCTGTTACGGGACCTCTCTCCTCTGCCTGGGTGCCTGGGCCTTAATGTGTGACAGTGGCCTGTTCCAGTGGTGGGTGACGTGAAGCCTGATTCTCTGCTATGACATGAATACAGATTCTGCGCTGACATAAGGCCAGATTCTCTGTTACGGGACCTCTCTCCTCTGCCTGGGTGCCTGGGCCTAAATGTGTGACAGTGGCCTGTTCCAGTGGTGGGTGACGTGAAGCCTGATTCTCTGCTATGACATGAAGACAGATTCTGCGCTGACATAAGGCCAGATTCTCTGTTAAGGGACCTCTCTCCTCTGTCTGGGTGCCGGGGCCTAAATGTGTGACAGTGGCCTGTTCCAGTGGTGGGTGACGTGAAGCCTGATTCTCTGCTATGACATGAATACAGATTCTGCACTGACATAAGGCCAGATTCTCTGTTACGGGACCTCTCTCCTCTGCCTGGGTGCCTGGGCCTAAATGAGTGACAGTGGCCTGTTCCAGTGGTGGGTGACGTGAAGCCTGATTCTCTGCTATGACATGAAGACAGATTCTGCGCTGACATAAGGCCAGATTCTCTGTTACGGGACCGCTCTCCTCTGTCTGGGTGCCTGGGCCTAAATGTGTGACAGTGGCCTGTTCCAGTGGTGGGTGACGTGAAGCCTGATTCTCTGCTATGACATGAAGACAGATTCTGCGCTGACATAAGGCCAGATTCTCTGTTCCGGGACCGCTCTCCTCTGTCTGGGTGCCGGGGCCTAAATGTGTGACAGTGGCCTGTTCCAGTGGTGGGTGACGTGAAGCCTGATTCTCTGCTATGACATGAATACAGATTCTGCGCTGACATAAGGCCAGATTCTCTGTTACGGGACCTCTCTCCTCTGCCTGGGTGCTTGGTCCTAAATGTGTGACAGTGGCCTGTTCCAGTGGTGGGTGACGTGAAGCCTGATTCTCTGCTATGACATGAATACAGATTCTGCGCTGACATAAGGCCAGATTCTCTGTTACGGGACCTCTCTCCTCTGCCTGGGTGCCTGGGCCTAAATGTGTGACAGTGGCCTGTTCCAGTGGTGGGTGATGTGAAGCCTGATTCTCTGCTATGACATGAATACAGATTCTGCGCTGACATAAGGCCAGATTCTCTGTTACGGGACCTCTCTCCTCTGCCTGGGTGCCTGGGCCTAAATGTGTGACAGTGGCCTGTTCCAGTGGTGGGTGACGTGAAGCCTGATTCTCTGCTATGACATGAATACAGATTCTGCGCTGACATAAGGCCAGATTCTCTGTTACGGGACCTCTTTCCTCTGCCTGGGTGCCTGGGCCTAAATGTGTGACAGTGGCCTGTTCCAGTGGTGGGTGACGTGAAGCCTGATTCTCTGCTATGACATGAATACAGATTCTGCGCTGACATAAGGCCAGATTCTCTGTTACGGGACCTCTCTCCTCTGCCTGGGTGCCGGGGCCTAAATGTGTGACAGTGGCCTGTTCCAGTGGTGGGTGACGTGAAGCCTGATTCTCTGCTATGACATGAAGACAGATTCTGCGCTGACATAAGGCCAGATTCTCTGTTACGGGACCTCTCTCCTCTGCCTGGGTGCCTGGGCCTAAATGTGTGACAGTGGCCTGTTCCAGTGGTGGGTGACGTGAAGCCTGATTCTCTGCTATGACATGAAGACAGATTCTGCGCTGACATAAGGCCAGATTCTCTGTTACGGGACCTCTCTCCTCTGCCTGGGTGCCTGGGCCTAAATGTGTAACAGTGGCCTGTTCCAGTGGTGGGTGACGTGAAGCCTGATTCTCTGCTATGACATGAATACAGATTCTGCGCTGACATAAGGCCAGATTCTCTGTTACGGGACCTCTTTCCTCTGCCTGGGTGCCTGGGCCTAAATGTGTGACAGTGGCCTGTTCCAGTGGTGGGTGACGTGAAGCCTGATTCTCTGCTATGACATGAATACAGATTCTGCGCTGACATAAGGCCAGATTCTCTGTTACGGGACCTCTCTCCTCTGCCTGGGTGCCTGGGCCTAAATGTGTGACAGTGGCCTGTTCCAGTGGTGGGTGACGTGAAGCCTGATTCTCTGCTATGACATGAATACAGATTCTGCGCTGACATAAGGCCAGATTCTCTGTTACGGGACCTCTCTCCTCTGCCTGGGTGCCTGGGCCTAAATGTGTGACAGTGGCCTGTTCCAGTGGTGGGTGACGTGAAGCCTGATTCTCTGCTATGACATGAAGACAGATTCTGCGCTGACATAAGGCCAGATTCTCTGTTACGGGACCGCTCTCCTCTGTCTGGGTGCCTGGGCCTAAATGTGTGACAGTGGCCTGTTCCAGTGGTGGGTGACGTGAAGCCTGATTCTCTGCTATGACATGAATACAGATTCTGCGCTGACATAAGGCCAGATTCTCTGTTACGGGACCTCTCTCCTCTGCCTGGGTGCCTGGGCCTAAATGTGTGACAGTGGCCTGTTCCAGTGGTGGGTGACGTGAAGCCTGATTCTCTGCTTTGACATGAATACAGATTCTGCGCTGACATAAGGCCAGATTCTCTGTTACGGGACCTCTCTCCTCTGCCTGGGTGCCTGGGCCTAAATGTGTGACAGTGGCCTGTTCCAGTGGTGGGTGACGTGAAGCCTGATTCTCTGCTATGACATGAAGACAGATTCTGCGCTGACATAAGGCCAGATTCTCTGTTACAGGACCTCTCTCCTCTGCCTGGGTGCCTGGGCCTAAATGTGTGACAGTGGCCTGTTCCAGTGGTGGGTGACGTGAAGCCTGATTCTCTGCTATGACATGAATACAGATTCTGCGCTGACATAAGGCCAGATTCTCTGTTACGGGACCTCTCTCCTCTGCCTGGGTGCCTGGGCCTAAATGTGTGACAGTGGCCTGTTCCAGTGGTGGGTGACATGAAGCCTGATTCTCTGCTATGACATGAATACAGATTCTGCGCTGACATAAGGCCAGATTCTCTGTTACGGGACCTCTCTCCTCTGCCTGGGTGCCTGGGCCTAAATGTGTGACAGTGGCCTGTTCCAGTGGTGGGTGACGTGAAGCCTGATTCTCTGCTATGACATGAAGACAGATTCTGCGCTGACATAAGGCCAGATTCTCTGTTAAGGGACCGCTCTCCTCTGTCTGGGTGCCGGGGCCTAAATGTGTGACAGTGGCCTGTTCCAGTGGTGGGTGACGTGAAGCCTGATTCTCTGCTATGACATGAATACAGATTCTGCACTGACATAAGGCCAGATTCTCTGTTACGGGACCTCTCTCCTCTGCCTGGGTGCCTGGGCCTAAATGAGTGACAGTGGCCTGTTCCAGTGGTGGGTGACGTGAAGCCTGATTCTCTGCTATGACATGAAGACAGATTCTGCGCTGACATAAGGCCAGATTCTCTGTTACGGGACCGCTCTCCTCTGTCTGGGTGCCGGGGCCTAAATGTGTGACAGTGGCCTGTTCCAGTGGTGGGTGACGTGAAGCCTGATTCTCTGCTATGACATGAAGACAGATTCTGCGCTGACATAAGGCCAGATTCTCTGTTCCGCGACCGCTCTCCTCTGTCTGGGTGCCGGGGCCTAAATGTGTGACAGTGGCCTTTCCAGTGGTGGGTGACGTGAAGCCTGATTCTCTGCTATGACATGAATACAGATTCTGCGCTGACATAAGGCCAGATTCTCTGTTACGGGACCTCTCTCCTCTGCCTGGGTGCCTGGTCCTAAATGTGTGACAGTGGCCTGTTCCAGTGGTGGGTGACGTGAAGCCTGATTCTCTGCTATGACATGAAGACAGATTCTGCGCTGACATAAGGCCAGATTCTCTGTTACGGGACCGCTCTCCTCTGTCTTGGTGCCGGGGCCTAAATGTGTGACAGTGGCCTGTTCCAGTGGTGGGTGACGTGAAGCCTGATTCTCTGCTATGACATGAATACAGATTCTGCGCTGACATAAGGCCAGATTCTCTGTTACGGGACCTCTCTCCTCTGCCTGGGTGCCTGGGCCTAAATGTGTGACAGTGGCCTGTTCCAGTGGTGGGTGACGTGAAGCCTGATTCTCTGCTATGACATGAATACAGATTCTGCGCTGACATAAGGCCAGATTCTCTGTTACGGGACCTCTCTCCTCTGCCTGGGTGCCGGGGCCTAAATGTGTGACAGTGGCCTGTTCCAGTGGTGGGTGACGTGAAGCCTGATTCTCTGCTATGACATGAATACAGATTCTGCGCTGACATAAGGCCAGATTCTCTGTTACGGGACCTCTCTCCTCTGCCTGGGTGCCTGCGCCTAAATGTGTGACAGTGGCCTGTTCCAGTGGTGGGTGACGTGAAGCCTGATTCTCTGCTATGACATGAAGACAGATTCTGCGCTGACATAAGGCCAGATTCTCTGTTACGGGACCGCTCTCCCCTGTCTGGGTGCCGGGGCCTAAATGTGTGACAGTGGCCTGTTCCAGTGGTGGGTGACGTGAAGCCTGATTCTCTGTTATGACATGAATACAGATTCTGCGCTGACATAAGGCCAGATTCTCTGTTACGGGACCTCTCTCCTCTGCCTGGGTGCCAGGGCCTAAATGTGTGACAGTGGCCTGTTCCAGTGGTGGGTGACGTGATGCCTGATTCTCTGCTATGACATGAAGACAGATTCTGCGCTGACATAAGGCCAGATTCTCTGTTACGGGACCGCTCTCCTCTGTCTGGGTGCCTGGGCCTAAATGTGTGACAGTGGCCTGTTCCAGTGGTGGGTGACGTGAAGCCTGATTCTCTGCTATGACATGAATACAGATTCTGCGCTGACATAAGGCCAGATTCTCTGTTACAGGACCTCTCTCCTCTGCCTGGGTGCCTGGGACTAAATGTGTGACAGTGGCCTGTTCCAGTGGTGGGTGACGTGAAGCCCGATTCTCTGCTATGACATGAAGACAGATTCTGCGCTGACATAAGGCCAGATTCTCTGTTACGGGACCGCTCTCCTCTGTCTGGGTGCCGGGGCCTAAATGTGTCACAGTGGCCTGTTCCAGTGGTGGGTGACGTGAAGCCTGATTCTCTGTTATGACATGAATACAGATTCTGCGCTGACATAAGGCCAGATTCTCTGTTACGGGACCTCTCTCCTCTGCCTGGGTGCCTGGGCCTAAATGTGTGACAGTGGCCTGTTCCAGTGGTGGGTGACGTGAAGCCTGATTCTCTGCTATGACATGAAGACAGATTCTGCGCTGACATAAGACCAGATTCTCTGTTACGGGACCGCTCTCCTCTGTCTGGGTGCCAGGGCCTAAATGTGTGACAGTGGCCTGTTCCAGTGGTGGGTGATGTGAAGCCTGATTCTCTGCTATGACATGAAGACAGATTCTGCGCTGATATAAGGCCAGATTCTCTTTTACGGGACCGCTCTCCTCTGTCTGGGTGCCGGGGCCTAAATGTGTGACAGTGGCCTGTTCCAGTGGTGGGTGACGTGAAGCCTGATTCTCTGCTATGACATGAATACAGATTCTGCGCTGACATAAGGCCAGATTCTCTGTTACGGGACCTCTCTCCTCTGCCTGGGTGCCTGGGCCTAAATGTGTGACAGTGGCCTGTTCCAGTGGTGGGTGACGTGAAGCCTGATTCTCTGCTATGACATGAAGACAGATTCTGCGCTGACATAAGGCCAGATTCTCTGTTACGGGACCTCTCTCCTCTGCCTGGGTGCCTGGGCCTAAATGTGTGACAGTGGCCTGTTCCAGTGGTGGGTGATGTGAAGCCTGATTCTCTGCTATGACATGAATACAGATTCTGCGCTGACATAAGGCCAGATTCTCTGTTACGGGACCTCTCTCCTCTGCCTGGGTGCCTGGGCCTAAATGTGTGACAGTGGCCTGTTCCAGTGGTGGGTGACGTGAAGCCTGATTCTCTGCTATGACATGAATACAGATTCTGCGCTGACATAAGGCCAGATTCTCTGTTACGGGACCTCTTTCCTCTGCCTGGGTGCCTGGGCCTAAATGTGTGACAGTGGCCTGTTCCAGTGGTGGGTGACGTGAAGCCTGATTCTCTGCTATGACATGAATACAGATTCTGCGCTGACATAAGGCCAGATTCTCTGTTACGGGACCTCTCTCCTCTGCCTGGGTGCCGGGGCCTAAATGTGTGACAGTGGCCTGTTCCAGTGGTGGGTGACGTGAAGCCTGATTCTCTGCTATGACATGAAGACAGATTCTGCGCTGACATAAGGCCAGATTCTCTGTTACGGGACCTCTCTCCTCTGCCTGGGTGCCTGGGCCTAAATGTGTGACAGTGGCCTGTTCCAGTGGTGGGTGACGTGAAGCCTGATTCTCTGCTATGACATGAAGACAGATTCTGCGCTGACATAAGGCCAGATTCTCTGTTACGGGACCTCTCTCCTCTGCCTGGGTGCCTGGGCCTAAATGTGTGACAGTGGCCTGTTCCAGTGGTGGGTGACGTGAAGCCTGATTCTCTGCTATGACATGAATACAGATTCTGCGCTGACATAAGGCCAGATTCTCTGTTACGGGACCTCTTTCCTCTGCCTGGGTGCCGGGGCCTAAATGTGTGACAGTGGCCTGTTCCAGTGGTGGGTGACGTGAAGCCTGATTCTCTGCTATGACATGAATACAGATTCTGCGCTGACATAAGGCCAGATTCTCTGTTACGGGACCTCTCTCCTCTGCCTGGGTGCCTGGGCCTAAATGTGTGACAGTGGCCTGTTCCAGTGGTGGGTGACGTGAAGCCTGATTCTCTGCTATGACATGAATACAGATTCTGCGCTGACATAAGGCCAGATTCTCTGTTACGGGACCTCTCTCCTCTGCCTGGGTGCCTGGGCCTAAATGTGTGACAGTGGCCTGTTCCAGTGGTGGGTGACGTGAAGCCTGATTCTCTGCTATGACATGAAGACAGATTCTGCGCTGACATAAGGCCAGATTCTCTGTTACGGGACCGCTCTCCTCTGTCTGGGTGCCTGGGCCTAAATGTGTGACAGTGGCCTGTTCCAGTGGTGGGTGACGTGAAGCCTGATTCTCTGCTATGACATGAATACAGATTCTGCGCTGACATAAGGCCAGATTCTCTGTTACGGGACCTCTCTCCTCTGCCTGGGTGCCTGGGCCGAAATGTGTGACAGTGGCCTGTTCCAGTGGTGGGTGACGTGAAGCCTGATTCTCTGCTTTGACATGAATACAGATTCTGCGCTGACATAAGGCCAGATTCTCTGTTACGGGACCTCTCTCCTCTGCCTGGGTGCCTGGGCCTAAATGTGTGACAGTGGCCTGTTCCAGTGGTGGGTGACGTGAAGCCTGATTCTCTGCTATGACATGAAGACAGATTCTGCGCTGACATAAGGCCAGATTCTCTGTTACAGGACCTCTCTCCTCTGCCTGGGTGCCTGGGCCTAAATGTGTGACAGTGGCCTGTTCCAGTGGTGGGTGACGTGAAGCCTGATTCTCTGCTATGACATGAAGACAGATTCTGCGCTGACATAAGGCCAGATTCTCTGTTACGGGACCTCTCTCCTCTGCCTGGGTGCCTGGGCCTAAATGTGTGACAGTGGCCTGTTCCAGTGGTGGGTGACATGAAGCCTGATTCTCTGCTATGACATGAATACAGATTCTGCGCTGACATAAGGCCAGATTCTCTGTTACGGGACCTCTCTCCTCTGCCTGGGTGCCTGGGCCTAAATGTGTGACAGTGGCCTGTTCCAGTGGTGGGTGACGTGAAGCCTGATTCTCTGCTATGACATGAAGACAGATTCTGCGCTGACATAAGGCCAGATTCTCTGTTAAGGGACCGCTCTCCTCTGTCTGGGTGCCGGGGCCTAAATGTGTGACAGTGGCCTGTTCCAGTGGTGGGTGACGTGAAGCCTCATTCTCTGCTATGACATGAATACAGATTCTGCACTGACATAAGGCCAGATTCTCTGTTACGGGACCTCTCTCCTCTGCCTGGGTGCCTGGGCCTAAATGAGTGACAGTGGCCTGTTCCAGTGGTGGGTGACGTGAAGCCTGATTCTCTGCTATGACATGAAGACAGATTCTGCGCTGACATAAGGCCAGATTCTCTGTTACGGGACCGCTCTCCTCTGTCTGGGTGCCTGGGCCTAAATGTGTGACAGTGGCCTGTTCCAGTGGTGGGTGACGTGAAGCCTGATTCTCTGCTATGACATGAAGACAGATTCTGCGCTGACATAAGGCCAGATTCTCTGTTACAGGACCTCTCTCCTCTGCCTGGGTGCCTGGGACTAAATGTGTGACAGTGGCCTGTTCCAGTGGTGGGTGACGTGAAGCCCGATTCTCTGCTATGACATGAAGACAGATTCTGCGCTGACATAAGGCCAGATTCTCTGTTACGGGACCGCTCTCCTCTGTCTGGGTGCCGGGGCCTAAATGTGTCACAGTGGCCTGTTCCAGTGGTGGGTGACGTGAAGCCTGATTCTCTGTTATGACATGAATACAGATTCTGCGCTGACATAAGGCCAGATTCTCTGTTACGGGACCTCTCTCCTCTGCCTGGGTGCCTGGGCCTAAATGTGTGACAGTGGCCTGTTCCAGTGGTGGGTGACGTGAAGCCTGATTCTCTGCTATGACATGAAGACAGATTCTGCGCTGACATAAGACCAGATTCTCTGTTACGGGACCGCTCTCCTCTGTCTGGGTGCCGGGGCCTAAATGTGTGACAGTGGCCTGTTCCAGTGGTGGGTGATGTGAAGCCTGATTCTCTGCTATGACATGAAGACAGATTCTGCGCTGATATAAGGCCAGATTCTCTTTTCGGGACCGCTCTCCTCTGTCTGGGTGCCGGGGCCTAAATGTGTGACAGTGGCCTGATCCAGTTGTGGGTGACGTGATGCCTGATTCTCTGCTATGACATGAAGACAGATTCTGCGCTGACATAAGGCCAGATTCTCTGTTACGGGACCTCTCTCCTCTGTCTGGGTGCCGGGGCCTAAATGTGTGACAGTGGCCTGTTCCAGTGGTGGGTGACGTGAAGCCTGATTCTCTGCTATGACATGAAGACAGATTCTGCGCTGACATAAGGCCAGATTCTCTGTTACGGGACCGCTCTCCTCTGTCTGGGTGCCGGGGCCTAAATGTGTGACAGTGGCCTGTTCCAGTGGTGGGTGACGTGAAGCCTGATTCTCTGCTATGACATGAAGACTGATTCTGCGCTGACATGAAGCCAGATTCTTTGCTATGGCATGAAGAGACTGATTCTCTTCTGACATGAAGCCAGATTCTTTGCTATGGCATGAAGAGACTGATTCTCTGCTGACGTGAAGCCAGATTCTCTGCTATATGACCTCTGTCCAATTGATATTGGTTCATTTTTATTTTTTTAATTTAAATTTTAATTCATTTCCCTATCCACATTTGTTTGCAGGGGATTTACCTACATGTTGCTGCCTTTTGCAGCCCTCTAGCTCTTTCCTGGGCTTTTTTACAGCCTTTTTAGTGCCCAAAAGTTCGGGTCCCCATTGACTTCAATGGGGTTCGGGTTCGGGACGAAGTTCGGATCGGGTTCGGATCCCGAACCCGAACATTTCCGTGAAGTTCGGCCGAACTTTTCGAACCCGAACATCCAGGTGTTCGCTCAACTCTAATCACGAATATTCGAATTTCAAATTTTTATCGCGAATAAAGGTAATTCGAAAACTCGCGAATATTTTAAATATAGTGATATATATTCGTAATTTCGAATATTCAAATTTTTTTTTTTCCTTTTTTTTTTTTATATTCGATTTTTTTTTTTTCATTACACATGATACCTCCCTGCTTCTAGCTTGTGGGCCAATAAGAAGACTGCAATATACTTGACTTTAGGAGTAGTGTTGTTTGCGAATTTTGATATTCTTGTTTTAGCAATATAGCGAATATATCTTATTTTTTTATAGTTGTAGATTTTTTCCAATCTTAGGCTACTTTCACACTAGCGTTCAGAGCGGATCCGTCTGATGTTTCATTAGACGGATCCGCTCCTATAATGCAGACGTTTTCATCCGTTCAGAACGGATCCGTCTGCATTATAACTTAGAAAAATTTCTAAGTGTGAAAGTAGCCTGAGCGGATCCGTTCAGACTTTACATTGAACGTCAATGGGGGGCGGATCCGCTTGAAGATTGAGCCATATGGTGTCATCTTCAAGCGGATCCGTCCCCATTGACTTCCATTATAAGTCTGGACGGATCCGCTCGCCTCCGCACGGCCAGGCGGACACCCGAACGCTGCAAGCAGCATTCAGGTGTCCGCTCACTGAGCGGAGCGGAGGCTGAACGCTGGCAGACGGATGCATTCTCAGTGGATCCGCCTCCACTGAGAATGCATTAGGGCTGGACGGCTGCGTTCGGTGCCGCTCGTGAGCCCCTTCAAACGGAGCTCACGAGCGGACACCTGAACGCAGGTGTGAAAGCAGCCTTAACTTCACATGAGAAAAAAATTACAACTATTAGACAAAGAAGAATATAGCACTATATTAGCTAAATTGCTCTATATTTGTTTTTTTTCGAATATTCGCTATATTGCTATATATTCTTGTTTTAGAATATTACGAATATTCTAAAAAACTAAGTTATAGCAATATAGCGAATATTTGAAAAAATAAAACGAATATAGAGCAATTTAGCTAATATAGTGCTATAATATTCTTTGTCTAAAAGATGAAAAATTCGCAATAAAAATTTGAATATTCTCAAATTCGAATACGAAAATTTGCATATTACACGATTATTACCTTGCCGATTTTTGGAGTAAAAAGAATCGTAGAATATAACGAATATAACAAAATATCGCGAATTCGAATATGACCCCTGCCGCTCATCACTAATTGTCACTGAGAAGAAAAGTCGACTAGGTCAAAAAATTCTAGATTACCTCACCTTTATTAAGATGAATGAGGCATGGATCCCGAAGGGACTGACAGTGGGGGATGCATTTGACTAAAAAAGGCCTGGTGAGATGCCTTGGGCTAAAAAATGGTCCACACGCTGCTGTATTTAATCTCTGCATGCCGGATGACTTGCGTGACTTCTCCGCCACCAACTAGGGTTCCAGCCGCAATGTTTTAGTGCACTTTCTGCCTGCAAAACATAAATTTTCAGCAGCAGCTGCAACAATACCTAATTTTTCAGGCATGTGTACATGCCTCATTTTTCTGGCCTCTGGTGCTGCACTGTGGCTGCAAAAACAAAAGAAAATGGCACATACATGTGTCAATTCCCCTTCGTGATCATTACCTTGTTGTGTTGAAGGGGCTTGCGTATCACAATGAAGCGATCACCTCTATGAGTGTGTTGGCAATGGCAATGTTGGCACAGATGAGATAAGGTCGTTGCTTCAATGTGAACAAACCAAGAGCGATCGGCTGGATAATTTTGCATAGAAAAAACATTAATTTTCTTTGTGATCATCTAAGGTGATCATTAAAGCCTACTAGGCCAACAATGGGCCCACACTGCAGAATCATTGTTTTCTGGGTCACTTAACTGTCACTGAACTACCTCAGCACGACCATAGGCTTTGAAAAACGACCATCGACTGCAATCTCCCAAACGTGTGCACAAGCACAGTCATTACTACACCAAGATTGACGCATAGAGGAATGAAATTTATGTCATGAGTGTGTCAACTATTGACAACTCTTTGCGGTTGTCTAAACTCTATTCCATACACGTCCCCTGATAGGAGACGTAACAGGGATTAAACTAATAAGAATAGTACTACTTAACATACCACTCATATCCGGTAGCACAGTACATTGCACGGCGCACGCGCAGTGCCCCAAATTGGAAGTAAGAGGACCGACCAAGCATCTTTTTCCATCTCCTGGTTCCTAAAATCTATTCCATACACTGGCCCCTGATAGGGGACGTAACAGGGATTAAACTGATAGGAAAAGTACTACTTAACATACCACTCATATCGGGTAGCACAGTACATTGCACGGCGCACGCGCAGTGCCCCAAATTGGAAGTAAGAGGACCGACCAAGCATCTTTTTCCATCTCCCAGTTCCTAAAATCTATTCCATACACCACACCGGCCCCTGATAGGGGACAAAACAGAGATTAAACTTGTAAGAACAGATTTTTTTTAATTAAAAAAAAAAGAAGACAACCTCTGCGGAGCTGGGTATTTTTTGCCCGCGTTACTGAACGCTCATGCACAATGGCTGTAGGCTCATGCGTCCTTTTGCGGAGGTGACAAACCTGGTAAGTCAAACCCAAGGCAACATCATCGACCTCATCCCATATGAGTTTTTTCTGGAGCGTGCCCTGCGAAGAGTGCTGGATCAGGCCGTAGATGAGCATGAAGAGGAAGAGTTGTGGTCACCATCACCACCAGAAGCAGCCTTGTCGTCGTTGATTGCTGGACCTGCGGCAATGCAGAGAGAGGAGTCTGAAGAAGAGGAGTCAGAGGAGGAAGGTGGCTTTGAGGAGGTGAAAGACCAACCACAGCAAGCGTCCCAGGGGGCTTGTTGTCACCTTTCGGGGACCCTTGGTGTTGTACGTGGCTGGGTGGAGGAAGAGACCTTCAATGACGTCAGTGAGGACAAGGAACGGGACATGGCTAGCTTGGTATCCAACCTTGTGGAAATGGGGAGTTTGCGGTTGTGCAAATGGACTGTTTGCGGTTGTTTGCGGTGCGTTAAACAGGGAGTTTGGTCTGTCAGAGTTTGGTCTGTCACTGTGAAGCGGGCGTAACCCTTACACTACCTGATCGATACAACATCATACCTGATGTTTTAAAGCACGTTATTCCAAACAATTTAGGAATGTTAGGTGATTTATGCCCTTTATGGATTAAAACCCGACTCTGCATCAACTACGTAATTTTCCATGGGAGTTTTGCCATGGATCCCCCTCCGGCATGCCACAGTCCTGGTGTTAGTCCCCTTGAAACAACTTTTCCATCACTATTGTGGCCAGAAAGAGTCCCTGTGGGTTTTAAAATTCACCTGCCTAATGAAGTCTATGGCGGTTCGCCCGGTTCGCCCGTTCGCGAACATTTGCGGAAATTCGGGTTTGCCGTTCGCGAACGGAAAATTTTATGTTCGCGACATCTCTACTTAACTTAACACCAGAACGAAGAGAAGCTGGATTCAACATGGTGCATCATCTCAAGGTTAGATGTTGAGATGAGGGAGGGATGAGAGAGAGAGGGAGAGATAGAGAGAGAGAAAGAGAAAAGCGCTTTTCTAGGACTCTGCAGTCTTAGCCGGACGGGAGCACATGACAGTGTTAGTTCGCACTGTCTGGAAATTTTGAATGCCCTATTGCTGGAGATCGATGGATTCGTGCAGCCACAGTTCTGCTTTCTGGAGGGAACCATGGCTTTGGAGTCTAGTGGGGAATTCACGGACAAACCTTTTCCCAAATCCAGACCTCAAAGGTCCCTTCTTTGGGGATGGTCCACTCTGAACCTACAGTCCCTTGGTGCCAATCTTTGAAGGGCTTAACAACTCCTCCTCCATAGATGGATTTCATGTACTGCTTGGCTGTCCTATACTCAGAAGTGGTACCCTTCTGTTCCCTAGATTTCCCTACACCCATACTCGAGCTTTCTAAAAGTAGGTGCGTCCACCTACAGTGTCCCGCGACACATGCCTGGACGGCTGCTACTCCCCTTTGTTCTCCTCTGAGTTGCCCTAGGGTTTCTGGCACCGACACACGGACTCCGTTCACCCTAGTTAGACCTCAGGAAAAGGAGTAGCAGCGTGAGGAAAATGCTCTCGCCGACACACGGCGGCCCTCAGAGTCTCCTAATGAGATATACCAGCCTCGGTTTTGGCTCTGAATAGTGACCTGACCACAGAATAGGGCTTCCAATTGACCTGGAGTGGAATGTGCGCACAGGAAACACACAGTACTCCTGTGGAAAAAGGGGCGCACAGAGAACACACAGTACCTTCTGTCGGGACGGGGTACACACAGAGAACACACAGTACCTTCTGTGGGGACGAGGGGTGCACAGGAAACACACAGTGGGGGAAGGATCAACAGAGAACACACAGTACCAGCTGTTGGAAAAGGGGGTCATCACAGAGAACACACAGTACCTCTGTGGAGAAAGGGGTTACTCACACAGCTATTGGTATGCCCGGGTGATCTATACCACCTTGTCTCCTTAAAAAAAAGCTCATCAACTCACTTTCCTTTGCCTATTCTATATAGTCAAGCTGAACAGCACACAAAGCCCTTTTTGCAGTGACTGATACAAAACCTCTCGCTCAGCAGCAACCCTTGAATGCCCTGTTTACTAGACAGGACAACGTCATTATCTCCAGCGGCTGATCAGGCTCACTAGAGACAACAAATGCACGTTTCTTTCATAGATTGTTCTCTTAAAAAATGTATCCACGCCAAACCAACAAATCTGCGTCTTGCGTGGGGGCCCTAGCCGGCGTCCATACATCAGCCAAGAAAACACTTCTCTGTTGAACACATCAGTCTTCCCCGGCCCACAGCCCAGCGCATAGCACATTGGACCATTCACCGACGGAGACCTCTGCGCCCGGCAGCTGTGTCTCCACATACACAGGAAGATATCCACTCCAATGGTTTACCCTGACACTGAGAGACATGATGACAATACACAATATATTAGAAACGCATCCTGATAAAATTTCCACAACACCCTAAAATGAGAAAAATTGCCTTTTACCTCATGGTGGTTCTGCTTTCCTCTGGATCAGGTTGGCAGAATAGTAAACTAAACTGGATGGACTTGGACATATAGGTGAAACTCGAAAAATTAGAATATCGTGCAGAAGTCCATTTATTTCAGTAATGCAACTTAAAAGGAATTGCATTAATGCAGCTTAAAATTAGAAATTTGTGAAAAGGTTCAATATTCTAGGCTCAAAGTGTCACACTCTAGTCAGCTAATTAGTCCGTACCCCCTGAGCAGAGGGTACCTCAAAATTGTGACTTTGGGGTTTCATAAGCTGTAATCCATAATCATCCAAATTATAACAAATAAAGGCTTGAAATATCTTGTTTTGCATGTAATGAGTCTATCTCATATATCAGTTTTACCTTTTAAGTTTCATTACTGAAATAAATGAACTTTGCGCAATATTCCAAATTTTTCGAGTTTCACCTGTATGTCTATTTTTAACCTTACAAACTATGGGGGTCATTTACTATTCTGTAATATGCCTAAATTAGGTATATTTTAGACGCAGATGGCCTGCCACTTCGACCGGCTCATGCTAGGACTAAAATTGTGGGTGTGATGTGGGCGCAGAAGGGGGCGGGCTTTAAAGGGGTTATCCAATTTCAAGAAAACTCCCCCATATGTGCCGGGCCCCCCACCGGTATTATACCCCGCTCCCCACTCCCGGCGCCGCTCCTGGTCCCCGCACCGCCACTGCTGCTTCTCCCTGCACACAGATAAAAACATCCGATGTGCTAATGTCAGCTGAACCTAACGAGCCTATTCCTAGTTTTATCCATGCCCCCGTTACTCCATAAATGTAACTTTTATAATATGCCCTCTAGGAGCAGGGGGGACGTTGCTCCTGCTCCTAGAGGCTCGATTTTTCCACCTCTGTCACCTCCCTCCCGGCCCTGAGTGCATGTAAAATCTCGCCCCTGCGCCGTGGCATTCAGTATTCAGCACAGGCATAGTAAGGAAATTGCAGCCAGTGAGCGTCATTCCTTCACTATGCCTGCGGCGAATACTGAATGGCACGGCGCAGGCGTGAGATTTAACATGCACTCAGGGCCGGCAGGAGGATGCGAACGCTGCCTGGCCCTGTCAATCAAGACTTGTAGGGAGGTGACAGAGGTGGGAGAATGGAGCCTCTAGGAGCAGGAACAACGCCCCCCCCTTCCCGCTCCTAGAGGCTAATTTGCATATTATAAAAGTTACACACATCGCTAATGTCAGCCAGTTTAATTTAGGTATTTCTGGTGACAGAAACCCTTTATGTCATAACAGGGCACATGTGAAAGAACCGCTTTAAAGGTCTGCTTTGGATAACCCATACTTGTTAGAAGGATTCGTTGAAAATAAGATCAGCACAGAGAAACCTGGCAATTTTTCTGCAGTGCCACCACAGGCAAAATTGAGCATTTTACAAGGTCTATTAAATCATTAGGTTTTCTGTGTAATACAAGGTCCTTCGTAGTGAGATACACTCTTCGGTATGGCTCTTCACTCTGGTAGATGAGGGTTCTTACTTGGGGACCCTACTCTAATAACTCAAAATACCCCAATAGGGTATATGAAAATGTTTTTTTTACACTAGACATGTCCTTCAGCCAAGAAATTCCATAAGAAAAAAATATATATATTTATTACATAGTCTTGGGAATCTACTGTTCAGACATTCTGATACTCAAGAACAAGTATGTTAACTGTTAAATTCTCAATGTTTATGTCATAGTATAAAGCTTTCTATCCCAATAACATTTCTCTTCTCTAGTCTTGTTATGCAATACCTACAGATGGCTTTCCCAAGACTACAAATTATTCTAATAACAGCTGTTTCTTTATGCAGAAAAACAGGGATACATGATTACAAGTATTCAGGATAAAATATTACAATGTAAAATCAATACGAATAGTAAACTGTGTGAGGTTTAAAAAGAGTGTCGGACAACTTCAATATCACTGTTTTCCTTGTTAATGTATGCAGGAAAATAGATCACAATTTACACAGAATTTACCTTAAAAAGATTTTAAAAACTCATTAATCGCTATGTGAGGCACATTGATCACTGACCTATTTCTCTGAATGCTGTATGAGCTATTTCTTGTTTCTTTATTTTTCTTATGAAAGTATTCTAAAATGGCACCCCTTTTTTGAGTGCTGTAAAATTACTCTGTACAATTTAACAGGGCATTCACCTCTAGACACTAAACTCTGGGCAATGTTCAATGGATTTTGAGGCATTGGATACTGCACAGGTAGGTCACCAGGGCCTGGAAACTTGACCACTGACTTACTTGTTAGATACAGTATATGCATGTGCAGTAGGCCACCTGTAGAGAGAAGTGATAGGTAGGCGTATATATAGATATAGATATATATTTGATATATATATATATATATATTTTTATTTTATTTTTTATTTTGCCCTGAATGGCCAAGTGGGATATGTATATGTATATCTTATACAGGCCCACGTTTAGCCTGTAGACCATGGCTTGCATTGTTAGGTTTATACAAACGCAAAATACAAATGTGATAGCACTCTGCAACCAGCATTCTGCCCTGACTCTATGCTGGATGAGGCATTGGTGTACATTTTGACCAAAGCGTAATAAGCCACTCACCATGTCAAGGTCGCCTCTATAGAGTGGTCCCTAACACTATTTCCTACCTGTTTATGGGCCATGATAGCCACACAAAGTCCAGGGAATGCAGGCTAGTATGCACGCTGTTAGCGGTTTTCTTCAGGCAGGTTTATGCTGGTACAAGATGAGGCATCAGACCTCCAACCCATGAATATTTCCCTGTGCAATGAATATCCAATTTGCTTCTGATCAGAGAGATAAATAAACAGCCCAGACCGAACTTAGGTTGTTAAATATCTGACATCTTTATTTTTCATCACATACTTATAGGGTTTTTTGGGGGTGGGCGCATATTGTTTCTCAAGGTCCAATAGGAACAATCCTGGTATTTCTAAAGAGGCTCTGGGAACATGTCACCAAATTACAGTTGAAACTTTGTTAAACAATGCTGGTATCTGCTGTATACAATACTTGCAAAAGAGCTATTTTACATTCAACATGTTTCCCTCAGTATGCTAACAAGGTGAATAGGCTATCTTAGCATGTTTCATTGTATGTGAGGTGAGATGTTAAATAGCTCCTTTGTTCAGAGATGCTGCTATTGTGTCCAGTACTGGCAGAGGGTGTGTTACGTGCTAATTTCGATGTGATGCATGCATAAGAGATGAGGTTTGTATAATATATGTCTTATCTGTGATGTATCAAACGATTTATGAAAAATCCCTTTCACACGCCAAGCACACTCTGCTTTTAACCCCGTCAGGTGCCATTACAGCTTTCATCGGATCCAGGGATGCAAGTACCAACATGCATGCTGACCCCACCATATACTTCTCCTGGAGCCAAATGGCTACTGGTAGGTTCTATATAAGCAGACTCAGTTTTATACTGACTTTAAAACCAGCCTCCAGGACAGATTGACTGGTCAGGTGTGCATGACTTCATGGAGATCGCCACGCCTCCAATATATACTACAAAGAAAAAATGTGGGTGATTGAGTCAGCACAGTTTTTCTACTTCTAAAAAAACCCTTTAAAGCGTTCAGGCACAAGGGCTAGCAAACAACAGATAAAAGTCTGGAAGATCAAAGATCTTGGGAAGGACAAACCTATAAGGCATCTGAGGCAAGCCTAGCAATATATTCCCTAATATCAGTATAAAAGTTACCACCCATATTAAGAGTCCATTTAACCAGTCGATCACTACAGTAGTACAAGCTATAGCACGTCCTATATAATACCATCAGTGGCCACAGGGTTGTGCTGACTCAATCACCCACATTTTTTCATTGTTAGGTTTATAACAGCTGTTACAAGGCCAGCAGCCATGTTGGAGGTAATTGATTTAAGGCTGCAAAGAGAGTCGAGCTGTCTGCCTAGTACCTGGGAAACAGCCAAACTGCTTCCCAGCAGGTAGTTAGCACAGAGATGCTAACGAGGATGGGCCCGTTTGCTGGTCAACTCAGGACAGGAGATTGCAGACTATCTGGCACCTTTTGTCAGCAGGGGGCTTCCTAACCAGAGATCTAGTCAGATCCCAAACAAGACATGCTAAACCTGTTTTTATAGCATGGGTTTGCCACACCTCTGCTCTATGGCCAAACACCTTCCCCCCTACTTATGATAGAAAAATAGTCCAAAATTTGGGACTAGGGGGAGAGGGCTTTCATGACCACAAACAGAGACAGATGGAAGAGAAACAGATGGACCGAGCAGCTCCATGAAGGAAGAACAGTGGAGCCGTGCAGCCCCTGCATTTACCCCTGGAATGGCTAAGTAACCCTCTCCCTATACCACCAAAGATTATTCCCCCTGCCCTGTATTACCCCTCTGATCATGTATCCCTGGACTGCACCGTATTAACCCTTGCAGTGGCACTCCCTGTAGCCCACAGCTACATCCCTGCCTATACCCCTGGCCTGCATCGTATTAACCCTTGCAGTGCCAACCACAACTGTGGTAACCCCTTTTACCCTGTAGAGACAGTGTGTCGCTAGGTGGTTGGGTGGGAGCTGCTAAATAACATGTGTATGTAAGTGTGCTATTTAGATAGTTTGTGGGGTGGAATTGTAATTGTGTATTGTATTGTGTTTAGTGTAGTTAGGCGTATTATTATAGTGCTATTATAATATATTATTGCTGTGTTGAAGTGTTGGTTGTGTATTACTGTGTGCGACTATAAGTATATATATATTTATGTGTCCATTGATATAAATATATATAGTTATTGCAGTAGTAGACTGTAGACTTGTATTTGTTTTAATAAATATACTTTATTGTCCAACATACAGTGTATAGTATTTCTGGTAGGCGCGTAGTTTCCCAAAATATTAATAATTAATACTTCCTTTAACACCACCAGACTCCCGAAGCTACAGAAAACCTTTGCCTATGGTTCTGATTAATCAGTCGTGTTCATTAGACTGACCCCATACAAATGCACATGTCCTTCATCACACATAACTGCACTGGGTTTTCCTGCTCTTGTAGAGATCAATGTAAACTCTTGAGACTCTTAAATGCGGCTCCACTGTGTTTTTTGTATGTGATCTCCCTAATATCATCTATTGTTTTGTTCATTGTAAACTACTGACATTACTTCAGCACCTCCATCCACCATCAGAATGTGGAATTCTGATGTAACAGTCCTACAGGCTCACCTGAGTCAGAGGACCGCTGGCTGGAGGTAGAAGTGGAGCCCAGTGGCAAGGACCGCAGGCAGGTAGTAGGTGCAGGAAGTCTGGCAGAGGCGTAGTCGGTAGGCAGGCGGTGGGTCAGGGCAGGCGGCAGTAAACGTGGTCAGACTGTAATGACCGACGACACGCACAGGGAGGAAAACAGGGAAAGCCCTGCCCAAGGGAGAGGGAAAGGTGGTGACCCCTAACTCACCTTGCGGCTGGCACCTGACTGCCCTGACGTCCCTAGACGGGTTCCTCACCCGTGCGGCGATCGCGTGCCTAAACCCTGGCTTTCCCTAATATGAGCCCTAGATAGTGAACAGGCCGGTGGGATCGCTAGTCCGCACCACTATCACTAAGAGGGAAACACCAGGGAGAGGACAGACAAAACAGACAAACACATACACCCAGGTGGGTGACCACAATAGACCAAAAAGGTCCAACAGGGATCCGGAGGGTAGCGTTCTGGACCAACTACCAGCGAACGCAGCAACACAGCTCCAGAAGGTCAGAATAGATGTCCAGGCAGGAAGCTCTATCTCTGGCAACCAGAGAAGTGTGAGAGAGGAATATAAGGAGGTCTGGGAGTGCTGGACAAGGAAAAGCTGAGGAGAAGGAGCTACGGATCCCTGAGTGAGCCAAAAGGGTTTGCAAAGCAAACCCAGAAAGCTACCATAAGGAAAACAGCCCTATCTTAAATAGAGCGTGCAGCCAACCGCTGCGACTTCCTGACCCCGGGTATAACGGAGTCAGGTGTGATTCTCGATACCCTCGTGACAGTACCCCCCTCTCTACGAGGGGCCTCCGGACACTCAGGACCAGGTCTCTCAGGATGAGAGGCATGAAAAACCCGAACTAACCTGTCAGCGTTTACCTCAGACGCAGGAACCCACATTCTTTCCTCGGGACCGTAACCTCTCCAATGCACCAGATATTGAAGAGAGCGGCGGACCCGACGAGAATTAACAATTTTGGATATCTGAAATTCTAGATTACCATCCACGACAACAGGAGGGGGTGGCAGCGGTGATGGTTCTAGAGGTGGAACATATTTTTTGAGTAACGACTTATGAAAAACATTATGAATTTTAAAAGTCTGAGGTAACTCCAGGCGAAAAGCCACGGGGTTGATGATGGCTACAATTTTGTAAGGGCCAATAAACCTAGGACCCAGTTTCCAAGAGGGAACCTTCAATTTAATATTCCTAGTAGACAACCACACATAGTCATTCACTCCTAGGTCCGGACCTGGCGACCGTCTCTTATCAGCCATGCATTTGTATTTACCTCCCATATTTTTCAAGTTAGCTTGCACCTTCTGCCATACCGATGAAAGAGATGACGAAAACCGTTCCTCTTCGGGAACCCCAGAACACCCACCCTCTTTGAAAGTACAGAATTGGGGATGAAAACCATATGCACCAAGAAATGGTGACTTGCCAGTGGATTCCTGACGACGATTATTTATGGCAAACTCAGCTAACGGTAAATATGATGACCACAACTCTTGGTTTTCAGACACAAAACATCTTAGATATGTCTCAAGGTTTTGGTTGGTACGCTCAGTCTGTCCATTCGACTGAGGATGGAAAGCTGAGGAAAAGAACAAGTGTACCCCCAAACGGGAACAAAAAGCTTTCCAAAATTTAGAAATAAACTGGGTACCCCGATCCGAAACAACATCGGAGGGGACCCCGTGAAGCTTCACGATTTCACTGACGAATACCTGAGCAAGAGTCTTGGCATTAGGTAGTGCGGGTAACGCAATGAAGTGTACCATTTTGCTAAACCTGTCCACTACTACCAAAATAACTGTTTTACCCGCAGACAAAGGTAAGTCAGTGATAAAATCCATTGACAGATGTGTCCACGGTCTATTGGGAATGACGAGTGGTAATAGAGACCCTGCAGGACGTGTATGAGAGACTTTCGCGCGCGCACAGGTAGAACAAGAAGACACAAAATCCAATACATCCTGACGCAACCTTGGCCACCAAAAACGACGAGACAATAGCTCCAAGGTTGCTTTACTACCCGGGTGCCCAGCAAGTGCCGAATTATGATGTTCCTTTAATAATTCGAAACGTAAGTTCAAAGGTACAAACAATTTCTCTGAGGGGCAAGAGACCGGGGCGTCCCCCTGGGCCTCTAACACCTTCCCCTCCAGAACAGAGTGTACCGCAGAAACAACCACTCCTCTTTGAAGAATGGGCACCGGATCACTCACATTACCCCCTCCAGGGAAACAACGAGATAGTGCATCTGCCTTGGTGTTCTTTGCCCCAGGACGATAGGTAATCACAAAGTTAAACCTGGTAAAAAATAGCGACCACCTAGCCTGTCTAGGGGTGAGACGCTTAGCTGATTCGAGATACAGAAGATTTTTGTGGTCCATAATCACAGTGACGGGGTGGACTGCCCCCTCTAAAAAGTGACGCCACTCCTCAAACGCAAGTTTAATAGCTAATAGTTCCCTATTGCCAATATCGTAGTTCTTTTCTGCTGCAGATAGTTTTTTAGAAAAGAAAGCACAAGGACGCCATTTGCCAGGAGACGGACCCTGAGACAGCACCGCCCCCACTCCCACCTCTGACGCATCGACTTCAACAATAAAAGGCTGAGAGACATCAGGTTGGACTAGTACAGGTGCTGAGGTAAACCTCTCTTTTAGAGAGGAAAAAGCAACTTTAGCGGCGTCAGACCATTTAGAAAAATCAGTCCCCTTCCTAGTCATGTCAGTAAGCGGTTTTACAATAAGTGAATAATTTTTAATGAATTTCCTATAGAAATTCGCGAAGCCCAAGAACCGTTGTAGTGCTTTGAGGTTCTCAGGAAGATCCCAATCTAAAATTGCCTGGACCTTCCTAGGATCCATACGGAAACCTGAAGCAGATAAAAAATAACCCAGGAATTGTATCTCCTGAACGGCGAAGACACATTTTTCAATTTTAGCATATAATTCATTCGTCCGTAGGACCTGCAGTACTTGTCTGACATGCACCTCATGTGTTTTCAGATCAGACGAATAAATTAAAATATCATCTAGGTATATTACCACAAACCTGCCGGTTAGATGACTAAAAATTTCATTAACGAAATGTTGAAAGACGGCAGGAGCATTGGTCAGACCGAAAGGCATAACTAGATTTTCATAATGCCCCTCAGGGGTGTTAAACGCTGTCTTCCACTCATCCCCCTCCTTAATACGAATCAGATTGTAGGCCCCCCTAAGATCAAGTTTGGAGAACCACCTAGCACCCGCAATCTGATTAAACAGGTCAGGAATGAGAGGAACAGGGTATGGGTCTCGGATGGTTATCTGATTTAATTTGCGAAAATCTAAGCAAGGACGCAGGCCCCCATCTTTCTTTGCACTGCTCACTCCACTCCAATATCTCCCTGGCCTGCCAATCCACCACTGGATTGTGCGCTACCAACCAGGGAAGACCCAGCACTACCGGAGTGGGAAGCCCCTCCAGAACATAACCTGAAAGCATCTCGTTATGGTGGTCCCCTACCCGAAGGTGTAAATTATGAACAATGTGGGTGAGGTTTCTCTGAGACAGGGGAGCAGAATCAATAGCGAATATGGGAATGGGTCTCTGTAACGTACAGAGAGACAAACCCAAAGTGCGGGCAAAATGGGCATCTATCAAATTTACCCCTGCTCCACTGTCTAGAAAGAAAGAAATAGTCTCCGTCTTATCACCAAAAATAATAACCGCTGGCAACACAAATTGCGATGTACGTATGGAGGAAACGTATACCCCCCGGCTGACATCCTCCACACCGCCTGGGGTTAGTAGTTTTTCCGACGGTCTTTTGTTTCTGAGGAAAGAAGGACAGACATTAATGAAATTACCCCTCTCCCCACAAAAAAAACAAACCCCACGCCTACGGCGAGCCTCAGGAGGACGGACCTGACGAGTAGTTCCTCCTAGCTGCATAGGCTCGTCTAAGTCCGTACAGACTAACTGCTGCTTGGGAGGGGTTACCAATTGCTCCGGTTTTTTCAACCTGTCCCTAAGGCGTCTATCTATTCGGATAGAAAGGGACATAACCGCATCAAGGGAAAAGGGGGTCTCATATAATGCAAGCGCATCCTTAACCCTTTCGGATAACCCAGAGCAGAACTGACTCCTGAGAGCCGGGTCGTTCCACTGGGTATCCGTAGCCCACCTACGGAATTCAGAGCAATACTCCTCTACCGGCCGCTCTCCTTGTAAGAGTCTCCGTAATCTTGATTCAGCCAGTGCGACTCGGTCAGGGTCATCATATATGAGACCCAAGGCCCCGAAAAACTCATCCACTGACCGAAGAGCCTGGGAATCAGTAGGTAAAGAGAACGCCCAGGACTGCGGATCCCCCTGCAGCAGGGAAATAACAACCCCCACCCGCTGATCTTCATTACCAGAGGAGTAAGGGCGCAGTTTAAAGTATAATTTACAGGCCTCACGGAATGTCAAAAACTTGTCCCTTCCCCCAGAAAATCTGTCAGGGAGAGGGACCTTGGGTTCCGCAACAACCTGGTTACCAGTAGCAACCGCTGGGCTTGCAGTCAGTTGCAATTGCTGCTGTTGCTGGAGGACCGACGCCTTCAATCCTACCACCTCCAAAGACAGGCCATGAAATTGTTTGGACAGAGCAGCAATTTGATCCATACTGGATTCTAAGTGGGTAAAAAAAAATTTTTTTTTTTTTTTTTTATACACAAAATAAGGGCCAGAGATAATGTAATGACCGACGACACGCACAGGGAGGAAAACAGGGAAAGCCCTGCCCAAGGGAGAGGGAAAGGTGGTGACCCCTAACTCACCTTGCGGCTGGCACCTGACTGCCCTGACGTCCCTAGACGGGTTCCTCACCCGTGCGGCGATCGCGTGCCTAAACCCTGGCTTTCCCTAATATGAGCCCTAGATAGTGAACAGGCCGGTGGGATCGCTAGTCCGCACCACTATCACTAAGAGGGAAACACCAGGGAGAGGACAGACAAAACAGACAAACACATACACCCAGGTGGGTGACCACAATAGACCAAAAAGGTCCAATAGGGATCCGGAGGGTAGCGTTCTGGACCAACTACCAGCGAACGTAGCAACACAGCTCCAGAAGGTCAGAATAGATGTCCAGGCAGGAAGCTCTATCTCTGGCAACCAGAGAAGTGTGAGAGAGGAATATAAGGAGGTCTGGGAGTGCTGGACAAGGAACAGCTGAGGAGAAGGAGCTACGGATCCCTGAGTGAGCCAAAAGGGTTTGCAAAGCAAACCCAGAAAGCTACCATAAGGAAAACAGCCCTTTCTTAAATAGAGCGTGCAGCCAACCGCTGAGACTTCCTGACCCCGGGTATAACGGAGTCAGGTGTGGTTCTCGATACCCTCGTGACACAGACAATCCAGATGGCAACGGTGGTAGCAGTTCCGTAGGTAGGGACAAAGCAGAAGAGTAGTTGGTAGGCAGGCGGTGGGTCAGGGCAGGCGGCAGTAAGCGTGGTCAGAAAATCCGAATGGCAACGGTGGTAGCAGTTCCGTAGGTAGGGACAAAGCAGAAGAGTAGTCGGTAGGCAGGCGGTGGGTCAGGGCAGGCGGCAGTAAGCGTGGTCAGACAATCCGGATGGCAACGGTGGTAGCAGTTCCGTAGGTAGGGACAAAGCAGAAGAGTAGTCGGTAGGCAATTCCTGGTCAGCAGTGGACTTCCAGTAGTAGCAAGAGCAGCAGATGAGGAGAAGCTTCATCAAGGCTCAGGAGCTCAATAATCAGCAAGCTGGAGTGCAAGGGGCTGGACTTATATAGGGAAGTACCAGGTGTGGGGAATCAAGGGTGATGAGCAAGGCTTGGCAAGACTGAGGTTACATAATACAAACCAGATTCCAAAAAAGTTGGGACACTAAACAAATTGTGAATAAAAACTGAATGCAATTATGTGGAGATGGCAAATGTCAATATTTTATTTGTAATAGAACGTAGATGACAGATCAAACGTTTAATCCGAGTAAATGTATCATTTTAAAGGAAAAATACGTTGATTCCAATTTTCACGGTGTCCAAAAAGTTGGGACAAGTAGCAATAAGAGGCTGGAAAAAGTAAATTTGAGCATAACGAAGAGCTGGAAGACCAATTAACACTAATTAGGTCAATTGGCAACATGATTGGGTATAAAAAGAGCTTCTCAGAGTGGCAGTGTCTCTCAGAAGCCAAGATGGGTAGAGGATCACCAATTCCCACAATGTTGCGCAGAAAGATAGTGGAGCAATATCAGAAAGGTGTTACCCAGCGAAAAATTGCAAAGACTTTGCATCTATCATCATCAACTGTGCATAACATCATCCGAAGATTCAGAGAATCTGGAACAATCTCTGTGCGTAAGGGTCAAGGCCGTAAAACCATACTGGATGCCCGTGATCTCCGGGCCCTTAAACGACACTGCACCACAAACAGGAATGCTACTGTAAAGGAAATCACAGAATGGGCTCAGGAATACTTCCAGAAACCATTGTCAGTGAACACAATCCACCGTGCCATCCGCCGTTGCCAGCTGCAACTCTACAGTGCAAAGAAGAAGCCATTTCTAAGCAAGATCCACAAGCTCAGGCGTTTTCACTGGGCCAGGGATCATTTAAAATGGAGTGTGGCAAAATGGAAGACTGTTTTGTGGTCAGACGAGTCACAATTCGAAGTTCTTTTTGGAAATCTGGGACGCCATGTCATCCGGACCAAAGAGGACAAGGACAACCCAAGTTGTTATCAACGCTCAGTTCAGAAGCCTGCATCTCTGATGGCATGGGGTTGCATGAGTGCGTGTGGCATGGGCAGCTTGCATGTCTGGAAAGGCACCATCAATGCAGAAAAATATATTCAGGTTCTAGAACAACATATGCTCCCATCCAGACGTCATCTCTTTCAGGGAAGACCCTGCATTTTTCAACAAGATAATGCCAGACCACATTCTGCATCAATCAAAACATCATGGCTGCGTAGGAGAATGATCCAGGTACTGAAATGGCCAGTCTGCAGTCCAGATCTTTCACCTATAGAGAACATTTGGCGCATCATAAAGAGGAAGGTGCAACAAAGAAGGCCCAAGACGATTGAACAGTTAGAGGCCTGTATTAGACAAGAATGGGAGAGCATTCTTATTTCTAAACTTGAGAAACTGGTCTCCTCGGTCCCCAGACGTCTGTTGAGTGTTGTAAGAAGAAGGGGAGATGCCACACATTGGTGAAAATGGCCTTGTCCCAACTTTATGGGGATTTGTTGACACCATGAAATTCTGATTCAACATATTTTTCCCTTAAAATTGTACATTTTCTCAGTTTAAACTTTTGTTTCGTGATTTATGTTCTATTCTGAATAAAATATTAGAAGTTGGCACCTCCACATCATTGCATTCAGTTTTTATTCACGATTTGTATAGTGTCCCAACTTTTTTGGAATCCGGTTTGTAGGTTTCAGGGAGGAATGTCCAGAGAGGACGGTAGCCTAGTAAGCTGGGCTACCGCCTGGGATGTGGCTGGTCACGGGTTCAAATCCCGACATCTGATCTGCCACTAACATCTCCACCCACCATCAGTTATGATTAAACATGATCTCCATGCTCTAGTAGAGAACAATGTAGACTGCTAACATGCCACTTGAAGATCACTGTAGACTGCTAAGATGATACCAGCACCTCCAGCCTCCCAGCATGATTACACAGGGTCTTCTTGATCTTGAAAGGTCAATGTATACAGTGAAAAAGCCATTAGAACTTCCACCCTATTAGACATGACTACACTGGATCTCCATGCTTTAACAGAGACCAATGTTGACAGCTAACACCTCTCCACATTTCCACCTCCACAGCATAATTACACAGGGTCTTCCTAAATCTTGAAAAGATCAATGTGTACTACTGTATAAAAAAGCCACCAAAAACTCCACACCACCCTTCCAGACATGACTACACGGGTTGCCATGCTCTTGTGGAGATCATTGTAGAATGCTAAGATGAAACCAAGGTTTTGGTTTCATTTTAGCATTCTGCAATGATCTCCACAAGAGAAACCTTGGTTTCATCTTAGCATTCACTAGACTGGGTCATCATGCTCTTCAGAAGATCAAAATGAACTCCTAAACTCAGGGCCGTCTTTAACGCGGGGCAAAGGGGCAGCTTCCCCGGGCCCAGTTGCTCCTGGGGGGCCCAAGACAGCTGCCCCTTGAGTCCCGCTGGTCAGTGGCATAGTGTAATGTGGGCCAGGGGGGTCGTTGCCCCAGGCAAAAAAATTCCAGAGGGCGCTAGCAGGGCCGCACCACCAATTAGGCAAAGTGAGGCAATGGCCCCAGGCGGTGTGACCCTGGTGACAAGTGGGGGGCGGCGGCAGGGCACAGGGAGTTGAGCGCTTCCATTGTGGAAGCGCTCATCTCCATAGTCATCTGTATCGCCGTCCTCAGGACAGTGATAGAGATAGATGCGGGGCAGGGGAGAGAAGAGAGGCGTCTCCTTCCCCGTTCCTCTGATAGGCTGCAGGCAGGATTATGTCATCGTGCCGCCTGAGTCGTACAGTGCGAGATCGCATCGCTGCCAGCCTGATTGAGGTAAGTATAAGTGTTTATTTTTTATAAGGTACTACTTACTGGCACATGATTGGGGGGCATCTATGTGGGCACTTGTTACTGGCACATTATTAGTGGCACTTTTTACTGGCACATTATTGGGTGGCACTATGGGGGCATCTATGGGGGCACTTCTTACTGGCACATTATAGGGTGCACTATGGGGGCATCTACTGAGGCCACAAAGAAGGGGTATTTTATATGGGGGAAGGGGGAGAGGAACACTATGGGGGCTTCTACTGAGGCCACAAAGAAGGGATATTTTATATGGGGGGCTCTGTATAAGGGCATTTTATACTGGGGCACATTATGGTGGGTACTATGGGGAAGGGGAGAGAGGAGTACTATCGGATCATCTATGGGGGACACTAAGAAAGGGTATTTTATACTTGCAAATTATGTGGGACACTGAGGGCATCTACTGGGGCACTATATATCGGGCATTTTAAAGTGGTACATTATGGGGGGGCACTAGGAAGAAAAGGGGAGAGGAGCACTATGGGGGGCATTTACTGTGTGCACTATATAGGGGTATTTTATACTGGCACATTATGGGGGGCACTATGGGGACATTAGCTCAACTGGGTGCATTAAAAGGGGGTATTTTTTTGCACTGGCACATTATAATGATAATTATTACTACTGGGGGCATTATGATGGGATTTATTACTACTGGGGGTCTATGGGGAACATGATTACTAGTATGGGTACTATGGGAGCATTATTACTTCTGAGGCACAGTGGGGACATGTTAGGGGCACTGTAGGAGCACTATTACTACCATGTGTGCTCTAGCAGAGAATTATTCCTATTGGTGGGACTTTTAGGAGCACTATTATTGTGGAGGAACCTTGGCACAGTATTAGCTTACCACAATTATTTTTGGGGGACGTTATGTTTACACTATTAGTGTCAGGTGCACTATTTGTTGGGCGCAGTTATTTTAGGGCACTGTGTGCCAATAATTATTGAAGGGCACTATCTGCATGGTACTATTATCAGGGGGTTTATCTGTTTCTGCAGTATAGTATTAGGGAGCACAGCGGCACAATATTGGGGGTGGTAGGATGATTTGTCCAGAAGATGGGAGGATGATGGAAATGTAGTAAACTAAGATTTTGTTTGTCAAACTGCAGAGGCGAGAAATGGCTGAAAAATAGTGGTCTGGTCTGAAGGTCTGAAAGGAGAATATGAGGAAAGAGAACATCTACATCAAAGAGACGTCACTGGATGTACGAGGTATGTGGCGCTGTATTACCATGTATGTAGGGGTGAATGGAGGGGTTAGTAGTACAGTACTATCTGCACATTGTAAAAAAAAAAAAGTAATCAGCAAAATACTATATATTTGTGTCAGAAGTTGTGCTTTTTTAATTTTTAGAATAATATACAGCCATTTTATTTGATACTTTTGTGCTGATTCTTTTTGTTTCTCTATATTAAGGGACACTATAGTCACCAGAACCACAACAGCTAAACGTAGTAGTTCTGGTGTCTATAGCATGTCTCTGAAAGCTTTTTTCAGAAAAAAAGGCAATAATAACATTACTGCCAAGGAACACCTCTAGTGGCCACTCATCAATTTTAAAGTTTACTACTCTACGAGATGTGTGGATTTTTTGTGTGTGTGTGTTGTGGTGGAGGGCGTGATTGCACGCTAGGGTGTGGGAAGGCGGGATCCAGGGGGCCCAAGTAAATTCTTGCCCAGGGTCCAATCAATATTAAAGACGGCCCTGCCTAAACTGCCATCAGAATCACCACCTCTTATTAGACATGACTGCACTTGATCTCCATTCTTTTCTGGAAATCAATGTGTAATGCTAAACTACCACCACAACCTCCCCCCTCTATTAGAGATCACTGCACTGGTTCTTCACACCGTTGTAAAAACCAATATGGACTACTGATGTAACACTAGCACCTCCACCCTCCATCAGACATGAATAAACCCTGACATCACAAAAAATTAAAATAAAATAAAAATATATATTTATATAACACTAAGACTATGATGTCCATAATGCACTATATACAGTGCTATCTTTTTTTAAGAATACAACAATCCAAAAAGAAAATTTATTATATGCAGGTTATTGTCAAGAAAAGGTTAATACATTCCCATGAAAAATGTTCTTTAAATCAAGATTCTGCCTGAGTGAACTGAGCTTGGAATTCCATCAAAGTGAATTGATAACTTAGAACCCTCTGGAATGTTCCCACGTGTATTTCAATTCTGTATAGAAGTGTTGCTTGAAAGTGTCTTTGACGAGCTCTGGCACAGAATGCAAAAGTTAGATAAAATAAGAAATAAGAAAACAAATGCCTTCCAATCATTTTATTATAGATGAATATTACATCTTGAAGGACAAGCAGACTTGTAATGATGATGGGTATAACAATACTAATTAGAGTCAGGGAATTTAAATTGGTTGCTCACGGATTCATAAACAAGCAGTGCCACTCTTGTCTATATGCAATGCATGGTAATGCATATCAGTCATTTTCATCTTAATATGGATGTTCTGGTCATTTACTGAAGGTGGAAGCCGCAATCCACTAGGAAAGCCAGCAAAAGGAGATCAGAAGGGATGCAAAAGGCTAAGGGAAAAAGGATCATAGCCAAAGAGTACAGCTACAGGTAGCAGGCATAGCATCGAAGGGTCAAGACAGGAATGCACTTATTAGTAGTTAGGAGTCAGGACCACAAGTACCAGGTATAGTATTTTGGAGTCTAGGCAGAAGCTTAATCAAAGAGGCAGAAGCTTAATCAAATGAGGTTGAGGAAAACAACAAAACTGCAATCCAAATGCACAAGGGACAAACAGATAGAAAGAAAAAAACCTTAATCCACATGCAACCTAAAAGTGAGATCCCACTTTAAGAGGCCACCAGACAAGGCATCATCTAGTGCATAGATAGCAGAAAGCTGCAGGCCCTTGCAGAAGGAGGACCCTGAGGAGAAGAAGAATCCAGTTGACTCAAAAATCTAAGATGCCACCGGCAGAAACTGCAACTGCTAGGTGGGATACGTTGCAGGAAGCGGGCGAGGTGAGTAACAATGGATGAGTTGCACACAACCTATGGAAAGAGGGGTGCTGTTTTTAGAAATAAAAATGCAGAAGCCTTATTTTATCTAACCCATACAATCTATGCATCTAAAAAAATCATATTAATATTCTTGAAGACTTAAAGTACAATGCACGCTCCAGAGATCTAAGGAGGTCAAAGGACTTTCATGTACCGCTATCAAGCAACATAAATAATACTGTACATGACGTATCTCTGCTAATCTCTGATAAGGGCATTGCACTAGTCAATTTATCTTACACCATTTAAAACACAGAGAAGATTCCTGTAGGGAATAAGTCATTATGAGAGGAGTTCACATATGTGATTAATACATAAAAAATAATATTTTAGGCAATAAAATTATATTTCTTGTACATAAAGTTCTGTAAAAAGAAAAAATGGATTTAGGCAAGGATGGCACTTACAACTGTACTTTTGCAATTATACCTGTAATGCGTAAAGCAGCATACACTCTGAATAATACAACTGGCCGGGTCATTTCTTAAGTGTGTAGGGTGTTATAACTGTAATCCCTCCATGGCAGTAAAGTCTGTATTGCCCTCAACGGAATGGCCCCAGTGCATGGCCATGCAGATTCCAATTTCTCCAATTCTTTATGAAGAAGGAACAAAGAAGCAGCAAAAGGCACAGCTTCCTTCCTCTCTGAATGTCCTCCTTAGACTCCTCCTACAGTTAGGGTAGGCCTTTTAGGGCTGAGCCTGTATTATTATTGTTTGTGAATCCTCCCATCAATACCCTAGTGACTCATGATTAACTCCAAAGTCAGCTCCAATCCTATTTTTGTGTTAGTGCCTGGACCCCCAGGAGAATCTTCTGCTCTGGTTGGTACCTGCTCATGACTATAACAGTATAAAAAGACCAATCAAAACAGAAATATGAGATCTTGGCTGAATTGACATTGCTGTATGCTCAGATCTACAGTGCTGCCCATAATTATTCATACCCCTGGCAAATTTTGACTTAAAGTTATTTTTATTCAACCAGCAAGTAATTTTTTGACAGGAAATGACATAAGTGTCTCCCAAAAGATAATAAGACGATGTACAAGAGGCATTATTGTGGGAAAAAAAAAAACATTTCTCAGCTTTTATTTACATTTGAGCAAAAAGTGTCTAGTCCAAAATGATTCATACCCTTCTCAATAGTCAATAGAAAAGCCTTTATTGGCTATTACAGCAATCAAACGCTTCCTATAGTTGCAGACCAGCCTTTTGCATGTCTCCACAGGTATTTTTGCCCATTCATCTTTAGCAATGAGCTCCAAATCTTTCAGGTTGGAGGGTCTTCTTGCCTTTACCCTGATCTTTAGCTCCCTCCACAGATTCTCAATTGGATTCAAGTCTGGACTCTGGCTGGGCCACTCCAAAACATTAATGTTGTTGTCTGCTAACCATTGATTCACCACTTTTGCTGTGTGTTTTGGGTCATTGTCATGCTGAAATGTCCACTGGTGCTCAAGGCCAAGTTTCTCTGCAGACTGCCTGATGTTGTTGTTGAGAATCCTCATGTATTGCTCTTTTTTCATGGTGCCGTTTACTGTGATTAGGTTCCCTGGTCCATTGGCTGAAAAACACCACCAAAGCATTAGGTTCTCACCACCCTGTTTGACAGTGGGGATGGTGTTCTTTGGGTTGAAGGCTTCTCCTTTTTTACGCCAAATGAAGGAAACATCATTGTGACCAAACAATTAAATTTTTGTTTCATCTGACCATAACACAGAAGACCAGAAGTCTTCTTTTTTGTCCAGATGAGCTTTTGCAAAGGCCAAGCAAGCTTTTGTGTGCCTTATCTGGAGAAGTGGAACCCAGCAGTGTGCAGTCTCTGTTGGATTGTATGCCTTGAGACATTGCCACCAGCAGAGCCCAGATTCACCAGGATGGCCTTTGTGGTGATATTTGGATTCTTTTTCACCTCTGTAACTATCCTCCTGGCCAGCACAGGTGTCACTTTTGGCTTCCGACCACGTCCTCTGAGATTTTCCACAGTGCGGAACATCTTGAATTTTTTGCTTAAATGTAAATAAAAGCTGAGAAATGTTTTTTTTCCACAATAATGCCTCTTGTACATCTTCTTATTATATTTTGGGAGACACCTATGTCATTTCCCGTCAAAAAATTACTTGCTGGTTGAATAAAAAATAACTTCAAGTCAAAATTTGCGAGGGGTATGAATAATTATGGGCAGCACTGTATACAGCAAAGCTTCAAAAGACAGAAAACATCAGCCTAATGTGCATGCTTTACAAAGTCAGTGGGAAGACTGCAATATTGGAAGCTCTTTTGCGTTCCCGCATTCAGAGAGCCATGACTTTTTCATCTGTCAGCATAGCTGTCGGAGGGCTTGATTTTGCCGGATGAGTTTTATTTTTTTGATGGTGCTATTTTGGAGTAAATATAGCTTTACTGATTCACTTTTATTAGCTTTCTAAGAAGAAATTGAGAAAACAATTTCCACAATTGTATATTTGCATTCTAAAAGTGTGCCTTTCATTGTGTAGCATAAATAACATGGTAACATTGGTCAAACATTATTTTTTTTACATTCCTTTATATCATTCACTGTGTGGTTTAAATGTAGTGCTAAAGAGGTATTCTCATATTTAGATATTGATGACCTATCATTAGAATTGAAGAAAAGCAAATTGACGGCAGCATCTCCAGAAGTGAAACTTATTCACAGTGGGTCCATGAAAAACATGTGCAAAAATCGCCAATAAGGTGCAACGCTTCGGCTAACAAGTAGCCTTTGTCAACCATACTTAGTGCGTTAAGACAATATATATGCCATACATAGTACCGCCTCTAAGCGGCTTCAACCAATAGTGATCCACCATTATTCAGACAAACACCTGTTCATTGAATTTCACCAATACTGTGTATTATTCCCGTGTCCGTCACATGAATTACCCAATTAAAAAGACCACAGTTTATTACCTGAAAGTGAGTGGGTGGTTGCTTGCGGAACACCTGCACCATGCCCGAAATTTCCTCCTATCCACACAAAGATACGTAATGGTCACATGTACCATTCATGGTCACCTGACCGAATGCGTCATCTAAACCCAATCACCTGACTGGACATGTGTCCAGACCATGTAGTCCCTCACCGCCCACATGACTGCCGAGTGCATCTTCATCACTATAGAAACCAGGTCACGTGCTCAATCAACACCCATGTGACCACTCGGTGCGTCTCCATTGCTATAGAAACCAACCACGTTTATTGACAAGGGATCTATACCAGGATCTACCAGGATCGTCAGTAGATCAAACCTTGTTCAGTCATTCCTTGTACTCAGAAGACATATGTCGAGCGGTCTAGAGGTACATGTTAAATGTAATGTAAGAATTTGCATCGCTATGGCAGATTAACCCATGCATGACAGGCGTTCCGAAGGCCTCCTCCCCGATCTAAAAAAAGGAAAAAATATACAATAGAATTAAAAACAACTTGATTATACTGAATTGGCTATGTACTGATGATGACAATTAATCAATACCACTCGCATTAAATTCTATGTTTAAACCATGGGGCTGTAATGTTCTTAAAGTATAGATCCACTTCAACTCTTTCTTCTTTAAAATCATCTCTCTGTCACCACCTCTTCTCAGTTTACCCACTGAATCAATCACTCGAAATCTCAACTGATTGATTGAGTGGCCACTTTCCACAAAATGTCTGGCCACTGGTTTATCAAGCATTTTTTCCCCGAATCGTGCTTTTATGTTTGCGGATTCTCTCCCTTATTTCCATAATTGTCTCTCCAACATATACGTCAAACTACATAGACACTGTATCATGTAGATCACATCCTTGGATCTACATGTGTAGTATCCATTAACCTTGTACAAATATCCTGTAAATGGGTGCGAAAAAGTATCTCCTTTAATCATGTTACCGCAATTGCAGCATCCCAGACAGGGAAAATTACCCTTTTTTTTGAGGAGCAAGATATGTTTGTTTATCTCCTCATTCACTCCCAATGTCCATCTTAACAAGTCTGTCTCTCAAGTTACTGTTTCTCCTAAATGACATCAGTGGAGGGACCCCAATTCAGTAATGGAAGGTGGGCCTTTCTGTAGGATGTGCCACTCTTTTTTTTTTTTAAGGATCACCTCTATTCTACCACTATGTTGACCATAAGTAGATACAAATGGGATTCTTGTTATATCCTTCTTCTTGGGGTTCTCTATCTACCCCTTTTGCCCTGTCCAAGGATCTATGTAGCAATCTACGTGTATAACAGAAACACCCCATATGTGGTTGTAAACTGCTGTACGGGCACACGGCATTGCGCAGAAGTAAAGGAAAGCAGATTTCACAGGCATAATTTTAAGCATTTAAAGACCCCCTGATGCACCCCTAGA
The DNA here is from genome assembly GCF_905171765.1 of Bufo bufo. Taxonomy (NCBI): domain Eukaryota; kingdom Metazoa; phylum Chordata; class Amphibia; order Anura; family Bufonidae; genus Bufo; species Bufo bufo. Next base: position 82,168,917 of record NC_053393.1, on the reverse strand, counting down.
GTAGAAACTCCAAAAAAGTGACCCCATTTTAGAAACTACACCCCTCAAGGTATTCAAAACTGATTTTACAAACTTTGTTAACCCTTTAGGTGTTCCACAAGAATTAATGGAAAATGGAGATGAAATTTCAGAATTTCACTTTTTTGGCAGATTTTCCATTTTAATAAAAAAAATTCCACTAACAAAGCAAGGGTTAACAGCCAAACAAAACAATATTTATTGTCCAGATTCTGTAATTTACAGAAACACCCCATATGTAGTTGTAAACTGCTGTACGGGCACACAGCAGGGCGCAGAAGGAAAGGAACGCCATATGGTTTTTGGAAGGCAGATTTCACTGGGATAATTTTAAGCTGCCATGTCACATTTGAACACCCCCTGATGCACCCCTAGAGTAGAAACTCCAAAAACATGACCCAATTTTGCAAACTACGGAATAAGGTGGCAGTTTTGTTGGTACTATTTTAGGGTACATATTTACAATGTTCATCTGACAGGTTAGATCATGTGGTATTTTTATAGAGCAGGTTGTTACGGACACGGCTATAGCTAATACGTATACTTTTTTACACAATAACAGCATTTTTGAATTTTAAAAAAATCATGTTTCAGTGTCTCCATATTCTGAGAGCCCTAGTTTTTTTTACGTTTTGAGCGATTGTCTTAGGTAGAATCTCAAATTTTTTGATCGCTTGCTATTACACTTTTTGTGATGTAAGGTGACAAAAAAATAGCTTTTTTGACACCGTTTTTTTTTTTTTTTTTTTTACGGTGTTCACCCGAAAAGTTAGGTCATGTGGTATTTTAATAGATCAGGTTTTTACGAACGCGGCGATACCTAATATGTCAATTCTTTTCTTTTTTTTTACATTTAACACAATAAAAGCATTTTTGAAACAAAAAAAATCATGTTTTAGTGTCTCCATAGTCTGAGAGCCATAGATTTTTTATTTTGTGGGCGATTCTTTTAGGTAGGGGCTCATTTTTTGGGGGAAAAGGTGAAGGTTAGATTGGTACTATTTTGGGGAGCATATGCTTGGTGTTGCACTTTTAGTAATGGAAGGTGACAAAAAATGCTTTTTTAGCACAGTATTTTATTTTTTTGAATGTGTTCACCTGAAGGGTTAGGTCATGTGATATTTTTATTGAGACGGGTATCGATAGAAACATAGAAACATAGAAACATATAATGTGTCTGCAGATAAGAACCATTTGGCCCATCTAGTCTGCCCAATATACTAAATACTATGGATAGCACCTGGCCCTATCTTATATGAAGGATGGCCTTATGCCTATCCCATGCATGCTTAAACTCCTCCACTGTATTTGCAGCTGCCACTTCTGCAGGAAGGCTATTCCATGCATCCACTACTCTCTCAGTAAAGTAATACTTCCTGATATTACTTTTAAACCTTTGCCCCTCTAATTTAAAACTATGTCCTCTTGTAGCAGTTTTTCTTCTTTTAAATATTCTTTCCTCTTTTACCTTGTTGATTCCCTTTATGTATTTAAAAGTTTCTATCATTTCCCCTCTGTCTCCTCTTTCTACGAAGCTATCAATGTTATGGTCCTTTAATCTTTCCTGGTAAGTTTTATCCTGCAGTCCATGTACCAGTTTAGTAGATCTTCTCTGAACTCTCTCCAAAGTATCAATATCCTTCTGGAGATATGGTTTCCAGTACTGAGCACAATACTCCAAATGAGGTCTCACTAGTGCTCTGTAGAGCGGCAGGAGCACATCCCTCTTTCTACTGGTAATGCCTCTCCCTATACACCCAAGCATTCTGCTAGCATTTCCTGCTGCTCTGTGACATTGTCTGCCTACCTTTAAGTCTTCTGAAATAATGATCCCTAAATCCCTTTCCTCAGATACTGAGGTTAGGACTGTATCACTGATTTTATATTCTGCTCTTAGGTTTTTACGTCCCAGGTGCATTATCTTGCACTTATCAACATTAAATTTTAGTTGCCAGATTTTTGACCATTCCTCTAGTTTTCCTAAGTCCTTTTCCATTTGATGTATTCCTCCAGGAACATCAACCCTGTTACAAATCTTTGTGTCATCAGCAAAAAGACACACCTTACCATTGAGGCATTCTGCAATTTCGCTGATAAAGATATTAAACAATATGGGTCCCAGAACAGATCCCTGAGGTACCCCACTGGTAACAAGACCTTGGTCTGAATATACTCCATTGACTACAACCCTCTGTTGCCTGTCCCTCAGCCACTGCCTAATCCATTCAACAATATGGGAGTCCAAGCCCAATGACTGCACTTTATTGATAAGCCTTCTATGTGGGACAGTATCAAAAGCCTTACTAAAGTCTAGATAAGCGATGTCTACTGCACCTCCTCCATCTATTATTTTAGTCACCCAATCAAAAAAATCAATAAGATTAGTTTGACATGATCTCCCTGAAGTAAACCCATGCTGTTTTTCATCTTTCAATCCGTGGGATTTTAGATGGTCCACAATCCTCTCCTTAAGTATGGTTTCCATTAATTTCCCCACTATTGATGTCAGGCTTACTGGCCTATAGTTGCCCGATTCCTCCCTACTACCTTTCTTGTGAATGGGCACAACATTTGCTAATTTCCAATCTTCTGGGATGACTCCTGTTGCCAGTGATTGGTTAAATAAATCTGTTAATGGTTTTGCTAGTTCACCGCTGAGCTCTTTTAACCCCTTAAGGACATAGGACGTACCGGTATGCCCTATTTCCGAGTCCTTAAGGACACAGGACGTACCGGTACGTCCTAACTTTAAATAGGCATTCCGGCGCCCCAGGGGTTAATCTGAACAGGATGCCGGCTGAAATCATTCAGCCGGCATCCTGTCACAACGCCAGGGGGGTCATGTCACCCCCCCGTGTCGGCGATCGCAGCAAACCGCAGGTCAATTCAGACCTGCGGTTTGCTGCGCTTTTTGCAGTTTCTGCAGAAACTTTTGAGTGCCTAAAATCAATATTTATCACCCCCCCCTGCACCCCTGCACGATTTGATGCCGGCGGGTGGTGCGGGGGGGTGTGAATGATCGTTGGCTTCTAGTGGTTATACCAGGGTGCCAGCACATTGCAGATCTGTGCAGATGTCAGCCGTTTAACCCTTTCCATATCGCGGTCCGTACGGACCGCTGTATGGAAAAAGTTAACTGTCATCGGTCAGGGAGCCTTTGCCCCCTCAGCCCTGTCCTTACCCTTCCCCGTCTGCGAAGTTGTGGCAGACGGGGAAGGTTCCCATGGCAACAGGACGCCTGCTCAGGCGTCCTGCTGTCCATGGTGCTGAACAGATCTATGCCAAAAGTAAGTAGGGTTCTGTACTGTATTATACAGACATCAGACCCACTGGATCTTCAAGAACCAAGTGGGTCTGGGTCAAAAAAATGTAAAAAAAAAGTGAAAAAAGTTAAGATAAAAAAAAAACATTTATCACTGAATAAAAATTAAAAAAATAAAATACACTACATATATTAGGTATCGCCGCATCCGTAACGACCTGATCTATAAAACGGTCATGTTACTTTCCCCGCATGGTGAACGCCATAAAAATAAAAAAATAAATACTATGAGAAAATTGAAATTTTGCCCACCTTAATTCCCAAAAAAGGTAATAAAAGTGATCAAAAAAGTCGCATATACGCCAAAATAGTACCAATCAAACCGTCATCTCATCCCGCAAAAAATAAGACCCTACTCAAGATAATCGCCCAAAAACTGAAAAAACTATGACTCTTAGACTATGGAAACACTAAAACATGATTTTTTTTTGTTTAAAAAATGAAATCATTGTGTAAAACTTACATAAATAAAAAAAAAGTATACATATTAGGTATCACCGCGTCTGTATCGACCGGCTCTATAAAAATATCACATGACCTAACCCCTCAGATGACCACCGTAAAAAAATAAAAATAAAAACGGTGTAAAAAAAGCCATTTTTTGCCATGTTACATCACAAAAAGTGTAATAGCAAGCGATCAAAAAGTCATATGCACCCCCAAAATAGTGCCAATCAAACCGTCATCTCATCCCGCAAAAAATGAGACCCTACTCAAGATAATCGCCCAAAAACTGAAAAAACTATGGCTCTTAGACTATGGAGACACTAAAACATTTTTTTGGTTTTAAAAATGAAGTTATTGTATAAAACTTACATAAATAAAAAAAATTGTATACATATTAGGTATCGCCGCGTCCGTGACAACCTGCTCTATAAAATTACCACATGATCTGTCAGATGAATGTTGTAAATAACAAAAAAAAGTGCCAAAAAAGCTATTTCTTGTTACCTTGCCTCACAAAAAGTGTAATATAGAGCAGCCAAAAATCATATGTACCCTAAACTAGTACCAACAAAACTGCCACCCTATCCCTTAGTTTCTAAAATGGAGTCACTTTTTTGGAGTTTCTACTCTAGGGGTGCATCAGGGGGGCTTCAAATGGGACATGGTGTAAAAAAAAACAGTCCAGCAAAACCTGCCTTCCAAAAACCGTATGGCATTCCTTTCCTTCTGCGCCCTGCCGTGTGCCCATACAGCGGTTTACGACCACATATGGGGTGTTTCTGTAAACTACAGAATCAGGGCCATAAATAATGAGTTTTGTTTGGCTGTTAACCCTTGCTTTGTAACTGGAAAAAAAATATTAAAATGGAAAATCTGCCAAAAATGTGAAATTTTTAAATTGTGTCTCTATTTTCCATTAAATCTTGTGCAACACCTAAAGGGTTAACAAAGTTTGTAAAATCAGTTTTGAATACCTTGAGGGGTGTAGTTTCTTAGATGGGGTCACTTTTATGGAGTTTCTCCTCCAGGGGTGCATCAGGGGGGCTTCAAATGGGACATGGTGTCAAAAAAACAGTCCAGCAAAATTAGCCCTCCAAAAACCAAACGGCGCACCTTTCACTCTACGCCCCGCTGTGTGGTGGTACAGTAGTTTACGGACACATATGGGGTGTTTCTGTAAACAGCAGAGTCAGGGCAATAAAGATACAGTCTTGTTTGGCTGTTAACCCTTGCTTTGTTAGTGGAAAAAATGGGTTAAAATTGAAAATTAGGCAAAAAAAATGAAATTCTCAAATTTCATCCCCATTTGCCAATAACTCTTGTGCAACACCTAAAGGGTTAACGACGTATGTAAAATCAGTTTTGAATACCTTGAGGGGTGTAGTTTCTTAGATGGGGTCACTTTTAGGGAGTTTCTACTCTAGGGGTGCATCAGGGGGCTTCAAATGGGACATGGTGTAAATAAACCAGTCCATAAAAATCAGCCTTCCAAAAACCAAACGGCGCACCTTTCACTCTACGCCCCGCTGTGTGGCAGTACAGTAGTTTACGGCCACATATTGGGTGTTTCTGTAAACGGCAGAGTTAGGGCAATAAAGATACAGTCTTGTTTGGCTGTTAACCCTTGCTTGTTAGTGAAAAAATGGGTTAAAATGAAAAATTTGACAAAAAAAATGAAATTCTCAAATTTCCTCCCCATTTGCCAATAACTCTTGTGCAACACCTAAAGAGTTAACAATGTATGCAAAATCAGTTTTGAATACCTTGAGGGGTGTAGTTTCTTAGATGGGGGTCATTTTTGGGTGGTTTCTATTATGTAAGCCTCGCAAATCGACTTCAGACCTGAACTGGTCCCTAAAAATTGAGTTTTTGTAAATTTCTGAAAAATTTCATGATTTGCTTCTAAACTTCTAAGCCTTATAACATCCCCAAAAAATAAAATATCATTCCAAAAATAATTCAAACATGAAGTAGACATATGGGGAATGTAAATTCATCACAATTTTTTGGGGTATTACTATGTATTACAGAAGTAGAGAAACTGAAACTTTGAAATTTGCTAATTTTTCAAAATTTTTGGTAAATTAGGTATTTTTTTGTGCAAAAAAAATTATTTTTTTGACTTCATTTTACCAGTGACATGAAGTACAATATGTGACGAAAAAAAATCTCAGAATGGCCTGGATAAGTCAAAGCGTTTTAAAGTTACTAGCACTTAAAGTGACACTGGTCAGATTTCCAAAAAATGGCCTGGTCCTTAAGGTGAAAATGAGCCCGGTCCCTAAGAGGTTAATAGCTTTGAGTGTATCCCATAAGGCCCCTGTGACTTATTTGTATTAATTTTAGACAGTTGACTTAGAACCTCTTCCTCTGTAAAGACACATGCGTCAAAAGATTCATTAGTCTTCTTTCCCAACTGAGGTCCTTCTCCTTCATTTTCCTTTGTAAAAACTGAACAGAAGTATTCATTGAGGCAGTCAGCTAGTTCTTTATCTTCTTCCATATACCTTCCTTCTTTAGTTTTTAATTTGGTTATTCCTTGTTTTAGTTTCCTTTTTTCATTTATGTATCTGAAGAATGCCTTATCGCCTTTTTTCCCTGACTGAGCTAATTTCTCTTCTGCCTGTGCTTTAGAAGCTCTTATAACTTGTTTGGCCTCTCTCTACCTAATCTTATAAATTTGTCTGTCATCCTCGTTTTGTTTTTTTTATAATTCCTAAATGCTATCTTTTTGTTTTTAATGATTTTGGCCACTTCTGCTGAGTACCATGGTGGTCTCTTCCTTTTTTTGCTTTTACTGACAAGCCTAATGCAATCTTCTGTTGCCTTCAATAGTGCCACTTTTAAGTAGTCCCATTTCTCCTGGACTCCAATTAAACTGTTCCAGTCTGATAGGGACTCGTATACCACTAATCTAATTTTAGAAAAGTCAGTTTTTCTAAAATCTAAAACTTTTGTTTTTGTGTGGTGTGACTCAGTCACTGTACTTATAGTAAACCACACTGACTGGTGATCACTAGATCCCAAGCTTTCCCCTACAGTAATATCATATACCAAATTCCCATTTGTGAATACTAAATCTAAAATGGCCTCCTTCCGGATTGGCTCCTCCACTACTTGCTGTAGAGATAATCCCAGTAGGGAATTTAGAATATCTGTACTCTTGGCAGAACTAGCTATTTTGGTTTTCCAGTTTACAGTACATCTGGAAGATTGAAGTCTCCCATAATGATAACTTCCCCCTTCAATGTCATTTTAGCTATTTCCTCAACTAGTAGATCATCTAATTCTTTGACTTGGCTAGGTGGTCTATATATCACACCTACACGAGTTACCTTATGATTATCAAGCTGCAAGGTAACCCAAACTTACTCTAAATTGTTCGCGCTAACTTGTATCAAATTAGATTTTATGCTATCTTTCACATACAGGGACACCCCTCCCCCTTCTTGCCTTCTCTGTCTTTCCTGTATAGAGAGAACCCTGGTATTGATATATCCCAGTCATTACTCCCCTTGAACCACGTCTCAGTAACAGCCACTACATCTATATTCTCAGATGCCATTATAGCCTCAAGCTCATTGATCTTATTGCCTAGACTGCGAGCATTTGTAGACAAGACTCTGAGCTTGTCATTTCTTAACCTTTGTGCTACTGGCCTCTTCTGGCATTGTTCCGGGGGGCAGTCGGACTGCTGGATTATCACTCTTTTGCCCCCCTTTCCTAGTTTAAATGCTTCTTAGCAAATACTTGGAACTGTTCACCGAGGACATTCGTTCCCTTGAGAGAAAGATGCAAACCATCTTTCTTGTACAGTTCTTTTCCATTCCAACAAGAGCTATCATGAGACACAAAGCCAAACCCTTGGTTCAGACACCATTCACCAAGCCATACATTGAATTCTTTAATGCGCATCTTCCTGTCATGCTGAAGGTTATGCACAGGCAAAACTGCAGAGAATGAAACAGTTGATGCAACCTCCCGTATATCCTTTCCAAGTGTATGAAAAGCTTCTTTCACCTTTGAAACCTCATTGCAAGCCAGATCGTTTGTCCCAAGATGGAGAATAACATCCACTTCCCTTTCCTGCTTTGCTTGCCTAACAATATTTAGGATCCGTCGTCTATCCCTGCTAGAGGTAGCACCAGGGAGACATCTCACAACACCGTTCTCCTCAAACTTCACACCTCTTATGATGGAATCGCCCACCAACAGCTGCTTACTATCAATCCTCACCTTCTCCTTTTTGTCTTTGGCTGCAGTCTTACAGGCTGCAGGTACGTGGCAATACCTAATATGTCTAATTTTCTTTTCTTTTTTTCCCTATTTTTTTTTTTACTTTATTTTTTGTCCCACTATGGGACTTCAACTTTTGGGGGTCTGTATTGTAATGCATTGGCTGTAAGTGTATTACAGACTGTAATTCACTTACAGTCTGCTTGCCTGTGAGGTCCAGGGGGCTCTCCCAGAAGGCAGCCACGATGCCTACACATTTCTTTTGCTCAAACCCCTCATCATCCGAGACCACCCTCCTAACCCTAAGAAGTTGGCTCCATGGAAGTGACTCCACCATACGTTGAGGATGACTGGCATAAAATTGCAATAAATTATTCCTATCTGTCGGTTTTTGATATAAGTCAGTCTTGAGGCAGTCATCCTCCACATATATCCTCCCATTGAGGAATTGTAATTCTCTCTCCTATGCAGTTTTAGTAAATTGTAAACCGGGGACACACTTATTCAAATGTTGACGAAATGTCTCCAACTCCTCATCCGCACCACTCCATATTAGAAAAACGTCATCGATGTAGTGGAACTAACATAGAACCATCTCCATGAATGGTGATTGGTACGCCAGCCTGTCCTGCACTTCAGCCATATAGATGTTAGCATAAGCTGGGGCAAAATTGGACCCCATCGCGGTCCAAACGCTTCTGCTCATAGAAGGTGTCCCCAAAGAGAAAATAATTCCTCTTCAGGACAACCTCCAAAAGCTGGAGGACAAACCGAGCACCCTCTGGAGAGAGCCCTGAGCCGGTCAGCCCCACATTGATGGATCTAAGCCCATGATCATGTTCAATAGATGTGTACAAGGAAACTACATCAAAGTATACTAAATAGAACTTATCCGGCAATTGAATCTCCCTCAATTTAAGCAAAAAATGACTTGTGTCCCTAATGTAAGAAAGGGCAGCCATAGGAAACTTGCAGAGTGGGCGATCAAGAAATATTGCAATCATGCTAAATACCGAACCCCTCCCCGAGACATTAGGTCTACTGGGGAGGGGGGGGTTTCAGCCTCCTCTGGATTTTTGGCAGCGTATATAAATAAAGGAGTGATTGGATGCTGTATCTTTAAAAATTCTCCCAAGTCTTTGTCTATCACCTTATCCTTGATCGCCTCATCCACAATCTCACCTATAGTTCTCATCACCTCAAATTTAGGATCTCCAGGGAGTTCTTCATACACCTCCTTATCTTCTAACTGTCTTTTTATCTCACAATGTACTCTTTTGTATTCATCACCACAACTGCTCCCCCTTTATCTGATTATTCAACTCTAGATCTTTCAGGGCCATCTTTTCATGTTTAGTTAGATTATGTGTAAACTTCCTATTATCTTGCATTTTCATAATTTCAATATGCCTGGATACAATAGCAATGTAAGAATCAATTACATGATTGTTCTGTGGAGGAGAAAGATAACTCTTCTTTCTAAGATCAAAATCATGCTCATTTAATTTCATAACTTAATTTACATTACTTACAAATAGAGATGGCCTTGCAGTTCGCAATTCGCCGAACATGCAAACATATGGCGAAGTACGCATGCGCTATATTCTTTTGCATTGCACCAAACTTTGACCCATGACACATCTATCAGGTGGGACAGGACAGCCAATTGAGATGTTTCAGAACATGGACACACCCCCACCCTATAACAGAACCCGATTTGGCAGCCATTTTACATTCAGTGTTTTGCCAGTGTAGGGAGAGGTTGCTTTGCAGAGCAGGGACAGATTGTTAGGGACACCAAACGCTAGCTAATGGGGCCACAAAAGTCCTTTTATGGACTGGTATAGGTGTGCTATCAATAGGTGTGATATACTGAGGAGTGTGAAATACCTATAATATACTTTCTAACATAAAAAGTATATAGTGCATTTGAATTGTGCAGCAGTTGTGTGCGGTTCTGCTGCGATACCGCAGCTATATAGAGGGACAAGCGCTATTGGAACAACTATTTGCAACAGGTGTGATATACCTGTTGCCCCCCAAAAAAAATTGTGAGGGGTACAATATATCTGCTTCCACAAAATACTGCTTAAGGGGTTTGACATACCTGCTTCCACAACATACTGATTGAGGATTGCGATATACCTGCTTCCACCAAATATTGATTAAGGGGTTCTATATACCTGCTTCCACAAAATACTGATTAAGGGGTGAGATATTCCTGCCTCGATTAAATACTGATTAAGCGGTGTGATACACCTGCTTCTACCAAATATATTAAGGGGTTCTATATACCTGCTTCCAAAAAATACTGATTAAGGGGATTGCTATACCTGCTTCCACAAAATACTGATTAAGGGGATTGATATACCTGCTTCCACCAAATATTGATTGAGGACTGATATACTTGCTTCCACAAAATACTGACTAAGGGGTTTGATATACCTGCTTCCGCAAAATACAGATTGAGGGGTGCAATATACCTGCTTCCACCAAATATTGATTGAGGGGTGCGATATACCTGATTCCACCAAATATTGATTGAGGCCTGCGATACACCTGTTTCTACAAAATACTGATTAAGGGGATTGATATACCTGCTTCCACAAAATACTGATTAAGGGGATTTATATGCCTGCTTCCACCAAATATTGATTAAGAGGTTCTATATCCCTGCTTCCGCAAAATACTGATTAAGGGGTTAAATATACCTGCTTCCACAAAATACTTATTGAGGGGTGCGATATAACTGCTTCCACCAAATATTGTTTAAAGGGTTCTATATACCTGCTTCCACAAAATACTGATTAAGGGGTTAAATATACCTGCTTCCACAAAATACTTATTGAGGGGTGCGATATAACTGCTTCCACCAAATATTGTTTAAAGGGTTCTATATACCTGCTTCCACAAAATACTGATTAAGGGGATTGATATGCCTGCCTTCACCAATTATTGATTGAGGCCTGCAATATACCTGCTTCCGCAAAATTCTGATTAAGGGGTTTGATATACCTGCTTCCACAAAATACTGATTAACTCCTTAAGGACAGAGCCTTATTTCACCTTAAGGACCAGGCCATTTTTTGCAAATCTGACCAGTGACACTTTATGTGGTGATAACTTTTAAACACTTTGACTTATGCAGGCCATTCTGAGATTTTTTTTCCGTCACATATTGTACTTCATGACAATGGTAAAATGGAGTAAAAAATATCATTTTTATTTATAAAAAAAAATACAAAATTTGCCAAAACGTTAAAAAAATTAGCAAATTTCCAAGTTTCAATTTCTCTACTTCTATAATACATAGTACTACCTACAAAAATAGTTATTACTTTACATTCCCCATATGTCTACTTCATGTTAGGATCATTTTAGGAATGACATTTTATTTTTGGGGGACGTTACAAGGCTTAGAAGTTTAGAAGTAAATCTTAAAATTTCTCAGAAATGTAAAAAAAAAAAACTGTTTAAGGACCAGTTCAGGTCTGAAGTCACTTTGTGAGGCTTACATAATAGAAACCACCCAAAATGACCCCATTCTAGAAACTACACCCCTCAAGGTATTCAAAACTGATTTTACAAACGTTGTTAACCCTTTAGGTGTTCCACAAGAATTAATGGAAAATAGAGATACAATTTCAAAATTTCACTTTTTTGGCAGATTTTCCATTTTAATAATTTTTTCCAGTTACAAAGCAAGGGTTAGCAGGCAAACAAAACTCAATATTTATTGCCCTGATTCTGTAGTTTACAGAAACACCCCATATGTGGTCGTAAACTGCTGTACAGGCACACGGCAGGGCGCAGAAGGAAAGGAATGCCATACGGTTTTTGGAAGGCAGATTTTGCTGGACTGGTTTTTTTGACACCATGTCCCATTTGAAGCCCCCCTGATGCACCCCTAGAGTAGACACTCCAAAAAAGTGACCCCATTTTAGAAACTACGGGATAGGGTGGAAGTTTTGTTGGCACTAGTTTAGGGTACATATGATTTTTGGTTGCTCTATATTACACTTTTTGTGAGGCAAGGTAACAAGAAATAGCTGTTTTGACACCGTTTTTATTTTTTGTTACTTACTCCCAGTTGAAATCGCCGCCTTCCTCACCTCAGCCCCGCCTCCGCAAACGTCCGGTCCCTCAGGTTATGCCTAGTGCGCATGCGCGGGATCTGGCAGAGGGACCGGACGATTGCGGAGGCGGGGCTGAGGTGAGGAAGGCGGTGCTGGGCACCAGACGGAGATGGCTGCAGCCGGGCACCCTGTATGAAGCAACGTCCCCTTGGACACCTTAGGTAGGTGAATGACAGTTTATAAAAACCTGTTTTATGTGCTAATAGAGCAACAGGCACATTTAATAAGGACAGTTTCGGATTCATGCTATTTGGACGGACCTGGCCATATGTTTAGGTTATAGGCCTAAAATGTCATGACAGAATCCCTTTAAATTGCACACTGACTAATCCAGATGTTGTAGATTGCCAAAAAAGTGTTTTTTTGGTAACGGAATATGAAAGCTGTATATATTAAACTTGAATTTAACACTTGCAGATCCGGAAAATTGTGGTTTTTGGCATAAAGTGTGTTTTTAAAACGCCAGAAAATGATGGCTGTATTTCTAGCTTAAATTGCACACTGACTTATCCAGATGTTGTATATTGCCAAAAAAGTGTTTTTTTTGGTAACAGACTATAAAAGCTGTATATATTAAACTTGAATTTAAAGGGGTTGTCCAGGTTCAGAGCTGAACCCGGACATTTCTCCATTTTCACCCCGGCAGTCCCCCTGACATGAGCATCGGAGCAGTTCATGCTCCGATGCTCTCCTTTGCCCTGCGCTAAATTGCACACAGAGAGGTGGACTATTGCTCACATCACAGTGAATGATGCACATGTGACGTAGAGAAGGTCACGTGACGGATCATGTGATCGGGGTGGATCACATGGACATTGCAGGTGGAGAGAGCGCATTATCATGATGTAGATTCTGAGGTCCATCTCCCATGAGGTCCCAATTTTAAATACTGTTGTTGGATACTTTGATTGGTTTATAGTAAGGTGAAGGCGGTGACATGATGAATTAGCATGATTGATTTGATTAAATGAGAGGGGGTGGTATGAGCACTATATAAACCCTCATGATACACTCCATATTATGCTTGAGAAAGACTACTCCATAGTCGAAACATTGCACTTTATTATGGTGTTTGTATACACACTTTATATGGACCCATTGTGAATAAAAGAAATCTGCTTGGATATGCTGCCGTCAACCTTCATCTTTGTGCTTTTCTACTGACCGTGTGGATCTGTGGTCAAAGGATGAGCTGTTGCATTCCTGAAGCAAGTCTCGGTGGTCACTTGTGCTGCTCTCATACGAATATTTCTACTATCCTGAGGATAGGTCATTAATATATAAGTCAAAAACCTTTTAACTTTATTATATAGGGTGTTATTAATTGCTGTTAATTATAATTGCAATATGTGTATTTTTAAGACTTTTGCCAAAAAATGAAAAATTGTAATAGAAAAATTCTATTTTCTCTTTACTGTGAACACATTTTTAAATAAACTCTATTAAACTTTATATATTTTTTAGTCCCACTTGGAAACTTCACAGTGTGATTTCTGATTGCTAATATAATGCTTTGGTATATTCATTATACCAAAGCATTATTGCCTGTAGTAACAAAATGTACTATCAGCCTAATAGGTATATAGCCATGGCATGCCTGAGGGTCTTTCTTAGACCGCCTCTGACATGACAACCATTAGTACCCTGGGCACAAATAGGGGGCCCCCTATCTAACCCCCTACAAATCTGGCATCTGACAAGTTAATCCAGTCCTGCTCCATCTTCCCTGTGACACTGATGTATAGTACAGTAACATTCATAGGGCTCAGCAGCGCCACCTGGAGCTGACACATTAAAACTTCAGTGGCCATTCAAAAAGAAGCCTGTCACTTAAAGGGAATCTGTCACCACAATCTTGGACTATTATCTGTAGTAGTACCTGAGTAGTACCTGAGTACTACTGTAATCAGGAGTCCAGTCGTATTTTTTTATTTTGCTAATGCCCTTTTTTCCTCCACTCTCAGCATTTAAAGCTGTGCTGAAATACTGCACATTGTTGATACTGAGTCTTCTCCATTATGTTAGCTAGAGATGAGCAAATTTCAAAAAAATTCTATTTAGCCGGTTCGCCAAATTTTTTCGCAGCGAATAGCATTAAAAATGGCTATTTCCTGGCTGCAGAGAGCCTTTATAGTGGTGCCTTGTAGTAACACGCATAGGGAGTCTGCTGTGGTAGTGAAATAATACTGTGAGTCAGTATGACATGCAGATGACAGGCGTCGCTCTTGGAATCACTGCACATTTCACTTATTTGAGCAGTCACAGGGCCAAAACTGACCAAATAACTCAAGTATGTAATCAACCTTACAGGTCAATGTTAGCGTCAAGAAGAAGCGCACTTCTTTTACACCCTCATCAGCTGATTCCACATAGATGTCTACAGAACTGATGTTCTATAAAACTATTTCTATTACTACTACTATTGTTCTATTAAATGCCCATACAAGTAGAGCCCCCCGACAGGGTGGAGAGTATGTCAGCAGTAAGTTTGTGTTGATGTCCCTGATTATTTTGCCCTTCCTCTAATCTGTCAGAACAATAACCCCCGAAAAACGGATCCTGTCTGTGGAGCATCCGCCTTCACTCAGTCAGAATTTGGTCAGTAATCCATCAGTATTCAATTGTCCCTGTAGTGGAGGCTGATGGCACGGTGGAGCATGAGGAGGTAGAGGCGGACATTGTCGCAGGACCAAAGGCGTGAGAACGTGGAGGCGGAAGCAGCGTCCCCTGGCCAAGTTGTTGGTGTGGCTGGGCAGGAACCACATTTACCCAGTGGGCCATAAAGGACATATAGTGTCCTTGACCATAGTTATAGCTACCGACCAATTTTACCAAAAAAGGCTGTATCACAAACTAATTTCACCACTGAATGGATAATTGACGAATTTGGTTCATGCAGAAGAAAGTCCACAATCACCCATCAATTTTCCCAAAAAAGACTGTATCACAAACAAATTTCACCGCTGAATGGTTAATATACGGAATGCGGTTTATAAAGAAGAAAGTCCAAAATCGCCCATTAATTTTCCCCAAAAAAGCTGCTTCACAAACAAATTTTACCACTAAATGGATAATCGATGAATTCAGTCCATACAGAAAGTCCACAATTACCCACCATTTTTACCATAAAAGGCAGTTTCACAAACAAATTTCACCACTGAGTGGATAATCGCAGAATTTGGTTAATACAGAAGAAAGTCCACAAACACCCATCAATTTTTCCAAAAAAGGCTGTATCACAAACAAATTTCACCACTGAATGACAATGTAATTTCACTGCAGAACGGCTAATAACTAGTGATGAGCGAGCACTAAAGTATTCGGGTGTTCAGCCCGAACACATTGCTATATTCGTCTGCTCGGCCGAGCACCCAAGTATAATGGAAATCAATGGGAGACAACTAGGCACCCCCTGCTCGGAAGATAAGAGTGTCTGGTTCATAATAAAAGGTTAGAAATTGATGGATACCCCATCAAAATGGATTGGAAAGCATTACGAGGATAGCTGGATGCATCTTAGGCTACTTTCACACTAGCGTTCGGGGCTCCGCTTGTGAGTTCCGTTTGAAGGCTCTCACAAGCGGCCTCGAACGGATCCGTCCAGCCCTAATGCATTCTGAGTGGATGCGGATCCGCTCAGATTGCATCAGTCTGGCTCCGTTTGTCCTCCGCTCCGCTCAGCAGGCGGACCCCTGAACGCAGCTTGCAGCATTCGGGTGTCCGCCTGGCCGTGCGGAGGCAAACGGATCCGTCCAGACTTACAATGTAAGTCAATGGGGACGGATCCGTTTGAAGTTAACACAATATGGCTCAATTTTCAAACGGATCCGTCCCCCATTGACTTTCAATGTAAAGTCAAAACGGATCCGTTTGCATTATCATGAACAAAAAAAAAAATATATATATATATTTTTTTTTTTTTCATGGTAATGCAAATGGATCCGTTCTGAACGGATCTAAGCGTTTGCATATAGGTGCGGATCCGTCTGTGCAGATACCAGACGGATCCGACCTAAACGCAGGTGTGAAAGTAGCCTTAGGTTACTTTCACACTAGCGTTCAGAGCGGGTCCATCTGATGTCTGCTCAGACGGATCCGCTCCTATAATGCAGACGTTTGTATCCATTCAGAACGGATCCGTCTGCATTATAGTTTGAAAAAAATTCTAAGTGTGAAAGTAGCCTGAACGGATCCGTCCAGACTTTACATTGAAAGTCAATGGGGGACGGATCCGTTTGAAGATTGAGCCATATTGTGTCATCTTCAAACAGATCCGTCCCCATTGACTTACATTGTAAGTCTGGACGGATCCACTTGCCTCCGCACTGTCAGGCTAACACCTGAACACTGCAAGCAGCGTTCAGGTGTCCGCTTGCTGAGCGGAGCGGAGGATGAACGCCGCCAGACTGATGCATTCTGAGCGGATCCGCGTCCAGTCAGAATGCATTAGGGCTGGACGGATGCGTTCGGGGCCGCTTGTGAGCCCCTTCAAACGGAGCTCACGAGCGGACACCCGAACGCAGGTGTGAAAGTAGCCTTAGACTCCTATTACGTACGACATACAATAGACAATCACACAAAGGCTATATCCCAAAAGCTAGGTATGTGCCCAATCTAACCATGAGACCGATGACAGTCAGCATACCTTACAATGGCATCCTTGTGCACTATGAGATATTCTAAACCAGCTCTCATCTGAATCAGAACCAGTAAACCTCAAAGTTATTTTGCATCTGTTGGATGGCTTGGGTGGACCTGCACACCTAGATCATTATCATTAGGGCGACAAAAAGTTTTCCGATTGTCCTAACATAATATTCAATAACCTTTCTATACAGTTTTGTCATGTAAAAATCATTTGCATAAAAATGAGCTTATGGGAAAGACATGCAAATGAGCAGAATCTGCCTTGTTTTTCAGACTATGAAAACCAATAGATGGCGCTATGGAGTTATGAACAGCGTCCTCTATTTGTTTTACAGTCTTATGACAAGTCTAATATTCTTGTCAGAAGACTATTAAACCAATAGAGGGTGCTGTTCATAACTCAATAGCGCCCTCTATTGGTTTCATAGTCTTCTGACAAGAATATTAGACTGATTCTTATGACAAGCTTATTAGCCTTTTGCATGGAAAATTCGCGATTAGAATATTTGTGATCTACACTAGGATGATATCTGACACTGGGAAAGCTGGGTAATAACTCAGTGATAAAATCTGACACTGGGAAAGCTGGGTACTAACTCGCAATCTACACTGAGTTATTACCCAGCTTTTCCAGTGACTTACTACATAATTATTCCATAATTTTCGCTATATTGCTATATATTCGTTTTTTAGATTATTCGTAATATTCTATAAAAAGAATATAGCGAATATATTCCACTTTGTCAGCTTCGATTCGCTCATCTCTAATGTTAGCACAGCACAGCAGTCCTGACTGTGTATTTCAGGACAGCATTGAGCACAGACAGTGGAGGAATAGAAAAAAAATTTGATCTGGTACATAAGACTTTTTGATCACTTGGTATTAAGCTTTCTGTGATGCAAGGTGAAAAAAATAGCTTTTGTTGTTTTTTTACAGAATTCACCTGTGGGGGCATATAATGTGATATTTTTATAGAGCAGGTTGTTACACACGCGGCGATACCTAATATGTCTATCATTTTTATTTTTGTCAAGTTTTACACAGTGAAATCATTTTTGAACAGAATAAAATCTTGATTTTGTGTTGCCATTTTCTGAGAGCCCTATTTTTTATTTTTTGGGCGATTGTCTTAGGTAGGGGCTCATTTTTTGCGGGATGAGATGACTGTTTGATTGGTACCATTTTGGGGTTCATAAGACTTTTTGATCACTTGGTATTACACTTTTTGTGAGGCAAGGTGACTAGAAAATGGCTTTTTTGACACATTTTTATTATTTTTTTACAGCGTTCACCTAATGGGCTGGATCATGTGATATTTTTATAGAGCCGGTTGATATGAACCCGGTGTTACCTAATATGTCTACTTTTTTTCCCTATTTTTTACAATCTTTTTTTACTTTATTTTGAGAAAAGGACGCTTTATTTTTTTTTTTACTTGAAACTATTTTTAAAAAAAACTTTTTGTAACTTCTTTTTTTACTAAATTTTTTGTCCCATTCTAAGACTTCAACTTTTTGGGGTCTGATCCCCTTTACAATGCATTACAATACTTCTGTATTGTAATGCATTGGCTATAAGTGTATTACTCACTGTAATACACTTACAGCTTCCTGCCTGTGAGATCCAGGGGCTGGATCTCACAGGCTCGCACAGAAGGCAGCCATGATGCCTAAGGAAGGCATTGGGCTGCTTTCCCTGCCGTGAGGGGACCGGATGGACACCACGCACCAAGCAGGATACCACACGTGCCACGATCAGCACTGACCACGGCAGTGCAAGGTTTAATGCGCCGGCATCGGTGCTTTCACCGATGCCGGCGCATACAGCAGGGGTCCGGCTATCTGTGACTGCTGGACCCCTGCAGCTGCCGGACCCCTGCAGCTGCCGGACCCCCGTCGGATCAGAACGCCATAGCTGTACGGCGCTCTGATTTCTGTCCCAGTTTCCAGCACCGTACATGTATCCTACGGGTTAAAGTTGGTGAGCAGTCCTGGAGCAGTTGATATGGATTGTCTCAGAAAATAACCAAATATCTGATCAATATAAATTTACTATAAAAATCTGATTTTTCACATTTCTGATAATTTTTTGCTGGTTTATGTTTTATCATAATCCATTAAAATTAATTTGCGAGTTCATTGTTTATGTCAGAGTGCACACAGTATTATTCTTCTAAACCCTGAAATGTATGCAAGATTATCAGTGCAAACACACAAATATAGTCACCCTGACACAACTCCCAATGTGTCATTGCCATTGGCACATTTTGACCCTACGAGGGAAAGTATATCTGAACTAACAAACACATGGCTTCCTCTTTGACCGCCCGGGGAATACTCAGAAATTGCTCGTATAAAGGCAGCTGTCAATCAAAACAATTGATCCTGCCCGATGGCAATCCACCAGTCCTCCAGCTGTTTGTGATCAAGAGGCTTATGGCACGAAAGACTTTTCATTCAGCAAAATGTGAAACAGATTTCTATGAAGAGCTGGGCATGCAGGGTAAAGAATACATATACAGAATGTTAAAGGGGTTTTCTGATTATATTTTTGTCATCTCATCTCGCCCACAGTGGTGAGAATAGCATGACCACAATTTTCTTTATCCTTACCAGGTGAGCACTGCGTCCTGGTGTAATTTTGGAGCGGGCACTTCTGCCATCACGTGCTGTACATTGGGCTTGTGATCCTAGCCCCGTTTCAACCCACCATGTCTGTGGGTTGCGCATGTGCACTCAAGCCGCCTTTGGCGAGCATTGTGGGTTAAAACAGGGCTAGGATTACATGCCCAATGTACAGCGTGTGGTCCTGGAAGTACCCGCTAAAAAATTACAGCGGGAGCTCACCCAGTAAGAAGAGAAAAAAAGTTGAGGTCATGCTATTCTTGTAACACTCGCCATGAGACAAAAATATACTGTAACATATAACCCCTTTAATGTACAAGAAAATTTTGATGTTGGCCTAGTTTTTGGATGTAATAATATGTGAACACAACTGTAGATGACATCTGGCTATCCTTTTTAGTGGGACTCTACTTTTTACTAACTAACAAAAATACTACAAATTATCAACAAGTACGTAATAGAAGATGATGACAGTAGCCCATTTTTCTAATGCAAAATTCTCATTGAAACATAAAATACCTTGAATCAGAAGTGACTTTGCAAACCTATGTAAGACATAAAAGTCAAGAAAAAGAATATTTAAAGATGATACACTGAACAAAAATATAAACACAACACTTTCGGTTTTGCTCCCATTTTGCATGAGCTGAACTCAAAGATCTGAAACATTTTCAACATACACAAAAGACCCATTACTCTCAAATATTGTTCACAAATCTGTCTAAATCTGTGTTAGTGAGCACTTCTCCTTTGTCGAGATAATCCATCCCACCTCACATGTGGCATAGCAAGGTGCTGAATAGACAGCATGAATATTGCACATGTGTAGCCACCATTTGCCTCACGCAGTGCAACACATCTCCGTCGCATAGAGTTGATCAGGTTGTTGATTGTGGCCTGTGGAATGTTGGTCCACTCCTGGATATTATTGGCAGGAACTGGAACACGCTGTCGTATACGCTGATCCAGAGCATCCCGAACATGCTCAATGGGTGACATGTCCGGTGAGTATGCTGGCCATGCAAGAACTGGGATGTTTTCAGCTTCCAGGAATTGTGTAAAGATCCTTGCAATATGGGGCCGTGCATTATCATGCTGCAACATGAGGTGATGGTCGTGGATGAATGGCGCAACAATGGACCTCAGGATCTCGTCACGGTATCTCTGTGCATTCAAAATGCCATCAATAAAATGCACCTGTGTTTTTTGTCCATAACATACGCCTGCCCATACCATAACCCTACTGCCACCATAGGCCACTCGATCTACAACGTTGACGTCAGCAAACCGCTCACCCACACGGACGCCACACACGGTCTGTCATCTGCTTCAACGCCTCTCCAATGTGCCAGACGCCATCAAATGTGAGCATTTGCCCACTCAAGTCGGTTACGACGACGAAGTCAGGTCCAGACCCCGATGAGGACAACGAGCATGGAGATGAGCTTTCCTGAAAGGGTTTCTGACAGTTTGTGCAGAAATTTTTTGTTTATGCAAACTGATTGTTGCTGCAGCTGTCCGGGTGGCTGGTCTCAGACGATCATGGAGGTGAACATGCTGGATGTGGAGGTCCTGGGCTGGTGTGGTTACACGCGGTCTGCAGTTGTGAGGCCGGTTGGATGTACTGCCAAATTCTCTGAAACGCCTTTGGAGATGGCTTATGGTAGAGAAATGAACATTCATTGCACGAGCAACAGCTCTATTAGACATTCCTGCAGTCAGCATGCCAATTGCACGCTCCCTCAAACGTTGCGCCATCTGTGGCATTGTGCTGTGTTATCACACTGCACTTTTCAGAGTGGGCTTTTATTGTGGGCAGTCTAAGGCACACCTGTGCAATATTCATGCTGTCTAATAAGCACCTTGATATGCCACACCTGTGAGGTGGGATGGATTATCTCGGCAAAGAAGAAGTGCTCAGTAACACAGAATTAGACAGATTTGTGAACAATATTTGAGAATAATGGGTCTTTTGTGTATGTAGAAAATGTTTCAGATCTTTGAGTTCAGCTCATGCAAAATGGGAGCAAAACTGAAAGTGTTGTGTTTATATTTTTGTTCAATGTAGATGCCTTCACATGAAAGAAAGTCATTTTATTTTATTTATATATGTTAGTGGTTTCCGTGCATAAAATCTTTGCACTACATTTAAGCCTCCGATCTTAATTCCTTCATCCTTTATCGGATGCTAGTTTCAGACTTTTCTCGTCTGGATATTATGTGCCTCTCAGCAACTGTGCGCTTCGTGTGTCCAGAATTCATAACCAGACTTAACTTTTCCAGCATTTTTTGCTACAGCAGTTCTTCTGTGGAATCAGCCCAGAAAAACTAGCCTTTGCTCCTCACACATACTGTATCACCGAGTCTTGGGCGCGCTTGACCCTGTTGATGCTTCACTGGTTGTTCTTCCTTGGGCCATTTTTGGTGGGTGTTAAAGGGAACCTGTCATATTGAACCTGGTATCTGACATGCAGACAGCAGGTTATAGAGCAGGAGGAGCTGAGCAGATTCATATATAGTTTTCTGGTTTTATAGTTTTCATTTAAATTCCTGCGCATTCTGGGCTTTGAAGTCAAGGAGTAACTGACAGCCTTCCCTCTATGACTGTGTATAGTGATAACTGTCAATCACTGATAGGACCACCTCCTGGACTTCAAAGCCCACCATGAGCAGGAATTGAAATTAATGAAATACAAGCTTTACTGAAGCTTTTCTTATAAATCGATATATCAGTCTGCTCAGTCCCTCCTGCTCTATAACCCGCTGTCTGCAGCTCAAATGTTCAACATGACAGATTCTCTTTATCCACTGCATACTCGAAACACCCCACAAGACCTACCATTTTTGAGATGCTCTGACCTAGTTATTTAGGCCATACAATTTGGTCCTTTTTCTTATTTTTTTCGCAGGTGTTTGATGTCTTGCTTTATTAGTAAAACAGGCTTTATTTAGTTTTTGGTAGATAACTGTGCCATTCTCTATAATTGTGCAGGTTTTTATATGAGGTATTGTTTTTTAAAGTTGTATCACATTCATTTAATAAACTATTTCTTTTTATTGTTTACTCTTTTTTGCACATTTATATTTCACTCATTAAAGCATATTTAACAACAGGGAATTTTTTTTTTCAAGTGAATGGGAGCAGAGCTGCAGTTACAAGCTGCGTCCACTGCACAATGGACGTCGCTGTGTAATTACGTGCTGGAGCTCCTGTTGATCACCGGTGATGTGGGGCTTTTGACAGGCCATCAATACTAAAGGAGTAGACCACGCCTTTAATGGCTTAAATTCCTCTCCACCATATTTTTTTCATAGTAATGGAACACTGTCCAAGGCCCTTCACTGAATGTCCCTCAATCCTACCAAGGAAGCAAGATGATTTGCCCATTTTACATGTCACAGCTATCTAATAATATGGTAATATAGAAACATCTGTTTCAATTCTTTTATGCCTAGGAACTTGATTATTAGCAAAAGTATTATACAGTAAGTTACTATGGAAACACATTATATTAAGCACAGCTGCAAAGAGATAACTGCAACTTCTTTAACATTTTAGTGTCTTCCTCTCTGTAACCAAATTCATTATTGTACAGAACTTTCAGAAGATGCTCATTATCAGCTACAGAGTATATAAAAGGAAACGCACAAAACATACACATTAATACGATGCGTGCAAGTTACACTGAACTGCAATTCTATGATTTTTTTTATTTCATACAAATATTGCTTTGTAATAAATATATTATACGAGGTGAAAATATATGTAAAGTACCACATTCATGGGAATAGCTTAGTAGGCAACATTTTCCATACACTGTATGGCCAAAACTATGTGCACTTGACTCCTAATTATTAAGGTCAGGTGTCTCATGAAAACCCAATGCAAATACGTGCATAAAATTAAGCACAAAGCCATGTATTCTCCATAGAGAAACATGGATAGTAGTAGGAATTGAAATTGCAATGGTTTTAAACATAGCACTGTCATAGGATGACATTTTTTGACATTCCTAGACATCTAGGTTTTCCCCAGCAAACTGAGAGTTTTCTTTGGGAATTTTATGAAATGGATTTCCATGGTCGTGTACTTGCACACAAGCCTAAGATCACCACGCACAATCCCAAGCTGGAGTAGTGTGAAGAATGCCACCACTGGAGAGATTAATCATGTGTCACTATTTTGAAGTCCAATGGACAAATCTAGGTTTGGCAGATGCCAGGAGAACGTTACCTACTATAATACGTGGTGCCTGCTGCAGTATGTTTCAGGTGAAAAGTAATGTTATTGCTCAAGAAACTTTGTGGCAACAATTCAGCAAAGGCATTTCCTGTTCCAATAAACAAAGCAGGGTTCGTAGAGACATGGTTTGATGAATGTGGGATAATTGTAACAAATTAATATCACCTAGATCCAGATCACCCAATGACTGATCTATAGCAGTAAGTTTATAGAGAACTAAAAACACAGCAACTTAGTGAAGCCCCACGGGATTCCATAGTCAAATGATAATGAAATCATAGGACTTTCTGGGTGACATCAGTTGAGCAAGAGCGGAAGATGTTTTTTTTTTTGTCATATATTTCCCATTTGCCAATCATTAATAGTTGTTTAACAGCATGTTACCCTCAGAACAATGTTTAGATATGTGACGTGGAGCATCCTGCCCTATTGAATGCCTGTCTGATCCCCATGCTCTGCATGCAACCAACAAAATAAACAAACTAAACTCTCTCTATGAACTTCATCTATGCAATATGTTTAACCAGTTCCTGACCAAGCCATTTACCCTCCTTCGTGACCAGGCGCATTTTCTATTTGTTTGTTTTTTGTACATGTGTCTTTGAAAGTCATAATTTTTTGCCATTTGGTACATTTTTTTTACCTTTTTTCTGGTGATACATGGGGTATTTTATGTCATTTTTTTTCTAAAAAAGAAAGATGTTTTAAAAAAAGAAGGGGAATAGTCAGTTTTTCACTTTTTTATTTTTTTGTTGATAGCACATAGAAACATAGAATGTGTCGGCAGATAAGAACCATTTGGCCCATCTAGTCTGCCCAATATACTGAGTATTATGGATAGCCCCAGGCCCTATCTTATATGAAGGATGGCCTTATGCCTATCCCATGCATGCATAAACTCCTTCACTGTATTTGCAGCTACCACTTCTGCAGGAAGGCTATTCCATGCATCCACTACTCTCTCAGTAAAGTAATACTTCCTGATATTACTTTTAAACCTTTGCCCCTCTAATTTAAAACTATGTCCTCTTGTAGCAGTTTTTCTTCTTTTAAATATTCTCTCCTCTTTTACCTTGTTGATTCCCTTTATGTATTTAAAAGTTTCTATCATATCCCCCCTGTCTCGTCTTTCTTCCAAGCTATACATGTTAGGTCCTTTAATCTTTTCTGGTAAGTTTTATCCTGCAATCCATGTACCAGTTTAGTAGCTCTTCTCTGAACTCTCTCCAAAGTATCAATATCCTGCTGGAGATATGGTCTCCAGTACTGAGCACAATACTCCAAATGAGGTCTCACTAGTGCTCTGTAGAGCGGCATTAAACAATATGAGTCCCAGAACAGATCCCTGAGGTACCCCACTGGTAACAAGACCTTGGTCTGAATATACTCCATTGACTACAACCCTCTGTTGCCTGTCCCTCAGCCACTGCCTAATCCATTCAACAATATGGGAGTCCAAGCCCAAAGACTGCAATTTATTGATAAGCCTTCTGTGTGGGACAGTATCGAAAGCCTTACTGAAGTCTAGATAAGCGATGTCTACTGCACCTCCGCCATCTATTGTTTTAGTCACCCAATCAAAAAAATCAATAAGATTAGTTTGACATGATCTCCCTGAAGTAAACCCATGCTGTTTTTCATCTTTCAATCCATGGGATTTTAGATGTTCCACAATCCTCTCCTTAAGTATGGTTTCCATTAATTTCCCCACTATTGATGTCAGGATTACTGGCCTATAGTTGCCCGATTCCTCCCTACTACCTTTCTTGTGAATCGGCACAACATTTGCTAATTTCCAATCTTCTGGGACGATTCCTGCTGCCAGTGATTGGTTAAATAATTCTGTTAATGGTTTTGCTAGTTCACCGCTGAGCTCTTTTAATAGCTTTGGGTGTATCCCATCAGGCCCCTGTGACTTATTTGTATTGATTTTAGACAGCTGACTGTCTAAGAACCTCTTCTTCTGTAAAGACACATGCATCAAAAGATTCATTAGTCTTCTTTCCTAACTGAGGTCCTTTTCCTTCATTTTCCTTCGTAAAGACTGAACAGAAGTATTCATTGAGGCAGTCAGCTAGTTCTTTATCTTCTTCCATATACCTTCCTTCTTTTGTTTTTAATTTTGTTATTCCTTGTTTTAGTTTCCTTTTTTCATTTATGTATCTGAAGAATGCCTTATCGCCTTTTTTCCCTGACTGAGCTAATTTCTCTTCTGCCTGTGCTTTAGAAGCTCTTATAACTTGTTTGGCCTCTCTCTGCCTAATCTTATAAATTAGTCTGTCATCCTCGTTTTGTTTTTTATTATAATTCCTAAATGCTATCTTTTTGTTTTTAATGATTTTGGCCACTTCTGCTGAGTACCACAGTGGTCTTTTCCTTTTTTTGCTTTTACTGACAAGCCTAATGCAATTTTCTGTTGCCTTCAATAGTGCCTCTTTTAAGTAGTCCCATTTCTCCTGGACTCCAATGAAACTGTTCCAATCTGATAGGGACTCGTATACCACTAATCTAATTTTAGAAAAGTCAGTTTTTCTAAAATCTAAAACTTTTGTTTTTGTGTGGTGTGACTCAGTCACTGTACTTATAGTAAACCACACTGACTGGTGATCACTAGATCCCAAGCTTTCCCCTACAGTAATATCATATACCAAATTCCCATTTGTGAATACTAAATCTAAAATGGCCTCCTTCCGGGTTGGCTCCTCAACTACTTGCTGTAGAGATAATCCCAGTAGGGAATTTAGAATATCTGTACTCTTGGCAGAACTAGCTATTTTGGTTTTCCAGTTTACATCAGGAAGATTGAAGTCTCCCATAATGATAACTTCCCCCTTCAATGTCATTTTAGCTATTTCCTCAACTAGTAGATCATCTAATTCTTTGATTTGGCTAGGTGGTCTATATATCACACCTACACGAGTTACCTTATGATTATCAAGCTGCAAGGTAACCCAAACTGACTCTAAATTGTTTTCGCTAACTTGTATCAAATTAGATTTTATGCTGTCTTTCACATACAGGGCCACCCCTCCCCCTTCTTGCCTTCTCTGTCTTTCCTGTATAGAGAGAACCCTGGTATTGATATATCCCAGTCATTACTCCCCTTGAACCACGTCTCAGTAACAGCCACTACATCTATATTCTCAGATGCCATTATAGCCTCAAGTTCATTGATCTTATTCCTGTCACGGAACCATGAACCAGACGTACAACAAGAGATAAGAGAAAATAAGAAGGCTTTATTGAAAATAAAGCTGTAAAGCAAAAGTCCAAACGGATGGTGAAACCGAGCAGAGTCTTTGCGAAGCCAGAGGTCAGGAACCAGAAGGGTAGTCAGACGAAGCCAGGATCAGGAACCAGCAGGGTAGTCAGACGAAGCCAGGATCAGGAACCAGCAGGGTAGTCAGACGAAGCCAGGATCAGGAACCAGAAGCAGCAGCAGTCTTAGAAGCATGTGAACACAAGAGGACCAAGCAAGGAACTGAAGCCACAGACCTCCTATATATATGAGCTAGGCATCCAGCTCCTCCCAGTGGGAAGGAGGAGCCGCAGGGTGGAAGGCTACAAGAAACCCAGAAACCAAGATGGCCGCCAGCACATGTCAAACGAAGGAGAACAGCAAGAAGGTAAGACCATGACAGTACCTCCCCCTCAAGGGCCCCTCCTCCGCGGAGCACAAAACGGTTTCTGAGGGAAGCGTGCGTGGAAGGCTCGGAGCAAGGCAGGAGCATGGACATCTGCGGAGGGAACCCAGGAACGCTCCTCTGGACCATAACCACGCCAATTGACCAAAAACTGCAACCGACCGCGGACCAGGCGTGAGTCCAGGATATTGCTCACCTCATATTCCTCACGATTGCCCACTTGGACCGGACGAGGCCGAGGAACCGAGGAAGTGAAACGATTACACACCAGTGGCTTCAACAGGGAGACATGAAACACGTTGGAGATCCGCATGCCAGGAGGAAGCGCAAGGGCATAGGCTACAGGGTTTACCCTGCGAAGCACTCGGAAGGGACCAACAAAGCGAGGCGCCAGCTTGGGAGTGGGCACTCGAAGGTTGAGGTTGCGGGTGGACAACCATACACGGTCTCCGACCTGGTAGGAAGGAGCAGGCGCTCGTCTGCGATCAGCCTGGAGTCTCTGGCGCTGCGCAGAGACCTCAAGGGACTTCTGGATCTGTACCCAAGAAGCACGTAGGACGGAAAAGTGATCCTCCACAGCCGGAATATCCTGGGGAGAGAATACCTCCGGTAACACGGCAGGTTGGAACCCATAATTGGCCATGAAGGGAGACGTCCCAGAGGAAGAGTTCACCGCCGTGTTCCTGGCAAACTCAGCCCAAGGCAGGAGGTCAACCCAATTGTCTTGGTGGTCGGAGACATAGCAACGAAGGAATTGCTCCAAGGCCTGATTGGATCGTTCTGCGGCCCCATTGGACTGAGGGTGGTAGGCCGAGGAGAAGGAGAGATGAATCCCCAACTGGGAGCAAAAGGCGCGCCAGAACCTGGACACAAACTGACTCCCCCGATCCGACACAATCTCCTTGGGCAAACCGTGCAACCGGAAGACCTCCCTGGCAAAAATCGTGGCCAACTCTTGTGCAGAGGGTAACTTCTTGAGAGGAACACAGTGGCACATTTTGGAAAACCGATCCACAATCATGAGAATGACCGTATGGCCTCGGGATGCAGGGAGGTCCACAATGAAATCCATCCCCAGGTGTGACCATGGGCGCTCCCCGGTGGCTATGGGTTGCAGAAGGCCCAACGGAAGGTGCCGAGGGGACTTACTCTGGGCACAAACGGAGCATGCCGCTACATATGCGGCGATGTCGGAACGTAGGGAAGGCCACCAGAACAGACGTGAAACAGCCCAGGACAGCTGATTCTTTCCAGGATGCCCCGCGGTCTTGGAGTTATGGTAGGTTCGCAACAACCGAGTGCGCAACTCCTCAGGCACAAAACATCTGCCGTTGGGTCTCCCAGAGGGAGCACCAGATTGAGCCGCCAAAATCTGCTCACCCAGGGGAGAGGTCAGGCTGGTGCGAATGGCGGCCAGGATCTGATTCGGAGGTATGACCGAAGTCGGAATCGACTCCTCCCTGGACAGCTCGGAGTACTGCCGTGATAAGGCATCCGCCCTGATGTTCTTGGAACCGGGTAGGTAGGAGACCACGTAATTAAAACGTGACAAGAACAGAGCCCCTCTGGCCTGACGTGGTGTCAATCTCTTGGCCTCAGAAAGGTAGGTCAGATTCTTGTGGTCCGTCAGGATGAGAACCGGAACCACCGAACCCTCGAGCAAGTGCCTCCATTCTTTAAGGGCCTGCACGATGGCCAATAACTCCCTGTCACCAATCTGATAGTTGCACTCCGCGGAAGACAGTTTCCGGGAGTAAAACCCACAAGGAAGCAGAGGACCCTCTGGTGTTCTACGCTGAGACAGAAGGGCGCCTACTCCCGTCTCAGACGCGTCCACCTCGAGGACAAAGGGCAACCCAGGGTTGGGATGCGACAGAATCGGAGCCGACACAAAGGCGGACTTTAGGGCCTCAAAAGCTCGGATGGCCTCGAGCGGCCAGACCTGGGAATTACTGCCCTTCCTGGTCAGATCCGTGAGAGGCTTGGCCAGCATGGAAAAGTCCCTGATGAACTTCTGATAATAATTGGCGAAGCCCAAAAAGCGCTGCAGGGAACGAAGACCACTGGGCTGGGGCCACTGTAAGACAGCCGAAACCTTCTCAGGATCCATGGAGAACCCCTCAGCGGAAATGATGTAACCTAAGAAGGTTACCTGGGATCGGTGAAATTCGCATTTCTCAAGCTTACCGAACAGCTTGTTCTCTCGTAACCGTTGCAACACTCGTCTGACATCCAGAATGTGGGCCTCCATGGATTCAGAATATACCAAGATGTCATCCAAATAGACCACCACACACTGCTGCAACAGGTCACGGAAAACATCGTTGATGAATTCCTGAAAGACTGCGGGCGCATTGCACAACCCAAAGGGCATAACCAAGGATTCATAATGACCGGTCCTGGTGTTAAACGCGGTCTTCCACTCATCGCCCGCCTTGATCCTTACCAGGTTATATGCCGCCCTCAGGTCGAGTTTGGTAAAGACCGTGGCCCCTTTAAGGCGATCGAACAGCTCGGAAATCAAGGGTATCGGGTAAGCGTTCTTGATCGTGATGCGATTGAGACCCCTGTAATCGATGCAAGGCCTCAACTCACCGCCCTTCTTTTTCACAAAGAAAAATCCAGCCCCTGCCGGGGACGAAGATTTGCGAATGTGTCCGCGTGAAAGCGCCTCCCTCACGTACTCCTCCATGGCCTCATTCTCCGCTACCGACAGTGGATAGACTTTGCCACGAGGAGGAACGGCACCAGATTGTAACTCTATGGCACAATCGTATGGGCGGTGCGGAGGTAGGGCAACCGCGCGCACCTTATCGAATACATCCCGGTACTCCTCGTATTCAGGAGGCAACAGAGAGTCCGAGGAAGTACACAGCAAATTGACAGGCCCATGGATGCAACTAGCCCCACACTGCGGTGACCACGAGAGGATCTCGACCGATCTCCAATCGAAAGTCGGATTATGCTTCTGGAGCCAGGGGTACCCCAAGACCACCGAGTAGTGTGGAGACGAAATAACCTGGAGGCAGACCGACTCTCTGTGAACGGCACCAATGGCTATCCCCACTGGAAGGGTCTCATGAGTCACGTGTGGCGGCAGAAGGGGTCTGCCGTCTATCGCCTCAAGAGCCAGTGGGGAACCTCGAGCCTGCAGAGGAATGGAATTGGCGGCAGCGAACACACTATCAATGAACAAACCACCAGCACCAGAGTCCACCAACGCCTGGGTCGTCACCGAGCCCCCGACCCAGGAGAGGACAACAGTGATCAGTGGTTTGTCAACACGGGAAACCGGGGACGAGGAGACTCCACCCAAGATCTGCCCCCGACAGGATCTCAGGTACGAGCGTTTTCCCGGACGGTTCGGACATGCCAACCGAAAATGCCCACCGAGACCACAGTACATGCATCGGCCCTCGCGTCTCCGGAGTGCCCTCTCCCCCTCGGACAGGCGAGCAAACCCCAGCTGCATGGGTTCACCCCCAGACAAGTCATCCCCAGGAGGCGTGGGAGGAGAGGGAGGCACGGGTGGGACAGCAAACGTAGGCACCAATCTGTTAGAAGACCTCCGCAGGTTCTCCTTAAAGGAAGGTCTCTCCCTGAGTCTGGTGTCAATCAAAATCAGGAAAGAAATAAGAGACTCGAGCTCAACTGGTAGGTCCTTAGCTGCAACCTCATCCTTCAAGGCATCCGAGAGACCATGAGAGAAAGCAGCGACCAGAGCCTCATTATTCCAGCCCACCTCTGCTGCCAGGGTACGAAACTCAATGGCGTATTCAGCTACGGATCGTGAACCCTGTCTGATGGACATAAGGAGCTACGCAGCAGAGGCAGCACGAGCCGGCACATCGAATACCTTCCGAAGAGAAGCAACAAAACCGGAAAACTCGGCAACCACCGGATTGTTGTTCTCCCATAAAGGGCTGGCCCAGGCCAAGGCCTTGTCCGAGAGCAGCGAGATCAAGAAGCCCACCTTTGATCTCTCAGTAGGAAAGGCATGTGGCAGCAACTCGAAATAAATGCCCACCTGGTTAAGGAAACCTCGGCACTGAGTTGGCTCTCCCCCAAAGCGCTGTGGAAGAGGGGCAGAACCGGTCATACCCCGAAACACCGCAGGCGCAACAACAGGTGTCGGGGTAGACTCTGGCGCAACAACCGGAGCGGCAGTAGGAGCGAGCCCAGGAGCGACAACCGACCCATCGGCAACGGGAGCGAAATGAGCCGTGCGTTCAAGCAGGGTTTGCAACGCCACAGCGAACCGACCCAACAGGTGATCCTGCTGATCAAGTCTGGCAACCAGCGTGGGTAGCGAGGATGGCCCTGTACCGTCAGAATTCATGGCTTGGTCCTAATGTCACGGAACCATGAACCAGACGTACAACAAGAGATAAGAGAAAATAAGAAGGCTTTATTGAAAATAAAGCTGTAAAGCAAAAGTCCAAATGGATGGTGAAACCGAGCAGAGTCTTTGCGAAGCCAGAGGTCAGGAACCAGAAGGGTAGTCAGACGAAGCCAGGATCAGGAACCAGCAGGGTAGTCAGATGAAGCCAGGATCAGGAACCAGCAGGGTAGTCAGACGAAGCCAGGATCAGGAACCAGAAGCAGCAGCAGTCTTAGAAGCATGTGAACACAAGAGGACCAAGCAAGGAACTGAAGCCACAGACCTCCTATATATATGAGCTAGGCATCCAGCTCCTCCCAGTGGGAAGGAGGAGCCGCAGGGTGGAAGGCTACAAGAAACCCAGAAACCAAGATGGCCGCCAGCACATGTCAAACGAAGGAGAACAGCAAGAAGGTAAGACCATGACAATTCCCTAAACTGCGAGCATTTGTAGATAAGAAACTGAGCTTGTCATTTCTTAACCTTTGTGCTACTGGCATCTTCTGGCATTGTTTCGGGGGGCAGTCGGACTGCTGGATTATCACTCTTTTTCCCCCCTTTCCTAGTTTAAATGCTCCTTAGCAAATACTTGGAACTGTTCACCGAGGACATTCGTTCCTTTGAGAGAAAGATGCAAACCATCTTTCTTGTACAGTTCTTTTCCATTCCAACAAGAGCTAACATGAGACACAAAGCCAAACCCTTGGTTCAGACACCATTCACCAAGCCATACATTGAATTCCTTAATGCGCATCTTCCTGTCATGCTGAAGGTTATGCACAGGCAAAACTGCCACCTTTTCTCCTGGGTGTTACTTCACACCCTGTTGGAAGTTCTGCTTCATCAAGTCCACAGTCAGGCGTTTGGCGGCCTGTTCGCCCTTACAGGGGTCTGAGCCCTCCAGCCCGGCTCAAGCCGTGGATTTCAACACAGCCCTTAGATCACAGCATACAGACTTCCTGAGCTCCACTGTCAGATGGAGGTAATCCTCCTTACCTGAGAGTGCTGGCTGGTTTTTATGCCTGGCGAAACCCGGCCTGGAACATGGGGAGTAGTCACCCACCCAGCACTTTGACTACTCCCAGTAAGAGCCGTCCCGAATCAGCTATTACAGCCATACTAAGTATCATAGACATAGAAACATAGAATGTGTCGGCAGATAAGAACCATTTGGCCCATCTAGTCTGCCCAATATATCTGAATCCTATGAATAGTCCCTGGCCCTATCTTATATGAAGGATAGCCTTATGCCTATCCCATGCATGCTTAAACCCCTTCACTGTATTTGCAGCTACTTGTGCAGGAAGGCTATTCCATGCATCCACTACTCTCTCAGTAAAGTAATACTTCCTTATATTACTTTTAAACCTTTGCCCCTCTAATTTAAAACTGTGTCCTCTTGTGGTAGTTTTTCTTCTTTTAAATATGCTCTCCTCCTTTACCGAGTTGATTCCCTTTATGTATTTAAAAGTTTCTATCATATCCCCTCTGTCTCTTCTTTCTTCCAAGCTATACATATTAAGGTCCTTTAACCTTTCCTGGTAAGTTTTATCCTGCAATCCATGTACTAGTTTAGTAGCTCTTCTCTGAACTCTCTCTAGAGTATCTATATCCTTCTGGAGATATGGCCTCCAGTACTGCGCACAATACTCCAAGTGAGGTCTCACCAGTGTTCTGTACAGCGGCATAAGCACTTCACTCTTTCTACTGCTTATACCTCTCCCTATACATCCAAGCATTCTGCTGGCATTTCGTGCTGCTCTATTACATTGTCTTCCCACCTTTAAGTCTTCTGAAATAATTACTCCTAAATCCCTTTCCTCAGATACTGAGGTCAGGACTGTGTCAAATATTCTATATTCTGCCCTTGGGTTTTTACGCCCCAGGTGCATTATCTTGCACTTATCCACATTAAATTTCAGTTGCCAGAGTTCTGACCATTCTTCTAGTTTTCCTAAATCCTTTTCCATTTGGCGTTTCCCTCCAGGAACATCAACCCTGTTACATATCTTTGTGTCATCAGCAAAAAGACAAACCTTACCATCGAGGCCTTTTGCAATATCACTTATGAAGATATTAAACAAAATTGGTCCCAGTACAGATCCCTGTGGAACCCCACTGGTAACATGACCTTGTTTTGAATGTTCTCCATTGACTACAACCCTCTGTTGTCTGTCACTCAGCCACTGCCTAATCCACTCAACAATATGGGAGTCCATGCTCAATGACTGCAGTTTATTGATAAGTCTATGTGGGACAGTGTCAAAAGCCTTGCTAAAATCTATATATGCGATGTCTACTGCACCTCCACCGTCTATTATTTTAGTCACCCAGTCAAAAAAATCTATAAGATTTGTTTGACATGATCTCCCTGAAGTAAACCTATGTTGTTTTTCATCTTGCAATCCATGGGATTTTAGATGTTCCACAATCCTATCCTTTAATAGGGTTTCCATTAATTTGCCTACTATTGATGTCAGACTCACTGGTCTATAGTTGCTCGATTCCTCCCTACTACCTTTCTTGTTAATGGGCACGACATTTGCCAATTTCCAATCTTCCGGGACGACTCCTGTTACTAATGATTGGTTAAATAAATCTGTTAACGGTTTTGCCAGCTCACCACTAAGCTCTTTTAATAATTTTAGGTGTATCTCATCAGGCCCCTGTGACTTATTTGTCTTCACCTTAGACAGAAAACTTAGAACATCTTCCTCTGTAAAGATACATGCATCAAACGATTTATTAGTCATCCTTTCTAGTGGAGGTCCTTCTCCTTTTTCTTTTGTAAAAACTGAACAGAAGTATTCATTAAGGCAGTCGGCTAGCCCTTTATTCTCTTCTACATACCTTCCGTCCTTTGTTTTTAATTTAGTTATTCCTTGTTTTAATTTCCTTTTTTCATTTATATATCTGAAGAATGTCTTATCCCCTTTTTTCATAGACTGAGCTAGTTTTTCTTCTGCCTGCGCTTTAGAAGTTCTTATAACTTGCTTGGCCTCTCTCTGCCTAATCTTGTAGATTTCCTTATCGTCATTGCTCTGGTTTTTTTTATAATTACAAAATGCTAGCTTTTTATTTTTAATGATTTGGGCCACTTCTGCTGAGTACCACAGTGGTCTCTTCCTTTTTTTGCTTTTACTGACAAGTCTAATGCAATTTTCTGTTGCCTTCAATAATGCACCTTTTAAGTAGTCCCATTTCTCCTGGACTCCATGTAATCCATTCCAGTCTGATAAGGACTCATTTATGACTAATTTCATTTTTGAAAAGTCTGTTTTTCTAAAGTCTAAAACTTTTGTTTTTGTGTGGTGGGACTCTTTCACAGTTCTTATATTAAACCACACTGACTGGTGATCACTAGATCCCAAGGTTTCGCCTACAATGACATCATATACCGAATCCCCATTTGTGAATACCAAATCCAAAATGGCCTCCCTCCGGGTTGGCTCCTCAACCACTTGTTGTAGAGATAACCCCAGTAGGGAATTTAGAATATCTGTACTCCTGGTAGAACTTGCTATTTTGGTTTTCCAGTTTATATCTGGAAGATTGAAATCTCCCATAATGATAACTTCTCCTTTCATTGTCATTTTAGCTATTTCTTCAACTAGTAGATCATCTAGTTCTTTAACTTGACCAGGTGGTCTATATATCACACCTACACGAGTTACTGCATGGTTAGCAAACTGCAACGTAACCCAAACTGACTCTATGTTGGCCTCACCAACTTGTATTAGGTTAGATTTAATGCTATCTTTCACATACAGGGCCACTCCTCCTCCTTTCTTGCCTTCTCTGTCTCTTCTGTATAAAGAGTACCCTGGTATGGTTATGTACCAGTCATTTCTTTCATTAAACCATGTCTCCGTAACAGCCACTAAATCTACATTCTCAGATGCCATTATTGACCCAAGTTCATTGATTTTTTTACCTAAACTGCGAGCATTTGTAGACAGGACTCTGAGCTTATCATTTCTTAACCTCTGTGCTTCTGACCTGTTCTGGCATTGTTTCGGGGGGCAATTGGACTCTTTTATTTTCACTCTTTTGCCCCCCCTTCCTAGTTTAAATACTCTTTCGCAAATTCTTGGAGTTGTTCACTAAGTACATTTGTTCCTTTGAGAGAAAGATGCAAACCATCTTTTTTGTACAGTTCCTTTCTATTCCAAGTAGAGCTATCATGAGAAACAAAGCCAAATCCTTGCTCTTGACACCATTTACCAAGCCATATGTTGAACTCCTTTATGCGCCTCTGCCTATCATTCTGAACATTATGCACAGGCAGAACTTCAGAAAATGAAATGGTGGATGCAAAATCCTGTACGTCATTACCAAGTGTGATAAAAGATTTTTTCATCTCTGACACTTCATTGCAAGCCAGGTCATTTGTCCCTAGATGGACAAGAACATCCACGTCCCCTTCCTGCTTTGCTTGCTTAACAATATTAATAATACGTCTTCTATCTCTTCTAGCAGTAGCCACAGGGAGACATCTCACAAAACCATTTTCTTTAAGCTCCACACTTCTTATGATTGAATCACCCAGCAACAGCTGCTTCCTTTGAGACTTCACTTTATCTTTTTTGTCCTTGGCTGCAGTCTTGCATACATTAGACATAGGAGTCGATGGTTTCTCACCCTCTGTGCTTGAGTCCATATCCATGTTGCCCTTACATTCTGAGAGTGCTGCAAATGAATTATGGAGAACCACCGACTGTGGGACATGTCTTCTATCCACCACTAGTCTTCCAGAACCTACAGTACCCCATCTGCCATTTCTGGGGGTCCTCTGTGGCAGTGGCATTGCAGCAGTCCTAGCTGGAGTTTGTTTAACAGATAATTTAAATATTTCAGATTTCAAAAATGCAATTTCCTGCTGCAGTAAGGAGAACTGTCTACAGATCTGACAGCATCCGAATCTCCAAAGAGTGGAACATGAAATAAATGCACAACAATTCCTGCACTGAACCAAGTCTGACATTTTAAAGAGGAGAAAAAAAATAAATTGTAAATTTAAATCAAACAAATCTTACCTTTTTTTTGTATTGTTTCCACCTTCCAGCCTACCTCCTGACTATCTCCTGCAATATCTCTTCAATGTACTTAATGTAGTACTTGAAGGTAGTACTTGCAGCTAATGAATTAGGCCAGCTAATGAGTCTGTCTCTATATATACACACACTCCTTCCCAAGCTCCTCCCCCAGCAACAAATGTAACACCTTAGTGAGCTAGGCTCATTAGCAAACGCACAATAGCAAACACCTGACCAAATTCCTTACCTCTTCTCAAGCAATGGTGAGAAAAAAAAACACAGATGAGCCAGTTGCAGACTCCAAACCAATCTCTTGCAGTATCTCTTCAATCTCTTCAGTCTCCTGCAATATCTCTTCAATGTACTTAATGTAGTACTTGAAGGTAGTACTTGCAGCTAATGAATTAGGCCAGCTAATGAGTCTGTCTCTATATATACACACACTCCTTCCCAAGCTCCTCCCCCAGCAACAAATCTAACACCTTAGTGAGCTAGGCTCATTAGCAAACGCACAATAGCAAACACCTGACCAAATTCCTTACCTCTTCTCAAGCAATGGTGAGAAAAAAAAACACAGATGAGCCAGTTGCAGACTCCAAACCAATCTCTTGCAGTATCTCTTCAATCTCTTCAGTCTCCTGCAATATCTCTTCAATGTACTTAATGTAGTACTTGAAGGTAGTACTTGAAGGTGTAAAACAACAACTGCTGCTGACACATAAAAACCTGCTCTTACTCCACCGAGGCCAGGAACCTTGGTGACACGTACCTATCATCCACGATGATTCCTTGTACCTTCTTAGAGGTATTACATAGGACTGCAGGTAAAATCAATGACATCTGTACTCAGAGAGTTATGTGATGGTGGGGGTAAGACTCCTGGCACCCCCGCCAATCAGCTGTTTGAGGAGACTGCGATGTCCCAGTGAGCGCCGCAGTATCTTTGCTCCTTACCATACACAGCGCTGTCCATTTGATAGCACTGTGCTTGGTATTTCAGCTCAGCGCCAATCACTCAGATGGGACAGAGCTGCATCTAGACCATGTGAACGATGTCATATAGCCTAGGAAGAAACTGTTGCGCTTACGAGGCACCGCAGCCTCTTCATACAGAAAAAAATGAAAACTAAAATGGGGGGGTGGTCGAGTTGGGTAGACAGCCCCGGGCCTATCATGCACTTAATCCGCCCTTGCCCTGAGTTCATAAGATTCTACCGTATGTAAATGATTTAGTAATAAAAGAAAGACAAAAAACAATTTCATAATTTAGAAACAATGTGTAAAAATCTCCTATCTTTTTGTAAATCTGAAGACCTATGAGACAGTTCTGATAGTGTACTGTGAATGCTGAATTTAAGACTAAATGGCGGCATGTAAAAACATGCAGCTAAAACATATTTTTTTTATTTTCCCTTTCCCGGAGTATGGTGGAATTTTTTTTATTATATTTATTTATTTTGCCTTTTTTATTTTATACTTTGCTTTCCCCATACGGTTATACAGGACCTTTGGGGCATTTAATTTTACATTTCTTCTGTAACTGGGACTGACATGGTAACTCCAATTACAGGGGGAATACAGTGTTGTACAACCTCACTGTAGAGCTGATCTGAGTCTGCTAAAACCCAGCAGCTCGCGCAGACTCCTGAGCTTAGGAGTCACGTGGATGGTCCTATCAGAGGTTGACAGCTAGCTAGCTATTTGTGTATGATTGAGAATACAGGGAAGGCTGTGAACGAACTGTGGGACTCCTAAGCCCAGAATGAGCAGAGGGTTAAATGAACAAATTATAAATTGTACTGAATTCATCCCTATAAGATTATATGTCAATCTTCTCAGCTTCTTCTGCTCTATTCTTCTGCCTGAAAATTGTACTGCATTGTAATAAGTTCCATTTAAAAGGTTCCTTGAAAAATACATCACAACAATACAGGCAGATTAAGACAATGTTATGAAAAAAAATTGGGGCTGCCCTCTCTATTAGAGAGTTTCCAACAGATTTACTCCAGAACAGGAGCCTCATAGGTTAAATGATCCTGGACCTAATTTAACTGAAGGGCCCCAGGATATTATTTCTCAATTCCAGAATTTTATGGTTACAGTGTTTTCTATTAAGGCACTTCAATACAAGTTTCCAGGAAAGTGTACTCACGCCCCATCAACAGGCATCATTAACTATCAAGCCTAGGGTTCAATGGACCCTGTGCTGTCTATCCACATAAGCTATGGTTTTAGTTGACATCACAGGACATACCTGTGATGAGATTAAAGGGGGACTCCTGAACAGATTGAAAAGTTCTCCAGCTGGGACATGGATCTTTACAGAAGACAGATGCGAAACAATGCAATATTCACTTTGGGAATTGTTTTTTTTACTAAATACTGCCAATCAATCGAATAACATTTAGATGCTTTCTTGAAGTAATATAGTACAAAAGATTATGCAAATGTAAAAGAAAATGACTTGTTGATCCAGCCCCAATGCCATGTTGCATCTTTTCCTCTGGATCAACAATGGTAAAACAAGGTTTTTTCAGTCCCAACTGAAATTTACAAAGGTCAGGTTATAAACTCTGATGGCCAAATAATAGTATTTTTCCAGTATGTATTAATTCTGATCTTCTATGTCATGTGATTAACTCTCTGGAAATTTTGCTGTATTTTAGATCTCTCATCTGCGAGCAATGTCAATACTTTTCCATCTTTGATCTGTCAATACCTTCTTTAGTTATATGCCACACTTTAGACAATATCTAAAAGTAAATTTCATCTGTGAAATATTTCCATTTCATCCAGATTCTGATTGTTCATATCATATTTCTGTTCTTTGTTCTGACTTTTACATGCCGTCATTTAGTCTTAAATTCAGCAATCACAGTACACTATCAGAACTGTCTCATAGGTCTTCAGATTTACAAAAAGATAGGAGATTTTTACACATTGTTTCTAAATTATGAAATTGTTTTTGTCTTTCTTTTATTACTAAATCATTTACACACGGTAGAATCTTATGAACTCTGGGCAAGGGCGGATTAAGTGCATGATAGGCCCGGGGCTGTCTACCCAACTCGGGCCAACCCCCCCCCCCATTTTAGTTTTCGTTTTTTTTCTGTATGAAGAGGCTGCGGTGCTTCGTAAATGTGCCACAGTCTCTTCCTAGGCCATATGACATCGTTCACATGGTCTAGATACAGCTCTGTCCCATCTGAGTGATTGGCGCTGAGCTGCAATATCAAGCACAGTGCTATCAAATGGACAGCGCTGTGTATGGTAAGGAGCAAAGATACTGAGGCACTCACTGGGACATCGCGGTCTCCTCAAACAGCTGATTGGCGGGGGTGCCAGGAGTCTTACCCCCACCATCACATAACTCTCTGAGTACAGATGTCATTGATTTTACCTGCAGTCCTATGTAATACCTGTAAGAAGGTACAAGGAATCATCGTGGATGATAGGTACGTGTCACCAAGGTTCCTGGCCTCGGTGGAGTAAGAGCAGGTTTTTATGTGTCAGCAGCAGTTGTTGTTTTACACCTTGATACTTAGTATGGCTGTAATAGCTGATCCCGAACGGCTCTTACTTGGAGTAGTCAAAGTGCTGGGTGGGTGACTACTCCCCATGTTCCAGGCCGGGTTTCGCTAGGCATAAAAACCATCCAGCACTGCCAGGTAAGGAGGATTTCCTCCATCTGACAGTGGAGCTCAGGAAGGCTGTATGCTGTGATCTGAGGGATGTGTTGGGATCCGCGGCTTGAGCCGGGCTGGAGGGACAGACCCCTGTAAGGGCGAACAGGCCGCCAAACGCCTGACTGTGGACTTGATGAAGCAGAACTTCCAACAGGGTGTGAAGTAACACCCAGGAGAAAAGGTGGCTGTTTAATATATGAACTTTTCATGTGTGTGAACGATCACCAAGCAACTTGCATTTTTGTTTTGCTTTCACGTGTTAATAAACACTGATGTTTTTAACCAAGAACTTGTACTTTGCCTCTGTGCTGCACCCGCTAATTCTAACTACCAGAGCGAATCCCCACACTCCCCACATAACACAGTGAACTATTGCATTATGTGGGGTGTTACATAGGACTGCATGGAACATCTACTACATTATCTGTACACAGAAAGTTATCACTGTTATCTGGGCTGTTACATAGGACTGCAGGTGACAAATTAAAATTTTAGTTGCCAAATTTAAAATACATATGATTATGATAAAAAAAGACTTGGAGGAGAAGATGAGATGCAGGTCACAGTAGTGAGCCAGATCTACATATAGGGGAATACAGCACCACATACCTGTTACATCCAGTGACATCTCCTGTCATGTAGATCTTCTCTTTCCTCTTCTCCTCCGATTGACCCAGACCACCATGACAAATTCTTTCAGCCGCATCTCGTCTCTACAGAGTTTGTTACACAGACATGTTAGATTTCTCATAATTGGGGTCAAAGAAGCTGTCAAAAATGAAAAGTGGAATCTGTTGCTATGGGTAACTAACCCAGTTCTACTTTAAACCAGTTTGATAAATTACCCTAAAGGTCCCTATAGTGTCTACAGCAATTATAATGTCCCCTAGAGTGCCCCCGGTAATAATAACACCCTATATTATGTTCCAGGTAATAATGCCTGTACAGTGTCCCCAAAAATAATGTCCCCCACACTACCCCATATAGTAATTTCCCCCACACTGCCCCTATATAGTAATTTCCCTCACACTGCCCCCATATAGTAATTTCCCCCACATTGCCCCCGATATAGTAATTTCTCCCACACTGCCCCGATATAGTATTTCCCACACACTGCCCCCGATATAGTAATTTCCCCCACACTGCCCCCATATAGTAATTTCCCCCACACTGCCCTATATAGTAATTTCCCCCACACTTTCCCCATATAGTAATTTCGCCCACACAGCTCCATACAGTGATTTCTTCCACACTGCCTCCCATGTAGTAATTCCCCCCACACTGATCCCCATGTAGTAGTTTACCCCCACACTGCCCCATCAAGTAATAACCCCCACGCTGCCCCCCATTAAGTAATTTGCCCTGACACTGCCATCCATTAAGTAATTTGCCACCACAATGCCATCCATTAAGCAATTTGCCCCCGCAATGCCCTTCATTAAGTAATTTGCCCCATACTGCCTTCATTAAGTAATTTGCCCCCACACTGTCCCCCATTAAGTAATTTGCCCCCACACTGCCCCCCATTAAGTAATTTGCCCCCACATTGCTCCATACAGTAATTTCTTCCACACTGCCTCCCATGTAGTAATTCCCCCCACATTGTTCCCCATGTAGTAGTTTGCACCAACAAAGTAATTTGCCACCCACACTGCCCCCATCAAGTAATAACCCCCCACACT
Organism: Bufo bufo; assembly: GCF_905171765.1. Lineage (NCBI taxonomy): Eukaryota > Metazoa > Chordata > Amphibia > Anura > Bufonidae > Bufo > Bufo bufo. The sequence goes on along the minus strand of NC_053393.1, from coordinate 82,126,814 downwards.
GCCCCCCATTAAGTAATTTGCCCCGACATTGCCATGCATTAAGTAATTTGCCCTAACACTGCCATCCATTAAATAATTTGCCCCCACACCGCCCTTCATTAAGTAATTTGTCCCCACACCGCCCACAATTAAGTAATTTGCCCCCACACTGCCCACAATTAAGTAATTTGCCCCCACACTGCCCACAATTAAGTAATTTGCCCCCACACTGCCCACAATTAAGTAATTTGCCCCCACACTGCCCTTAATTAAGTAATTTGCCCCCACACTGCCCACAATTAAGTAATTTGCCCCCACACTGCCCACAATTAAGTAATTTGCCCCCACACTGCCCACAATTAAGTAATTTGCCCCCACACTGCCCACAATTAAGTAATTTGCCCCCACACTGCCCTTAATTAAGTAATTTGCCCCCACACTGCCCACAATTAAGTAATTTGCCCCATGGAAACATTTTCCCCCACTGTCCCTTTAGTAATATGTCCTCTTCTGCCCCCCAAAGTTGGCACACACACAAAAAACAAACAACAACAACCAAAAAAAAAAGGCTAACACATACCTGTGTCCGGAATAGTGAGGCAGGCACGCGTACGTCAAAGCCCTGCACGTGCCCCTTAAGTGGCTGCTTAGAGTACAGGGATTAATGAATTAATTTTAATTAATCAATTTGTCTCATCAGCGAAAGTTCTTCACCTGTGAGGGGCTGTCCCCACAGTTGAAGAACCGCCTATCTACCTGTTGATTGACAGGGCATGACATCTTGTCCGACGAGCAGCGCAGAGGCTTTGCTTTTGCTTGTGGAGCAGCCACTGTTCATGCACCGCTACCTGAAAATGCAGTGGCAAATGGGCAGTCGCTGCTCCAGAGAGCTCCTCACAGGTGACAACCTTTTGCTAATGAGATGGAATGATTCGTTAGAAATTCGATTCGCTCATCTCTACAGGAGTATATAAGTACTGATGAAGCACTTTGTAGCGCTGTACTTAGCTATCTCCAGCAGTATCAGAGAATGAATGAAGCGGCAGGGCACATTCTCGGGATTGGTGGGGGTCCAAGTGCTGGAAGCCCCACTGATCTTGAAAACGTTCCCATTGGGATGAAATGACAGGCCGAGGATGTGCCCTGCTGCTTTAGCGATTCCCTTCATAGGCTGAAGGCCTAGTAGGCCTGAGGCCTATGCAGTAGTGAAATCCTGTGACGACGTCATTGCGCGCGCCTGTGCTGGGACGCAGCAGCAAAGTGAAGTGTGCGTGCCTTCCTCTGCGAGCAAGCGCAGGTGAGTATTTAGCGTTTATTTTTTTTATTTTTTTATTTTTATGTGCCAACTTTGGGGGACATGGGGGGGACACACAGGAGGACATGTGGGGGAAAAATATCATGGTGGGATACTGTGTGTGGGCAAATTATTATAGGAGGGATTACTATGTGATGGCAAATTATTATGGAAGGGATTACTATGTGGGGGCAAATTATTATGGGAGGGATTACTATATGGGGGGCAAATTACTATATGGGGCAATGTGGGGGAAACTACTGTGTGGGGCAAATTACTATATGGGGCAGTGGGGGAAATTACTGTGGGGGCAGTGTGGGGGAAACTACTGTGTGGGGGCAGTGTGGGGGAAATTACTGTGTGGGGGCAGTGTGGGGAAAACTACTGTGTGGGGCAGTGTGGGGGAAATTACTGTGGGGGGCAGTGTGGGGGAAATTACTGTGGGGGGCAGTGTGGGGGAATTTACTGCAGGGGGCAGTGTGGAGGAAACTACTGTGTGCGGGCAATGTGGGGGAAATTACTGTGTGGGGGCAGTGTGGGGGAAATTACTGTGTGGGGGCAGTGTGGGGGAAATTACTGTGTGGGGACAATTACGTGTGGGGGCAGTGTGGGGGAAACTACTTTATGGGGACAATTACTGTGTGGGGGCAGTGTGGGGTAAACTACTGTGTGATGGCAATGTGGGGAAAACTTCTGTGTGGGGGCAGTCTGGGGGAAATTACTGTGTGGGGGCAGTGTGGGGGAAACTACTGTGTGGGGGCAGTATGGGAGAAATTACTGTATTGGGCAGCGTGGGGGAGGTGTTGCTCTTGGGGAGGCACTGTAGGGGCAATTCTATTATTTCTGGGGACACTATACAGGGATTATTACCTGGAGCACAATATAGGGTGTTATTATTACTTGGGGCACTCTAGGGGACAGTATAACTGCTGTAGACACAATAGAGACATTTAGGGTAATTTAGCAAACTGGTGTAAAGTTAAACTGGCTTAGTTGCCCATAGCAGCCAATCAGATTCCACCTTTCATATTTGACAGCTCTTTTGGAAATCCAGTTCTACTTTACACCAGTTTGATAAATGACCCCAATTATGTCTACTGGGGTCACTATTTTTTCAGCAGTATAGTACATGGGGCATTGGGGAGCACAATGGGCACAGTATTGGGTGTGGCAGCAGAATGACACTGTGGGGACACCAGGATGGGGAGGTTGATGGGAAAACTGAGAAATCTAATGTGTCTGTGTTACAAACTCTGTAGAGCCGAGATGAGGCTGAAAGAATTTGTCGTGGCGGTCTAATGGAGGAGAAGAGGAAAGAGAAGGTCTACATGACAGGAGATGTCCCTGGATGTAAGAGTTATGTGGCCAAGTATTGGGGGGGATGCCAGAGAAAGGGCCAAATGCCCTAGGCACGCCACTGACTCTAAGTTTGAATGCACTATTCACTCACATAGAACAGATAGAAAAGACAGATACATATTTTTATACTTAACTACTTACAGGGTAAAATGGGTCTTAGCACTCCTTATTCCATCTCCATATTCTTCTGTCGTATAAAATCATTTGAAGACCTTCCAAGTAGATAAGTTGGATATGCTGATATTAAAAATGGGTGATTAGAATGAGTGATGAATGAGGGGTTGGATAGACAGATAACTAACGTGCAAATAGCTAGCATCTGTTTGCTATTGGAGGTTTTAATAAGACTCTTGCAGAGGGTGGAGTAGATGGATGAGGCTTGGATTATATTGATTCTTAAAAAGAATAAAGATGGGGTAGAAGTGGATTCCTATCGTCCATTGTCATTCATAAACACAGATGTAAATATTTTGGCTTGAGCGCTGGTGTCTTGATTAGATAAATTTATTGGTTCAAATGACCCCTTTCAGTGAAGGGAAGAGATCATCGGATTAAAATGGCACTTTTTCCACAAGATTTGTAATACTTACGGAACGGTCCCATATGTCTAAATTGGAGATGTGCGAATCGAAGCTGACAAAGTGGAATTCGATCCAAATTTGAGGAAAAATTTGATTTGCAACTAATGCGAATTTTCTCACGCTTCATGGTAACGAATCGCGATTTTCCTAAAATGGCGGCTACATGTGTGAGGACTGAGGAAATGGGGCAAGGAACTCTGGGAAGGCGGGATCACCCAGATTAACATACCTGCATCATGGCCGGATTAAGAGCATCATGGGCCTGGTGCTTTTTCTGGGCCTTTTTATGGAACTGCACTCAGTGTCTTAAATACATATATATTTTATCGATACCATTAAAGTATTTTGTTCCTGCAACTACCCCTTCATTTGGCGTCTATCTTGGCAACATGGAGGGGGACCACGGGAGGGGGACCCTGAGGGTGGGGGCACCCTCAGGGCACTATAGTGTCAGGAAAACCGCTTTGTTTTCCTGACACTATAGTGATCATTTAACATTACTATGAAGTAGGGGTGGGCGATATAGACGATATAGGCGATATGCGATATAAATTTGTGCCACGATATGGATTTTGAGCATATCGCCTATATCGCCGGACCGCGATATGATCGCGCTCTCTGCGCGCACCATCTTCTCCTGAGCCGGCACACTGGAGAAGGAGAGAGTCCCTCCCTCCCCACTATGCGCGGCTGCCGCTGACCACCAATGACAAAAGAGGAGGAGGGGAGGGACTGACAGTAAATCATTGAGTAAGTTTTCACGATCTCAGTGAGCGCGTGAAAACTCAAATCCGATGGTATATTCTAACCCCCAGGCGTTCCCATGGTGACAGGGACACTTGCCTGGGGGTTAGAATATACAGGGCCACGCCGCTGACAGTAGAACATTTAAAAACTAATCAGTAACTTTAACTTTATTCATTGGTGATCTCTTTACTGTATACCTTACTAGGTCTTAGCTCCGGTAACAGCAGGCAGTGCGGGCGGGCGGCGCTCACTCACTGACGTCACGCGCCTGCTCCTCCCACTAGGCGGCGCAGGCGCGTGACGTCAGTGAGTGAGCGCCGCCCCCCGCACTGCCTGCTGTTATCGGAGCTAAGACCTAGTAAGGTATACAGTAAAGAGATCACCAATGAATAAAGTTAAAGTTACTGATTAGTTTTTAAATGTATTCCTGTGAGTATCGGGGGGGGGGGGGGGATCTGTGGATGGCACCGTTTAGGGGAGGGGGGGGAGATCTGTGGATGGCACCGTTTAGGGGAGGGGGGGGAGATCTGTGGATGGCACCGTTTAGGGGGGGGAGATCTGTGGATGGCACCGTTTAGGGGAGGGGGGGGAGATCTGTGGATGGCACCGTTTAGGGGAGGGGGGGGAGATCTGTGGATGGCACCGTTTAGGGGGGGGAGATCTGTGGATGGCACCGTTTAGGGGGGGGGAGATCTGTGGATGGCACCGTTTAGGGGAGGGGGGGAATCTGTGGATGGCACCGTTTAGGGGAGGGGGGGGAATCTGTGAATGGCACCGTTTAGGGGAGGGGGGGATCTGTGGATGGCACCGTTTAGGGGAGGGGGGGATCTGTGGATGGCACCATTTAGGGGAGGGGAATCAGCTCCCTGCTGCTGTGTGCACAAAGCACAGGGCAGCAGGGAGAGTGTAAAGTCCTATTCACCCTAATAGAGCTCTATTAGGGTGAATATGACAAGGGTTCTACGTTCTAGCCCTTAAGGAGACTAATAGTTATTAAATAAAAAGTAAAAAAAAGTTTAAACGCCCCCCCAAATATAGAAAACAATATATCGCAATATATATCGCATATCGCACATGCTTAAAATTATATCGCAATATAGATTTTAGGCCATATCGCCCACCCCTACTATGAAGATTACTGTTTTCTAGCTGCTGTGGACTGTGGACAACAGCAGCTAGAAACATTAATTTTCATAGAGCTGTGTTATGATTTATGGACACAGCACTCAGCATGCTTAGCCAGTCAGATAGAAGGCTGGCTAAGCATGCTGAGAGCTGTGTCTAAATAACATAACACATTAAAGGGATTCTGTCACCAGGTTTCATCCCTGTCAGCTAAAAATATGCTGATGTTCAGGGCGTCTTCACAATTCCTAATGTGGGCTTATAAATGTCATCTGTGGGCTTATTTAGCTAAAAATCAGCTATTACTAACCTGTCAGTCAAACAAATAAGGTGCCCAAGGGGATGTTAATGGATGCAAGGTGCCGGCCGCACCCGCCGCCGTTCGTGCCCAGCACCGCCTTTCCAGACTTCTGCGCCGCCTCATAATCCTCTGTGGCCTCTCGCTCTCCCTCCCTCCCCCCTCCTCCTGCTGTAAGATCTCGCGCATACAGGGGTTGAGCGAAGTGCCGGCGCATGCGCACTTCGCTGTAAGAAGCCAAATGGAGAAGTCCGCACGGGCGCATCAGGCAGAGCCCTGTGCGCAAGCGCAAGATCTTACAGCAGAAGGAGGGGGGAAGGAGGGAGAGCGAGAGGCGGCACAGAGGATGAGCCTGTGGACTGTGACTCTCAAGATGCAAAGCCAGATAGAAGGCTGGCTAAGCATGCTGAGAGCTGTGTCCATAAATCATAACAGCACTATGATTGCCCTCCCTTCCAACTGGATGAGTTTATCTGATACCTGCTCCAGAAGCTCCTGCTGTCTCGCGGGCTGGTGTGGCTGAGCGCTGTTGGCCGTGTGCTGGTCGAAACTGCTGAGCAGGTTGTACACAGCGCAGCGTGCAGGAGGGGTAACCGCGGGCGCACTGAGGTCATATCCGGCGGGCCGGCATTACAGGAACCGCACCAGCTGCTCTGACGTCCTGCCGCCGGATATCCTGTGATGTATTACTCATACAGCCAATGCATTACTCATACAGCCAATGCATTCCAATACAGAAGTATTGGAATGCATTGTAAAGGATCAGACCCCCAAAAGTTCAAGTCCCAAAGTGGGACAATAAATAAAGTGGAAAAAAAAGTTGAAAAAATAAAGTTTTCCCCCCAAAAAATTAAAAGTTTCAAGTAAAAATAAACAAAAACGTCATTTTCCCCAAATAAAGTAAAAAAAAATTGGTAAATAATAGGGAGAAAAAAAAAGACATATTAGGTATCGCCGCGTGCGTATCGACCGGCTCTATAAACATATCACATGACCTAACCCCTCAGATGAACACCGTAAAAAATAAAAACTGTGCTAAATAAAATAAAAATTGTCACCTTACATCACAAAAAGTACAAGAGCAAGCGATCAAAAAGGCGTACGCCCACCAAAATAGTACCAATCTAACCGTCACCTCATCCTGCAAAAAATGAGCCCCTACCTGAGACAGTCGTCCAAAAAATAAAATAACTATGGCTCAGAATATGGAGACACTAAAACATCATTTTTTTTGTTTAAAAAAAGCTGTTATTGTGTAAAACTTACAAAAATAATAAAAAGTATACATATTTGGTATCACCGGGTCCGTATCGACCGGCTCTATAAAAATGAACTAACCCCTCAGATGAACACCGTAAAAAATAAAAAATAAAAACTGTCCTAAATAAACAATTTTTTGTCACCTTACATCACAAAAAGTGTAATAGCAAGCGATCAAAAAGTCATATGCACCCCAAGATAGTGCTAGTCAAACCATCATCTCATCCTGCAAAAAATGAGACCCTACCTAAGATAATCGCCCAAAAACTGAAAAAACTATGGCTCTCAGAATATGGAGACACAAAAACAAGTTTTTTTTGGTTTAAAAAATGAAATCATTGTGTAAAACTTACATAAATAAAATAATTGTATACATATTAGGTATCGCTGCGTCCATGACAACCTGCCCTATAAAAATACCACATGATCTAACCTGTCAGATAAATGTTGTAAATAACAAAAATAAAACGGTGCCAAAACAGCTATTTCGTGTTACCTTGCCTCACAAAAAGTGTAATATAGAGCAACCAAAAATCATATGTACCCTAAACTAGTACCAACAAAACTTCCACCCTATCCCGTAGTTTCTAAAATGGGGTCACTTTTTTGGAGTTTCTACTCTAGGGGTGCATCAGGGGCTTCAAATGGGACATGGTATCAAAAAACCAGTCCAGCAAAATCTGCCTTCCAAAAACCGTATGGCATTATTTTCCTTCTGCGCCCAGCCGTGTGCCCGTACAGCAGTTTACAACCACATATGGGGTGCTTCTGTAAACTACAGAATCAGGGGAAAAAATATTAAAATGGAAAATCTGCCAAAAAAGTGAAATTTTGAAATTGTATCTCTATTTCCCATTAATTCTTGTGGAACACCTAAAGGGTTAACGACGTTTGTAAAATCTGTTTTGAATACCTTGAGGGGTGTAGTTTCTTAGATGGGGTCCCTTTTATGGAGTTTCTACTCTAGCAAAACTGCCTTCCAAAAACTGTATGGCATTCCTTTCCTTCTGCGCCCTGCCATTTGCCCATACAGCAGTTTACGATCACATATGGGGTGTTTCTGTAAACTACAGAATCAGGGCCATAAATATTAAGTTTTGTTTGGCTGTTAACCCTTGCTTTGTAACTGGAAAAAAAATATTAAAATAAAAAATCTGCCAAAAAGTGACATTTTTAAATTGTATCTCTATTTTCCATTAATTCTTGTGGAACACCTAAAGGGTTAACAACGTTTTTAAAATCAGTTTTGAATACTTTGAGGGGTGTAGTTTTTGGGTGGTTTCTATTATGTAAGCCTCACCTGAACTGGTCCCTAAAAAGTTGGTTTTTGAAAATTTCTGAGAAATTTCAAGATTTACTTCTAAACTTCTAAGCCTTGTAACGTCCCCCAAAAATAAAATGTCATTCCCAAAATGATACTAACATCATTTTGGGGAATGTAAAGTAATAACTATTTTTGTAGGTATTACTATGTATTATAGATGTAGAGAAATTGAAACTTGGAAATTTGCAAATTTTTCACAATTTCTGGCAAATTTGGTATTTTTTATAAATAAAAATTATAATTTTTTACTCCATTTTACCACTGTCATGAACTACAATATGTGACGAAAAAACAACCTCAGAATGGCCTGGATAAGTCAAAGCGTTTTAAAGTTATCACCACTTAAAGTGACACTGGTCAGATTTGCAAAAAATGGCCTGGTCCTTAAGGTGAAATAAGGCTGTGTCCTTAAGGAGTTAATTGTTTTCCGGTAAAAGTGTATAGTGGCCTATTTTATTCCAACAAGAAAAATATATTCTCAGGTCACTTCTGCAGTTATTTCTGGTGAAAGCGTATAGGGGCGTATTTCATTAAAAAAATTAAAATATATACGCACTGCACTGTTGCAGTTATTTCTGTTAAATGCATATAGGGGCGTATTTCAGTACTACCAGAAAAATATATAGGCACTTCACTATTTAATTGTTTTCTGGTTAAAGCGTATAATTGGCTTATTTCATTCCAACTAGAAATATATATTTTCAGGTCCCTTCTGCAGTTATTTCTAATGAAAGCTCATAGGGGCGTATTTCATTAAAAAAAAGAAAAATATTTACGAACTGCACTGTTGCAGTTATTTTTGTTAAAAGTCTATAGGGGCGTATTACAGTAAAAAAAGAAAAATATATACGCACTGCACTGTTGTATCTATTTCTGTTGAGAGCATATAGGGACGTATTTCAGTAAAATAAGAAAAATATATACGCACTGCACTGTTGCAGTTATTTCTGTTGAAAGCGTAAAGGGGCGTATTTCGGTACTACCAGAAAAATGTATACGCACTTCACTATTTATTTGTGTAACACATCAGAGTTGTGTTACTATACTCCTCTACCCCGCTACTATCTTCTAAGCGCCTCTTATAATGTCATCTGATATAATTTACATTATGTCCTCCAGAAATGTACATATAAAACTATATTAAATGTAATGATTCATGTAATTATCCTGGTTACCAGAGGGTGGCAGCATCATTGGCAGAGATAGTCTTAATGTTATGGCACTTCAGAGTGGAACATTCCTGTTCTATTCTTCCCCCCCCCCCCCCCCCCCCCTTCTGGAGAGAGGTGGGCGAGTCCCTCTTCCTGCAGCAATCGATGGAAAAAACTGTTAGAACCAGTTATAGTTTACCCCCTGTTAGGGAAAGGAGGGTTTTGAGTAGTACTCCCTCCTTAGGGAAGAAAGTAGGGGCACGTCTCCGCAAGAGACGTGGCCATATACCCAGTCTGAGCACCTTCAGCATTGCTGGATGAAGAGAGCAGAAACTAAAGTCAAACTCCAGAGTTCCAGGAAGAAAGCATCCCCTGAAGAACCATCTGTGAGATAAGTCCAGAATCCTAGAAGAAGCCTATTCCTCCTCAACTAGTCTGTCCCCACACAGCAGAAGTTACAGATAAGTGCAGAGGCTAATCCTGCCACAGTTACAGAGCTACCAAGCAGACGTTTATCCTGCAAGCTCCACATTTAAAGCAGAAGTACTCATTCCTGCCAAATATTGCCAAAACCTGCTTGGACCAAGAGACCAAAGCTGTATACTGTTTGAATGCATTTATTTCAAGTAAAGCAACGTTTGAACTTCATCTAAAGGTCTGGGCATCATTTATTCTGCAAAGTTCCTCTATTACTCCTACTATCACTACACTCAAATTTATTGCAAGTGAGCCAGGATTCTGGCCGTACCCAGGTAGGAGACACCATGACACAACTATCACAAAACTATAGAGATATTATAGGCCATTACACCACTCTGGCATTCCTAATCTGGGACGTGCGTTATAACACCTTGGAAGGCCCCTGGGACAGTACCCTGCACACGCTGCAATTGGCGTCATGACAAATACAGAATATTATCCACCCGTACCTGGCCACAGCAAATGTTTTCTGGTTAACCACCTCAGCCCCCAGTGCTTAAACACCCTGAAAGACCAGGCCACTTTTTACACTTCTGACCTACACTACTTTCACCGTTTATTGCTCGGTCATGCAACTTACCACCCAAATGAATTTTACCTCCTTTTCTTCTCACTAATAGAGCTTTCATTTGGTGGTATTTCATTGCTGCTGACATTTTTCCTTTTTTTGTTATTAATCGAAATTTAACGATTTTTTTTGCAAAAAAATGACATTTTTCACTTTCAGTTGTAAAATTTTGCAAAAAAAACGACATCCATATATAAATTTTGCTCTAAATTTATTGTTCTACATGTCTTTGATAAAAAAAAAATGTTTGGGTAAAAAAAAAAAATGGTTTGGGTAAAAGTTATAGCGTTTACAAACTATGGTACAAAAATGTGAATTTCCGCTTTTTGAAGCAGCTCTGACTTTCTGAGCACCTGTCATGTTTCCTGAGGTTCTACAATGCCCAGACAGTACAAACACCCCACAAATGACCCCATTTCGGAAAGTACACACCCTAAGGTATTCGCTGATGGGCATAGTGAGTTCATAGAACTTTTTATTTTTTGTCACAAGTTAGCGGAAAATGATGATTTTTTTTTTTTTTTTTCTTACAAAGTCTCATATTCCACTAACTTGTGACAAAAAATAAAAACTTCTATGAACTCACTATGCCCATCACGAAATACCTTGGGGTCTCTTCTTTCCAAAATGGGGTCACTTGTGGGGTGGTTATACTGCCCTGGCATTCTAGGGGCCCAAATGTGTGGTAAGTAGTTTGAAATCAAATTCTGTAAAAAATGACCTGTGAAATCTGAAAGGTGCTCTTTGGAATATGGGCCCCTTTGCCCACCTAGGCTGCAAAAAAGTGTCACACATCTGGTATCTCTGTATTCAGGAGAAGTTGAGGAATGTGTTTTGGGGTGTCTTTTTACATATACCCATGCTGGGTGAGATAAATATCTTGGTCAAATGCCAACTTTGTATAAAAAAAATGGGAAAAGTTGTCTTTTGCCAAGATATTTCTCTCACCCAGCATGGGTATATGTAAAATGACACCCCAAAACACATTCCCCAACTTCTCCTGAGTACGGAGATACCAGATGTGTGACACTTTTTTGCAGCCTAGGTGGGCAAAGGGGCCCATATTCCAAAGAGCACCTTTCGGATTTCACAGGTCATTTTTTACAGAATTTGATTTCAAACTCCTTACCACACATTTGGGCACCTAGAATGCCAGGGCAGTATAACTACCCCACAAGTGACCCCATTTTGGAAAGAAGACACCCCAAGGTATTCCGTGAGGGGCATGGCAAGTTCCTAGAATTTTTTATTTTTTGTCACAAGTTAGTGGAAAATGATGATTTTTTTTTTTTTTTTTTTTTCATACAAAGTCTCATATTTCACTAACTTGTGACAAAAAATAAAAACTTCCATGAACTTACTATGCCCATCAGCGAATACCTTGGGGTCTCTTCTTTCCAAAATGGGGTCACTTGTGGGGTAGTTATACTGCCCTGGCATTCTAGGGGCCCAAATGTGTGGTAAGGAGTTTGAAATCAAATTCTGTAAAAAATGACCTGTGAAATCCGAAAGGTGCTCTTTGGAATATGGGCCCCTTTGCCCACCTAGGCTGCAAAAAAGTGTCACACATCTGGTATCTCTGTATTCAGGGGAAGTTGAGGAATGTGTTTTGGGGTGTCTTTTTACATATACCCATGCTGGGTGAGATAAATATCTTGGTCAAATGCCAACTTTGTATAAAAAAAATGGGAAAAGTTGTCTTTTGCCAAGATATTTCTCTCACCCAGCATGGGTATATGTAAAATGACACCCCAAAACACATTCCTCAACTTCTCCTGAGTACGGAGATACCAGATGTGTGACACTTTTTTGCAGCCTAGGTGGGCAAAGGGGCCCATATTCCAAAGAGCACCTTTCGGATTTCACAGGTCATTTTTTACAGAATTTGATTTCAAACTCCTTACCACACATTTGGGCACCTAGAATGCCAGGGCAGTATAACTACCCCACAAGTGACCCCGTTTTGGAAAGAAGAGACCCCAAGGTATTCGCTGATGGGCATAGTGAGTTCATGGAAGATTTTATTTTTTGTCACAAGTTAGTGGAATATGAGACTTTGTATCAAAAAAAAAAAAAAAATCAGCATTTTCCACTAACTTGTGACAAAAAATAAAAAATTCTAGGAACTCGCCATGCCCCTCACGGAATACCTTGGGGTGTCTTCTTTCCAAAATGGGGTCACTTGTGGGGTAGTTATACTGCCCTGGCATTTTCCAGGGGCCCTAATGTGTGGTAAGTAGGTAAATGACCTGTGAAATCCTAAAGGTGCTCTTTGGAATATGGGCCCCTTTGCCCACCTAGGCTGCAAAAAAGTGTCACACATGTGGTATCGCCGTATTCAGGAGAAGTTGGGGAATGTGTTTTGGGGTGTCATTTTACATATACCCTTGCTGGGTGAGAGAAATATCTTGGCAAAAGACAACTTTTCCCATTTTTTTATACAAAGTTGGCATTTGACCAAGATATTTCTCTCACCCAGCATGGGTATATGTAAAATGACACCCCAAAACACATTCCCCAACTTCTCCTGAGTACGGCGATACCAGATGTGTGACACTTTTTTGCAGCCTAGATGCGCAAAGGTGCCCAAATTCCATTTAGGAGGGCATTTTTAGACATTTGGATACCAGACTTCTTCTCACGCTTTGGGGCCCCTAGAATGCCAGGGCAGTATAAAATACCCCACATGTGACCCCATTTTGGAAAGAAGACACCCCAAGGTATTCAATGAGGGGCATGGCGAGTTCATAGAAATTTTTTTTTTTTGGCACAAGTTAGCGGAAATTGATATTTTTATTTTTTTCTCACAAAGTCTCCCGTTACGCTAACTTGGGACAAAAATTTAAATCTTTCATGGACTCAATATGCCCCTCACGGAATACCTGGGGGTGTCTTCTTTCCGAAATGGGGTCACATGTGGGGTATTTATACTGCCCTGGCATTCTAGGGGCCCTAAAGCGTGAGAAGAAGTCTGGAATATAATTGTCTAAAAAATTTTACGCATTTGGATTCCGTGAGGGGTATGGCGAGTTCATGTGAGATTTTATTTTTTGACACAAGTTAGTGGAATATGAGACTTTGTAAGAAAAAAAAATAATAATTCCGCTAACTTGGGCCAAAAAAATGTCTGAATGGAGCCTTACAGAGGGTGATCAATGACAGGGGGGTGATCAATGACGGGGGGGTGATCAGGGAGTCTATATGGGGTGATAACCACAGTCATTGATCACGCCCGTGTAAGGCTTCATTCAGACGTCCGTATGCGTTTTGCGGATCCGATCCATCTATCAGTGCATCCGTAAAAATCATGCGGACATCTGAATGGAGCTTTACAGGGGTGTGATCAATGACAGGGGTGTAATCAATGACAGGGGGGTGATCAGGGAGTCTATATGGGGTGATAACCACAGTCATTGATCATGCCCCTGTAAGGCTTCATTCAGACGTCCGGATGCGTTTTGCGGATCCGATCCATCTATCAGTGCATCCGTAAAAATCATGCGGACGTCTGAATGGAGCTTTACAGGGGGGGTAATCAATGACAGGGGGGTAATCAATGACAGGGGGGTGATCAGGGAGTCTATATGGGGTGATCACCACAGTCATTGATCACGCCCCTGTAAGGCTTCATTCAGACGTCCGGATGCGTTTTGCGGATCCGATCCATCTATCAGTGCATCCGTAAAAATCATGCGGACGTCTGAATGGAGCTTTACAGGGGGGGTAATCAATGACAGGGGGGTAATCAATGACAGGGGGGTGATCAGGGAGTCTATATGGGGTGATCACCACAGTCATTGATGACGCCCCTGTAAGGCTTCATTCAGACGTCCGGATGCGTTTTGCGGATCCGATCCATCTATCAGTGCATCCGTAAAAATCATGCGGACATCTGAATGGAGCTTTACAGGGGTGTGATCAATGACAGGGGTGTAATCAATGACAGGGGGGTGATCAGGGAGTCTATATGGGGTGATCACCACAGTCATTGATCATGCCCCTGTAAGGCTTCATTCAGACGTCCGTATGCGTTTTGCGGATCCGATCCATCTATCAGTGCATCCGTAAAAATCATGCGGACATCTGAATGGAGCTTTACAGGGGGGTAATCAATGACAGGGGGGTGATCAGGGAGTCTATATGGGGTGATAACCACAGTCATTGATCATGCCCCTGTAAGGCTTCATTCAGACGTCCGGATGCGTTTTGCGGATCCGATCCATCTATCAGTGCATCCGTAAAAATCATGCGGACGTCTGAATGGAGCTTTACAGGGGGGGTAATCAATGACAGGGGGGTAATCAATGACAGGGGGGTGATCAGGGAGTCTATATGGGGTGATCACCACAGTCATTGATCACGCCCCTGTAAGGCTTCATTCAGACGTCCGGATGCGTTTTGCGGATCCGATCCATCTATCAGTGGATCCGTAAAAATCATGCGGACGTCTGAATGGAGCTTTACAGGGGGTTGATCAATGACAGGGGTGTAATCAGTGACAGGGGGGTGATCAGGGAGTCTATATGGGGTGATAACCACAGTCAGTGATCACGCCCCTGTAAGGCTTCATTCAGACGTCCGGATGCGTTTTGCGGATCCGATCCATCTATCAGTGCATCCGTAAAAATCATGCGGACATCTGAATGGAGCTTTACAGGGGTGTGATCAATGACAGGGGTGTAATCAAAGACAGGGGGGTGATCAGGGAGTCTATATGGGGTGATAACCACAGTCATTGATCACGCCCCTGTAAGGCTTCATTCAGACGTCCGTATGCGTTTTGCGGATCCGATCCATCTATCAGTGCATCCGTAAAAATCATGCGGACATCTGAATGGAGCTTTACAGGGGTGTGATCAATGACAGGGGTGTAATCAATGACAGGGGGGTGATCAGGGAGTCTATATGGGGTGATCACCACAGTCATTGATCATGCCCCTGTAAGGCTTCATTCAGACGTCCGGATGCGTTTTGCGGATCCGATCCATCCATCAGTGGATCCGTAAAAATCATGCGGACGTCTGAATGGAGCTTTACAGGGGGTTGATCAATGACAGGGGGGTAATCAATGACAGGGGGGTGATCAGGGAGTCTATATGGGGTGATCAGGGGCTAATAAGGGGTTAATAAGTGACGGGGGTGGGGTGTAGTGTAGTGTAGTGGTGCTTGGTGCTACTTTACTGAGCTGCCTGTGTCCTCTGGTGGTCGATCCAAACAAAGGGGACCACCAGAGGACCAGGTAGCAGGTATATTAGACGCTGTTATCAAAACAGCGTCTAATATACCTGTTAGGGGTTAAAAAAAACACATCTCCAGCCTGCCAGCGAACGATCGCCGCTGGCAGGCTGGAGATCAACTCTCTTACCTTCCGTTCCTGTGAGCGCGCGCGCCTGTGTGCGCGCGTTCACAGGAAATCTCGCGTCTCGCGAGAGGACGCGCCGGCGCGTCCAGGAGGAATGAATCAACCACCTCCAGGACGCGTCTGTGCGTACAGCGGTCCGGAGGTGGTTAAAGCATATGGTGGCCTATTTCATTCCAACAAGAAATATATATTCTCGGGTCACTTCTGCAGTTATTTCTGTTGAAAGCATGCAGCGTACTCAAGTTGTGTGTAATAGGTGTTTCTGGGTGATGTAGTGCAATAGACCCTAACCAGGTACGGCTGACTCTCTGCAAGGGCAGGTGGTGATAGAAAGTTTGTGACGCCAGTGCCAATTAAACGGTGGCACGCCGTTTGCTGATAGCAGGAATAAATGAGGAACCACGAGATGTTAAAACAGAACTCCAACTTTAGTAGTTTTCATATAGAGACATTTACGGAAGCGCAGTTCCTTTGCATACAGTTGATTTCTCAATACGGTCGATGCAGGCAATACAGATTTGAGCAAGGTGAATTCAGAGTGTGAAACACAGGACTTGCAGTACAGGAGCTTGCACTCTATTTCTGACTGATCCTGGGACATAGAAAATCTTCTCCAAGGCCCATTACCTTAATTCTGGCGTATATCCTTGGTTTTCTCTTTATAAAGTACCTCCTCTGTTATTTTGAGTACCTCTTGCTTTTCTGCGCTTTGCCTCTGGCCCTCTCAACTTCCTCAGACTCTAGAAACTTCTGAACTGTGGTCTAGACTGACCTTTGCTTCCCTGTCTGGGCCTTATATAAACTAGGGCTCTCTAGCTCCCTCTAGTGACTAGAAGCTGGAATGACACCCCTAGCAGGCCTGTACTTGCAAGTTTCATAGTAACAGGGAAATACATGCATTACATTACATGACATTTTATAAAACTGACATATACCAACTTCCCCATAAGTAAGGGGGGACGACAGCACACCAAGTGACGCCTTTGGTAGTGACGGGTATTACAGTCCCCGTACACTACATACCCCACTGCTTTAAGCTGAGTACGACCTCGTACTCCATCAGGGCTCGTCCAACTGGAATCTCTACCTGAAACATAAAAATAGAGACATGCAGGCATACATACATGTGATTCATCTGCATTTACATTCATATCAGGTCCAATTGGCAAAGGTGAAGGGTAGTGACAAGGGGCGTCGTTCTCTTCTCTCAGGATAGTGAATGGAACGGGGGCGCTGACCTGGCACAGCGTAACATTATAACCAGGATAGTCCATGACAATGAAGAAGTCCATAATAGAACAGTAAAATGGATAAAACAGTATAACAACGGAACTACCCAGGAGTTTCCTGTGGGTGTATCACAGGCAAGGGCTCACGTGGAGGAGTCCATTCTTGCGCACAAATGTCAAGTAAGGTATTGCCCGTGGCAACTGTTGGGGAGGAGACACCACCAGAATAATCAAAGTCTCCTAAACGGACTGGCGGGCGTCCCCTGGTCATCCGGGTAGACCTTCTCAATACAGGGGTCTCCTCTTCCCTTAGCAACGAGGTAGAAGAGAGAGGAGCAACAGGAGGGTCTCCATCAGTGAGACCTTGGTCAGGAACAACAGGAACACCAGGAACAACAGGAACAACAGGAACAATATCCACTAGAGGGGGAACTGGATCCGGGGCATCTTGAACCGGCTCTTCTGGAGGTGAAGCTACAGTAGGTGCCGGAGCAGGCACCAGCAAGTTCAACCAAGGTGTCAGAAGCCAATGCATGGGATCAGCGTCATACCTCAGATTACTAACAGCCTGCATAGGATCCTCGGGCTGTATTGCTGACTCTGACACAGGATATTCAGATCCAGAACTCTCGGCACTAGGTTCTGGTGTCAGGCAGAGCTTCAACCGGTTTCGGTGTACAATTTGGGATCCCTTGTCTTCCCAGGTGATCTCATAAGTGTGAGTTCCAACATTTGGGATTGCAGTGACAACATAAGGACTTCGCTCCCATTTACTGTCCAATTTACTGGTACGGCGGTTATTCTTTAACCATACCACGGCCCCTATGGTCAAGGGTTCGGCATGGGCTGCCTGATCATAGTCTCTCTGCTGTCGGTCTCTAGCAAAGTCCATACGTTCCTGAACAATGGCTTTGGCTGCATCCAATCGCCTTTGGTGCTCAGCAACCCAGTCGGTGTTAGGTAATGGGTTAATGCAATCAGGTACGTGTATGTCCAATGAATGATCAGCAGGCAATGTCCCTTGGCGCCCAAACATCAAGTAAAAAGGGGTATACCCGGTGGAACAATGTATAGTATGATTGTATGTGAACATGAGCTGTGGCAACAGACTGGGCCAATCTCCTCTGTTCTCAGGAGGCACGGCCCTCAGCATCTCTATCAAGGTCTGATTCATTTTTTCACATAATCCGTTACCTTGAGGATGGTAGGCCGTTGTCCGGATCTTCTTACAGTTGTGTAAGCGACACAGTTCATGGAACAGATGGGACTCAAAAGCAGGTCCTTGATCGGTGAGGATCTTTTCTGGACATCCATAGGGCAGGAGGAAGTGCTTCCAGAACATTTCGGCTGTAGTCTTGGCTGTCTGGTCTCTCACAGGCACTGCTACAACAAACTTAGGGAAATGGTCAATAATAGTCATGGCATAAGCATACCCTGAGCGACTAGGCTCCAGTTTCACATGGTCGATGGCGACAAGTTCAAGAGGACGGGTACTTACAATGGGTCTCAGTGGTGCCCTCTGATCATGGTGCTCACTTCGTTTCAAGGCACAGGCTACACACTCTCGACACCACTTCTCCATGTCTTCTCTCATGCCCACCCAGTAAAACCGCTGGCGGATAGTAGCCTCAGTCTTTTGGACCCCAAAGTGACCGGATTGATTGTGGTACATCTCCAACACCATACCTGCATCTCGTCGGGGTATGAGAATCTGGTGCACTCTCTCGTTGGACACTGGGTCTAGGCTTCTCCGTAGCAATAGGCCCTTTTGTATGAAGAGTTGATGGCGCTGTCTCCACAGTTTGATGAGCTCAGGATCTGCACTCTTACGCCGAATCCTCTCAGGGGCTCTGCCACTAGTAATGAAGTCCAACAACTCACCCAGCACTCTACTTTCAGACTGTAGTTTCACCCACCTTTCTTCTTTAGGATCAGGCCTACTGGAGGGTGAAGGAACTGCAGCTCTGTTATTGGTAGCTCGAGCCTGATCCTGTTGAGCAAATTTGTTATAGAAAGCCGGCATCTCTACATCTTCCCAAGCATCTCGCACATCATCAGGAGCTGTCTCTGTGGGAAGCCTGGATAAAGCATCAGCATTATCATTAGTACGTCCAGCACGGTACTTTACAGAGAAATTATAGTTGGCAAGGCGAGAGGCCCATCTCTGCTCCAAGGCCCCCAATTTAGCTGTATTTAGATGTGCCAGAGGGTTATTGTCAGTGAATGCAATGAACGGGGTGGCGGCTAGATAATCCTTGAATTTTTCTGTCACCGCCCACACTAATGCCAGGAACTCTAGTTTAAAGGAACTATAATTCTGGTCATTTTTCTCAGCTCCTTTCAGGGAGCGGCTTGCATATGCTATCACTCTCTCTTTTCCCTCTTGGATTTGGGCTAACACAGCTCCCAGGCCTCGCTTGCTAGCATCGGTATACAGATGGAAAGGCTTGCTATAATCTGGATAACCTAACACAGGAGGCTCGGTCAGTTTCTTTTTTAGCAATTGGAACGCTATCTCTCTTTCCTCATTCCACTCAATGGGCACAGGAGTTCTAGGACTCTTTTTGGGTTGCCCCCTCAAGAGTTCCTGGATAGGATCAGCTATTTGAGCAAAATGGGGGATAAAACGTCTATAGTAGCCGGCAAAACCAAGGAAACTCCTCACCTCTTTGACGGTAGTAGGAACCGGCCAATTACGGACAGCTGCTAATTTATCAGGGTCAGGTTGCACTCCCTCTCCGCTTACCACATGCCCCAGGTATCTTACTGCAGGTTTGAGCAGGTGACACTTGGATGGCTTTACTTTCAAGCCATATTTGATAAGGATTTCAAATACTTCTGCCAAATGTTTCAGATGGTCTTCATATGTTTTTGAGTACACAATGACATCATCTAGATACAGCAGCACTGTTTCGAAGTTTTTGTGACCCAAACACCGCTCCATTAGTCTCTGGAAAGTTCCTGGGGCATTACATAGCCCGAACGGCATACAATTGAATTCGAACAGGCCCATGGGAGTAGTGAAAGCAGTCTTTTCCCTATCTGCAGGAGCCATGGGTACTTGCCAGTAGCCACTGGTCAAGTCCAATGTGGAGAAATAGGCAGAGGAGCCCAGAGCAGTTAGTGACTCCTCAATGCGGGGCAGTGGGTATGCATCTTTGTGGGTTATTTGATTAATTTTCCTATAATCCACACAGAAACGGATACCACCGTCCTTCTTCTTTACAAGGACCAGGGGTGCAGCCCACGGACTACGGCTGTCCCGGATTACATTAGAGTCTTTCATCTCTTGGATCATTTCCTTTACAGTCTGATATGAAGTAGGCGGTAAAGGTCTGTATCTCTCCTTGATAGGAGGATGAGAGCCAGTAGGTATGGTGTGTTGTATGGCACTCACCTCTCCATAATCAGTGGCATGCTTACTGAAGGCCTGGTGGTGCTCCTTGACAAGCTGAAGAATCCCTTCTTGTTGATGTTGGGGGGTAGTCTCGTCCCCTACATGGAGCTCTTCCCACCAGGGCACTTGTGGCTGGGGTCACCGGCGAACGTCCGCTGACTGCAGCTGGCAGCTTTTCTGTCACTGGAAGACGAATGATGTCTTGGAAGGACACCTGGGACAGCTGAGCAACAGGGTAATGCTTAGTTAGCGCAACAGGATGATCATTAAGGTTAATCAGACGGACAGGTACTTTACCTTGGGAGACGTTCACCAGGCACTTGGCAGCTCTCACATAAGGGTAGTTCTCCATCTGGATTGGTTCCACCAGGGCTGGATAATCTCGGCCTTGGACTCCCAGGACAGCACGACACCTTAAGAGAGTTTGAGAATTAGGAGGCAAAGTCACAGGCTTAACATCACGAATCTTGGCAGTACAAATTTCTCCTTTCCCATTAGCAAACCTCTGCTGGGCACTTAACACAGTAATAGTCTTCTGAATCACCCTCTTGGTTGCAGAGGAAGCAGTGGGTAAAGTCTGGTGTAATACGGCCAGTATTTCCGAATAACAGTTTTTGAAGACATTGGTGCCTAGAATGACAGGATGTCCTCCTCTGTCGCCGGCCTGCACTACTATCACCCCCTGTTGTGGTAAGGTTACTTCTCCCACCTGCAGGGTGGGTTCCCAGTATCCGTGAATCTTTACTGGTTTGCCATTGCTGGCGATAATCTCCACCCAGGATTCAGGCGGCTGGGTCAACTGGTTGGTGTCCCAGAACTTTTCAAATGCAGGCAGCTGAATAGTAGTGACTTGAGACCCAGTATCTAATAGGGCTTCAAAGGGGACCCCGTTGATCTCTATATTGATTTTAGGATGGGATCCTACATACCGTGGCATCCAATTTGGATCCTCTGGACCTAGTGTTCTACCTCCCGAGGGGTGGTCCTCAGCCTCAGGGGTTGCCCGTTTAACTGCCAGCACGTGGATTCTGTGTGTCCCAGCTTTTTGCAGTATGTACACACGGGCCGCTTACGGCCTTTATTGCGCCTCCCAGGATCCCTGGGGTGAGTCTCTTGGTAAGGAGGTGGGAACGGCCTAGGAGGTGACAGGAACTCTTCCTCTGACATTATGGGTTTTTCCCATTCCTCTATCTTCCTGCACACTCTCTCTAGACTTTTGGTGAGGTGATTTACTTGCTCTGTCAGCATTGCGATAGTATCGGTAGCTGAAGCTTGAACAGCTTGACCGGCCTGAGCTTGGTTAGTGATAAGCGGTTTTGGCCTGCAGGCTGATGACTCAGTTGGGGTGTTTAACTCCGTAGATACTGCTGACCCCAGAATTTTTATAGCCAGTTCTTTAAAGTCCAGAAAGGCACTGTTAGGGTGCTGGGCGGACAGCATCTTTAATTGGGTCCTTGTTTGCTCACTAGACACCCCGGTTATAAATTGTTCCCTTAGGGTCTGGTCCCGGTTATCAGCCTCTTTGGGATCTATCTGAATTACAGCCCCTAAAGCCTCCTGAAGTGATAGGGCATAGTCACGGAGGGACTCACCGGACTTCTGTTTCTTGCCAAAGAAGTGCATCTTTATCTCTGAGGCAGTCCTAGTTTCAAAAGTGGCTCTGAGGCGGGTGAATATCTGTTCTAGAGTACTCCGCTCAGTAGCAGGCCAGGATAACACTTCTCTGCGGGCAGCTCCCTCCAGTTGTGCCAGCAGGATTTCCATTTGCTGGTCGGCATTTATAGGGTACAATCGGAATAGTGCCAGCAACTTTTCTTTAAAGTCCCTTAAAGTATGGGTCTCCCCCCTGTAGCGAGGGAACCATGGGGCCCCGAAATAGTAAGGCATGGTAAAGGGCATCATGCTGGGGGCTGTAGGATGATTAGGAGCCGCAAACTCTCCCGGGGCCGGCTGCTCAGGCACTCCTGGCTCTGACATGGTAGTTTATTGAGAGGTGGCCGCTGGCGACTAAAGGGGCCGGAACACTCCCCTTCCCTCCGGTTACCAGTGCTTACCGGTATCGTCGGGCTTGCGCAGGCCAAGTCTCGCGAGATTCCGGACGTCCTGAGCACCCGATGACGTAGAAGAAGCAGGGCCGCGGCGGTGCGATGATGAAGAGGGGCGGGCCTCTCTGTGTCTTTGCAAGGATCCGCCCACGAAGGTCCTCAGCGGCGCGGGAAACTTCACTCCAGGCAGCCGGTGGCCATCTTTAGCAAAACGCTGTCCATTCACTGACAGCAAGCAGGATTGTAAAAAGTCCACAAAACCACACTCCAATGTGGCGATTTTCTTCCTCTGGGTAGCGCAACACTGCACAGCGCTTTTTAGAGGTTTTTGGTACACTTTGGGTATGATTTTCAGTCCACAAAGTCCACTTGAATAAAACAGGCAAATTGTCACTTTGGTCACAGGGCAACTGTATAAGGCACAAAGTTCACGCTTCTTGCACTAGAAAGCGCGCGAATCCTGTTCGTGACGCCAAAAGAGAGGTGCAGCGTACTCAAGTTGTGTGTAATAGGTGTTTCTGGGTGATGTAGTGCAATAGACCCTAACCTGGTACGGCTGACTCTCTGCAAGGGCAGGTGGTGATAGAAAGTTCGTGACGCCAGTGCCAATTAAACGGTGGCACGCCGTTTGCTGATAGCAGGAATAAATGAGGAACCACGAGATGTTAAAACAGAACTCCAACTTTAGTAGTTTTCATATAGAGACATTTACGGAAGCGCAGTTCCTTTGCATACAGTTGATTTCTCAATACGGTCGATGCAGGCAATACAGATTTGAGCAAGGTGAATTCAGAGTGTGAAACACAGGACTTGCAGTACAGGAGCTTGCACTCTATTTCTGACTGATCCTGGGACATAGAAAATCTTCTCCAAGGCCCATTACCTTAATTCTGGCGTATATCCTTGGTTTTCTCTTTATAAAGTACCTCCTCTGTTATTTTGAGTACCTCTTGCTTTTCTGCGCTTTGCCTCTGGCCCTCTCAACTTCCTCAGACTCTAGAAACTTCTGAACTGTGGTCTAGACTGACCTTTGCTTCCCTGTCTGGGCCTTATATAAACTAGGGCTCTCTAGCTCCCTCTAGTGACTAGAAGCTGGAATGACACCCCTAGCAGGCCTGTACTTGCAAGTTTCATAGTAACAGGGAAATACATGCATTACATTACATGACATTTTATAAAACTGACATATACCAACTTCCCCATAAGTAAGGGGGGACGACAGCACACCAAGTGACACCTTTGGTAGTGACGGGTATTACAGTCCCCGTACACTACAAGCATATAGTGGCGTATTTCATTAAAAAAAGAAAAAATTATACGCAGTGCACTGTTGCATTTTTTTCTGTTAAAAGCGTATAGGGGCATATCATAGTAAAAGAAGAAAAATAAATACGCACTGCACTGTTGCAGTTATTTCTGGTGAAAGCGTATAGGGGCGTATTACAGTAAAAAAAGACAAATATATACGCAATGCACTGTTGCTGTTATTTCTGGTGAAAGCGTATGGGGACGTATTACAATAAAAAAAGAAAAATATATATGCACTGCACTGCTGCACTTATATCTGTTGAAAGCGTGTAGGGGCGTATTTCAGTAAAAAAATGACAAATGTACCGTATTTTTCGCCCTATAAGACGCACCGGCCCATAAGACACACCTAGGTTCTTGGGGAGGAAAATAAGAAAAAAAATATTTTTAAGCAAAACATGTGCTGTGTGTTTGGTGGGTTTGGAACTAATGGTGGTCTGTAGATGGCACTATTACTGGGGATCTGTGGATGACGGACATTGTTATGGGGGGATCTGTGGATGACGGACACTGTTATGGGGGGATCTGTGGATGACGGACACTGTTATGGGGGGATCTGTGGATGACGGACACTGTTATGGGGGATCTGTGGATGACGGACACTGTTATGGGGGGATCTGTGACGGACACTGTTATTGGGGGGATCTGTGATGGACACTGTTATGGGGGGGATCTGTGGCTTGCACTGTTACAGGGGGATCTTTGGATGGCACTGTTACAAGGGGGGAATCTGTGGATGGCACTGTTATGGGCTCGGGGGATCTGTGGATGGCACTGTTAGAGGGGGTATCTGTGGGTGGCACTGTTATATATGTGCCATCCACAGACCCCCCAGCCCATAACAGTGCCATCCACAGACCCCCCCAGCCCATAACAGTGCCATCCACAGAACCCCCCAGCCCATAACAGTGCCATCCACGAATTACCCCCCCGCCCCCCACTACCGCCATTCCAGTATACAAATATAAGATGTCTTATTCAATTAATAGTTATTAAACATGCCCCCTCACTACTAATAGTACCTTACATCCTAACCGCTTCAGTAGAACCCAGGCAGGCAGGCCGGGCGGCCGGCGCGTCCCTCACTGACGTCACTTGCCTGCGCCGCCTGCTTTATTCATAAAGTAGGCGGCGCAGGCACATGACATCAGGGAGTTACGCTGCCGCCCGCCCAGCCTGCCTGCCGGCATTCTACTGAAGCTGTTAGGATGTAAGGTACTATTAGGAGTTGGGGGACATGTTTAATAATTCAATTAATTGAATAAGACCTCTTATATTAGTATACCGGAGCGGCGGGGCGGGGCTATAGTACACTGACTGCACCGCCCCGCCGCTATTGCCGGCCCCCAGCTCCTCCTCCCAGTCTCTCCCTGAGTCCCCGCTCGCTCCTACATGGCAGCTTGCGATGTAAAACTGCAAGCATTCGCCCCATAAGACGCAGGGACATTTCTCCCCATTTTGGGGGGAGAAAAAGTGCGTCTTATGGGGCGAAAAATACGGTATACGCACTGCACTGTTGCAGTTATTTCTGGTGAAAGCGTATAGGGGCATTTACAGTAAAAAAAGACAAATAAATATACGCACTGCACTGTTGCAGTTATTTCTGGTGAAAGCGTATAGGGGCGTATTACAGTAAAAAAGAAAAGAAAAATATATATACTGTGAGGCAGTGACAGGAGTCATTTGGGAGATATGTGTCACCCAGAATGCTGCAGGAAGCATTCTAAAAGCGGTTTTGTTTGCACCATGAACGTGTCACCAAGGTGCCCAGGCTTGGTCGAGTAAAGGCCCCTAGGTTAGGTGTCCACTAAGGTAGTTGGTGGACACCATGATAGATAGCATAGCTGGTTCCAGCTAGTCCGAGTCAGACTTTTACTGGGAACAGGCAATGTGCTGGGTGGGTGCCTGTTCCCCATGCTCCAGTACGGGACTTGGTTGGGGCATGCTCAGGTCCAGGGATTCTATTTAATCTTGCTGCTGGACATAGATGTTCCCAGGGCCGGCGCTACCATAAGGCAGACCAAGCGGCTGCCTTAGGGCGCACCCTGGGGGAGGGCGGTAAAATGAACCTTCTTTTTTTTTTTTTTGTCACTTACTTGTGAGTTGCTTGTGCCGTGCGGCCCCGGCCCTCATTCACAGAGCGGCACGGACACGGCGACACGGTCACGGGGTCAGGCCAGGGAGTGTGACTGGCGAGTGGCGCAGCGGCGGCGGGCGGCAGCAGGGACTGGAGCTGACTGTGTCTGTGAGTCTGACTCACACACAGCCAGATTGCTGTAGTAGCAGGACAGGTGGGTAGGTGATCAATGATGAGCGCACTAGTGCCAGAGTGCACGGCATAATTGTGTTTAAATTATTACACAAACATCAATCATAAATGGAGTGGGGGGATGGTGACCGTGACATGATGGGAGGGGGGACAATGTCTTTAGTCTGTGACATGGGGATGGGGCCAGGGCCGGCCGGGGGGGGGGGAAGATGATGTGCCATGGGGAGGGGGGACTGAAATCTGACACAATAGGGGATAATGATGTGATCATGATGTGACATGAAGGGAGTGATGTGACATGGATGGAGGGGGAGAAATGTGACATTGAGAGGGTGAAATTTGACAAGGAGGGGGAGAAATGTGACATGGGGGGCTTATGGCTGACATGGGGGCCTGATGGATTACATGGGGTTGATGGCTGACATGGGGGGCTAATGGATGACATGGGGGCATGATGGCTGACATGGGAGGCTGATGGATGGTGGCTGATGTCTGATCTGAGGCATTGGGGGTCTGATTGCTGGTCTGACCTGAGGTGTAATGGAAAATATTTTTTTATTATTATCCTCCTCTAAAACCTAGGTGCGTCTTAGAGGGCAAAAAATACAGTCCTGAAACCAGCCATTGTCTGAAGCAGAGAGAAGATACCAGGACCACACAGAAGAGAAGCCAGCTGCTATAGATGGGACCAGGGCCAGGTGAGCTGCGAGGTGGGGGGGGTGGGCGCCAAAATGTAGCTTCGCTTGTGTTGGCAAAAATCATTGCACCGGCCCTGGATGTGTCTCAGTCTGGGGAAGAAAGTAGTCAGTGTGAGGTAACACTGTCAGTGGGTGCTATGATTGTTTGACCCGGCTGTGATCCAGATTTATCGACTGTACTTATTTGGAAAAGCCTAAATATAGAAGACTTTGATGAACTTTGGGGTGTCACTGCCTCTGTACACTGGTCAAGTGAGTACGGTTCCTTACAATACGCAATGCACTGTTGCAGTTATTTCTGGTGAAAGCGCATGTGGCGTATTTCAGTACTGCAAGAAATATATATACGCACTTCACTCTTAAATTTTTTTCTTGTCAAAGTGTATAGTGGCCAATTTCAGTCCAACGAGAAATATATATTCTCAGTTTACTGCTGCAGTTATTTCTGGTGAAAGCATATAGGGGTGTATTTTAGTACTGCAAGAAATATATATACCCACTTCACGCTTAAATTTTTTTTCTGGTCAAAGCGTACAGTGGCCTAATTCAGACCAAAAAGAAATACAGTACAGACCAAAAGTTTGGACACACCTCATTCAAAGAGTTTTCTTTATTTTCATGACTATGAAGGCATCAAAACTATGAATTAACACATATGGAATTATATACATAACAAACAAGTGTGAAACAACTGAAAATATGTCATATTCTAGGTTCTTCAAAGTAGCCACCTTTTGCTTTGATTACTGCTTTGCACACTCTTTGCATTCTCTTGATGAGCTTCAAGAGGTAGTCCACTGAAATGGTCTTCCAACAGTCTTGAAGGAGTTCCCAGAGATGCTTAGCACTTGTTGGCCCTTTTGCCTTCACTCTGCAGTCCAGCTCACCCCAAACCATCTCGATTGGGTTCAGGTCCGGTGACTGTGGAGGCCAGGTAATCTGGCGCAGCACCCCATCACTCTCCTTCATGGTCAAATAGCCCTTACTTTCAAAGTTTTCCCAATTTTTCGGCTGACTGACTGACCTTCATTTCTTAAAGTAATAATGGCCACTGGTTTTTCTTTACTTAGCTGATTTTTTCTTGCCATAATACAAATTCTAACAGTCTATTCAGTAGGACTATCAGCTGTGTATCCACCTGACTTCTTCTCAACGCAACTGATGGTCCCAACCCCATTTATAAGGCAGGAAATCCCACTTATTAACACCTGACAGGGCACACCTGTGAAGTGAAAACCATTTCAGGGGACTACCTCTTGAAGCTCATCAAGAGAATGCCAAGAGTGTGCAAAGCAGTAATCAAAACAAAAGGTGGCTACTTTGAAGAACCTAGAATATGATATATTTTCAGTTGTTTCACACTTGTTTGTTATGTATATAATTCCACATGTGTTAATTCATAGTTTTGATGCCTTCAGTGTGAATCTACAATTGTCATAGTCATGAAAATAAAGAAAACTCTTTGAATGAGAAGGTGTGTCCAAACTTTTGGTCTGTACTGTATATATTCTCAGTTCACTGCTGCAGTCATTTCTGGTGAAAGCATATAGGGGTGTATTTCAGTATTGCAAGAAATATATATATACGCACTTCACTCTTTAAATGTTTTCTAGTCAAAGCGTACAGTCTCCTAATTCAGTCCAACAAGAAATATATATTCTCAGTTCACTGCTGCAGTTATTTCTGTTAAAAGCGTATAGGGGCGTATTTCAGTACTGCAAGAAATATATATACGCACTTCAATCTTTAATTTTTTTCTGGTCAAAGCGTACAGTAGCCTAATTCAGTCCAACAAAAAATATATATTCTCAGTTCACTGCTGCAGTTATTTCTGGTGAAAGCGTATAATGGCGTATTTCAGTACTGCAAGAAATATATACTGTATATGCACTTCACTCTTTAATTTTTTTCTGGTCAAAGCGTATAGTGTCGTATTTTAGTACAACAAGAAAAATATATTCTCAGTGCATTTCAGCAGTTAGTTGTGGTAAAAGCCTATTTCAGCTCAAAAAAAAGATATTTGTCGCTTTTAGGGGTGTTTTAATTTTCATTTCACTTGTTTAGTTCAGCTACATGTATGCCAGGCAGAGAAGTGCCAGGCCATGCACAGAGGAGTGGCAGAGGACTGAATGTTTCTAGCGGGTTGCAGCAGAGTAAGGGGGCGTGGCAGCAGTAGTCGCAGCGAGAGGCCTGAGCTCCCGGTGTCATCTAGCTGTCGTGTCTTGACCAGCAACCCTGCAGTTCTTGATTGGTTAAACTCGGTCATCCACGTCAACCCAAGTGACATCAGAAACCCCCAGCCAACAGTCAATGGGTTGGTCAGACACAACCCTTAGTTGTCATGGCCCAGGAGCAGGCTCTGTGCCTTAACCTGACTCTGGCCTTTTCTGTTCCATCACCGCAAGAAGTACTACATGCAGCGGGCTCAGCTTCACTTTTCAGCGAGGATGAGCTACTAGAGGACAGTCAGCAGCCACTGCCCAGCCAAGATATGGAGGAGACTTCCACCACTTCCTATGCTAGGTGAGCAAGTAGTGATAAGGAGAGTGGCATGGGAGCTTGTGTTGTGAGTTGTCAGGCTCCTGACCCAGAAGCCGTTGAGGAGGACATCAGTGATGTGCAGACACTACTCGATGATGATGAAGCAGATCGCACTTAGGAGCCGGATGAAGAATGGGGCTTCGTCATAATCAGGAGAAGAGGGTGGTAGCTTGCCCGTCAGGCAGCGGCTGAGCCAGCAAGTTGCTAGCGTGACCTGGAGTCAGCAGGGTAGCAGCAGTGGGAGGTTGGGGGCCAAACGTGCCCGGAGTAGACCACCTGCTTCGCAGCAGCCTACCTTCCCAGGAAGTAGTGGTCCTGGGGTTTACGGAGGCAGTGGCAGTAGCTATCTGTCAGTGCGGACTGTTGGGGGGGAAATTACCTACTCGGCGGTGTGGCAGTTTTTTTTCAAAGCGTCAGAGGAGGTGAACGTGGCCATATGTCGCATCTGTGGGCAGAAGGTGAAGCGTGGTCTGGGTGCTAATGTTGGCACTACAGCCCTGCGTCAACATATGCAGCGTCTCCATACAGTGGCCTGGGAGAACCATGGCTCTGATGTGGTGGTCCAGCCTGCCGCAGCAACCGCTGCATCAGCCAGTGGCACACACCAGGTTTCCGGTAGTCATGGCTCCACCACCTCAGCCGAAGGGAGCTGTTTGTCATTCCAATCTTCTGCTGGTCCAGATGCTCCTGCTCCTCCTTCTCCTCATCAGTCATTCCGCCAGCAATCGATCACCGAAGCATCTAACGGCGCAGAAGCTGAATGTGTTCCTGTTCAAGTTGCTGGTGCTGCAGTCCCTCCCTTTCCAAATGGTGAACTCCGCACCTTTCAGAGAACTGATGGCTTGTGCCGAGCGAGGTGGAGAGTCCCAAGCTGTCATTTCTTTGTGAAAAAGGCAGTACCAGCCCTGCACAAATAGGTAGAACAGAAGGTGGCTGCTAAAGTGCGCGGCAGCACCGACGTGTGGAGCTGTAACTACAGTCAGGGTCAATACATGTCCTTTACGGCCCACTGGGTGAATGTGGTTCCTGCACAGCCACACCAGCAACTTGGCCAGGTCACTCCGCTTCCGCCTCCACGTTTTCACGCCGTTGGTCCTCCGACAATGTCAGCCTCTGCCTCCTCAATCCCCACCATGTCCTGAGCCTACACTGCAGGGACAAGTCACAGTGCCCCTCCAGCATACCACATGTGCAGGGCTCGGTGGTGTTACACTGTTCTGCCCCTGGTTTGCCTTGGCGAACGGAGTCACACAGGGGAGGAACTGCTCCATGTGATGCATCAAGAAATCGAATCCTGGCTTTCTCTGTGACAACTGAAAATCGGAATAATGCTAACCGACAATGGGAAGAATATGGTGTCGGCGCTGTGTCAAGGAAGGCTGAGCCATGCGCCCTGCATGGCACACATGTTCAATCTGGTTGTCAAGTTGTTGCTGAAGTCTTCCACCCATCCGCAAGACTTCATATACATGGGCAGGAAACTTTGCATTCACTTCAGCCACTCGTATACCACAAAGCACACCCTCCTTGAGCTGCAGCGGCAGAACGGCATCCCCCAACATAGGCTGATATGCTACGTTTCCACCCATTGGAATTCCACCCTCCATATGTTGGACCGACTATACGATCAGAGAAATTCCATGAACAATTTCTTGATGATGCAAGCGGATAAGAGTACTCCACTGTGTAACTTCGATGTCAGCCAGTGGCAGCTCATGCGTGACACCTGCCGTTTGCTCAGGCCCTTTGAGGACGCCACGTTATTTGTCAGTCGCCAGGACTACGGGATGAACGACGTCATTCCACTGCTTCATGTCCTGGAACAGATGCTGTTAACAATGGCTGGTAAGGGGGCAGGAGACGTGGCGCCTCGATCTCACGGCCACATGAGCCCTGTGTGGGATGAACTGGAAGAGGAGGAGGAGGGGGAAGAGGACATTGGAGCACAGTCAATGTGTAGCCAAATGGGTGGTTTTTCTAATCAGCTGACAGGACAGGAGGAGCAGGAGCAGCCAGATGGCCTCAGGGCAATGAGGAAGATGACTCAGAAGACACGGACACAACATGGCAGTATGCAGTGGAGATGGAGGCAGGGAGTCCCTATGAGTCATTTGCACAAATCTCAACCTTGTTGGACCCTCGCTACCTGTCCAAAAAGGGGAGCCTTTTTTACACCCACCGAGAGGGAGAACAAACTGAACTACTACAGAGACATCCTTTGTAGTCAGTTGGACGCTACCTATCTGCGCCATCATCCATCCTCTCGCAAGTCTCACCGCAGCCCTCTGCGCTCAAGTTCCACTGCCATGGCTGCTGGGGAGAGGTGGGGTGGCAGGAGCAGTACCAGCTGCATCAGCAGCAGCCTGAGTCTACAGTCGCTGATGATTAGCTTTCTTCACCCTCATAGTGAAGAAACTACTCACCGGCAGCAGCAGCAGGTAGACCTGGAGCAGGACCTGAACCAGCAGGTGGTGGCATACTTGGACAACACCCTGCCACCCTAAATTGAAGATCCGTTGGACTACTAGGTATCTAAACTGGATTTGTGGCCGCAACTAGCAGAGTTTGCCCTGGAAAAGTTGTCCTGCCCGGCCAGTAGTGTGGCATCAGAGTGGGTGTTTAGTGCGGCGGGGGCCATAGTTACCTCAAGGAGAACTCGCCTGTCCACCCAAAATGTGGAGAGACTGACCTTGTCAAGATAAATCAGTCGTGGATCAACCAGGATTTCCAAACACCCATTCCTAATGCATCAGACTAGATCATCCATGGTGCTACACCAACACTTTGATAAAAGAGACCGGTTTCTTCTGACTACCTGCCTCAGCTACTACTCTCCTGCTGCAACCCGACTAATGCCAAGTGCTCCCTCTTGCACCCACCTTTGTCTGCGGGTACTGGTATTGCCACCCACCCCACTCTGTTACCGGGTCACTTTGTGGTCTCCTGATGCAGCTGCTGCTGCCATCTCCAAACTATTTACTTACTAACAAGGACCCTATCTGGGAAGGGTTTATTTATTACTTAAACACTATTGCCTACTTGGCTAACTAACCACTCTTGTCCCAGACTAATAAAACGTAACTTTTACTAATTCATGTTAAAAAAAACAAAAAATATATATATTGTGAGCTACCTATAGGGTTAAAAACACTATACCCCATGTGGCTTACTGTGTATAACCGCTTTACGTCCGCCCATAGGATATAAACGTCCTATGGGTGGACGTCTATTTCTGAAAGCACGTTTTAAAACGTCCTTTCAGAAATAGCAGCTGCACGCTAATCGTGCAGCTGCTGATCGGGTTGCCCGCTGTCAGTGACAGCAGGGAGCAGGGCAACCCTAAGACAAGGCAGGGACAGTTCCCAGGTGTCCCTGCCTTCCGGATCGCTGCATACACAGCGCTCGGTGAGCTATGCTCCCTGTTCCGGCCCGGCAGTCATGTGACCGCCGTGACCGGAGAGTGCAGGGGCTGTGTGAGGTCTCTCAGAGACCTCGATCAGCCCTGCTCTGAGGCTGTACAGCGCTGGATTGCTGCTGTACAGCCTCTCTAGGGGTGTATTTGTCCTGTAACTGGGGCTACTATGTCAGCCCCATTTACAGGAGAATTCAAAAGAAAAAAAAGTGAAGTAAATGTCCCCCAGAGGTCTTGTATGACCTTATGGGGGACGAAAAGTGTAAAATAAAAAAAATAAAAATAAAAGGTTGAAAATAAAAAAAAATAAAAAGTTTCACATGTAAAAAAAAAAAAGTCCCAAGTAAGGAATGAAAAAAAAAAGTTAAAAATAGAAAAAATAAAAAAAAGTATACATATTAGGTATTGCCGCGTCAGTAAAAACCAGCTCTATAAAAATATCACATGACCGAACCCCTCGGGTGAACACCGTAAAAAAAAACTGTGTCAAAACAAGCAATTTTTGTCACCTTGCATCACAAAAGGTGCAACACCAAGTGATCAAAAATGCGTATGTCCCACAAAATAGTACCATAAAACCGTCACCTCATCCCGCAAAAAATGAGCCCCTACATAAGAAAATCTCTCAAAAAATAAAAAAACTATAGCTCTCAGAACATGGACACATTAAAACATAATTTTTTTGTTTCAAAAATGCTATTATTGTGTAAAACTTTAATAAATTTGAAAAAGTATACATATTAGGTATCGCCACGTCCGTAACAATCTGCTCTATAAAAATGTCACTTGACTGAACCCCTCAGGTGAACGCTGTAAAAATAAATAAATAGAAACTGTGCTAAAACAACCAATTTTTTGGTCACCTTGCCCCATAAAGTGTTATAATGAATGATCAAAAAATCATATGTACCCAAAAATAGTACTAATAAAACTGGCACCTTATCCCCTAGTTTCCAAAATGGGGTCACTTCTTGGGAGTTTCTACTGTAAGGGTGCATCAGGGGGCTTCAAATGGGACATGGCATCTAAAAACCATGTGGAGTTCCTTTTCTTCTGCGCCCTGCCGTGTGCCCATACAGTAGTTTACGACCACATGTGGGGTGTTTTTGTAAACCGCAGAATTTGGGTAATAAATATTGAGTTTTGTTTGGCTGTTAACCATCGATGTGTTAAAGAAAAAAATTGATTAAAATGGAAAATCTGCCAAAAAAGTGAAATTTTAAAATTTGATCTCCATTTTCCTTTAATTCTTGTAGAACGCCTAAAGGGTTAACAAAGTTTGTAAAATCGGTTTTGAATACCTTGAGGGGTGTAGTTTCTACAATGGGGTCATTTATGGGGGT
Source organism: Bufo bufo (assembly GCF_905171765.1). Classification (NCBI taxonomy): domain Eukaryota; kingdom Metazoa; phylum Chordata; class Amphibia; order Anura; family Bufonidae; genus Bufo; species Bufo bufo. The sequence continues at coordinate 82,093,044 of NC_053393.1, read as the reverse complement.
ATCCACTATGTAGGCCCCACAAAGTGACTTCAGACCTGAACTGGTCCTTAAAAAGTGGGTTTTGGCAATTTTCTTAACAATTTGAAGAATTGCTTCTAAACTTCTAAGCCTTCTAACGTCCTAAAAAAATAAAATGACATTTCCAAAATGATGCCAACATAAAGTAGACATATGGGGAATGTTAAATAATAAATATTTTATGAGGTATCACTTTCTGTTTTAAAAGCAGAGAAATTGAAATTTAGAAAATTGCGAATTTTTCAAATTTTTGGTTAAATTTGGGATTTTTTCATAAATAAAGGTGAAATTTTTTGACTCAAATTTATGACTATCATGAAGTACAATGTGTCACGAGAAAACAATCTCTGAATGACTTGGATAAATAAAGGCGTTCCAAAGTTATTACCACATGAAGTGAGATATGTCAGTTTTGCAAAATTTGGCCTGGTCAGGAAGGGGGCAAATGGCCCAGATGGCAGGTGGATAAAGAATCACTGGGTGTATGAGTTGGCGGGAGTGCACTAACACCGCTCAGTCATACAGCATATTCCCAGTTATATAAACAGGTTCAAAAGCAGCCTGATAACTGCTTGGCCCCAATGTCAGGGGAATAGCACACCAAGGTTGAATGAACTTTGAAGTATCATATATTGTGGTATCAGGCACACAAAAGCACTGTAAGGTCACAATAGGGTAAGCAAGTTAAAAAACCTAAAATCCGCCCCCCAACATGTTTCGCCAGCTAATCTGGCTTCATCAGGGGTGTCGGGCAGACTTGAGTATCTGACGCTAGTGGAGGAATTTAACCTCTCAACTTTCATTTCCTGTGCGGGTAATGCACCAATCCGCAGGCTGTTTGGATCATGTTGGTTACTTTTAAACCTGCAATGATAGGTTAAAAGTAACCAACATGATCCAAACAGCCTGCGGATTGCTGCATTACCCGCACAGGAAATGAAAGTTGAGAGGTTAAATTCCTCCACCAGCATCAGATACTCAAGTCTGCCCGACACCCCTGATGAAGCCAGATTAGCTGGCGAAACATGTTGGGGGGCGGATTTTAGGTTTTTTAACTTGCTTACCCTATTGTGACCTTACAGTGCTTTTGTGTGCCTGATACCACAATATATGATACTTCAAAGTTCATTCAACCTTGGTGTGCTATTCCCCTGACATTGGGGCCAAGCAGTTATCAGGCTGCTTTTGAACCTGTTTATATAACTGGGAATATGCTGTATAACTGAGCGGTGTTAGTGCACTCCAGCCAACTCATACACCCAGTGATTCTTTATATACAGTAAGCCACATGGGGTATAGTGTTTTTAACCCTATAGGTAGCTCACAATATATATATATATTTTTTTTAACATGAATTAGTAAAAGTTACGTTTTATTAGTCTGGGACAAGAGTGGTTAGTTAGCCGAGTAGGCAATAGTGTTTAAGTAAATCTCCAAACTATGTCACCTTGCCGCTCTGTGGCCTCCTCATGCTGCTGCCATCTACAAGTCCACACTATGTCACCTTGTCACTCTGTGGTCTCCTAAAGCTGCTGCTGCTACTGCCATCTCCATATTATGTCACCTTGCCACTCTGTGGTATCCTGCTGCTGCTGCCATCTCCACATTATGTCACCTTGCCACTCTATGGTCTCCTCATGCTGCTGCCATCTACACACTATGTTACCTTGCCACTCTGTGGTATCCTGCTGCTGCCATGTCCACACTATGTCACCTTGCCACTCTGTGGTCTCCTAATGCTGCTGCCATCTCCACACTATGTCACCTTGCCACTCTGTGGTATCCTGCTGTTGCCATTTCCACACTATGTCACTTTGCCACTCTGTGGTGTCCTCATGCTGCTGCCATCTCCACACTAAGTCACCTTGCCACTCTCTGGTACTCTCCTGCTGCCATCTCCACATTATTTCACCTTGCCACTCTGCGGTCTCCTCATGCTGCTGCCATCTCCACACTATGTCACCTTGCCACTCTGTGGTGTCCTGCTGCTGCCATATCCACACTATGTCACTTTGTCAATCTGTGGCCTCCTGATGCTGCCGCCACCTCCACGCTATGTCAACTTGCCACTCTGTGGTCTCCTCATGTTGCTGCCATCTCCACACTATGTTACCCTGCCACTCTGTGGTGTCCTGCTGCTGGCATTTCCACACTATGTCACCTTGCCACTCTATGGTATCCTGCTGTTGCCATTTCCACACTATGTCACTTTGCCACTCTGTGGTCTCCTCATGCTGCTGCCATCTCCACACTATGTCACCTTGCCACTCTGTGGTATCCTGCTGCTGCCAAATCCACACTATGTCACCTTGCCACTCTGTGGCCTCCTCATGCTCCCGCCACCTCCACACTGTCACCTTGCCACTCTGTGGTCTCCTGATGCTGTCATATCCACACTATGTCACCTTGCCACTCTGTGGTCTCCTCATGCTGCTGCCATCTCCACACTATGTCACCTTGCCACTCTGTGGTATCCTGCTGCTGCCATATCCAAACTATGTCACCTTGCCACTCTGTAGCCTCCTTATGCTGCTGCCATCTTCACACTATGTCAGCTTGCCACTCTGTGGTCTACTAATGCTGCTGCCATCTCCCCATTATGTCACCTTGCCAATCTGTGGTCTCCTCATACTGCTTCCATCTGTACACTATATCACCTTGCCACTCAGTGGTCTCCTCATGCTGCTGCCATCTCCACACTATGACACCTTGCCACTCTGTGGAATCTTGCTGCTGCTGCCATCTCCACACTATGTCACCTTGCCACTCTGTGGTCTCCTCATGTGGCTGCCATCTCTACAGTATGTCAACTTGCCACTCTGTGGTCTCCTCATGCTGCTGCCATCACCACATTATGTCACCTTGCCACTCTGTGGTCTCCTCATGCTGCTGTCATCTCCACACTATGTCACCTTGCCACTCTGTGGTGTCCTGCTGCTGCCATATCCACACTATGTCACCTTGCCACTCTGTGGCCTCCTTATACTGCTGCCATCTTCACACTATGTCAGCTTGCCACTCTGTGGTCTACTGATGCTGCTGCTGCCATCTCCCCATTATGTCACCTTGCCACTCTGTGGTCTCCTCATGCTGCTGCCATCTCCACACTATGACACCTTGCCACTCTGTGGAATCTTGCTGCTGCTGCCATCTCCACACTATGTCACCTTGCCACTCTGTGGTCTCCTCATGCGGCTGCCATCTCCACACTATGTCACCTTGCCACTCTGTAGTCTCCTCATGCTGCTGCCATCTCCACACTATGTCACCTTGCCACTCAGTGTGGATATGACAGCATCAGGAGACCACAGATTGGCAAGGTGACATAGTGTGGAGATGGCAGCAGCATGAGGAGACCACAGAGTGGCAAGGTGACATAATGTGGATATGGCAGCAGCAGGATACCACAGAGTGGCAAGGTGACTTAATGTGGAGATGGCAGCAGCAGGATACCAAAGAGTGGCAAGGTGACATATTGTGGAGATGGCAGCAGCATGAGGACACCACAGAGTGGCAAGGTGACATAGTGTGGATATGACAGCATCAGGAGACCACAATGTCAACTTGCCACTATGTGGTGTCCTCATGCTGCTGCCATCTCCACAATATGTCACCTTGTAACTCTGTGGTATCCTGCTGCTGCCATCTCCACACTATGTAACCTTGCCACTCTGTGATATCCTGCTGCTGCCATATCCACACTATGTCACCTTGCCACTCTGTGGCCACCTTATGCTGCTGCCATCTTCACACTATGTCACCTTGCCACTCTGTGGTCTCCTGATGCTGCTGCTGCCATCTCCCCATTATGTCACCTTGCCACTCTGTGCTCTCCTCATACTGCTTCCATCTCTACACTATATCACCTTGCCACTCTGTGGTCTCCTCATGCTGCTGCCATCTCCACACTATGTCACCTTGCCACTCTGTGGTATCCTGCTGCTGCCATATCCACACTATGTCACCTTGCCACTTTGTGGCCTCCTTATGCTGCTGCCATCTCCATACTATGTCACCTTGCCACTCTGTGGTCTCCTCATGCTGCTGCCATCTCCCCATTATGCCACCTTGCCACTCTGTGGTATCCTGCTGCTGACATCTCCACACTATGTCACTTTGCAACTCTGTGGTCTCCTCATGCTGCTGCCATCTCCACACTATGTCACTGTCACGGATGGTGTTGCAGAAAACTGGAAGTTATAAATAAACATCCGACTGACTTGATCCCAAACTAAGGAACATATGGGTGAGCCCTATAAAACCCCTAGAGCTCTCCTTGACTGCTTTGCCCATGCAAAGATCTTTATGATAGATAATGGCATGCTCTCATACCTAGACTGAGTGACAAGTGAAAACCCTATAATAGTGAGGGGACACGACCATCGAGTCCCTGCACTTAATACAGAGGGAGTCAGGGTCACCTAGAATCAAGCCAGCACGGAAACACAAATAAAGGAAAAGACTTATCTGAGGAACCAGCAGTTGCAGCCTCTTGCAGTGAACACAATCCAGGAAGTAGTATAAACCTTAAAGTGAGGCAGTAAGGGGATGGAATATAAAGGGAGGCAATCAGTGTAAATAGATGACAGCTGGGAGAAGGAAAAGAGATGACAAAGTGAAACCAAAACAAAGAACATCATGCAAGAGGTACAGAAGAACGTCTGCCACAGATTCTCAGAGAGCTGGCGGTGACAGTACCCCTCCCTCTACAAGTGGATTCCGGACACTCAGAGCCCACCTTCTCAGGATGGGACCTATGGAAAGCCCTGATAAGACAAGTGGCCTTAATGTCCGCCACTGGGACCCACATCCTCTCCTCAGGACCATAACCCTCCCAATGAACGAGGTATTGGAGAGAACCGCGGATAATGCGAGAATCCACAATCCTAGAGACCTGAAATTCAAGATTACCATCAACAACAATCGGAGGAGGAGGCAAAGAGGAGGGTACAGTGGGTTGGACATGCGGTTTTAATAGGGACCTATGAAAAACATTATGGATCTTCCAAGTCTGAGGAAGATCAAGACGGAAGGCAACAGGATTGATGATGGACAAGATCTTGTAAGGCTTAATAAACTTAGGACCCAACTTCCAGGAGGGAACCTTCAGTTTGATAGTCTTTGTAGACAACCACACCAGATCACCCACATTCAGGTCCGGACCAGGCACACGTCTCTTATCCGCCACACGCTTATATCTCTCCCTCATCCTCTTCAGATTACCCTGAATCTTTTGACAAATAAATGACAAAGACGAGGAAAATCTCTCTTCATCAGGTAAACCAGAAGACCCCTCTCCAGAGAATGTCCCAAACTGCGGATGAAACCCATATGCACCAAAAAATGGTGACTTATCAGAGGACTCCTGGCGACGGTTATTTAAAGCAAACTCAGCAAGGGACAAAAATGAACACCAATCCTCCTGATTCTCTGCCACAAAATAACGCAGATATGTCTCCAGATTCTGATTGACGCGTTCGGTCTGACCATTCGACTGCGGGTGAAAAGCAGAAGAGAACGACAACCGAACCCCCAAGCGAGAACAGAAGGCCTTCCAGAATCTGGAAACAAACTGCGTGCCCCTATCAGAAACTATGTCTGAAGGAATGCCATGCAATTTGACAATGTGATCAACAAATGCTTGCGCCAGCGTCTTAGCATTGGCTAACCCAGGAAAGGGAATGAAATGCGCCATTTTGCTAAAACGGTCCACTACTACCAGAATCACAGTCTTCCCCGAGGAACGAGGCAGGTCCGTAATGAAGTCCATGGACAGATGCGTCCAAGGACGGGAAGGAATGGGTAACGGGAGGAGAGAACCCGATGGCCGTGAATGAGGGACCTTGGCACGAGCGCAGGTCTCGCAGGCTGCCACAAAATCCTCCTCCGTCTTACGAAGAGCCGGCCACCAGAATCTCTGAGCAATGAGATCCACTGTGGCTCTACTCCCCGGGTGCCCAGCAAGGACAGTATCGTGGTGCTCCTTAAAAACCTTGTGTCGTAAAGCGAGAGGCACAAACAACCTCCCAGTAGGACAAAGATCAGGAGCCTCTGCCTGGGCTGCCTGAACCTCTGCCTCCAAATCAGGATAAAGAGCAGAGACAACCACCCCTTCAGCCAAAATGGGACCCGGGTCTTCAAAGTTCCCCCCTCCCGGAAAACAACGACACAGGGAATCAGCCTTCACATTTTTAACCCCAGGGCGGAACGTGACAACAAAATTAAACCTAGAAAAGAATAAAGACCATCTGGCCTGTCTCGGGTTCAGACGCTTGGCTAATTCCAAGTAGGCCAGATTCTTATGGTCGGTAAACACGGTAATAGGGTGTCTGGCTCCCTCTAGCCAATGGCGCCATTCCTCAAAAGCTAATTTGATGGCCAACAACTCCCTATCTTCCACATCGTAATTTCTCTCTGCGGAGGAGAGTTTCCTTGAGAAAAAGGCATTTGGCAGGAGAGGGACCCTGAGACAAGACCGCACCCACACCCACCTCAGAAGCGTCCACCTCAACAATGAAAGGCAGAGAGACATCAGGTTGTACCAAGATGGGAGCGGAAGCAAAACTCTCTTTGATACTAGAAAAGGCCTTAAGGGCATCTACCGACCAGGAGGAAAAATCTACCCCCTTTTTAGTCATATCAGTGAGTGGCTTAACAACAGAGGAATAATTCAAAATGAACTTCCTGTAATAATTGGCAAAACCAAAAAACCGCATCAGAGCCTTCTGATTCTCAGGAAGCTCCTAATCAAGCACAGCGCGGACCTTCTCAGGGTCCATGCGAAAACCAGAAGCAGAGAGAAGAAAATCCAGAAATTGAATTTCTGGAACCGCAAACACACAATTTTCCAGTTTAGCGTACAATTTATTCTCCCGCAGAATGAGCAAGACCTGACGTAGGTGGTCCCGATGAGTTTTGAAATCAGGAGAAAAAATCAAAATGTCATCTAGATACACCAGTACAAATTTCCCCATTAAATGATAAAAAATGCTGTTCACAAAATGTTGGAAGACGGCTGAAGCATTCATGAAACCAAAGGGCATAACCAAATTCTCGAAATGGCCCTCAGGGGTATTGAAGGCCGTCTTCCATTCGTCCCCTTCCCTGACCCTGACTAGGTTGTATGCCCCTCTTAAATCCAATTTAGAAAAAACTTTAGCCCCAACAATCTGGTTAAATAGGTCCGGGATCAGAGGAAGCGAATAAGGGTCACGAATTGTGATACAGTTCAGCTCCCTGATATCCAGACATGGTCTTAAAGGACCATCTTTTTTCTTAACAAAAAAAAAAAAACAGCGGCAACAGGTGACTTCGAGGGTCGGATGTGTCCCTTTTTCAGGCTCTCAGAGATATAAGTACGCATAGCGACTCTTTCAGGTTGGGAGAGATTATATAAACGTGATTTTGGCAGCTTGGCGCCTGGGATGAGATTAATAGGGCAATCGTACTCCCGGTGAGGGGGCAGCTCCTGGACACCACTCTCTGAAAACACATCCGAAAATTCAGAGAGAAAAGATGGTACAGTCTTGGTAGAAACCTCTGAAAGAGACGCCGTGAGACAATTCTCTCTGCAAAAGTCACTCCAACCATTTATTTGCCTTGCTTGCCAATCAATGTTGGGGTTATGTTTAGTGAGCCAGGGTAGCCCCAACACTAGAGGAGTAGGTAATCCGCTTAGGACGAAACATGACATATCCTCAACATGAGCATCACCCACAGTCAAACGGATATTGTGAACTATGCCCTTTAACGATTTTTGAGAAAGTGGAGCGGAATCGATAGAAAAAACTGATATATCCTTTCCAAAGTGCATACCTGGAAACCATGTGTTATAGCAAATTGATTATCAATGAGATTGACAGCTGCTCCACTATCTACAAAAATCTCACAAACAATGTTCTTGCTATCTAGCGCCACCCTGGCAGGTAGGACAAAACGGGAACTACAAGCAAATGGCAAACCTTCAATTTCCGCATCAACCTTGCCAATAGTAACAGATGGAAAGTTTTTAGAGGGTTTATTTCTTTTTGTTTCTTTATTACCCTCAGAAAACTCCCTGAATCTCCTAGAGGGGCAAACATTTGCCAAATGATTTATACCTCCACAACAGAAACAAACCCTCCTCTGAGAGCTGAATCCTCTACTATCAGAGGCAAGAAAACCCAGCTGTATGGCCTCCTCCTCAGAGGGGATTGAGAGAGGCTGAGGCCCCTGCGCACTGAATGAGACCGCCCCACTGTCCTTGAACTGAATATGACAGGAAGGAGTGATCTCTCCTCTCTCTCTAAGACGCCTGTCAATAAGAACAGCTCGAGACATGGCAGACTCCAAGGAGGCAGGTCTCTCATGAAAGGCAAATGCATCTTTCAATCCCTCCGAAAGACCATGGCAAAATTGACTTCAGAGTGCAGCATCATTGCAACCAGTATCAGCTGCCCATCTCTGAAATTCTGAACAATATATCTCTGCGGACTGTTTACCCTGGCATAAAAGACGCAGTTTAGATTCAGCCAGAGCAATACGATCCGGGTCATCATATATCTGCCCCAGGGCTACAAAAAATTCATCCACAGATCGGAGGGGCCGTGCCCCCACCGGCAGCGAAAGGGCCCAAGACTGAGCGTTATCCCTGAGCAGCGAGATGATGATCCCCACCCTCTGCTCCTCATCACCAGAGGAATGGGGAAGTAGGCGAAAATTGAGTTTGCAAGCCTCTCTAAAACGAACAAAATTCTCACTACCCCCGGAGAACGTATCCGGAAGCGAGATCTTAGGCTCGGAACAAACTCCATGAACACAAGCAGAACCGGTCACCTGAAACTAAAACACAGTTTTAAGGAGATCTGCTACCTCCAGTGAAAGACCCTGCATGCGGTCAATCAAGGCTGAAACCGGATCCATGCTTAAGACGGTTATGGCGGTTTATAATGTCACGGATGGTGTTGCAGAAAACTGGAAGTTATAAATAAACATCCGACTGACTTGATCCCAAACTAAGGAACATATGGGTGAGCCCTATAAAACCCCTAGAGCTCTCCCTGACTGCTTTGCCCATGCAAAGATCTTTATGATTGATAATGGCATGCCCTCGTACCTAGACTGAGTGACACCTGAAAACCCTATAATAGTGAGGGGACACGACCACCGGCTCCCAGCACTTAATACGGAGGGAGTCAGGGTCACCTAGAATCAAGCCAGCACGGAAACACAAATAAAGGAAAATACTTATCTGAGGAACCAGCAGTTGCAGCCTCTTGCAGTGAGCACAATCCAGGAAGTAGTATAAACCGCAAAGTGAGGCAGTATGGGAGGGAATATAAAGGGAGGCGAACAGTGTAAATACATGACAGCTAGGAGAAGGAAAAGAGATGACAAAGTGAAACCAAAACAAAGAACATCATGCAAGAGGTACAGAAGAACGTCTACCACAGCTTCTCAGAGAGCTGGCGGTGACAGTCACCTTGCCACTCTGTGGTATCCTGCTGCTGCTGCCATCTCCACATTATTTCACCTTGCCACTCTGTGGTCTCCTCATGCTGCTGCCATCTCCACACTATGTCACCTTGCCACTTTGTGGTATCCTGCTGCTGCCATATCCACACTATGTCACCTTGCCAATCTGTGGCCTCCTGATGCTGCCGCCACCTCCACACTATGTCACCTTGCCACTCTGTGGTCTCCTCATGCTGCTGCTGCCATCTCCACAATATGTCACCTTGCCACTCTGTGCTATCCTGCTGCTGCTGCCATCGCCACATTATGTCACCTTGCCACTCTGTGGTCTCCTCATGCTGCTGCCATCTCCACACTATGTCACATTGCCACTCTGTGGTAATCTGCTGCTGCCATATCCACACTATGTCACCTTGCCACTCTGTGGCCTCCTTATGCTGCTGCCATCTTCACACTATGTCACCTTGCCACTCTGTGGTCTCCTCATGCTGCTGCTGCCATATCCCCATTATGTCACCTTGCCACTCTGTGGTGTCCTCATACTGCTTCCATCTCTACACTATATCACCTTGCCACTCTGTTGTCTCCTCATGCTGCTGCCATCTCCACACTGACACCTTGCCACTCAGTGGAATTTTGCTGCTGCTGCCATCTCCCCATTATGTCACCTTGCCAATCTGTGGTATATTGCTGCTGCCATATCCACACTATGTCACCTTGCCACTTTGTGGCCTCCTGATGCTGCCGCCACCTCCAAACTATGTCACCTTGCCACTCTGTGGCCTCCTCATGCTGCTGCCATCTCCACACTATGTCACCTTGCCACTCTATGGTCTCCTCATGCTGCTTCCATCTCCACAATATGTCACCTTGCCACTTTGTGGTATCCTGCTGCTGCTGCCATCGCCACATTATGTCACCTTGCCACTCTGTGGTCTCCTCATGCTGCTGCCATCTCCTCACTATGTCACCTTGACACTCTGTGGTATCCTGCTACTGCTGCAATCTCCACATTATGTCACCTTGCCACTCTGTGGTCTCCTCATGCTGCTGACATCTACAGACTCTGTCATTGTGCCACTCTTTCAAATTGTTTATTTTCGGTAAAAATGATGGGTGACTGAAAAACTCCTTTTGCTGTATGGACTGAATAATGTCATGTGAGGTCGTGTGATGTCTGAAAGTGGGAGGAAAATATATACAAAGTACATGAAAACAATGACAACCTCCTGATGCTGCCACCACCTCCAGACTCATTGTGCCACTTGGTTGCCTCATCATACTGCCGCCACCTTCAGACTCTGTCATTGTGCCACTTGGTGGCCTCCTCATACTGCTGCCAACTCCAGACTCTGTCATTGTGCCACTCGGTCGTCTCCTCATACTGCTGCCAACTCCAGACTCTGTCATTGTGCCACTCTGTGGCTTCCTCGTACTGCTGCCACCTCCAGACTCTGTCATTGTGCCACTCGGTGGCCTCATCATACTGCTGCCATCTACAGACTCTGTCATTGTGCCACTCGGTGGTCTTCTCATGATGCTGCTGCTGGATCTGCCACCTCCAGACTCTGTCATTGTGCCACTCTTTTAAAGTGTTTTTTTCGGTAATGTTGATGGGTGACTGCAAAACTCCTTTTGCTGTATGAACCGAATGACGTCGTGGTGAAATTTTTTATTTAAAATTCATTTTTTTCGATAAAAGTGATGGGTGACTGAAAACTCCTTTTGCTGTACGGACCGAATGACGTCGTGTGAGGTTGAGTGACGTCTGAAAGTGTGAGGAAAATATATATTATGAAACAACAAATATACAAAAAGTACATAAAAACAATGACAACCTCCTGATGCTGCCGCCACCTGCAGACTCTGTTGTTGTGCCACTCGGTGGCCTCATCATACGCTGTGGTCTCCTCATGCTGTTTCCACCTCAGCACTATGTCATAGGTCTACTCTGTGGACTTCTCATGCTGTTCCCACCCTCCCACTTTATGACTGGACCAGTATTTTGCCTTTTGGCCTGGCTGACATCATTATTTATTTTACCTTTCTTATGATCTGTCAGAAGGAAGGAAAAATGAGACACACAACGGATCCTGTCTGTGTAGCAGCTGTAAGGCCTGTATGGTCCCATCAGAATTGGCTTATGATTTGGTAGCCAAAAGCAGGAGTGGGAAACATTCACGTATCATCTCTGTTTTGGATCCACTCCTGTATTTTTTTGGCATTAGCAATACTGATGGATTATTGATCAAATGCTGACCGAGTGAAGGCGTATGCTCCACAGACAGTATCCGTTTTTTCTGGATAATTGTTCTAACGGATCAGAGAATGGGGAAAATTAATCAGTGACGTCAACACAAACTTACTGCTGACACCCTCTCCACTCTGTAGGGGGGCTTTACTTGTTTAAGCGTTTAATAGAACAAGTTCTGTAGACATCTATGTGGAATTAGCTGACGACGATGTAAAAGAAGTGCGCTCTTTCACGCTACAATAGGATCTTAGGCCTCTGCACGGTTCTTTATACCTAATGCTAACATCGACCTGTAAGGCTGAGTTCACACTTGAGTTATTTGGTCAGTTTTGGCCCCGTGACTGCCCTAATAAGTGAAGTGTGCAGTGATTCTAAGAGCGACGCCTGTCATCTGCATGTCATACGGACTCACATTATTATTTCACTACCAAAGCAGACTCCCTATGTGTGTTACTACAAGGCACAGTGTTCTACACCACTATAAAGGCTTTCAACAGCCAGGAAATAGCAGTTTTTTAACACAATTCGCCGTGAATAAATTTTTCAAAACTATTCGGCGAATAGCCCGAATCAAATTTTTTAAAAATTCGCTCATCTCTAGTCTTAATGATAAGTTGTTTGGTTTGTTTGACAGATCACTTAATGAATTGAGATAGGGTTTTAGGAGAGTAAAATGCTTAGATAAATTACCCAGTAGATCAAGGTGGACTGGCCAATTCAAACCAATGTATATATAGATTGTATAATTTCATAATAACAACTGCTCAAGGTGTAATAAAAATTAGAAATTTGGAGATGCACTGTAAATGAACTCAGTTTTTCTTGAGTCTGGTTGGCGTACTTTGCGCACCAAATGTTGCACACTGTTTGTTAAATTTGGGATGAACATCTTTAGGGTGGGTTCACACTAGCGTTATGGAGTCCGTTATGGCTTTCCGTTATAACAGGGTTATAACGGAACATAACGGAATCCATAAGACGGAAGTACGGATCCGTTTTGCTGCCTATAGGCTTGCATTATGACGAAATGCAAAACGGACTCCTTTAAAAGGCATTCCGTTTTGCTCCGTCCTTATAGAAGTCTATGGGAATCAAAACGGATCCGTTTGGTTCCCGTTATGCAAGACGGAAAACAAAGGACTTTATTTTCCGTCTTGCATAACGGGACCCAGACGGATCCGTTATGTTTTCCCATAGACTTCTATTAGGACGGAGCAAAACGGAATGCCTCTTAAAGGCTTCCGTTTTGCATTCCATCCTATGGATTCCGTTATGTTCCGTTATAACCCTGTTATAACGAAAAGCCATAACGGACTCCATAACACTAGTGTTAACCCACCCTTAAATGTAACATTTTTGTCTAGAAATGCTAGTCCAGTTTTCTATACAACTTCTCTTCTGGTGTGGCTTTGTTTTAGTTTTTTTGCAGTTTTGCTCACTATTCCACCTACTTTTGAAAACTGGAGTGAGTGGTGAAAAAAATTCAAAAAGTCTCAAATTTCACAAGTGACCTGAAAAAGTTACAGAAGCCCTATTTTGTGACTTTTGAAGACATAATTCTCGAGTGCAAGCCTTGATAAATCCCCCCCCCCCCCCCCCCCCCAGAGTATGGCCAGCTAATACAAAGAGACAACCTAGGTCTGAGATGATTGACAAAGCCTGGCCTAAAGTGAAAGGTGTAAAAAAAAATGTGGATGGCGTCTTGGTGAATACACTGTTATTGCATAATATCCATCGTTATTTTGAATGATTCTGAAACCTCAAAAGTTTGGTCATCTAAGGGCGTCTCCTTTTTTCTCATATGAAGAAAGATGGTAAAGTAAATATCCTAAAAAACCTTAATCCATTCCTGATGGAGAGATTTTCTGTTATTTCACTCATTTCATCTTTTTTCCTAACTGCCTTCCCAGAGCCATAACTTTTTATGCTTCCATTCACATAGACAACGACTTACCTATGCAAGTTGCAGGGCATGCACAATAATGACCAAAGGACTAGAGAAATGGAGACACTGATGTCTGAAAATGAGTGGGAGAAGAGAAATATATTCCTATAAAGGACCAAATTTCATATATCCTGCTTAGGGCTTATATTTCCATTCTACAAGAAGTGAGGGTAAATTTTTATGAGACCTGTAGGGAGATAATATAATGCACAGTTTCATAATTTAATACTGCTATGGGTTCATATATTCGGCATACACCATGGTGATGTGCTTTATCAACACTGAATGTGCATGGAAAATTCACCTTGAAGAAGTGGAACCAATGCTTCATAGCGGTATGCCTTTTTATAGGCATCTCCCATTAAATGAGACCTGACCACCTTATAAAAATATCCTGGGAGGCCGTGACCAGGGATTTTCAAGATTTGGTTACAGAATTAGCAGTTTATCTGTAAATATTACTACACAGAGGAAGAACCAGACAGGAGCAAGGAATATCTGCTCTTCCTTTTTCACAGATTTATTCATTTGGATTTAGGACATAAGTTAATCTTCTGTGATGTTACAGCTCCACAAATACATCATTACAGCGATACACATTTTCTTTATGAAATAAAATAAAGTACTGTAACTCAATTTATAGCTTTAAATACCTATCTAATAGATTTAAAGGTGTATTCTAGTTTTTACAAACTATCACCATCAAAATGATAGGGGCTAACTATTAGATCACAGACAGAGCGGCAGGTCGGGCATGTGAACTGCCTCTCCATTCATCTCTATGTGAATTCCAGAAATAGCCGAGCTCGGCTGTCTTCTGAACTCCAGTAGAGATGAATAGTGTGACATGCTTGAATGGTCGCTCTATTCATTTCTGGGGGCTCCAAGGGGTTCGGGCTCCCCATTCTCATGATCAGTGGGGGTCCTAGCATGCAGTAGGAGGACCTCCACTGATCTAATAATACCTTGCATGAATCAGAATCATGTACCTCTTTAACCCCTTAAGGACCGGGCTCATTTTCACCTTAAGGACCAGGCTCATTTTCACCTTAAGGACCAGGCCATTTTTTGCAAATCTGACCAGTGTCACTTTAAGTGCTCATAACTTTAAAACGCTTTGACTTACCCAGGCCGTTCTGAGATTGTTTTTTCGTCACATATTGTACTTCATGACACTGCTAAAATTGGGTCAAAAAAGTTAATTTTTTTGCATAAAAAAATACAATTTTTACCGTAAATTTTGAAAAATTAGCAAATTTCAAATTTTCAGTTTCTCTACCTCTGTAATACATAGTAATACCCCCAAAAATTGTGATGACTTTACATTCCCCATATGTCTACTTCATGCTTGAATTGTTTTGGGAATGATATTTTATTTTTTGGGGATGTTACAAGGCTTAGAAGTTTAGAAGCAAATTTTGAAATTTTCAGAAATCTTCAAAATCCCACTTTTTATGGACCAGTTCAGGTTTGAAGTCATATTGTGAGGCTTAGATAATAGAAACCTCCCAAAAATGACCCCATTCTAGAAACTACACCCCTCAAGGTATTCAAAACTGTTTTTTCAAACTTTGTTAACCCTTTAGGTGTTCCACAAGAGTTAATGGCAGATGGAGAAACAATTTTGAAATTTATATTTTTTGGAAAATTTTCCAATATAATCAATTTTTTCCAGGAGTAAAACAAGGGTTAACTGCCAAACAACACTCAAAATGGGTTGCCCTGATTCTGTAGTTTGCAAAAACACCCCATATGTGGTCGTAAACTACTGTTTGGCCGAACGGTAGCACATAGAAGGAGGGGAACACCATATGGGTTTTGGAAGGCAGATTTGGCAGGACTGGTTTTGTTTATACCATGTCCCATTTGAAGCCCCCTGTTGCACCCCTAGAATAGAAATTTCAAAAAAGTGACTCCATCTAAGAAAGTACACCCCTCAAGGTATTCAAAACTGGGTTTACAAACTTTGTTAACCCTTTAGGTGTTCCACAAGAGTTAATGGCAGATGGAGAAACAATTTTGAAATTTATATTTTTTGGAAAATTTTCCAATATAATCAATTTTTTCCAGGAGTAAAACAAGGGTTAACTGCCAAACAACACTCAAAATGGGTTGCCCTGATTCTGTAGTTTGCAAAAACACCCCATATGTGGTCGTAAACTACTGTTTGGCCGAACGGTAGCACATAGAAGGAGGGGAACACCATATGGGTTTTGGAAGGCAGATTTGGTAGGACTGGTTTTGTTTATACCATGTCCCATTTGAAGCCCCCTGTTGCACCCCTAGAATAGAAATTTCAAAAAAGTGACTCCATCTAAGAAAGTACACCCCTCAAGGTATTCAAAACTGGGTTTACAAACTTTGTTAACCCTTTAGGTGTTCCACAAGAGTTAATGGCAGATGGAGAAACAATTTTGAAATTTATATTTTTTGGAAAATTTTCCAATATAATCAATTTTTTCCAGGAGTAAAACAAGGGTTAACTGCCAAACAACACTCAAAATGGGTTGCCCTGATTCTGTAGTTTGCAAAAACACCCCATATGTGGTCGTAAACTACTGTTTGGCCGAACGGTAGCACATAGAAGGAGGGGAACACCATATGGGTTTTGGAAGGCAGATTTGGTAGGACTGGTTTTGTTTATACCATGTCCCATTTGAAGCCCCCTGTTGCACCCCTAGAATAGAAATTTCAAAAAAGTGACTCCATCTAAGAAAGTACACCCCTCAAGGTATTCAAAACTGGGTTTACAAACTTTGTTAACCCTTTAGGTGTTCCACAAGAGTTAATGGCAGATGGAGAAACAATTTTGAAATTTATATTTTTTGGAAAATTTTCCAATATAATCAATTTTTTCCAGGAGTAAAACAAGGGTTAACTGCCAAACAACACTCAAAATGGGTTGCCCTGATTCTGTAGTTTGCAAAAACACCCCATATGTGGTCGTAAACTACTGTTTGGCCGAACGGTAGCACATAGAAGGAGGGGAACACCATATGGGTTTTGGAAGGCAGATTTGGCAGGACTGGTTTTGTTTATACCATGTCCCATTTGAAGCCCCCTGTTGCACCCCTAGAATAGAAATTTCAAAAAAGTGACTCCATCTAAGAAAGTACACCCCTCAAGGTATTCAAAACTGGGTTTACAAACTTTGTTAACCCTTTAGGTGTTCCACAAGAGTTAATGGCAGATGGAGAAACAATTTTGAAATTTATATTTTTTGGAAAATTTTCCAATATAATCAATTTTTTCCAGGAGTAAAACAAGGGTTAACTGCCAAACAACACTCAAAATGGGTTGCCCTGATTCTGTAGTTTTCATAAACACCCCATATGTGGTCGTAAACTACTGTTTGGCCGAACGGTAGCACATAGAAGGAGGGGAACACCATATGGGTTTTGGAAGGCAGATTTGGCAGGACTGGTTTTGTTTATACCATGTCCCATTTGAAGCCCCCTGTTGCACCCCTAGAATAGAAATTTCAAAAAAGTGACTCCATCTAAGAAAGTACACCCCTCAAGGTATTCAAAACTGGGTTTACAAACTTTGTTAACCCTTTAGGTGTTCCACAAGAGTTAATGGCAGATGGAGAAACAATTTTGAAATTTCTATTTTTTGGAAAATTTTCCAATATAATCAATTTTTTCCAGGAGTAAAACAAGGGTTAACTGCCAAACAACACTCAAAATGGGTTGCCCTGATTCTGTAGTTTGCAAAAACACCCCATATGTGGTCGTAAACTACTATTTGGCTAAACGGCAGGACATAGAAGAAGGGGAACGTCATTTTTGGAAGGCAGATTTTGCTGGACTGGTTTATTGACACCATGTACCCTTTCAAGCCCCCTGATGCACCCCTAGAGTAGAAACTCCATAAAAGTGACCCCATCTAGGAAACTACGGGATAAGGTGGTTGTTGTTTTGGGACTATTTTTGGGGTAAATTTGATTTTTGGTTGCTCTATATTAGTCTTTTTTGAGGCAATGTAACAAAAAAATGTAATTCTAAAATTGTTTCTACATTCACTATTTGGTTTTGTGGAACACCTAAAGGGTTAACATAGTTTGTAAAGTAACTTTTGAATACCTTGAGGGGTGTAGTTTCTTAGATGGGGGTCACTTTTTTGGAGTTTCTAGTCTAGGCTACATCAGGGGGGGCTTCTAATAGGACATGGTGTCAAAAAAAAAAGTGTCCATCAAAATCTGCCTTCCAGAAACCATATGGAGTTCCCTTCGTTCTATGCCCTGCCGTGCGGCTATATAACCATTTACGACCACATATGGGGTGTTTCTGCAAACTACAGAATCGGGGCAATAAATATTTAGTTTTGTTTGGCTGTTAACCCTTGCTTTATTACCGGCAAAATGGATTCAAATTGAAATTTTGCCCAAAAATTGGTGTTTTGGCACAGTTTTTATTTTATATTTTTAACACTGTTCATCCGAGGCGTTTGGTCAAAAGTTATTTTTATAGCGACGACTTTTACGCACGCGACGATGCCCAATATGTATGGCTCTCAGACTTTGGAGACACTAAGCAGGCATCCTAAAACTGCGGCCCTCCAGATATTGTAAAACTACAATTCCCACCATGCCCTGCTGATGGCTGTAGGTTGTCTGGGCATGCTGGGAGTTATAGTTTTACAACATCTGGAGGGCCGCAGTTTGAGGATGCCTGCTCTAAAACTAATATTTTTTGGGGAAAGAAAAATTGTTTCCGTGTCTCCAAAGTCTGAGAGCCATAGTGTTTTATGTTCTCTAGTGGACTGTTGAGGATTATAAAAATTTAGTACTCCATGGAAGTGTGATACTCCCTGAAGCAATTGATAATGCAGAGGCCCGGATGATCGGGGCAAGTGTCACATTGAGTAGTGGTGTCCTTCCGTATCCCCCTCTTGTGACACACTCTGCACTTTTTTTGGGTTCGTCCCTTCTTTCCAGTATGGGGGACCACACCTGGAAAGTGTTGGCCAGGGACGATCCGGGCGCCTCCAATTCCCGAGGTACTCCGGCCTGCTCTTTCCCGGTCCGAAAAGATCAGGTCTTTGAGGACTGCCTCATAGAACTGGAGGAATGTCCCTGTGCTGCCAGCGCTTCGGGATAGTACAAAAGAGTTGTACATGGCAACCTGTACCAAGTAGACCGCAACTTTTTTGTACCATGCCCGGGTTTTGCGCATGGCGTTATATGGCGTGAGGACTTGATCAGAGAGATCAACTCCTCCCATATACCGATTGTAGTCGACGATACAATCGGGCTTGAGGACCGTTGCCGCGGTACCTCGCACAGGGACAGGGGTGGTGCCGTTACCGTGGATTGTGGACAGCATAAGGACATCCCTCTTGTCCTTATACCTGACCAGCAACAGGTTTCCACTGGTAAGGGCACGGGTCTCACCCCTGGGGATAGGTACCTGGAGGGGGTAGGCAGGGAGGCCGCGTTGATTTTTCCGCACGGTCCCACAAGCGAACGTGGATCTGGCGGCAAGGGACCTGAACAAGGGAATGCTGGTATAAAAGTTATCCACGTACAAGTGGTAACCATTATCCAGCAGTGGGTACATAAGGTCCCACACGAGTTTCCCGCTAACACCCAGAGTGGGGGGACATTCTGGGGGTTCAATACGGGAATCTCGCCCCTCGTACACACGAAATTTGTAAGTGTACCCTGAGGCACTCTCACAAATTTTGTATAGCTTCACGCCATACCTCGCCCGCTTTGTGGGAATGTATTGGCGGAAACTGAGTCTCCCCTTGAACGCAACGAGAGACTCATCAACCGCGACCTCCCTTCCAGGTACGTAGGCCTGCTGAAATGTGGCCCCAAAGTGATCGATGACCGGCCGTATCTTATACAGCCGGTCATAGGCAGGATCACTTCGGGGGGGACATGCTGCATTATCGGAATAATGCAGACATTTCCGGATGGCCTCAAACCGGTGACGTATCATGACCATACTGTACAGTGGGGTCTGGTATAGGACGTCCCCACTCCAGTATTGCCTGACACTGGGTTTTTGGACTAGACCCATATGCAGCACGAGGCCCCAAAATGTCCTCATTTCGGCTGCACTGACCGGCGTCCAGCCACCGGGTCTAGCCAAAACTGAGCCTGGGTTTTGAGCGACGAACTGTTGGGCGTACAGATTCGTCTGCTCCACCATCAAATTCACCAGTGAGTTACTGAAAAAAAAACTAAAATAGTCTATTTCAGTAAACCCCACTGTGGGAATCTGGATTCCAGGATTGCCAGCAAAATCCGGAATCTCAGGCTCAAAGTCCACTGGGGGACACCAGCTAAGTTCATCGGCAGGGGGCTCCGGTGGACTTATTTGGTGGGCCGGGAAACCAGTACGAACCCCAGGGCGGCTCGTACTAGGGTGGGCCACAGGATCCCTAGCATGTGGGGCCCCTGGCTCCGCCTGGCGGCGTCTCCGCCGCCTTGGTGGCTCATCGTCATCAGATGATGATGAGGAGGATGCGGATGACAAAAGGAATGTGGGGTCATCCTCATCCTCACTGGGGCTCTCAGAGTCGGAGGCAATCTGGGCGTATGCCTCCTCGGCCGAGAACATCCGGTGGGCCATGGGTGTGTGTGCGTGTAGGTGTGCGTGTGTGGCAAACTTTATTATATGTGCGTGTGTGTGGGGGCAACGGGTGTTCGCGTACTAAAAAGTCCAGGCAAAAAAATGGGCAAGTGTTAGAAAAAAAAAAAGTTAAAACTTGCTGATCAGCGGTACAACGCTGATCAGCGGTCGGTGGGGTGGTGGGGCGGGCGATGCGCTAACAGTGGACGGACGCTAAAAAGTGCCGGCCAGTCAGCGCACGCAGAAAAAAAAAAGTGGTGGTGAGTGGGGGGGTGGGGGGTGCTGGTGGGGGGTGGGTGGGGGGGGGAGGCAGGTGGGGGGGGGGGGAAGTGGCTGGTGGGGGGTGGGTGGGGGGGCAAGTGGCAGGAGGGGTCTGGGTTAGGGTTAGATGGAAGTTTGGAAGTTTGGAATAAAAGTACTTTTTTTTTTTTTTTTCTAACTTACTTTTCCCTTCTTTCCCTGCCTAACGGTGCCTCTCCCTCACTGACCCTAACCTACCTGGGTGGCGATGGGTGCAGGAGGGTGATGGATTCCGATTAGGGGGACACAGGAGCTGGTGCTGGACGATGCTGCACGGTCAGGGTGCTGGACAGGAAGAGGAGGGGAGAGAGGAGCGCAGGAAGTTTGAATCTCGCGCCTCTCTCCCCTGCACCAATCAGCACCCTGGACAGCGGCATTCAGCACCAGGGCCAGCACCGCCTCTCCAAATCCTCGGACTGCGATAGGTGGTGTATAATTACGCCACCGATCGCAGTCTTTTTCCGGTTCATCGGGTCACAGGACACCCGAATGGACCGGAAACGCAGAAAACCGCAGGTCTGAATTGACCTGCGGTTTTCTGCGATCGCCGATACGGGGGGTCAAATGACCCCCCCCTGCATTGTTACGGGATGCCGGCTGAATGATTTCAGCCGAAATCCCGTTCCGATTAACCCCTGCGGCGCCGGAGTTCCGATTTTAAGTCAGGACGTACCGGTACGTCCTCGGTCCTTAAGGACTCGGGAAATAGGGCGTACCGGTACGTCCTAGGTCCTTAAGGACTCGGGAAATAGGGCGTACCGGTACGTCCTAGGTCCTTAAGGGGTTAAAGAGGACCTGTCACTTCTCCTGACATGCCTGTTTTAGCAACTATTTGCATCCCCCGTGTAATAATTTCCGGAACATCTATTCTTATGACTCTGTGTTGTGCTATTCCTTGGTTATTACGACTAGAAGTTATAAATGAATAGAAGAAGATCCAGATGGGTGTTACCAGTTGGGCGGGTGTCCCTGCACAGTCTGACACTATCGAAACAGTGCTGAAACTGTCAGACTGTGCAGAGACACACACCTAACTGGTTACACCTATATGGACCTTCGATGTGAAATAATAGTATTTCTTCTATAACTGCTAGCCGGAATAATAAAGGAATGGAACTACATACAGTCATAGTAACAGATGCTTGTCTGACAAAATACTGTTTTTTTCTTTGAAATCAAAATTATTTAGCGTCAACTTACATGAGTTCCATAGGCAGTGGTATTAAAAAAAAAGGAGATCCTTATGGTAACTCAAAAAGGCTTATCATTATCTTTCTAGGTTCTGCCACCCAGGACAGAACAGCATGGTGTTTGGATTTCTCCTCATCCATTAGCTGAGCCTTGGTTCATTTGCCAATCCGCTTGTTGGCTAATGTAACACCGCGGAGTGGTGTTAAAATTCCTACACCCTGCTACTGTCTCTAATGGGCTAACCTGAATGTCATCTGTGTATTTCTGTCCAGGTCCTCTATATTGTGCAATGCTATGATTTCTATGCAACTGTTGTGTTCATGTAATGTGCCTGGTTCACCAGCAGGTGGCAACGTATATGGCAGAGCTATAGTTAGAGAGAATGGAACTCGCCATTCCATTCTCCCCCCTCTGGGCAGAAGTGGGCCAGTCCTGCTTCCTTCCAGCAGGGTGGGGGCAGCAGTTTCCAGTTAGTTCTAGTTCTAAGCTAGTCTGGAGAGGAGTAAGGTGTGGCACGCTCTCAGCCTATGTCAGCCAGAGTAGCCTAAGCTCTGCTGACCATAGAAGCAGATGTCTGGAAGCCATAGGGACCAGAGGAAAGCATTCTTCGGTCACCAGAAGAGAAATCAGCAAGAGGAATAGTTCTTCAGCTGAAAATAAGTTATTTGCTGTGTCAGGAGGGGAATAACAGTCAAAGGATACCAGAACCGACCTAAAGTACAGACACCAGATTTAGGCTACAGTCAGACATCCGCACTTTGGGTCCGGATCCATTCTGCAATTATGCGGAACGGGTGCGGACCCATTCATTTTCAATGGGGACGGAAAAGATGCGGACAGCACACAGTGTGCTGTCCGCATCCACATCTCCTGTCCGCGGCCCCGAACTTCCAGTCCGGATCCGCAAAACACTGCCGACATGTGAATGGACCCTTAAGCAGAGTTTAGTGCAGCACACAGCAAGAAGTATTTAAGCAAGCCTGTCAGTACAACAGAGAAAGAGAGAAAGTACAGTTACCAAGTTTGCCTGTCAGTTTATACCAAAGCCTGCTGGAACCAAGACAAAGCCTGAAAATCGTTTGGATGAAAGTTTATTCAAGTAAAGCTGCCGTTGAATTTCACATCAAGGTCTGGACTCACGTTATTTTTCCTTCATCCCTCCATTATTCCCCTTTTTAATGCTACAGAGCCAAAGCCTGGGGTCCCGCAGTATCCTGGTAGGAGCACTGTGACATATATAGGCCGCACCACACCACTCGGGATTCCGCTAAACCTGGGCGACAGGGCGCTGTGGGGAAGGGCGGCTTGTTGCACTAACATGGCTCTTTCTCTGGACAGGGTAATCCTCGAGAGTTTCTTACTACCCAGCAAAAGAAGGTGGAGGATTGCTTGCTTAATAAGCCTTATAGCCCATGCCGTCCTATATTGTGTGCATGCCTTTGCTTTTTATGACAACTAATTTAGTTGGTATAGCAATTCTATCAACTTTACTTGGCTAATACAATCCATACATTCAGTTTTACATTGATAGATGCTGGTAGCAATTCAAGAGAAGTTGCCTGCAACTTCAGTGTAATTGCTTCTAGGAAGACACCCATGGTTTCTCTGATTAGGGGCAACCACACAGGCCAGTGGGTCATCAATCAGAACAAAAGCTGAACATTCACTGTTTACAAAAGACACAATCTTGGCCAGTGTACAAAAATTACCCATAATTATCAAGCTTGGGATAAATCAGTTGTCGTATTCAATGGAAAAATCTCAATATTATATAAATACATGTAAGGGCATATTTCAAATCTTTTGACAGTACAAAAGGTACAAGGACACAAATTCTCATTGAGACTAACATCTCCACTAGCCTAAACGTTGTCATGTCTGTGACCCTGTTCTTCTTGTCGCCATAACATTTAACTTTCCGTAACTTAAAACATGACAATTGGGTCAAGAATTTCAAGAGTATAGTCGTGGCATGGAAACATCTCATATTTCCTGATGAGAACATCATAAACAAATGTTCTTTTTATTTTAGATGAGTTACAGATTCCAAATTTTATACAAAAATGTAGAAGTTGAAATGCTCCAGAGAAGTCTTATAAATGTGGTGTTTTTCAAAAGTGATATTATTTGGCAAAAATGTTTGTATTCTTGTTCAAAAATCAAATATTAAATTACAAATTGATGGATCAAAAATACAAATGAGAAATACTGGAAATTTTCTTGCTGGTTGACCAGTGAATTTCTCCCATTTAAAGCGACCCTTCAGTTAAAGAAAAAAAAAATCACATTATCTGGGGAACAAACAGGACGCTTACGTGGTGACTTCCTTAGTTGCAGATCAGGCTTTTCTTCTGCTATCCAAGATGGCCACACCACTTTTTAGACTATCGGATGCACGCTGTGCATCGGTAGCCCAAGACATTTCCTACTTGTACATCCATGCAGGAAGTGTCTTGGACTAGCAAATACAAGGTATGCCTCAGGCAGCCTGAGAAATGGTGCGGTCATCTTGAATGGCAGAAAAAGAAAATGATCTGCAACTAAAAAGATGAAAAGGAGGTCACCATTTAAGTGTCATGTTCCTTTCCCAGTTAAAGTGACTTTTTTTTCCTGAACCAGAGGGTTGCTTTAAGACAATAAACCGCAACCAAGCACTGAGGGAAGGGGGCCCAAGCTGAACTCCTGCACTAGGGCCCATGAGCCTTTAGCTACGCCCATGGTAGTGTCTCTTTATTTTGCTAATACACATGCCATTGATGCAACACATTTTACCTGTACTGGTATAGAGATAGTTAATTGCTCAATAAATGGTGGCAACTTTAAATAAAACTGTTCAATAGGGAGGCTTTTTGGGGTATTTATGGTTAGGACCTGTACTCCCAATGGTCTCAATTAGAGAGGAGCGAATCGAAGTTGACAAAGTAGAATTTTATCCGAATTTCAAAAAAAATTGATGTGTACCGAATCAGAATTTCCTCATGCTTCGTGGTAACGATTCGCATTTTTTCCTAAAATGGCTGCTGCTTGTGTGAGGACATGGAGCAAGGAACTCTGGGAAGGGGGGAATCACCCATAATGCCATACATGCAGCCAATCAGCTGCCAGTCAGCCCTGTGATGTCACAGCCCTATAAATAGCCTTAGCCATCTTGGATTCTGCCATTTACCAGTGTACTTATGCAGTATGCCAGACCGACAGGGGAATTATATGTGAGGTCACAGTGTAAGCATTAGGTGGGCCAAGGTAAATACAGTTCTGGTTACTCACGGTTATGTCGTCCCTGGGCAGGCCTGCACAAGTGAAGAGAAGAACGGCTTAGGAATTCTCTGGGGCACACTCTGGTGTAAGGGACACAGGCAGTGGCGTAACTAGAGTGTTATGGGCCCCAGTGCAAACTTTGGATCGGGGCCCCCCCCATTTTTACAAAGAAGTGGCAGATTTTCTTACTAATGGCTCTTTCCCGTGCGGCTAGTCCGCTGCGTGAATGAGGGCCAAGCCCCATTCCGGACAGCAGAGACCCGGAGCAGTAACATGATTGATAACGCTCTTTGCCTCTGTGACCTTTTTACTACAAAATCACAGTGAGATACAGTTGTCGCCGTGATTTTGTAGCAAAACGATCATAGAGAGGCAAAGAGCATTATCAATCATGTTAATGCTTCGTGTCTGCTGTCCAGAGCGTGGCTTGGCTCTCTTTCACACAGCAGACTAGCCACACGGGATCCGCTCGTGTTAAAGAGCCCTAAGCCCAATGCATGGCTAGACTCACCCAGTCCTAATAAAATCTGGTCCTACCTCATCCAGGGTGTCGCTGGCATCGGCGGGATGTCCGCTGGATCCAGAACAAGGTCCCTGTGGTGATAGAGAAAAAAAAGAATAATCACATAATCATAATCACAAGGAAGGGATGGTGACTGCCCCTGTGAAACTATCAGCAGGGGGCGCTGTGCTGGCCTGGTAGACTGAGCTATGCCAATGTATAGCAGGGTAATTTAGGACATTTCCCCTAAGTGCAACCACACAGTACTAATGCCCACCTTGTGGTCCCTTCACAAAAGTTATGTCCTTCTTGTGGCCCCTCACAGCAGTTATGCCCACCTTTGTTCCTGTCACAGTAGTTATGCCCAGATATGTGCCCCTCACAGTAGTTATGCCAAATATGTGCCCCCTAACAGTAGTTATGCCAAATATGTGCCCCCTCACGGTATTTATGCCAGATATGTGCCCCCTCACAGTAGTTATGCCCAGATATGTGCCCCTCACAGTGGATATGCCCAGATATGTGCCCGCTCACAGTGGTTATGCCCAGATATGTGCCCGCTCACAGTAGTTATGCCAGATTATGTGCCCCTCACAGTAGTTATGACCAGATATGTGCCCCCCTACAGTGGTTATGCCAGATTATGTGCCCCTCACATTAAATATGCCCACACATGTGCCCCTCACAGTGGTTATGCCAGATTATGTCCCCCCCCTCACAGTAGTTATGCCTTCATATGTGCCCTCTCATAGTTATGCCTTTATATGTGCCCCCCTCACAATAGTTATGCCAGATATGTGCCCCCCTACAGTGGTTATGCCAGATTATGTGCCCCTCACATTAGATATGCCCACACATGTGCCCCTCACAGTGGTTATGCCAGATTATGTGCCCCCCTCACAGTAGTTGATATATGTGCCCCCTCATAGTTATGCCTTTATATGTGCCCCCCTCACAGTAGTTATGGCAGATTAGGTGCCCCCTCAGTAGAGATGCCCACTTTTGTGCCCCCTCACTCTAGTTGTGCCCATCAACCCCCCTTCCCCTTTGCCCCCAGTCTGCAGTGTTAGGAAAAGAAAAAACAAACACATACTTACCCTCTTCCCTGATGTTGCGCTGCCACACTCACATTGCACTGCTGGCTGTACTGAAGGCAGTTTCCCGGGCCTTCAGAGCTCCTCCCACAGCCAGCAGCGCGATGTGCGGCCAGCAGAGGGAGCGCTAGATCTCCTGCTTCACTGATGATCTGCAGACAGCTCGGCAGTGACAAGAACTGCCGGGCCGAGTGTATGTGAGTGAGTGCGCGCGTCCCCCCTCTTCCTCCTCCCCCCCTCTGCACAAACCTCCCCACCTTGCCTCATATTAAACAAGTAATGGAGCGCCCTGACGGGGCCCGGCATTGTCACTGTACTTCATGCCGTGCCCCGTCACAGCGCTTCATTACATGTTAGTATAGCGGGCCCCCTCCCCCCGCCGGGCCCAGTCGCAGTCGCACTCCCTGCGACCGCGATCGTTACGCCCCTGGACACAGGCCAGATGGTGGTTCGAGGTGTCCTTGTGTCACGGCTGAGGCTGGGGGAAATCCTCAGCCGTGCGCTGCCATGTGCTGTAGGCCTACTCGGCCAGGAGAACAGGATAGGGAGCAGGTCACCTCCTACAGCGTCCCTAACCTGACCCTAACTCCTATCTGCATGGGCCGACCTTAAAGAGGACCTTTCACCTGTATAAACTATGTTAACTGAGTATGCTGCCATATAGAGCGGCGCCCGGGGATCTCACTGCACTTCCTATTGTCCCCGGGCTGTGAGCTGTGCGCTGCTATTGGCCAGCGCTGCAGCCTAGGAGAAGGAGACGCCCACAGGACAAGGGAAGACCCGCCTACTATAACTTAAGGAGCAAAGGTACCGGAGCCTATAACGGGAGAACGGAGCGGCGCCCGGGGATAATAGTAAGTGCAGTGAGATCCCCGGGGCGCCGCTCTATATGGCAGCATACTCAGTTAACATAGTTTATTCAGGTGAAAGGTCCTCTTTAAAGGTAGGAGGACCCATGCGCAGGAACCTCGGATCCCTAACTCACCCTCCGTCCGGTCCCTGCGCTAGGAGTCCGGGTAAGACGACCTACTCCTCTTAGGCACGGAGGAGCAGGAGTCTCAATGGCCAAGCTGTTGGGATAAGGGGAACTCATACAGCCTTACGGGAATGACAGGCGAACAATTAGTTCCACCAACCTGTCACAGCCTTGCTGACTGGATCCCTGCGCAAACAGGAATCCAGAACCATAAGCTGCACCAAACACATAGAAAGGTCCCAACAGAACATAACATACAACATCCACACACAGCAGACATAAACATAAGGACAATATCTTTATGACCACAGGGGTGGCTCTCACTGGCAGATAGTAACACAGGAGGCTGCTCTAGCAAGCATGGCTGAAACAACCCACAGAGCCATGCTAACAGTGAGGCTATATAGGCCAGGAAGCCACACCCCACAGTCGGACACACCCAGTGACACACACACACACTGGGAAGGAAGTTAACCCTTCCAACACCCGGGAAGGGAAAACACAACATTAAAGGGAAAGTGTCCAACAGTAGCAAGCCACTGTGGTTGTTGCCGCTGGCCACGACATGGGTGGCAACCGTGTCCTGGGGAATAGCCCAGAGGCCGGGACACTGCCACCACATGTACAGACAGCCAAACGTTGCCACGGGCAACCACAGTGCAGGAAAAGTGTCAGTTCACACAACACACTACACAGAGTGCACACAGACAAACAACACAGTGAACACGATACACACACACCTAACATAGGGGTTGCTAGGTGCAACCGCATGCACAGCAGGAAAGCTGCCACAAGCAAGCGTTGTCAGCGGCAACCACAGGTGAGGCAAATACCACTGCCCTCACCTGTGATTGACAACAAAACAAAACCGCTGACAATCGCATGCGGTTGAAGAGTCACGGTCATAGCCATGGCCGTGACACCTTGATGGTCTGTATTAATGTGCCTATAGCAAGGTCCCTTGTAATCGTGACGCCAGTACCTTTTATGGTGGTACAACCATTTACTGTAGTGTTAACTGAGGAAATAGAGACTAAGACAAGGATGGTGCAATCCAACTTATAACTTTTACTGAACGTTGCTCCTGGTAACAGTAACATCCAAGTATAAAACAGTCTCTAATACATCCAGACATTAAATAAAGTATTTTTAAGATGGACAGAGGTAAAGCTGCAAAAGGTCCACTGCTTACAGGTGTGATGTCAGTCTCTTAGGCTATTAATGATATAAGTTTTATGCTTACTGGTAGAGGGCTTCTACGCTGGTCCCTGTTATCCCAATGCAGGTTAGTGAGGCTGCCGAAGGCCGGTAAATCCTTTACTTTTAACTCCAAAGGTCCTAAAGTGCGTATAGCGATGGCCGTAACCCTTTGGGTGTCTGTTTCTTTAGTGCTTTCTGAATTAATATCTTCTGAGTATGTGGACCACTTCAGCTCAGGGCTGAATACTCCAGACTGAGAGCTAAGACTAAACTGAACTGAACTGAACACACACTCTGCCTAGAATAACTAACTAGGCCTGAGCTGGGCTATATATATGGGATGTGTTGTCTCCCCCTAGTGGTAGGCTCAGTGTAATGGAATCTAACACATCTGTAGGCAGGGATTATGCATAAAGCACTGCAGCATAAAACAGGTTATTTAAATCATACAAAGCATAACACTACGACTTTGCAGTACCCACGTGTCTAGTGTGACACTGCATACCCCCATGTTTAACCCGTGTCATCCTCGACACGAAGATGAAGGTCTCCTGAAAGATACAAAAAGAGAACAATCCTGCAGGCATGAAGAACAGTACCATAACCCATAACAATACTTTCTCTTGAGACTGAAAAGCAATTGGTTAGGCACAAATGTAAATATCAGGCAAACATCAAGAATGGTAGTAAACAAGTGAAAGAGGGGCGTCGTTTCTTCCCTCTGCAGACTGATGAACAGGAGAGCTGACCTGGCACAGCGGAACAATAATAAACCAGGATAGTCCGTAATGGGAAAATAATAAACAGGGATGAAAGTCAGGAGGCTCACAGGGCATGAGTCCATTCCCTGAGCATAGGGGATATAAAGATGATGAACAACACAGAGGCTCAGGTACATTTGAATCTTTCTCCGGGCACAGGCTTGAACATTGCAACAACAAAACAAAGGAAACTGTAGAGAGTCCTTGGAGGAAGGCAAATAATCAGAGTCAAGAAGTTTCTTACCCAGGCGCTGTAGTTTTACCAAGAAGCGAAATTATAAGCCACATTAAACTGGGATGGCTGAAAGCATTCTCCTCTGGGTTTGCAGTAGACACTCCCTATAACGAGCAGGTGGTTGTCCCTTGGTAATCCGACTGGATCTGCAAAGTGGTGGTCCTTCTTCTGGCCTTGGCACAAGGGGACTTGGTACTTCTGGAGTTTCTTGCACTACTGAAACTTCTCCTTGAGGTGGTTCCTCTGGCTGACGTGACACTGGACTGACTGGAGCAGGCACAGCAATGTTTAACCATGGTGTAGGGAACCATTTTAGAGGATCTGTTTCTTACATTAGTTTTTCAACAGTTCGCATAGGGTCTACAGACTTAACTGGTAGTTCAGGAACTTGAATTGGAGGCTGATGTTCCTCTGCAAAAGTTTCATCTGGAAGGATTCCTCCTGGAGTATCTTTCTCCTTGTTACACAGTTTCAAGCGATTGCGATGCACTATTTGAGGTGTGTGTGAAGGTTCTCATTTATCCAGGTCATGGTATATCTGTAAAGAATAAATCAAGGCAACTGGACTTACTGTAGATTTCTTCAAAATGGAATCAAAACCTTTGACCCCATGCTGGGTATAATGACCCCTGACCCCATGCTGGGTATAATTACCAGATGTTGATTCAGTTATATATTTATTCCCAGAGAATTCTTGTACAGTCACTCAGAATTGAGAAAGCTCGTTGGAAGAACGTTTTCAAGAAATCTACAGTAAGTCCAGTTGCCTTGATTTATTCTTTACAGATATACTATTTGAGGTGATTTTTTTTCTCTGGTGATCTCATAGGTGTCAGTTGCTGGATTAGGGATAGCTGATATGATGTAGGGGTCTCTTTCCCACTTACTGTCCAACTTGCTGGTGCGATGATTGTTCTTTAGCCACACATAATCACCAATTTCAAGAGGCACTGCTTTGGCAGATTGGTTATAATCTTTTTGCTGCCTTTTATGAGCATGTTCCATGCGGTGGTGAACAATTTCTTGTGCATCAGCTAGACTTCTTTGGTGCTCGCTCACCCAATCAGTTTTTGGCAATGGATTGATGGCACTTGTACGTCCAAAGTATGGTCAGCAGGTAGTTTACCTTGTCGGCCAAACATGAGGTAGTAAGGTGTATACCCAGTGGAACAGTGAATGGTATAATTATAAGTATATATCAATTGAGGCAGAAGAGTAGGCCAATCATTCCTGGTAGCAGGTGGCACAGCATTTCTATTAGGGTCTGGTTCATTTACCTTGGGGATGGTAAGCTGTTATTCTGATTTTCTGGCAATTGTGAAGCGAACACAGTTCTTTAAAGAGTTGCAATTCAAAGGCAAATCCTTGATCTGTAAGATTTTTTTCTGGACATCCGTATGGTAACAGGAAATGTTTCCAGAAGGCATCGGCAGTTGTTTTAGTGGTCAAGTCCTTAACAGGTACGGCTACAACGAATTTGGTGTAGTGGTCAATGATGATCATAGCGTATGTGTAGCCTGAGCGACTTGGTTCCAGCTTTATGTGGTCAATTGCAACGGTCTCCAACGGTGCCTGGCTTACAATAGGATGTAAGGGTGCTCTCTGGTCATGCTTTTCACCTCGTCCAATAGCACAGGCGGAACACTCTCGACACCACTTCTCAATGTCTCCGCACATTCCAGTCCAATAGAATCGTCTACAGATGGTAGCTTCAGTCTTCTGTACGCCAAAGTGTCCTGATTTGTCATGGTACATCTCGAGAATGATGCTTGCATCCCGGCGGGGGATTAGAATTTTGTATACCCTGTCATAGGTAACTGGATCCAGGCTTCTTTTCAATAGTAGGCCCTTCTGCAGGAAGAGTTGTTTCTGGTGTCTCCACAGCTTCAACAGTTCTGGGTCTGCATTTCTTCTGCGGATTCTCTCAGGTGTTCTTCCACTGGTAAGGAAGTCATGTAGCTCTCCGATTACTCTACCTTCTGACTGAAGTTTGATCCATCTCTCCTTTTCAATTTGAGATTCTGGATTGTTCTGTAGATGGGTATTTAGGACTCTTTTGTTTTTGATGGAGAGGATGCTTTGTTGGGCGAAGTTTTTGTAGAAATTAGGCATCTCCACTTCTTCCCAGACATCTACATGTGCAGTAGGATCTTCCTTGGTAGGCAGGCGAGATAAGGCATCCGCGTTCTCGTTGGACTTGCCCGTTCTGTATTTTACAGTGAAGTTGTAGTTAGCAAGACGTGAGGTCCATCTTTGTTCTAAGGCACCTAGCTTGGCTGTATTGAGATGCGCCAGTGGGTTGTTATCGGTGAAAGCTATGAAGGGAGTTGCTGCAAGGTAGTCCTTAATTTTTCGGTGACAGCCCACACAAGTGCGAGGAACTCTAACTTGAAAGAGCTGTAGTTCCGGTCATTCTTTTCAGCTCCTCTCAGGGATCTACTAGCGTCAGCAATCACTCTTTCGTGTCCTTCTTGCATTTGGGACAGAACAGCTCCCAGACCTTTTTGGCTGGCATCAGTGTAGAGATGAAATGGCTGTTGGTAATCTGGATATCCCAAGACAGGTGGTTCGGTCAGCTTCTTTTTCAGGAGCTGGAAGGCAATTTCCCTGTCATCATTCCACTCCACAGGTATCTGAGTCTTCTGATACTTCTTTGGATGTCCTCTTAGGAGTTCCTGAATTGGCTCAGCAATCTAAGCGAAATGAGGTATGAAGCGTCTGTAGTACCCTGCAAAACTAAGGAAACTTCTCACCTCCTTTACTGTGGTAGGAGTAGGCTAATTCTGGACTGCGGCTAACTTTTCCGGATCTAGTTTAACACCTTCTGCACTGACATGGACCAGGTACTTGACTTCTGGCTTAAGCAGGTAGCACTTAGATGGTTTGATCTTGAGTCCATGTTTAATGAGGACTTGGAAGACTTCTGCAAGGTGTTTCAAGTGGTCTTCCTGGATTTGGAATAAATAATGACATCGTCCAGATAGAGTAGGACAGTCTCGAAGTTTCTATGGCCTAAACAGCGTTCCATTAGTCGTTGAAATGAAATGTGGTGCATTACAAAGTCCAAAGGGCATGTAATTAAATTCGAATAGGCCCATGGGGGTGGTAAAAGCTGTTTTCTCTTAGTCTTCAGGAGCCATGGGTACTTGCCAGTATCCACTGGTCAGATCAAGGGTAGAGAAATAGGCTGATGACCCCAGTGCTATCAGGGATTCTTTAATTCTGGGTAAGGGATAGGCATCCTTGTGAGTGATTTGATAAAGGTTTCTGTAGTCCACACAGAATCTGATAATTGTCCTTTTTCCGGACAAGAACTAGGGGTGCAGCCCATGGACTATGGCTGTCTAGGATAATATTGGAATCCTTCATCTCTCGGATCATTTGTTTCACAGATTGGTACATTGTTGGTGGTATAGGCCAGTACCTTTCTTTTATTGGAGAGTGAGAGCCAGTAGGGATTGTGTGTTTGATTCCACTGACTTCCCCATAATCCGTAGAGTGCTTACTGAAGGCTTGATGATGTTCCTTCACGATGTTCAAAACTCCTTCAATTTGTTTTTTGGGCATAGAGCTGTCTCCAACGTTGAGTTCTTCCCACCATGATGCAGGCGGAGCATGTTCGGGAGTACTGGAGCCCTGTGCAGATTGTTCTACTTTAATTACAGGCATTCTGATGACATCCTGGAAAGAAATTTGCAATAACTGAGCAACAGAACAGTGTTTAGTGAGGGTAATGTGGTGATCATTCAAGTTTAGGAGACGGACAGGCACTTTACTTTCGGAAACAGTCACTAAGCTCCTCGCGGCTCTGATTAAAGGATGATCATCTAGCGCGAAGGGCTCTACCATGGCTTGGTAGTCTTGACTTTGAATTCCCAGGGCGGCATGGCACCATATGAGTGTCTCGGTATTTGGTTTAAGGATCACAGGTTGGTTACCTCGGATGCGGACACAGCAGATTTCCCCTTTCTCATTAGCTAATTTCTGTTGTGCGCTTAACACACGGATGGTCTGTTGTATGACCCTTTTGGAAGCAGGTGAAGCAGTAGGTATAGATTGGCGTAATGCCTCAAGCATTACGGTGTAACAATTCCTAAGGACATTCATTCCTAGGATTACTGAAGAGCCACCTTTGTCTCCGTCTTGTACAACAATAATACCTTGTCAAGGTAGGGTAGTTTCTCCTATTTGCAGAGTTGGCTGCCAATAACCATGTATTCACACGGGTTTCCCGTTGCTGGCTGTAAGATACAACCAGGATTCTGGCTGTTGCATAAGTTGGCTCTGGTCCCAGTATTTATCAAATGCAGGCCGTTGGATGGTAGTGACCTGAGACCCGGTGTCCAGTAGGGCGACAAAGGGAACTCCGTTAATTCGGATTGCCACTTCCGGACGGGATCCTACATATCTGGGCATCAAGGTGGGATCTTGTGGACCTAGTGGTTTACCTCTCGAGGGGCGTTCCTTAGCCTCGAGGGTTTCTCTTTTAACCGCCAGCACATTGCTTCCGTATGCCCTGACGTATGACAGTAGGTGCAAATAGGTCGCCTGCGGGCGTTGGAGTGGTCATTTGGGTGCCTGCCAGGACCTCTGGGATATATATCTTTGTAGTCAGGAGGGAAAAGTTATTTTCGTATGGGTTTCTCATCCTCCAAAAATAAAGGCTTCTACCACTGTTCTAATTTCTGACACACCTTCTCCAGGCTTTTTGTCAAGAAGTTAACCTGTTCTGTCAAGGCTGCTACGACATCAGGGACAGGAGTTTGAGCTGCCTGACTAGCTACCGGACAACATGTGGAAGGGGTAGCAGGCGTATGGACAGGAGTTTCATCAAATTTAGCAGGCTCTGGCTGCAGACTCTTTCCCAGAATGCTAATGGCGACACTTGGGTGTTGTGCAGCTAACATTCTCAACTGGCTTTTTAGGTTGTCAGTGTTATCACCTTCAATGAATTGCTCTTTTAAAGTTTTGTCTTGGTTCTCTGCCTCACGGGGTCTACCTGAATCACAGCTCTAAGGGCTTCTTGTAAAGACAATGCAAAGTCTCTGAGTGACTCACCAGTTTGTTGTTTCGTGCTGAAGAACCTCATTTTGACTTCTGACACGGTCTTGGGTTCGAAGGGGGTGTAAAGTCTCTTGAAGATCTGTCCCAGTGTTCTCCTTTCAGAGCTAGGCCAGGACTTCACCTCCCGGAGTGCGGCTCCCTCTAGTTGCGCTAGGAGTATTTCCATTTGCTGCTCTGTGGAGACAGGGTACAACCTGAACAAGGCACACATTTTCCCTATAAAGTCTCTTAGGGTGTGAGCTTCCCCAGAGTATCGGGGGAACCAAGGGGCCCCAAAGTAGTAGGGCATGGTTAGTGGCATCATGCTGGCTGCTGCAGCGGCTGATGGTGCACTGGAGCCAGCTGCGGCTGCTGCAGGGGATCCGCTGAGGTCAGGCTGCACGGCTTCTTCCTGAGCAGACATGGCAATGACAGTTTATTTAAATGCTGCAGGCTAAATTTGACTTTGTACAGTTTTTGAATGGGGTTGCTATAGGCAACCGTTGCGGATGTATGGCCCTTTAAGACGAGCGGTGCAGGCCGGAGATACTATTGAGGACGATTCTTATTAAATGTCCCCTCTGCTACCGATGGGGGATTTTCACAGGCTGAGGAGTAAGGTCGGGGCCTTTACTTGCATTTATCCCCGTGGAGGTTGGCTGGTAATGTGACGATCCTCCTCTCTCTTGCTCACATGCCAGATCTTGCAATCCGCAAGCGTATGTCACACACAAGTCGCGTGCGCGGCGCTTCTCTTCAACGTAATCCACAGACAGGAGTGGTGGTGCTACACTTTGCATACAGCTCGGCCTCTCCGGACCGCTACAGGAGTGGTAGGCGGCACTCTGACTTATTCTTTTGGCGGTGCACCAACTCTTTCCGCTCTGAGAGAAGTTGTAACTTAGTTTTTCCCGCCAGGCTGCTCTGTGATGGCGCAGCAAACAATTTCAAGTCCTTTAGGCGGCCATCTTAAGTGCAAAACAGTCCATTCAAATAAAGCAAGCAGCGCTATTGACTGAAAAATCCAAAATTTTGCAGTTTTAAAGATGCGGTTTTGTAGTAGAAGTGTAGCGCAATACTTGCAGACAGTCTCTAAACACCCTAAACAGTCCTTTGGCCCAATAAAAGCAATCAAACAGTTGGGGCTCATTTACAATAGGCAGTCTATAATGGCGCAGGGGTTTGCAAATCCTGTTCACACAGTTCATTAAAGGCACAAAGGAATAGATCATATCCTGTTCGTGACGCCAATTTATTTTATGCAGTATGCCAGACCAACAGGGGAATTATACATGAGGTCAGGGTGTGAGCATTAGGTGGGCCGAGGAAAATACAGTTCTGGTTACTCACGGTTATGTCGTCCCTGGGCTGGCCTGCACAAGTGAAGAGGAGAACGGCACAAGAATTCCCTGGGGCACACTCTGGTGTAAGGGACTCCAGTACTTTTTATGGTGGTACAACCATTTACTGTAGTGTTAACTGAGGAATTAGAGACTGAGACAAGGATGGTGCAATCCAACTTATAACTTTTACTGAACGTTGCTCCTGGTAACGGTAACATCCAAGTATAAAACAGTCTCTAGTACATCCAGATATGAAATACAGTCTTTTTAAGATGGACAGAGGTAAAGCTGCAAAAGGTTCACTGCTTACAGGTGTGATGTCTATCTCTCAGGCTATTAATGATATAACTTTTATGCTTACTGGTAGAGGACTTCTACGCTGGTCCCGGTGCAGGTTAGTGAGGCTGACAAAAGCCGGTAAATCTTTCACTTTTAACTCCAAAGGTCCTAAGGTGCGTATAGCGATGGTCGTAACCCTTTGGGTGTCTGTTTCTTTAGTGCTTTCGGAATTAATAGCCTTCTGAGTATGTGGACCACTTCAGCTCAGGGTCGAAGACTCCAGACTGAGAGCTAAGACTAAACTAAACTGAACTGAACACACACTCTGCCTAGACTAACTAACTAGGCCTGAGCTGGGCTATATACAGTCATGTGAAAAAATTAGGACACCCTTTGAAAGCATGTGGTTTTTTGTAACATTTTTAATAAATGGTTATTTCATCTCCGTTTCAACAATACAGAGAGATTAAAGTAATCCGACTAAACAAAGAAAACTGAAGAAAAGTCTTTTCAAGATCTTCTGTAAATGTCATTCTACAAAAATGCCTATTCTAACTGAGGAAAAAGATAGGACACCCTTGCCCCTAATAGCGAGTGTTACCTCCTTTGGCTGAAATAACTGCAGTGAGACGGTTCTTGTAGCCATCTACCAGTCTTCAACATCGGTCTGAGGAAATTTTACCCCACTCCTCAATGCAGAACTTTTTCAGCTGTGAGATGTTTGAGGGGTTTCTTGCACGTACAGCCCTTTTCAAGTCACCCCACAGCATCTCAATGGGATTCAAATCTGGACTTTGACTTGGCCATTCCAGGACTCTCCATTTCTTCTTTTTCAGCCAATCTTTGGTTGATTTACTAGTATGTTTTGGGTCATTGTCATGTTGCATGGTCCAGTTCCGCTTCAGCTTTAATTTTCTAACTGATGGTCTCACATGTTCTTCAAGCACCTTCTGATACACAGTAGAATTCATCGTGGATTCTATGATGGTGAGCTGACCAGGTCCTGCTGCAGCAAAGCAGCCCCAAACCATGACACTTCCACCTCCATGCTTCACAGTTGGTATGAGGTTCTTTTCTTGGAATGCTGTGTTTGGTTTACGCCAAACATGTCCTCTGCTGTTGTGTCCAAATAATTCAATTTTGGACTCATCTGTCCAAAGAACATTATTCCAGAAGTCCTGGTCTTTGTCAACTTTATCTCTGGCAAATGTCAGTCTGGCCTCGATGTTTCTCTTGGAAAGCAAAGGCTTCCTCCTTGCACACCTCCCATGCAAGTTAAACTTGTACAGTCTCTTTCTGATTGTAGAGGCATGTACTTCTACATCAACAGTAGCCAGAGCCTGCTGTAGTTCTCGAGATGACACTTTAGGGTTTTTGGAGACCTCTTTTAGCATCTTGCGGTCTGCTCTTGGGGTGAACTTGCTGGGGCGACCAGTCCTGGGCATGTTGGCAGTTGTTTTGAAAGCCCTCCACTTGTAGACTATCTTCCGGACAGTGGAATGGCTGATTTCAAAATCTTTTAAGATCTTTTTAAATCCCTTCCCAGACTCATAGGCTGCTACAATCTTTTTTCTGAAGTCCTCTGACAGCTCTTTTGCTCTCACCATGGTGCTCACTCTCACTTCAACAGTCAGGAGCACACCAAACTAAATGTCTGAGGTTTAAATAGGGCAAGCCTCATTCAACATGCAGAGTAACGATCTACTAATTATGTGCACCTGGTGTGAGATCTGAGCCAATTTAAGAGGGAATACATGTGAGGGTGTCCTATCTTTTTCCTCAGTTAGAATAGGCATTTTTGTAGAATGACATTTACAGAAGATCTTGAAAAGACTTTTCTTCAGTTTTCTTTGTTTAGTCGGATTACTTTAATCTCTCTGTATTGTTGAAACGGAGATGAAATAACCATTTATTAAAAATGTTACAAAAAACCACATGCTTTCAAAGGGTGTCCTAATTTTTTCACATGACTGTATATGGGATGTGTTGTCTCCCCCTAGTGGTAGGCTCAGTGTAATGGAATCTAACACATCTGTAGGCAGGGATTATGCATAAAGATGCACTACAGCATAAAACAGGTTATTTAAAGCATACAAAGCATAACACTACGACTTTGCAGTACCCACGTGGGTAGTGGGACACTGCACTTAGTGCAGGGAGAGACATCAGCAGACGCTAGGGACAGTGCTAGAAAAAACCTAATTGTGCTAAAAAAACGATTTACAAGTTCAGGGAAAAATTATTCAAGGTGTAGGGAAAGTATATGGAGGAATCATTCCACAGTATTGAAGCAGAACAGAGTTCAGTAGGAGAGGTTACAGCCTGGGTAATAGGAACAATCCTATTACATTTTGCTGCACTGACTGGGGATCCAAATTGCCATTATACAGCTCTGTAATTGCAGCAAACCGTTGTTATTAGGGTGCAAGTGCTGTTTGATACAGCCATTAACAGGGTTTACAAGGAAATATTTCTACGTCTAAGGCTACTTTCACACTCGCGTTTGGTGCTGATCCCTCAAGGGTCTGCACAAACGCATCCGTTCAGATAATGCAACCGCATACATCCGTTCAGAACGGATCCGTTTGTATTATCTTTAACATAGCCAAAACTGATCCGTCTTGAACACCATTAAAAGTCAAAGGGGGACAGATCCATTTTCTATTGTGCCATATTGTGTCAGTGAAAACAGATCCGTTACCATTGACTTACATTGTGTGTCAGGACGGATCCGTTTGGCTCAGTTTCGTCAGACGGACACCAAAAACGCTGCAAGCAGCGTTTTAGTGTCTGCCTCCAAAGCGGAATGGAGGCGGAATGGAGCCAAACTAATGCATTCTGAGCAGATCCTTATCCATTCAGAATGCATTAAGGGCAAAACTGATTCATTTTGGACCGCTTGTGAGATCCCTGAACGGATCTCACAAACGGAAACCAAAACGCCAGTGTGAAAGTAGCCTTATTTGCCCTTGTGCAGTTATATGTTCTAAAGCATTTTTTGGTTTGTATTAGTGGGGGAAAAGGGACTTATAAGCCGTTGTGTGGTGAAGTGCGAAAATTACAGCCTTTTTTGTCGTGTATTAGTGCAAAAGAAAAATATATTTGCCGTTCAGCGGTGCAGTTATGTTTTAAAGCCCTTTTTGTTGTGTATTAGTGGCAAAAGTTAAAAACATTTGCCGTTCAGCGGTGCAGTTATATGTTTTAAAGCCCTTTTTGTTGTGTATTAGTGGCAAAAGTAAAATATATTTGCAGTTCAGCGGTGCAGTTATATGTTCTAAAGCCTTTTGTGGAGTGTATAAGTAGAAAAAAATACAGTACAGACCAAAAGTTTGGACACACCTTCTCATTCAAAGAGTTTTCTTTATTTTCATGACTATGAATATTGTAGATTCACACTGAAGGCATCAAAACTATGAATTAACACATGTGGAATTATATACATAACAAACAAGTGTGAAACAACTGAAAATATGTCATTTTCTAGGTTCTTCAAAGTAGCCACCTTTTGCTTTGATTACTGCTTTGCACACTCTTGGCATTCTCTTGATGAGCTTCAAGAGGTAGTCCCCTGAAATGGTTTTCACTTCACAGGTGTGCCCTGTCAGGTGTTAATAAGTGGGATTTCTTGCCTTATAAATGGGGTTGGGACCATCAATTGCGTTGAGGAGAAGTCAGGTGGATACACAGCTGATAGTCCTACTGAATAGACTGTTAGAATTTGTATTATGGCAAGAAAAAAGCAGCTAAGTAAAGAAAAACGAGTGGCCATCATTACTTTAAAAAATGAAGGTCAGTCAGTCGAAAAATTGGGAAAACTTTGAAAGTAAGGGCTATTTGACCATGAAGGAGAGTGATGGGGTGCTGCGCCAGATGACCTGGCCTCCACAGTCACCGGACCTGTACCCAATCGAGATGGTTTGGGATGAGCTGGACCGCAGAGTGAAGGCAAAAGGGCCAACAAGTGCTAAGCATCTCTGGGAACTCCTTCAAGACTGTTGGAAGACCATTTCGGGGACTACCTCTTAAAGCTCATCAAGAGAATGTCAAGAGTGTGCAAAAATGTAGTACAGATGAGAAAAAATAAAACAAATTAGAGTGTGTCAGTCAAACAGATTACCTCTTCTGAAAATTATCAGTAAGAGGATCATGAATGAAGGGCACGGAAGGGCGCCAGAGGTCGGACGGAGATTAGAAGGAATAAAGGTATTCAATATATTTATTTGTGCTATGGAGGATTAGGCAAAAGGATGTAGGAGAGAGGGGGATGGGGATAGTGCAGGCTGCCAGGGTGGGTTGGTGTGAAGTATAGGCACTATCACAAATAGTGAAATAGAAAGCAGGAAAAAATACAACCTTAACCACCGGAAAAAAAAAAGGAAGAAGGTGTCCGGCGCCACGCACCCCTAAATGTATAGTAGTTGCTGATGGAGACTGTTATATTATAAATGAGACTCGCTAGTAGTAGATAAAATAGAGAGCGACCATACAGATAAAGATGTAAACAGAAAAGTACGCAAACATAAAAGGTACGGGATAAACACCCTGAATGGAGGGCTTTGTAATGATTCCCCCGTAAAATTGTTACACACGGCAATAAGTTCAGCAGTAAAATCAGACTTACTTCACCGGGGAGGAATCCAATAGTATGTAGCTCAAGGCACCTATTGGATATTCCCCCCTAGCCTGGATCGCAAGTAGAATGGTACG
This sequence comes from Bufo bufo, assembly GCF_905171765.1. Taxonomy (NCBI): domain Eukaryota; kingdom Metazoa; phylum Chordata; class Amphibia; order Anura; family Bufonidae; genus Bufo; species Bufo bufo. The sequence continues at coordinate 82,051,901 of NC_053393.1, read as the reverse complement.
GGGAAGCAGCAGGTCCACACTTGGATAGGGGGCTTTATATTATATATATAAGAGTGTGCAAAGCAGTAATCAAAGCAAAAGGTGGCTACTTTGAAGAACCTAGAATATGACATATTTTCAGTTGTTTCACACTTGTTTGTTATGTATATAAGTCCACATGTGTTAATTCATAGTTTTGATGCCTTCATAGTCATGAAAATAAAGAAAACTCTTTGAATGAGAAGGTGTGTCCAAACTTTTGGTCTGTACTGTATATATATTTGCCGTTCAGCGGTGCAGTTATATGTTCTAAAACCCTTTTTTGTGTGTATTAGTGGCACAAAAAAAGTATTTGCCGTTGTGTGGTGAAGTGAGAAAATTACAGCTCTTTTTGGCGTGTATTAGTGGAAAAAAGGGCTTATTAGCCGTTGTGTGGTGAAGTGAGAAAATTACAGACTTTTTTTGTGGTGTTTTAATTTCCTTTTTATTTATTTATCTGATCTAACAGTATGTCAGACAGAAAAGCATCAGGCCCTGCACAGGGGAGTGGCAGAGGCCTAAATGTTTCTGGCGCAGGTACAGGTCGCAGCAGAGTAAGGGGGCGTGGCAGCAGGAGTCGCAGCGAGAGGCCTGAGCTCCCGGTGTCATCTAGCGGTCATGTCTTGACCAGCAACCCAGCGGTTCTTGAATGGTTTACTCGGTCATGTTTGTTTTGGATCAATTCCTGGTTTTTTTTGGCATTATCAATGGTGATGGATTACTGACCAAATGCTGACCGAGGGGGATGCTCAACAGACAGGATCGGTTTTTTGGGGGTTATTGTTCTGACGGATCAGAGGTAGGGCAAACTATTCAGTGAAGGCAACACAAAATTACTGCTGACACCCTCTCTACTCTGTCGGGGGGCTCTACTTGTATAAGCGTTTAATAGAACAGGTTCTGTAGACATCTATGTGGAATCAGCTAACGACTGTGTAAAAGGAGGGCGCTTCTCCTTGACGCTAACATCAACCTGTAAGGCTGAGTTCATAATTATTTGGTCAGTTTTGGCCACGTAACTGCCCAAATAAGTGAAGTGTGCAGTGATTCTAAGAGCGACGCCTGTCATCTGCATGTCATACTGACTCACAGTATTATTTCACTGCACAGCAGACTCCCTATCCGTGTTACAAGGCACAGTGTTCTACACCACTATAAAGGCTCTTGGCAGCCAGGAAATAGACGCTTTTTAACGTGATTCGTTTCGAATAAATTCGGATCAAAACAAATTTTTTCAAAACATTCGGCGAACCTGCAGAGTCAAATTTTAGAAAAATTCACTCATATTCTAGTCTCAATCGTAAACAGGACCAGATATTACAATATTAATGGTTAATATGTATATCAATTATGTTTTTCTTCCTAGCCGATCGTGTGTTGTCAGCCTATTGTGATTGGTTTCTATTTATCTTTTAACAAATCTGTGTATTTGCCACTGGAAGCTATGACTAAGGCCTCCTGCACACGACCGTTTTTTTTCCCCGTTTACTGGCCGTTTTTTGCGTTCCGTATACGGTCCGTATACGGAACCATTCATTTCAATGGTTCCGCCCAAAAAACGGAATGTACTCCGTATGCATTCCGTTTAAGTATTTCCGTTTTTCCGTTCCGTTTAAAGATAGAACATGTCCTATTATTGCCCGCAAATCACGTTCCGTGGCTCCATTCAAGTCAATTGGTCTGAAAAAAAATGGAACACATACGGAATTGCATCCGTATGTCTTCCGTTTTCGTTCCGTTTTTTGCGGAACCATCTATTGAAAATGTTATGCCCAGTCCAATTTTATCTATGTAATTACTGTATACTGTATATATCATACGGAAAAACGGAACGGAAAAACGGAACAGAAACAGAAACACAACGGAAACAAAAAACGGATCCGTAAAAAATGGACCGCAAAACACTGAAAAAGCCATACGGTCGTGTGCAGGAGGCCTAAGACTCAGTGACATCAGAGCGGCGTTGTTTTCCAGGATGCCTGAACTTGGCTTTTATCTTACTCAGTAAAATTGGCTTAATTTATGGAAGTAGGCTAGACTTCTTCTCTGGTTACAAAAATTTTGGTTTTACACACAAAATCATGTTGTTGCAGGTGGGCAGGGCTTCGGCAGTGTGTGGCAGCTGAACCATGTACACTCGGTGTAACTGTTATGTTTGCATAATTACACCTAGTTTTATGGTGGTTAAAGCAGGGTCTGGAGTCCACAGGATCCTGGTTTTCACCCTCCAAAGAAGTAAGAACTTTGCTCCAGGATAATCCCTAGGTCACCAGAATACTATCCAGTTATTATCTTCATACAGCAGTTATAACGGAACAGGAACAAGACCAGACTCAGAGTGTGGTCACAGGAACCAGGACACAGAGACCAGAGATAAGCCAGGGTCAGAATAGGTGATATACTGTAGGAACAGTGTCCAGAAGAAGGCAGAGGTTGGAACCAGGAGATATCAGGAATGGCATCCAGGATCAGGCCAGGGCTAGAACCTAGGAGCACTGTCTAGAAGCAGGGCTTGGATGGAACCATGAGGTACTAGGAACAGCCTTCAGGTGGAACAAGGAGGTCAGGACATCAACTTCAGGTGAAACCATGGGCTATCACCATGAAGATTATTATCTGTAAGATGGAGCCTCCCTCTCCTCCTGCAGCTTAGCTATTTGGCAGCCTCTCCATGCCACAGGCTGCCCAGCTTCTTCAGCCCACTTTCATCCAGGCTTGAGGTTTTCAGAAGGGGGATTGACTTCTCCCATGCTTTTTAAGCCATGACTGCTGCATGAGGTTGTCTTCTGGTCAACACAGCGGTTGACAGGGACGTCAGTACAGGCTCAACCTACTTGAACCTTCATTCATTACACACCAAGCAGGTGAATGAACACCACATACAATACTATCATGCTTCTGTCAAGCACACATGCAACAACGACTGAAGCAGACCTCTTCACTAGAATGGAAACCCCCAGCGGGGTTTATACACACTAAGTGGGCTCATCACTGATCTTCCCAAAATGGCACCGCCTGCTGTTTTTATGCCACTATCCCTATTCTTCAACCTGTTCCTTCAGGTTGGGTTTGGACTCTCCTCCACCTCCACATATGTAACAATTGCAGTTAATCCTGAAAAAGATCAATCAAATATTGGGTTTCTATATATTTGCACTGTAGCAGTGTACTTACAGTGTCAACTTTAAGTTTTAATTTTGTTAGTATGGCTATGCTTTGTGTCACGGGGTTCCGAAGGTGCACTCGGTCCCCCATTGCCCGCAGAACTGTTGCTTAGCTTTTGGAATGAGGTTCTGTGTTTGACCTCATTCCCAGGGCGGCTTTACTAGCTGGGTGGCTCCCTGCTCCTAGTCTGCCTTGAGCGCCGAGCTGATCACTCGGTGCTCGACTGGTTGGTCTGTCGGTCATGGGACGCTGGCCACGTCACATGACCCTCACTCCCCACTATAAATACAGGCAGCCTGCTGGCTACAGGTTGCCTGTTAATTTCTAGGTTCCTGGCTATTTGTTGGACTACTGAATATTTACCTGATCCTGTTCCCTGACGATCCTCTGCCTGCTCCTCCTGTACTGCGCATACATCCTGGTATTGTGACCTCGGCTCCCACCTGACTACTCTCTTAGGACTCCTCTTGTACTTCGCTACTCTCCTGGTATTTGACCCCGGCTTCTCCTGACCATTCTTTGCTTTATCCGTTGTACTGCGTAGCTCTCTTGGTTCTGACCCGGTCCGTTCATGTTCCGTATTTTGTCTTGTCTGTCTTCCCTGCACATATCCTAAGTTAGGGACTGCCGTCCAGTTGTCCCCTGTCATCAGGACTCGTGAGGCAAGTAGGCAGGGCCAGGGGTGAGGGTGGAGCGCAGTGGTCACTACCCTTCCCCCTGTGTGTGTGTGGACGTGACCGTTACAGATTAACAGGCCCAATAACCACTGTATCATGAATCCTCTTACTACCCTGACTGACCATGTCTCTAACTTGACACAGAGGGTGCAAGAGCTAGGAGAGAGACTCCGTTCTTGTGAGTTAGGGCAAGGTTCTTCCACTCCTCTGTCCTCCAGTCCATATTTTGAACCCCAGATCAAGCTCCCAGAACCCTTTTCTGGAGACCGGAAGAGGTTTCTCTCCTTTAAGGAGAATTGCAAACTCTACTTCCGTTTGCGCCCCGTGTCCTCCGGTCCCGAGAGCCAACGCGTGGGGATTATCATTTCTCTACTACAGGGTGATCCCCAGGACTGGGCATTTTCGTTACCTCCTGGGGCCAGTTGTCTAACTTCTGTGGAGGTTTTTTTTCAGGCCCTGGGTACCCTCTATGACGAACCAGACAGGGCCATGGTAGCCGAGACAGCTCTTAGGGCACTGGTTCAGGGCCATCTCCCTGCGGAGGAGTATTGCACCCAATTCAGACGGTGGTGTGTCCCCTCAGGATGGAATGAACCAGCCCTGAAGAGTCAGTTTAGGTCTGGTCTATCTGATAATTTAAAAGATCTATTGGTCAATTACCAAATTCCTGAGACCTTAGAGGAGATGATGACCCTAGTTGTCCGACTTGACAGACGAGTTAGAGAGAGACGACAAGAACGACAGTTCTGTTCTCAGATGGTGTTCCAGCCAGAGGCCTTTTCCAGGGACAACACTGAGGTCTCCACCGAGGAACCCATGCAGGTTGGCATGACCCGGGGTAATCTTCGTCGCAGACGCGGAGAGTGCTTCTACTGTGGAGATTCTGGCCATTGGATCAACAAGTGTCCTAAGAGGGACCTCTCTGACAAGTCTTCTAAGGCAAGACAACCTAAAGACCAGGTACACCCTGATTTTTCTAAAGGTAAGCTTTTGGTACCCATAACAATTTCTCTGGTGGTTAATAAGTGGCCGGGTAAGGCCTTTATTGACTCCGGTTCAGCGGCCAGCTTTATTGACTTTGAGTTTGCTTGTAAATTGGGTATTCCAATGTTTGCTTTACCTACACCTATCCATGTCATGGCTATTGATGCTACTCCCCTGATTGGTGGTACGGTGAGGTCATGTACCTCTGAAATTTCTCTGTCCGTGGGTGTGTGCCACTCTGAGAGATGTTCTCTTCTAGTCCTGGAGAACCTACCGGTTGAGGTGGTACTAGGGTTGCCTTGGCTCCGTTTACTTAACCCCACAATTGATTGGTCCAAAGGAGAGTTGGTGAAATGGGGACCTAAGTGTGACTCATGCTTGTCCGTGGTCCAGGCTGGGGTTTCAGTAAGGTCTAATACATTACCCTCTGTTATTAAGGAATATTCTGATGTGTTCTCGTCCCTTACTCCAGAGGTTCTACCCCCCCATAGACCTTATGATTGCGCCATAGAGCTAATTGAGGGTGCCGAATTTCCTAAAGGTCGAATTTATAATCTTTCAGGGCCCGAACGCAAGGCTATGGAAGATTATATTAAGGAGAGCCTTGCTAAAGGGCATATTAGACCTTCAGTCTCTCCTATGGGAGCAGGGTTTTTCTTTGTTAAAAAGAAGGATGGTGGTCTTAGGCCTTGTATTGATTACCGAAGATTGAATAAAATCACTGTCCAAAATAGATACTCTCTCCCATTGATTCCGGATTTATTTAACCAGGTTTTGGGGACAACCTGGTTTTCCAAGATTGACCTGAAAGGGGCATACAATCTAATCCGAATCAAGGAGGGAGACGAATGGAAGACAGCGTTCAATACTCCGATAGGACACTTTGAATATCAGGTGATGCCTTTTGGACTCAGCAATGCCCCAGCTGTGTTCCAAAACTTAATGAACGATATTCTTAGGGAGTTCTTAGGTAAATTTATTATTGTCTATCTTGACGACATTTTGATATTCTCTCCTGATTTCGAATCTCATGTGTCCCATGTCAAACAAGTATTAGAGGTGTTGAGGGAGAACCAGCTATCCGCTAAGCAAGAGAAATGTGTCTTTGGTGTACAGGAGATACTGTTTCTAGGGCATGTTTTGACTCCTCACGCCTTTAAGATGGATCCTGGTAAGGTTTTAGCAATTAAGGAATGGGTAAGGCCTTCATCCTTAAAGGCTTTACAACGGTTTTTGGGTTTCGCTAATTACTACCGTAAATTTATCATGAATTTTTCTGTAATTGCTAAGCCATTGACCGACCTTACTAAGAAAGGGGCGGATTTGGAGAATTGGTCTACCAAGGCCATTTCTTCATTTGAAACATTAAAAAAGGCATTTAGTAGCGCTCCCATTCTGATCCAGCCTGATCAGGAGAGACCCTTTATTGTGGAGGTGGATGCGTCCGAGGACGGCGCAGGAGCAGTCCTTTCACAAGGTCCTGCTAGCCTCGCTAACCTGAGACCGTGTGCCTTCTTCTCGAGGAAATTCTCTCCCACGGAGAGAAACTACGACATATGGAATAGGGAGCTGTTGGCCATTAAATGGGCATTTGAGGAGTGGAGACATTTTTTGGAGGGGGCAAGGCATCGAGTAACTGTTGTCACTGACCATAAAAACCTAATGTTTCTCGAGTCCGCTAAGAGGTTGAATCCCCGACAAGCCCGATGGGCTCTGTTTTTTACCCGTTTTGATTTCTCCATTACGTTCAGGCCGGGAAGTAAAAATGTGAAGGCAGACGCATTATCACGGAGCTTCCATGCTTTTCAACCCACTGAGACGCCGCCTGAATCCATCCTACCAGCAAACATCTTCTTAGCGTCTCTAACCCAGGATATCTCGGTTCGCATTAAGGCTGAACAACATCTGGCACCGGCATCCACCCCAACAGATAAGTTGTTTGTTCCCGTACAATTTCGTCTCCAGCTGTTGGGTGAGTGTCACGATTCTGCCTTTTGTGGACATCCGGGTATTGAGGGCACTAAGGATCTGGTTTCTAGATCTTATTGGTGGCCCACTCTGACCAGGGATGTCAAGTCCTACGTGTCAGCCTGTGAGGTTTGTGCCAGGTCTAAGACACCTAGGACTCGCCCTGCTGGTAACCTACGACCCCTACCCATTCCCAGTAGACCCTGGTCCCATATCTCGATGGACTTTATAACTGACCTACCGCTGGCGGAGGGTAAGACTGTGGTTTGGGTAGTGGTCGATAGGTTTAGCAAGATGGTTCATTTCATTCCCCTGTCTAAACTTCCGAATGCTAAAACCCTGGCGTCTATTTTTGTGAGAGAGATTGTTCGTTTACATGGCATCCCGGAAAATATTGTTTCGGACAGGGGTGTGCAGTTTGTGTCCAAATTCTGGAGGGCCTTCTGTCAAAGATGTAAAATTTCGTTGTCTTTTTCTTCCGCCTACCATCCTGAGAGTAATGGGCAGACTGAACGCCTTAATCAGTCTGTGGAACAATTCCTGAGGTTGTATGTTGCTGATGACCAGCAATTATGGGTCAAATTCCTTCCGTTGGCTGAATTTGCTCTGAATAACCGTGTCAATTCTTCTGCTGGGGTCTCCCCTTTCTTTTGTAACCATGGTTTTCATCCCCGTTTTCATTCTGGGTCGTCCGTCTCCTCCTCTAACCCTGAAGCTGATAAACTCTCCTCCGAACTGTGCACAGTTTGGGCCTGGGTTCAATCGAACCTAGAAAAGGCTCAAAGTTCTCAAAAACTCAAGGCCGATAGGAGACGTTCAAGGGGGGTGAACTTTCAGGTTGGGGATAAAGTATGGTTGTCCTCCAAGAATCTATCTCTCAAGGTAGCTTCTAGAAAATTTGCTCCTCGTTTTATTGGTCCATATAAGATCACGGAGGTGATTAACCCGATATCATTTAGGTTGGAGCTGCCCGAGTCATTCCACATTCATAATGTGTTCCATAAATCTCTACTTAAAAAATATTTTGAACCGGTAGTACCATCGAAAGCCTCGCCTCCGCCGGTTCTTGTTAATGATGCTGTCGAGTATGTTGTGTCTAAAATAGTGGATGTCAGGAAGGTGCGTAACTCCTTGCAGTATCTGATTCACTGGAAGGGGTATGGACCTGAAGAGAGATCTTGGGTACCTGCCGGGGAGGTTCATGCTCCTAGACTGGTTCGTAAATTTCATTTAGAACACCCTGAAAAGCCATCACCTGAAGTCTTGGGTCCGGTGGCCCCTCGTAAAAGGGGGGGTACTGTCACGGGGTTCCGAAGGTGCACTCGGTCCCCCATTGCCCGCAGAACTGTTGCTTAGCTTTTGGAATGAGGTTCTGTGTTTGACCTCATTCCCAGGGCGGCTTTACTAGCTGGGTGGCTCCCTGCTCCTAGTCTGCCTTGAGCGCCGAGCTGATCACTCGGTGCTCGACTGGTTGGTCTGTCGGTCATGTGACGCTGGCCACGTCACATGACCCTCACTCCCCACTATAAATACAGGCAGCCTGCTGGCTACAGGTTGCCTGTTAATTTCTAGGTTCCTGGCTATTTGTTGGACTACTGAATATTTACCTGATCCTGTTCCCTGACGATCCTCTGCCTGCTCCTCCTGTACTGCGCATACATCCTGGTATTGTGACCTCGGCTCCCACTTGACTACTCTCTTAGGACTCCTCTTGTACTTCGCTACTCTCCTGGTATTTGACCCCGGCTTCTCCTGACCATTCTTTGCTTTATCCGTTGTACTGCGTAGCTCTCTTGGTTCTGACCCGGTCCGTTCATGTTCCGTATTTTGTCTTGTCTGTCTTCCCTGCACATATCCTAAGTTAGGGACTGCCGTCCAGTTGTCCCCTGTCATCAGGACTCGTGAGGCAAGTAGGCAGGGCCAGGGGTGAGGGTGGAGCGCAGTGGTCACTACCCTTCCCCCTGTGTGTGTGTGGACGTGACCGTTACACTTTGCCAACACTTTCCCATAGATATTAAAACATAAGAATTATAACACGTACATAATATATATATATTTTTTCAGTTTAATTAGATGTTCTTTAAATGAAACAGATGTACACAGTCACAGACTATAAATAATTTCCTCTAGCCTTACAATAAGGAGCATAGAAATCACAGATCTTTATTAAGAAAGCCAAATATGAGTAATTATATCACTTTTCTATTGAAGTGAATGCTCCCAGTAACACATACATTGATGAGTCCATATGCTTATTATACTTTTTTATGTTTAATTAGCTTGGTAAATATTGTGGGGACAGATGTACAAAAATATATTTCTATATTTCTAAAGATAATTAGCACACTATGATAGGCTAGTTGCGTTTCTATGAAAATGGCCCTAGAGTGCGTTTCTGAGATGGGGACAAAGATTGAGAGGCACTATACAGTCAATAGAAAATACATGTAAATAGTGTGAATTTATAAAAATGCACTTTTAGTAGTCACTTAATTAGGCCTCATGCACATGGCCATATCTAGTTTTTGTTAGGTAAAATATGCAAAAAAAAGGGATCATTGAAAAAAGCATAGCTTACTTGTGATTTCCATTGTTTCATACTCTTACCAATAGAAAGGGATATTCTTGTCTGGCCACGGCCCACGAATAGGACCTGCAGTGAGATTCAAAGGGATGTGTGCATGGCCCCACTGAATTGTATACTAATTGTGTACTATACTATTGTGTACTATCTGTTTTAGAAATGGATTTCATGTGAAGGAGTCCCTAACCATAGGGTCACAAAGTCAAGTGCCGATACACAGTACACACACATTGAGGGGTTTCTGACCGGTCTTTACCACCCCAAGACGCCTATGAAAACATATTTCCTGTTATTGCATCTGATTTGCATCGTTCAAAACAAACACAATATATAACACCTGACCAGTATCAGAACTTATTGTGATGTTGCCTAGATGAGAAATGATCCTGCAGTCTGGTCTAGGGTTGTTGTTTTTCTGGTCTGGGGTTTGTATTTATTTTGGGACTAAATGGCTTGAATTATTTAGGGGATTTGGTCTGGGTTCTGATTTGCTTAGGGGGCCTGGTCTGTGGTCTGATTTTAAAAGGGATTGTAGTCTGAATTTATATTAGTGTTTTTTCAGAATTAATGTTGCAGTATGGTCTGGGGTCTGAAGTCTGAATTCATTATGGGGTCTGAATTGGGTTCTTAATTAATTTTGTAGTCCAGCCTCTAGTATGTACGGTATATGTTTAGGGTACAGTCTACAGTTTGTATTCATTTTTGGGTCTTATGTGTGATGTTATGCCTCTGTTGCTCCCATCCTACATTTTCAGCCTATTGGAATGATGATGCATGTGGTACAATTGATTGTGTATTTTCCATCCCTCCTCCATTTTATTTATGGGGGCAGCATATCCCAGTAGGTGGACAGCAAGCTAGTAGAAGAATATGACAGCACTGACTGCAGTACAGAGAAGGAAAGAAAAAAGTGAGTATGACTGGCTTTGGTGCTGTAAACCTGTGTTTCTACTTCTTAGGGTTCACATCTTATCAGATGTGAGGAAGATGGAACATAATAGCTACTGGAATTGTCTGCCTATTTGGACAGAGTGGGTCTAGGAATCTGCCAAATGTTGGAGGAGAGTGGCAGCATCAGGCCACTACACGGATACCCCCTTTCCCCAAGTAAAATTTTTGGGTGCACCCCTTCCGATACAGATGGGCCTTATTGATCGAAATTATCCATAAAAAAACTTGCATTATTGGCCACACCAGCCAATTACATTACAGCTTTCACTTTCTAGGGCAGTTTCACAAATAAAAGCTGAGATCTGATGGGTGACAAAAATATAGGAAGTGTGATTTCTGAGGGCATGCCCTCACATAAAAACTTTTCATTATTGTACCTGGGGTCTTGTGCTGTCCATTGGTTAATGGTAATATCCCTAGTGTTCTAGGGCAGTTGATAAGATTAAAGCATCTTCTCTGGTTGCCTAAGTACTAAAACGGTCAGTGCCAACATCCTTGGTGGTTGAGTGTACTATTGTGTTCATGGTGGTCTAGGACAGGGAAGGGGATAATGTAAGCACTATAAAGGTTATATAGAGGTTAGAGGAATAAAGGCTGATTTATTTAACCTATTGGATGCTATCACTCCTTCAACTATTGGGGTTAATCTAAGCATCCCTGATGGTCTATTGCAGGGAACTGATTCATGTAAGCATCCCTGGTGGCATAATGTGGCAAGGGACTAACATCAGCATCCCTGGTGGTCTAGATCAGTAAGGCGTTAATCTTGCATCTCTAGTAGTCATGCAGGGAAGCGATTAATGTAAGCATCTCTGGTGGCATAATGCAGTAAGAGACTAATGTCAACATCCCTGGTGGTCTAGAACAATAAGGGATTGATTTCTGCATCCTAGGTGGGGCTAGGGTATGGAATTAGTCAATGTAAGCATCCCCGGTTTTCTAGTGTGGTGAAAGGATTATTTATACCTGGTGTCTACTGGGTTAGGGTTATTCACCTTCCCAAAGCTCCAGTGACCTCTTCTCTTAGGTTCTGCTTCTGTTACTTCTTTAAATTCATAAAAAAAGATCAAAAAAAAGATGTGTAGAGATGTTTAGGAAGAGGTAATGGCTTTACCTAATTAGTGTGAGAGAAGATTTTCCTGAGAAAAAGTAGACAGATATAATACCAACACCGGTTGAACTTTCGAACATATTGATCAGTCACCGGCCAAGTGTAAAGTCCAGCAACAAAGTCCATATTACTTTTAAGGACTTTTGATACAAGAGTTCCATAAATATATCTCATAGTTGTAGCAATGATTTATTTCATTTTCAATCGTTTTTCTAAACAGATTCCTTACAGTGTTCCTTTAATGGTTATATTTTTAATGCAAAGAGCTCCGGGAAAGTGTTGAGGAGATTTTAGGCATTTTTTTCCTCTGCTAAACAAAAAAGGTAGTCATCGACGTGCTAGTAAACTGAACACTAGGGAGATGTACCTCCAGAATGGAGCCAGACGGTGAATAACCTATGAAGAATGTTCCTAAAGCTTAGTACCAGCTCGTGACAAGGCCTGCACTCTGTCTCCAGACTTCAGTTTTGGAAAAGCTTCAGGAACTGCAAAAAAATAAAAAAAGGAGAGAAAAGAAAAGGTATTCAACCTGACAACCAACCACTGCTGGAGCAGGCTCCTGTTCTAATTCAGCACAGATGTGATGTTTAATGAAAGCATTATGGCTCGGCAGCTGCATGGAAGGCACAAACATTTTAAAAGGAATAAATTATTTAAAACACTTCTTTGCATTGAGCGATTATTCCTGACCTTTCAGGGGTAAAATACTGAGATGGATTTGGTGGCGGATTAAATTTTCACAATTTAGTAAATTTACAGCTCTATGTAGACTATGTAACCTTAATTTAAATGGAAGAATGTTGAGATCAGACTTAAAATCTCCGATGTTAATGGTATATTGCTTTTTATAATGGAACGTTTATGGTATTTACTGAAAACGATATTACATTGTGCATTGATCCTAAACCCCAATGTCTAAAAAGTAAGGAGCTACAAAACAATTGCATATAACAATTATATTACGCAACATAGAAACAAGAAATAACCACAACGCCCCACAGACACACACCTAGCACCAGTCAACAACATACCATGGGAATTTTTTCTTTGTCCATTTTCAGTACTATTTCCATAAGGCTTATTTTACACGAGTGATACGGATTGTGTCAGAATCTGGTCAGGAAAAAAAAATTATGGTTTTACACCCAAGTTGAATCAGTTTTGTCTGCAATTGCGTTTAATGCTTACGTTTTTTCATACGGATTTTATCCAGATTGGATGCGTTTTTCATGCATGTAAATTAAAACTGAGGAATACCAATTTACATCTCCTAGTAACCATCAGTGAAAAAACGCATTGCATACTGATGCCTTCCGTTTTTTCACCCAAGCCCCATTCACTTCTATAGAGCCAGAGCTGCGTGAAAAACACAGAATATAGAACATGCTGCGATTTTTCCTGAAGGCAAAGATGATGTGTGAAAAATGATGCATGTACAGGGACCCATTGAAATGAATGGGTCAGAATTCAGTCTGGATGCTATATGTTCACTACACACATCGCATCCAGATGGAAAACTCGCTCATGTGAGTGGCAGTTACAGAGACCTATAACAATTGTTTCAGTAACCACATTGCAGTATCCCCACAGCAGTGCCAGTTAGGCCCCTTTTGCACGAGTTAGTTTTCCGCGCGGGTGCAATGCGTGATGTGAACGCATAGCACCAGAACTGAATCCTGACCCATGAATTTTTCATGAAGCCCTGGCCCCATAGAAGTGAATGGGGCTTCAGTGAAAAACGCATTGCATCCGCAAGCAAGTGCGGATGCGATGCGTTTTTCACTGACGGTTGCTAAGAGATGTTGTTTGTAAACCTCCAGTTTTTTATCAGGGGTGTGAAAAATGCATCAAAACGCATTGCACCCTCGCAGAAAAAATTTACCAACTGAACGCAATCGCAGACAAAACTGACTGAACTTGCTTGCAAAATAGTGCGAGTTTTACTGAACGCACCCTGAACGCATCCGGACCCAATCCGTCACTCTCGTGTGAAAGAGGCCTTACACTACTGGAAATCTTTATATTGGTCAATGCCCTCCATCAGAAATATCTAGGCCCATTGCAGCTAATGCATTAGAGACTCCTCAGGAGAAAATGGAAAGTGGCAGGTTGGAGTCAAGATATGAGATACAAACTAGTAGGGGCTCTGTGGATGACAGGGTGGAGATGGCTGCTGCTTCTGGATCCTGTAGGCTCTAAGGTCTCTCAATGGACAAACTGCCTACCTCCTCCTTATATGTGGCACCTATCAACCTATATTGTACCCATACTAGATGCTAAAAGTAATTCTAACCCCTAACTTAATTCAGACCCCTGATCAGACCCTAAAATGTATTCAGTCCCCAGACCCTAAAATTTATTTAGACCACACTCGAAATGTTTTCAGACCCTAGGCCAGACACAATAAATTACTCAATCCTCAGATCAAACCCAAAAAAGCAGATTTGACTGCGTGACAATGAGAATATGTGGCCATGACAATGCACTCACGTCCTTAAGATCATCACTCCCTTTCAGCATTAGAAGGTACTTTCCGTTCATATTAAAGGGGTTCTCCAGGAATAAATAAAATGAAAATACTTAAATATTACTTTATTATAAATATATTTCCAAATATCTTTCATTGGTTATGATGGCTCGTTTTGTCTGGGGAGCAATCATTATGAGAAATAAAATGGCAGCCATCCTACTAGTACACACAAAACCTGTCCTAATCACATAACAGGACACAGCTACATCCCCACCTCCTCTCTGTCCTTCATGTCTCCTCATGAACTTGTACCTACAGAGATTCAGCAGAAGATTATATTAAACTGTATTCAGGATCATAATCCCTGACAGGTAGAGCAGAGAGAAGGATGAGGCAGTTCTTTACCTCAGTGTTGTGAAGTAAGTTGTCCTCCTGTGTGATTAGGTTTTGTGTGTACTGAAGGGACAGCGGCCATTGATTGTTCCCAAGACACAACGAGTCATTATAACTAATGAAAGATATTTGGGGATATATTTATAATAAAGTAATAATTACGTATTTTAATTTTCTTAATTCCCAGATTACCCCTTTAACCTTCAATCTGCTGCCCAGGACATACTGTAGCAAAGTCCTGCAAATAGCTGCAGGTCTCGTCCTCTGCTGAACCATGGGTCAGTCATACCTCTGGGAGTTCTGCAGAATATTGCAATACTAGCAACCATGTACAAGAAATGCATATTGAGCATTGTATTGACTGCTGTCACAGCACCATATTTTTCCTGGCTTCTTTATGCCAAAAAAGTCAAAACAATGCTAGAAATATATGCTAGAAAATATGCTTTTTGTGTTGATTTTCTGTACTTTTGTTGCCTTTTTTGGGTCAGTGGCATTTTGTTTTAAACATAGCTTGCTACCTAAAGGCAACTGTATGAATCGTGCCCTAAGATAGTGAGTCTACTCCTTCCTCTCCCCCATTGTCTTCACCCTTATACCCCAATATGGAAGAACATTTGCCAGGCTGGCATAACACTACTCTAGCCACAGCACTGTGCACTTATGTAAAGTAACATGTGATGCTCAGGGCCCTTTATTTTTATGTATGAAGACAAAGCAGGGACAGCAGGATCAGTCATGCTGTCCTGATGACGGTCTTGGATAGTGGAGTATGCCTGGTTCTTCTTAGTCAAAGAATCAGAACAACAAAAGAAATGGACGTGCCAGATCCAATATATCCTGGACATCACTGACTATGGGGTACATTTGGTTTCTATCATGGTATCCGTCATTTTACTGGACAAAATACCACAGCATGGTGCTCCATTTTGTCTTCATTTTTTATGGAATCTGCAGTGGAACCTCCAACGCAAATGGGAACAAAACCATACCTGAATTATTTCATTGCATTATTTTCTCCTTATCCCCCCTCCAATTCAGCTTCAGCAAGTGTTAAATATAATCTATTTAAAATTCAGCAGGTCCTGCCAGAAGCCTATTAAAATAATACACAAACTTAAAATGAACACCCCCTCCAATCCAACGCCACCGCTCCTTTCCTACTGCTGCAGCCAGTGAATGCATTTGGCCTTAGTTATTCATATAAATCTTTGTCCCCATAACCCAAAAGTACTCACTAGTACTGAAAGGGATATCTCATGCAGCCAATCCCTTTTTATATAGAAACCAGCTTTCCTACTACCTGGTGATTCTCTGCTATTTCTGAGGAAGCCACTTCCTGTGCTGCAGTGTCCGATGTAGATGAAATATCCATCATGTTCAAGCCAAGTCCAACCAATCTCTGTTCTGACTCTGCTCTATGACATTCCTATGACCTATTGAGGTTGTCTTCAGGAGTCAACCCTTAAAAAGTGGTTATGCTACTGACTGGAATAGCCAAGTACCACACTGAATGGAGACATTAAATGGAGTGTCAGAACTTAAACTTGTCTTGAACAGGGTGTCAGAACCCCCATTCTAGTAGTCATGGGGGTCCCATTAGTAGGACCCCTGGGAATCTAAAATGTATCACCTATTGTGGACATGTGATGATTTTTTAGTTGGTTAACCTCTTTTAGGAAGTGTCTGCTTTCACTGAATTTATTTCCACAGCTGGTTGTATCATAAATGGAGGGTTTCTGGAACAATGAACTGCAATGATTGTTCTTATGCGGATTTATTGGGGGAAAAAATCATATTTTTATTCCTTAAATTTATTCCTTAAACAAGTGAAATTGGCGTATCTGTGTTGAAGCTGAAGACTCCACTAATGCCGTTAGTCTACAGTGTTGACTATTATTGCACAATATCGTGAACCTGATGATGCACAAAGTCCATGTATAAGTCAGGAAACTCTTGTAGATAATATTGAAATTATTGCAAGAAGGCGGCTATTAACAAGGCCAGATGAAATTCCTGTCTAGCAGTTGCCAGCAGTGTTGAGCAAATCGAGCTTCAGATCAGAGATTTCCATTTACAGCATTAAAATGTATTGCCTCCATGTAGGCAAAATTTGTTTCACCTGAAGTCGTGCGAGACGTAGTGCTCATCCACACGACCGTAGTTTTGGTATTTGCGGCTTGGATGCGGACCCATTCACAATGGGGCCGGAAAAGATGCGGGCAGCACTCCATGTGCTGTCCTCATCCGTTGCTCCATTCCATGGTCCGCAAAAAATATATAACCTGTCCTATTCTTGTCCGTTTTGCAGACAAGAATAGGCAGTTATATCAATGGTAGTCCGAGCCATTCCACAAATTGCAGAACGCACACGGACGCCATCTGTGTTTTGTGAATCCGCAAAACACACAACGGTCGTGTGCATGAGGCCTTGGGTGAATTTATTCAGTAATAACATCTGTGCCTTTAAAAACATTTTAAAATAGCAATCTAAAGTCGGGTTTGGTACTGGCTGGTACCTCGGTACCAAACCCGACTTCAGAATGCTATTATAAAATGTTTTTAAAGACGCAGATGTGATTACCGAATTAAGGCCTCTTTCACACGGGCGTTGCGGGAAAAGGTGCGGGTGCGTTGCGGGAACATGCGCAATTTTTCAGTGCGAGTGCAAAACATTGTAATGCGTTTTGCACTCGCGTGAGAAAAATCGAGCATGTTTGGTACCCAAACCCGAACTTCTTCACAGAAGTTTGGGCTTGGGATCGGTGTTCTGTAGATTGTATTATTTTCCCTTATAACATGGTTATAAGGGAAAATAATAGCATTCTAAATACAGAATGCATAGTACAATAGTGCTGAAGGGGTTAAAAATAAAAAATAAAATTAAACTCACCTTAGTCTACTTGATCGCGCAGCCCGTCTCTTCTGTCTCCTTCTTTGCTGATTGCAGGAAAAGGACCTGTGGTGACGTCACTCCGGTCATCACATGATCCATCACCATGGTAAAAGATCATGTGATGGATCATGTGATGACCGGAGTGACGTCACCACAGGTCCTTTTCCTGCACACAGCTAAGATGAAGACAGAAAAGAAGGCGGGCTGCGCGAACAAGTGGATTAAGGTAAGTTAAATTTTTTTAATATTTTTTTTAACCCCTCCAGCGCTATTTTACTATGCATTCTGTATTCAGAATGCTATTATTTTCCCTTATAACCATGTTATAAGGGAAAATAATAATGATCGGGTCCCTATCCCGATCGTCTCCTAGCAACCGTGCGTGAAAATTGCACCGCATCCGCACTTGCTTGCGGATGCTTGCGATTTTCACGCAGTCCCATTCACTTCTATGGGGCCTGCGTTGCGTGAAAAACGCACAAAATAGAGCTTGCTGCGATTTTCATGCAACGCACAAGTGATGCGTGAAAATCACCGCTCATGTGCACAGCCCCATAGAAATGAATGGGTCCTGATTCAGTGCGGGTGCAATGTGTTCAACTCACGCATTGCACCCGCGCGGAAAACTCGCTCGTGTGAAAGGGGCCTAATGCACCAAAGTCTTGCATGACTTCGGGTGAAACAAATTTTGCCTATATGGAGGCAATACATTTTAAGGCCTCATGCACACGACCGTATTTTTTTGTGGTCCGCAAAACGGGGTTCCGTTTTCCAGTGATCCGTGACCGTTTTTTCGTCCGTGGGTCTTCCTTGATTTTTGGAGGATCCACGGACATGAAAAAAAAGTCGTTTTGGTGTCCGCCTGGCCGTGCGGAGCCAAACGGATCCGTCCTGAATTACAATGCAAGTCAATGGGGACGGATCCGTTTGACGTTGACACAATATGGTGCCATTTCAAACGCCCCCCATCGCCCCCCCCTCCCTCTATAGCATTAACAACATTAATGGCCAGTGTGCGGCCTCCCATCTCCCCCCCCCCGATCATTGGTGGCAGCGGGTTACTAGCAATAGTACAATAGTAAAAGATTCATACTTACCTGGGAGCTGCGATGTTCGTGTCCGGCCGGGAGCTCCTCCTACTAGTAAGTGACAGTTCATTTAGCAATGCGCCGCACAGACCTGTCACTTACCAGTAGGTGGAGCTCCCGGCCGGACACAAACATCGCAGCAGCAGCCAGCAGCAGGTAAGTATGAATCTTCTACTATTGTACTATTGCTAAGTAACCATGGCAACCAGGACTGTAGTAGCGTCCTGGTTGCCATGGTTACCGATCGGAGCCCCAGCGATTAAACTGGGACTCCGATCGGAACTCCGCTGCCACCAATGATGGGGGGGGGGAGATGGGAGGCCGCACACTGGCCACCAATGTTGTTAATGCTATAGAGGGAGGGGGGGCCGATGGGGGGCGCACACTGTGCCACCAATGAATTATTACAATAGAGGGAGGGGGGGGGGGCGCACTGGCCACCAACCTATTATTACAATAGAGGGGGGGGGGCGCACTGGCCACCAATAATATTCAAACTGGGGAGGGGGGGAGGGTCTGCCCCCTGCTGCCTGGCAGCCCTGATCTCTTACAGGGGGCCGTGATCAGCACAATTAACCCCTTCAGGTGCCGCACCTGAAGGGGTTAATTGTGCTGATCACGGCCCCCTGTAAGAGATCGGGTGCTGCCAGGCAGCAGGGGGCAGTCTTGTACACAGTTTGTAGTGTATTCTAACTAGAAGCGTCCCCATCACCATGGGAACGCTTCTGTGTTAGAATATACTGTCGGTTCTGAGTTTTCACGAAGTGAAAACTCAGCTTTGAAAAAGCTTTTATGCAGACGGATCTTCGGATCCGTCTGTATAAAAACTAACCTACGGCCACGGATCACGGACACGGATGCCAATCTTGTGTGCATCCGTGTTCTTTCACGGACCCATTGACTAGAATGGGTCCGTGAACCGTTGGCCGTGAAAAAAATAGGACAGGTCAATATTTTTTTCACGGCCAGAAAACACGGATCACGGATGCGGCTGCAAAACGGTGCATTTTCCGATTTTTCCACCGACCCATTGAAAGTCAATGGGTCCGCGAAAAAAAACGGAAAACGGCACAACGGCCACGGGTGCACACAACGGTCGTGTGCATGAGGCCTAATGCTGTACGGAGACAGCATTAAAACTGAAGTGTTTGAACAAATCAACTTCGGATCTATCATCGCTCAACGCTAGTGATGATGAAGATGACAGTCATAATATTAATGAAGAGATTGGTGGCACAATGTCAGTCCCAATGGGGAAACCTTCCATTTAAATAGACCCAGAGGTTCCCGCAATGTCAGTCTCCAGCCCTTGAGCAGCACTCCTTATGTTTCATGAAACTGACTTTATTAACCAAACATTCCCCAAGTAACTCACAAAGGTGCACAGTGAAGTATATACAGTATACAGACTGTGACCTCTCATCCCCAATCTCATATACAGATGATCCCTAAAGACCCTGTGGTCTTTTCTATGGATCTAGCATGTCTCGTGCATGTTAACATTTCATAGACAATCTTCTTTTCATCTTAATTTTTCCTATGAAACTTTTGAGCCGGCTGCTTCTATGTACATAAAGTACAAGGTAACCTCTTTCTGACACTGGCTTACAGTAATCTAATATGTTAACTGGGGTGGATGCTACTGTATATGACACGCTCAGTAGTCATCAATAGAGTAGAATCTGTGGGAACCACAGTAATAGCAAGATATATAGGCATATCAATAGAGTAGAGTAGAATCAATTTAGTAAAAATCTGAGTTGTATCCAAATTTGAATTTTTGGTAACTCCACTTGGATGAATTTTGAGTCATAGAAGATCTCAAAGTGTCATACCCAATTTTTCATGCCAGTTGGAGAACTTTCAATTTACGGTAGGTAAAATTGATTCAGACTCAAATCAAATTGGTCAACTGATTCAGTCAGTTCGAACCCGAATCGAAATTTGAGAAATTTGCTCATCTCTAGTCATCAGTAAATGGAAATGTGTGGTCTAAAAGCCTCATTCACATGTCAGTGTTTCGGTCAGTGATTTCCATCAGTGATTGTGAGCCAAAGCCAGGATTGGAGCCTCCACAGACATAATGTATAAGGGAAAGATCTTCACCAGTTCTGTTTAGAGCCGCACCTAGTTTTGGCTCACAATCACTGATGGAAATCACTGACCAAAACACTGACATGTGAATGAGACATAAGGCTTCTTTCACACTCACGTTAGGCTTGTCCAGCAGCACATGTGTGCAAACCTTAGTACGGATCTGGCAGGCTGCTCCCCTGCCGGAACAGCCTGCCAGACAAGCCTAATGCGGGTGTGAAAGAAGCCTAAATATGGCATTGGGTGTGCTGAGAATTAAAATTCTTGGCTGCTTCTTACCTCCACTAGTCTAATCTGTATACATGTGTATTTGGCTCCTGTTGACTTGAATTGGAGCGGCATACAGATTTCCCTCTGGTGGTGATAACAGGAATATGTGGGAAAAGAAACAAAATAAGGGTGGGTTCACACTAGCGTTATGGAGTCCGTTATGGCTTTCCGTTATAACAGAAAATATTGGAATCCGTTTTGATGCATTATGACGGAATGCAAAACGGAAGCCTTTAAGAAGCATTCCGTTTTGCTCCGTCCTAATAGAAGTCTATGGGAATGCATAACAGATCCGTCTGGGTTATGCAAGACAGGACTTTGTTTTCTGTCTTGCATAACAGGACCCAGACGGTTCCATTATGTTTTCCCATAGACTTCTATTAGGACGGAGCAAAAAGGAATGCCTTTTAAAGGCTTCCGTTTTGCATTCCATCCTATGGATTCCGTTATTTTCCGTTATAACCATGGTATAACGGAAAGCCATAACAGAATCCCTAACGCTAGTGTGAACCCACCCTAACTGTGCCAAGTATATTAGGAAAACATTGTAAATCACAAGCATTGACTCTAAGGGCATGTTCACACAATGGATTTAAAAATGGATTTCTACAGCAGAGGATCAGCCTGGTCTTTCAGCTTTTGAATTGGGTGCTTCTGGTTTTCAGCAGATCCACATGAGGATTAGAGACCCATTGGACTCAGTAATTGTGCGTGTGATTAAGAAAGCAGAATAAGTAGCACACTATCCATCTCTGTGGTGCATCTTTTTCCACAGCAGCACCAAAAAAATCGGCCCAGAAATTTCCATTGCCTGTGAATGAGGCTGCATCAGATGTATATTGTCAGCCATATACACTCACCTAAAGAATTATTAGGAACACCTGTTCTATTTCTCATTAATGCAATTATCTAGTCAACCAATCACATGGCAGTTGCTTCAATGCATTTAGGGTTGTGGTCCTGGTCAAGACAATCTCCTGAACTCCAAACTGAATGTCAGAATGGGAAAGAAAGGTGATTTAAGCAATTTTGAGCGTGGCACGGTTGTTGGTGCCAGACGGGCCGGTCTGAGTATTTCACAATCTGCTCAGTTACTGGGATTTTCACGCACAACCATTTCTAGGGTTTACAAAGAATGGTGTGAAAAGGGAAAAACATCCAGTATGCGGCAGTCCTGTGGGAAAAAATGCCTTGTGGATGCTAGAGGTCAGAGGAGAATGGGCCGACTGATTCAAGCTGATAGAAGAGCAACGTTGACTGAAATAACCACTCGTTACAACCAAGGTATGCAGCAAAGCATTTGTGAAGCCACAACACGCACAACCTTGAGGCGGATGGGATACAACAGCAGAAGACCCCACCGGGTACCACTCATCTCCACTACAAATAGGAAAAAGAGGCTACAATTTGCACGAGCTCACCAAAATTGGACTGTTGAAGACTGGAAAAATGTTGCCTGGTCTGATGAGTCTCAATTTCTGTTGAGACATTCAAATGGTAGAGTCCGAATTTGGCGTAAACAGAATGAGAACATGTATCCATCCTCTGATGGCTACTTCCAGCAGGATAATGCACCATGTCACAAAGCTCAAATCATTTCAAATTGGTTTCTTGAACATGACAATGAGTTCACTGTACTAAAATGGCCCCCACAGTCACCAGATCTCAACCCAATAGACCATCTTTGGGATGTGGTGGAACGGGAGCTTCGTGCCCTGGATGTGCATCCCTCAAATCTCCATCAACTGCAAGATGCTATCCTATCAATACGGGCCAACATTTCTAAAGAATGCTATCAGCACCGTGTTGAATCAATGCCATGTAGAATTAAGGCAGTTCTGAAGGCAAAAGGGGGTAAAACACCGTATTAGTATGGTGTTCCTAATAATTCTTTAGGTGAGTGTATAATGGTATGGTGTCCTGTAACGTGAGCCAAAATCTATGTCAAATCCAGCATGTGTGAACAGGGCCTTACTGGAAAATGGTTACAGTAGGTAAGTTCAATAATAAGGTACGTATGATATGTATGTATGGATTTGCTTGTGTTTAGATTTCTACATATTAGGATCACATATTAGTTGAATTTCTAGAATTCTCTATATCACATCGAGAGATGGCCTGGTTTTACACGTTATCACTTACACATTCCTCATCTGGCGTCACCTCAAGAGTTAACTGTGAGACGCTAAAGCAATATGTTTTTATTTAAAACATCTCCTTGTCTGAGCATTGCAGGGTGAACAGTTACGACAGATATTTCAGAGCTCTCAACTGATAGCATTCCTGGGCTATAATTTAGTCTTGACATCTGCCTGCTGAAGTACTGCACATATGTCATTTCAGTTAAAGGCTGTAGACGAGAAATGCAAATAACCTTCCCTCCTCTGCTGTGTTAGAAAAACAACAAATATATGTGCTGGAAACATCTGCACGCCTAGGTGTAGCAAAAGCAAGGTTTTCTTCCTTGTTATTTGAAATCCATTATCGGCAGACATGCCTCACTCCGTTAATGTATATCTGTTCTACGGAAGCTGACGTACTAGTGCTTTCAGTGTTTTTTCCTTCATCCCAATGTACTCTGAGACCTGGGCATGTAACTAGTCCCTAAAGGGGTCCTACACCTTTGGAGGGATTTGGCAAGCCTCCTCCCCTGCAAATGGAAGCATACTTACCTGCTTCCCTGCTCCTTCTCTCCCTGGCCTCAGCTGCTCCCTGGATGTAAACGTATGCTTTCATGTGGCTGCAGTCAATTGCGGGTGGCAGGCGGCGGTGACCTGCTCCCCTTGTGTCACGTGACCATTTGACATGAGCAGGTCAACACTGCGGCCAGCGATTGGCTGCAGCCACATCAAAACGGAAGTTTACATCCTGGGAGTGCAGCAGAGCAGCTGATACCGGAAGAGAAGGAGCAGGGAGCCAGCACTGGGAAGCAGGTATGTATGCTGCCCTTTGCAGGTCTGCCCAATAGAGGGGTTTGTAAAAAAAAACAAAAAACAATGGCGCACAACCCCTTTAACGAGCACCTGTCACCATGATCAACCCTATTAAACCAGGCATACTGCCTGGTAAGGTTGATCATGCTGATTAAAACAATATCCTATTTTTTAGCTTGTAAGCTGCAGAGATATTTTTGCTTTTACATTTATACAAATTAGTTGTAGTACTGAGGGGCTGGCTGTAGCGCTAGAAGCACCGCTAGGGTACAAGTTTTTGAGTCGCAGAGCAGGCACCAGAAGACAGGGTAAGATGAGAAGTCTTAGGCTGGTTTCACACGGGCGTTGCGGGAAAAGGTGCGGGTGCGTTGCGGGAACATGCGCGATTTTTCCGTCCGAGTGCAAAACATTGTCATGCGTTTTGCACGCGCGTGAGAAAAATCGGCATGTTTGGTACCCAAACCCGAACTTCTTCACAGAAGTTCGGGTTTGGGATCGGGGTTGTGTAGATTGTATTATTTTCCCTTATAACATGGTTATAAGGGAAAATAATAGCATTCTTAATACAGAATGCATAGTACAATAGGGCTGGAGGGGTTAAAAAAATAATAATAATAATTTAACTCACCGTAATCCACTTGCTCGCGCAGCCCGGCTTCTTTTCTGTCTTCATCTTTGCTGTGTACAGGAAAAGGACCTGTGGTGACGTCACTCCGGTCATCACATGGTCCATCACATGATCTTTTACCATGGTGATGGATCATGTGATGGACCATGTGATGACCGGAGTGACGTCACCACAGGTCCTTTTCCTGTACACAGCAAACAAGAAGACAGAAGAGAAGACGGGCTGCGGGAGCAAGTGGATTAAGGTGAGTTAAATAAAAAAAATTTAACCCCTCCAGCGCTATTGTACTATGCATTCTGTATTAAGAATGCCATTATTTTCCCTTATAACCACGTTATAAGGGAAAATAATAATGATCGGGTCTCCATCCCGATCGTCTCCTAGCAACCGTGTATGAAAATCGCACTGTATCCGCACTTGCTTGCGGATGCTTGCGATTTTCACGCAGCCCCATTCACTTCTATGGGGCCTGCGTTGCATGATAAACGCATAATATAGAGCATGCTGCGATTTTCAACGCAACGCATAAGTGATGCGTGAAAATCACAGCTCGTGTGCACAGCCCCATAGAAATGAATGGGTCCGGATTTTCCGCGCGGAAAACTCGCCCGTGTGAAAGAGGCCTTACCCTGTCAATCAAATGGGAGAGAGAGTTTACTGAGCATCAGGGAGTAAAGCCTCATGCACACGACCGTTGTGTGCATCCGCGGCCGTTGTTCCGTTTTCCATTTTTTTCCGCGGACCCAATGGGTCCGTGGAAAAATCGGAAAATGCACCGTTTGGCATTCGCGTCCGTGATCCGTGTTTCCAGTCCGTGAAAAAAATAAGACCTGTCCTATTTTTTTTACGGACAACGGTTCACGGGCCCATTCAAGTCAATGGGTCCGTGAAAAATCACGGATGCACACAAGATTGTCATCCACGTCTGTGATCCGTGTCCGTGATCCGTGTCCGTTTTTTCCTATCATTTCAAAGGCAAACTTGACTTCGATTTTTTTTTTCATTTTTCATGTCCGTGGATCCTCCAAAAATCAAGGAAGACTCACTGAAGAAAAAACGGACACGGATCACGGAACAACGGAAACCGTTTTTGCGGACCGCAAAAAAAACCGTCTGTGTGCATGAGGCCTAACTGTAATAGTGCTCCTAGTGCTACAGCCAGTCCCTTGGTGCTCCAACTAACTCATTTGCATAAATATAAAAGTAATGATATCTCTGCAATGGTACAAGCTGTAAACAAAAGAAAGATACTGTTTAATCTGCTTGATCAATCCTAGGTGTGAGGACACTTTCACTGCTTGGTCCTGTCAATCAAAGTGCATGGAGCAGGCAGTGAAAGCGTTGTCACACCTGGGCCTGTCAATTAAAGTGCAGAGGGTGCGGCAGTTGCAGAGAGATCAGAGCCTCTAGGTATAACGACAATGCCCCCGCTGCTCCTAGAGGCTAATTTGCATATGTTAAAACTTCATTTTTCCAGTAGTGCGAGCACATACAGTCGTGGCCAAAAGTTTTGAGAATTACATAAATATTGGAAATTGGAAAAGTTGCTGCTTAAGTTTTTATAATAGCAATTTGCATATACTCCAGAATGTTATGAAGAGTAATCAGATGAATTGCATAGTCCTTCTTTGCCATGAAAATTAACTTAATCCCAAAAAAACCTTCCCACTGCATTTCATTGCTGTCATTAAAGGACCTGCTGAGATCATTTCAGTAATCGTCTTGTTAACTCAGGTGAGAATGTTGACGAGCACAAGGCTGGAGATCATTATGTCAGGCTGATTGGGTTAAAATGGCAGACTTGACATGTTAAAAGGAGGGTGATGCTTGAAATCATTGTTCTTCCATTGTTAACCATGGTGACCTGCAAAGAAACGCGTGGAGCCATCATTGCGTTGCATAAAAATGGCTTCACAGGCAAGGATATTGTGGCTTCTAAGATTACACCTCAATCAACAATTCATAGGATCATCAAGAACTTCAAGGAAAGAGGTTCAATTCTTGTTAGGCTTATTGCACACGACCGTATGGCTTTTTCAGTGTTTTGCGGTCCGTTTTTCATGGATCCGTTGTTCCGTTTTTTGTTTCCGTTGTGTTTCCGTTTTTGTTCCGTTTTTCCGTTCCGTTTTTCCGTATGGCATATACAGTATACAGTAATTACATAGATAAAATTGAGCTGGGCATAACATTTTCAATAGATGGTTCAGCAAAAAACGGAATGGAAACGGAAGACATACGGATGCATTTCCGTATGTGTTCCGTTTTTTTTGCGGACCCATTGACTTGAATAGAGCCACGGACTGTGATTTGCGGGCAATAATAGGACATGTTCTATGTTAAAACGGAACGGAAAAACGGAAATACGGAAACGGAATGCATACGGAGTACATTCCGTTTTTTTTGCGGAACCATTGAAATGAATGGTTCCGTTTACGGACCGTATACGGAACGCAAAAAACGGCCAGTAAACGGGAAAAAAAAACGGCCGTGTGCATGAGGCCTTAAGAAGGCTTCAGGGCGTCCAAGAAAGTCCAGCAAGCGACAGGATCGTCTCCTAAAGAGGATTCAGCTGCGGGATCGGAGTGTCACCAGTGCAGAGCTTGCTCAGGAATGGCAGCAGGCAGGTGTGAGCGCATATGCACGCACAGTGAGGTGAAGACTTTTGGAAGATGTCCTGGTGTCAAGAAGGGCAGCAAAGAAGCCACTTCTCTCCAAAAAAAACATCAGGGACAGATTGATCTTCTGCAGAAAGTTTGGTGAATGGACTGCTGAGGACTGGGGCAAACTCATATTCTCCGATGAAGCCTCTTTCCGATTGTTTGGGGCATCTGGAAAAAGGCCTGTCCGGAGAAGAAAAGGTGAGCGCTACCATCAGTCCTGTGTCATGCCAACAGTAAAGCATCCTGAGACCATTCATGTGTGGGGTTGCTTCTCATCCAAGGGAGTGGGCTCACTCACAATTTTGCCCAAAAACACAGCCATGAATAAAGAATGGTACCAAAACACCCTCCAACAGCAACTTCTTCCAACAATCCAACAACAGTTTGGTGAAGAACAATGCATTTTCCAGCACGATGGAGCACCGTGCCATAAGGCA
Source organism: Bufo bufo (assembly GCF_905171765.1). NCBI lineage: Eukaryota > Metazoa > Chordata > Amphibia > Anura > Bufonidae > Bufo > Bufo bufo. The sequence goes on along the minus strand of NC_053393.1, from coordinate 82,024,574 downwards.
AAAGTGATAACTAAGTGGCTCGGGGACCAAAACGTTGACATTTTGGGTCCATGGCCTGGAAACTCCCCAGATCTTAATCCCATTGAGAACTTGTGGTTAATCCTCAAGAGGCGGGTGGACAAACAGAAACCCACTAATTCTGACAAACTCCAAGAAGTGATTATGAAATAATGGGTTGCTATCAGTCAGGAATTGGCCCAGAAGTTGATTGAGAGCATGCCCAGTCGAATTGCAGAGGTCCTGAAAAAGAAGGGCCAACACTGCAAATACTGACTCTTTGCATAAATGTAATTGTCGATAAAAGCCTTTGAAACGTATGAAGTGCGTGTAATTATATTTCACTACATCACAAAAACAACTGAAACAAAGATCTAAAAGCAGTTTAGCAGCAAACTTTGTGAAAACTAATATTTGTGTAATTCTCAAAACTTTTGTCCACGACTGTACAGACATGGGACCAACACAGATGGCTTCTGCTGCCAAGTGCACATGTAACAGGTCAGTCAGTGTCATAGGTACAAATCTGCTGACAGATGCCCTTTAATGACATTAGCTGTGTGTTTGAGGTTGTTGTCTTTCTGCAGAATAAATTTGGAGCCAATCAGACGCCTCTCTGATGGTATTACATGATGGATATATATCTGCCTGTAATTTTCAGCATTGGGGACAGCATTAATCCCAACCAAATCCCTAACTTCATTTACTGAAATGCAGCCCCAGACTTGGAAGGAACCTCCACCAAGCATCACTGTTGTCTGCAGACACTTATTATTGCACCCTATAGTGTACTTCATGCTACATGCCACAATAATGTGCCTTATGCTCTGTGCTCCCATAGTGTCCCTCATGCTCTGTGTAGTGTTGATCGCGAATATTCTAATTGCGAATTTTTATCACAAATATTGGCACTTCGAGAATTTGCAAATATATAGAATATAGTGCTATATCTTCGTAATCGCGAATATTCTCAAATTTTTTTCATCAGTACCCATGATTCCTCACTGCATCTTGCTTGTGGGCCAATGAGAAGGCTGCAATATCTTTGACTTTAGGAGTAGTGTTGATCGCGAATTTTCGTATCACAAAATTTTATCGCAAATTTTCCGATTGCTGATTTTCGCAATCAAGAAAATAATGACTGGAGATCACGAATTCTCGAATATATGAGGAATATTCGCCTAAATATTCGCAAAATATTGTGAATTTGAATATTGCCCCTGCCGCTCATCACTAGCTCTGTGCCCCCATAATGTACCTCCTGCCCTGTGCCGTCATAATGTGATCCATGCTCTGTGCCCCCATAGTGTGCCTCATGCTCTGTACCCCCTTAGTGTGCCTCATGCTCTATGCCTACATAGTGTGTCTTATGCTCTGTGCCCCCATAATGTGCATTATGCTCTGTGCCCTCATAATGTGACCAATGCTCTGTGCCCCATAGTGTGCCTCATGCTCTGTGCCCCATAGTGTGCCTCATGCTCTGTGCCCCATAGTGTGCCTCATGCTCTGTGCCATTATATAAGGTTCACACACTGTACAACACTCACAGGAAACGCGATGACGTCATTGCACCACCTACATCACAACAAAGCGCCAAATAGTGGGGCATGGAACCAATGGTCTGTTGTCCCGCCACCACTGGGGTGAATGCACATTTATATCTGCAACCTGTGGATTGAGATATAATTTAGGGCAGGGTCACTTGAAAACTGGGTAAATCAACCCGATGACCAGGTGCCCCATAGAGGGGACAGTCTGGCTCCACCTTCAGGAGTAAAGAGAAGTCAATCCTGTGCACTCTCTCAGGTTGCACACCCCTAAGGCTGGCCATAAAAACAGCACACAACATAGTAACATGGTTTGTAAAGCTGAAAAAATACATTGGTCCATCCTGTTCGGCCTGTTATCCTGCAAGTTGATCCAGAGGAAGGCAAAAAATAATAATTGTGAGGTAGAAGCCAATTTTCCACACTTTAGGGGAAAAAATTCCTTTCCCGACTCCAATCAGGCAATCAGAATAACTCCCTGGATTAACGACCCCTCTCTAGTAGCTATAGCCTGTAATATTATTACACTCCAGAAATACATCCAGGCCCCTCTTAAACTCTTGTAGTGAACTCACCTTCATCACCTCCTCAGGCAGAGAGTTCCATAGTCTCACTGCTGTTACCGTAAAGAATCATCTTCTATGTTTGTGTACAAACCTTCTTTCCTCTAGACTCAAAGGATGTGCCCTCGTCACAGTCAAGTTATAACAGTTTATTATTTTGACATTTTCAGCCCAAATTTTATACTCATTTTGTTGGTAGGGGCGCTCACACTCAGTACCAAGTTTAATAGAAAATTACAAGTTGTTTCAGAAGAACTCATGCGTGGACAGACTCACCAGATAACTGTAACACATACAGTACAGACCAAAAGTTTGGACACACCTTCTCATTCAAAGAGTTTTCTTTATTTTCATGACTATGAAAATTGTAGATTCACACTGAAGGCATCAAAACTATGAATTAATACATGTGGAATTATATACATAACAAACAAGTGTGAAACAACTGAAAATATGTCATATTCTAGGTTCTTCAAAGTAGCCACCTTTTGCTTTGATTACTGCTTTGCACACTCTTGGCATTCTCTTGATGAGCTTCAAGAAGTAGTCCCCTGAAATGGTTTTCACTTCACAGGTATGCCCTGTCAGGTTTAATAAGTGGGATTTCTTGCCTTATAAATGTGGTTGGGACCATCAGTTGCGTTGAGGAGAAGTCAGGTGGATACACAGCTGATAGTCCTACTGAATAGACTGTTAGAATTTGTATTATGGCAAGAAAAAATCAGTTAAGTAAAGAAAAACCAGTGGCCTTTATTACTTTAAGAAATGAAGGTCAGTCAGTCAGCCGAAAAATTGGGAAAACTTTGAAAGTAAGGGCTATTTGACCATGAAGGAGAGTGATGGGGTGCTGCGCCAGATGACCTGGCCTTCACAGTCACCGGACCTGAACCCAATCGAGATGGTTTGGGGTGAGCTGGACCGCAGAGTGAAGGCAAAAGGGCCAACAAGTGCTAAGCATCTCTGGGAACTCCTTCAAGACTGTTGGAAGACCATTTCAGGGGACTACCTCTTGAAGCTCATCAAGAGAATGCCAAGAGTGTGCAAGGCAGTAATCAAAGCAAAAGGTGGCTACTTTGAAGAACCTAGAATATTACATATTTTCAGTTGTTTCACACTTGTTTGTTATGTATATAATTCCACATGTGTTAATTCATAGTTTTGATGCCTTCATAGTCATGAAAATAAAGAAAACTCTTTGAATGAGAAGGTGTGTCCAAACTTTTGGTCTGTACTGTACATGGAAATGCTTATATGCATTCTTAGCACATACATGAACACACCTGCATGTACTATAAATATATATATACAGTCAGGTCCATAGATATTGGGACATCGACACAATTCTAACATTTTGGGGTCTATACACCACTACAATGGATTTGAAATTAAACAAACAAGATGTGCTTTACCTGCAGACTGTCAGCTTTAATTTGAGGGTGTTTACATCCAAATCAGGTGAACGATGTAGGAATTACAACTGTTTGCATATGTGCCTCCCACTTGTTAAGGGACCAAAAGTAATGGGACAATTGGCTTCTCAGCTGTTCCATGGCCAGGTGTGTGTTATTCCCTCATTATCCCAACTACAATGAGCAGATAAAAGGTCCAGAGTTAATTAAAGTGTGATATTTGCATTTGGAATCTGTTGCTGTCAACTCTCAAGATGAGATCCAAAGAGCTGTCACTATCAGTGAAGCAAGCCATCATTAGGCTGAAAAAACAAAACAACCCCATCAGAGAGATAGCAAAAACATTAGGAGTGACCAAAACAACAGTTTGAAACATTCGTAAAAAGAAAGAACGCACCGATGAGCTCAGCAACACCAAAAGACCTGGAAGACCACGGAAAACAAATGTGGTGGATGACCGAAGAATTCTTTCCCTCGTGAAGAAAACACCCTTCACAACAGTTGGCCAGATCAAGAACACTCTTTAGGAGGTAGGTGTATGTGTGTCAAAGTTAACAATCAAGAGAAGACTTCACCAGAGTGAATACATAGGATTCACCACAAGATGTAAACCATTGGTGAGCCTCAAAAACAGGAAGGCTAGATTAGAGTTTGCCAAACGACATCTAAAAAAGCCTTCACCGTTTTGGAACAACATCCTATGGACAGATGAGACCAAGATCAACTTGTACCAGAGTGATGGGAAGAGAAGAGTATGGAGAAGGAAAGGAGCTGCTCATGATCCTAAGCATACCACCTCATCAGTGAAGCATGGTGGTGGTAGTATCATGGCGTGGGCATGTATGGCTGCCAATGCAACTGGTTCTCTTGTATTTATTGATGATGTGACTGCTGACAAAAGCAGCAGGATGAATTCTGAAGTGTTTCGGGCAACATTATCTGCTCATATTCAGCCAAATGCTTCAGAACTCATTGGACGGCGCTTCACAGTGCAGATGGACAATGACCCAAAGCATACTGCTAAAGCACGATAACACTGACATGGAAAAGGATCTAGGAATTTTAATAAACAGAAAACTAAGCTGCATAGCAGAGCTAGAGAGGGTCCGGAGGAGGGCAACTAAAGTAATAATTGGAATGGAGCAACTACAGTACCCTGAAAGATTATCAAAATTAGGGTTATTCACTTTAGAAAAAAAACGACTGAGGGGAGATCTAATTACTATGTATAACTATATCAGGGGTCAGAACAGAGATCTATCCCATCATCTATTTATCCCCAGGACTGTGACTGTGACGAGGAGACATTCTCTGCGTCTGGAGGAAAGAAGGTATGTACACAAACATAGAAGAGGATTCTTTACGGTAAGAGCAGTGAGACTATGGAACTCTCTGCCTGAGGAGGTGGTGATGGTGAGTTCAATAAAGGAATTCAAGAGGAGGAGCCTGGATGTATTTATGAAGTGTAATAATATTACAGGCTATAGCTACTAGAGAGGGGTCGTTGATCCAGGGATTATTCTGATTGCCTGATTGGAGTTGGGAAGGAATTTTTTATTCCCCTAAGGCCTAATGCACACGGACGTTTTTTTTTGCGGTCCGCAAAACGGATTTCCGTTGTTCCGTGACCGTTTTTTCTCCGTGGGTCTTCCTTGATTTTTGGAGGATCCACGGACATGAAAAAAAAATCGTTTTGGTGTCCGCCTGGCCGTGCGGAGCCAAACGGATCCGTCCCCCATTGACTTTCAATGTAAAGTCAGGAGTCCCTATTATACCATCGGATCTGAGTTTTCTCCAATCACCATGGGAACGCAAATCCGACAGTATATTCTAACACAGAGGCGTTCCCATAGTGATGGGGACGCTTCAAGTTAGAATATACTAAGAAGTGTGTACATGACTGCCGCCTGCTGCCTGGCAGCACCCGATCTCTTACAATGGGCTGTGATCCGCACAATTAACCCCTCAGGTGCCGCACCTGAGGGGTTAATTGTGTGTATCATAGCCCCCTGTAAGAGATCAGGTGCTGCCAGGCAGGAGGGGGCAGACCCCCTCCCTCCCTCCCTAGTTTTAAATTCATTGGTGGCCAGTGCGGCCCCCCTCCCTCCCTCCTAATTAAAATCCCCCCCATATACTATGGCCCCAGTTGTGCCCCCATCTTTATATAAAAGCCCCCATACATATACTATGACCCCAGATGTGTCCCTATACATATATTATGGCCCCAGTTGTGCCCCATACATATATTACAGTCCCAGTTGTGCCCCCATACATATACGATGGCCCCAGTTGTGCCCCCATAGATATATTATGGCCCCAGTTGGTGGAAGCGGAGAGTTCCGATCGTTTAATCACTGGGGCTCCGATCGGTAACCATGGCAACCAGGACGCTATTGCAGTCCTGGCTGCCATGGTTACTTAGCAATTTTAGAAGCATTATACTTACCTTGCTGTCTGTGGCCGGCCGGGCGCTCCTCCTACAGGTAAGTGACAGGTCTGTGCGGCGCATTGCTTATAGCACAGACCTGTCACTTACCAGTAGGAGGAGCGCCCGGCAGTAGCGTCCTGGTTGCCATGGTTACCTATCGGAGCCCCAGCGATTAAACTGGGACTCCGATCGGAACTCTCCGCTGCCACCAACTGGGGCCATAATATATCTATGGGGGCACAACTGGGGCCATCGTATATGTATGGGGGCACAACTGGGACCGTAATATATGTATGGGGCACAACTGGGGCCATAATATATGTATAGGGACACATCTGGGGTCATAGTATATGTATGAGGGCACAACTGGGGCCATAATATAAAGATGGGGGCACAACTGGGGCCATAGTATATGGGGGGGGATTTTAATTAGGAGGTGGGTAGAGGGGAGGCCGCACTGGCCACCAATGAATGTAATACAGGGGAGGGAGGGAGGGGGGCCGCACTGGCCACCAATGAATTTAAAACTGGGGAGGGAGGGGGGTCTGCCCCCTCCTGCCTGGCAGCACCTGATCTCTTACAGGGGGCTATGATCCGCACAATTGTGCGGATCACAGCCCCCTGTAAGAGATCGGGTGCTGCCAGGCAGCAGGGGGCAGTCATGTACACAGTTCTTAGTATATTTTAACTTGAAGCGTCCCCATCACCATGGGAATGCCTCTGTGTTAGAATATACTATCGGATCTGAGATTTCACGAAGTGAAAACTCAGCTCTGAAAAAGCTTTTATGAAAGTAGCCTACGGACACGGATCACGGACGCGGATGACAATCTTGTGTGCATCCGTGTTTTTTCACAGACCCATTGACTTGAATGGGTCCGCGAACCGTTGTCCGTCAAAAAAATAGGACAGGTCATATTTTTTTGACGGACAGGAAACACGGATCACAGACGCGGATGAACAACGGTGCATTTTCTGAGTTTTCAACGGACCCATTGAAAGTCAATGGGTCCACAGAAAATCACGGAAAACGGAACAACGGACACGGATGCACACAACGGTCGTGTGCATGAGGCCTAAAGAGGGGAAAATTGACTTCTACCTCACAGTTTGTTTTTTTTCCTTCCTCTGAATCAATTTGCAGGATGACAGGCCGAACTAGATGGACAAATGTCTTTTTTCGGCCTTATGTACTATGTTACTATGTTACTAATACACAATAAAAAAGGCTTGAGAACAAATAACTCCACCGCTGAACGTATAATAATACTTTTTTTGCCATTAATACACACCAAAAAAGGCTGTAATTTTTTCACTTCACCACACAACGGCTAATAAGCCCTTTATTTTTACCACTAATACATACCAAAAAAGGCTTTAGAAGATATAACTGCACCGCTGAACGGCAAATAATACTTTTTTGTCACTAAGGCCTCATGCACACGACCGTTGTGTGCACCCGTGGCCGTTGTTCCGTTTTCTGTGATTTTCTGCGGACCCATTGACTTTCAATGGGTCCGTTGAAAACTTGGAAAATGCACCGTTTGTCATCCGCCTCCGTGATCCGTGTATCCTGTCCGTCAAAAAAATAGGACCTGTCCTATTTTTTTGACGGACAACGGTTCACGGACCCATTCAAGTCAATTGGTCCGTGAAATAACACAAATGCACACAAGATTGGCATCCGTGTCCGTGATCCGCGTCCGTAGGCTACTTTCATACAGACGGATCCGAAGATCCGTCTGCATAAAAGCTTTTTCAGAGCTGAGTTTTCACTTCGTGAAAACTCAAATCCGACAGTATATTCTAACACAGAGGCGTTCCCATAGTGATGGGGACGCTTCTAGTTAGAATATACTACGAACTGTGTACATGACTGCCCCCTGCTGCCTGGCAGCACCCGATCTCTTACAGGGGGCTGTGATCCGCACAATTAACCCCTCAGGTGCTGCACCTGAAGGGGTTAATTGCGCGTATCATAGCCCCCTGTAAGAGATGAGGGGCTGCCAGGCAGCAGGGGGCAGACCCCCTCCCTCCCCAGTTTTAATTTCATTGGTGGCCAGTGCGGCCCCCCCCTCTATTGTATTAATATCATTGGTGGCCAGTGCGGCCCCCCCGGCCCCTCTTGCCTCCCTTTATTGTATTATCATTGGTAGCCAGTGTGCGCCCCCCCCGGCCCCCCCTCTATTGCATTAATATCATTGGTGGCCAGTGTGCGGCCTCCCCTCTCCCCCCCCCCGATCATTGGTGGCAGCGGAGAGTTCCGATCGGAGTCCCAGTTTAATCGCTGGGGCTCCAATCGGTAACCATGGCAACCAGGAAGCTACTGCAGTCCTGGTTGCCATGGTTACTTAGCAATATTAGAAGCATCATACTTACCTGCTGCGCTGTCTGTGACCGGCCGGGAGCTCCTCCTACTGGTAAGTGACAGATCATTAAGCAATAAGCCACACAGACCTGTTACTTACCAGTAGGAGGAGCTCCCGGCCGGTCACAGACATGGCAGCAGGTAAGTATGATGCTTTTAATATTGCTAAGTAACCATGGCAACCAGGACTGCAGTAGCGTCCTGGTTGCCATGGTTACAGATCGGAGCCCCAGCGATTAAACTGGGACTCCGATCGGAACTCTCCGCTGCCACCAATGATCGGGGGGGGAGAGGGGAGGCCGCACACTGGCCACCAATGATATTAATACAATAGAGGGAGGGTCGGGGGGGCGCACACTGACCACCAATGATAATACAATAGAGGGAGGGAGGGGGGGGCGGGGGGGCCCGCACACTGGCCACCAATGATATTCAAACTGGGGAGGGAGGGGGGTCTGCCCCCTACTGCCTGGCAGCCCCTGATCTCTTACAGGGGGCTATGATACGCACAATTAACCCCTTCAGGTGCGGCACCTGAGGGGTTAATTGTGCTGATCACAGCCCCCTGTAAGAGATCGGGTGCTGCCAGGCAGAAGGGGGCAGTCATGTACACAGTTCGCAGTATATTCTAACTTGAAGCGTCCCCATCACCATGGGAACGCCTCTGTGTTAGAATATACAGTCGGATATGAGTTTTCATATTGTAACTCAAATCCGATGGTATATTCTAACATAGAGGCGTTCCCATGGTGATGGGGACGCTTCAAGTTAAAATATACCATCGGATTGGAGAAAACTCTGAAAGTCAATGGGGGACGGATCCATTTGCAATTGCACCATATTGTGTCAATGTCAAACGGATCCGTCCACATTGACTTGCATTGTAAATCAGGACGGATCCGTTTGGCTCCGCATGGCCAGGCGGACACCAAAACGACTTTTTTTCATGTCTGTGGATCCTCCAAAAATCAAGGAAGACCCACGGACAAAAAACGGTCACGGATCACGGACCAATGGAACCCCGTTTTGCGGACCATGAAAAAATACTGTCGTGTGCATGAGGCCTAATACACGCTAAACAGGGCTGTAATTTCCTCACTTCACCACAAAAAGGCAAATAATAATTTTTTTTGCCACTAATGTAGGATGTATTTAACTCCTTAAGGACACAGCCTTATTTCACCTTAAGGACCAGGCCATTTTTTACAAATCTGACCAGTGTCACTTTAAGTGGGGATAACTTTAAAACGCTTTTACTTATCCAGGCCATTCTGAGACTGTATTTTCGACACATATTGTACTTCATGACAGTGGTAAAATGAAGTAAAAAAAATTCATTTTTATACATAAAAAAATACCAAATTTACCAAAAATTTGGAAAAAATTGCAAATTTCCAAGTTTCAATTTCTCTACTTCTATAATAGATAGTAATACCTACAAAAACAGTTATTAATTTACATTCCCCATATGTCTACTTCATGTTTGGATCATTTTGGGAATGACATTTTAGTTTTTGGGGACGTTACAAGGCTTAGAAGTTTAGAAGCAAATCTTGAAATTTGTCAGAAACTTTAAAAAACCCAATTTTTAGGGACCAGTTCAGGTCTGAAGTCACTTTGTGATGCTTACATAATAGAAAACACCCCAAAATGACACCATTCTAGACACTACACCCCTCAAGGTATTCTAAACAGATTTTACAAACGTCGTTATCCCTTTAGGTGTTGCACAAGTGTTATTGGCAAATAGGAATGAAATTTGAGAATTTCAATTTTTTTGCAAATTTTCCATTTTAATAATTTTTTTCCAGTAATAAAGCAAGGGTTAACAGTCATACAAAATGCTATATTTATTGCCTCGATTCTGTAGTTTGCAGAAACACCCCATATGTGGCCGTAAACTACTGTACGGGCACACAGTAGGGCGTAGAGGGAAAGGTGCGCCTTATGGTTTTTGGAAGGCAAATTTTGCTGGACTGGTTTATTTACACCATGTCCCATTTGAAGCCCCCCTGATGCACCCCTAGAGTAGAAACTCCATAAAAGTGACACCGTCTAAGAAACTACACCCCTCAAGGTATTCAAAACTGATTTTAAAACTTTGTTAACCCTTTAGATGTTGCACAAGAGCTATTGGCAAATAGGAATGAAATTTGAGAATTAAAATTTTTGGCAAATTTTCCATTCTTTTTAATCCATTTTTTCCAGTAACAAAGCAAGGGTTAACAGCCAAACAAAATGCTATATTTATTTCCCCCATTCTGTAGTTTGCAGAAACACCCCATATGTGGCCGTAAACTACTGTACGGGCACACAGTAGGGCAGGGGTAGGCAACCTCCGGCACTCCAGCTGTGGTGAAACTACAACTCCCAGCATGCATACTTGCTCTGCTCTTCTAAGAACTCTCATAGAAATGAATGGAGCATGCTGGGAACTGTAGTTTCACAACAACTGGAGTGCCGAAGGTTGCTGATCCCTGCAGTAGGGCATAGAGGGAAAGGTTGCGCCGTATGGTTTTTCAAAGGCAAATTTTGCTGGACTGGTTTATTTACACCATGTCCCATTTGAAGCCCCCCTGATGCACCCCTAGAGTAGAAACATAAAAGTGACACCATTTTGGAAACTATGGGATAAGGTGGCAGTTTTCTTGGGACTATTTTTAGGGTACTTATGATTTTTGGTCTATCTATATTACATTTTTGTGGGGCAAGGTTACCAGAAATAGAAATTCAGAAATTTCAACTCCATTTGCCAATAACTCTTGTGGAACACCTAAAGGGTTAACGATGTTTGTAAAATCAGTTTTAGATACCTTTAGGGGTGTAGTTTCTTAGATGGGGTCGCTTTTATGGAGTTTTTACTCTAGGGGTGCATCAGGGGGGCTTCAAATGGGACATGGTGCCAAAAAAAAAGGCCATCAAAATCTGCCTTCCAGAAACCATACAGCGTTCCTTTCCTTCTGCACCCTGCCGTTTGGTCATACAGCAGTTTACGACCACATATGGGGTGTTTCTGTAAACTGCGGTATTAGGGTAATAAATATTAAGTTTTGTTCGGCTCTTAACCCTTACTTTGCTATTGGGGAAAAAACTGATTTAAATGTAAAATTTGCCAGAAAATTGCTTTTTTGGCACCGTTTTTTTTTTTTTTTTACCGTGTTCATCTGAGGGGTTAGCGGGGGTATTTTTATAGAGCAGATTTTTACGGACGTGGCGATACCAAATATCTTTACTTTTTTATTTTATTTATGTTTTACACTAGATTATCTTTTTATAAACAAAAAAAAAAAACATTTTAGTATCTCCATAGTCTAAGAGTAATTTTTTTTAAAGTTTTTAGCCGATTATCTTAGGTATGGGCTAATTTTTTGCGGGATGAGAGGACGGTTTTATTGGCACTATTTTGGGGGGCATATGACTTTTTGATCGCTTGCTATTACAATTTTTGTGATGTAAGGTGACAAAAAAATACCTTTTTTTGCACCGTTTTTATATTATTTTTTTACCGTGTTCATCTGAGGGGTTGGGGGGGTATTTTTATTGAGCAGATTCTTACGGACGCGGCGATACCTAATATGTCTACATTTTATTTATTTATTTATGTTTCACACTATATTATCTTTTTATAAACAAAAAAAAACATTTTAGTATCTCCATAGTCTGAGTCATTTTTTTTTTGTTTTTAGCCGATTATCTTACGTAGGGGTTAATTTTTTGCGAGATGAGAGGACGGTTTTATTGGCACTATTTTGGGGGGTTATATGAGTTATTGATCGCTTGCTATTACAATTTTTGTGATGTAAGGTGACAAAAAAAACCTTTTTTTGCACCGTTTTAATTTTATTTTTTTGACCGTGTTCATCTGAGGGGTTGGGGGGGTATTTTTTATAGAGCAGATTATTACGGACGCGGCAATACCTAATATGTCTACTTTTTAGTTTTATTTTAGTTTTACCAAATAATATTTTTGAAAATTTTTTTTTTTCGTTTTAGTGTCTCAAGTCTGAGTCAGTGGCTAAATTGGGATATAAATTTAGTACTCCATGGAAGTCTGGTACTCCCTGAAGCAACCAATAATGCAGAGGCCCGGATGATCGGGGCACGTGTCACACTGAGTAGTGGTGTCCTTCCGTATCCCCCTCCTGTGACACACTCTGCACTTTTTTTTGGGTCCGTCCCTTCTTTCCAGTATGGGGGACAACACCTGGAAAGTGTTGGCCAGGGAGGATCCGGGCGCCTACAGTTCCCGAGGTACTCTAGCCTGCTCTTTCCCGGTGAGAAAAGATCAGGTCCTTGAGGACTGCCTCATAAAACTGAAGGAATGTCCCTGTGTTGCCAGCGCTCAGGGACAGCACAAAAGAGTTGTACAAGGCAACCTGCACCAAGTAGACCGCAACTTTTTTGTACCATACCCGGGTTTTGCTCATGGCGTTATATTACTTGAGGACTTGATCAGAGAGATCAACTCCTCCCATATACCGATTGTAGTCGACGATACAATCGGGCTTGAGGACCGTTGCCGCGGTACCTTGCACAGGGACGATGCCGTTACCATGAATTGTGGACAGTACAAGGACATCCCTCTTGTCCTTATATCTAACCAGCAATAGGTTTTCACTGGTAAGGGCACGGGTATCACCCCTGGGAATAGGTACCTGGAGGGGGTGGGCAGGGAGGCCACGTTGATTTTTCCGCACGGTCCCACAAGCGGACGTGGATCTGGCGGCGAGGGACTGGAACAAGGGGATACTAGTATAAAAGTTATCCACGTACAGGTGGTAACCTTTATCTAGCAGTGGGTGCATAAGGTCCCACACAAGTTTCCCGCTAACACCCAGAGTGGGGGGACATTCTTACGAAACTTGTAAGTGTACCCTGAGGTACTCTCACAAAGTTTGTACAGCTTCACGCCATACCTCGCCCGCTTTGAGGGAATATACTGGCGGAAGATGAGTCTCCCCTTGAACGGATTGAGAGACTCATCAACCGCGACCTCCCTTCCAGGTACATAGGCCTGTACAAATTTGGCCCCAAAGTGATCGATGACCGGCCTGATTTTGTACAGGTGGTCATAGGCAGGATCACCTTGGGGGGGACATGCTGCATTATCTGAAAAATGCAGGCATTTCCGGATGGCCTCAAACCGGGAGCGTGACATGGCTGTACTGTAAAGTGGGGTCTGGTAGAGGACGTCCCCACTCCAGTAATGCCTGACACTAGGTTTCTTGACTAGGCCCATGTGCAGCACGAGGCCCCAAAATGTCCTCATCTCGGCTGCACTGACCGGGGTCCAGCCACCGGGCATAGCCAAAAAGGAGCCCGGGTGTTGAGCAACAAACTGTTGGGCGTACAGGTTTGTTTGCTCAACCATTAGATTTACAAAGTGGTCACTGAAAAAAAGACTAAAGTAGTCGTATTCAGTGAAGCCCACTGTGGAAATCTGGATTCCTGGTTGGCCTACAAAATCAGGAATCACAGGCTCAAAGCGCTCTGGGGTACACCAGACAAGTTCACCAGCAGGGGGCTCCGGTGGACTTATCTGGTGGGCCGGAAAACTAGTATGAGCCCCAGAGCTGCTCGTACTAGTGTGGGCCACAGGGTCCCTACCATGGCGGTCCCCTTGCTCTGCCTGGCGGTGTCTCCGCCGCCTTGGGGGCTCATCATCATCGCTAGATGAGGAGGAGGACGCGGATGACAAAAGGAAAGTGGGGTCATCCTCGTCCTCACTGGGGCTCTCGGACTCGGAGGCAAGCTGGGCGTATGCCTCCTCGGCCAAAAACATCCGGCGGGCCATAGGGGAGTTTGTGTCTGTGTGTGTGCGTGCGTGTAAATCTTTATTCAGTGTGTGTGGGGGCACGGGTGTTCGCGAACTCACCCTAAACCTAACAGACAAAAAAAAAATGACTAACAGAAAAAGGGCAAAAAATTTGAAAAATATAAATAAAAATTCAAAACCGCTGATCAACCGTCTGAAGTTGATCAGCGGTGGGGTGTGCGATGCGCTAACAGTGGCTGGATGCTAAGAGTGCCGGCCACAGTCAGCGTACGCACACACAAAAAAAAAATACTGCCTGCGCCCCAAAAAAGTTGTGGGGAGAGGGGGGTACAGGGGGCAAGGGGGGGTGCTGTGGACCCCAGACACCCTATTTAGGGTGATGCAATCACAAACTTTTACTTCCACTAACTTTCCCTTTTATATCCCTGCCTAACCCAACCTTTCCCTAGCCTTTCCCTAAGTACCTGATTGGGGGGGTGCTGGGGCACAGATGGAGTGCTGGGCACAGATGGGGTGATGCCTGGACAGATGGGGATGCTGAGATCCCACGACGTGCAGCGCTCCTCTCTCTCCTCTGCTACCCGGACACAAAAGGAGGAGGAGAGGAGCACTGCTATGATTTGAACCTCCCGCCGCCCGCCCACTTACCAATCAGAGCCGATCCTGAGAGGTGATGTCACATGTAATATCACACCACACCGATCACCATCCTGTTCCGGTCTGAATTGACCTGCGGTTTGCTGCGATCGCCTACACGGGGGGGGGGGGGGGGGGGTCACAGGACCCCCGGCGCATTGGTACCATGTCCCTGCTCAATGATTTGAGCAGGCACCGGGTTCCGATCACCACCCCTGCTTACTGCCGCAGTCCCGGGCACTGTGTTCAGCTGTGATCTGCTTCCAGTGCTTCCCCAATCACCGCTGCATTCCTGGGCTTTGTCCGTGTAGGTACTGTTGTTCTGGGAACCGCTCCATAGTTTCCTTTCAGCCCTGGCCACAGTATGCTTGCTGCTTGTTCTCTGCAGCACTTCCTTAAGGGCCGGCACGCGTCACTTCCTGTGCTTTATGGGTTAGATCATGTGACCTTGCTGACCAATCCTAGCCCTCCTGCACATATTTAAGTGTCTCGGCCCTCTTCCCAGATCCCTCAGCGTCAAGGTCCTTGCGTCCTTCTAAGGTTGCTGTTATCTCTGGTTGTGTTCCTGTGTAAATGACTGGTGCTTGTGTTTCTGGACTCCGCTACCTGTTTGATTCCTGCCTGCTTGCCTTGACTCTCCTGTTGCCAATCCGAATTGCCTGTGCCGTCTGCCCGGACCTATTGCTTGTTTGACTTCGCCTCTGCCTCATCCTTCGGTCCTGCACTGTTGCTGCTGGTTACGACTCGGCCTGCTGACTACGTTTGTACCTCTGCTACCTTGCTCAGGTACCTGCTGGTCTGCCTGGACCAGTTGCCTTGTGTGCCAATCCTCCTCAAGAGGTAGCGACCTGGTGTTCCACTCGGGAAAGTCTATCCCCACCATTAGGGGTACTGTGAAGATCGAGGGGTTCACTTAGACAATGCCCTTAGAGGAGGTAGGACACATTGCACAGTGGGTTCACTCCCACTGGTTCGTTACGTGGTGTAGCTAGGGGAATGATTATTTCAAGTTCACATCTTCCATTGCTTGTACAAGAGATTGCCACTCACTTTCTTCAGAGACTTCTCTCATATACATTTGTGGCAGAATTAAAAAACTAAAAATTGCCCAAAGTAAAGAGATCATTTAGAAGGCATCATGCCTTAATTTTTTCTGCCAATGGATGAAGAAAAGGAAGAATCAGAAGAAGGAAAGGAAAGAGGTACATATTTGTAGAAGAATAGTCAACTGGTGCAACTGCATATCAATGGACCTAATGCAGTTCAGTTAGATTTATCAAACTATTAGGACCCAAAGCCCTGGAAATACCATATACAATGGCCATATATGTCTGTCTACCTGTCTCTCTATCTATCTATCTATCTATCTATAATTCAAAAAAAAGGGCCACAGCAGCACAAGACCAGTGCAAGTGGGTGCAAATATCCTCACAGCCGCAGGCTCACACGGCTATCGTAAGTATAGCATCAAAGGACGAGGCAGCACTCCAAATACAGTGAAAGAAATGGTGGATCTTTATTCCCCTTGCAACGTTTCAACCGCTCGATGCGGTCTTTCTCAAGCATACAATACAGTGTCATACCCGGGTATATATACCCATGATGCATAGCATAAAACAAAGTGGTAATAATCCAATTACAAAGAAAAACACATACGTGGAATACAATAAAAATATCAAAATCGTGAGTATCATATACATGGTGAGTCGTATATGCCAATACAATATATGAGAAATCAATAACCATACTGTAGACAAAACAGTGCATCAATCAGTGATAATAAGTCACATTATCATAATGTGATATCACCTGTGTACGAGTATAAAAAGTGATCGTAATCAATAAAGTTTAAAAACAACTCACGCGACAGTGCAAGGACCTAGGCGCCAGCCGTCCGCGTCCTCATAATCGAACTGCGCATGCCCAGAATCCCAGCACCGTCAGCCCACACAGACGCAGCCCAGCGACGTCAGAGGTCAGGTGAGCAAACACATGACCTGCCAGACCATCACGTGGCTCACCCGCGGGAGGTGACGGGCCGCGTCACGCAGGCGGTACAAGGCGAGCGTCGCCACGGCAACGACGCCGGCATTATCGACAGGAGAGCACCTTATTTATATTTGTATGGCACATGAGTGAAGGGTGTTCCTTCTTGGTGCCGTTATACATATATGCCACGTTCACTCTGATATGCAAACCTGTATAATAGTCACCATGTTGGAGTATATATGCTCCGTTTATGTTTTTTTGTAATTTTAGGATTGCTATGCCCTCTGTTTTCTCTCCTGTCTCCTGTCATCTTGCTGCGCTTGCCCATTCATTCCGGCATGGGCGTGTCACTGCCGGCGTTGTTTGGCTGGCGGTTGCTGGGGCAACAACGTCGATAATGCCGGCGTCGTTGCCGTGGCGACGCTCGCCTTGTACCGCCTGCGTGACGCGGCCTGTCACCTCCCGCAGGTGAGCCACGTGATGGTCTGGCAGGTCATGTGTTTGCTCACGTGACCTCTGACGTCGCTGGGCTGCGTCTGTGTGGGCTGACGGTGCTGGGATTCTGGGCATGCGCAGTTCGATTATGAGGACGCGAACGGCTGGCGCCTAGGTCCTTGCACTGCCGCGTGAGTTGTTTTTAAACTTTATTGATTACGATCACTTTTTATACTCGTACACAGGTGATATCACATTATGATAATGTGACTTATTATCACTGATTGATGCACTGTTTTGTCTACAGTATGGTTATTGATTTCTCATATATTGTATTGGCATATACGACTCACCATGAATATGATACTCACGATTTTGATATTTTTATTGTATTCCACGTATGTGTTTTTCTTTGTAATTGGATTATTACCACTTTGTTTTATGCTATGCATTATGGGTATATATACCCGGGTATGACACTGTATTGTATGCTTGAGAAAGACCGCATCGAGCGGTTGAAACGTTGCAAGGGGAATAAAGATCCACCATTTCTTTCACTGTATTTGGAGTGCTGCCTCATCCTTTGATGCTATCTATCTATCTATATATCTATCATCGATGAATAGATAGATGGAGGACACCTGAAAGGGGTGTAGATCTCATTCATATTGTTAACATTGGAGAGATGAAAAATCCAGAAAAGTTAGGTTTCCTCAGTCAATTTTCTTTGCTTAGGTTTTTGGTAATGTTATTTTCTGGGCCAGAATTCGTTTTTTATTATATTGACCCCTTTGATTTCTCTTAATAAGTTTCAATTGTAGATGATATGGGATTATCCCTAGATATAGGCTTATTCAATGGGACCAATCCACGCCCATCTTGGTTTCTGTATGGAAACTTTGGCAAGAACGACCGAAATCAACTTATTTTTTTTTCAGTGAAGTACATTTAAAGTCCATGGAGTGCAGAAAAATCCAGGCCATTTGATTTACAGTGTGGATTCCAATTAAAAAACAATGTCCTTTTTAATACAGATTTGGGTGCCACTGCCTTCACACGTGTTGGAAAATTCTGCCAGAAAATCTGCAACATCAAGACTTCCACCATTTTTTCCTATGGCAAACTGATTCTGCAATAAAAAAATACTGTGGACAAATCTACAACAAAATCAGTTTGGATTTTGTTGCAGATTTTTCCGCAACATTTTCTACTGCAGAATCAGTTTGCCATTGACTTGACACATTGGCCTCTTTCACACGGTCAGTATTTGGTCAGTATTTTTGCATCAGTATTTCGCCTCTTTCAGGGCTCGTTCACATGATCATATGGCTTTTTCAGTATTTTGCGGGGCGTTTTTTAACGGATCCGTTTTTCCGTTTTTTGTTTCAGTAGTGTTTCCGGTTTCGTTACGTTTTTCCGTATGGCATATACAGTATACAGTAATTACATAGAAAAAATTGGGCTGGGCATAAAATTTTCAATAGATGGTTCTGCAAAAAACGGAACAGATACGGAATATATACGGAGTACATTGCGTATGTGTTCCGTTTTTTTTGCAGACCCATTGACTTGAATGGAGCCACGGAAAGTGATTTGCGGGCAATAATAGGACATGTTCTATCTTTGAACAGAAATACAGAAACGGAATGCATACGGAGTACATTCCGTTTTTTTTGCAGAACCCTTGAAATGAATGGCTCCGTATACGGACCGTATAGGGAACTCAAAAAATGGCCCGTATACGGAACGCAAAATACGTTCGTGTGAACGAGCCCTCACAGGACCATTTTTTTTCCGTTTATGGGCTGTTTTTTGCATTATGTTTACAGTCCGTATATGGAACCATTCATTTCAATGGTTCCGCAAAACAAATGGAATGTACTCCGTATGCATTTCGTTTCTGTATTTCCGTTTTTCCATTCCGTTGAAAGATAGAACATGTCCTATTATTGCCCGCAAATCTTGTTCCGTGGCTCCATTCAAGTCAATAGGTCCGCAAAAAAAACTGAACACATACAGAAATGCAACCGTATGTCTTCCATATCCGTTTCGTTTTTGTGGAACCATCTATTGAAAATTTTATGCTCAGCCCAATTTTTTCTATGTAATTACTGTATACTGTATATGCCATACGAAAATATGTAACAGAAAAACGGAACAGAAACGGAAACACAACGTAAACAAAAAACGTAACAATGGATCCGTGAAAAATGGACCGCAAAACACTGAAAAAGCCATACGGTTGAGTGAAAGAGGCCTTTGTAAGGCTATATGCACACGACCGTGCTGTTTTTTGCAGTCCGCAAACCGTGGATCCGCAAAAAACGGAAGACGCCCGTGTGCCTTCCGCAATTAACGGAACAGGCGGCCCATTGTAGAAATGCCTATTCTTGTCCGCAAAACGGACAAGAATAGGACATGTTATATTTTTTTTGCGGGGCCACGGAACGGAGCAACGGATGCGGACAGCACATTGAAGTGAATGGGTCCACACCCGAGCCGCAAAAACTGCAGCTCGGATGCGGACCAAAACAACAGCCGTGTGCATGAGGCCTAAACCAGGGGTAGGTTCAAAACACAGAAGAGTTCTATTACAGTATACCATTTCTCTGTAGGTTCCACTCCTGGTTTCGGCTTAGGCTCCTTTCACACTCGCGTTTTGTGCGGATCCGTCATGGACGGATCGGTTCAGATAAGCCAACCATCCGTTCAGAACGGATCCGTTTGTATTATCTTTAACATAGCCAAGAAAGTCAATGGATGATGGATCCGTTTTCTATTGTGCCAGATTGTGTCATAGAAAACAGATCCGTCCCCATTGACTTACATTGTGCGTCAGGACGGATCCATTTGGCTCAGTTTCGTCAGACAGACACCAAAACACTGCAAGCAGAGTTTTGGTGTCCGCCTCCAAAGTGGAATGGAGACGAAAGGGAGGCAAACTGATGCATTCTGAGCGGATCATTTTCCATTCAGAATGCGTTAGGGCAAAACTGATCCGTTTTGGACCGCTTGTGAGAGCCCTGAACGGATCTCACAAACGGAAAGCCAAAACGCCAGTGTGAAAGTAGACTAACAAATACTGACCAAATACTGATGCTAAATACTGACCAAAAACGGACTGTGTGATAAAATAAAATCCACAACTTTGTAAAATATGCAACTGTGGATGTCCTGGTGGAATTTTCCATTCGAAGACAACTAGTGTTGAGCGAACTTGTGTTTTAAGTTCGGCGTCTAAAGTTCGGGTTATCGAAGTATCCCGTTATGGATTCTAAATTCTATTATGGTCCGTGGTAGCGGAATCCATAACGGGATACTTCAATAACCCGAACCCGAACTTTAGATGCCGAACTTAAAACACAAGTTCGCTCAACACTAAAGACAACCTTTGATGAAGAACATTTTCCAAAATCGATGTGGAAAATGCATCATGGGAAATGTGTTTCATTATCATAACTGATTGATATCATTTATTGATATGCCCCCATTAACTGTGAGATGTGTTTATAGTTGTAATTGTATATATACCATATATTGATTTAGTTATAGCTTTAAATAAAATATGTTAATGAGTGTAATATTGGTGTAAGAGACGTCAGTTTTAATACATTTCCTCTACTGTGTCTATTTTGCAGCCCACAGACTTCTGTTATGACGGAATGAATTACGGAATGCCTCTAAAGGCATTCCGTTATGCATTCCGTCATAGAATTGCGTTATGGTCCATGGTAACGGAATCCATAATGCAATTCACCTTTTACCACCAAACGAAGCGTGAACGAATTTCAAAATATGAAATTCGCTCATCTCTTTATTTGGGACATAATCCGTCTCCACTCCTCAAATGCGGGAGATGTAGGGGAACCCCATCTCTTGACTATCAGAACCTTTGCTATCAAGCAGCCCTTCAGCCAGATTAATTGATGTACGAAAGAATTTGGGTTTTTTGGTATATAGGAACCCAAAATCACGGAAATCATATCCGATACACAAGATTGGGCGAAATCCCCCTGAAGTGCTGTAAATACCTGCTCCCAAAACCGCTTTATCACACTACATTCCCATAAAAGATGAATATATCCAGCATTGGGACTGCCACACTTTTGACAAAAAAATTCACGACCTCTGTTATTAGCAAACTTAGCCTGCATTTGCGGTGTATAGTATAACCTATGCAAAATCTTAAACTGAATCAATCTATAACTGGTTGCAGATACTACCTTTTTCATATTTTTTAAAATCTGTGGCCAGGGGAGGGGGGAAGTTTTCAGTTCCTGCTCCCATTTATATATAGTTTTAAAGGATATCACTGTGGACAGTGAAACTCGCATTTTCAAATAAATCTGTGCCATTTTAATCTTTTTTTCCCTAAGTGAAAAAAACAATAATCAAAAAATTAATGTTGTTGAGTAATCATATATGTTTTATTGAGTGTAGCTTCGTATGCATGTTTTAAACATGCATACATAAATCGGTCTAAAAACGAGATATTTGTGAAATTGAAGTCCCCTAAGACTTTAAAACGATCTGCGACAAACAGATGTGCCACTCTAGTGATGCCACTACAACTCCAATAAGTGTGATCAGTTATTTTCAAAAATTCCGGTAAGTTGTTATTCTCCCACAACGGGGTAAAATGAAAAACATGTGACACCTGCAAAGTCGTTTTCAATATATCCCAGACCCTCTGCAGAGTTCTCGGGATTAAACAACTAGTGTCCAAACCTCTAAACTGTGCTGTACTAAGTGCGTACAAATATTATCAAGTGACCTACCTGTTACCCTAATTAGATACTGCCCAAGTGCATTCTCTCTAAAATTACAGCATCTTTGTAGCTGCGCAGAAAAAAAATACCCTTGATAAAAAGGAAGTGATAGTCCCCCTTCTGACTCAGCCAGCCACAAATACCTCTGCTTTATACGAACCTTCTTCCTCCCCCAAATTAGATCATTTATTAAAGCTTCCAATCTATAAAAAAGCATCCTCTATCCAGATGGGGGAGGCACAGATCGGGTACAAGACCAGAGGTAGTATGATCACTTTTACTAATGCCAGTCGATCAGATTGAGATATTAACAATTTTTGCCAGGCTCTGATTTTCCCCTTTACTTTGTCTATTACCGGGGAAAGATTTAACTCGTAAAATCTACCTATAGGGACACCTATCTTTATCCCCAGATAGTCATCCAAAGACAATATCCGGACCCGGGAACCCCCTTCAGGGGCATTTCGATTTAGCGGGAGGATTGAGGACTTAGCCCAGTTGATTAAATAACCAGAAAGTAGACTAAACTCCTCTATCACCTGCATAACATAGGGGACAGCTTTCCAGCCCTGATTCAAAAAGAGAATAACATCATCTGCGTAGAGCCTAATTTTGTCACTCTCTCCCGCTACCCCGAAGCCCCGAATCTGACCATTCAAACGAAACCTACAAGCCAACGGCTCCATAAATAACGCAAATAAAAGGGGAGAGAGGGGACAACCCTGTCTCGTGCCGCGTTGAAGCTCAATAATAGAGGAATTAACCCCATCAATGTTAACTCGGGCTATTGGTTGAGTATAAAACAGTTGAGTCTTTGCGATAAAAGTAGTCCCTAATCGAAAATGGGCCATAATCAGCCACAGGAAGGACCACTCCACCCTGTCGAACGCTTTAGCAGCATCCAAAGACAGGATGGAGTGGTCCGGTCCCCTCCCCCCCCCCCCCCACCGACAGGTTCAAATACACCCCATAGAGATTCACCTGAATCTGTCTCCCAGGTATAAATCCTGTTTGATTAGAATGAACCAGGGCTGCAATTACCCATTTAAGACGGTTTGCTAAAGATTTTGCAAAGATCTTATAGTCTGTATTAAGGAGTGATATGGGCCTGTAAGACCTAACCTCCCTACCATCCATATCTTTTTTTTAAATTAAAATGATAATTGCCTCCCTAAAAGATGGAGGAAGAGATCCATATCTATATGATTCATTTAAAACCTGCAGCAGAATAAAGAGAAGTACCTTAGTGTGGTATCTATAAAGTTCAAATGGCAAACCATCCGCCCCGGGGAAAGAGTTATATTTAACCGAGCGAAAGGGCATCCTCTAACTCTGCCTGTCGTATAGGGTGATCAAGCATTTCGGTTTCCGAGAGAAAAGGCATTTCTAATTGGTCTAAATAGTCATCAATTTTTGAAGGACTGCATACCGTTTCAGATCTGTATATAATAGAATAATACTTGGCGAATTCCTGTCTGATCTGCTCTGGATCCTTGACTATCTGGCCACGAGTATTTCTAATATACCTGATTTTAGTCCCACCCCTTTGATTGGCGACCAGTGCAGCTAACAATTTACCTGTTTTTCCCTCCTCACTAAAACGTCTCTGTCCTTGAAAAAAAAGTCTATGTTGGGCCTTGTTTACCATAAAAGTCCTATATTGTTGATTAGCATCTTTCAGTTCTATGCGTAGTGAATCCGTACCGTGTTTCGTCAAAGCCCCCTGCAACCTCCTAACTGTCTCCCTCATTGCATTTTCCTGCTTATGGAACTCCACTCGTTGTCTTTTTATTTTACCGCAGTAGAGGCCTCTAATATAGGCCTTCAAAGCATCCCATACAAAATGGATATGGGTGGAGCCCTCATTCCGATGCCAAAATTCAAGAATCTCTAGTATGGTAGTCACCTTATGTCACAAGTGAACAAACACCTCAATTTTTTGCACCAACCAGGAATCGACTGTACACTAATTTTTGCATATTGCATATTGCAAGGTAGGGATTTAAAGGCTATGAACACCTTTTGGATGCAAAAATAATTTTTATGTATGGCATGTTAGTGGTTACCTTGAGTAAAATACAGTAGTCCTTCAAGATACAATATTAATTGGTTCCAGGAAGACCACTGTATGTTGAAACCATTGTAACTTGAGTAATCGATTCCAAAATGTCATCCAAGATAAGAGAAATGAAGATTTAAGAAAAATAAGCAGATAAAACAGTGGATCTGAGACATTGTATGTTGAGTCTAGTTTCAACTTACGATGGGTCAGAAAAGACCATTATATGTTGAAAATATTGTATCCTGAGGAGCAAGACATTGTATCTTGAGGGGCCACTGTACTTACTGTAATTGCACTAAATTTCAGCTTGCAGACTCCATTCCTTTATTCATTTTCAGACCCCCTGTCGATTAATTTGCAACCTGCTTTTAGCTTTATGCTTTTCTCATGTGGATCTGTCTTTCCCAGTAATACTTGCTGAATCTGTGCATCCAGGATATCGCTACCTTTCCCCTGCAAACCTACGTACAGCCTGCGGGAGCTACACTCCCTTTAACCCCTCTCTATACTCTGATCTTCCATGTACATCCTTCTCCCCTCTCCCTGCTGCTATATTTAAAACTGAAAGAAGGGAGAAGGAGAGCAAAGGCAGGCCTCTGAAACAGGACCAGTGCTCTGGCAGATCTCCATGAGATTCAGAGGTACCTGCAGCTAGGTGAAGGACTTATACACACTCTATAAAGCAAAATGGTAGGACATTTTTAAAGGGGTTGTCCAGGTTCAGAGCTGAACCCGGACATACCCTTTTTTTCACCCAGACAGCCCCCCTGAGGCTAGCATCGGAGCAGTTTATGCTCCGATGCGCTCCCGTGCCCTGCGCTAAATCGCGCAGGGCACAGGCTCTTTTGTTTTCAATAACACACTGCCGGGCGGTAACTTCCGCCCAGCAGTGTGTTCGGTGACGTCACCGGCTCTGAGGGGCGGGCTTTAGCTCTGCCCTAGCCGTTTTACTGGCTAGGGCAGAGCTAAATCCCGCCCATCAGTGCCGGTGACATCACCGGGGTTCCTGTCAGCCCCATGGAGAGCCCCGGTACGTCACCGGAACTCCTAAAAATGCCGGGGTGAAAATGGAGGAATGTCCGGGTTCAGCTCTGAACCCGGACAACCCCTTTATTAAAGACTATTTAGAAAGTTGCTTAAGGCCTCTTTCACACGACCGTATGGCTTTTTCAGTGTTTTGCGGTCCGTTTTTCAAGGATCCGTTGTTCCATTTTTTGTTTACGTTTCTGTTCCGTTTTTGCGTATGGCATATACAGTATACAGTAATTACATAGAAAAAATTGGGCTGGGCATAACATTTTCAATAGATGGTTCCGCAAAAACGGAACGGATACGGATGCATTTCCGTATGTGTTCCGTTTTTTTTTGCAGACCCATTGACTTGAATGGAGCCACGGAACGTGATTTGCGGGCAATAATAGGACATGTCCTATCTTTCAACGGAACGGAAAAATGGAAATACGGAAACGGAATGCATACAGAGTACATTTAGTTTTTTTTGCGGAACCATTGAAATGAATGGTTCCGTATACGGAACGCAAAAAACGGCCCGTAAATGGAAAAGTTCAGGTTTGCCGGGTTTGGACGAACTTCAGGTCAAAGTTCTGGTTTCAGACCCGAACTTGACCCCTAACCTGAACCCCATTGAAGTCAATGGGGACTGAACTTCAACATGGTTATATCGGAAAATAATAGCATTCTTAAGACAGAATAAAAAATAATATGGGCATTTACGGGTTAAAAAAAAAAACTCACCTTATCCACTTGATCGCACTGCAGCAGTCTCTTTTATCTTCATTCAGCAGGATCTGCCAAAGCACCTGCTATGTGCGCGAGGACGTCACCGCACTCACCAGGTTTTTTTTTTAAACCCGTAAATGCCCATATTATTTTGCATTCTGTCTTAAGAATGCTATTATTTTCCAATATAACCATGTTATAAAGCAAAATAATAAAATCACCCGAACACCGAACCTGGACTTCAGTGAAAAAGTCTGGGTTCAAGTCCGGGACCCGAACTCTGCAGTTCGGGTTCACTCATCCCTATTGCTTAATTTTAATGAACAATAAAAATAGTCCATCCATTTCCTTTAACTGGACCAATAAAGCTCAATTGTTGTATAAAATAAAATACATATTCTTTCAGGTCTTATCTAACAGAAGCAGACTGATGCCCTGCTTGCCTGTCACCCGAAATCCTAGAATATGTTTATGTTTGCAGATTACATAGCGCGCAGTTCAGTGACAGCATGGTAAATGATATACCTTATCAGCTTCTCTTTATTACACATTGCTGAAATATAGCATGGGAGAATTACAAGAGGAAAAGTTTGTTTTTATGTAATCACGTCTTAAAAAGACTCATTTCAGACATGTACCATGGGAAAAGTCAAGTGTAATTTCACATCTGGTAAAAACATGTTATCAGCTGTTTCACTGGAAAAAAACATAATGGCTGTTACTTTAAGAGCTGAAATACATGGAGCTATGCAGAAAAATGATAAGAGGAAAATGACATTCCCCTTTAAGGGCGGTTTACAACAGCCATTCCTCCTCAGACAGAAAACTGCTTGTCTTTGTGTTGAACTCTTCTTGGCTTTAATTGAGAGTGGACACAGTTAATCTAGATTTATGATGTAGAACTCCCACAGTGTGTACGCTTCCAAAGAAGCAGAAAGGAATATATCAAAGTTCTTGTCGCTTCTGGGATATCCTCTAATAACTTCTTTTTAGATGTTGTGGGACTACTGTAATACATTCGCAGCCCATAAAACAGCTTTTCTCCTTTAGGAAAACACATAACTATAGATGGCACTAGACAGCAGTTTTCTTCCTTCTGGACAGTTTTAAATTTTTTACATTTATACATTTTACATGTTTTTACCCAAGAAGCATTGCACTAGAGACACTCTACCTTTACAGTACAAGGATCTTCACAAGTAGAAACAATAAACTTCTTGAGGTAATCCATAGGAATACACTGAGCCACACAAAGGTGCTATTTACTATATATGTGACATAATTATTTTCTAGACACGGGTAGGCAGGATTTTTCTGCAATATCATATTTGGAGTTCCTTCTTAAAGAATACAGAAATATTTAAATAAAATTGGTATATTAAACCCATAAGGACACTTATTTTTGCCTTCAATCAGTCAGCAATTTATTTTCTTTGTTTAATCAGTCCCACTTTTTGAGAGCTGAAACTTTTTATTTTTACATCAACGTAGCCATATGAGGGCTTGCTTTTTGAAGGGTGGGTTGCATTTAGTCAATGGTACCATTTAGAGATATATACACTGCCTGTCCAAAAAAAAGTTGCCACTTTCAGCTGGCAATAAGTAATTTAACCCAAACTGGTGCGATGAGTTCATTTCTTAAACAACCATGTCGAAAGACACATCTCGTGGTTGTGGAAAAGATGTTAGTCTGTTTGAGAAGGGTCAAATCATTGGTATGCATCAAGCAGAGAAAACATCTAAGGAGATTGCAGAAACTACTAAAATTGGGTTAAGAACTGTCCAACGCATTATTAAAAACTGGAAGGATAGTGGGGACCCATAGTATTCGAGGAAGAAATGTGGCGGGGGAAAAATCCTGAATGATCGTGATCGGCGATCACTTAAACGTTTGGTGAAATCAAATCAAAGAAAAACAACAGTAGAACTCAGGGCTATGTTTAATAGTGAAATTAAGAGCATTTCCACATGCACAATGTGAAGGGAACTCAAGGGATTGGGACTGAACAGCAGTGTAGCCATAAGAAACCCACTAATCAGTGAGGCAAACCAGAAAAAAAGGCTTCAATTTGCTAGGGAGCATAAAGATTGGACTCTGGAGCAATGGAAGAAGGTCCTGTGGTCTGATGTGTCCAGATTTACCCTGTTCCAGAGTGATGGGCGCATCAGGGTAAGAAGAGAGGCCGATGAAGTGATGCACCCATCATGCCTAGTGCCCACTGTACAAGCCTGCGGGGGCAGTGCTATGATCTGGGGTTGCTGCAGTTGGTCAGGTCTAGGTTCAGCAACAGTATGTGCTTCAAGAATGAGGTCAACTGACTACCTGAACATACTGAATGACCAGGTTTTTCCATCAATGGATTTTTTCTTCCCTGATAGCACAGGCATATTCCAAGATGACAATGCAAGGATTCATCGGGCTCAAATTGTGAAAGAGTGGTTCAGGGAGCATGATACATCATTTTCACACATGGATTGGCCACCACAGAGTCCAGAATTTAACCCCATTGAGAATCTTTGGGATGTGCTGGAGAAGGCTTTGCTCAGCAGTCAGACTCTACCATCATCAATGCAAGATCTTGAGGAAAAATTAATGCAACACTGGATGGAAATAAATCTTGTGACGTTGCAGAAGCTTATCGAAACAACGCCACAGCGAATGTGTGCCATAATCAAAGCTAAAGGCTTTCTTTTGGTGGCGACTTTTTTTTTGGACAGTCAGTGTATAATGTATTGAAAGAACTCCGGGGGGAGGGGGTTGGTGAAATTTCTTGGGGTTTGTTTATTTTCCATTCATCATGCTGTATAAATAATATTGTGTGTCAACAGTCTGTGGGTCAGTACGATTATAGCGATATCAAATTTATATTGTTTTCCTTATGTTTTACTACTTTTGCACAATTTGTACTTTGAGACCCATAACCTTTTTTTTTTTCCATTTATAGAGCTGCTTGGACTTTTTTGTGATAGCTTAATGTTTTCATTGAGACTATTTTCAGGTATATGCAATTTTTTATCACCTTTTCTTTTAAAGCGTTTCAACGTGTGGGTTAAAAAATCTCAAAATGATCTGTAGTTTTTTTTACTGGTTTATATAATAAAGAATGTTTTATTATATGTTTTATCCTTTTTTATATTTTTAAACATTTTCATTTCACTTTTAACATTTTTTTAGTCCCACTACGGGTCTTGAACATGTGTGAGTCTAAATGCTGACATAATACACTACAATTCTTCTAATAGGTGCTCTGAGATGGCAAACCACGTGGTCTTCATGACAACACATCAACACCCAAGACCATGTTGCTGCAAGGCCAACACCCAAAGATTGTGCTGCAAAAGGCCAAAATAGAGGCAAATCCATCTCTCTTTCCAACCATTTAGATGCTGCAGTCAGCATTGACAGTGGCATGTAAGGAGTTTAATTGGCCAGGATGGGAGATAATGCTGGTCCCGGCCATTATAAAAGGCTGACAGTTGTATGTTACTGCCATCACTTGCAAGTTATGGCGCAGCTACAGCTGCTCTTTCCGTGCTCTCACTATGACATACATTTATTTCAGTTCATGGGAAACAGTTAAGATCATTTTCTGGCTTTCTGGAAATAGTTTAACCATTGTGTAATGACAAATTCTGCAATGTTTTCGCACAGTGGCGCACACGATATGTATAAAAGATATATAAATCTTTAGGCTACATTCACACAACCGTATGTGTTTTGCGGTTTACAAATTGCGGATCTGCAAAAAATATGGTTAATGTCCATGTTGCATCAGTTTTTTTGTGGATCCATTGTAACAATGCCTATCCTTGTCCACAAATTGGACAAGAATAGAACATATTCTATCCTTTTTGTGGGGCTTCGGAATGGACATACTGATGCTGACAGCACATGATGTGATGTCCGCATTTTTTGGGGACTCATTTAAATGAATGGGTTCGCATCCTATGCGCAAAAAAAAAAACGGAACGGACACGGAAACAATATACGTTTGTGTGTATGAGGCCTTAGACACTTTCACACCAATTTTTTGTGTCAAATGCCATTCCCCTTTTTCTAGATCCTTTTCAAAATTGTCTAGTGAGGCTTAAAAAATGTCTAAAACATGTTCAGCGAGCCCCTGAGGAGCCGCTGCGGAGGATGGAAGTGGTATAGGCCCTTATGAGGTACTGTTATGCTGTGTCACAGTGTACTCCCTCAGGCTGTCACTCCCTGGGGTTTAGTGTAGCGAGTAAGTCATGTGAAGGAACCAGGTAAAGATTATAGAACAAAGCACGTGTTTCTTTATTGAGTGCAACGACAACTAGCAGCACATTCAGCAGCAATTCGTACAAAGTGCAATTTTTCCTCACAGATAATTGGGTATGGTGGCTTGCAATGTAGCAGAAGATGACACAGAAGTTTGCTAGCTGAAATCTCTCCTGATTTCCTTCCCTTACGGCTGTACTCTGGCACCTGTGGCTGTATGTGTCCACTGTATGATCCAGGCTTCCAGCTATGCCTGTCCTGAACTGTGGTGGTGTTGTCTTAACATGTTTCCCCTCACCTTGCAGTGGAGTCTGTACACCTTGATTGCTTGATCACTCCGCTGACACTGACGAAAATACTCAGTAATTTACATATCTTCTGTAGCCTAGGACCCTGCAGGCTCTCTGGAGTAGTGGTCCTTACAGATGAGTACACTTTGTGGTCCTCATGGCCTGGAGTGGGAGCTGGATCGCATGCCCCCTCACTCTCTTACATACTCTTACTTCTAAAAAGCTCTTCCCCTCCCTTGGTTGGAAGTCGGAGCAGCCCACTCCAACCAAGAGGAGAGGAATGGGATGGTAAGCCCCATTCCTGTTGCCAACTATACCCCATCTGCTGGTGTACAAAGTGTATAGCATGAAATCTGATATAAAAATATTACAAAAATCAATACATTACAAACCATTGCAGTTACCCCCAGGTCTGGGGTAATGTACACTTAATATATTTGGAGCATGCCATGTACATGGTCTTTGGCACAATTTTTGTCAGACTTCTGGAACATTTTGCTTACTAAATATTCCCAACGTTCCTCATCATTTTTAATATCTCTGGTTACTGTCATTGAATGGGAAGACTCTTGTTTACAATTCAGAGTAATACAATTTGTGCAGACATAAACATTCAGATTGTTCTTCCCATAAAGCTAATATCCACCTTTCAAATACTTCTTAGCAGTTTACGTATGAACAAGGTTGAGTCATTTGTAAATTTGTTGCTTTAGTTGTCACCACTTATTTCTGAAGTGCAGACGGTGTTATGATCCAGAGCTACATTCACAATTCTGATGGTTGGCAACAGTCATCACACTTGGCAAATGACAAATGACAAACTTTAGTTCTCCTACATCAGATAGCTGTACAGTGACTTATGACAAGATGGTGGTTCCACCTATGCAAACCACAAGAGCAAGCTCTGAACAGATATCAAGGAGTTCAGCTTTGAAGCATAGAATGTTAAATGATACTTTAGACTATTAAAAAAAATGCAACTTAACCACTTAAGGACCACAGGTTTATACCCCCCTAAAGACCAGGCCCTTTTTTACAAATCGGCACTACACTACTTTCACCGTTTATTGCTCGGTCATGCAACTTACCACCCAAATGAATTTTACCTCCTTTTCTTCTCACTAATAGAGCTTTTATTTGGTGGTATTTCATTGCTGCTGACATTTTTACTTTTTTTGTTATTAATCGAAATTTAACGATTTTTTTTGCAAAAAAATGACATTTTTCACTTTCAGTTGTAAAATTTTGCAAAAAAAACGAGATCCATATAGAAATTTTGCTCTAAATTTATAGTTCTACATGTCTTTGATAAAAAAAAAATGTTTGGGTAAAAAAAAAATGGTTTGGGTAAAAGTTATAGCGTTTACAAACTATGGTACAAAAATGTGAATTTCCGCTTTTTGAAGCAGCTCTGACTTTCTGAGCACCTGTCACGTTTCCTGAGGTTCTACAATGGCCAGACAGTACAAACACCCCACAAATGACCCCATTTCGGAAAGTACACACCCTAAGGTATTCGCTGATGGGCATAGTGAGTTCATAGAACTTTTTATTTTTTGTCACAAGTTAGCGGAAAATGATGATTTCTTTTTTTTTTTTTTTTTTTCTTACAAAGGCTCATATTCCACTAACTTGTGACAAAAAATAAAAACTTCTATGAACTCACTATGCCCATCACGAAATACCTTGGGGTCTCTTCTTTCCAAAATGGGGTCACTTGTGGGGTAGTTATACTGCCCTGGCATTCTAGGGGCCCAAATGTGTGGTAAGGAGTTTGAAATCAAATTCTGTAAAAAATGACCTGTGAAATCCGAAAGGTGCTCTTTGGAATATGGGCCCCTTTGCCCACCTAGGCTGCAAAAAAGTGTCACACATCTGGTATCTCTGTATTCAGGAGAAGTTGAGGAATGTGTTTTGGGGTGTCTTTTTACATATACCCATGCTGGGTGGGATAAATATCTTGGTCAAATGCCAACTTTGTATAAAAAAATGGGAAAAGTTGTCTTTTGCCAAGATATTTCTCTCACCCAGCATGGGTATATGTAAAATGACACCCCAAAACACATTCCCCACCTTCTCCTGAGTATGGCAATACCAGATGTGTGACACTTTTTTGCAGCCTAGGTGGGCAAAGGGGCCCATATTCGAAAGAGCACCTTTCGGATTTCACAGGTCATTTTTTACAGAATTTGATTTCAAACTCCTTACCACACATTCGGGCCCCTAGAATGCCAGGGCAGTATAACTACCCCACAAGTGACCCCATTTTGGAAAGAAGACACCCCAAGGTATTCCGTGAGGGGCATGGCAAGTTCCTAGAATTTTTTATTTTTTGTCACAAGTTAGTGGAAAATGATGATTTTTTTTTTTTTTTTTTTTTTTCATACAAAGTCTCATATTCCACTAACTTGTGACAAAAAATAAAAACTTCCATGAACTCACTATGCCCATCAGCGAATACCTTGGGGTCTCTTCTTTCCAAAATGGGGTCACTTGTGGGGTAGTTATACTGCCCTGGCATTCTAGGGGCCCGAATGTGTGGTAAGGAATTTGAAATCAAATTCTGCAAAAAATGACCAGTGAAATCCGAAAGGTGCTCTTTGGAATATGGGCCCCTTTGCCCACCTAGGCTGCAAAAACGTGTCACACATCTGGTATCTCTGTATTCAGGAGAAGTTGGGGAATGTGTTTTGGGGTGTATTTTTACATATACCCATGCTGGGTGAGATAAATATCTTGGTCAAATGCCAACTTTGTATAAAAAAATGGGAAAAGTTGTCTTTTGCCAAGATATTTCTCTCACCCAGCATGGGTATATGTAAAATGACACCCCAAAACACATTCCCCACCTTCTCCTGAGTACGGGGATACCAGATGTGTGACACGTTTTTGCAGCCTAGGTGGGCAAAGGGGCCCATATTCCAAAGAGCACCTTTCGGATTTCACAGGTCATTTTTTACAGAATTTGATTTCAAACTCCTTACCACACATTTGGGCCCCTAGAATGCCAGGGCAGTATAACTACCCCACAAGTGACCCCATTTTGGAAAGAAGAGACCCCAAGGTATTCGCTGATGGGCAAAGTGAGTTCATGGAAGTTTTTATTTTTTGTCACAAGTTAGTGGAATATGAGACTTTGTATGAAAAAAAAAAAAAAAAAAAAATCAGCATTTTCCACTAACTTGTGACAAAAAATAAAAAATTCTAGGAACTCGCCATGCCCCTCACGGAATACCTTGGGGTGTCTTCTTTCCAAAATGGGGTCACTTGTTGGGTAGTTATACTGCCCTGGCATTTTCCAGGGGCCCTAATGTGTGGTAAGTAGGTAAATGATCTGTGAAATCCTAAAGGTGCTCTTTGGAATGTGGGCCCCTTTGCCCACCTAGGCTGCAAAAAAGTGTCACACATGTGGTATCGCCGTATTCAGGAGAAGTTGGGGAATGTGTTTTGGGGTGTCATTTTACATATACCCATGCTGGGTGAGAGAAATATCTTGGCAAAAGACAACTTTTCCCATTTTTTTATACAAAGTTGGCATTTGACCAAGATATTTCTCTCACCCAGCATGGGTATATGTAAAATGACACCCCAAAACACATTCCCCAACTTCTCCTGAGTACGGCGATACCAGATGTGTGACACTTTTTTGCAGCCTAGATGCGCAAAGGTGCCTAAATTCCTTTTAGGAGGGCATTTTTAGACATTTGGATACCAGACTTCTTCTCACACTTTGGGGCCCCTAGAATGCCAGGGCAGTATAAATACCCCACATGTGACCCCATTTTGGAAAGAAGACACCCCAAGGTATTCAATGAGGGGCATGGCGAGTTCATAGAAAAAAAATTTTTTTGGCACAAGTTAGCGGAAATTGATATTTTTAATTTTTTTCTCACAAAGTCTCCCTTTCCGCTAACTTGGGACAAAAATTTCAATCTTTCATGGACTCAATATGCCCCTCACGGAATACCTGGGGGTGTCTTCTTTCCGAAATGGGGTCACATGTGGGGTATTTATACTGCCCTGGCATTCTAGGGGCCCTAAAGCGTGAGAAGAAGTCTGGAATATAAATGTCTAAAAAATTTTACGCATTTGGTTTCCGTGAGGGGTATGGGGAGTTCATGTGAGATTTTATTTTTTGACACAAGTTAGTGGAATATGAGACTTTGTAAGAAAAAAAAAAAAAATAATTCCGCTAACTTGGGCCAAAAAAATGTCTGAATGGAGCCTTACAGAGGGGTGATCAATGACAGGGGGGGTGATCAATGACAGGGGGGGTGATCAATGACAGGGGGGTGATCAATGACAGGGGGGTGATCAGGGAGTCTATATGGGGTGATCACCACAGTCATTGATCATGCCCCTGTAAGGCTTCATTCAGACGTCCGTATGCGTTTTGCGGATCCGATCCATCTATCAGTGCATCCGTAAAAATCATGCGGACATCTGAATGGAGCTTTACAGGGGGGTAATCAATGACAGGGGGGTGATCAGGGAGTCTATATGGGGTGATCACCACAGTCATTGATCATGCCCCTGTAAGGCTTCATTCAGACGTCCGGATGCGTTTTGCGGATCCGATCCATCTATCAGCGGATCCGTAAAAATCATGCGGACGTCTGAATGGAGCTTTACAGGGGGGTAATCAATGACAGGGGGGTGATCAGGGAGTCTATATGGGGTGATCACCACAGTCATTGATCACGCGCCTGTAAGGCTTCATTCAGACGTCCGGATGCGTTTTGCGGATCCGATCCATCTATCAGTGGATCCGTAAAAATCATGCGGACGTCTGAATGGAGCTTTACAGGGGGGTAATCAATGACAGGGGGGTAATCAATGACAGGGGGGTGATCAGGGAGTCTATATGGGGTGATCACCACAGTCATTGATCATGCCCCTGTAAGGCTTCATTCAGACGTCCGGATGCGTTTTGCGGATCCGATCCATCTATCAGCGGATCCGTAAAAATCATGCGGACGTCTGAATGGAGCTTTACAGGGGGGTAATCAATGACAGGGGGGTAATCAATGACAGGGGGGTGATCAGGGAGTCTATATGGGGTGATCACCACAGTCATTGATCACGCCCCTGTAAGGCTTCATTCAGACGTCCGGATGCGTTTTGCGGATCCGATCCATCTATCAGTGCATCCGTAAAAATCATGCGGACATCTGAATGGAGCTTTACAGGGGGGTAATCAATGACAGGGGGGTGATCACCACAGTCATTGATCATGCCCCTGTAAGGCTTCATTCAGACGTCCAGATGCGTTTTGCGGATCCGATCCATCTATCAGTGCATCCGTAAAAATCATGCGGACGTCTGAATGGAGCTTTACAGGGGGGTGATCAGGGAGTCTATATGGGGTGATCACCACAGTCATTGATCATGCCCCTGTAAGGCTTCATTCAGACGTCCGGATGCGTTTTGCGGATCGGATCCATCTATCAGTGCATCCGTAAAAATCATGCGGACGTCTGAATGGAGCTTTACAGGGGGGTGATCAATGACAGGGGTGTAATCAATGACAGGGGGGTGATCAGGGAGTCTATATGGGGTGATCACCACAGTCATTGATCACGCCCCTGTAAGGCTTCATTCAGACGTCCGGATGCGTTTTGCGGATCCGATCCATCTATCAGTGGATCCGTAAAAATCATGCGGACGTCTGAATGGAGCTTTACAGGGGGTTGATCAATGACAGGGGGGTAATCAATGACAGGGGGGTGATCAGGGAGTCTATATGGGGTGATCAGGGGCTAATAAGGGGTTAATAAGTGACGGGGGGGGGGGTGTAGTGTAGTGTAGTGGTGCTTGGTGCTACTTTACTGAGCTACCTGTGTCCTCTGGTGGTCGATCCAAACAAAGGGGACCACCAGAGGACCAGGTAGCAGGTATATTAGACGCTGTTATCAAAACAGCGTCTAATATACCTGTTAGGGGTTAAAAAAAACACATCTCCAGCTTGCCAGCGAACGATCGCCGCTGGCAGGCTGGAGATCAACTCTCTTACCTTACGTTCCTGTGAGCGCGCGCGCCTGTGTGCGCGCGTTCACAGGAAATCTCGGCCATCGCGAGATGACGCCTATTGGCGTTAGTGTGACCTGGGAGCGCCGCAGAAATGACGCCTTTCGGCGTTAGCGTGACGGTAAGTGGTTAAAGGGGTTATCCCATGAATAATGTAAACAATGAACATCAGACATCATATAGTACATGACAACCTCTTTCTAACAAAGCTAGAACCAGCCCTGTGCCTCACATGGATCCAGAGATCTCCACTCATATGGATGACCTATCCTGAGGGTAGGTCTTAATATCATAGCAGTGCACAACCCCTTTAAGGCTACTTTCACACTGGCGTTTTGGTTTCCGTTTGTGAGATCCGTTCAGGGCTCTCACAAGCGGTCCAAAACGGATCAGTTTTGCCCTTAATGCATTCTGAATATATAAGGATCCGCTCAGAATGCATCAGTTTGGCTTCGTTCCGCCTCCATTCCGCTTTGGAGGCGGACACCAAAACGCTGCTTGCAGCGTTTTGGTGTCCGTCTAACGAAACTGAGCCATACGTATCCATCCTGACGCACAATGTGAGTCAATGGGATCAGATCCGTTTTCACTGACACAATATGGCACAATAGAAAACGGATCCGTCTCCCATTGACTTTCAATGGTGTTCAAGACGGATCCGTCTTGGCTATGTTCTGAACAGATGCATGCGGTTGTATTATCTGAACGGATGCGTTTGTGCAGATCCATGACGGATCCACACCAAACGCGAGTGTGAAAGTAGCCTAATGTGAATAAAGGCTACAGGGATCGCTATCCTATACTGTCAGGGTGATAGCATCACAGGGTTTGCTTGCTGAGATCACTTGATGTCAACAAGGTCATAATGTCACTCTGCTCTTCAGCATGACTAAGGAGTCTTACAAGAATCAGCAGAATCTCAGAAAGCTTTTTACGCCTGTAAACATAAAAATGGCAAAAATAGCCCTGTTCTATTCATCATTAGTCATGAAATGTATAATTAAGGGGTTGACTAGTTTAAAAAACCCATTTACAAATACACAATAAGGGTCCATTCAGACATCCATAGGTGTTTTGCGGTCCGCAAATTGCGGACCTGCAAAACACGGACACCGACAATGTGCGTTCAGCATTTTACGGATCGCACATCACCGGCCCTATAATAGAAAATGCCTTTTCTTGTCCGCAGTTGCAGACAAGAATAGGACATGTTCTATTTTTTTCAAGAACGGAATTGCGGAACCGGAAGTGCGGATGCGTGGATGCGGACAGCACATAGTGTGCTGTCCACATCTGTTCCGGCCCCATTGAATATGAGTGAGTCCGCACCCGTTCTGCAAAATTACGTATACGTTCCGGACCCATGTTGCGGACGTGTGAATGGACCCTGAGACCGCTTTCACACAGTCAGTGTTTGGTCAGTGTTCAATCAATGGTTTTCATTAGTGATTGTGATTTAAAACCATGTGCAGGTCAAAAATACAGAAGAGGTGCTACTCTTTTTAATATGCCTTAGCTCTGTTTAGGCTCCGTTTCTGGTTTTGCCTCACAATCACTGATGGAAATAACTGATCAAACACTGATTGTGTGAAAACGGCCTTATATTGATGTCACAGATGGGGAGTGGCATTTTTTTTTTTTGAGGTTTTGTGGTGTTTGGCATCTCTTTCTGACATTTTTGCTGCCTTTCTTAGTCAAAAAACTCTAGCTCCAGATGTTATGCAGAAGTCTATAGAAAATATTAAATGCAGCACGCTCAAGCATTTTTTTTTTAGTAGAGGCATTTCTTGACCCTTCCAG
Organism: Bufo bufo; assembly: GCF_905171765.1. Classification (NCBI taxonomy): domain Eukaryota; kingdom Metazoa; phylum Chordata; class Amphibia; order Anura; family Bufonidae; genus Bufo; species Bufo bufo. Next base: position 81,986,489 of record NC_053393.1, on the reverse strand, counting down.
TTGTGTCAAATGTGTGTGTTTTTTCAATGGCATGTTGTGGGTCTGGCTATTTTTTTCTCAATGCCTGCTGTTTTGTCCCATAGACCTACAGTCGTGGCCAAAAGTTTTGAGAATGACACAAATCTTAGTTTTCACAAAGTTTGCTGCTAAACTGCTTTTAGATCTTTGTTTCAGTTGTTTCTGTGATGTAGTGAAATATAATTACATGCACTTCATACGTTTCAAAGGCTTTTATCGACAATTACATGAAATTTATGCAAAGAGTCAGTATTTGCAGTGTTGGCCCTTCTTTTTCAGGACCTCTGCAATCCGACTGGGCAGGCTCTCAATCAACTTCTGGGCCAATTCCTGACTGATAGCAACCCTTATTTCATAATCACTTCTTGGAGTTTGTCAAAATTAGTGGGGTTTTGTTTGTCCACCCGCCTCTTGAGGATTGACCACAAGTTCTCAATCGGATTAAGATCTGGGGAGTTTCCAGGCCATGGACCCAAAATGTCAACGTTTTGGTCCCCGAGCCACTTAGTTATCACTTTTGCCTTATGGCACGGTGCTCCATCGTGCTGGAAAATGCATTGTTCTTCACCAAACTGTTGTTGGATTGTTGGAAGAAGTTGCTGTTGGAGGGTGTTTTGGTACCATTCTTTATTCATGGCTGTGTTTTTGGGCAAAATTATGAATGAGCCCAATCCCTTGGATGAGAAGCAACCCCACACATGAATGGTCTCAGGATGCTTTACTGTTGGCATGACACAGAACTGATGGCAGCGCTCACCTTTTCTTCTCCGGACAAGCCTTTTTCCAGATGCCCCAAACAATCGGAAAGAGGCTTCATCGGAGAATATGAGTTTGCCCCAGTCCTCAGCAGTCCATTCACCATACTTTCTGCAGAAGATCAATCTGTCCCTGATGTTTTTTTTGGAGAGAAGTGGCTTCTTTGCTGCCCTTCTTGACACCAGGCCATCTTCCAAAAGTCTTCGCTTCACTGTGCGTGCAGATGCGCTCACACCTGCCTGCTGCCATTCCTGAGCAAGCTCGGCACTGGTGGCACTCTGATCCCGCAGCTGAATCCTCTTTAGGAGACGATCCTGGCACTTGCTGGACTTTCTTGGACGCCCTGAAGCCTTCTTAACAAGAATTGAACCTCTTTCCTTAAAGTTCTTGATGATCCTATAAATTGTTGATTGAGGTGCAATCTTAGTAGCCACAATATCCTTGCCTGTGAAGCCATTTTTATGCAACGCAATGATGGCTGCACGCATTTCTTTGCAGGTCACCGTGGTTAACAATGGAAGAGCAATGATTTCAAGCATCACCATCCTTTTAGTCTGCCATTTTAACCGAATCAGCCTGACATAATGATCTCCAGCCTTGTGCTCGTCAACATTCTCACCTGAGTTAACAAGACGATTACTGAACTGATCTCAGCAGGTCCTTTAATGACAGCAATGAAATGCAGTGGAAAGTTTTTTTTGGGATTAAGTTAATTTTCATGGCAAAGAAGGACTATGCAATTCATCTGATCACTCTTCATAACATTCTGGAGTATATGCAAATTGCTATTATAAAAACTTAAGCAGCCACTTTTCCAATTTCCAATATTTATGTAATTCTCAAAACTTTTGGCCACGACTGTACATTGGTTTTCGCCCTGCTTAAAAAAACACAAGTGTCAGTGTGTGTTGCATTTCTTAATGGTGTTTTTTCATGGCTTTTTTGTTTTCTACCAATGTATTTTTGCCGTACTGCTCTACAGAGGAGGTGACATTACAGGGAAGCATATATATTCCTATTAAAATAAAATAAAAACATGCAAAAATTAACATCGAAAAGATAAAAGGTGCTAAAACTCACTAGATGAGACTTAATGGGCCTCAAAATTGTCTATAAATATAAAAAGAATGCTGAAACAGGCTTTTTTTTTTTTTTTATTGGCCCAAAAAAACATAAAATGTAACTGTATGTACAAGCACCAACAGGGAATTCTGAGCAGCTGGGGCATAGAGAGATTGTCTTTCATTCTGTAAGACTACGTGAGAATGCCTAAAAAATGACATAAAAAAGTTGACCTGACAGATTTACTCTCTTTCACGCCATAAATTGGTGGAAATGTATGGCAGCTCATGCCCGGCATGGATTTCAGTTTCTGGTGCAAAGACAGCCAGAAGATGTGTAAACTTTATTGAGAGCCCTGTAACTTTTTAATAAGTTCGGCACACCTTACTTCAGCTGACTTGTGCAGGAAAAGGAGGAGGTGATTTCTTAAAATTGGTGCAAAGTGCAACTGGCTTATTTGCTGTTAGAAACCAATCAGATCTTTTCATTCTCCAAACAGATAGGGGATAAGTATCTGATCGGCGGGGGTCTGACCACTGCCCCCCCCCCCCCCTTCCCTATCGATTACTAGAATAGAGCAGCAGTTTGAATGGAGCTGCTGTTTTATGGAGCCGTCATGTGCAGCAGATTTCAGTCAGTTGTATTCATCTGACTGGGGTTGGTTTGGCTGGAAGCACATGGATTTCCGCAAGCTCCATTCAGGTCAATGGAAATGATTTTCCATTGCAGAAATCTGCCCTCTAACACACCAGCAACACTATACACCAGTGGTCTCCCACCTGTGGTTCCCCAGCTGTTACAAAATAAAAAACTCCCAGTGGCAGGCTGAAAGTTATAGTTTTGTGACAAATTGATGACCACTGCTATACACTATGAGCTGCAGAGTATTTTATTATGTAATCAGCATTGTAACTGAATGAAGCCAGCTATTAAGGATTGCCATGTTGCCAAGCTGGAGGACAAATGGTAAGATGACACTTTAATGTGTGGATGTTTTCTTATTATATCGTTACAGAAAATCGTAAATAGCTAATTGTTTCTTTAGATGAAAAGTGGAATGGCAATGAATTATTGGCACAATAAAATAGTCTATTTAGGTACAATCTAGTCATTAAAAATACAATTTGGCACTAATATATTGTTTGAAGCCTTGCCAGGGTCTGTTGCAGAAATTATGTATGATTACTTCTGCTAAATTTGTTCTCTGTAATAATTAAAAGACTATTTTGCATACTGAAAGAATTGAGTTAATTGATCTCAAACAGTTATTAAGTGATTTACATGCTTATCTTGGACCACCCACCATCACCATACTCGATTCAGTCCTACAGTATGGAGGATGTTTACATGGAGGGTTTCGAGAAGACAATGCCATAGTATAGACAGGAGCAAATTGACATTTCTCAAAGAAGATGCTTCACTGCAATAATATGTACAAGTCATTAAACATAACGATGCATATTTGTTCTCACCATATTCTTAAAAATGTAACTTGTACAACATTTTGGTTGTTTTCATCCCCATACATAGTCATTTTACTGGGTGTCCTGAATGAAGTACATTAAAGCAGAGATGGGCAGAACAGGCAGGCAGCACTTGAGTCCAGTATACAGTATGCAAAAATGCAAGTATCAAGGGATAGATGAGACAAATGCTGGTCAAAGGCTTTGCTAAAGAGACTCTGTCAGCTAATCTTACTATATGTAACCCAAGCCAAGGCAATATAGTGTTGCCTAACACAATAAAAAAAACATACCTTTGTTAGTATTATACAGATTTCTGAACTGCTGAAAAATAACTTAGAATCATATGCAAATGAGGATTCAAAGTGCCCAGCGGGGGAGTGTATAACTGTTATGGGAGCACAGGCACACCTTCTGCCAGAGCCCAAGCCCACGTACTTTAAGAGCCCAAGCCCGCCTCTTTACTTGTTCCCTGTACCTCCGCTTGCACCATCCAGTCCGCCCCTCCAGTGCGACGTCACAATCCTCCTTCAATTCAACCCAGCTTGGCGTATGAGCAGTAAGTAGAATGAGGCAGGTGCCCACTGTACAGTCGATTTCTCCAAGGGACAATGCTGACCAGCCGGACAGAGTTGATCCTCATGTCTATAGACAATCATCCATTTATTGATGCAGATGCAATTGAACAAAGCATTTGGTTTATACTGTACATTGTTTTATGTAAAGAGGCTAATTTAATTTTAATGACTTAAATAACCAAGACAAAATGCCTAAGGAACTAAACAAAATATTAGTTAATTTTGTTTTATACAAACACAATACATTCCAAGAGAACGTGTTTAATACTCTAGGCTAGAGTTCCTCAGCCTATGGATCTCCATACTGTATATTACAAAACTTCAACTCTCGACAGCATGCTGAGAGTTGTAGCTGTGCAACATTTGGAGAGCCTCAGGTTGGAGACCACTATTCTAGGGTCTAGGCAACCTCCACTACTGGTCTGGGATGGGAGAGTGGGTAATGGCCCCTACATCTACAGGCTGCCCACGTGTAAGACGGTCCTGTCAGCTACAACAACATATGCAGTGAAGGCATTACACTAGTTTACTAGTTTCCTTTGCAAATGCAAATTGCCAGGCATGGCACAAACCATCCTAAAAATGCCTCAAATTTGTCATGTTTGGTGCAACTGCCTACTCCACCAAGAAAATAGGCAAAATCACCCAATTTGTCTGGCACGGGGCACTTGATACAATATCCCTTAAAACCAGAGTATAAAAATAAATGCAATTACCCCCATAAGTATATATGCTTATGTAACTTGTGTACCTTTATGTATTGATTAAGATAAAGTCCAGCATCTAGTGTAAGTAATAATAAAATCTTTGGGCTTTATTGAACAACTTCCATAAAATACAGCCTAAAAAACAAATGTGGTATTAATACTTGCACTGGGTGCTGGACCTTTTCTCCCGGTGTTTACTCTGCACATTCGTGCATCAGCAGTTACAGCAAAGTGTCAGTTAGAGCTTTATCTATTGTATGCCAATGTGTAATATTAAAGTGTGTATTATGAGGTTCTACAGCCTCTGAGGTATGTATTATGAAGTTCTTCAGCCTCTAAGGTGTGTATTATGAGGTTATGCAGCCTTTGAGGTATGTATTATAAAGTTCTTCAGCCTCTAAGGTGTCTATCATGAAGTTCTTCAGCCTCTAAGGTGTGTATTATGAGATTCTGCAGCCTCCGAGGAGTGTATTATGAGGTTCTGCAGCTTCTGAGGTGTGTATTATGAAGTTCTGCAGCCTCTGAGGTGTGTATTATGAGGTTCTGCAGCCTTTGAGATGTGTATTATGAGGTTCTTCTGCCTCTGAGGTGTGTATTATGAGGTTCTGGAGCATCTGAGGTGTGTATTATGATGTGATGCATGAGTTTAACAAAGACATTTTTATTTGCATTGATCTAATTAAGGGCATGTCTCAGAGCAATATATCAGGAGAATCCCCCCCGACATAGTGTAACATCTGACCAGAGGCTATTGTATACTTAATTGTATAGGCATATGGTGGGATCCAAAACTAATAGGCTCCTGTTAAAAAAGAAAATGGATACTGTGAAATGTTCCTTGATATATATTATAAATCTGAACATGTCATATATTTGGTTAAATGGACGGCGAGCCTTCAGAATTTGTTATTTTGGCGGGCCTTATGTACCCTTGTCTGATGCTGTCTGTCTCTACACACAGAGAACCGAGTTCTGGGCTCAGAAGTCTTCTGGAACTTTGCAATATACAAGTTGAAGGTAAAATAAGTTTTATTCTATACATGAAGCTTCTTACAAAGACTAAATTAGGTTCACTTTCTACGTGGAAAATAGCAAATTGCTTAACTTAGTGGAACCTGACAGCTCCTCAAAATACCTTAATGCCTAGCAAGACAAAGTTGTAATAAATGAATCTTAACATCCCCCCCCTTGTTCCCAGCTCAGCTTCATCTTCAAATAACACTCAGGAGTGGAAGGTTGAGCTGAATGCGTTTTGATTTTGATAAGCTGGAGGCTGACATTCCAGGTGTGAAATGCATGAATGCTCCTGAATAACATAATAAGAAAAACGCTGTACAAAACCATAACCCGGAAGTCGAAAGAAAAGATTTAAGCCTCTGAACACCTGCTAGACACCTGTTGATGTGCCAACAGTGGTAATTAACTCATTTCCATCTACTTTTAGCTAAACCAAATGTGTTGAAGCCGGAGCCTTATAAAATATATGGCACAACTGTAAGTGCAAGGGGAAAAACTCCTAGTTATGAAGCCTAATTAAAACAGCTAAGTTGGCAGTCACCGGAAAACTTTCTGCCAGTTTCAAGGCTTCATTTCTTGTTTATGTAGTTTTTTTCTTCATTCCTCTCGTTGAAATATAATGAGCTTATTTTGACAGAACAGTAACTTTGATTCTTATCACAAGAAAACTTTCCAAACTAAGGTGATATAAGGTAAAAGAGTCTCTAGAAGGTTGAGTCTTTCATTGTAGATGTATGTCAACAGTATTTTTTTACATTTAGCTTGGACAGTGGGCTCTAAAGGATGTACCTATGAAACTGGCTGACCTGTTGCATGTTTGCCTGGCAGCTGAAGACATCTGTGTCGGTCCCATGTTCATATGTGCCCACATTGATGAGAAGAATGATGTTTTAATATACGCAAATGAGCCTCTAGGAGCAACGGGGGCGTTGCCATTACACCTAGAGGCTCTGATCTCTCTGCAACTGCTGTACAATTTCCACTTTGATTGACAGGGCCAGGCAGTGAAATCAAGATCACACCTGCCTAGCCCTGGTTATGAATAGTCGGGCGGCACTGCGTGAAGGTATGGGTACGCGGTTAGTAAGACGTCACTCCGGATGCTTAAATGAAGGAAGAGACCGGCAGCAATGGGAGCAGGATCTGCTGCTCACATTGCTACCTCTTCTATGAGTGGTGAATAAACACGATATAATTGCAGTACCAAGGAGTGCCGGTCTCTTCCTTCACCTGCCTAGCCCTGTCAAAGTGGAGAAGGCGCAGAAGTTTTTCTCAGCAATGCGGGCACATATGAACATGGGACCAACACAGATGCATTCAGTTGCCAAGCTCACATGTAACAGGTCAGCCATTGTCATAGGTACAAATCTGCTGACAGATGCCCTTTAAATGGTGCTCTGGCTTCATCCCTCTCTGATGTAGGTCACTCTATTATCGTAGATGAATACTTCGGAGTCTGTGTCTAAAGCTTTACCAGTACATACAGATAATAATATACAAGGTGTTGTGAAATAAATTAAGTGGTTAATGAACATCAATTGTGCTAATTGTACCTAATTGTCAAGTATTCTCCATTTTTAAGTTTTATGCTTAAATGTCTTGGACTAATATAACATACATCTATGAAGAGAATAAATTTTAAGTTGAATCAAGAAATATAGTTTGTTTTGTTCTCTTTATTCTCTTGAAGAAAGTTAGTCACTGCAAATAGGGAACTGTTTGGACACCCACATTATGAAATATATACATGGACTTTTGTCATGTCTGGAATGTTTAGATGTATTCTTCCATACCATTATGCTTCTGATTTGTTGCTTTAATAAATGCTTGTGATTGGACATATTAAAATTGATGGGTAAAAAAGGGTTGTTAGACCCACAATGTACAACTAATAAAATTTACTCTATTGGTGTTGCCCGGCAGAAAAAGTGTCAGGGTCTTTGATTCTTAGGTTGACCACATTCCCTGGCTCATGGGGAGAACTTATTAACCAATTTTATTCCCACATAGATGGGAGATGGAGTCCCCTAGTTTGGGACTTGTCCTGAATTGAAGCGACAGTGTAAATATACAAACCACTACTATACTTAAAGCAAGGGACCCTCTCATGTCCCTAAAGCCAACAAAACTAGGAGAAGACTAAATTTCATGACAGTTTACTCTATGTATGTGTAGGTTCCTGCGCCCATCGCAGTGCTTGGGTAGGCTCAGTAGAAGGTACTAGGAAAATTCATGGGATCAACATCTCAGTTCAAAATCAATTAGTTCAGTGCGACTTTTTCCAAAATCTGCAGGCTTCATACATACTCCATTAATTTCCGGTTGTGTTTAGAGATCAATGTACAGTTGAGGACACAGCTTGAGTTCATGTTGGTAACAGAAATTAATATCTTTTAGGGTGGATATATTCCTATGACTTGGAAATGTGAGGGAATGAATCCAAATGGCTTGTAGATGAATAGTGGATAAATTCCCATTCACGTCAGCTGTAAACATTGGGAGCTACAATTAATTCTATGAATATTCAGTCTTTAAAGAGGATTTGTCTCGATGATCAACCCTATTAAACCCGAACAGAAGACTCCTGGCTTTGCTTCTAGTTCAGCAAAGCCAAGCATCTTCTATACTGGGAGAAGACTGACGTCATCGATGTTCGCGCAGTACAGATCTCAGCAAGGAGAGCCTTTTCGGAACAACCACGCATGCGCCGATAAGGCAGATGCAAGAGCGGGATTTCAGAACTTGGCCCTGTCAATCAGAACATGAAGGGGAGTGGTGAAGAGGGAGAAGAGGAGGAGAAGCAATGCTCTGAGGGACTAGGTCGCAATCCGATAACTTGATTTGCATAAAAGTAAAAGAAATAATTATGCCACAACACTCGCACACTTTATTCACCATGATCAATCCCAATTAGCGCTTGTCCTCCTTTAACATCGGGCAGTTTAATAGGATCCTAAGTACTGAAATAATTTATCCATGATAGCCTCATCTAGTGTCCTCTCTTACAAATGTGATCTTACTCACATGCATTTCAGGCCCCATGCACACAACTGTAACCATTTTGTGGTCTGCAAATCGCGGATTCACAAAATATGGATGCGGTTTGTGTGCTGTCTGCATTTTATTTGCTGGCCCATTGTTTTCAATGGGCCTGTGGTCCACATTTTGCAGCCATAGGGGGTTATTTATTAAGACCGGCGTTTTAGACGCTGGTCTTAATACCCATTTTGCTGCCAGTGGAATGCGCCAAATTTATGTAGAGGTGCTGGTCTCTACGTAACTTTGGCGTATCGACCGCCTGTCTAAATCTAGGCTAGCTCCGTTGCTGGCATAGATTTAGACCATTTTCTACGCCTAAAACAGGCGTAAACAAAATGATAAATTAGACGGGCCTGCCCCCTTTATCACCCACGCCACGCCCCCTTTTTTTTAGAGCTGAAGTGAGTGGGTAAAAGTCCCAGATTGCAACACAAAGGTTATTATATGTGACGTATCTGTTTGTAAATGACCCCCATAGTCTTTTTGCAGAACAGACACTTGGATCCGGAAAGCACACGGATGATCTGTGTGCTTGCTGCATCTGTATTTCCACTGACCCATTCCATTAATGTACCAATGGCTCATAGGGTGAGTACGTCAATTCTCAATGCCCTCACTTAGGGGAGGTGGTTTGCTCACCTATTTGTGTTGCACCAGATTGGGCGCAACCACAATGAAGGCCAAATAAAGGTTACTGGTTGGTGCAGCCAAACTTGTCCGATAACCTTTGGGTGGGAGCCAAGCCACCGGTTGGGTAAGTAGTAGTACTAAAGAAATGCTGGAACATAGAAGTCAAGCGAGCAAGAGGACAACACAGGGCGCAGAACCACAGCCAGGGGTTAAATTACTTCCGATTTATTCATAGACGATGTATTTCAGGGTGCATGACCCCTTTATGAAGTCTAAAAAGATAAATATATGTACATCAATATAGAGGGTAAATCTAGGCTAGCTCCCTTGCTGGCATCGATTTAGACTATTTTCTACGCCGAAAACAGGCGTAAAAAAAAAGATAAATGAGACGGGCCTGCCCCCTTTATCACCCACAAAGAACCAAACCAATAACCCCATAAAAAATGAGGAAAACACTCATATAAAATATATGTAGTTAGGATTACATTGTCTATTGTGATCAGTTTTTTTCTGCTCTACATCACAGGTAGGCCACGGTCACTATCTATTTTGGTTGGCAACCATGGCATGTGTGATAAGGTGATATCATGCACACCTGTGGTATGCATTTAGTTACATGTTACTTTGGGTTATTCTACATCTCACCCACCATAGTGTGGTCTAGCACCTTGTTTTTCTGGCACGTTCCCCTGTCAGTACGGTATATGTGAGGATGGGGGTTGTGCGGCTCCGATACACGGGGCGTCCCATCCTCCCATTGCCTTGTGCCTTATGTCATTGTATGTTTACTTTATGTCTTAATAAAACTACATATATTTTATATAAGTGTTTTCCTCATTTTTTATGGGGTTATTGGTTTGGTTCTTTTTGGTTATAGTAATTTATGCTAGACCCCAGTGTATTGCATGGACTTTATCAGAGTTTTTCTTATTGGTTGGTCTAACCCTTTATCACCCGCGCCAATATAGAGGGTATGAATTCATAAAAAATTTAAAAATAATTGAACATGATAAAAATACATAAATACATACATCAGTAAAAAAATAGGTATATAAATGAGCACAGTGAAAAACACACATACTTCCATATGAGGAGATGGAACTCCGTATAAAAAAAATTGAAGGAATAAATAAATGCATAAATGAATAGAATGATAAGAATGCATCCATATAAAACTTATAATGTATATTGCACAGTATATAACATATGACATAAAAAAAGGGATAAAGATTAATAGTTAATCATTGGTGAGTGATAAAAACAATTTCATGACAGAAGGGGATGACCCCCAAGATCTGGTATTGTTTGGTATAAAGTGCTAGTGTAAGTACATATGGCACTATAAGATGCTTGTATGTGAATATAGGAAGAAGATTTATAGCTAATTTTCATGTAAGGGACATTGCCAATTCAGTGTACTATAGTATACACTTGTTCTGTCTGGTTTAGTATTCAAATACACTTTTTGGGCGAACTGTTGGTTAAACTGGAGTAGGGAAGATGTTACCTTGCAGTGAACAGCTGGTCTGGAGGCAGGATCGATGCTGGTCGGCACGTGGAGCGTTCGCTGTAGACACATTGCGCGCTTTAGTGTCGCGAGGAGAAGGTGTGGGCAGCGGCGGATGCCCTGATTGGAGGGAGTTTCGCTGGTGGGGGGTGTTATAGCACACTGGTGTGTTGTGTGCTGAGGCAGGAACGAGGCGGTAAAAGAATGATTGTACTAAAAATAGACTAGTGCTTATGGCAATGACAGAGTGAATTGATGAAGGATAGAAAGAACCATGTGTCACGGATGAAGTAGGGGAGAACACCAAAAGACAACAAGAAGGAAGGGAAAAGACACTAGGCCTCACCGCTAGGGAAGGAAAAGGGTCACCACCTATAAAACCCTGCTCCTGGCCCTAACTCCTATCCGTATGGGCACCTCCCGATGGTAGAGATGCCCATACACAGGAACCTAGAAAACTCTGGTGGCCCTCGGATGCCCTAATGGTAATGACAGAGCAGAGACAACCCGCTCCTTCCCTGGTGAAGGAACCAGCGTCTCGCTGAGGCCTAGCAAACAACAAAGGTGGGGGGGAATACAAAATACAACAAGTGGAACACTTAACTTCTGAGGCTGATGGATGAACAGGACTTCAACTAGAACCACACTGCAGCTCTTCCAAAAACCAAATTAAGCTAAATCTTAACCCCGAACAAACCAGGATGGTAAGGGACACACAACTTAAAGGGAAGTGTCAAAACATGCAAAACAACATGTTGCCACCAGCAACAAACATGCACGGCAAAAGTGTCATGGTCCACTACACCAGACCATGATACAGCAGTGGGACCCTCACCTATAAGACAATGGGGGCATATCCTAGCGATATGCCCCCCATTGTCCATGATGAGACAACCCCTTTAAAGAGGACTTGACACCTATCCTCACATGTCTGTTTTAGTAACTAGTGGCATTCTCCATGCAATAACGATTATGCAGCACTCCTTGTGACATTCCTCTATTATTTCTATTACAAGTTTAGGAATAAATTGGCAACTGGATGCTACCGCTTAGGGGGAGGTGTTCTTGCTCAGTCTGACATTGTCCAATTAGTGGAGCCAGTGGCAGACTGTGCATGGACATACCCCTTCGACAATGGGAATGGTAACACCCAGTTAGCAATTTATTTATAAATGTATTGCAGAAATAATAGAGGAATGGTCTAACACAGGGATCAGCAACCTCCGGCACTCCAGCTGTTCAGAAACTACAACTCCAAGAATCCTCCTTTCACTTCTATGGGAGCTAGAAGAGCAGTAGAGCATGTTTGCATGCTGGGAGTTGTAGTTTCACAGCAGCTGGAGTGCCAAAGGCTGCTGATCCCTGGTCTAACATAAAGTGCTCCCGAATTGTTATAGTATGGGAACAAGTAGCTACTAAAATGTACATGTCAGGAGAGATGACAGATCCACTTTAAGCTGTTTTCAGACACTGAATAAGTAGGGCATGCTAGCAAAAATGAGCTTAAAACCCCCCAAAATTGTGAATGTAGCTCAGTATAAAAATGGGGTGTAAAACATGCTATAAATCAAGATCTGCACAGCATAAGATATACAAAATGTGTATATTTTATTTGCAGAGCTAATAAACTCCCGAACTTTAATCTGATAAGTTTAAAGAACTGTGACATAAGAATTACTGTGACTATTCTAAATATTCGAAATAACAGTTCATAACTAATTCGAAAAGCCTACGATTTTATCCTAGTAATGAAAATCGACGATTATAATATATCAAAATAATGGTGACTCTCGATTAATTCTCACAAATTCTCATGGAATTATCGGTAAATAACATACACAGTGTTATGTTGCCGACAATTTAATATAATTTCTGTGGTGAATCAATCAGAATATGAGATAGGACCTAATTGGTGTCTGACGTGTATATACACTGCTCAAAAAAAAAAAGGGAACACTTAAACAACACAATGTAACTCCAAGTCAATCACACTTCTGTGAAATCAAACTGTCCACTTAGGAAGCAACACTGAGTGACAATCAATTTCACATGCTGTTGTGCAAATGGAATAGACAACAGGTGCAAATTATAGGCAATCAGCAAGACACCCCCAATAAAGGAGTGGTTCTGCAGGTGGTGACCTGACCACTTCTCAGTTCCTATGCTTCCTGGCTGATGTTTTGGTCACTTTTGAATGCTGCCGGTGCTTTCACTCTAGTGGTAGCATGAGATGGAGTCTACAACCCACACAAGTGGCTCAGGTAGTGCAGCTTATCCAGGATGGCACATCAATGCGAGCTGTGGCAAGAAGGTTTGCTGTGTCTGTCAGCGTAGTGTCCAGAGCATGGAGGCGCTACCAGGAGACAAGCCAGTACATCAGGAGACGTGGAGGAGGCCGTAGGAGGGCAACAACCCAGCAGCAGGACCGCTACCTCCGCCTTTGTGCAAGGAGGAACAGGAGGAGCACTGCCAGAGCCCTGCAAAATGACCTCCAGCAGGTCACAAATGTGCATGTGTCTGCTCAAACGGTCAGAAACAGACTCCATGAGGGTGATATGAGGGCCCGACATCCACAGGTGGGGGTTGTGCTTACAGCCCAACACCATGCAGGACGTTTGGCATTTGCCAGAAAACACCAAGATTGGCAAATTTGCCACTGGCGCCCTGTGCTCTTCACAGATGAAAGCAGGTTCACACTGAGCACATGTGACAGACGTGACAGAGTCTGGAGACGCCATGGAGAACATTCTGCTGCCTGCAACATCCTCCAGCATGACCGGTTTGGGATTGGGTCAGTAATGGTGTGGGGTGGCATTTCTTTGGAGGGCCGCACAGCCCTCCATGTGCTCGCCAGAGGTAGCCTGACTGCCATTAGGTACCGAGATGAGATCCTCAGACCCCTTGTGAGACCATATGCTGGTGCGGTTGGCCCTGGGTTCCTCCTAATCCAAGACAATGCTAGACCTCATGTGGCTGGAGTGTGTCAGCAGTTCCTGCAAGACGAAGGCATTGATGCTATGGACTGGCCCGCCCGTTCCCCAGACCTGAATCCAATTGAGCACATCTGGGACATCATGTCTCGCTCTATCCACCAACGTCACGTTGCACCACAGACTGTCCAGGAGTTGGCAGATGCTTTAGTCCAGGTCTGGGAGGAGATCCCTCAGGAGACCGTCCGCCACCTCATCAGGAGCATGCACAGGCGTTGTAGGGAGGTCATACAGGCACGTGGAGGCCACACACACTACTGAGCCTCATTTTGACTTGTTTTAAGGGCATTACATCAAAGTGGGATCAGCCTGTAGTGTGTTTTTCCACTTTAATTTTGAGGGTGACTCCAAATCCAGACCTCCATGGGTTAAAAAATTTGATTTCAATTTTTTTTTTTTATGTGATTTTGTTGTCAGCACATTCAACTATGTAAAGAACAAAGTATTTCAGAAGAATATTTAATTAATTCAGATCTAGGATCTGTTATTTGTGTGTTCCCTTAATTTTTTTGAGCAGTGTATATATATATATATATATATATATATACCCTGAGTGATTTTTTACTGTATCGTCATTTGTGACGTTTTATTCTTATGTTATTTAATTTCAGTACAATCTACGTACCTTGTACGACATTTTAATTATTTTAATGTGATAAATTTACATCAATAAAGTAGTTTGTTTTGAGCAACTTTCCAGATATTGAGTGCCATATCTCCATTATTATACAAATTATTACTCTTCGGTATTTTGGAGTTCGCACTTAGATATAGAGCACCTCTCTATCCTACGGAGTGGTAGAGCCACCCCATTCTGCAAACTTTCAGTTAAATCAAGGTGTTATTATTTTATACATACATTTTTGTGTGTTTTGCTGCATGTGAAGGATGTCTGTTGTGTTGTTTTTTTTCTCTATGAGCAAACCACAAGAGCACGGCTGGTCATTAGAAAATTCCTCAATATGCAGGTTGAGGAATCCAATAGAGAGTCAAAGGGCAGAACCTGCATATCTCTAACAACAATATGTGTTCATCCAGGGCTGTTAAGACACTGACAGCTTTGTCTTTCCTGCCACTGGCCTAAGGGAAGAGAGATGGCAGCTTTTCAAGTTGTTTATGGAGTGATGGATGGACGCTGTCAGGGATCTTCTTGTTAGACTTGAGAACTGACAAAAATAACCTCATCTCATGGGAAAGAGTGACGAGCAGCACAGTCCCTGTCTTCTGCATTCTCAGAGAATCCATGATGGTGCTGAATTTAAATTGAGAAGGGTCTATAAAAGTGGCGGCGATGCTCACTGTTGATACAGAGTGTATTATAGATGAAATACAAAGACCGGCTAAAAAAATCAGGGTGGAACGGACGTCCTAAGTTGTCTGCTGACTTATTATGGAGGGCTTGTTAGGGTTTACAGTTGAGGATTCTAATAGTAAACCTGCAATAGACAAAGTGCGCCAAAGACCAATCATATAAAAAAACTAATTATATTGACTATACGTATATCACATATTAGAAAGAAATAAAAAATGAGACATGCAGTTCACATATAGGATACCATGCTAAGGTCAGTTTTTTTATGCCACAAACAAACAACTTGTGCTACATTCAAACGAAAAATGGCCATTAAAAACTTTTTTCATGGCCATTTGCATCAGTGTGTGCATCCATTTTCTGTCCATTTATCCTGTTTTAATGGCCGTTTTGCATCACTACAAAGTTTTTTTATTTAAATCCTAACCCCTTGCAGTGCCCTCAGTATATATGTTTCCCATAGTAGCCCCCATTGTATATAATGTCCCCTATAGTAGCCCCCATTGAAAATAATGTCCCTGTTGTGTACCGCAGTGTAAATAATGTCCCCATTGAAAATAATGTCCCCTATAGCAGCCCTCATTGTAAATAATATCCACCATTCTGCTGCAGGTAAAAAATAATATTCATCTCATCCATGTGCATGCACGGGGACCCTCGCTCTTCAGCAGAAGGACCTGACTCTCTTAGAGTGGAGACATCAGGTGCTAATTTCTCCAGAGAGGAGTAAGTATTATTTATTATTATTATTTATTTTAACCCCTAAAAGGCCATTTATGCCTAGTGTACCCGTTTTTAACGGTTGAACTCCTGTCTAAACGGCCATTAAAAACTGTCCCATAGTTTACAATGCTGTAAAATGTCTAAAAATAGACAATGTCCTATTTTTTGATGGCCGCTGTTCACTGACTGTTAAAAACACGACCAAGTGATTAGCCCCATAGACTTCAGTTGATTGTAAAAATGACAGTGTAAGGGCCATCTCACAGCCATTGTTCAAGTCCGTATAGCCTTATTATAACTATGCTAAAAAAAGTATACGTGATCTTCAATGATACATAATTAGTAAAGTGCTACTTGCAGTACATAAACTAAAGTATACAAATGGCCAGATGCAGGGCCTGGACGACAGGTAGACAAGAGTAGACGCCCACTTAGGGTGCCATCTCTGAGCTACTTTCCCAATACATCCCCACACACACTCTCCGATCCTCACAAGACCTCCTTCTCTCCTCTCCTCTTATCACCTCTTCCCACAATCGCCTCCAAGATTTCTCCCGTGCTTCCCCCACACTCTGGAATTCGCTACCCCAACATATCAGACTCTCACCTACAGTGGAATCCTTCAAAAGAAACCTGAAAACCCACCTCTTCAGACAGGCCTACAACCAGTGACCCTGCTGCCTCTATACCGCCATGACCAACTTCACCTGTACCTACCAGTGGAGTAACTACCAGGGAAGCAGCTGCCAAGGGGCCCGGCGCCCCGGCAGCGTGTGTGACAGTTTATTTTCAAGTTAGTTAAATATGATCGATTCTTGTCTTAATGTTCAGGGGCCCTTCACAGCAGCAGCGGCGGCGGACCAGGCCCCCTCGCTAATGTGATCTTAATCTTACTGTCTCCTGAAGTCTCCTGATGTGTCTGGGATTTGAACCCACAACCTTCATGTATCAGAGGCAAAGCATTTACCCACACAGCCATAAAGGCTGCCTTGCCACTGATTGAAAAAAATATGAGACTTCTACTGTTGTAGCTGGCTAAGTGTACATCTATACACATGACAGCTGCCCCAACACACCCAGCACTGCTATATCTCTATATATGATAGCTGCCCCAGCACACCCAGCTCTGCTACATCTAATACACATGACAGCTGCACCAGCACACTCAGCTCTACTATATCTCTATACATGACAGCTGCCCCAGCAAACCCAGCTCTGCTACATCTATACACATGACAGCTGCCCAAACACACCCAGCTCTGCTACATCTATACACATGACAGCTGCCCCAGCACACTCAGCTTTGCTATATTTCTATATATCTATCTATCTACTGTATAGAAATACTTAGAGATATATAGATGTAGCAGAGCTGGGTGTGCTGGGGCAGCTGTCATATATAGAGATATAGTAGAGCTGAGTGTGCTGGTGCAGCTGTCATGTGTATTAGTTGTAGCAGTGCTGGGTGTGCTGGGGCAGCTATCATATATAGAGATATAGCAGAGCTGAGTGTGCTGGGACAGCTGTCATATAGAGATATAGCAGTGCTGGGTGTGTTGGGGCAGCTGTCATGTGTATAGATGTACACTTAGCCAGCTATAACAGTAGAAGTCTCATATTTTTTCAGTCATTGGCAAAGCTGCTCTTATGGCTGTGTGGTTAAGTTTGCCTCTGATACAGAAGGTCATGGGTTCGAATCCCAGCAGAAACGTTTCTGAAATACAAGCACTGACTCAATATATGGACATACAGGGCGGGACACAGGAAGAGGCTGCATCGCATCGCTGAAATGGAGGTAAGTAGAAGTGTTTTTTTTTTTAATACCCGACTGTTACTGCCATGGGGGGAGCGGATGGCACCTGATACTGGCACATGGGGGGGGTTGGCACCTGATATTGGCACATGGGGGGAGAGAGGCACCTGATACTGGCACATGGGGGGGATAGGGGTTGGCACCTGATACTGGCACATGGGGGGGGAGAAACACTTGATACTGGCACTTTTTGGGGGGGGGAGGGGGGGAGATGGCACTATGATACTGGGACATGGGGGGGAAGAGAGAGGCACTTGATACTGGCACATGGGGGGGAGGAGAGAGGCACTTGATACTGGCACGTGGGGGGGAGGAGAGAGGCACTTGATACTGGCACATGGGTGGGTTTGGCACTATGATACTAGTTAAAATCAATCAGCAGCACTACAAAAAGTTGGACAGTAGCCCAGGCCTCGCCCAAGAAGAGTCTCATGCAACTAAAAGGGCCATAAAAGGGGATGTTTTAGCGTGAACGGACCATGACCTTTGATGTAACATTATGCACAAAAATCGCGCCAGAATTCAGGCGCAAAATTTTGTTTGCAAAATAAGTTAAGCAATAGCTGCTATAAAACAAGACAAAAATGGGTGGCTATCCATGTACCAGATTTACTATCCAGCATCAAGCACCATGAAAAGGCCTCATGCACAAGACTGCGTTTTCCGGTCATCAAAATGCAGATGTGTAAAACACTGATGATGTTCGTGTGACATCCGCGTTGCGTCCGTTTTTTTTTTTTGCTTACAAATAGAAATGAAGGGTTTGTATGCAGTTTGCAAAAAATGCAGATTAGCCATGGATACAAAATATGTTCATGGGGACTGGAAACCTCCTTAACTTGATTAATTATTAAGCATGAGACTAATTAACACTTTCAATTTGATCAGCCTGAAATAATTAACCCCTTAACTGCAACAAGTAAGAAGATTAACCTTTTACCAGTTCAGGCAGGTCTCATAAATCACAAATACTCACTCCATCAGTCTTATTTTCTTTGCAGTTTCTTATATAAAATATGTGTTTTTATGGAATTTTTTGTGACCTTTTTGGTGTTTTTTTGGAGTTTCATTTTCTGGGTGTTTTTTTCCTTCCAAGTCCTATAAAGAAGTCTATGGGGATTAGGCCAGAAACAATGCCATGCCCAAAGTATGCAGGGGCACATTTAATAAGATGTTTTATTAAGTTGGTCTTTGTTTCCCCTTTGCTCTTCCATTAGATTTGTCTAATTTATGACAAGGCATGTTTATTATCATAATTTAGGCGTCTCTATGGAAGTCCTTGAACTTGGCGACAAAACGACACCATCCCATTTCCAGGTGTAAATGTCCGCCCCCCTCCCTCCCCATTCCCCTTTTCTGGCCCCTGGCATGCCTCCAGCTGCCGAACACAGCATGAAACTGGCTGTGTAACTAAATATTGTAACATGGCCGGTGTCGCACTTACCTGTCTGCGCTCCCGAGGCGAGTCTGGCCGCAGTGTGTCAGCAGTGCTGGTGTCGCTTTAATGCAACAAAAGGAAAATACCACTTTTATGCATTTTTTAACAGATTTTAAAGGATATAGAATGTCATTACTATGTAGACTATATTTCATATACTGTAGTGGTAGATGTTTTTTCTGAATAATTCATTCAGATCAGGGGGCACATTTTACCAGACATTTATGCAACAATTTACAATATTTTGTTTAGCAGTGTTTATTGGTTGAAATCATTTAAAATTCACTGTTAAAAGTGCCAAATCTGTAAACCACACATTACCTCAATTAGGATGACAACAGATTGTCCTTTATTTTTTATGATAAAAAAGTAAAATATAATACTTCACAGTTTTGCATATTTATTCATCTAAACAAGCTACAAAATAATGTGGTGACATCTGTTGCAGTAATATGTACCGCCATCGCTGCCTTTCTCTCCGTACACAGCAAAACTTGGTCAACAAAATATATAATAGAGTTTGCATAAAATTAAGGCCGTCATTTTCAACTAAAAGAACAATCACTATAAAATGTAAAAATAACATATGGATGGTCTTATTTATTACATTATTATGTCTATTTTTTTCTTAAAGCTTTTTCCAGTTATTTGTTCAAAATGCACTGTAGCCACGTGCCTCAGTGATTAAAGCACTAATAACCACAAAAACCTTTATTTCTATAGCGCATGTTGTGTAATGATAGACAACTAAGGGAAGCATTAAATGTGCATAATAGGAAATAATAGAAAACCAACACCAATATGTATTAAAACAAATAGAGGTACAGTTGGTATTTTCCCACAAGAGCTTATAACCTATACAGGAAGGGAGGAACACTATAGGATGAAAGTAAGGATGAGCACATTTCTTGAAATTCTTTTCGTGTCCGATTTGTTGAATTTTTAAAAAAATTAAATCTGTGTCTGAATCGATTCTTTACGAATTGAAGTTGCTATATGGTATATAACACACTCTAGTCTCCTAGGACTCATATTTTTTTAGGCAAAGATGTTATCTATGTTTGTTATTTAAAAAAAATGTTTGCTCTTTGTCTACCCCCTCCATAAGCTGTTGAACGTATCGACAGCAATAGCACATAATGTCAGAGTGACATTGACATAAATAGCTATGGGTAAACACATGATTGAGGGTGCTAACAAACAGCATGTTTAGCACACAGCACCATTGCATGCATTATGCTTTTTTAGATTACAAAGCTTCCAAAAATTGTGTGCAGATGGTGTTTAAACATAGACGATGTTGATCGCAAAAAGACATTGACTTGTTAGGACCAAGCGTTCAAAAATTAGGTCTCAATCGGGGCAGATCCCTGCCCCTGTTTATACATACATGTTTAATGTAAGAAGAAAGAGTCCCTAGTCCTGCACAAGTGGTCAAAAATTATGATTTAATTGAGGAATAATGCATGCTCATATTTATACACACAGAAATGTTAATTGTCAGAAGACAGATTGGCTTGTTCTGCACAAGCATCCAAAAATTATGTGTCAATGGGGGCAGAATGCCTGCCTGTATTTATACATGTACAAGTGTCAGAAGAAAAGAGTGGTTTGTTTTAAAACGAGCCTGGAAAAATTCTTCATTTTGATTGGGAGCAGCAACAGTGCAGCATGGATGTGGAAAGGGCAGGGCAATAGTGGCATGTGATGACAATAATAGTGGCAGCAGTAGCAGCACAGCATGGAACAGACAAGGCAGCAGTACGAAGTTAGCAGATGCAGCTATAGCAGCAGCAGCAGCCATATGGTATGAAACATGATGGTCGGCAGGCAGACAGGACAGTGGCTTGATGGCAGCAGCAGCCATGTTGTACTGAACATGATGGCAGGCAAACAGTACAATGGCATGTTGGCAGCAGCAGCCGTACAGTACGGAACATGAAGATAGGCGGGTAGACAGCACAGTGGTATGATTGCAGTAGCAGCAGCCATGTGGTACAGAACATGATGGCAGGCAGACAGGACAGTGGCTTGATAGCAGCAGCAGCCATGTTGTACTGAACATGATGGCAGGCAAACAGTACAATGGCATGTTGGCAGCAGCAGCCGTACAGTACGGAACATGAAGATAGGCGGGTAGACAGCACAGTGGTATGATTGCAGTAGCAGCAGCCATATGGTACAGAACATGATGATAGGCAAGACAGCAGCAATAGCAAGATGGGGCACCATCAGCAAGGATAGATCTACTTAGCCAGTTGAGTGTGAAAATTCTCACAGCTCCATATCTCGTTCATTTTGACAAAAGTGATGTTTTGAAACATAGAAGAGCATACTGGGCCAGTTTGGGCCACTGTTCCAGATAGGACTGAACCTGGTCATTGAGGCGGTAGATCTGCGGCGTGTGGTGCTTGTGGTAGTGGAAACAGCAGGAGGTGGTGAACTCTGCGGGGGAGGACAGAGAGGGACCTCAGACATGTGGGCTACAGGAGTCTGCTCGCTGGAAAGTGAAGCAAACTGCGTAAAGAGTGTTTCCTAGTAATACAGTAATTTGCAAAATATTCCCCCATTTTGCTTTGATAGCGAGGGTCTAAAAGCATGGCTATCCAGTAACCACTAGACTACATGATGTCAATGATACACCTATCAGTACGTAAGAAAGCAAGCATATAGCTCGCCATTCTGGCCAGAGTACCTGAAGAGCCAGTTCTTTCTGACTCTGCCACCCACTGAGATGATTGGTCGTGGCCGATATCATCATCGTCCTCCTGCTCCTCCACCACCAACTTCTCCTCCTCCTTCTCCTCCAGTGGCAGCTCTTTATGCTCATCCTTTTTCTCTGTGGGACTTTCTACTTGTGGGTCCTCAACAGCTACAGGGCGGAAAGCAAGAAGCTGTTCTTCTTTCGCTGTTGTCCCTTGTTGCATCAATGTGAGGGAGATGAAATTTTTTATGCAACAGTTGTCCCTACTGACAAATGTCATGGTCTCTTCAAGTGGCTTCAGTGTGTGACAGGCATATCTGATGAGCTTCCAGTGCCTAACCTAAAAAAAAAACCATGATCCCTGTTGAGGTGGTCTGGTGCATGACAAAATCATTCACAGTGTTATGTTGCTTGTACAGATGCTCTAGTATGTACAAAGTGGAATTCCAGAGAGTTGAAACGTTGTAGATTAAGGCCTCTTTCACACTTGCGTTGTCCGGATCCGGCGTGTACTCCACTTGCCGGAATTACACTCCGGATCCGGAAAAACGCAAGTGTACTGAAAGCATTTGAAGACGGAACCGTCTTCCAAATGCTTTCAGTGTTACTATGGCACCCAGGACGCTATTAAAGTCCTGGTTGCCATAGTAGGAGCGGGGAGCGGGGGAGCGGTATACTTACAGTCCGTGCGGCTCCCGGGGCACTCCAGAATGACGTCAGAGCGCCCCATGCGCATGGATGACGTGTCCATGCGATCACATGATCCATGCACTTGGGGCGCCCTGACGTCACTCTGGAGCGCCCGGGGAGCTGCACGGACGGTAAGTACACTGCCCCCCCGCTCCCTGCTACACTTTACCATGGCTGCCAGGACTTTAGCGTCCCGGCAGCCATGGTAACAACTCTGAAAAAGCTAAATGTCGGCTCCGGCAATGCGCCGAAACGACGTTTAGCTTAAGGCCGGATCCGGATCAATGCCTTTCAATGGGCATTAATTCCGGATCCGGCCTTACGGCAAGTGTTCCGGATTTTTGGCCGGAGCAAAAAGCGCAGCATGCTGCGGTATTTTCTCCGGCCAAAAAACGTTCCGTTCCGGAACTGAAGACATCCTGATGCATCCTGATGCATCCTGAACGGATTTCTCTCCATTCAGAATGCATTAGGATAATCCTGATCAGGATTCTTCCGGCATAGAGCCCCGACGACGGAACTCTATGCCGGAAGACAAGAACGCAAGTGTGAAAGAGCCCTTAGCAGTATAATGGCAGACCGCTCTGTCACCTGCAAGTCCAGAAACGTGTTCCTTGCCACATAACAATGGTTGAAATGCTAGGATAATCTCCTAGATTTTGCCAGCTCCTTCTGCAAGTCAGTGGATTTTTTAAATAAAAAGAATTGCATGACTAGCTTTATGATGTGCACCATGCAGGGAACATGTGTTATTTCCCCGAAGTTTGGCCACAATGTTCTGGCCATTATCGCTGACCACTCTGCCCAGTTGGAGTTGGCGGAGAGAAAGTCAGCAGGATGTTTGCTGCTTGGTGCACTTTAGCAAGTGATCAGTTGTGTGGGTACGCTCATCTAGCCCGATCAGCTCTAACACAGCATGGCAACGCTTCATTTTACACATGATAGGTGGGAAGCAACAATGCTCTGCCCTGCTGCTGCAGGGGATGGGAGGATGTCCATGGAGTAGCAGGTGGAGGAGGCGGATAAGTGGCTGGTGTGGACTGAGATAAATGTGAAGGTGTCAATAGGACATGGCCTTCTTGCTGTGGTGCTGCCACACATAAAAACATTATTCCAGTGGGCCTTGGCATGTACTGTCCCGTCTCATAATAGCTGCTGCAGGTGTCCACAGTGGTGTGCAGTGCACCTCTCTGCACATTGACAATTTCAAGGAGCGGCCCACGTTCTCCACCACTTGAGAGTACAAAGCAGGGATGGCTTTTTTGGAGAAATAATGCTGGCTAGGTATCTTCCAGCAGGGCTGAGTACACACCATCATCTCCCTAAAAGCAGCAAACTCTACTAAGTGGTACTGTAGAGACTGCACCACAAGCAACTTGGCCAAGTGGGAGTTAAGCCTGTGCACTAGTGGATTGCTAGATGTGTAGAATTGTTTCCTGGTCACGCATTCCGTTATTGATGGCTAACAATGGATTGTAGTAGTAGTAGTAGGAGTGGTCTGAGCAGGAGAAGTAGTAAGTAATGATGATGACAAGGACACTATACTGCATGTGGACGCAGCCTAACTGTCGCAAAGAAGAACAGCTAAAGGAGGACACTCTTGTTGCAGTAACCGTTATCCACTTTTATTTTCCAACCGGATCAGGTGATGCGGCTGCATGTGTTGCAATAGAGCTGTGGTGCCTATGTTTGTGTTTGAATGCCCATAGCTTATTTTAATCCTGCAGATCTTGCACACTGCACTGCTTTTGTCTTTTGTCACTGTGGAGAAAAATTGCCAGAAAGGAGATACTTGCACAATCCGCACAGAGCTAGCGGCAGAGGGAGCTTGGCTTAGATCTGGCACATTATGCTCTAAATTTGCCCAAGTGCCACTGTCACTACCACTGCCCCTACCACTACCACTGTGGCTATGGGTGCCACTACTACCACCAACAACACAGCTATGCATGGTGTTTCTAGCCTTTCCCTGAACCCCCTCCTCATGGCAGTCTAAATACTGACTGTTCTTACACAACTCATCAACAGGAAGACTCTTTTGACTATCTTCTGTAGTGCATGGTGGAGTTTTGTTGCTTCTTCTTAGAAACAAATAAGGCGTCCCAATAGGAGAGGGCAGTGAAGACAGAGAGGATGCAACTCAAAGGCTTCTCTGGAGTTGCAGGGAGAAGGAGCAGGAGGAATTGTCATGGTGCAGTGTGGGTGGTAAACTCCACACCGAACACAGGAGGGAAGGGAATAGGTACTATACCTGGAAACTAGGGAAAGGTGAAAGGTCACCACCTAGTGAATCCTTAAACCAAGCCCTGACTACTATCAGTATCAACAGACCTCGATGGTAGGAATTTTCATACGCAGGAACCTAGAGCCTTATCTGACCCTAAAGGGCCCTGTAAATAGTGTCAGGACAAAAGATTACCTGTTCTTTCCCAGCTGAAGGAAGAGGAGACTCCCTCAGGCCTAATACCAAAAGATAGGGGAATACAACAAACTAGAAATTGGAAAAAGGCACTTAACTCTGAAGTACGCGGACAAGCAGGAACTCAGTGGAGAACCAAACACCAGCACTTCCACAACCAGAAATGAGATATCAACCACATAGCATGATGGGTGAGACCAGACTAAATAGAGGAGTTGGAATGACCACTTAAACTACACCTGAAACAAGAGGTGTGGTCATAACCAGCAACAACACAGAAACAAGTGAAACCAGAGGCTGTCAGATCACATGCCATGCAGCCAGTCTCTTAGATCTTCTGACCACTGTCACAGGAGAGACCATGACAGGAATGCTGTAACCTCTGGCTCCAAGGCATGGTCTCAGACTCAGAAGTCTCAGAAGATCTCTGTGACTGAGAGGAGGAATAAGCCATCCAGTCCACAATTATATCCACTTTGTCCTCAATAAAAATTGTGTGCTTTCAGAAGCCATAGAGAACTGTGGCCTACTACTATCATTACTACTACATGGATGGCTGATGCTGCTACCCACATTCTGATTCTGGGAGGGCAATGGTCTTTTCTTTTGCACTCTTCCATTTTCCAGACATTTTATTATGATGCCTGTAAAAAAAAAGTCACAGGTGCATGTTCAGAAGTGGACTTGTCAACATATTGTACCATCCTTATCTGTTTCCAATTCTCAAAAATAAGGTTTTCATTTTATGCAAATTAGCCTTTTGGTGCAATGAGGGTGTTGCTGTTATATTTCGTTGCATGCTAGACTTTGCTCATTTTCCTTGTTGGCTGCTCCCCTTACCACCGCTTTGACTGATAGAGCCAGGCAGTGAAGACATACTCACTCCTGGCCCTGAAGTCTCACAGAAGTGTGTCTGGCACGTGTGCAGTATATGGCTGGAGATCGCCGGGCAGATGTGCAGTCAGATTCCATCTGCCTAGCTATCTCAAGCTATGTACTGCACATGTTCTGAACAAGCTGCTGCAAGACTTCTGAGCCAGGTGTGAGTACATCTACACTTTCTGGCCCTGTCAGTCAAAGCAGCAAGGAAAATGAGTTGAGTCTTGGGTGCAATGGCAACACCCTTGTTGCACCAAGAGGCTCATTTGCATAAAATTAAAAGCCTTATTTACCATAATTGGGGGCACTGAAATGGATGGCACAAAGAGCATTACAATATGAACATCTGAACATGCAGCTGGTTTTAGTTACAAGCATGTAGTGACAGATTCCCTTTAGACCAGGTATGCTCAACATGTGGCCCTCCAGCTGTTGTAAAACTACTGTACAACTCCCACAATGCCCTGCTGTAGGAGGATAGCTGTAGGCTGTTCGGGCATGCTGGGAGTTGTAGTTTTGCAACAGCTGGAGAAACATAGAAACATAGAATGTGTTGGCAGATAAGAACGATTTGGCCCATCTAGTCTGCCCAATATACTGAATACTATGAATAGCCCTTGGCCCTATCCTATATGAAGGATGGCCTTATGCCTATCCCATGCATGCTTAAACTCCTTCATTGTATTTGCAGCTACCACTTCTGCAGGAAGGCTATTCCATGCATCCACTACTCTCTCAGTAAAGTAATACTTCCTAATATTACTTTTAAACCTTTGCCCCTCTAATTGGAGGGCCGCAGGTTGAGCATGCCTGCTTTAGACCAAGTCCAGCAGAACTATGAGGTCTGGGTGTTTCAGCTTTGAAAATACTGTATAATGTGAGGAATTTATAGCTGAGTGAAACTTGGTCCTTAGTCTTATTCAAATCCAGGTCTCGAGTGCTGCCTACTATATATGCATCTATGCAAATACAGGAGTAAAAGCAAGTTTCTATTGGTTCTAAAATGTTACAGAGTGAAGGGCAGCTCTGGAGCACAAACCGCTGTTCTAACAAGTGAAACAATGTGCAGAAGAGAAACAGTCATTAGCTTGTGTAAATTAGGGTAAGTATGCACTTTCATAACAAGCACTTATGCACTGATACCTGTTTCAGCTTCACTTTGCTCGTTTATGTCCCACAAGGAGTTTTTGTTATTTCTCTTCCATGTTAGAATATTCTGTTATGGCTCCTACTTGTATCATTTTTTTTTTCAGCTCAGTTACCAACAGTTTCTCATCGCATTGGAAATCCATTATGCACAACTCTAAGTAGTTCTGATCTCATAATTTCCACATTGCAGTAAAGTGCATTATAATTATCGCCTCAATCAAAAGAACATATTTAGCAAGTAAATTTAGGCTCAAGTAGATTTTCCTATTTTTATACGCTGAGTGTAGAACGCTTACTCCAGCCAGCTCCTGTGTGCCAAGGAATAATTTGTCATTGCTAAAAGTTCCATTTGATAGAGAGAAATATTTTTACTGAACAATCATCCTACTGATGTACTGAAAAACAAGTCCTCCACCATAAGGAGAGCGATTTCATCATTAAACTGAAAAACAAAAATTAAGATTTACCCGTAGAACAGTTGTCATTTTAACGATGCAGCCAGCAGCGTCTTTCAGGGGAGCAGTGTATTTAATTCAGCCTCAAAGGTATAAATAAATGCAGCTTAACTAAAATGATTGTATTTCATAATTTTATACTTAGAAATATGTACACTAGTAATTATGATGTCAATTTGAATGCTTAGATTTTATACTGTTCCCACAAGCCATCATAGACTGTGATTTCTTCTGACCTCATCATTATATGGTTCTTTCTACTGTAGTTTCCTCGAGATCTTTACATCATATGAAAATAATTAAAGATGAATTCCCCTGGCGCTTCCTTGCTCCTATTCACACGCTTGGTTGCAGGTGTCGCAGCGGAACCGCACTAACCGCTGCAAAATAGTAAACTGCAGATTAGTATATATATGACACCGTGCTCCCCTAGCTCCTACCAGCCTACGATAACACAGTGGAGGCGTCACAGACACTTCTGCCAATATGTAACAAACAACAGCAGTTACCTGTTAAGTAGCGCTTGCTCCGTGACTGATCCTTCCTTCTTCGTGAAATCTAACGTACTGCTGAGTGGTGAGCTAAGGTAACTAGATTGTGGCTCTCGCCCCGGCCGGTGGCGCAATGCCGTTTGTATAAATCTTACCTCGCGCTTGTCTCAAGTGGATAGTGACGTCACTATGCAGACTACGGTGAGTAGTGGGTACCAGAATTCCTATCTACGCGCTTCGGACAGTACGCTGTCCTTCGTCAGGAAAAGGAATACGGTAGTGCTACCTGATATTTATACACTCCTCTCTTTAACCTTAACCCTTTCACTTCTGTGTACAAATGAACCTTCCTACTCGTTATCTTTTGTTCCGGAGTGCACACTACCTGCATAACAGTTCATTATTCAAATGCAAATAGCTCGATCTCAGAGTTCAACCCTCCAGGTGTTAATGTGTCCATGTTAAAAATCCACTTAGTTTCTGCTCTTGACAAGCTTTTGATTAAATCCCCCCCCTCTTGATCCTAGTCTGATCAATTCAATCCCACAGAAGGTTGAGCCATCAAATCTCCCCTCATGTTTTTCTTTATAATGCCTCGACAGTGGGTGCCCCTCAAATTTTTTCTTTATATTATATATATGTTCCCCCACTCTTTTCTTTATGTCTCTTGGTCCGACCTATATATATCTTGTTACAGGGACATGTAATCGCATATATTGCCCCCCAGCTGCTACGTGTGATGAAACCTCTAATATCTTCTTTGTATGCGCCATCATTATTTGCTATGCTAGTTTGTATTTTGTTATTAGATTTATTGCACCCTACGCATCTCCTGCATGGGAAGAATCAATTTTGTTGATCTAGAACCCCCATAGTGTGTTACAGTTTTTTTATTTGCACTTTTATTTTTATTATCTACAAACCGGATTCCAAAAAAGTTGGGACACTAAACAAATTGTGAATAAAAACCAATTAACACTAATTAGGTCAATTGGCAACATGATTGGGTATAAAAAAAGCTTCTCAGAGTGGCAGTGTCTCTCAGAAGCCAAGATGGGTAGAGGATCACCAATTCCCACAATGTTGCGCAGAAAGATAGTGGAGCAATATCAGAAAGGTGTTACCCAGCGAAAAATTGCAAAGACTTTGCATCTATCATCATCAACTGTGCATAACATCATCCGAAGATTCAGAGAATCTGGAACAATCTCTGTGCGTAAGGGTCAAGGCCGTAAAACCATACTGGATGCCCGTGATCTCCGGGCCCTTAAACGACACTGCAACACAAACAGGAATGCTACTGTAAAGGAAATCACAGAATGGGCTCAGGAATACTTCCAGAAACCATTGTCAGTGAACACAATCCACCGTGCCATCCGCCGTTGCCAGCTGAAACTCTACAGTGCAAAGAAGAAGCCATTTCTAAGCAAGATCCACAAGCTCAGGCGTTTTCACTGGGCCAGGGATCATTTAAAATGGAGTGTGGCAAAATGGAAGACTGTCCTGTGGTCAGACGAGTCACGATTCGAAGTTCTTTTTGGAAATCTGGGACGCCATGTCATCCGGACCAAAGAGGACAAGGACAACCCAAGTTGTTATCAACGCTCAGTTCAGAAGCCTGCATCTCTGATGGTATGGGGTTGCATGAGTGCGTGTGGCATGGGCAGCTTGCATGTCTGGAAAGGCACCATCAATGCAGAAAAATATATTCAGGTTCTAGAACAACATATGCTCCCATCCAGACGTCATCTCTTTCAGGGAAGACCCTGCATTTTTCAACAAGATAATGCCAGACCACATTCTGCATCAATCACAACATCATGGCTGCGTAGGAGAAGGATCCGGGTACTGAAATGGCCAGTCTGCAGTCCAGATCTTTCACCTATAGAGAACATTTGGCGCATCATAAAGAGGAAGGTGCAACAAAGAAGGCCCAAGACGATTGAACAGTTAGAGGCCTGTATTAGACAAGAATGGGAGAGCATTCCTATTTCTAAACTTGAGAAACTGGTCTCCTCGGTCCCCAGACGTCTGTTGAGTGTTGTAAGCAGAAGGGGAGATGCCACACAGTGGTGAAAATGGCCTTGTCCCAACTTTTTGGGGATTTGTTGACACCATGAAATTCTGATTCAACATACTTTTCCCTTAAAATGGTACATTTTCTCAGTTTAAACTTTTGTTCTGTGATTTATGTTCTATTCTGAATAAAATATTAGAAGTTGGCACCTCCACATCATTGCATTCAGTTTTTATTCACGATTTGTATAGTGTCCCAACTTTTTTGGAATCCGGTTTGTACTTGTTTGGTGATGCAGCTATTGGTAGATGCTATCATGTTGCCAAAATGTTTTGCTTTCCGGTAAATAAACCTAGGCTCTTTTGGAATAAGTTCCCCCACCACCTTGTCTTCCCTCAAGATGTTCCAGTTTTTTTCACAATTTTCAAAAAAATATTTACCTGGCCATTATATTGTAAAATGAGGGGTGGAGTTCTTATTTCTTCTTCTTCTAATTTTAATTTCTCCTTCCCTTTTAATAATGTTTGTCTGTTCATTTGTCCAACCTCTTTCTTTTGTATTATCAATTTCGCTACATTATATTCCTTTGCCTCGAATTTGTTCTGCATGGCTACAGCCTCCCGCTCATATTCCTCTGATTTAGTATAATTTCTTTTGATACGCAGAAATTGACTCTTCGGTATATTCCGTGGAAGGTGGCAACTTTCTTTGGAGATAAAGCTATTTTCATCCGTAGGCTTGTTAAAAGTTTTTGTACATATTTTATTGTCCTCTATAAAAACAGTTAAATCTGAAAAATGTATTTCGTTTCTACTAGAAGCCAATGTGAACTCTAAATAAAAAATCATTTTTATTAATATCATTAAAAAACTCCTGTAGCTTATCTTCCCCTCCCTTCCATATAAAAATCACGTTGTCTATAAAACGCCGCCAGAGGACGAGGTTCGCCCAGAGCTCGCCCGTAGGGTGTATGGCTAGGTGTTTCGACCACCCCACGTATAAATTTGCGAACCCCGGTGTGAACCTCGTCCCCATCGCGGTCCCCCACGTCTGGGGCAAGCGCTACTTAATAGGTAACTGCTGTTGTTTGTTACATATTGGCAGAAGTGTCTGTGACGCCTCCACTGTGTTATAGTAGGCTGGTAGGAGCTAGGGGGAGCGCGGTGTCATATATATATAGTAATATGAAAATAATTGTCGGGATACATTGCTAATGGGCAGTTTAAACTTGTATGTAACTATGCAGGGAAAAGTAGTTTCGCGAAGGTTTCTGTCCACACAAATCACAACAAATGCTGACAAAACCCATGACTTACCTGTATGCTACTATGGCTTTTCATTTGCAGCCATTGTACTGTGCACACCAGCAATGATGTTCAATGATGGTTCATGCTTCCACTGCTCCATGGATTCTGGCCTCAGTTACTTTTGGTGTGAATATGTGCTGGTATCTCCTCTCAGTCTGGTATTGCATGAGTTAATGTTCCTTGGTCTTGTGTCTGCATCTGTTTTCGAAATGTATTTTTCTGCGACTGTTGCGTCGCAGTCGCAGCATGTCGCATGTCGCAGTGAGACACCATAGACTATCATTATAAAAATTGTTGCGCGACATTGGTGCGACAAAATGTTGCACGACAAATGTTGCAGTGTAGTTGGGCCCTATGTGTCGTGCGACTTATTGTCGCATGACACATGTCGTCGTGTAGACCTAGCCTAAGTCTGCTATATATTTCAGGAGTTCTGAGTCAGTAACTTTGCAACATTGTGGCTGTGCAACATTGATTCTGTTTGGATTCTGTAATGTCTGTTCTTTGGATTTTGCCTGTGGGTGTCTGAATTTGGTCCTGGTTCTGTTCGTCAATTGATTTCCAAATTCTAACTCTTTTCTTTTCTGATTTACCTTGCTAAGTTTCTGTATTCGGACCTACTTTGTCTGTCTGTATCTGAACTGTGTCCTGGAGTCCTGTGCTTCTTATGTCTTGCAACATTTCTGCAAACGTGTCTATGTCTAAACTATGTCCCAAAGTGCTCTGCCTGGTTGCTTGCAGTCTGGTTCTGTCTGTGTTTTGCCTTGGATTCGCTTGGATTCAGTCTGTTAGTCTTTGCTTGGTTCTGTCAATGATCTTGCTTGTGCTTTTGGTGCCTTGCACTAGTGCTGACCCAGTGTGTCAGCTGCCAACTATACTATTCCAAGAGGTAGAGGCCAGGTGCCCCCCCCTGCAACGAAGACCAGATCCCTGTCTAGGGGTTAAAGGGTGAAAACCATTGGACTGCCAGGATAACACCCTCAGATCTAGACCCATGTCAAACCAGTTAGTTGGCACAGTGGTTCCACAATCATTGTCCGTACGCTTGTCTGTAAAAAATTATAATAAGGACTATCAGGGCTCCTGTATTTTTTTTTAAGGGAATATGCAATCTGAAAATGATCTATTGTTTAAATTAAGTTTTTATGGTAAACATATTATTTTAGACTTTGGTGATTTGTTGTAAATTTTCCATCCATGTCACTATATTTAAAAAACAAATCCAAAAGTGTGCAATTCTTATACTGGCCACTAGGCTTAAAATACATCAAGACTTCTTGTTCTTTGAGAGATGCCACATAGCTAGCACACACAATAGACTGGAGGGGCCCTTATTGACTTTTATGGGAGAGTTTTCTGTCAGTACAATCCTGCCTGTGATAAAAGTGCAAGGACTACTGAAAAGTTACTTGTACAGAAAAGGAAATCAAGACCTATAAATAGGCTTAGGGGCCAGTGCAAAACTTGCAATATTATATATATATATATATATATATATATATATATATATATACAGTACAGACCAAAAGTTTGGACACACCTTCTCATTCAAAGAGTTTTCTTTATTTTCATAACTATGAAGGCATCAAAACTATGAATTAACACATGTGGAATTATATACATAACAAACAAGTGTGAAACAACTGAAAATATGTCATATTCTAGGTTCTTCAAAGTAGCAACCTTTTGCTTTGATTACTGCTTTGCACACTCTTGGCATTCTCTTGATGAGCTTCAAGAGGTAGTCACCTGAAATGGTCTTCCAACAGTCTTGAAGGAGTTCCCAGAGATGCTTAGCACTTGTTGGCCCTTTTGCCTTCACTCTGCGGTCCAGCTCACCCCAAACCATCTCGATTGGGTTCAGGTCCGGTGACTGTGGAGGCCAGGTCATCTGGCGCAGCACCCCATCACTCTCCTTCATGGTCAAATAGCCCTTACTTTCAAAGTTTTCCCAATTTTTCGGCTGACTGACTGACCTTCATTTCTTAAAGTAATGATGGCCACTCGTTTTTCTTTACTTAGCTGTTTTTTTCTTGCCATAATACAAATTCTAACAGTCTATTCAGTAGGACTATCAGCTGTGTATCCACCTGACTTCTCCTCAACGCAACTGATGGTCCCAACCCTATTTATAAGGCAAGAAATCCCACTTATTAAACCTGACAGGCACACCTGTAAAGTGAAAACCATTTCAGGGGACTACCTCTTGAAGCTCATCAAGAGAATGCCAAGAGTGTGCAAAGCAGTAATCAAAGCAAAAGGTGGCTACTTTGAAAAACCTAGAATATGACATATTTTCAGTTGTTTCACACTTGTTTGTTATGTATATAATTCCACACGTATTAATTCATAGTTTTGATGCCTTCAGTGTGAATCTACAATTTTCATAGTCATGAAAATAAAGAAAACTCTTTGAATGAGAAGGTGTGTCCAAACTTTTGGTCTGTACTGTATATATATATATATATATATATATATATATATATACACTGCTGAAAAAAATAAAGGGAACACTTAAACACAATGTAACTCCAAGTCAATCACACTTCTGTGAAATCAAACTGTCCACTTAGGAAGCAACACTGAGTGACAATCAATTTAACATGCTGTTGTGCAAATGGGATAAACAACAGGTGGAAATTATAGGCAATTAGCAAGACACCCCCAATAAAGGAGTGGTTCTGCAGGTGGTGACCACAGATCACTTCTCAGTTCATATGCTTCCTGGCTGATGTTTTGGTCACTTTTGAATGCTGGCAGTGCTTTCACTCTAGTGGTAGCATGAGACGGAGTCTACAACCCACACAAGTGGCTCAGGTAGTGCAGCTTATCCAGGATGGCACATCAATGCGAGCTGTGGCAAGAAGGTTTGCTGTGTCTGTCAGCGTAGTGTCCAGAGCATGGAGGCACTACCAGGAGACAGGCCAGTACATCAGGAGACGTGGAGGAGGCCGTAGGAGGGCAACAACCCAGCAGCAGGACCGCTACCTCCACCTTTGTGCAAGGAGGAACAGGAGGAGCACTGCCAGAGCCCTGCAAAATGACCTCCAGCAGGCCACAAATGTTCATGTGTCTGCTCAAATGGTCAGAAACAGACTCCATGAGGGTGATATGAGGGCCCAACGTCCACAGGTTGGGGTTGTGCTTACAGCCCAACACCGTGCAGGACGTTTGGCATTTTCCAGAGAACACCAATATTGGTAAATTCGCCACTGGCGCCCTGTGCTCTTCACAGATGAAAGCAGGTTCACACTGAGCACATGTGACAGACGTGACAGAGTCTTGAGACGCCGTGGAGAACGTTCTGCTGCCTGCAACATCCTCCAGCATGACTGGTTTGGGATTGGGTCAGTAATGGTGTGGGGTGGCATTTCTTTGGAGGGCCGCACAGCCCTCCATGTGCTCGTCAGAGGTAGCTTGACTGCCATTAGGTACCGAGATGAGATCCTCAGACCCCTTGTGAGACCATATGTTGGTGTGGTTGGCCCTGGGTTCCTCCTAATGCAAGACAATGCTAGACCTCATGTGGCTGGAGTGTGTCAACAGTTCTTGCAAGACGAAGGCATTGATGCTATGGACTGGCCCGCCCGTTCCCCAGACCTGAATCCAATTGAGCACATCTGGGACATCATGTCTCGCTCTATCCACCAACGTCACGTTGCACCACAGACTGTCCAGGAGTTGGCAGATGCTTTAGTCCAGGTCTGGGAAGAGATCCCTCAGGAGACCGTCCGCCACCTCATCAGGAGCATGCACAGGCGTTGTAGGGAGGTCATACAGGCACGTGGAGGCCACACACACTACTGAGCCTCATTTTGACTTGTTTTAAGGGCATTACATCAAAGTTGGATCAGCCTGTAGTGTGTTTTTCCACTTTATTTTGAGGGTGACTCCAAATCCAGACCTCCATGGGTTGAAAAATTTGATTTCCATTTTTTTATTTTTGTGTGATTTTGTTGTCAGCACATTCAACTATATAAAGAACAAAGTATTTCAGAAGAATATTTAATTAATTCAGATCTAGGATGTGTTATTTTTGTGTTCCCTTTATTTTTTTGAGCAGTGTATATATATATATATATATTTAAATATAGATATAGAGTGTTTCCCTTTAAGGTATAAATAGTGCTGCATTCTTTTAGTCAAAAATGCTATAACCATTAATTAAAAAAAAATAATAATAAAATGAAATGAAAAAAAAAAAATTGGTGGCAATAACAAAGCATAAAGCTGGTCATACAGAGTAGATGAAATTATAACCTAATTTATGCAGGATCAACTGATGATATAATTTGTCTAGGGCAGCCAAAATAAAATAAGTCGTAATTGAAATGAAAGCTACTCATAAGGATACATGAATCTTGAATATTACCAATGCACCATATTAACCCCTTAACAGTCATGCCCAAGTTTGTGCTTTGAGAAAAGGACATAAAGGGGTTGTGCCACGAAAAATATTCTACATTTTCCAAACCAGTGCATTGATTTAAATACTTTTGTAATTGCATGTAATTCAAAATTTAGTATAGACATAAAACATTATCTGTGTAACACCACCTGCTGTTTCTTCTTTTCCTTATTTCTTTTCCACCTGAGGTGGTCGCACGCAAAAATTCTAAATCTACAATACAAAAGTGACATATTTGGATTTTTTTTTTTCACTTTGAATGTGGCTGTTAAGGGGGTTAATGGTATACCAGTCTTTCTGTCAGTGCCACCTGCAACACATTCATTAACAGGGCACATTCCTGATCTGACCTGGCACTGTTTTCCAACACTTCCTAATAGAAGACCACTGGAAATCTTTCCCAAATCACTGTGGGCAAATGTGAAGCCAACCTACTTTTATATGCAGATGCAGATGGACTGCTAAATATGAATTTTGACCCAAAAACATTTTTAAATGTATTTATGACAGAAAATTGGTGTAAATACTGTAACCTGATAAATCAGAACCATTGTGATTTCCACAGAGCAAACACACACCGATATTTCTCTGCAGAACAAAACATATGCAGAATCTAGAAATATAACAGTGATCACAGTTTTTCACCTATTCTATTTTTGGCTGAGGACTGGTGCTAAACCAAAAGGCAATGAGCAGTATATTTTGTCATATATTGAAAAGGGTAGCCTTTTGCAGCCAGTTGCCTTATAGCCAGAGACAAGTCTGAAATTTGGTTTGTGAGGAAGGGGGTAAATGATCTTCTAAAAAATTATAGGAACAAAGGAAGAGTAACTGTATTTTTGTGTGTGTATTTTCTACATGTTTCTACCTTTACCGTTCAGTCAAGAAAGGGAAACAATGTACATGCAAGACCTGTTTGTCTAGATATCTTTTTAAATGACACAAAACAGCCAGATTTCCTGCTGATTGCCATGAATAATTATTTATCTCAGTTACACAGTAAACCATTTGAAGAGTACAGGCAGCTAATATTATGTATACAATATGGGCAAAAGTTCAGTCATCACACATGAGTTTGTCGAACATTCCATTTCAAAACTATTGTTGGTTCCATGTCACAGCAATACCAGTCTCCACTCTTGTGGGAAGATTCTCAGCAAGATTTTGGAGTGTGTCTGTGGTAAACATTGCCCACTGAGCCATAAGAGCATTGGGAGGTCTGTCTTCTAACGTATACCAAAAATGTATGACAGAGTTGAGATCGGCGCAAGGATGAGCAAAACAGTTCGGACCGAACCGAGTTCTGCCCAAACGTTGCTATTTTTTGGACAGCATACGAACCAGAATATTTCCGGGTTTGTTTCGGACAAATTCACTAAATCGGCGTGTGGGGCCGTTTTTTTAGGGCACGTCAGTGGGGGAAAAAGCACTAAGGAGGAAGAAGAATGATTCTCACATGACCCTGAGAGGAAGTGGGGGGAGGGCTTGCCCTGATTGGCTCCCTGGCTGACAGCCTTGATTAGCCAATCATGCTGCAGCAGGCAGGGAGGTGTCCTAGCAGAACAAGCTGTGAATGAGGGTGGTTGGGTCTTACAGTGTTAGCCAAGAAAACAATCTTAGGGAATTAGGGACAGCGAAAAATCAATCATGGACACTCAGAAATCAATCAAGCTTATTGTCAGGGAGAGTGAAGGTAAAGGCTAGCATTCCAAAGAAGAATTGTGTGTGTTGTGTATCATAGAGAAAAGCAGGGCAATTGACAGACAGGAAAAGAGGAGACAGGACCCGTGCAGGGGCGGATTAAGTGCATGATGGGCCCGGGGCTGTCTACCCAACTCGGGCCCCTCCCTCTATTTTAGTTTAGTTTTTTTTTATATGAAGAGGCTGTGGTGCTTTGTGAGCGCCACAGTCTCTTCCTAGGGCATATGACATCATATTCATCGTTACATGGCCTAGGTGCAGCTCAGTTCCATCCGAGTGATTGGGGCTGATCTGCAATACCAAGCACAGTGCTATCAAATGACAGTGCTGAGCAAAGAGGCTGCGGCGCTTACTGTAATATGGCGGTCTCCTCAAACAGCTCATTGGCTAGGGTACCAGGAGTCGGACCCACACCAATCTCATATTGATGACCTATCCTGAGGATAGGCCATCAATATATAAATACCAGAGAACCCTTTTACCTTATGCTATCTGTCACGGGTAAGGAAGGTAGAGAGGAAGTGCACCCCCTAAACTGCCACCCTCAACCCTGTCCCTGCCTACTTGCACCACCCGCCCTAGGTGACGGGGCACAACTGGGCGACGGTCCCTGACCTACGTAAGTGTAGAACAGAGCGAACAGAGAGAGAGAGAGGAACAGACCGCCAAGGCAGAAGGCGGTACACACGACTAAGGCAAACGGATAGACAGGGAGGTAGATAAGACAACAGTATCCAGTGATGGGAAAGGCAATGGCGCGTCAACTAGCCGAGGTCTGTCTGGGAGGTCACGTCAATACAAGGGATGAGGCAGGAGACGAAATCCGAGAACGAGCCGAGGTCAAATCTGAGAGATAGCATAGGTACCAAGGGAGCGGGCAAAGCAAGGTAAGGAAACAAACAAGGTCAATACCAGAGGTCAAGTAGGAAGCAATAATAATAATACACACAGCCCTAGAGATGAAAATCACAGGCAACCTGTAGCCAGCAGGCCGCCTGTATTTAAAGTGGGGAGTGAGGGTCATGTGACGTGGCCAGCGTCACATGACCGACAGACAAACAAGTGGAGCACCGAGTGATCAGCTCGGCGCTCAAGGCAGACCTAGGAGCAGGGAGCCTCCCAGCTAGCAAAGCCGCCCTGGGAACGAGGCCAAACACAGATCCTCGCTCCCGAAGCTAAGCAGCGGGTCTGCGGCTGATGGGAGACCGAGTGCGCCTTCGGCGACCCGTTACAGCTATCTGTAGTGTTACATAGGACTGCAAAAATACCCAGGAGCCATTGGCTCCTAAAGTGAAAAATTTAGGAGCCAAATAAAATTTTTAGTTGGCAAATTTAAAAGACATACCGTATTTTTCGTTTTATAAGACGCACCTGAATGTAAGACGCAACCCAGGTTTAGAGGAGAAAAATAATAAAAAAATATTTTCAACCTAAAGGTGGGCTAAAACATGTGCAGTACATGGGTGCCTACCTATGGATGAAGGGGGTTATAGTCATATAATATAAACACTGTCCAGTGTACCGTAATTCACTTGTGTTATAACCCCCCTCATCCATAGGAATGCACCCATGTACTGCAGTACATGGGTGTGTCCCTATAGATGAGGGGGCTTATGGTCACATTTTATATACACAGGTCAATTATGGTACAATTCCTGGACAGTGTTAACATTAAATGTGACTATAAACCCCTTTATCCATAGAAATTCACCCATGCACTGCTGCACATGGGTGTATTCCTATGAATGAGGGGGGTTATAGTCACATTTCATGCAAACACTTAGGCCAATAAAAGTACAGGTCCTGGACATGGGTGTATTCCTATAGATGAGGAGAGGTTATAGCCATATGTAATACATATTTGTCCAGGTCGGCCCTCGAGCTCCCCCCTTCTTTATATCCAGGCTGTCACTCACCAAGTCTCAGGTAGAGACAGATCAGAAGTCCCAGGGGAAAGCAGTGCTGACTCGGGGTGCCGGAGGTTCAGTAGTGATGAGCAGTTGGTAGTGGCGAGCGGTCGGGCAACTGACTAAACTGATTGGTGGAGGCGGCAGAGCAGCAGTTCCCGCCGTGCTCACCACCAATCAGTTCAACATACAGAACAGCAGTGCTGGAGCGGGTCACAATAGGGGATGGAGGTGTGGTTCGGAGGACAGCACAGAATCAGTGCTGCTAAGCAACAGCAGACTGAGCGCTCACAAGTCCTATTAAACATGCGTGCTGGCGGCATTTAGCTTCAATGACCGCCGCCCGCCCCACACTTCCTACTAGATGGCGCCGCCTCACATTATTAACACTGGACGTGCGTCTCTAGATAGCAGCCTGCAATGTGACGGCCATATTTCTGGGCACGTTCGCTTTATAAGACGCATTGATTCATTTTAGGGGGGGAAAATGCGTCTTATAAAGCGAAAAATACGGTAAATTATAATAAAAAAAGACTTGGAGAAGAAGATGAGACGCAGCTCACAGTAGTGAGCCAGCTCTACATATAGTACAATACAGCACCACATACCTCTTACTTCCAGT
The DNA here is from genome assembly GCF_905171765.1 of Bufo bufo. Taxonomy (NCBI): domain Eukaryota; kingdom Metazoa; phylum Chordata; class Amphibia; order Anura; family Bufonidae; genus Bufo; species Bufo bufo. Next base: position 81,946,684 of record NC_053393.1, on the reverse strand, counting down.
GACATCTCCTGTCATGTAGATCTTCTTTTCCCCCTTCTCCTCCGTTTTCCCCAGAACGCCATAATTCTTTCAGCCGCATCTCGTCTCTACAGAGTTTGTTACACAGACATGTTAGATTTCTCATAATTGGGGTCATTTATCAAACTGGTGAAAAGTACAACTGGCTTAGTTGCCCATAGCAACTAATCAGATTCCACCTTTCATAAAATTAAAAGTGGAATCTGGTTGCTATGGGCAACTAAGCCAGTTCTATGTTACACCAGTTTGATAAATGATCCCCAAATGTCCCTATAGTGTCTACAGCAATTATAATGTCCCCTAGAGTGCCCCCAGTAATAACATCCTATATTGTGCTCCAGGTAATAATGCCTGTATAGTGTCCCTGAAAAATAATGTCCCCTAATATGTCCTTGTAATAGAAATGCCCCTATAGTTCCCTACCCAATATCAACATCCCCCACACTACCCCCATATAGTAGTTTGCCCCCACAGTATTAATTTCTCCACACAGCCCCCACAGTATTAATTTCTCCACACTGCCCCCACAGTATTAATTTCTCCACACTGCCCCCACAGTATTAATTGTCCTCCACACTGCCCCCACAGTATTAATTTCCTCCACACTAGTAATTTTCCCCCACGTAGTAGTTTGCCCCCACTGTCAGTAGTTTGCCCCCACTGTGGCAGTTTGTCCCCACTGCCACACCTGAGAAGTCAGGTGGATACACAGCTGATTGTCCTACTGAATAGACTGTTAGAATTTGTATTATGGCAAGAAAAAAGCAGCTAAGTAAAGAAAAACGAGTGGCCATCATTACTTTAAGAAATTAAGGTCAGTCAGTCAGCCGAAAAATTGGGAAAACTTTGAGGGCTATTTGACCATAAAGGAGAATGATGGGGTGCTGCGCCAGATGACCTGGCCTCCACAGTCACCGGACCTGAACCCAATCGAGATGGTTTGGGATGAGCTGGACCGCAGAGTGAAGGCAAAAGGGCCAACAAGTGCTAAGCATTTCTGGGAACTCCTTCAAGACTGTTGGAAGACCATTTCAGGGGACTACCTCTTGAAGCTCATCAAGAGAATGCCAAGAGTGTGCAAAGCAGTAATCAAAGCAAAAGGTGGCTACTTTGAAGAACCTAGAATATGACATATTTTCAGTTGTTTCACACTTGTTTGTTATGTATATAATTCCACATGTGTTAATTCATAGTTTTGATGCCTTCATAGTCATGAAAATAAAGAAAACTCTTTGAATAAGAAGGTGTGTCCAAAATTTTGGTCTGTACTGTATATGTATTAAGTTGAAATTGAGCCTCAAGCCTCAGTTGTCCATTTATGTATTTTAACCGCCTCACGTCCGCCCATAGGATATAAACGTCCTATGGGTGGACGTCTATTTCTGACAGCACGTTTTAGAACGTCCTGTCAGAAATAGCAGCTGCACGCTAATCGTGCAGCTGCTGATCGGGTTGCCCGCTGTCAGTGACAGCAGGGCAACCCAGAGAGGAGGCAGGGACAGTGCCCAGGTGTCCCTGCCTCCACGATCGCTGCAGACACAGCGCTCACCGAGCTCTGTGTATGCAGAGCAGGAAGCGCTGTGCGCTTCCTGTTCCGGCCCGGCGGTCATGTGACCGCCGTGACCGGAGTGTGCAGGAGCTGTGTGAGGTCTCTCAGAGACCTCGATCAGCCCTGCTGTGAGGCTGTACAGCGCAGGATTGCTGCTGTACAGCCTCTATAGGGGTGCATTTCTTCTGTAACTGGGGCTACTATGTCAGCCCCAGTTACAGGAGAAATCAACTGTGAAAAAAAAAATCAAAAGTGAAGTAAATGTCCCCCAGAGGTCTTGTATGACCTTATGGGGGACGAAAAGTGTAAAAAAATAAATAAAAAAAATAAAGGGTTGAAAAAATAAAATAAAATAAAGTTTCACATGTAAAAAAAAAAAGTTCCCAAGTAAGGAATAAAAAAAAAAAATTAAAAATAGAAAAATTAAAATAAAATAGACATATTAGGTATCGCCGCGTCCGTAAAAACCAGCTCTATAAAAGTATCACATGACCTAACCCCTCGGGTGAACACCGTAAAAAAAAAAAAAAAAAAAACTGTCAAAACAAGCAATTTTTGTCACCTTGCATCACAAAAGGTGCAACACCAAGTGATCAAAAACGCGTATGTCCCACAAAATAGTACCAATAAAACCGTCACCTCATCCCACAAAAAATGAGCCCCTACATAAGAAAATCTCTTAAAAAATAAAAAAACTATAGCTCTTAGAACATGGAGACACTAAAACATCATTTTTTTGGTTTCAAAAATGCTATTATTGTGTTAAAGTGAAACAAATAAAAAAAAGTATACATATTAGGTATTGCCGCGTCCGTAAAAACCAGCTCTATAAAAATATCAGATGACCTAACCCCTCGGGTGAACACCGTAAAAATAAAAAAATAAAAACTGTGTCAAAACAAGCAATTTTTGTCACCTTGCATCACAAAAGGTGCAACACCAAGTGATCAAAAATGCGTATGTCCCACAAAATAGTACCAATAAAACCGTCACCTCATCCCGCAAAAAATGAGCCCCTACATAAGAAAATCTCTCAAAAAATAAAAAAACTATAGCTCTCAGAACATGGACACATTAAAACATAATTTTTTGGTTTCAAAAATGCTATTATAGTGTAAAACTTTAATAAATGAGAAAAAGTATACATATTAGGTATCGCCACGTCCGTAACAATCTGCTCTATAAAAATGTCACTTGACTGAACCCCTCAGGTGAACGCTGTAAAAATAAATAAATAGAAACTGTGCTAAAACAACCAATTTTTTGGTCACCTTGCCCCATAAAGTGTTATAATGAATGATCAAAAAATCATATGTACCCAAAAATAGTACTAATAAAACTGGCACCTTATCCCCTAGTTTCCAAAATGGGGTCACTTCTTGGGAGTTTCTACTGTAAGGGTGCATCAGGGGGCTTCAAATGGGACATGGCATCTAAAAACCATGTGGAGTTCCTTTTCTTCTGCGCCCTGCCGTGTGCCCATACAGCAGTTTATGACCACATGTGGGGTGTTTCTGTAAACCGCAGAATCTGGGTAATAAATATTGAGTTTTGTTTGGCTGTTAACCATCGATGTGTTAAAGAAAAAAATTGATTAAAATGGAAAATCTGCCAAAAAAGTGAAATTTTAAAATTTGATCTCCATTTTCCTTTAATTCTTGTGGAACGCCTAAAGGGTTAACAAAGTTTGTAAAATCGGTTTTGAATACCTTGAGGGGTGTAGTTTCTACAATGGGGTCATTTATGGGGGTATCCACTATGTAGGCCCCACAAAGTGACTTCAGACCTGAGCTGGTCCTTATAAAGTGGATTTTGGCAATTTTCTTAAAAATTTGAAGAATTGCTTCTAAACTTCTAAGCCTTCTAACGTCCTAAAAAAATAAAATGACATTTCCAAAATGATGCCAACATAAAGTAGACATATGGGGAATGTTAAATAATAAATATTTTATGAGGTATCACTTTCTGTTTTAAAAGCAGAGAAATTGAAATTTAGAAAATTGTGAATTTTTCAAATTTTGGGGTAAATTTGGGATTTTTTCATAAATAAAGGTGAAATATTTTGACTCAAATTTATGACTATCATGAAGTACAATGTGTCACGAGAAAACAATCTCTGAATGACTTGGATAAATAAAGGCGTTCCAAAGTTATTACCACATAAAGTGAGATATGTCAGTTTTGCAAAATTTGGCCTGGTCAGGAAGGGGGCAAAGGGCCCAGATGGGAAGTGGTTAAGTTTAAACATGGTCTCAAATTATTTTTTTTAGGGGGAGTTCAATTTATTTAAGCAGCATATATACTTGATTACTGCAGCAATACCTACAGTATGGGAGCAATCTACCCTAAATTGAAATTGAGCATCAAGCCTCAGTCGTCCATTTACAAATTTTCAGTTTCGACACAATAAAAAAAAAATAATTGTAATCAAAGGATCCATCATAATAATACAAGGATAATAGATGTAACAGCTAGGCAGGTCCATTGGATCTGGAGTAATAGTTCCTAAAAGGATGTACAAATAACCATGTGCAAATTGACTATGCTAAGTATGCATATAACATTATAATTAGTGTTGGGTGTGAATATTCGAATCGCAAATATTAATCGCGAATATCGGCACTTCGAGAATTCGCGAATATTTTGAATATAGTGATATATATTCATAATTTAGAATATTCTAGATTTATTTTTTCATCAGTAACCTCCCTTTTTGCTTGTGGGCCAATGAGAAGGCTGCAATATCTTTGTCTGAGCTTAGCAACATCCCTAGCAAACAATAGGAAAGTTGCCTACCCCTTACTATATAAGAACCTCCCCAGCAGCCATTTTCTACAGTTTTTTAAAGTTCTGAGAGAGAGCAGTGTCATTGCTGTGCTCTGTGCTTTCCACACTACATTAGATAGATAGTGGGAGGCACATATGCAAACTGTTGTAATTCCTACACTGTTCAGCTGATTTGGATGTAAATACCCTCAAATAAAAGCTGACAGTCTGCAGTTAAAGCACATCTTGTTCATTTCATTTCAAATCCATTGTGGTGGTGTATAAAGCCAAAAATGTTAGAATTGTGTCGATGTCCCAATATTTATGGACCTGACTGTATATAATACAGATAGTTAGTGGGAGATAGTCAGTGTAGGTTATTTCCTGATATAGTTTAGCTGTTGCAGGGCAGTGTGTTAGGTAGTGTGATAGGTTCTGCTGTCCATACATACAAACCGGATTCCAAAAAAGTTGGGACACTAAACAAATTGTGAATAAAAACTGAATGCAATGATGTGGAGATGGCAAATGTCAATATTTTATTTTTAATAGAACGTAGATGACAGATCAAACGTTTAATCCGAGTAAATGTATCATTTTAAAGGACAAATACGTTGATTCCAATTTTCACGGTGTCAACAAATGCCCAAAAAGTTGGGACAAGTAGCAATAAGAGGCTGGAAAAAGTAAATTTGAGCATAACGAAGAGCTGGAAGACCAATTAACACTAATTAGGTCAATTAGCAACATGATTGGGTATAAAAAGAGCTTCTCAGAGTGGCAGTGTCTCTCAGAAGCCAAGATGGGTAGAGGATCAACAATTCCCACAATGTTGCGCAGAAAGATAGTGGAGCAATATCAGAAAGGTGTTACCCAGCGAAAAATTGCAAAGACTTTGCATCTATCATCATCAACTGGGCATAACATCATCCGAAGATTCAGAGAATCTGGAACAATCTCTGTGCGTAAGGGTCAAGGCCGTAAAACCATACTGGATGCCCGTGATCTCCGGGCCCTTAAACGACACTGCAACACAAACAGGAATGCTACTGTAAAGGAAATCACAGAATACTTCCAGAAACCATTGTCAGTGAACACAATCCACCGTGCCATCCGCCGTTGCCAGCTGAAACTCTACAGTGCAAAGAAGAAGCCATTTCTAAGCAAGATCCACAAGCTCAGGCGTTTTCACTGGGCCAGGGATCATTTAAAATGGAGTGTGGCAAAATGGAAGACTGTCCTGTGGTCAGACGAGTCACGATTCGAAGTTCTTTTTGGAAATCTGGGACGCCATGTCATCCGGACCAAAGAGGACAAGGACAACCCAAGTTGTTATCAACGCTCAGTTCAGAAGCCTGCATCTCTGATGGTATGGGGTTGCATGAGTGCGTGTGGCATGGGCAGCTTGCATGTCTGGAAAGGCACCATCAATGCAGAAAAATATATTCAGGTTCTAGAACAACATATGCTCCTATCCAGACGTCATCTCTTTCAGGGAAGCCCCTGCATTTTTCAACAAGATAATGCCAGACCACATTCTGCATCAATCACAACATCATGGCTGCGTAGGAGAAGGATCCGGGTACTGAAATGGCCAGTCTGCAGTCCAGATCTTTCACCTATAGAGAACATTTGGCGCATCATAAAGAGGAAGGTGCAACAAAGAAGGCCCAAGACGATTGAACGGTTAGAGGCCTGTATTAGACAAGAATGGGAGAGCATTCCTATTTCTAAACTTGAGAAACTGGTCTCCTCGGTCCCCAGACGTCTGTTGAGTGTTGTAAGAAGAAGGGGAGATGCCACACAGTGGTGAAAATGGCCTTGTCCCAACTTTTTGGGGATTTGTTGACACCATGAAATTCTGATTCAACATATTTTTCTCTTAAAATGGTACATTTTCTCAGTTTAAACTTTTGTTCCGTGATTTATGTTATATTCTGAATAAAATATTAGAAGTTGGCACCTCCACATCATTGCATTCAGTTTTTATTCACGATTTGTATAGTGTTCCAACTTTTTGGGAATCCGGTTTGTACATGCAGACCTGCTAAAATGTGAAGTTTCCCGTATTGCGCCAAAATATTCGCATCATTAGTGCCGATTAGAACAATCGCAAATATATTGGAGCACTCTAACTGCATATAAACCCATTTTTAATGTTCTGCCGTGCAACCATTTTCTCCAGTGTCAGGAAACTTCTACCAGCTTGGAAAATGTAGCAAAAGTGACCCATGCCTGTATTTTGCGTGCATTATGCGAATATTACATTGCATGTATGGCCTAAAGATCTCCTCACACCGATAAGGCACTCTCCCCAAGGAGAGATAGTTCCCCCTGGAGTCCTAGGAGGCTAGAGGGGGTTATATACCAACTTTCAGGGCAACTGGAGCAACTTGAACTTTTTCAAAAATTTGTCGAACCAGACCCAAAACAAATCTCGACTGGTTTTCTGATCTCTAGATGAGAGCTCTTTGTAGGCCACTTAAATTCCTCCACATCAAATTTGTCAAAACATGTCTTAAGTGACCTCATTTTGTGTACAGTGATGCTGGAACAGGAATTTTTTTCCCCCAGCTGTTGGCACAAAGCTTGAAGTATGCAATTTTCTAAAATATATTTGTATGATGTGGCATTAACATTGCCCTTCACTCAAAACAAGGGCCATACAATTATCCCTTTTTCACCAACTTTAAGAGTAGGTGCTAAGCATACCAGTAGGAAGTGTTTCCAGATGAAATGTGATTAATCACTCCAGTGAACATGTTTGAGATAATCTTCTATGGTCACAACTCTTCCTTATTTTTTCACTTGTTTTCTTTATTCAATCTTGGGGCTCACCCATAATTCTCATAAAATCCAAACTACTCTATTTAGATATTCTAGTTACAGATAGCATCTGAGTTTATTCTTTAGTGGTTTTCAGATTGGCTTTTCATGTTGACACATTCCAGACCCATACCTTTTTTACTTCTTCCATCAATGCAGCCACATACTGTATTGGCTTTTTTGCGGGATGACTAATATTTACTTAATAAAACCATATACATAATTCATTAACTTTTAGTTTTTTGGAGAGATGGAGATGGGAAATAAAAAGCAATAGTTTTCGGCGGTTTTTATGACATTCATCATCCATTTTAAATGTTTTTACTTTATTATGCAGCTCAATAAGACTATGCTTGTACCATATCTTTTTTATTTCTTTTAACACTTCTACAACGTAAAACCACTTTTTATAGAATTTTTTAAAATTTTATTTTAAATCATTTTTTTTGTTTCACATTAAAAATGTGATCTGCTGACTCCTAGCTCCTATTGTGTGGTGTTGGACCTCCTGAGGATAGGTCATAGCTGATAAACTCCTTTAATAATAGTGGGATGAGGCCAGATTATAAAAGAGGCATATCGTAGTAAAATGGATTTGGTTCCCTCAATAACTCAATGATTTTTGCATCTCATGTTCATCTCAATGTAGATACATTTACCAAAGAATTAATTCAATTTTTGGAGTTCACTGGTATCTGAAATTTTTATGTAATACACTCTAAGGCCCCTACGCACATGACATTTTTTTGGGTGTTTTTACCACTTAAAAAGCCATAAAAACCACTTGCGGTTTCTATGGCATTTTTTTAGTTGAGGTTTTGCAACATGAATGTGTGGATGGCGTTTGTTGTTCAAGCTTTTTCCCCTATAGAGAAGTGGAATAAAATAAAACTAAAATAAAAGCATCAGAGAGACAAAAAACACTCTACCAATTAAAAAAGAAAGCCATTAAAGCAGAAAAATGCTTATCTGCCCTGCATTTATATCTCCCATAGACTGTCAGCTAACATCTTGAGATGGTGGTTTTACCACGAAAAAGAGGGGACAAAAACAGTTGCAGAAAAGTGGCACAAAATACATGTGTTTTTTCAGCCTAAACTACATATCCTGTAGATTTGACATCTCTTCAATAAAAAAAAAATGAAAGGTATAAACAAGACATGATTAGAATTTTATATTGAGGATTTGTCAAGCCAGACGAAATAAGTAACCCACAAAACCTGATTTTATCATACTGGCTTTCAATACCGAATGGGCAGCGGTAATTAAAAGTGAAAAACAATAACCTTGGTCATGAATGCAAAACCTTGGTTTTGACAATTAATCATTGAGTTTTCTGTACCTACAGTATCCAGCATATCTTTTATTCACATCCAATTGCATTAGTAATAAATATTCTGTTGGATTAGTGCTTTGTATTCTAGTTTATATAATTACAGCATCCTTAAATGATTCGTTGTTATTGTATTTGAAATGTCAGATTGCATTGGACAACATTTATGTCAGATTTTTGTGTCTTGCTATTTAGGATAAAAATGAATGTTTCCTCATTCCACAATATACTGGTCCTCTGCCGGTAGAGAATTATTTTGAATTATTTGTTTCCATCAGATACCATAGTGGCATTGTATGATTTTGGGTTAAAATCTGAGTGTGCACATTATCCCTGTGGTTAACCTTACACAGCAAAATTTTTATAGGTGTAGTCAAAATACTATCCTCCAATGAAGGCCACAATGAAGGCCACTATCCTCCTTTGTTGAAGGCCACAACACTTGCAATGTCAAACAGTCATTACAACAACAGGTTAAATTACCTACTTTTCACTTTCGCGCTCATTAGTACCGAAGGACCAGGAAGCAGTGAAGGCTCTGTACTCGCTTCCTGGTCCTCGGCTGTGCTGTGGCTGCGCACAGCGTGAGGGCACTCTGTGACCTCCTGCTGTGCGCGCCATTTGACAGCACAGCCGACGGCGGGATAAAGAGGATAGCGATGTAGGTGAGGAGCGGCGGCTTTCGGAGCAGGAGAGGTGTTTTATTTTATTTTATAAAGCATGAGGCAATATGGGGCTCCTGGGGGCTGATCTGGGGCAATATGGGGCTCCTGGGGGCTAATCTGAAGCAATATGGAACTGATGGGGGATGATCTGAGGCAATGGGTGCTTCTGGGGGCTAATATGAGATGCAATGGGGGCTGAAATGAGGCAATGGGTGCTGCTGGGGGCTAATATGAGATGCAATGGGGGCTGAAATGAGGCAATGGGGCTGCTGGGGGCTAATATGAGAGGTAATAGGGGCTAATATGAGGCAATAGGGACTGCTGGGGGCTAATATAAGAGGCAATGGGGGCTGATATGAGGCAATGGGGGCTGCTAGAGGCTGATATGAGACTGCTTGGGGCTGATGAGAGGCATGGGGCTCTTATCTGAGGTCTGATTGGGGGTCATTCACATTGGGGTCTGATATGAGGTCTTGTTGGGGTCTTATTAACATTGGGGGTCTGATTGCTGGTCTGACTTGAGGTCTAATGAAAAATATTTTTTTATTATTGTCCTCCTCTAAAACCTTGGCCGATGCATCTTATAGGGCGAAAAATACGGTAATTAAATAAAGAAACATAGGCATCGCTGTGTCCCAAAATGCCCAAACTATTAAAATATAAACTTATTTATCCAGTATGGTGAACGCAGTAATGGAAAAAATCTAAATGGCCAATTTGACTTTTTTGTCGCTCCACCTCCTCCCCCCAAAAAATTGAAAAAAGTGATAAAAAAATCACGCACTCCAAATTGTAGCTATAAAAATTACTGATTGCACTACAAGAAATTAGCCCCGCAGTCTTTCTTTTTTTCATCATTAAAACACAAAAACTATTTAAATGTGGTATTTTTGTTTTTGGACTGACCCAGAGAATAAAGGTAACATGTAATGTTTACTGCATAGGGATAGCCATAATAAAACCCATAATTGTGATGAAATTTCATATTTTTTCCAATTTAACCCTATTTGAATATATATATATATTTTTCCTACTACATTGTATGCAATATTAAATTGTGCCATTAAAAAGGGCAAAAACATAAGCCCTTGGGAAGGCAGGGGAAAACACCACGAACCCTCCCCCCCTTCCCGAAAATCGCAGTGCTGAAGGGGTTAAGTATCTCACAAAATCTTGCCACTCTTTAGCAGTACCGCTCCACATCATAAAAACATAATTCACAAAGCGGACTCAAAAAGCAATAAATTCTGCAAAACGGTTACCCTCAACAATATAATTTTCTTCAAATGTGTCCATAAAAATAATAGCTAAACTTGTGCTGCGGAGGACCCCATCGAGGTCCCCCACAGCAGCAGGTTATTACCATCATCAAAACAAAAATCATTTTTACTCAGGATAAACTCCAGCAGCATAAGCAAAAAGTCAATCATTGCATTTGATAACCTAAGATCCCTACATAATCTATTATGGACACATCTAATACCCTCATCCTGAGGGATATTGGTGGATTTGTTTTTACATCAAGTGTACACAAATAAGTACTGCCCTCCATCGACATATCTTTTATCCTCTCTGAAAAAACTTTGGTATCCTATAGGCATCTCCAGGGACAGCATTTCTATGCATTCTTATGTGTACTCCGCTTGGCGTCTTTCTTTTAGGGCATACTTTCACCAGCAACAAGACTGCACACAGCAGCTGCCACACAACATTTTGTGGGCATGCCCTGTTTGTCAAGCATGCCCTTGATGCAGAGGAAGACACCAAGCAGAGTGCACACGAGAACACAAGATGTAGCAGGGTTAACACACAGACTCTTAACTCAAATTTCTTAACTCATCGTGTTATCTTGAAACAAAAGCCATTGAAAAGCAATTGAAGGTGTTTGATTAACGCATTTAGTTTAGATAACACGTCTCATAAAGCATGTGTGTTAACTCTACTACATCTGTTCTGGCGATCATCACATGGATCCAAAGGCTTTAAAGGAGTTATCCAACTTTTCCAACAGCCCCCCCCCCCCCCATGTACTGGGCCCCACTCCCCGCGACGCTCCTGGTCCCCGCACCAATGCTGCTGCTTCTCCCTGTACACAGATGAAAACATCTTGTGTCGGGGGGAAGCAGCCAATGGCAGGCGGGGACGAGCATCCCGGCGGGTGACGTTAGGGAGGCTCGTCACCATCTGCCATTGGCTGCTCCCCCCAATACCGGATGTTTTCATCCATGTACAGGGAGAAGCAGCAGCGGCGGTGCAAGGGGACCAGGAGCGCCGCAGGGAGCGGGGTAAGTATATTACCTGTGAGGGGCCTGGTACATGGTGGGGCTGTTGGAGACGTTGGATAACCCTTTAAGGAATTGTATAGATAGGTTTTTATTTGTGGCATTTTATAAGAAAATAAAGGAGTCAGAAGATTGATTGATGCATTTGTCCTGCCTATACACTTGTGAATAAATTGGATTAACAGATAGTGGAGCTCCATGTGTATCGGGAACTGGCTTGGCCACATGTGTAGGCCATAGTTATCTTCAAACTGCTGATGGGTAGGGGTGACTGTGGTTGGACCGCCACCAAACAGATACTATACTCCTGCAAAACCCTTTCAACCTACGTATGCACATATACTTGAGATTATGTGTTCTAATATAGGAAAGGATCAATATGTGTATATCACCTGTTTAATGCTGTAGAATATGTGGCAGAGTATATAAATACCAGTTAATATAAATAATTCTCTCATATATTGTGGGTGTGACACTGTTAAAAATGTCTGGAAGACTGTATAAAGAGCTTTATAAATAATATATAATTATTCCAACAGAAGTTTGTTTCCTATCACTGATCATTCTGCATTCATAATTAAAAAAGGTCTACCAAATTGCTTCCTAAGGCTACCCGTACATGTCCAGATTTTGATTAGGTTTTCTGATGCAATTTTTAAAGCCAAAACCAGGTGTGATTCATAAAGGAATGCTTCAAGGTGCGGTCACATTTTCAGTTTTTTTCATTTAGTTTTTGAAGCCAAAACCAGAAATGGATTCAAACAAAGGCTTCCTTCTGGCCACTCTGCCATACAGCCCAGATCAGTGGAATGCTGCAGTGATAGTTGATGTTCTGGAGGTTTCTCCCATCTGCACACAGGATCTTTGGAGTTTAGCCAGAATGATCATTGGGATCTTGGGCACCTCTCTTACCCAGGCCCTTCTCTTCCAATTACTTAGTTTGGTGGGGTGGCCTGCTCTAGGAAAAGAGATCTGGTTGTTCCAAACTTCTATTTTAGAATTATAGAGGCCACTGTGTTCTTGGGAACTTTCAGTTCAGCAGAATTTTCTTTGTACCCTTCTCCAGATCTGTGCCTCAACACAATCATGTCTCTGAGATGTACAGGCAGTTATTCCCTCCTCATGGCTTGGTTTTGTTCCGATATGCATTGTCAGCTGTGAGACCTTGTATAGACAGGGTTGTGTCTTTCCAAGTCATTTCCACTCATCTGAACTTACCACAGGTGGACTCCAATCATGGTGTAGAAAGCTCTCAAAGATGATCAAGAGAAATGGGAGGACTCCAAAGCTAAATTTTAGGTGTCATAGCTAAGGATCTGAATTACATGCAAAATGTTAGTTTTCCATTTTTAATATGTTCATAAAAATATCTAAAATTCTGTGTTTGCTTTCTCATTATGGGGTATTGAGTGCAGATTGATGGAAGAAAACTTTTTTTTATTGTGAAGACTTTGCAAATGCATGATATATCTTCTATGTTGCAGTACTTCTACTATATAGCGGTGTTGCTGACCTCAATTGCTTGCCTGAGCAATTGGCATTTACTGATCTTGCTATGTCTCTCTAGCTTTCTAGAGCCTGTATATGAGCTATAATTCATTTATCTGCCTGTGTATTGACCATTGCCTGATTACTGGATCCTGTGATGCCTGCCTTGACCTTTGGATTTTTTCACAGATTTACACAAACTCTGCCAGTCCTGACCTCTGTTTGTTTCCTATGTGTATTTGTACCAGTGACTCAGACCCCAGTGGGTCAGCAGACAACTTCATCAGGACTATTCCAAGAGTAGCGGGCTCGTGGCTCCCCTGCAGCAAAGGCCAGATCCCTGTATATGGGTTAAAGGGTAAATACCAGGGATCTGCCAGGATAATGCCCTTAGGACTAGCTCAAAGTCAAACCGGTTGGTTGACACACTGGATCCACATCCAATGTCCGTTATACCCAGGCAGTTATCAATGCAAATAAGATCATTGAATGCATTGAAAGGCACCTAAATGAACATGACAAGAACACAGTTTAACCCTAAACAAATAATTAGACAAACCACATGTAACAAGAACGTGTACAAGAAAGATATAGCTAAAATGGAGTGGTTATGAAACAGGGAACTACCGTAAGGTACCACCCTAGTTGACTTTCACTACCAACAACTATTTATACCTAGGATACTAAATATACGAGGTCTATTCAAAGTCTAGATAAAAGATTTCACTGTCACCAGAGGTGTTTGTAATTGAGGTACAAATTTATTGAAGGCCGGATTTGGAGTAAAAAGGATTTATTTTACCTAGCAGGAGGATCACTTTAACTCTAAATCATAGTTGTTTCACCTTCTTCTAGACCGATACTTCTAAAACTGTGAAGTGGTCTTTACTGTTAAGGCATCTACTAGGTGTAAGTGAGGTGAAGTTGGGGAAGCATGATGTTCTGGCTGGCTTCAGATTGGGAAGCTCTGATCTACATCAACAATGCAGAACACTAGGTTAGACTTTTTTAAAAATATTTGTTAACCTTAGTCTACTTTCACACTCACGTTTTGGCATTCTCATTTTACTTCCATTGCTCCTCAAACCGCAATCACCATCTTCCACTTTTTTTTGCTACATTTTCTCACAATGCCAAGGCCTTGTGTCAAACACATTTATAAGATTCCTTTTCTTTCTTAATACATTTATAATACACTGCTCAAAAAAATAAAGGGAACACAAAAATAACACATCCTAGATCTGAATTAATTTTATATTCTTCAGAAATAATTTGTTCTTTACATAGTTGAATGTGCTGACAACAAAATCACACAAAAATAAAAAAATGGAAATCAAATTTTTCAACCCATGGAGGTCTGGATTTGGAGTCACACTCAAAATTAAAGTGGAAAAACACACTACAGGCTGATCCAACTTTGATGTAATGTCCTTAAAACAAGTCAAAATGAGGCTCAGTAGTGTGTGTGGCCTCCACGTGCCTGTATGACCTCCCTACAACGCCTGTGCATGCTCCTGATGAGGTGGCGGACGGTCTCCTGAGGGATCTCTTCCCAGACCTGGACTAAAGCATCTGCCAACTCCTGGACAGTCTGTGGTGCAATGTGACGTTGGTGGATAGAGCGAGACATGATGTCCCAGATGTGCTCAATTGGATTCAGGTCTGGGGAACGGACGGGCCAGTCCATAGAATCAATGCCTTCGTCTTGCAGGAACTGCTGACACACTCCAGCCACATGAGGTCTAGCATTGTCTTGCATTAGGAGGAACCCAGGGCCAACCGCACCAGCATATGGTCTCACAAGGGGTCTGAGGATCTCATCTTGGTACCTAATGGCAATCAAGCTACCTCTAGCGAGCACATGGAGGGCTGTGCGGCCCTCCAAAGAAATGCCACCCCACACCATTACTGACCCAATGCCAAACCGGTCATGCTGGAGGAGGTTGCAGGCAGCAGAACGTTCTCCACGGCGTCTCCAGACTCTGTCACGTCTGTTACATGTGCTCAGTGTGAACCTGCTTTCATCTGTGAAGAGCACAGGGCGCCAGTGGCGAATTTGCCAATATTGGTGTTCTCTGGCAAATACCAAACGTCCTGCACAGTGTTGGGCTGTAAGCACAACCCCCACCTGTGGACGTCGGGCCCTCATATCACCCTCATGGAGTCTGTTTCTGACCGTTTGAGCAGAGACATGCACATTTGTGGCCTGCTGGAGGTCATTTTGCAGGGTTCTGGCAGTGCTCCTCCTGTTCCTCCTTGCACAAAGGCGGAGGTAGCGGTCCTGCTGCTGGGTTGTTGCCCTCCTACGGCCTCCTCCACGTCTCCTGATGTACTGGCCTGTCTCCTGGAAGGGCCTCCATGCTCTGGACACTACGCTGACAGACACAGCAAACCTTCTTGCCACAGCTCGCATTGATGTGCCATCCTGGATAAGCTGCACTACCTGAGCCACTTGTGTGGGTTGTATACTCCGTCTCATGCTACCACTAGAGTGAAAGCACCGCCAGCATTCAAAAGTGACCAAAACATCAGCCAGCAAGCATAGGAACTGAGAAGTGGTCTGTGGTCACCACCTGCAGAACCACTCCTTTATTGGGGGTGTCTTGCTAATTGCCTATAATTTCCACCTGTTGTCTATCCCATTTGCACAACAGCATGTGAAATTGATTGTCACTCAGTGTTGCTTCCTAAGTGGACAGTTTGATTTCACAGAAGTGTGATTGACTTGGAGTTACATTGTGTTGTTTAAGTGTTCCCTTTATTTTTTTGAGCAGTGTATATGACTCTGGAAACAACTGTACTGTGTTTTGGTTTTTTTTAAGATGTTTTTCTATGTTTCTACAGCAAGAACTTTTATGTGTCATCTTGTTTTCTTTGATATTTTGTGAAAATAATTGAATGAGTAGTTTTTCAGATAAAAAAATGAGACTGAAAAAACAATGCTTTCTGTCCTTATATTAAGAAAATATAATCTGCTCACCCAGATATGATTTTATATTCATGAAGTGTGCATAAAATCACATCAGCAGCAAGTCATATCCCTTGGCACAGATGTTACAGAAATGTTGAACCACATACAATACAAACACGGCATACAAATGAAGATTACAATATGTTTAATGTGTTGAATACAAAAATTGCATCATTTAGAAAGAAAGATTCCCTTCTATCAAAATACTCATATTTAAAATGTTTGCCTTCATCAGAATTATGGTATTGCTAATTATCATGAAAGTTACAAATCAACATATTAGGCACACATCCAGTAAAAATCTAAATTTGAAAAAGAAATACAAAATAGTTCTTTCCCAAAGGAATGTCTGCATCTCCGACATAATCAAGAACTCATATACCAGATAACAGTTCAGATCGGGAATGTTTAATTATGACTGAATTAAGACTTTGTATTCTGTGTCTCATGATCATTATGCTAGAAATGGAATGTAACATTTATAACTCATATAGCATATAATGTATGTTTACATCCTCTGAGTCTTCCAACGTTAAACCCCAGCTTTGAGATTGGATGGCATTGGCTAGTCTGCCGAGTCGTCTCTGGATTCCGTAGCTGAAGTGAAGTTCAAATAAAACAGGGCATAGAAAGCCAGCAGGAGCACCAGGATGGCCACTGTAATAAGCAGCACCTCCTAAACGCAAAGAGACAAGAAAGAATATGTTATGATGTTTAATTGATTTTATGTCAAATTTTTTACCTCACTGTGAAGCCGGCATGGTGGTTTAGTGGTTAGAACTAATGATGTCCCCTGTGTTTCAATCTGATCATGGCAAAACTTTTTTTTAAGGTTTTCTCAAAGTACATTGATACATTCCAAAATACCAATACTGGTGGCCTCCGATTTTATTTATTTTTTACAGAAATATTTCCGCTAAGTTAATGGCTAACAAACAGATAGTAGAAGAGGGGATAGGTGGAAAATAGTGACACATGACTGTAGGATCAAACTACACAAGGTTTGTTTGCAGTCGGTAACCATGGAGACACGTTTTTGAATAGTTGCTTTATTTTTAATTGTAGCTGCATTAGATCAATAAAAGAGTGACTGACTGTTAAACTGCTTTAAGTATGCAAAAGGCAAATGTATCCACCACTAGGAGCCTGGTCTGTATGAACCTCTCTTAAATGATCTATTTCTTCAATGATAAGACCTAGTAGAGTTGGAAGCAGTATTAGATAAAGTTATGGGGTAATGAAGAGCTGAAACTACGGCATGGACTACAGGAATGGAGAGCTCTTTACTTAGGCTGATTCACATGTTACAGCTGAAATACTGCCAATCTTCATGTGTCTTCAGATTGATTGCAGCAGGTTACTGCTTGGCCACAATCAAACCATGTTTAGACTCAATCTATTTGAAAACCGTGCTGATCTGCATGTCAATGTCTGCATGAGAACCCAGCCCTATTAGACAAACTTCAGAAAAGACCCCTGAAAAAACTATTAAAGTTTTATTTGGTTTCCTAAGACAGTGGGGTAGATTTTTTTGATACAGTCGTAACCCCTTGACAACATGGGCCATACATGTATGGGGCATTTAGTCTCTTTAAAAATGTGCCCACTCCACAGCAGTCGCCTTAGCTGCCGGGTGCCTGTTGTTTCACACAGCTAGGGCTATCAGAATCAATGCCGATCAAAGGCATTCAACCCCTCAGATGCTGTGTGTGTGTCAATTGCAACCCTAGAATCGGAGGTGGCTTTCCCCAGGAGCAATGTACTCCTAGAGCCCAAACAGCTCCCCCACGCAGTGATTGGGAGGGGCATTCCTTCATTGTGGAAAGCCTGTCCCTCTAAAGCAGCCATGCTCAACCTGCGGTCCTCCAGCTGTTGTAAAACTACAACTCCCACAATGCACTGCTGTAGGCTGATAGCTGTAGGCTGTTCGGGCATGCTGGGAGTTGTAGTTTTGTCACAGCTGGAGGGCCGCAGGTTGAGCAAGCCTGCTCTAATGGAACTGAGGCTACCACTGCAAAAGTTTCTATGGAGCCCTGCCACATGGCAGGGTTGGGTTCCATAGGAACACAATGGAACTCCCTTAAGCTGCAATGGTAATTTATTGCAATCTTATGGAGAAGCGATCAGAGTATTGCATGTTCAAGTCCCCTAAAAAAGTTTTTTAAAATACAAAAAAATCAAAATCACCCTCCTTCCCCCACATTAAAAATAAACAGTAAGAAACAATAAAGATCATTTGCACTGCCGTACCCCAAAATGCCCATAATACTAAAATATAAATGTATTTATCCCATATGGTGAAAAAAATCTAAAAGTTACAAAAAAAATCATACACATTTCAAAACTACTATTGACCCCTTAACAAATTACCCTCACACAGCTCATAATGGTAGACATAATGGTAAAAAAGTTATTGGGGTCAGAATATGGCAATGCAAGTTTTCTTTTCATTATTAACACACAAGAAAAACTATACAAATGTGGTATAGCTATAATTGTACTGAACTACAGAATGAATGTAACGACATAGGTAACACTGTAAAATCTAAACCCATAAAAATATGGAGCAATTGCATTTTGTTTTCTAGTTTCACCTCATCTGTAATTTTTCCAGCTTCCCACTACATTGTATGCAATATAAATTACAAAATACAACTTATCCCACAAAAAACAAGCCCTCGTATGACTTTATGAGTAGAGGATTATGACACTGGAAAATAGGTAATAAAAAATGAAAACTAAAAATAGCCCTGTCCTCAAGCGGTTAAAGTTAGGAAAAATTTCTCACAAATTAGACACTATTTGGCACAATCGGTGTAGTAGATTTTTCTTAGTAAATTTCTAATACTGTATGTATGGTTGTCACAGCTTTTCCACCATACACAAAGGGGAATGGTGCACCGCACTCAACATGTGGCAGATAATGGCTGGGTACAGTAATAATGTGAGTTTTCCGGCCTTGCGTGTAGCTTACGGATAGCATCCAGACTCAATTGTGACCCATTCATTTCAATGGGTCTGTGTACATGAGTATCAATATTTATGCACCAGCTTTGCATTCAGGAAAAATTGCAGCATGTTCTAGTTTTTCATGCAGCTCTGTCTCCATAGAAGTGAA
This sequence comes from Bufo bufo, assembly GCF_905171765.1. Taxonomy (NCBI): domain Eukaryota; kingdom Metazoa; phylum Chordata; class Amphibia; order Anura; family Bufonidae; genus Bufo; species Bufo bufo. Next base: position 81,927,668 of record NC_053393.1, on the reverse strand, counting down.
AGGGATTTGTGTGAAAAACGGAAGGTACACCATCATCGTACCCCCCAGATGCTGCATTCGTAGCTGATCGCGGCATCCGATAGCAATATTACAGTGTAAAATAAAAAAAAATAAAAAAATAAAATCATACTTATATCATCCATTTGATCCGTTATAGTGCAAAGAGCGGTCATCGCCAATTGATTGAATATTCAACACGAAATCTTGCGCGGCCCGTGGTGACGTCATACATCACTACACACGGGATTTTGTGCATAATCTTCAATCAAGATGGCAGCGACCGGCTCTTCGTGCTATAATGGATGAGGTAAGTATGTTTTTGTTTTGTTTTTTACTGCCATTCAGGGAAAATCGATTCTTTACCACAAAGCACGAGGAAATTCAGCTTTGTGTCAAATCAACTTTTCCATGAAATTCAGATTGAATTCCACTGGAGTTGGATTCGCTCAACACTAGTTGCTTGGAGATGTAGATTTATATTCTTCACAGTTTTTCTTCATGCGGGTGAAAAATGCATGCAGTCCAAACTGAAAAAACACATCAGAAAAAACGGATTCAACTTGTGTGCAAGACCATCATTGTTTTCCTGAACAGATCCTGACACAATCCGTATTGCTCGTGTGAAAAAAGCCTAAAAAGTATGTGACAACTTTTCTAGTGATATACAGATATAGCAGATCTCAAGTATGGTATGATATATCATGGCACAAAAGCCATTGAAAAAGTTAAATAAAGTTTTTTTTTTTTTTTAAGAAGATTATTACATATGTACAAATTTAGAGCTCATTCAGACGACCGTATGAGTGCGTCCACATCGGTGCAATTTTGCTGAACGGGAGCGGACCCATTCCTTTCATTGGGGCCACAAAAGATGCGGACAGCACACCCTGTCCCAGCAAGAAAGACTGTGGACAAGAATAGTCATTTAGATCATAGTGCTGGCCATGTGCGGTCCGCAAAAAGCAGAGCGCACACGGCCGGCAAACACTACAGCTGTCTGAATGAGCCCTTATTCTGGGATTTTTTTAAATTTCTGAAATTCCCAATAATAAATGTCATTATTTTAAAGAATGTCCTTATTGCCTATAACAATCTTTGATAACGTTATCTGCAATGGACGGATAAGTAAAAATGGCACATTTTAATGATTTTGATGACCACCTCTTTCTGGAATCATTTCAAATAATGGGAGACGAGAACACCCTAACAACCTTCAAAACACCATTTACAGTTTAACCAGGAAAAGAAAAAAGGGTGATGAATAATTCATAGCATTTGTTTATGTTCTGCTGGGATTTTCTACCTGGCTGTTCATGTTTTAGTGCTAATGGCATAAATTTGTTCAAAACATTCCAACTGTAACATACGTTTCTCTGAGGCATCGTCTTGATTTTGCATTGTGACAAGTTTTCGATAATTTCACTATTTATATTGCCCTTGTGTGAAATAAATGCACAGTTCATTAAAGAAGCAAATTATGAATATTTACTTAAATTAACAAAAAAATACAAACAAACCACAAACGATTAAAAACATCTGAACGGAGCAAGAGAGAAATTATTGCTTTCATTGCAACTAGGCCACTATTTTTTTTTTATAGAGCAGGTTTCATTTCTTTTCTTTTTTTTTCTATACACAGCTGTTCTTTCAGGCCCATCTGCACACACTGCTACTAATCTTAAGAGGATGTAATAAGCAAGTGACACACAACTGTAGGAGCCATCTGCTTGTGAGAACGGACAGCAGACCCGTACAGTGCACCCACTATTCTCAACCGGCATAATGAATGTCAGAATAGTTACATGATACAGTGCGTACAGATGTATTTTTTTAATGCTCAGACTAACAAACTTTTTTTTTTTTTTTTACTTTGAAGTGATAGCATAAAGCTGAAATAGTGCTGCTCTAGTGTGTGCTCTACAGGCTCAGTTCACATTCAGTTGACGTAGCATAAGATCTGCACGCACATAGCAAACTTTAACCACCTCCACATGACTACATACACTCACCTAAAGAATTATTAGGAACACCATACTAATACAGTGTTGGACCCCCTTTTGCCTTCAGAACTGCCTTAATTCTACGTGGCATTGATTCAACAAGGTGCTGATAGCATTCTTTACAAATGTTGGCCCATATTGATAGGATAGCATCTTGCAGTTGATGGAGATTTGAGGGATGCACATCCAGGGCACGAAGCTCCCGTTCCACCACATCCCAAAGATGCTCTATTATGTTGAGATCTGGTGACTGTGGGGGCCATTTTAGTACAGTGAACTCATTGTCATGTTCAAGAAACCAATTTGAAATGATTTGAGCTTTGTGACACGGTGCATTATCCTGCTGGAAGTAGCCATCAGAGGATGGATACATGTTCTCATTCTGTTTACGCCAAATTCGGACTCTACCATTTGAATGTCTCAACAGAAATCGAGACTCATCAGACCAGGCAACATTTTTCCAGTCTTCAACAGTCCAATTTTGGTGAGCTCGTGCAAATTGTAGCCTCTTTTTCCTATTTGTAGTGGAGATGAGTGGTACTCGGTGGGGTCTTCTGCTGTTGTAGCCCATCCGCCTCAAGGTTGTGCGTGTTGTGGCTTCACAAATGCTTTGCTGCATACCTCGGTTGTAACGAGTGGTTATTTCAGTCAACGTTGCTCTTCTATCAGCTTGAATCAGTCGGCCCATTCTCCTCTGACCTCTAGCATCCACAAGGCATTTTTGCCCACAGGACTGCCGCATACTGGATGTTTTTCCCTTTTCACACCATTCTTTGTAAACCCTAGAAATGGTTGTGCGTGAAAATCCCAGTAACTGAGCAGATTGTGAAATACTCAGACCGGCCCGTCTGGCACCAACAACCATGCCACGCTCAAAATTGCTTAAATCACCTTTCTTTCCCATTCTGACATTCAGTTTGGAGTTCAGGACATTGTCTTGACCAGGACCACAACCCTAAATGCATTGAAGCAACTGCCATGTGATTGGTTGACTAGATAATTGCATTAATGAGAAATAGAACAGATGTTCCTAATAATTCTTTAGGTGAGTGTATAGTGCAGTCCCAGTCACTATCTTTACAAACTTGCTAGCTCACATAACACTACCCCATTTCTACTTCCATCCACCCTTTTAGGTCTCATGCACACGAGCGTTGTTCGGGTGCGCATCCGAGCCGCAGTTTTTGGGGCTCGGATGCGGACCCATTCACTTCTATGGGGCCGCAAAAGATGCGGACAGTACTCCGTGGCCCCGCAAAAAAAATATAGCATGTCCTATTCTTGTCCGTTTTGCGGACAAGAATAGGCATTTCTACAATTGGCTGCCCGTTCCGCAAATTGCGGAAGGTACATGGGCGGTTTCCGTTTTTTTGCGGATCTGCGGACCGCAAAAAACGCAACGGTCTTGTGCATGAGGCCTTACACTGAGGACAGAGGAATCTGCCTGCTTAAATCACTGCTGATGCTGCTGTGATCACATGACTTTATGAACTAGCAGTTTCCCTCTCCAGACACACAGACAGGTTGTTCAAGTTATTTTAGCTTTATTTAACCAACCATTACTAGGAAGGGGGGGAATTCAAGTCTCTTTCGTACTCTGCACTATACCAAACTGCATGTAGTGTGCAGCCTGCAACTGTATGAAGCTAATAATCAACATCGAGCTATATATATTTTTTTATTTCTAGATGAGGCACTTGAATTTACACACTGAGGTGTATATTCTTTTTCAGTAGTTCACTGGAAGTTTGGTTTGAAAAGATTATATTACATGCGGATGAGCAATGCAGAATCATATCATATGCATAAGATACTATTCACTGCAAGATGTCCTGCCACAGATGGTTTAGGTACGGATGACAGTGTTTAAGCAGTGAATAACGCTGAGGTCATCTGCATTTTGAACATATTGATTTTAATGAGCTGATATATTGCTCGGCTGTCAAAATCCATTTAAAATGAATGCATTCTTTAACAAAAATTGTTGCTAATTCCTAGTTATTTAATTTTGCATCTAGGCACCACAGTAACATGAGTCCTTCTAAGGGTACCTGCACACGATGTGGATTACGCACATTTTTTCTACGCGGGTTCTGGTGTAGAAAACAAACAGCGTAATAAAGTACCAGCAAAATGTATGAGATTAGACAAATCTTATGTACACTTTGCTTTTTATTCCTTACAGAAATTGATTTGCCGTGCGTATTTTGAAATCTGCAGCATGTCGATTGTGTGTGGCTTTTTTTTGGCTGTTGATTTGACCCTTTTCGATGGAACGGTTGTTACCTACGGCAAACACCAAAAATTGCAAGTAAAACATGCGAGTTTTGGTGCAGAAACGCAAGAAAACCACACGGAAATCTATGCAGTAAACCTACACCCGTGTGCAGGTACCCTAAATATCCAGAGAGGAAAAAATAATCCTGGTTGTCTCTGTGCTAAGGCTAAAACGATTACTCGATTAAATCAAGTATCTCGACACAAAAAAAATCCTCGATGCACATTTTTTGCATCGAGGATTCGATTGAGCTATGTGACCATGAAGTGTGATTGAAGCGCTTGCTATTACTCACGCTCTGTGGCCTCCTGACAGCCCGCAACGCGCTGCACTGTATCCTGACATACACACATCGTCAGGATGTAGTGCACGTAACCGCGCACTATGACCTAACCCTGTGTGACGACAGGAGGACAGTGCAGCGTGTGAATAAGACAATGCAACTGTGGAGTGTCGGTGGCGCCCCTACAGAAAAGTATTTTATTTCACTCAGGGCTGTGGGGTCGGAGTCGGAGTCGAGGAGTCGGAGTCGGGGGAAATTTTGGGTACCTGGAGTAGGAGTCGGCAAACAATGCACCGACTCCGACTCCTACTAAATTTAGATTGGAATAAAAAAAAAAAAGCAAGTTTAAATGTCCGAATTCACAAAAAGTTATAATTAATGACTTCTCTACTGTAAGAATAAAGACCAATGCATGCAGTGCCTCACGTAACTGCAAAACGAACACGTTAAGTGACCGTGAAGAAGCATGCTTTTCATGTGCTTCACTATATGGCACGCAACGCACAATTAGGAGCTGCAATACTTATACTTTCCATAGTGTTGTGTTCTGCTTTTACAGGGAACGCAGCGTCCATGTGTAACCTAGCCTCTCACTGATAAGGGATTAAATAAATATGTTTTTTGCAGGACTAGAGAGTGAGACACTTGTATAAGTGAAGGGAATGGAGGGCCAATAGTTCAAGACTGAAGCTGTAAACCATTGGAAAAACTGCTGTCATTTAGCTAAGGCTATAAAAACTTGTAAACTCCGATTGTTAGCTTAAACTTTAAACATGACTATGGGATTCTCCTAGGAAAATCATGTTTTAGAATAAATGCCCCTTCCTGGATCCTCCCACTGCCCTATCTTCAGCAGCAGATAAATTCCTGTAAAGATCCTGTTCCTGATGTTTATGCCTGCTGCTACTATCCAGCCACTTGATTGATTAATAAAAAAATAATAATAAAACTTTGTTTTCATTGTGTTTGTCTTTTGCTTAAACTGTGCAATACAGTAGACTGTTGGCTTCCCAGCCAGTAGTCCTGTGGTAGGTTGCGTTTCTTTCCCTCAAGGAATGTATAAAATACATTCGCATATTAATACAGAGGAGTCGGAGTCGGGGAGTCGGAGTCGGAAGTACATAAAACTGAGGAGTCGGAGTCGGAACATTTATCTACCGACTCCACAGCCCTGATTTCACTGGAGCTGGGGACTAATGGCTAAGAGGGGAAGATGGTGGCACTAAGGGAGTAACCGATGGCCATAGGGGGTGCCTGATGGTGCTGAGGATTGATGGCAAGGGGGTCTGAGGAGTTGTTCTTATTAGAATACTTGATTAATCGGTAGAATACTTGATTACAAAAATAATCTATAGCTTCAGCCCTACTCTGTGCAGTCCAATTGTTTGTAATTTGTAACATATGATTTCAATATTATTTCACAGTTATCACAATGCTTACTACTTAATGTAGTGTACAGCATTTGATGTCGCTAACAGAGAGTTAATACAGCCAGAGGCACAGTGAATTTGAGCAAAAAGCAGTGCTTCTTCCCATCTCTACATGGCAGGCTTGCAGATGCTCCAGCCGTGAAGCTGCCACTTGTGATGCCAAGCAACCTGCTGCTTTGATATCCATGTTGCCTATGCCAATGCATCCACAGGGGAAATGGTATAATGGCACACACTGGTTGATGATGGCAATCAATCTCAATTCTCTTTTTCTCTCCAAAACACACAAACTTGGATCGGACATGATCTTGGAAGAGCGCCACAGAATCTCCCAGAGCAACAGTGATTAAGGAAGAAAGAAAGATAAGAACTGCATTTGATTGCTTTCAAAATGCAAATGCTGGTGAGATGTGAACAACCCATTCATGTCCAAACCCCGTACACAAGGTTGTCGTAGTCTCCGTGCAGCATATTCACAAATCATATACAGATCTTCTCAGTCGATAGAGTGGATATATAAGACATGGTGTCACTTGGAGCTAGGAAATTTCAGTAGCCATTGGTATTCTGCAGATGTACCACAAATCTGAGAATGTATTGTATTAAAATGATGGTAAATTAATTTTATATTCCATCAAATACAATCTCATATTCAAGTGCATTTGCCTTCAAGGCTTAAAATTGAAGGTAATAGAATATTCCATAAATTTTCTACCAATATTACAGAATTACTTAAGTACCAACCCAATTTTGGCATTAAGGCCAACCGGTATTGGTTCGTTTTGCATTGCCACATTCTAAGAACCATAACTTTTTCCCTTGAAATAGCTGTATGTTCTTACTGCCGTTTTTTCAGCATTTTTGAAGTGTAATCTTTTGCACCTGCATTTTTTTTTTTTTGGCTGTAAATACTCCAGCTCCAGATAATATAAAACACAGGAATCACAAGTTTTTTTTTGCTATTGTTATTTTTGTTTATTACCTGCTGTTTTCTGTCTTCTTAAAAAAAAAAAAAAAAACACTATATGCTGTAGCTCTGGGCATTTTTTTTCAGGCATTTTCACATCACCTTCTCAATAGGAAAAAAATGGCATTAAAAATGCTAGTGGGCAAACGTACCGTTTGCAAAAATGACAGAAAAATAAATTCCAAGAAATGCAGGTGGCCAAGAAAACCTATATCTGGTTATTCTGGTATTTTTACAGCCAGAAAAATATCAGTGCAAATTTGTGTGGGTAGGGAACTACAACAAAAATCACACAAACAACCAGGGGCAGAATGGGAGCTTAAAGAGGCCCTAAAAAATAGAAGTGGCCTAATGTTGTAGGTGGGCCCAAATTAACAGAAGGTGGGCAACACAAGTAGATGAGGCCAACACAAGTTGGCAGGGTTAGTAATACCAGAGTGCAGCACCGAATACCATGCCAAAGAACCAAATACCACAATGCAGTACAAAACACCCTCCCAGAAGAATGTTCCTCTGTGGTGGCCATTAATAGCTGCATAATTCTGTCCTTCTCCAATTAAGATATGGAGCAGGGGGGCTTAAGAGGTGAGATGTGTGCCACAGCACAGAGCTAGCCTTACTTTTACATGCTGCCTGAACTTCCTCTAATAGTGCCCCCACTAATATGTACTTAGCCAGTGGCAGTGGGAAGGGGGGGGGGGGCTATGGACAGTCCGCCCCTGAAAACAAACAATTGCAAGGAAATCACACTGCAGTCGTGGCCAAAAGTTTAATACGTTTTTTCTTTTTAAACAAAGATTCTCAATTGGAGAGTTTCCTGGCCATCGACCCAAATTTTCAATGTTTTGTTTTTTTCCATCATGCTGGAGATGCCCTTAAAGAAAGCTTTCATACTGTTCTTTATTCATGGCAGTCTTTATAGGCTAAACTGTTACTTAGCCTGCTACCTTGGATGAAAAGCAACCTCACACATGAATGGTCTCAGGATGTTTTAAGGAAGCATGATACAGGACTTATAGTACAGTAGCACTCACATTTTCTTCTCCCGGACAATCATTTTTGCCGATTTTCCTAACAGTCTGAAGGGGGAGGAAAATTATTTTACCACTGTCCTCTGCAGTCCAATCCCTGTACTTCTTGCAAAATATCAATATACCCTTGATGTTCTTGGAGAGAGACGTGGCTTCTTTGCTGCTCTTCATGACACCAGGCCATCCTCCAAAAATCTTTGCCTCACTGTACATGCAACAGCACTCACACTTGTCTGCGGCCATTTCCGAGCTGCACTGGTTGTGACCGATCCCATAGCTGAATCCTCTTTAAGACACAGTCGTGGCCCCTGCTGGACATTTTTGGGCAATTGAACCTCTCTCCTTAAATTTCTTAATAAAAGTGGTTGAGTTACAGTATGTGCAATCCTAAAAGCAGCAATGTCCTTGCCAGTGGAGTCCTTTTGATGCAATGCAGTGATGACTGCATGATTCCTTGGAGTCAACAGAAGAAGACAAAGATTTCAAGCACCCACCCCCTTTAAAGCAAAAAATCTGCTCTTCTAATTCAATCAGCATGATAAGAGTGATATCAGCGACCCTGTCCTCATTAACACTCTCTCCTAAGCTAACGAGAAGATCACTGAAATTATGTTAACAGGGCTGAAATGGGTTTTTATGTGATTAAGCAAATTTTCATGGTAAGGAATGACTTTGCAATTAATCTAATCCCTCTTCATAACAGTCTAGAGTTAAAGGGGTATCCCGGTAAAGTAACTTAATTTTTGAAAAATTGCATTAAGGCTGCGAGCTGTGACCCAACCAGAACCGATATCTATAACCACAGTTTCAATTTACCTTGCAATCCATTTGTCTAGCTCCTGTGTGAGCCTGCAACACACTGAGAGTATCATGGCGCCTGATCTTCCCTCACAAAACTACAATCCCCACAATCCCTAGCTTCCCTGCTGTGAGTGCTGATGTTTACTGATTGGCTGCCTGATATACTGTCCGGTCACGCCCCCTCTACTCGGTAATGAAAAGCACACTGACACGCCCTTTGTTTCACAAGACCTTTAGCTAGAGAATTAATAGCAACACACTGAGCATGCTCGACCTCACAAAGGCTCCGAACTACAGGTCGATGCCTCTATAGAAACACAGTGGGTAGCAGTGGAAGAAAAATACTTTTATAACTACTGAACGGTAAACATGTGACATTTACATTATATTAGGTCATTATTGATGATGAATTAGTCTAAAATATAAGTTATATTTATACCCATTTAATACAACCATGCAAACTGAAGCAGCAAACTAAATTTGTGTCAGTCTCAAAACTTTTAGCCACAACTGTAGTTGGTTAATGTTCCCTAATGTGTGGTTATATGTGACACAGGGAATTAAGCTTAGCTTTACTTGGGATTTGAATTGTTGCGATCTCTGTGCAGCTCTGCTGAGTGTAACACAAATAATCATGGTTATTACAGTATGCTGGGGTTACACATACAGATTTTAGTCTTTACCCAAACCAATATCTGTGTAAAGGTGCTCAAACCCAGAAATGTTAACACATAACCATCATGTAGATTGTAAGCCCTCACGGGCAGGGCCGTCTCTCCTTCTGTACCAGTCTGTAACTCGTCTTGTTCATGCTTATTGTAATTGTCTGTATTATGTATGTGACCCCTTATCATATGTACAGCGCTATGGAATGAATGGCGCTTGAATAATAATAATAATAATAATAATGAGAAAAAAGCACCAGCAGGCGGTATTTCTACAGTGCATCATTGTGCATAATACTTTCATAATATTAATAATATTAAAGATAAATACTAGACTACAAAATAGGCAAATATTTTAAATAGCTATGTACATCATTTAAAGGGGTTTCCTGAGACTTTTTAGGCTACTCTCACACTCGCGTTTGGTGCGGATCCGTCATGGATCTGCACAAACGCATCCGTTCAGATAATACAACCGTCTGCATCCGTTCAGAACGGATCCGTTTGTATTATCTTTAACATCGCCAAGACGGATCCGTCTTGGACACCATTGAAAGTCAATGGAGGACGGATCCGTTTGGCTCAGTTTCGTCAGACGGACAACAAAACGGAATAGAGATAGAACGAAGGCAAACTGAGGCATTCTGATCGGATCCTTATCCATTCAGAATGCATTTAGGGCAAAACTGATCCGTTTTGGACCGCTTGTGAGAGCCCTGAACGGATCTCACAAACGGAAAGCCAAAACGCCAGTGTGAAAGTAGCCCTAACTGATGACCTATCTTCTGGATAGGCCATCGGTGGGAGTCTGACACCCAGTACCTCCGCCAAGGTACATAAACAATTAAAACATTTAGGAAAACCCCTTTAAGGTATTCATCTAGTGACTAGTAACAGAGCACTACAGTCCTAGTCTTGCCAGCCCTTTTTGCGCAGCCACCGACTCCCTAAGCTTATGCCAAATAAATGTCCAGGATACAGTGAAAGCATACTATACTCCTGGTAATGTCATCCTCTTTGCCTGACTGAAGAGAGTGGCACAGGACTATGGTTACAACTACTGTATGGCCACTTCTGTAGCAGTAACTACTCCGAGCGCACTCCTGCCGCACGTGATTGGAACCATTTTATGCTCACTATTGTGTGGTCAGTTCTACGCTGAAGTCATTTGTCTTTACTGTTTGGTCTAAACTACTTTATAGGTACAGAATATCTAAAAAGCATTGCATACAGGAATACTATGTGGTCTACCACAGCTACGACCTTGATCTTTACATATGAAAAACAAGTGTATAAGTGACATTGGGGCCATATAAAAAACCTGACCATGTCAATTGTTTTGTACCCCAAAACTTTATTTCACATAGGGATACATGCTAATCCCATGGAGAACCAAATGTCATGTAGCCAAAGCAAAATAAAAATTTTTTACTCCCAGGAAATGGGATCCTGCACTAAAACCAAAGTTATAAAAAGATTAAAAATCAAAAGCTCCAGATATTTAATATTGCGTTAGAAATTCCTCCGAAGGTGGTGCTTACATTCTGGGGCTGGACTTAGAATTTTGGCATTGTGACAACCAGCTTGCCCATTACAGATTATGATTTACAATGGGTAACAGAAGGTTAATGGCTACAAAACAAGCAAATCTAACCTAATTAGTAGCACTGAATCCTAATTAAGAAATCACAAGTTGTAATTCGTTATTTTAAAGTCATTTTAATGCACTCATCTTTATTTGTTTTGCAAATAAATATATAGTTTCCTGTTTAGCAATTCTGTGCTGTTCTCTGACATTATTATCGGGAACAGAATTATTCTTTGGGGAAATTAAAAAAGTTTTAAAATATCAACAGCAAAAAGAAACTGTCGCATTAAATGCTGCATTAAAATGACATGGTAATAACATTCTAATGAAGCAAACTAATTAGTACAAGTATAAACGTCCATGGTCACGGTGTGTGCAAAATATTTTTTTATTTTTTTTGCTTTTACTGTATTAATTTCATAATTCTATGTTTTTTTTTTGTAGTCTGAAACCTCTATAGTTCAGGATACTGTTCATTTACATAGAAATAGAGTTCCCTGCCCATTCAGGCAGATCAACATCACGTCCCCTTTTATGTATGCACCAAAGCTAATAATAAAGAATATATTATCGGCAAGTAGGGACGGAATAAATATTTATGGGAATGTACCTACCACTATGTAGCCAGAAAGTTTATGGACACCTGAACATCTCCTCCATATGTGCATGTGCCATATCCGATTCCAAAACCATGAGTATTACAACTACCCACTTTGCAGAAATGACAGTCACTCCTCTGGTGGGAGACGCCTTCCAGTAGATTTTTGTACATAGCTGCAGGCATCAAAGTATTTTTAGCTTCATCATGAACATTACTCGTCAGTTGTATGGTGTGACTCCATACTATGAAATGGCAGAGACACTTTGTGAAGCCAAAATAGAAAATGCTTTCAGGATAGAATAGCTCTGTACACACAGCAACAGATGGAGCCAGTCACAATTTTTGTTTTTCAGAACCAAAAGAAAAACCTCCAAATGATATACATCAGTGCTATATGAAGGTACAGTAAAGTCCATTTGACCTTACATAGGTGCTGCTGTATGATGCCTCTGTAAGAATCCTGTAAATCTCCATGTAAAATGAGAGGCACAAAGAGGTACAGCATGGGCCTATAGAACAGGACAGATTTGTATTACACAGGCGCTATGCAAGTTAGTAAAGTTCTTCCACGCCGAATTTAGCAAAACCACTTTTACTTTGCTTTGTGCCATTCAATGCTTCAAATTTAAAATAAAGATAACAGAAACAAATGTGGTAGCACAATAGGAATACACTGCAGTGTGAGTCCAATTCACAAAATCATATGATTGGCTATAGACCCTACAGATAAATTTCCCAATGGGCAGATGCCCAGGGGGCAGCCTGAGGTCTCCTCATGGCCACTGGCCCGATACATAATGATAGTGATGCTCTCAGCATTATTTAACAGTGGGAGCATGAGGTACTTAGGCCGTAGAAGCCCTTCTGACTTCAAATGTATATTTCTTCTGGACGGTGATAAGGTTGAATACGGTGGTGGGGCATAGGAGTCCATGGCTTCCTGGCCTGTTGTTCACCCTCATAGGCCCCAGGCCAATAAATGAGGCAGTGTACAAATGGCATAGGCACACAGGCGTCTCAGGCCGCAGGCTGAAAAGTGTCTTGGAATAGGACTCTGGTATTTTAATTTTTTCTTCTTCCCTTGGTCAACTGGGGAGCATACTACTGGGGCACTATAGGGGTCATTACTAGGCAAAGTATAAGCAGCATGCTTAAGGTAGGGTTGGTGTGGCGGTGTGGTCTGCATCTCACCTCCTGAGCCCTTTGCTCCATATCTTAATTAGAGACACTAGAGAAGGAGGAGGGCAGAAAGTGGCAGCTGTTGATGGCCACCGCAGAGCACCACCCGATCACAACAGACATGTCTCTACAATAGCCACCTGCTTAAGCAAAGTTTAAACAATTATGATTATAGAAAAAAGTAGAGAGTGGATCTAATATTAAAAGTTGCCATTTAGTCTTGAGCTTACTTGGAGTTTCAAGTTCGGAGTACAAGGTTCGGGTTATCTAAGAATGCCGTTATAGATTCCGCTACCACGAACCATAAGTTATGGTCCGTGTTAATGGAATCCATAACAGAATTCTTAGATAACCCAAACCTTGTACGCCAAACATGAAACCACAAGTTCGCTCAAGACTATCGGCATTATTTTGGATGAGTTGAGTGAGTTAATTAGTACAGCAATTAAATGTATTGGTAAATCAATATTTTTGGATGAAAAGCCTAAACACTATCCAGAAATGTACATTACTTGCTTTTCCATTTTTGCTAATTTTGTAATCTTGGTGCGGGTGTTAAAATGGATAATTTGCTTAGAAATAAAGGAATATTGTTGGAATAATATCAACAAATGTGCTAAGTAACTGCATTGCAAAGGGATAAGCCAGTCAAGGCAAGTGATGGCTCGTTGTTATCACTTGCTGAACAGCAGGGGTCCGACTGAAGGGATCTTCACGAATCATGAGACTAAAGGGACCAGGACATTTTCTCTGCAAAACTCCTGTCCAGTCTAGCTGCTGTGCAGAGAAACTCCGCTTTATTCAAGCAGATTGGGCAGCATTTATACAGCCATGCCCTGTGTAAGGAGAATTCAATAGGAGCCTCTTTCTCCAGAGTGTCACGGACCCTTAAGGTATAAGGCACCCGTTTCAGTAAATATTAAAAGGCATTTGGTGATTACTGTGTCGATTTAGAGAACACCTATAAAAAACAACATTCATGTGGGCAGTCATAATATTAACAATAAGAAAAAAAAAATCACTGATCACTCACTGATGTCTCATTAAGATGTAGCCGAGCTAAAATTGACTCTGATAGCACAAGGCACAGTGTTTTCTTGGTTATCTCGTGACGAAAGCCGTTGAAATCCATTAAAAAGTTAGATATCTTTGTCTAGCCATTCTTTAACGCGTTAACCATCAAGTTTAGCTCGGCTGCATCTCTATCAGTCTTAATAAAAATGCGTTGACGTGAGATACATTAAATTTATTAAGAGGCACAGGCCTCTTAATAAATTTGGTGCATCTTCTGCACAGCCTGTGCACCAGGAAATCAAATCTATGATCTTCCAAACATTTTACCTATCATTTATGACATTTTCAGGAGTAAATTACAGAAAATTTATCAGGGTGTGGGAAGCAAAGAAAAAGTAGCAAAGGTTTGCTTAAAATGCTGATTTTCAGCTTTTGTACGTCAGGTTAATTTACGTTGCATTTCTCCTGTTCTCAAGTTTAAAAAAAGTGCATTGCCTTGAAATTACACATCTCATAGAAATAATCCCATTTCCAACTGAATTTCTGATTGTTGTAAGTCAATTTGTGAAAAGGACAACAGTCAGGACAATCTTGTGTAAGGCGATATTAAACTTGTTCTACGAAATACAAGACTTCTGTGGAATGACAGGATATTTGAGGTCAATGCTATTTATCCTGTCCTAGGTTTCTCGGACAGTTATCAATTAGTAATAGATAGAGAAGAGGTCAGATGGACTGCGGGTTCTAATTGTTGCTAAAATGCTTTATTTAAAACACTGTAGCAATTATTTCTCAGTCTGCACAACGATAATGGAAGGAAAATTCTAAGTATGGAAAGGACAGAACAGATTAAAGTTTTAAAAAGTAGTGATAAATCTGCATGGGTGTTCTTAACTTGTTTAGGGTTTACGAGAAAGGTAGTTGATATGTTGATCGTCGTTCAGTCAGTCGTTTTCATCAGAGAAGAGGATAATAATTAATTAAGGCAAGAATCATTGCCATTAATCTTTCAAACTTAGTGTGTTCCAACTCAATTTATGGAAACAGTACGTGCATAGTGCAGTTTTGAGTAAGAATATGAACATTGCCAACCTTTCAATGGCACAAACTGGATGCTGTATTGTAATAAAATAATACTTATTTTACATAATACACGACATACTCTGCATACACCCTAATTGCTACAACAAGATTGAGAGAAAAAAAAAGTTCCAACGTTAGAATTCTAAAGATAAAAGTATATAATTTTGAAGCTATAATGATAAATAAATAAATAAATAAATAAATAATGGCATTTATGAAGCAAAAGTTATTTTTACTGGGTTTAAATACTGTGTATGCCCCTTCATTCTTTAAAGGCTTGGATCTATATCTGCCAGACTTGTCGCCAATATTCATACCTGTGTATAGTATTTTTAAAATACATATTTATGTCCATTCCGATAAAGAAGATTTAGAAAGCAAGTTATTTTTTCTTTACATGTTAAAGGGGTTTTCCAGGGAAACTAAAAACTCATAATGAGCTCTGGTCCTCCCTGTTAGGTCCCTTTCACACGCATTGGACTCGCAGCATGTGTCAGCGAGAGCACCCGTCCTGACCTCCCAGCATATGATTTATGATGCTACAGTATGTAACCCTTAGAGGTCTGGGATGTATTGTATAACACTGATATAATGCTGACAGGAGCAAAACAACTGAAATGATGGAAATGCCAGATCCATCAGATTTCAGACAGCAAACTTAGCTGAATATAATAGGTTAAATTGGGTATCCATCTTGGTGCTAGTCATGTTATTGGATAAAACAGCTGTCATGTTCCAGAAGACAGGCAGTACTCTGGAACGTCTCGCAAACAGGACAAGACAGTTCACAGACCAGGAAACCAACTGAATACTTTATCACACATGTAATAAAGGAACATGACAGTCATGCAAGACAAGCAGGTTAGGCAATAGTGGTAGCACTACCACTGAGCCAAGTGCACCGGCAAGATAGGAGGCCGAACCCAGAGGGCGAGAGCCAGTGAGCCCCGTTCTTCACAGAGCCCCGGGTGGTGGTGATGAACTTGGCTGATGGCTCACTGGTCACACCTTCAGGATGATCCCGGCACACTTGGCCACTACCTGCAAAGAACTACCAGACAACAACAGAAAAACTGGAACCCAAACAAACTCAGGATATGGATCAGACAAGACAAACAGGAACCAGAGCACAAGCAGATGCCTGGACCCCATGCGGAGCGGAATCATGGCGGTCACAGGCAGAGCTGAACACGTAGATCAGATGAACCAGGAGCCCTCTTACATAGGCAGGACATACACAGGACAGGAACAGAAGCAGTAAGGCACTGCCAGGCAAGACATGGAACAGACTGGATCAAAAGCAGTATGCACTGCCAGGCTATACATGGAACAGACAGGATAAAGACAAAGGGGAAAAAAAGGATTGCGCTGCAGGAGAGTATTCTTATTATATTCAAGTCCAAGGATATTGGTGTTCTATAGTCTATGGAAATCTTCAGTCAAACAAGTTCATCTATACACATCAAACTCAGCTATGGTGTGGTAACTTCTCAGAGGAGGTGTCGCCTGTGAACAGGTTATACTCACAAGACTCAGATGGTATTAAGCATCACAAGCAGGCTCAGCGATGTCATCCACCAAGGAACTTCATGCATTGCAGTGAAGGTAAAGCTGAAGTGGTCAGAAGGTCCGGAGGACAGATGTAGGTACAGTCATGTGAAAAAATTAGGACACCCTTTGAAAGCATGTGGTTTTTTGTAACATTTTTAATAAATGGTTATTTCATCTCCGTTTCAACAATACAGAGAGATTAAAGTAATCCAACTAAACAAAGAAAACTGAAGAAAAGTCTTTTCAAGATCTTCTGTAAATGTCATTCTACAAAAATGCCTATTCTAACTGAGGAAAAAGATAGGACACCCTTGCCCCTAATAGAACCCTTGTCCCATTCACCCTGATAGATCTCTATCAGGGTGAATAGGATCTCACACTGTCCCTGCTGCTCTGTGCTCTGTGCACACAGCAGCATGGAGCTGACTATGGCAGCCAGGGCTTCAATAGCGTCCTGGCTGCCATGGTAACCGATCGGAGCCCCAGGCTTACACTGCTGGGGAGAGGGGATCCTGTGGCCACTGCCACCAATGATTAGAACTGGGGGAGGGGGGGCGCACTGCGCCACCAATGTTTTTACTATTGGGATGGGGGTGGGGGGCGCACTGCGCCACCAATGACTAATACTAGGGGGCTTGAGGGGGGGGGGTGCACTGCGCCACCAATGTTTTTACTATTGGGGTGGGGGGGCGCACTGCTTGAGGGGGGGGGGGCGCACTGCGCCACCAATGAAGATACCTCTCTTTCACATACAGGAGGCGGGAGCTGGCTGCAGAATCACATAGTCGGCTCCCGACCTCTATGAGCGGTAGCTCCGATCCGCGGCACCTAAGAGGTTAACTACCGCGGACCGCAGCTGCCGTTCATAGAGGTCGGGAGCCGGCTATGTGATTCTGCAGCTCCCGCCTCCTGTATTTGAATTAATGAAAGACTCATCTTCATTGTTGGCGCAGCGGCCACAGCCCCTCCCCTCCTCTTGTCTTCCGTCCTGTCATTGGCGGCAGCAGCATCACAGGGGGAGGAGACACTGCTTCCTTCTCCCCTGTGCTGCGGAGGGAACACAGAACGCGCTGAGAGCAGCGCGTTCTGTGTTCCCATTACGTTATCGGTATATCGGCAAAATAGATGCCGATACCGATAACGTTCAAAAGCCTCAATATCGGCCGATAATATCGGCCAAACCGATAATCGGTCGATCCCTAGGCGACACCTCCTCTGAGAAGTTACTACACCATAGTGCGGTTTCTATTTTTTTCAGATTTCCACACCATAGCTGAGTTTGATGTGTATAGATAAACTTGTTTGACTGAAGATTTCCATAGACTATAGAACACCAATATCCTTGGACTTGAATATAATAAGAATACTCTCCTGCAGCGCAATCCTTTTTTTCCCATTTTATTGTGCGGACTATTTTTACTCACTTTGTCCTGGAATTTGCAGCGCTAGAGGGAATAATATCTGAACAGGGATTGTATTTTATATTTTTAGGATAAAGACAAAGAACAGGTACAGAAGATCAGGCAAGGCATGGACAAAGATACAACAATGCTTTACCAGGTGACCACACAGAAGTGTAGATGGCAAAACCCCCTGGGTCAGCAGCAAGGGACTACACCCAGCAAGGCAAAAGACAGAACGGACCCCAAGACCCACAGATAGAAATAGCTGCAAAATTAGGGCCCCTGATAGGCCACACCCAGGAACAGACCAGGGAAGTTAACCCCACCAGAACCAGAAGTAACCAGAACCAAAGAACAAACAATACAGGAGTCAGTTCACATGGTCAGAAAATGCTACAGCCAGCACGTCCAAACAACAACCAGCATGCACAGGATAAATTGTAGTCAGTACAAGGTTACAGGCAGCCAGCCTTCACAACAAGGAGTGACAGAACCGCACAATGCATCCATACTCAGACCCTGTTCATACACAAGGCTGCAGCCAGCACACATCACAGAACCAGCATACCACAGCCAGTACACAAAGTGCATGCAGCCAGCCTGCATGGCATCGGTGACAGGACGAGCCACAGAGATATGGAAGTGGGGATACATAAACACAGTTCACAGACTGAACACCGCAGCCAGCATGCAGCCCCAAGCAACCAGAATACATAAGAGTCAGCCTGCAGCCAGTACGTGAGAGAGCATGCAGCCAGCCTGCACGGCTACAACTATCACAGTTAACTGCACTGTGACAACACAGCACAGCACTATTTTGAGTCTTTTTTTAGCAGTATAAGGCCTTAATGATGTCATAAACAGTCCTGACTTTACTATAATGCCTTTTTCACACACAAGTTTGTAAAAAAATACATGCATTTCAAGCATTTTTAACAGCGCTTTTACTTCTTTACTTTTGTCACATTTGTAACATATTTTTCCAAGAGTTTTTGAAGTCTCAGAGAAAACCTCAGAAAAATTCCACACTTACAGCATACTGCCTTTTCAAAAAATGCCACAGATCCCCAAAATGAGGAAGAACGACAAAAACCAAAATGCTCTATAGTTTGAGATAAAATGACTGCAGTTTTTGACAAAAAAAAGAAACAATGAAAACAATATGAAAAGCTCAGCTGCTCACAGTCATGGCAGCAGCCCTTGTCCACCATCGCTCCGCTATCTCCGGCAGGAAGGGCCTGCCCTGACCTCAGCCTGTCCTTGACTGTTGTTTTTGTGGGATCCCTCAGTGTTCCGCTCCTTGGCCTGTGTGAGTCAGCAAACAGAGACTACTCCAAGAGGTAGCAGTTTAGTAGTTCCCCTTCAGCGGAGTCCACATCTCTGTATAAAGGTTAAAGGGTGAAGGCAAGGAAGCTGCCAGGATAACACCCTTAGGGTCAATTCACACATCCGCAACGTGTTTTGCGGATCCACGGATCTGCAAAACACGGACAGCGGCAATGTGCGTTCCGCATTTTGCGGACCGCACATTGCCGGCACTAATAGAATATGCCTGTTCTTGTCCGCAATTGCGGACAAGAATAGGACATGTTCTATTTTTTTCGGGAACGGAATTGCGGACCCGGAATTGTGGGTCCGCAATTCCGTGTCCGGGCAGCACATCGTGCTGCCCCATAGAAATGAATGGGTCCACAATTCCGTTCCGCAAAATGCGGAACGAAATTGCGGACGTGTGAATGGACCCTTAAGAGAAGCCTCAAGCCAAATGGCAGGCACAGTGGGTCCATATCCTCTTTGTAAGAGACATAAAATCACTGACAATGTAACATGTGTTGGTGCGATCTTGACTCAATGGACAGGACAGAGCATGCTATATATCAGCATTTCTAGTTCTTAAAGGGAACCCGTCATCAACTTTATGCTGACCTCACTGAGGGCAGCATTAATTAGTGACAGAAATGCAGATTTCAGCGGTGTGTCAACCATTAGCTAAAAGTAAGTGGTTGCCGAGAACCAGCATCATAATCATTGCAGCACAGGCCTTGAAAAGAGTCAAATCTACCTGAGAAGAGTCATGGTTATTCATCTCCTGCTCTCTCACCATCTGCTGACGATTGGCAGTTCTCTCCTAGAGAGGAAGGGAGAAAACTAGGTCAATCATCAGCAGGTGGACAGGAGAGCAGGAATTCATGAATAACCATGACTCTTTTTAGGTGGCCGTGACTCTTTTCCAGGCCCAGTCTGCAAGGATTGTGATGTTGGTTCTTGGCAACCATTTACTTTTAACTTATAAATGACAGACCGCTGAAATCAACTCACCTGTCTCTACTATATTCTGCCGATAGTGTGGGCAGCATAAAGTTGATGACAGGTTCTCTTTAATTCTGTTGGGAGAAAACTGCAGTCAGAAGTATTGGCTGACATGAGGAGGTTAGGGGAGATAGATATACACTGCTCAAAAAAATAAAGGGAACACTTCAACAACACAATGTAACTCCAAGTCAATCACACTTCTGTGAAATCAAACTGTCCACTTAGGAAGCAACACTGAGTGACAATCAATTTCACATGCTGTTGTGCAAATGGGATAGACAACAGGTGGAAATTATAGGCAATTAGCAAGACACCCCCAATAAAGGAGTGGTTCTGCAGGTGGCAACCACAGACCACTTCTCAGTTCCTATGCTTCCTGGCTGATGTTTTGGTCACTTTTGAATGCTGGCGGTGCTTTCACTCTAGTGGTAGCATGAGACGGAGTCTACAACCCACACAAGTGGCTCAGGTAGTGCAGCTTATCCAGGATGGCACATCAATGCGAGCTGTGGCAAGAAGGTTTGCTGTGTCTGTCAGCGTAGTGTCCAGAGCATGGAGGCGCTACCAGGAGACAGGCCAGTACATCAGGAGACGTGGAGGAGGCCGTAGGAGGGCAACAACTCAGCAGCAGGACCGCTACCTCCGCCTTTGTGCAAGGAGGAACAGGAGGAGCACTGCCAGAGCCCTGCAAAATGACCTCCAGCAGGCCACAAATGTGCATGTGTCTGCTCAAACGTCAGAAACAGACTCCATGAGGGTGATATGAGGGCCCGACGTCCACAGGTGGGGGTTGTGCTTACAGCCCAACACCGTGCAGGACGTTTGGCATTTGCCAGAGAACACCAAGATTGGCAAATTCGCCACTGGCGCCCTGTGCTCTTCACAGATGAAAGCAGGTTCACACTGAGCACATGTGACAGATGTGACAAAGGCCGGAGACGCCGTGGAGAACGTTCTGCTGCCTGCAACATCCGCCAGCATGACCGGTTTGGCATTGGGTCAGTAATGGTGTGGGGTGGCATTTCTTTGGAGGGCTGCACAGCCCTCCATGTGCTCGCCAGAGGTAGCCTGACTGCTATTAGGTACCGAGATGAGATCCTCAGACCCCTTGTGAGACCATATGCTGGTGCGGTTGGCCCTGGGTTCCTCCTAATGCAAGACAATGCTAGACCTCATGTGGCTGGAGTGTGTCAGCAGTTCCTGCAAGACGAAGGCATTGATGCTATGGACTGGCCCGCCCGTTCCCCAGACCTGAATCCAATTGAGCACATCTGGGACATCATGTCTCGCTCTATCCACCAATGTCACGTTCCACCACAGACTGTCCAGGAGTTGGCAGATGCTTTAGTCCAGGTTTGGGAGGAGATCCCTCAGGAGACCGTCCGCCACCTCATCAGGAGCATGCACAGGCGTTGTAGGGAGGTCATACAGGCACGTGGAGGCCACACACACTACTGAGCCTCATTTTGACTTGTTTTAAGGACATTACATCAAAGTTGGATCAGCCTGTAGTGCGTTTTTCCACTTTAATTTTGAGTGTGACTCCAAATCCAGACCTCCATGGGTTAAAAAATTTGATTTCCATTTTTTTATTTTTGTGTGATTTTGTTGTCAGCACATTCAACTATGTAAAGAACAAAGTATTTCAGAAAAATATTTAATTAATTCAGATCTAGGATGTGTTATTTTTGTGTTCCCTTTATTTTTTTGAGCAGTGTATATTGAATGCATATTCAACTAAGTGCTATTTTATGTGTAGTATGGCAAGCTTTACTCCTAATCTGTAAAGAGATTGTAGAGGTCATTTGTTATACGGACATTCCCCAGGAATTAAAAGTTTTTTGTTTTTTTTTAACAAAAACAATGTTCCATACAATATGAATTGTAATGGGAAACTATCCCATACCTTTCGCAGCTATTTGTGCTTGTTTTTTCAAAACATTCTGTACCTGCATTGTTGCCCGTATTATTGGAAAACTTACGAGATGGAGGTGGGACTTGAATTTTCAGAGAGGAAGTCTCAGCATCCTCCTTGTTCCCCAGTTTCACTGCAATTTCCTCCCATACACACACGCCTGTGACCCAGTCCAAGAACAAACCTCAGCAGGTACCTGACAATGTCATACCAATGCAAGTGCAAGTCTACTGTAGTAGCAGGCAATGTTCTGCCTCGTCTTTCTGTCCCTCCATTCCACCTATACACTGTTTGTGTGTTTGCAGTCACATGACCACAATGGGCTGCTGCCTAACTATAACCGCCCAATGCATAAACAAGCCTGAAGATGAGCCAATACAAAGCCCTTTAAATACAACATAATAGAAAATAAAAAAAAACAATGCAGTGGAGAAAACAATAGCAGTTATTTTAACCTTTTCCCTGCTAAGGTCATATCTCATACATCCTTGCAGGCTCACAATTCAGTAGCCAAGGAAATGTCTCCCAAATCCCTGCTCCTGATGGCTGGTTCTCCAGCTGTGTAAAAGCTAGATATTTAAGCCAGGTCTTGTTTTCAACATGACAATCTTAGTATTAAAACAAGACCAGTGTTAGTTTTGATAAACTGCAAATTAAAGGCGTTAGAAAGGGGTCTTAGTGAAAGCTGCATATACCTGCTTCACAGAGGAGAGACAAATTGTCTTTACCTGTGTAAATGTACATGTCCCCAAAGGGACGTTAACATGGACTTCTGTGCATGTTATTAACCCCCTTACCCATCATAGAGCATACTTGCGCTCAGATGTCACATATGGGGGTCTATTTTAAAAAAAGAGTTAGATGATGAGTTCTTCCCCATGTAATCACCCCTCTAATTAGCCATTTATTGATGCTATGACCCAGACCTGTACCAGTTCCAGAATCACAGCACCAAGTAAGTTGCACCAAGCACACCACAAACATCAATAACGTTTACATTTTGCACTGTCCCTATCCTTTCCATACCTGGTCTATAGAGTTAAATATACAGACCACTTCTCTAGTGATACACATTACACCTGTAGTAATAGCAAAAAAGATTATCGCTAGAGAATAATATTTATTATATTTCTGACAGATGGGAAGAATCTTCAGCAGTTAGAGAAAAAAATTTTGCTCACTGACTGCTGCCAGAAATGGTGGTTTCAATTTAAAAAAATAAAATAAAAAAGACTGTATTCAGTCACTTTTTAGACAGGTGTAATACAGAGGCTTTTTTGTGCCCATGTCAAGGATGCAAAATCTGGACCTCCCGTGGTTCATCAAAACCAAGGGCATGGTTCTCTCATTTTCTGATGAACTGCAGGAAGTTCAGGTATTCAATCCATAATACAGGAGTAATAAAGCCCCCATATTAGAGCAATATGGTAGCAGCCATATTTAATGCATTTTATTACATTAAGGAATTTATTAATTTGTATAGGGGTTGGAAACTTGTATACTACCTAATAAGCAATACTTGCATGCAAAAGTTAGTTGGTCAAATTCTTACCAAGTGTATGTATTTCTGCGTGTAGCATAACACATGCAGCACCCAACTGTGGTATGTGTGAACTCCTCACATCTTACGGTTTTTTGTAGACTATATTTTATTTGCATAAGCACTCTGCTAGAGAATGCATTTTAGCAGCAAATTGGATTTTTTGTTAAATTTTACTAATAATCACTGCTGCAAAGTTGCATGAAGGTAGTAGTTTATTAATTATTAGGTAATACAACTAGACATGGTGGGGGAATTTACCATGAAGCGAATATTTGAAGTCAGTTTTGCTTCAGTCTGTGTTGGAGGACTTTTTTTTAAATGTCACAGGGTGTTTGATAAATTTGGCTTGTCCTTAAACCTAACACTTCTGTCTAGAAAAGCAACTCCAGTTTTACTACTCCACTCTCCTACTGGAGTCAGATTGCGACTTTTTTTACAACTTAAAAAAAAAGTCACATTGATAAATCTAGAGTGAAACTCATTAACATAGCTAATCACACCTACTTTCCCACCCATATTACAAAACTGGAGTGAGTGGTGTAAAAATGCAAAAAGTCACAAAATTTTGGGCAAGCGCTTATATTTTATGCAAGCGACTGCAAAAAAAAGTTGCAAAAGCCCTATTATGTGACTTTTTGACACCAGAATTCTGGAGTGAAGGTATGATAAATGAGGGCCGGTATGTTTTGTTCCCTCAGAAAATGTAGATTTTTTGTAACACAGAATCTGTCTGCCATGTACAATATATCTTAATATATAACATTTGCGTTAGTGTAAACCTCGGCTTGGGTGTATATTAGAGGTGCGTTTTGATGCATTTTTTTAAAAATAATTCCTGTCTGTTTCAAAGTTACCCAAAGGTGGACATGGTTGTCAACAGTCTGTCAAGGCAACTGCAATCATCAGGTTGCCTGCTTTCAGGAAATATATAGGTTTTGGGGTGCACTTACTCTTCAAGAACTGTAAATCCTGTATTTCATAGGCTGTTACTTTAAAAACCAAAATCCACATTTTTGTTCTTTCTTATTCTGGTGATTTTATGAAGATGTGTACATGCAAATGGTCTGATGGTATGTATGAAATCTACACATGTTGAAATTTCATTTTTAAGAAGTGTGGTTCATCTAACATTCTGCTAAGGTTACACTTTTACTCAATAACAAACTTTTATGCAATTTTTATGAAAAATTACACTTTGAAGCAAAGATGCATGAAAGTGTCTGTATATGAAGTGCTGAGAGGCATTTTGACAATGTGCCGGGAGTCTATTTTCAGGAAATATAAGTGTATGGGAATCATTAGTATGATTTTCTAATTTAGGTTTTATTTGTACATGTCAAAACTGCGAAAAATTTGTCCTTGCTACCAGAGGTGCAAAATGTCCATGCACCCTTGGCAGCATAACGGTTAAATTACCTAAAAAATTTTGGTCCAGTAATAGATGATGACAGCCCAGTTTACAAACACAACAGGGCTACTTCCCACAGAATCCAGGTGTTAGGGTGCATTCACACGACCGTAAGGTGTTTTGCGGCTCCGCAAATTGCGGATCCGCAAAACACGGATACTGGCCGTGTGTGTTCCTCAATTTGCGGACTGCACATGGCCAGCGCTATATAGAGAATGCCTAAGCTTGTCCGCTTGCGGTCTATCTTTTTTGCGGGGCCACGGAACAGAACAACGGATACGGACAGCACACGGTGTGCTGTCCGCACCTTTTGCGGCCTCATTGAAATGAATGGGTCCGCACCCGTTCCGCAAATTTGCAACATGTTCTATATTGTGCGTTTCTCACACAACCCAGGCCCCATAGAAGTTAATGGGGCTGTGTGAAAATCGCAAGCATCCGCAAGCAAGTGCAGATGCGGTGCGATTTTCACGCACAGTTGCTAGGAGACGATTGGGATGGAGACCCGATCATTATTATTTTCCCTTATAACATGGTTATAAGGGAAAATAATAGCATTCTTAATAGAGAATGCATAGTACAATAGGGCTGGTAAAAAAAATAATAATAATGTAACTCACCTTAATCCACTTGCTCGCGCAGCCCGGCTTCTCTTCTGTCTTCACCTTTGCTGTGCACAGGAAAAGGACCTGTGGTGACGTCACTACGCTCATCATATGGTCCGTCACATGAACCATCACCATGGTAAAAGATCATGTGATGGACCATGTGATGAGCGCAGTAACGTCATCAAAGGTCCTATTCCTCAAAGAAAAAGAAAGAAGAGAAGCCGGGCTGCGCGAACAAGTGAATTAAGGTGAGTTAAATTATTTTAAATCTTTTTTAACCCCTCCAGCCCTATTGTACTATGCATTCTGTATTAAGAATGCTATTATTTTCCCTTATAACCATGTTATAAGGGAAAATAATACAGTCTACACAACACCTAACCCAAACCCGAACTTCTGTGAAGAAGTTCAGGTTTGGGTACCAAACATGCCGATTTTTCTCACGCGCGTGCAAAACGCATTATACAATGTTTTGCACTCGCGCGGGAAAAACGGACATGAAAAATGGAAGAATTTGATTGGCAGTTATTTCTAGACCCACCCTTCTGAGAACACCCACAGGATGGCAGGCCCCCAGCTAAAATAATGTCCCCCACAGTGTAGGATTTTTTTTTGTTGCTGCACCCAGCTTTAATAATGCCCCCATGTCTGCCCCCAGCTAAAATAATTTCCCCAATAGTGTAAGATTTTTTTTTTTACTACCCCCAGCTTTAATAATGCCCCCTATTTTGGCCCCAGCTAAAATAATGTCTTCCAAGGTGTAAATAATTTTTTTATAGTGCCCCCAGCTTTAATAATACCCCCATGTAGGCCCCCAGCTAAAATAATGTCCCCTGTAGTGTAGGATTTTTTTTTACCGCCCCCAGCTTTAATAATGCCCCCAATGTAGTCCCCCATCTTAAATAATGTCCCCCATAGTGTAGGAATTATTTTTTAAATGTCCCCAGCTTTAATAATGCCCCCAATGTAGGGCGCCATCTTAAATAATTTCTCCCATGGTTTAAATAATGCCCCCATAATGGCCCACCACATTTTTATTTTTTTTTGTTAGACAGGTGCACTCCTGTCAATCGGCCGTTAAAAAACGGTCCCATTGATTTCAATGGGTCCGTCTGACTGTGAAAACGGCCAAAAGTAGGACATGTCCTATTTTTGGACGGAAGCTATTCACTGGCCGTTAAAAGAACGGCCATGTGAATAGCCCCATAGACTTTCATTGGTGCTAATCATGGCCGTGTGACGGACGTTACTTAGACGTGTGCATGAGGCCTCAAGCTTTGATTTATCCTGTACTTTTTTTAAATGCTACCAAAATAAATCCATGCCAGATCGCACTTGAAAAATAAAGAGAACATCAAATATAATTTAGAAAAAAAGAAAGAAAAAAAAAAGAAAGGAATATAAGGTTAATGATACATCCTTTAACAAAAATGCCAATTTCCTTTTTTTTCATTAAAAACTGACACA
This sequence comes from Bufo bufo, assembly GCF_905171765.1. Taxonomy (NCBI): domain Eukaryota; kingdom Metazoa; phylum Chordata; class Amphibia; order Anura; family Bufonidae; genus Bufo; species Bufo bufo. The sequence continues at coordinate 81,900,540 of NC_053393.1, read as the reverse complement.
CGGCTTCAAGATCAGCAATCGGGGGAGAAAAAAAAAAAGCACAGTTTCATGATTAGAATAGCAAATACTGGAAGAAACCCAAATCCGTCATCTGGCAGCTGAGCAGCTGGTACAGCTTGGTAGTAATACCTTGGCATTTCCTATTAGCTAAAACTTGTAAAAATTGATTTTTCATCTGCCACATACAAGAGAGACGCTCTTCTGTTATAACATATTTTAATATCTTTTTCTAAATAAAACATGTACAATTGCAGACAATGTGTCTGTCTGGTCTACTAGCTGCCAGCTTCATTAGTATGGATGGATAATGGGCAAGGAGTAATTGTAATCCCAGTGCATACAGGGAAGTTCATTTGCACATTTCTTTTCTGTTTCTCTGATTATTTGGTGGTGCTTTTGGCATGCACGTAAAATCAAAGCTGCTCAGTAAAAATCGATCGATCACATGCCATAATACAGAGGCCCTTTAATTGATTGTACCAACATGAATGTGACAGCTGGGTTGAGGCTCCAGCTTCTCCTGAGATTAATTTATAAAAGGCCTTTATGTTTTCAAAGGTTTTAATTCACCTTGTTCAGATAAGCACTCAATTACCGCACATCCTATATGAGAAAAATAAACTATTCAACCGTATTGGACTCCGTGTTATTAAGATTTCTGCAGTATAGCAGGGAATAGACGCAATCTTTTCAGTGTTTAATCTCATATTTTCTGACCATGAAGAACAAAGTCAAGTAGTAAGAAATGTTCACAAGTTCTGGCAATGATGTTTTTTACATTTCTAATAGCAATAGCTATAATGCCGAGATATCTGTTATCAAAAAGACACAAAAAACAACTCATACAATTAACCCCTTAACGACCTGCGCCATACATGTACGGCGCAGTCCGCAGGGTTCTGGGGAAGGATCTGGGAGGGATTTGCGGCACCATGCCTGCTCTTACCGGCAGGCAGCTATGCCGGGTAAGGGCAGCATGGTGCTGCACCGCCCCCCTGCAGCTCCAAGCGCTGCGATTGGCCGATCAATGAGACCAGCACATCGCAGCGCAGGAAGCTGTAAGAAGCATCGGGGAGGGTCGGGAGGAAATGGCAGGTGCTGAACTGGTCAGCACCGGTCACCTCCGCGGTGAGGCAGGGCACACTAGTGTTTTGAGTCCCCTGCCAGCGCTGCGATTGGCTGGAACAATGCTCCAGCCAATGGCAGCGCTATAGCTGCACAGGAAGAGGCAGAACTTGCCTGCATGCAACCATTCTAGCTAGTGACTGCATGCAGAGAAGTTCTGTGCCATTCTGTGCTGCTTGTGGCTTGCTGGGACTTGTGGTGTACACCACTGCGATTTAACCCCTTTCCTGCTGAAAAGAAGAGAGAAGAAAATCTGGAATAGCTGCACACATTTTTTTTTTCATTTGCAGCTGTTCCAAATCCCTAAACTACCCGCCCGCCCCGTCCTATTTTTACGGACGTCATTTGGTCCGTGCACTTTTTTGGGGATTTTTATTTTTTATCATTTTCCAGCTCTGCACAACTTTTTCTGCGTGCAAGCTATGACCACCAAGTGCTGTTCAGTGCGTACCTGCCTGATCAGCACCTGCGGATTGTTCTTTGCGCTTTTTTTTTTCATATCTTTTTTTTTTGCCAATTTTTCGGGTTAAAAAAGAAGAAATTGTAGTTAGGGGTTTATATTAATATATATAGAGCCCTATATTTCTATATATATATAGATATAAGTAAAATTTTTAGACAGTGTTCACTGTAGTGAATTTTTTTATACTACAGTTTTTGCACGCACGCATGATCTGTGTGCGTACGTGCGTGCTGCAGAGCACCGATCAATAGTCTGCTCATTAGCATCTACACATTTTAATTTTAACATTTTTTTTGTGTGAAAAAAGAACTGCAGTTAGTGGTAGTTATATATATATATATATATATCAATTTTAGTTAGTGTCAGTTTAGATTTTTGCAAGAACGCACTGTAGTGAATTTTTATACTACAGTTTTTGCACACAGTTTTTGTGTGCGTGTTTGCATGCGTGCTGCAGAGCACCGATCAGTAGTGTGTTCAGTAACATCTGCACATTTTTAAGGTTTTGGTTTTTTTATCCACATTTTTGTGTGGAAAAAAGACCAGCAGTTAGTGGTAGTTATACATATACAGTACAGACCAAAAGTTTGGACACACCTTCTCATTCAAAGAGTTTTCTTTATTTTCATGACTATGAAAATTGTAGATTCACACTGAAGGCATTAAAACTATAAATTAACACATGTGGAATTATATACATAACAAACAGGTGTGAAACAACTGAAAATATGTCATATTCTAGGTTCTTCAAAGTAGCCACCTTTTGCTTGATTACTGCTTTGCACACTCTTGGCATTCTCTTGATGAGCTTCAAGAGGTAGTCCCCTGAAATGGTTTTCACTTCACAGGTGTGCCCTGTCAGGTTTAATAAGTGGGATTTCTTGCCTTATAAATGGGGTTGGGACCATCAGTGGCATTGAGGAGAAGTCAGGTGGATACACAGCTGATAGTCCTGCTGAATAGACTGTTAGAATTTGTATTATGGCAAGAAAAAAGCAGCTAAGTAAAGAAAAACGAGTGGTCATCATTACTTTAAGAAATGAAGGTCAGTCAGTCAGCCGAAAAATTGGGAAAACTTTGAAAGTAAGGGCTATTTGACCATGAAGGAGAGTGATGGGGTGCTGCGCCAGATGACCTGGCCTCCACAGTCACCGGACCTGAACCCATTCGAGATGGTTTGGGGTGAGCTGGACCACAGAGTGAAGGCAAAACGGCCAACAAGTGCTAAGCATCTCTGGGAACTCCTTCAAGACTGTTGGAAGACCATTTCAGGGACTACCTCTTGAAGGTCATCAAGAGAATGCCAATAGTGTGCAAAGCAGTAATCAAAGAAAAAGGTGGCTACTTTGAAGAACCTAGAATATGACATATTTTCAGTTGTTTCACACTTGTTTGTTATGTATATAATTCCACATGTGTTAATTCATCGTTTTGTTGCCTTCATAGTCATGAAAATAAAGAAAACTCTTTGAATGAGAAGGTGTGTCCAAACTTTTGGTCTGCACTGTATATATATATATATACATACACTCACCTAAAGAATTATTAGGAACACCTGTTCTATTGCTCATTAATGCAATTATCTAGTCAACCAATCACATGGCAGTTGCTTCAATGCATTTAGGGGTGTGGTCCTGGTCAAGACAATCTCCTGAACTCCAAACTGAATGTCAGAATGGGAAAGAAAGGTAATTTAAGCAATTTTGAGCGTGGCATGGTTGTTGGTGCCAGACGGGCCGGTCTGAGTATTTCACAATCTGCTCAGTTACTGGGATTTTCACGCACAACCATTTCTAGGGTTTACAAAGAATGGTGTGAAAAGGGAAAAACATCCAGTATGCGGCAGTCCTGTGGGCGAAAATGCCTTGTGGATGCTAGAGGTCATAGAAGAATGGGCCTACTGATTCAAGCTGATAGAAGAGCAACTTTGACTGAAATAACCACTCGTTACAACCGAGGTATGCAGCAAAGCATTTGTGAAGCCACAACACGCACAACCTTGAGGCGGATGGGCTACAACAGCAGAAGACCCCACCGGGTACCACTCATCTCCACTACAAATAGGAAAAAGAGGCTACAATTTGCACGAGCTCACCAAAATTGGACTGTTGAAGACTGGAAAAATGTTGCCTGGTCTGATGAGTCTCGATTTCTGTTGAGACATTCAAATGGTAGAGTCCGAATTTGGCGTGAACAGAATGAGAACATGTATCCATCATCTGATGGCTACTTCCAGCAGGATAATGCACCATGTCACAAAGCTCGAATCATTTCAAATTGGTTTCTTGAACATGACAATAAGTTCACTGTACTAAAATGGCCCCCACAGTCACCAGATCTCAACCCAATAGAGCATCTTTGGGATGTGGTGGAACGGGAGCTTCGTGCCCTGGATGTGCGTCCCTCAAATCTCCATCAACTGCAAGATGCTATCCTATCAATATGGGCCAACATTTCTAAAGAATGTTATCAGCACCTTGTTGAATCAATGCCACGTAGAATTAAGGCAGTTCTGAAGGCAAAAGGGGGTCCAACACCGTATTAGTATGGTGTTCCTAATAATTCTTTAGGAGAGTGTATATATATATAAATATATATATATATATATAGTGGGGTTTTGCTCTGGTAGACAGGATTAGCAGACGTAGTATAGAGGCAACAAGTTCTTTGGATCAAACAGTTCAGTGTTTTAATCACACTTTAGGCAAGTGACAAAACAAGCAGTAATAATCAATCAAAAAGTCACTTTGCAGTGTTGGTGGTAATTCACACCATGCGGCAATTCTGCCTCAAAGAGTCCTTGACCCTAGCAGCACCAACCTGTTTTCACGTCAAACAGGTAGCAAGCCTTCATCCAGACACAAGGCTCCCAGATCCCAACACAGAGACCTGGCTTCTGAGCCCAGCTGCCTATTTAAGGACAGCCAGGTGCTGCCAAAACCCGGACCGGCACTTAAAATCCGGTCCGGTATTTGACCTCACCTGGCTGTAAATCAGACCAGTAGCACATGCTGGGAGGAAAATACCTGTTTTCCCAGACAAAACCTCTCACTGTGTCACATACCCCCCTGAGGGGGTGAACATACTCCAGACAGTGTACCCGGGAGAGGGCATCCGCGTTTCCCTGTAACCGGCCTGCCTGTTTTGTAGGCAGAGAAACCATTGGGTGACTCAGGCATTTCTGTCCTTGGCCTGGCTCATCCACTTGAGAGTGGAGTGGTCAGTCACCAGGCGGAATTTTCTCCCCAATAAATAATAGCGGAGAGATTCTAGTGCCCACTTGATAGCCAGGCACTCTCTCTCCACTATACTATACCGGGTCTTGGCTGGGGTGAGCTTACAGCTGAGGAAGACAACAAGATGTTCCTCCCTGTTGACTTCCTGAGACAGTACAGTACCGAGGCCTACTTCGGAGGCATCGGTCTGTACTAGGGCTGCACGATATGGGAATTTTGTGCGATTGCGATTAGGGCCCTAAAAATTGCGATAACGGTATGCGATGCGATATTTTAAGGGAATTGTGCTAGAGGTCTATTTGCTTGGATTTTCCCATATGAGCCGCTGACGCGGCTGGGTATGACATTGTTATAGAGGATCTGTGGATGGCACTGTTATGGGGGATCTGTGGATGATGCACTGTTATGGGGGATCTGTGGATGGCACTGTTGTGGGGAATCTGTGGATGGCACTGTTATGGGGGATCTGTGGATGGCACTGTTGTGGGGATCTGTGGATGGCACTGTTGTGGGGGATCTGTGGAGGACGCTGTTATGGGGGATCTGTGGATGACGCTGTTATAGGGGATGTGTGCTATGACACATAGGGCCATGAGGGGGCCTATGTATCTTATGCTGGTCCCCCTCATGGCCCTATGTGTCCTAAACTGTGCACATAACTGGCTTTGTGTGTAAAGTATTTTACTAGTGTGTAAAACAAGCTCTCTCCTATTGATAACATGGCCAGCCTCTGTACTCACTGTCACTATGAATGCACTACATCGAGCGGTAGCGAGCTGGCCGGCCGGTGCGTGACTGACGTCACTTAGTAACGCTCCTCCCACTTCAGGAAGCAGGAGCGTTACTAAGTGACGTCAGTCATGCGCCGGCCGGCCCGCTCGCTGCCGTTCGCTGCAGTGCATTCATCGTGAAAGTGAGTACAGAGGCTGGACCTGTTATCAATAGGAGAGAGATTGTTTCACACACTAGTAAAATACTTTACACACAAAGCCAGTTATGTGCGCGGGGCCCCTTCATATATAATCGCGGCATTTTCGGGTCGGCCAAATCGCCATATCGCATTTGCCGATTATCGCGATTCGATTATTTTTTCGATTTATCGTGCAGCCCTAGTCTGTACTATAAACTCCCTTATGAAGTCGGGCGTCACCAAAACCGGGGACCCGCACAGGGCCGACTTCAAAGCGGAGAAAGCCTCTTCCGCCCGATTATCCCAGCGAACCATCCTTAACTTGAGTCCTGTCAAGGGCACAGCTAGAATAGCAAACATCATGTAATAGCCTGATGTGGACGAAGCACGATGTCCATTAGTCGCTGAAAAGTGGCGGGGGCGCCATGCAGACCAAAGGCTAAGACCTTATATTGATACAGCCCATCAGGCATGATGAAGGCAGTTTTCTCTTTGGCAGCCTCCGTGAAGGGCACCTGCCAGTACCCTTTCGTGAGGTCCAAAACAAAAAAATACCGGGCTTGTCCTAACCTCTCGATGAGCTCATCCACCCGGGGCATGGTATATGCACCGAATTTGGAAACCTCGTTAAGTTTTCGAAAGTCGTTTCAATACTATAGGACTGGCCCATTCACTTTTTGACTCCTCAATGAAGTCTAGCTGAAACATTAGCTGCGCTTCATTCGATATAGCTTGTTGCCGAGCCTCGGGTACCTGGTATGGTTTTAATCAGACTTTTGCCTGAGGTTCAGTGATAATGTCATGCTGGATTATGGAAGTGCGTCCAGGGAGGTCTGAGAACACATCCGTGTTCCTACTAACGAACTCCCTGGCCTCCTGAGTCTATTTAGAGGAGAGGCTGTTAGCAATTTTTACAGTGGCAGCAGCCTCTCTTTCATCAGACAGAGGTGCTTGTACCTCTTCTCCTAGAAAACCCGGCCGCGGGCTGTCTTCTGTACAGGTTTCCCTATCTTTCCACGGTTTGAGTAACTTCACATGGTAAATCTGCTCTGGCTTTTGCCGCCCTGGCTAGTGTACCTTGTAGTTTACATCTCCAATTTTCTCGAGTACCTCGTAGGGCCCCTGCAACCTAGCCAGGAACTTACTGTCCACCGACAGCACCAGAACCAAAACCCGATCACCCGGGTTAAAGATCTGGACCAGAGCCTGCCGATTATACAGTGGAGGAAATAATTATTTGACCCCTCACTGATTTTGTAAGTTTGTCCAATGACAAAGAAATGAAAAGTCTCAGAACAGTATCATTTCAATGGTAGGTTTATTGTAACAGTGGCAGATAGCACATCAAAAGGAAAATCGAAAAAATAACTTTAAATAAAAGATAGCAACTGATTTGCATTTCATTGAGTGAAATAAGTATTTGAACCCCTACCAACCATTAAGAGTTCTGGCTCCCACAGAGTGGTTAGACACTTCTACTCAATTAGTCACCCTCATTAAGGACACCTGTCTTAACTAGTCACCTGTATAAAAGACACCTGTCCACAGAATCAATCAATCAAGCAGACTCCAAACTCTCCAACATGGGAAAGACCAAAGAGCTGTCCAAGGATGTCAGAGACAAAATTGTAGACCTGCACAAGGCTGGAATGGGCTACAAAACCATTAGCAAGAAGCTGGGAGAGAAGGTGACAACTGTTGGTGCGATTGTTCGAAAATGGAAGGAGCACAAAATGACCATCAATCGACCTCGCTCTGGGGCTCCACGCAAGATCTCACCTCGTGGGGTGTCAATGGTTCTGAGAAAGGTGAAAAAGCATCCTAGAACTACACGGGAGGAGTTAGTTAATGACCTCAAATTAGCAGGGACCACAGTCACCAAGAAAACCATTGGAAACACATTACACCGCAATGGATTAAAATCCTGCAGGGCTCGCAAGGTCCCCCTGCTCAGGAAGGCACATGTGCAGGCCCGTCTGAAGTTTGCCAATGAACACCTGAATGATTCAGAGAGTGACTGGGAGAAGGTGCTGTGGTCTGATGAGACCAAAATAGAGCTCTTTGGCATTAACTCAACTCGCTGTGTTTGGAGGAAGAAAAATGCTGCCTATGACCCCCAAAACACCGTCCCCACCGTCAAGCATGGGGGTGGAAACATTTTGCTTTGGGGGTGTTTTTCTGCTAAGGGCACAGGACAACTTATTCGCATAAACGGGAAAATGGACGGAGCCATGTATCGTGAAATCCTGAGCGACAACCTCCTTCCCTCTGCCAGGAAACTGAAAATGGGTCGTGGATGGGTGTTCCAGCACGACAATGACCCAAAACATACAGCAAAGGCAACAAAGGAAGGAGTGGCTCAAGAAGAAGCACATTAAGGTCATGGAGTGGCCTAGTCAGTCTCCGGACCTTAATCCAATCGAAAACCTATGGAGGGAGCTCAAGCTCAGAGTTGCACAGAGACAGCCTCGAAACCTTAGGGATTTAGAGATGATCTGCAAAGAGGAGTGGACCAACATTCCTCCTAAAATGTGCGCAAACTTGGTCATCAATTACAAGAAACGTTTGACCTCTGTGCTTGCAAACAAGGGTTTTTCCACCAAGTATTAAGTCTTTTTTTGTTAGAGGGTTCAAATACTTATTTCACTCAATGAAATGCAAATCAGTTGCTATCTTTTATTTAAAGTTATTTTTTCGATTTTCCTTTTGATGTGCTATCTGCCACTGTTACAATAAACCTACCATTGAAATGATACTGTTCTGAGACTTTTCATTTCTTTGTCATTGGACAAACTTACAAAATCAGTGAGGGGTCAAATAATTATTTCCTCCACTGTATACCCGACTCTGGGCTCGCTGAGCTGCCTCCATATGCTCCCTAACAAGAGGCAATACTGTCTCTATCCGATCTTGCATCTGGGTAACGTACTCAATGACACTTTTATGTGGAGTGGATTGTTGTTCCCACGCCTCTTTGGCCACGTCCAAGAGACCGTGAGGGTGCCTTCCATATAGCAATTTGAAGGGCAAGAACCCAGTAGAGGCCTGGGGTACCTTTTTCACTGCGAACATGAGATAGGGCAGAAAGAGGTCCCAGTCCTTCCCATCTTTAGCGACCACCCTTTTCAACATATTTTTTAATGTTTGGTTAAACCTTTCTACCAGACCGTCATTTGCAGATGGTAAACGGATGTCTGTAGCTGTTTTATGTGCAGCAACTTACAGAGTTCCCTCATTACCTTGGACATAAAAGGGGTCCCTTGGTCGGTCAGAACCTCTTTAGGTAGTCCTACTCGGGAAAACATCTCCATTAATTCCTTAGCTATGAGTTTGGCCAAGGTATGTCGCAGTGGCACCGCCTCCGGGTAACGAGTGGCGTAGTTTAGAATGACTAAGATGTGTTGATGCCCTCTGGCGGACTTCGGTACAGGGCGTATGAGGTCCATAGCTATTCGGTCAAACGGTACTTCGATAATCGGGAGAAGTACTAGGGGACTACGGAAATGTGGCTGGGGGCTAGTTATCTGGCAGGTCAGGCAAGACTTACAAAATTCTTCCACTTCTTTGAATATGCTGGGCCAGTAAAACCACTGTAGAATACGATCCTGAGTATTCTGCAGCCCCAGGTGACCCCCGAGAAAGTGTTGGTGGGATAGATCTAACACAAGCCTTGGGGACCACCAACTGTTCAATAGGCTCACCCGTAGTTAGTTTACCCGATACAACATATCCTGATGAACCACAAAACGGGGAAACACTGACTATTTCTCAGGTTGTTGTGGTTCACCATCTACTATTAACACATTTTCCCAGGCGCGGAATAGGGTTGGGTCCCGACGTTGTTATCCCCGGAGACATTGAGGCCTGCCAATTCAGAAACCGGCGGCAAGTCTTCCACGTCTCCCTCCATCACACTTAGCGGGGTTGTCTCCCCCTCTTCCACCGAAGTGGCAGTCACCCCTACCACTGGCCCTTCGGTCTCAGGTTCCCAGATTTCTGGTCTCCCCCTTGAGCCAGGCCACTCTGCTAGGGTTACCCCTGTCTCATGTGTATCAGTCACCCTCATAGCAGGCCACAGTGCCGGGAAGCCCGTGAACTCTCTCCCTATTATGAGTTCATAATATAGATTTGTGGCGACAGCCACCTCGTGGGTCCATCTACCGGCCACCGTAGTTAGAGACACCAGCGCGGTGGGGTAGTCTTTTAAGTCTCTGTGGATGCACATCACCCCAACTTTCCGGCCAGTATACTCAGGGGACTGCACCAGTGTAGCCCTTACTAGGGTCACCAGACTCCCTGAGTCCAGCAGAGCCTCCGCCGGAGTGTCTCCCACTTCCACCTGGCACAAATGATCTAGAGACCCTGGGGTACCTGTTGCACACAGCCTCCTGGCATATAGCGACTGACGGTAGCAATAGTTAGTGTCCATGGGCTCAACCCGATGGGGACAGTCAGCCCTTACATGGCCAGACTCCTGACACTGCCATCGGAGCCAGGTTTGCCGTGGGTACATCCCGGCCAGGTTTTATCGGCTTAAATCTCCGGGCCTGGGGTGGAGATTTCCGGGGTTTGCCGACCCCCCTCCAGACAGAACCCTCCTTAAGATTCCTGGTAGCTTCATAGCGTTCCACCAGGTCCACCATCTCAGGGGCATTGCCAGGAGACACCTGACCGATCCAGTGCTAGAGAGGGTATGGCAAAGCCCTCCAGAACATATCGGCTAACAGACGATCCAGCATAGCAGTGGGACTCAGCACTTCAGGCTGTAGCCACTTTGGCAAGAAGTGAAGTAAGTTATAATACTGGGGTCTTGAAGGCTCAGCCGGGTTGAACCCCCACTGATGCACCTGCTGGGCCCGGATCAACACATTCACCCCCAGTCTTGCCAGAATCTCACCCTTGACTTTCTGGTAGTCGGCCGCTTGATCGTCCGGAAAGTCGAAATACACCCGCTGGAAATCGGATACCAGGAACGGAGCGACAACCTCAGACCACTGGTCATGGGGCAGCTTTTCCCTGATGGCCACTTTCTCGTACATCGCCAGGTAAGTTTCGATGTTGACTGCGGGGATCATCTTAGGAATTGCGGCACGGACTGCTTTCCGGGCATCGTGGACGCTCGGGATTGCTCCTGCTGTCTGCAAAGCCATCACGTGTAGCAGCAACTGGTTAGTCTCCTGCTGCTGCTTATTAGCCTCGCGTTGCTGCAGGTTTGTCTCTCGCTGCTGCAACAGCCTACATTTTGTCGTGGGGCAGTGGTTGTAATACAGTGGGTCTAATGTACGACATACAACCGTGCCTGAAAAAATGCAGAAACCCCAAAAAAATAAAAATAAAAATCGCCGTTCACGCCAGCCTCACTGCTCATGCACGCATCCTCCACCAATTGTGGGGTTTCTCTCTGGTAGACAGGATTAGCAGACGCAGTATAGAGGAACAGTTCAGTGCTTTATTCACACTTTAGGCAAGTGACAAAACAAGCAGTCATAATCAAACAAAAAGTCACTTTGCGGTGTTGGTGGTAATTCACACCATGCAGCAATTATGCCTCAAAGAGTCCTTGACCATAGCAGCATCAACCTGTTTTCACGCCAAACAGGTAGCAAGCCTTTATCCAGACACAAGGCTCCCAGATCCCAACACAGAGACCTGGCTTCTGAGCCCAGCTGCCTATTTAAGGACAGCCAGGTGCTGCCAAAACCCGGATTGGCACTTAAAATCCGGTCCGGTATTTGACCTCACTTGGCTGTAAATTAGCCGAGCAGCACTTAGGAGGAAAATACCTGTTTTACCAGACAAATCCTCTAACTGTGTAACTAAATATATATATATACCGTATATACTCGAGTATAAGACGAGTTTTTTGGCACATATTTTTGTGCTCAAAAAGCCCCCTCGTCTTATACTCGAGCCTAGGTCTGTATTATGGCAACTTACATTGCCATAATACAGACCAACAGTGGCGTAGCTATAGGGGTCGCAGCGGTCGCAATTGCGACCGGGCCCCTAAGTCAGGGGGGCCCACGGGGCCCCCCAGGAGATAATGAGTAAAGCCCTGGATTATTTATTTGGATATCTTACTTTGTCTTAGCTCCGGTAATAGCAGGCAGTGTGGGGGGCGGCGCTCACTCACTGACGTCACGCGCCTGCGCCGCCTAGTGGGAGGAGCAGGCGCGTGACGTCAGTGAGTGAGCGTCGCCCCCCGCACTGCCTGCTATTACCAGAGCTAAGACAAAGTAAGATATCCAAATAATCCGAGTAAAGAACTCAGCAATGAGCAATGATTAAAGTTAAAGTAGTTACTGATTAGTTTATAAATATACTGCTGTGAGCGTCGGGGAGGGGGATCTGTGGATGGCACTGTAGGGGGATCTGTGGATGGCAGTGCCATCCACAGATCCCCCTACAGTGCCATCCACAGATCCCCCTCCCCTAAACAGTGCCATCATGGCACTGTTTAGGGGAGGGGGGATCTGTGGATGGCACTGTTTAGGGGGGATCTGTGGATGGCACTGTTTAGGGGGGATCTGTGGATGGCACTGTTTAGGGGGGAGATCTGTGGATGGCACTGTTTAGGGGGGGGATCTGTGGATGGCTCCCTGTATTTAATGCAGAGTGTGTGTGTGTATATAATGCACACACTTTGCATTAAATACAGGGAGTCAGAGTCAGACTCCCATCAATCTGAGTCACCCTCTTGCAGATGTGTGTATATAATGTAGAGTGTGTGCATTATATACACATTGACTCTGCATTATAGCTGCATTTCCCACCCTAGTCTTATACTCGAGTCAATAATTTTTCCCATTTTTTGGGGGTAAAATTAGGGTCCTCGGCTTATATTCGGGTCGGCTTATACTCGAGTATATACGGTATATATATATATATTTCAGCTAGTGTAAGTTTAGAATTTTGCACGAACGCACCATCTGCGTACGTGCATTTTGCAACCACTGACCACAGATCAGTAGTGTCCGTTACTGATCGCGTCTGCTCAGTTTGCACTGCAATTTTTTATTTTTTTAGCAGAAATGCCTTTTTTTGTGCAGAATATTTTTTTTGTGTGTGCAAAAAATACTTTTTTTTTTACAACTTTTCTTCTAAATTTAATTTCAAATTTATTACAAGCCCCCTCACACTAAATAAAGGTTTCCACATTTCACACCCCAAAAAAATAAAAATGGCCCGTCCATCCCAATGACTATACTCAGCTGAAGAGGCATGCGCCATGCTTGCCTCCGATGCGGAGACTGCCAGCGAGGGAGTCGCGAGGGATTCCACTTTCCTCTACTCCTCTACCCCGCTGATGAGGGACCATCTACAAGGCGCCCTAGGGTAGCAGCGGAGGCAGTCCCCCAGAGTGACCCCATATGGACCCCACCCCATGATGATTATCAGCCCCAAATTCCAGAGTTTGTGGGAAACTGTGGAATCCAAATTGACTGCACGGGTTTCACAGAAATTTATTTTTTTTCAATCTTTTTCTCCGAAAATTTTATAAATTTGATGGTGACCCAAACAAATTTATACGCCCAGCAATTTATTTCCCAGAACCATACTTCGCCATACACTAGACTCTTAGGTTGGACCCCAGTAAGTGCAGAAGAGATGATGACATTTTGGGGACTCGTGCTGCATATGGGCGTTGTAAAAAAACAACAACTATTAGGCAATATTGGAGTTCGGACATTTTCTACCAGACTCCAATTTACAGTCAGACCATGACCCGGAAGCGATTTGAGTCAATTAGCAAATTCCTACACTACAACGACAATGCACAGTGCCCACCCCAAAACGAACCAACATTTGACCGTCTGTTCAAAGTTAGGCCTGTCATTGACCACTTCAGCACAAAGTTTGATGAGGTGTACAACTACGATAAAAATGTATGTGTAAATGAGTCCCTATTACTGTTCAAAGGGAGGATTAGATTCTGCCAGTACCTGGCAAGGTATGGCATAAAGTTATACAAACTTTGTGAGAGTAGCTCCGGGTACACCCACAAGTTCCGCGTTTATGAAGGGAAAGATTCCCGGATCGAACCCCCAGAATGCCCCCCCATCCTAGGAGTTAGTGTGAAGATCGTGTGGGACTTACTGCACCCACTGCTGGATAAGGGTTACCACCTCTATGTGGAAAACTATTATAACAGCATACCCCTATTCAGGTCCCTAACTGCCAGAGGTACTGTGGCTTGTGGTACAGTACGCAAAAATCAGAGAGGCCTCCCTAGATCCCTGGTAGGAAAACCACTAAGAATGGGTGAAAGTAGGGCTCTCCTCCATGATAACATGCTGCTGGTTAAGTACAAGGAGAAGAGGGACGTCCTTGTACTGACCAACATTCACACTAACGCCAGCTCCACTGCCCCTTTATGGGTACCACTACCACTGTCCCCAAATCAGTTTGCATCCTGGACTACAATAGGCACATGGGAAGGGTGGATCTTTCAGATCAACTTCTGAAGCCCTACAGTGCCACACGAAAAACAAAAGTGTGATACAAAAAGATGGCCGTACACATTGTACGGATGGCACTGTGCAATGTGTACGTGCTATTTCATTCTGCAGGCCACACAAGAACTTTCCCTCAGTTCCAAGAGGTGCTAATCAAGGCCCTAATATTTCAAACTCAGGTCGGGGAGGGTGCTAGTACTTCTGAAAGTCATGGTGCCCGTGTTGTACTAGGGCCCAAAAAAGACGCAGGGTGTTTTCCAAAAGGGGGATAAGGAAAGACACAATTTACCACTACGAAACCTGCCCTGAAAAACCTGGCCTGTGCATGCAGGAGTGTTTCAGAATCTACCACACATCCATGGAGTATTAATTTAATTTCTTTCTTTATGCTTCCTGTATAATATTTCCACTTTATATATTTGATTTAGTCCACCTCGCATGCATATCCACTTTCCAACAACCACTACATATTTTTTTCCGTGAGACAACTGTTAGGTCAAAAGTGCCATTTACACCACTTAAAATGTTCATACAGGGGTGCTCTTTCCAAAATGGGGTGACTTAGCGTTTTTTTTTTTTTAGTTCTGGGGACCTCAGGAAATGTATTTAATGCGACATGACAGCTATATTCCATTTCTGTTTATTCAGGCCTGCAAAAAAACATATTTTGCAACTTGCCTCTAGAGCCCATACAGCAGGCTACTAGCCCATATGGGGTGTTTGCAAAAAGGGGAGAAAATGGGGAACATATACTGGGGTGCATTTTCTCCTATAATCCCTTACGAAAGTGAAAAATTGGGGTCTGCTAGTAATATTTCATTTTTACAAATGTGTGCGTTGAAATGTTTTCACAAGTGTTTCTGTCTTCTATGAGACACCTGTTTGCTGAAAAGTACCCTTTCCACCACTTAAAATGTTCGTACGGGGGTGCGCTTTCCGAAATGGGGTCACTTCTTTGGGTTTTTTCATTTCTGGGGACCTCAGGAATTTATTTAATGCCACATGGCACCTAAAATAAATGTCTGCTAATTCAGGTCAGCAAAATCGATATTCAGCTGTTTGACTCTAGAGCCCTGTCATGCGCCCATACATAATTTTTTGAGCACATATGGGGTGTTGGCGTATTCGGGGGGAGATGGGGAACAAAATGTGGAGTGAATTTTGTCCTGTTACCCCTTGTGAAAATGAAAAATGTGGGTGTAAAGCAACTTTTTCTGGAAAAAATTTTAATTTTTCATTTTGACAGCCAAGCGTTTCCTAATTCTGTGAAACGCCTGATGGTTCAAAATGCTCACTACACACCTTGAAATATTCCTTGAGGGGTGTAGTATCCGTAATGGGGTCACTTTTTGGGGGTTTCCACTCTAGGGGTACCTCAGGGTGTGTTCAATTGCAAGATCGCGCCTGTCAATTATTCCAGTGAAATCTGCCTTCCAGAAGCCATTTGGTGCTCCTTTCCTTCTGACCCCTGTGGTACGCCCATATAGCAGTATACAAGCACATATGGGGTATTGCTATAATCAGGATAAAATAGGCAATAAATAAGGGCGTGCATTTTCTCCAGTTCACCCTTGTGAAAGGGAAAAATTTGGGCCTAAAGTCCATTTTTCTGGAAAAAATTAAAATTTTTCATTTTCACAGCCAATTCCATGAATCACATTTGAGGACAAAGTTCTCACTACACATCTTGAAATATTCCTTGAGGAGTGTAGTTTCCAGAATGGGGTCACTTTTTGGGGGTTTCCACTCTAGGGGTACCTTGGGGTATCTTCATATGCGACATAGCTCCCAAAAGCTAATCCTGCAAAATCTGTCCTCCAAAAGCCCTATGGCGCTACTTCCCTTTTGAACCCTGCCATGCACCCATACATAATTTTTTTTAGCACATATGGGGTGTTGGCGTATTCGGGGGAAAATGGGGAACAAAATGTGGGGTGCATTTTGTCCTGTTTCCCTTTGTGAAAGTGAAAAATGTGGGTGTAAAGCAACTTTTTCTGCAAAAATTGTTTTTTCATTTTTACAGCCAAGCGTTTCCTAATTCTGTGAAACGCCTGATGGGTCAAAGTGCTCACTACACACCTTGAAATATTCTTTGAGGGGTGTAGTTTCCGGAATGGGGTCACTTTTTGGGGGTTTCCACTATAGGGCCACCTCAGGGTGTCTTCATATGCGACATAGCTCCCAATTACCATTCCAGCTAAATCCGCTCTCCAAAAGCCATATTGTGCTCCTTCCACTCTGAAGCATGCCGTGCGCCCATACATCAGTATTTGAGCACACATGGGGTGTTTATGTAAACTCCTGATTCAGTGTAATAGATTTTGAGTTTTGTTTGGCTGTTAACCCTTGATGTGTTGCAGAAAAAAAAATAGATGAAAATTTAAAATCTGCTAAAAAAAGTGAAATGTTGAAAATGTATTCCCTTTTTCATTTAATTCTCGTGGGCACCTAAAGGGTTAACAAAGTTTGTAAAATCGGTTTTGAATAGCTTGGTGGGTTTAGTTTATAAAATGGGATGATTTATGGGTGGTTCCTAATATGTAGGCCCATAAAGTGACTTCATAACTGAACTGGTCCTGAAAAAATTGGGGCTTGGAAACGCTCTTAAAAATTGTAAGATTTGCTTCTAAACTTCTAAGCCTTCTAATGTCCGAAAAAAATAAAATTCCATTTTCAAAATGATACAAACATGAAGTAGACATATGGGGAATGTAAAGTAATAAACTATTTTTTGAGATATTACTATCTATTATGAAAGTAGAGAAATTGAAACTTTGAAATTTATAAATAAAAATGAAATTTTTTGACTCAATTTTACCACTGTCATGAAGTATAATATGTGACAAGAAAACAATCTCAGAATGGCCTGGATAAGTAAAAGCGTTTTAAAGTTATTACCACATAAAGTGACACATGTCAGATTTGCTAAAAATGGCCTGGTCCTAAAGGTGAAAAATGGCTGTGTTCTGAAAGGGTTAAAAAACCTAAACGTATATAAATATTTTCCTTTCCTTTTTTTCCACCAAAATGGAGTTGCAACATTTACCGTTAACATATGCAAATATAAAACATTACATTTGCGTACATCACCCTAAGGCCTCATGCACACGACCGTTGTGTGCATCCGCGGCCGTTGTTCCGTTTTCCGTTTTTTTTCGCGGACCCATTGACTTTCAATGGGTCCGTGGAAAAATCGGAAAATGCACCGTTTGGCTTCCGTGTCCGTGATCCGTTTTTCCAGTCCGTGAAAAAAATATGACCTGTCCTATTTTTTTCACGGACAACGGTTCACGGACCCATTCAAGTCAATGGGTCCGTGAAAAATCACGGATGCACACAAGATAGTCATCCGTGTCCGTGATCCGTGTCCGTGATCCGTATCCGTTTTTCCTATCATTTTCAATGGAAACTTGACTTAGTTTTTTTTTTCACTTTTCATGTCTGTGGATCCTCCAAAAATCAAGGAAGACCCACGGAAGAAAAAACGGTCACGGATCACGGAACAACGGAAATCCGTTTTGCGGACCGCAAAAAAAAAACGGTCGTGTGCATGAGGCCTAAAGAAAAGACTATGCTATTCTGCCCACCAAAGGTGCGGATCCGTCTGGTATCTGCACAGACGGATCCGCACCTATAATGCAAACGCTTAGATCCGTTCAAAACGGATCCGTTTGCATTACCATTTTTTTTTTTTCATGATAATGCAAACGTATCCGTTTTGACTTTACATTGAAAGTCAATGGGGGACGGATCCGTTTGAAAATTGAGCCATATTGTGTCAACTTCAAACGGATCCGTCCCCATTGACTTACATTGTAAGTCTGGACGGATCCGTTTGCCTCCGCACGGCCAGGCGGACACCCGAACGCTGCAAGCTGCGTTCAGGGGTCCGCCTGCTGAGCGGAGGACAAACGGTGCCAGACTGATGCATTCTGAGCGGATCCGCGTCCACTCAGAATGCATTAGGGCTGGACGGATCCGTTCGGGGCCGCTTGTGAGAGCCTTCAAACGGAGCTCACAAGCGGAGCCCCGACGCTAGTGTGAAAGTAGCCTAAGTGTACAAGTATGCCAGAAGGGCAAATATAGTCAAAACTATATTCCCTTGAACTACATTTGACTCCTTAAAGGGGATTTTTTTTTTTTCTTACCAGATATGCTCATGAAGTTGCTTACCTAATGTATGTTTCCCTATGATTTTTTTTTAGTTTGGACTCTCCTGACCTGTTTTCACCATGTAAACTAATTCCTCTGGTTTGTTTCCATCCTGCATGTAGCACTTCCTGTTTCTTTATCTAAACCCATAATGCACTTCTCCTTCCCCTGTCACAGCTCCAGCACCACCCCTAACAACACCCAGATAGCTTATAGTTCCTCCCACCCAGATAGCTAGACACTCCCCTATCACTGCCCTAACGCCCAGCTAGTTTATAGCTCCTGCCACCCAAACAGTTACAAACACACTCCCCTATTACTACCCCAACAACGGCCAGCTAGTTTATAGCTCCTCCCACCAGCTAGTTACATAGACACTCCCCTGTCACTGCCACAACAACACCCAGCTAGCTACATGGGCACCCACTATCACTGCCTCTGTTGCTGCTTTGACACTTCCATGGACATAACATCACGGGAAGTAAAAAAGAGCTGCATGGACATGGTCACTACAGCCCAGAATAGAAGATAGGAGCAATAAAGGTAACAAAATTACAGCGACCTTTGTAAACGATTGTTTTAAAGAATATTTATGCAAACCAGAAAACTCCTTTAAAGTCAATGGATGCACTGAGGAATATGTTGTAATACTTTTTATATGCAAGTTTATACGTTTGGTGGAAAGCATAAGGCTTATATAAACAGGGACCTAACCTGTGCAAACCATGTGCCGTTTCGCATGACAAAACAGAAATTTGCAGCAAAAATCACAATCTGTGTATGTGCCTTTACTATCTTCCATTTTACAGTAAACCACTATATATTTTGTTTACTGTATAGAACAATATTTTCTGTATACTTTTTTTTACATGCAATCCTATGGGAAACATATGCTAATCTATGCCTATTCAGCGGCACATATCGGAGCATAGAAAATCCTCCTAATATATATCTTCAACAGAAGGCTCAAATGCAGTCTGAACAGTGCCTCAGCTGACTGCTATAATGCAGTGTCCAATACAAAGATGATACTACCAGTGCAAATCACTAGCAATCTCTAAACAATCTTTGACCAGAGCAAAGAAAGCTGAGAGATTTTAGGACTTAAGTCTATAAAGCTATAACTGAAGGAATGGACTCTAAAGCCAGTTTGGACAAAACCTGTAACTTTCCCGCACTTTGTTGCTATATACATTACATATATGTCATGCCCTGCTCTGACTATGTGCGGATGGCGGCCAGAATAGCAGCACGTGTTTAGTTTTTTGTTTTGTTTTGGAGTCGTGCTAGATCCGCCTCCCTTCAGGTGCAAAGGGTGGGGTCATTGGTTTAAATTTCACTCATTCCCAGTGTTCTGTGCGGGTTATAGAAATCAGTCTGGCTTTGGAAGCAAGGAAGGAAGGATTGTCTGTTCCAGCTCAGATAAGATAAGTTTGGTTTCTGTTTTGTTGTTTGCTGTCTAGGCTGTTTGTGTGTCGTCTGTCCCCTCCAGGTTCTGAGGGAGCAGGCTGCCCCTATTCCCCTTTCACCATCTCAGGGATTCTAGGGTATTTCCAGCCCAGGCACGAGGACACATTATTCCTACCTTCAAGGTCTGAATGTGGGCTTAGCAGTGTAGGGAGAGAAGTCAGGGATTCGCTAGGAGGTGACCTTTCCCCAGCTTCTCGCCTAGAAACTTGTTTGTTGGTTTATCTGTGTATCTGAGATCCCGTCCGCCGTGACAATATATCTTAAAGTGTACCTGAGTTTTCAAAAGTTTGCATAATGGCTGTGTTTGTTTGAACAATCATAACTGCGGAGGAACTGTTATATTTGGGCTTCCCCCTAATTTTTTTTCAGCCATATTATTCCGTTTTATCTGCACAGCTAGATGCATTTCACTCAGCAGCAGGGGAAGCTTCCCACCTGCCAGCACTGTACTTTTTACTGTGTTTGTTTTTATCGCTGGAGCTCACAGAACTGATACGGAGGGAGAAAAGGAGGGATAAATAACACTTACAGAAAGGCTGGAGACTACTGTGATGTTAAAGGAGTTGTCCTATCTGCACTGTTGACTAATCTTTCTCTGCCACAGCACCCTGCTTCCTGAATCTTCACGGGGCAGTTACCAATGATTTGATCGATAGTACAGGCATTGGAGTGCTTGCCTGTACGGTGCGCTCCCAATACAACTACTAGTAGTTTCTGTTATCAGGGTCGCCAGCGCAGGACTCAAACAGGGTCTTCACAACTGCTAGGTTGCTCCAAGATGCCCAGGAGCTGTTTAATTTGTTTCTATGGAGCAGCAGAGAGGTGGCCGTGATGGTAGATGGCGTGCACGTGCAAATATGTGCACTTCCGGGTTCCAGGCCACCACAGCCCAGCTCAAGGAACCTTAGACTCTGTGCAAGCGCGCTCACTGCTGCAGTACTGCAGTGGCTGAAACCTCTGACAAAGAGCAATAAACAAGGGGAAAGAAGAATTAGGAATAGGGAGAGAAGGAGGCCATATTGAAAATAACATGCATAGGGTAAGTTTATTATTATGCTAGAAGGAACAAAATGAAAGCAACTTTGCAAGATGGGACAACCCCTTTAAGAAGCAGTGTAGTAGCAGTTATTTTATCAGGCTCAGGAACTCCGCATGCTCTGACATGCCCCATTTCCTCTCAGCCGTCTTCTGAGTCTCTGTTACCAGGGACGGATCTTGCCTGACAACAGGCAGTGGACTGGAAGTGAGACCCCTAGTGGCCATGATTTTACAGCTTTTTTTCAGGTGCATGCAAGCATATGTTTTAAATGAAGTGATTTAGAAATGTGCTAGTTACGCCATTCTCTATTAAATGAAATGAAATTGTGTGACAGTACAGTGACTCATTATAAGTTACATAACACATTAAAAGAAATGCATAAGCTCTGCTTGTGTATCACCAAATCCATAAGATTCATGATGGCACAGCCTGATGATTACAGTACAAAAAAAAGAATACTGCAACTTTCTAAGTTCCTTCTTAATGACATGAGTGAGTCACAATGGTGTTTGTAGTATTTAACACAAGGGCAATTGAAAAACCTTTGAATCCATTGTCGGCAGCAATTAGAGGGTTAATCGATGCCTTAAATAAAGCAGCCCATGATAAATATTTTAGGTGCAGACACTGTACTCAGGGTTTGAAGTGTCATAAGCAATCTCTCTCAGAAATCAATATTCACACAGCACATCCTGGGGGAAAAGGGAAGCAGACATGCAGTGAAAGTTAATGTGAGTTATCAAATACATGTCTACCTTAATCCCGAGTGCTGTTTTCTTGGCTTCTGCTTTTAGTCGTGTTGCTTTTAATACAGGCTTGTTTTTCTTGTAGTCTTGCCTTCCTAAAGTAGAAATACAATGAATAATTGATGACAAAATGTATACTCGTCATTATTTTAGTATTATCGATTCTTGTTTTTTATTAATATACGCACCAACGCAAACGCCTAATAATGTTCTGCCGTAATAAACAGAGACACACAAGTATAGCAGTGTGGAGTGCTGATTTACAGCACTGCAAGGGATATGCATCAAGTTCATAAAAAGTCACCATCCGGAAATCAAATCTATAAATATCTAGCCATTCTAAAATGGATACGATAAGTGTGTACTTAAAGTGTTTGACCATTTTCTGCTAATATTTCTGAAATGGCAAACTAAAGAATGCTTAAAGCGAACCAGTCACGATGAAATGCAATCGGGATAGGGGATAGGATTGGGGATAGGAAACTGATCGGTGGGGGTCCAACCACTGGAATCTCCACTGATTGAGCGTGCGCCCTGCTGCTCCATTCATTGTGTAGGTCAGGATTCGGCAAACTTCGGTACTCCAGCTGTGGTAAAACTACGACTCCCAGCATGCACACTTGCTTAGCTGTTTTTAGAACTCCCACAGCGGAGAATGGAGCATGCTTTGAGTTGTAGTTTCACCACATCTGGAGTGCCTAAGGTTGCTGACCCCTGCTCTAGGGGACAATCAGAGATAGCCAAGAATAGTGCTTGGCCATTTCCGGTGGTCCTATAGAGAATGAATAGAGTGGCAGGAAGCATGCTTGACCAGATCGGAGGAATGGGACCCCTATTTTTGGGATCAGTGGAGGTCCCTGTGGTCGGATCCCTACCAATCAGTTATCCCCTATCCTGTGGATAGTGCATAACTTCAACTACTTTAAATCTCTGCTCTTTCTGAGCTCAAGACGCCCCATTCAGTTATCAGTGATTGGCAGCATTCTGTGTGTAATGGCGGAGTTAGGTGAGTGAATAAATATTTTCTGCTAAAATTAGGAAAAAATTGGCATCTACCTCATGGGGATTTTTTTTTGCCTTCCTTTGGATCAACTTGCAGAATAACAGGCTGAAATGGACAGATGGCTTTTTCAGCCTTACAAATGATGTTACTACAAACAATCGTTTACGGGATTGACACAAAATCAGATTTAGTGAATTAAAGCAGAGGACAGACCAGCATTTTCATGCAAGGACTATCATGTACAAGCTTGTTCACATGCGATCGCTAACTAGCTTAATCGAGGACAGTTGACTGTATTTAGACAGCAACGATTTCCATAAAACACAACAGTTTTTACATCATTCACATTGTCAAAAGAACACACAATGTACCTTTACATTACCACCATTGAATAACGACAAAACAATAATTTATTCGTTCACATAAACGGTTTTGGAACAATCGTTCAGTGGCTACATACATTTACATTGCACGATTAACAACCAACATGAATCATTAGCGTTCGATCTGTCACAATTATCTGCTCGCCTAAATACTCCATAAGTGTGTATACAGAGATAGCTATCAGTCACTGTGCACAACCCCATGTACAGCCAGGCTCAGAAAAAGCAGACTTAAAGGGATTATGCCATGATTCATGTAAAAAGTGAAAATCAGACATCAAATAGTACATGGCAATACATTTCTAACAAAGCTAGAACCAGCCGTGTACCTCACATGGATCCAGAGATCTCTCCATTCATTGCTCCAGTTGCTCTGATAGATTGATGGTTACCCATTCAGTACAGGATACAATTTAAACTGTTCATTCTCACCCACAAAGCTCTCCACAGCACATCCCTACATCTCTTCCCTCATCTCTGTCTACCATGCTACCCATGCTTTCTGTTCAGCCAATCACTCACGTCACGACCGATATCCACCGTAATCCGAACCTCTCACTCCCGTATCCAAGACTTCCATCGAGCTGCACCAGTTCTCTGAAATGCCCTGCCCCAAATAATTAGGTTAATTCACAACATCCACAGTTTTAGGCGCTCTCTCAAAATACATCTTCTTAGTTTAGCGTATCACATCGTCTGATCTAACTCCTCTCTATTCCCCGCTCCCCACACTACCCTTCAGCATCATTCTTCTGAACCTGATCCATCGTCAAATATCCACACTCAGAAGCACTACAGATTGGCTGGTGACAGGCTCCTGCATCTTTATATCTACTCCCCTATTATGTTAAGATGGCCTAACCATAGTACAAACAAGCACTTGTTACCTTTTGTGTCACCCCTATTTCCTCATAGATTGTAAGCTCTTGCGAGCTTAAGAGTTGAAACGAAAAAACGCCACAAGTAACAACGATGGCATCAACAACGATGAGCTCGAAAAATGTTTTGAGCAGTGGAAAAAGCGTTTGTACAAAAGTATTGCTTCAAATAGAGAGTACTTTGAATGAAACTGTAATTTCAAAATGTACAAATAAATAGACTCCTTTGCTTAATGAATTCCTGTTTATTTTGGGTACCCCCTCGTATGTCTGTGTGATATATAACAGAATATGACGTGACAGACATGACAAGTCACATGAACAGGCATCTCTACAGTCAACTATACATCACTTTCTTTCTTTCTCATTAAACATAACATTCTCACTATAAATAACACAAACGATTATATAGAAATGTTTACAGCCCACAAAAGTCAAATGTACACTTATATGCAAATATTTGATCGGTCTAGTGGTGCTACCAAATGTTTCCAATACATTTAGATTAACTAGAATTAGATCTCACATATGGGTGAAATATTACTTCGGCTACATTTCTGTAGACAAGTTTTCAAGATCCAGTTGGGGATAGAAAGATAAGCAACGAACTCTAGTATAAAAAGGGTAATAATTAGTCACTTAGGGAGCCGCTTACCACCGAGCCCCATCTGCTTGCAGCTCTCTGTTCCTGTACTGCGCTCCACATCTAGATGACAAATATAGGTCTTCTCACTTCTATCTCACGTCTCCCAAAATGAAACAAAATACTTTGGACGTATTTTACCATTTTTCTTCAATGTCATATAGTATTAATGCATACAATTTATAACGTGTATTATAGCTGATAAGTCTTATAGACTATTAACCTCTTAAGAACACATTGTCAAGATGCAAAAAATGCCTACAGTCACTCAGAATTGAGAAAGTTCGTTGGAAGAACGAGTGAAACGTTTTCAAGAAATCTACAGTAAGTCCAGTTGCCTTGATTTATTCTTTACAGATATACCATGACCTGGATAAATGAGAACCTTCACAGACAAAAAATGCTTTCATTTTTGTCTCCTTAAATTTCAAAATCCTTAGTTTTAATATATATTTTTTTCAATCATGTAGCTGTTTAACTCCTTCCTGAACACCCCATGTAAATTTACATTGGCGGTTTGGTATTTAAAAACAGAGCCCATAGCCGCCGGGTGCCTGCTGTTTTAAACAGCAGGAACGCGGGAATAATGTATGCGATCCAAAATAACAGCAATTTTATACATTTAACCCCATAGATGCCATGGTCAAATGTGACCACGGCATCTGGGATGTTAAAGACTGGGAGCTCGCAGATGTAGTTTGCAGCAGCCTCTGTACTCAGGAGTGGTACAGATCTGCCGCACATTAGTTCCTATGGAGAACCTGCCTGACATAGGGATGTGGACAGCACACAGTGTACTGTCCACATCTTTTAAGGCCCCATTGAAATTAATGAGAACGTTTGTACTTCACTTCAGTGGTAAATTTGGGTCAATATGTTTTACCTTTATTTAAAAAAATCAAAAATTTCCTGAAAATTTGAAAAAATTGCAATTTTCAACATTTTTATTTCTCTGCTTTTAAAGACAGATAGTGAATACCTGACAAAACAGTTATTAACATTCATCATCTGTCTACTTTATATTGGCATCATTTTATAAATGTTATTCTATTTTTTAAGACATTAGAAGGTTTAGAATTTTAGAAGCAATTTTTCAAATGATCCAAAAACAACTTTAAGGGCCAATTCAGTTCTTAAGTCACCTTGAAGGGCTTACATAATAGAAACCACTCATAAATGACCTGATTTTAGAATCTACACCCATCAAATTATTCAAAACTGATTTTAGAAGCTTTATTAACCCTTTAGGAGTTTCACATAAATTAAAAGAAAATGGAGGTGAAATCTAAAAATTTCATTTTTTTTTTCAGATTTTCCATTTGAATCATTTTTTTTCCTGTAACACAGTAAGGGTTAACAGCAAAATAATTATAATAAACATTTTTTTTTTTGAATTTTTGGTGATTTTCTTTACATTTTTAAATGTCCCTATCTATATACAGTACAGACCAAAAGTTTGGACACACCTTCTCATTCAAAGAGTTTTCTTTATTTTCATGACTATGAAAATTGTAGATTCACACTGAAGGCATCAAAACTATGAATTTAACACATGTGGAATTATATACGTAACAAACAAGTGTGAAACAACTGAAAATATGTCATATTCTAGGTTCTTCAAAGTAGCCACCTTTTGCTTTAATTACTGCTTTGCACACTCTTGGCATTCTCTTGATGAGCTTCAAGAGGTAGTCCCCTGAAATGGTTTTCACTTCACAGGTGTGCCCTGTCAGGTTTAATAAGTGGGATTTCTTGCCTTATAAATGGGGTTGGGACCATCAGTTGCGTTGAGGAGAAGTCAGGTGGATACACAGCTGATAGTCCTACTGAATAGACTGTTAGAATTGGTATTATGGCAAGAAAAAAGCAGCTAAGTAAAGAAAAACGAGGGCCATCATTACTTTAAGAAATTAAGGTCAGTCAGTCGAAAAATTGGGAAAACTTTGAAAGTAAGGGCTATTTGACCATGAAGGAGAGTGATGGGGTGCTGCCCCAGATGACCTGGCCTCCACAGTCACCGGACTTGAACCCAATCGAGATGGTTTGGGGTGAGCTGGACCGCAGAGTGAAGGCAAAAGGGCCAACAAGTGCTAAGCATCTCTGGGAACTCCTTCAAGACTGTTGGAAGACCATTTCAGGTGACTACCTCTTGAAGCTCATCAAGAGAATGCCAAGAGTGTGCAAAGCAGTAATCAAAGCAAAAGGTGGCTACTTTGAAGAACCTATAATATGACATATTTTCAGTTGTTTCACACTTGTTTGTTATGTATATAATTCCACATGTGTTAATTCATAGTTTTGATGCCTTCAGTCATGAAAATAAAGAAAACTCTTTGAATGAGAAGGTGTCCAAACTTTTGGTCTGTACTGTATATATATTTTTAAGTCCTTAAATTCTGCAGTTTTCACACTGGCCACTAGGCCTAAAATATGTGAAGACATCCTGTTCTTGGAGAGCAGCCACGTGAGCCACAGACTAGGGTTGTCACGATACCAAAATTTAGATTTGATTTCGATACCATAAAAAAGTATTGCGATACTCGATACCATGTGAAAAAAATAAAAAGCCAAAAAAGCCGTGTGCATTCCGCATTTTATGGAACGTATCCTATTTTTTGGTCGGACAAAGTGACTAAAAAATGGCGAATCTCGCAGTTTTTTTAATATTTTTTTTCCCTGTTATGGCATTCACCGCATAGGAGATTTTTTAAAAATATTTTAATAGTTTGGACTTTTCGGACATGGCAATATGTAATATGTTTATTTATTTATTGTTTATATATTTTATATGTAAAATTGGGAAAGGAGGTTATTTATACTTAATAACTATTTCCCCCCTTAGAGGCTAGAACCTGGGATCTTTTAATCCCTTGTCCTGTTCACCCTAATAGAGCTCTATTAAGCTGAATAGGACTTTACACTTCAGTAGCGTCCTGGCTGCCATGGTAACCGATTGGAGCCCTGCGATTACATTGCTGGTTCTCCGATCACAACTGCCACTGCACCACCGATGAAGAGGAGGGGAGGGGACCCTGTGGCCACTGCCACCAATGATTGTAATACCGGGGGGGTGGGGGGAGGGCGCACTGCGCCACTAATGTTTTTAATACTGGGGCGGCGCACTGTGCCACTAATGAAGACAACTACTGCAACATTTAATACAGATACAGGAGGCGGGTGCAGCGGCAGAATCACATAGCCGGCACCCGACCTCTATGACAGGGAGCTGTGATCAGTGGCAGTTAACCCCTCAGGTGCGGCCAGTTATCTTCATTGGTGGCGTAGTGGCCACAGCCCCTCCCCTCCTCCGGCCCTCTCTTCCCTCATTGGTGGCAGTGGCAGAAGCGGCACAGGGAGGAGGGAGAGACCGCTTCCTTCTCCCCTGTGCTGCTGAGGGAACATGGCATGTGCTGAGGGCAGCGCGTGCCATGTTCTGTTATATTAGGCTGTGCAGTAGTGCAGCTTAGTATCGGTAAAAGGCAAATTGGTACAATAGTATCGAATGGGTATCGATAATTCAATACCAGGTGCAACCCTACCACAGACACAAGAAAATGGAGGGTACACCACTGACTTCTATGGGAGAGTTTTCTAGGCATGCTCTGTGACCTGTACAGAAGTCAGGAGGGAGTAGATAAACTATGCTATCACCTATTGTGAATGGTGGATCCTGTGTTGTATATACATGGGTGATATCTGTCATTGTAATCCTTCCTGTGATGATAATGTGATGGCTACTGAAAAGATATCTTTACAGAAGAGGATGGCTTAACATATTATTACTATTTTATTTTTAAGTATAGATACTGACATGGAAAATGAAGAAAAAGATCACCAAAAAGTAAAAAAAAAAATGCAATGTAAAAACAAGATTTAAACAATAAGTCATTTTCTGATGACACATTCCCTTTAAGGAAATAATAGCATTTTGGGTTCTATTCAAAAACATTTGAAATCAGGCAATGGCATGTATATACCATATTTATGTGTTTGTGTATGCGTAGCAAAAACCATACACTGCACACACGTGTTTTCAGTTGATTATTTTAGTATTATACCTATGGAAAAGTCATTTAGACTTTGTACTGTAATTCTCATCTGATGAGCTTTTGAACAGATACTTTTTATTTTTATTTTTTTCATTTTGAATACAAATTGAGATGATTTTACTGCAGTTTGTGAGAATATTCTCTTCTTAAGTCTGTATAATAGGTGCAAACACTAATCAGGGTGAGATGAGTGCTTTTCTTGTGGGGTATTAATAATAACTCCTGGAACGGTTAACCCACAAGAGACAATTCAACATCAAGAACTCGCAATCTCGTTTAAAAAGCTAAAGACTGGATCTTCAAAAGCACCTTGGTTTAATTAACATTTTTTCCAGACATAAAAAGTCTGAACATGGTAAATTAATTGGAAAGATAGCATATTGCTCTAATGTAGCAAACTTCAGGTACCTTCGGCATGTACAGGAACAGGGCAGCAAAATCTCTAAGTTCATAAATATTCACACAGACTGTTCTGCTAACTAAGCCTTTTATTATAGAAAATTCATGATACGAGTCCATACACTAACAGCATCTCTTCCAATGAAAGCCTTCAGAACGGGACCTGGTGTGGATGTGAATTTACAGGGGGAAAAAATTTACAATACATTTCAAGCAGTAACACAATAATTAAAAATAAGTGATTGGCAGTGATGCTGATGACTGGTGATCAACGCCTTTAATGGTTTATCTGCTCATTTGGGATCCTTCTTGTGGCCAAGTGTTTCATTTGAATTGTTAATCTCCATTTCAAAAAATGTGTTGGAAATGGTCACACCACTGTCCTCATTATATCAGCAGTAGGGCTGGGGGATTATGACCAAAATCAAAATTGTGATAAATTCAACCACTGTGACTCATTTTAATTCGATTATGATTAATGAACAATTATTTTTTTAAAAATTGCCTTTATACTTCACTGTCAATAGTTAGAACTGTGGGAGGAGATGGCCGCAGTTGAAACTGTGGGGGGAGGCGGAGTAGGTGCAGTAGGGGGCGGCGGACGCAGTTGGTGCAGTAGGGGGAGGCGGACGCAGTTGGTGCAGTAGGGGGAGGCGGACGCAGTTGGTGCAGTAGGGGGAGGCGGACGCAGTTGGTGCAGTAGGGGGAGGCGGACGCAGTTGGTGCAGTAGGGGGAGGCGGAGGTGGATGCAGTTGGTGCTGGGGGAGGCGGACACGGTTGATGCGGTGGGAGAAGGCAGCTGCAGTTTGAACGGTGGGTGAAAGCGGGCACAGTTTTGATGCAGTAGGGAGAGGCGGACACAGTTGGTGCAGTGGGGGAAGGCGGACACAGTTGGTGCAGTGGGAGGAGGCAGCTGCAGTTGGAGCAGTGGGGTTAAGCGGTTGCAGTTAATGTGAGTGGAGGAGCCTGAGAAAAACATCTAAAGAGAAAGGAAAGGAGACTCAGTAGAACAGTGCCACCTGTAAATAGAATAATGAAAATTATTGACATGGGCAAGATTATGTTGATCAGGCCATTTTTTGTGGGTTGGATGAGGGTCCAATAATTTCCATGGGCCCGCAAAAGATGCGGAGAGCACACTTTGTGCTGTCCATAACCGTTCATCTGTTCCGCAGCCCCACAAATAATAATAATAATAAAAAAAAAGATACAACATATCCCACTCTTGTCTGTTTTGCATTGCAGACAAGAATAGGACATTTCTAAAAGAGTTTTAAAAAATGGTGGCATGCACATGGCTGGGAATCCATGTTTTGTGGATCCGCAGACCACAAAACAGATATGGTCGTGTACATGAGGTCTTAATCAGACTTAATTTTGGTTTCAGTTTTTTATTTTTTATCAATTAACTTATCTGATGTTTCACTGAAACAGTGCTGATAGGTGCTAGTGCAACAATAATTACTTCTTGTACGTTAAGCAGCGTTCCCTTCTCCACAGACTGCGGCTAGCATACCTATGATACATGAAGTCAGTATTCAAAAAGCATGAATCAGAAGAGAGAAACACAATGCTTAGGATACTGTAAACATCTTAGATCAGGTTGGTTGTGATGGCGTCCAGTGCTCCGCAACATTAAAGTGGGACATCTATTGTCCTAACTGTCCTGTGCATGATATTCTAAATTACGGTTTTGGTCCAAGATGCTAGTAAATTCATTTTATGTGATGATAAGCAATGTGGACCAGTGGAAAAAAAACACAATTCCGCCGCAGTTTTACGAGTTTTATTTTTACAGCGTTCAATATGCAGTAAAACTGACTTGTGCTCTTAATTCTCCACGGCACTACCACAGATGTATAGTTTTTCTTGCGTTTTAATAATATTGAAAAAATAAAAAATAAATAACTCAAAGCCGTAATCTGACCTCCATAACTTTTTTTTATAGTTATGTCTACGGAGATGTGTGAGGGCTCATTTTTTGCGGGACGATCTGTAGTTTTTGCTAATATTATTTTGGGGTGTGTGTAATTCTTCGATCACTTGTTATAAAAAAAAAATTGTGAAGTAAAGTGATGCAAAAATGTTGAATTGTCCATTTTTATAAAAAAAATTCCGTTACGCCATTCACCGTATAAGTTTTTTATATTTTAAAAGTATGGGCGTTTTCACATGTGACGATGCCCATGGTGTTATTTATTTCTTTTTAATGTTCATTTATTTTTATTTTGGGGAAAGGGGGGTGATTTGAATTATGTTTTTTTTTTTTTATTAATTTATAATAATAATAATAATAAATCGTGGATCTCTGCCAGGGGAAAGCATTCCTGACCCAGAAGCACACGCTTCCGGGTTTTAGCACTCTCAGATGCCGTGGTCACATTTGTATCAAACAGCAGGCACTCAGTGGCTATGGCACTCGCTCTGCTCCAGATCAGGCGCTATCTTTAAAGACCGAACATATGCCGTACATGTACGGCGGATGTCAGGAAGGGGTTAATAGATTCAGGCTTCATGCACACAAATGGATGCATTTTGGCGTGCAATGTAAATGTCATGACCCACAATGCAAGTCAATGGGGACGAATCTGTTTAACTCTGACACTATCTGACACAGTAGAAAACTGATCCGTCCCCCACTGACTTTCAATGGAATTCATGACGGATCCGTCTTGGGTATGTTAAAGATAATACAACCGGATCCATTCATAACGGATGCAGATGGTTGTATTATCAGTAATGGAAGAGTTTTTGCTGAGCCCTGCCAGATCCAGCAAAAACGCTTGCGTGAAAGTAGACTTAGGACTTCCTAGTGTCTGCTCCAGAGCTCAGCTGGTGGTGGAGTTTTCTAAATATGCTCTGCGACCTGTGTAGAGATCATTGTGCAGGGAGGGAGGGCAGATTAGTTATGACCATCACCTATTAGGAATGGATAGATCCAATGTTATTTTTATATAGGTGTTATATCCAGTGGTCTATCTACTGTAGTTATGGTCCGTGGTAGCGGAATCCATAAAGGAATTCTTAGATAACCCGAACCTTGTATGCAGAAACACAAGTTCGCTAATCCATAGTTATATCTCATTGTAATTTTGCCTGTAACGATGAAACAACTGCTCAAAAGTAATTATCACAGAAAAGGAATTGTCAGTATATTATTATGCTTAGTGGCTATTGAAAAACAGCAGGATTTTAAGACTTATCTTTTTTTAAATATAAATAGTGACATGAAGAAATATCTAAAAATTGTTATAGTATAACAGTTGTTTTGGTTTATTTTTAATATTGTGTAGGGACAAGGATGTTAAACATTTTTGTAATGTACTTTAAAAGGGAAATACGTTTTTTCTACTAGAAAACACGGTGTGAAGAGTCTTCTAACAGTTGCTAAAGAGAATCTGTCTTCACTTCAGTCTGCAGAAGACGTCTGTGTGTAACATACAGAGAATTCCAGCCGCCGCTTGTCACACGTCAGTCCTTTAGGCTCCATTCACACGTCTGCATCCGTTCCGCAATTTTACGGAACAGGTGCGGACCCATCCATTTTCTATGGGGACGGAATGGATGGGGACAGCACACAGTGTGCTGTCAGCATCCGCATTTGCGGAGCGCGGCCCCGATCTTCAGCTCCGCAGCTCCGCAAAAGATAGAACATGTCCTATTCTTGTCCGCAGCTTGCGGACAAGAATAGGCATTTCTATAGGGGTGCCGGGCGGGTGTGTTGCGGATCTGCAATTTGCGGGTCCGCAACACACCACGGACGTGTGTATGGAACCTTACTATGGACATGTGGCCTAACTATCACTTTCCATCCCCCTGCCTATCTGACTTGTTACACACAGGCGTCTTAAGTGCTCAGTAGTTACTGAAGACTGAAGACAGACTCTCCTTAGTAACGCTTGAAGTTACAGCTTTCAAGGAAGACTCTAAACGGAAACGACAGCCACACTTTAAAAGGAACTCAATCTATTTATATTTTTATTATTAATTAAAAACAGATAGCAACACATACTCAATAATTTTTAAATAGCTTTTAATCTTTTGATTTTTTACTTTTATTTTGCCTGAGCTGCTGTTAACAGCATTCAGAGATGTGCTTTACAGCAGCCACAGGTACAAAGGACAGGAGATGAGTGATTCACTTCTATTGGAGAGTTTTTTTTAGTCAAGCTATATGACCAGTGCAGAGATCATTGTGCAGGGAGGGGCAGTACATAAGCTGTGACCATCATCTGTTGTGAATCCTGTTATCTGTTTATACGTGTTATCGGTCATTATAATCCTGTCTGTGATGATAATAAGATGACTGCTGAAACGTCATCTCTACAGGACATGAACTATCTGCCTATTATTAGTTAGTGGGCAGTCTAAAAAAATGAAGGAATTTAGGATTTTTTTGAAACATAGTGATATAGAACTCTTAAAATGTTTTATATAAAACCTCGATTTAAACATTAGTTGATTTTCTGTTGACACATTTCCCTAACTTCTAAGGCACATAACTAAGAAACTTCCTTTCGAACCATTTTACTATAGCACATTCCCCACAGTTTTTACAATTCACTATTCTACTCCCACAAAGCATCACTGTAATCATCCAGGGATTAAGCCTTTCAAGTAACATACGGTAAAATCCCATGCAACATCATCAAGAGATAAATGTATTTTTGTTGCCACACAGTCGTCTGTAACCTCTGCTTATTTAGACAAAATAACGGGCGTCTAATGGCTTCTAGCTAGGAGCCTTCGAATTTATCAGTCTCCACCAGAGGCTCACTGCCTCCTCGCCATTTCTTCACATTGCTGTCCAGATCTCATTATCATGTGAATATCTAGTTATTGTTTTATGAATGTTCATATTTCAAAGCTTTCCTCTATGCTTTTCCTCAGCAGACTTTACAATATCCAACCTCATTATCATCATGTGGCAGGGCTGCTTTCCGCCTGCATTTTCTGCTTTAAAAATTAATGCATTGCTATTTTCTGAATACTGCTTAAGCTTCTTATGAGCACATTATGCTATCAAACAGACGCATGCAGAAAGGCTTCCTAAACTGTTGTTCTTTCAATGAAAATACAGCTGGTTCCGCATGAAAGACATGTCTTTTCACCTGCAAATGGGTTAGCTGCTATATTTATTTTTCCCCTTTCTGCTGGTAAATCTTTAATTTCCTTAAACTTTAAATGAAATGTGTGCAATCATAATTCTATGTGAAGAGCGTACGGATGAGTTTGTGCAGATGTTTTTGGAAAGGAAAAAAAGGCTTCTGCATCCACAACAGTAACCCAAAAATGGATCTGTGTACAGTTGGGTGACAACGCCTATGGGTACTAAAATGGTTGGCATTAAACGGGATTTCCAGGAGTGGATTACTGATGACCTGTCCTCATGGTTAGTTATTAGAGATGAGCGAATCGAATACGACAAAGTTGAATTTAATCTGAATTTCGGGATAAATTCGATTTGCGGCGAAGCCGAATTTCCTCATGCTTTGTGGTAGCAAATCATTCTAACCTGAAATAGTGTAAAAAATATGATACTTACCGCCTCCATTTGCTCACGACGAGCCAGCCGCCATCTTGATTGAAGATCTTGGCCGAAATCCCATGCGTGGTGACGTATGTGACGTCACCACGCCGGCCGGCGTGACGACATCATCTGGGGCCGCGCAAGATTTCGTGCAAGATCTTCAAGCAAGATGGCAGGCGCCGGTCTGGCCTGTCACGAGCAAATGGAAGCGGTAAGTATGATTTTATTTTTTTTTATGTTAATTTTACACTGTATTATTACTCTCAGATACCGTGATCATGTATGAACGCGGCACATTGAAAATGATTTGCCATGAGATTTTCCAGAGTGCAGTGTCTTCATGGGTGTCCCTTATAAAGGTCTGGTTTCATACCCCCCTGCAACCTGGCTCCCCCTTCTGGTGGAGACAAAGTTAGACACTGAGGCTGAGTTCAGGCAGACGTGTAGGTGGCAGCACACACAAATGCTGGAGCACACATTATAGAACTATGGCCCGTAACTCTTGAAGGGCTTTCTAGCTTGGAGGATTGAGGTCTTTCTCCTTTTGGAGAGGGCTGGCACATGTAACCTGACCCAATAATACATGTCATCAAACATCCACTCTACTGGATTGTTATCTCTTTGGATAACGTACATTGTGCTTGTGCTGCAGTTATTGCCATGCAGCCAAGAACCACACGATAAAAACATACATATTTTTGAGGCAATTACAGGTAAGGACTCATTCAGATGGCCATATGCTGTCCACAAAAATGCGGATAAAGTTTTTTTTGCAAATAGTTCAGCCTGTCCGCAAAAAGACTAATTGCAGTCTGCATTTTAGCGGACCCATAGACTTCAATGGGGCCACATCCTGATTTTCACTGACCAGTATAAAACATGTTTTATTTGTTTTGCAGAGCCATAGAACGAAGAAAAGGGACCCATAGAATTCAAGGGGTCTGCATCTAATCCGCAAAAAAAGCAGATCCGCATTTCTGCGGACAGAATACGTGAATGAGCCCTAAACCACGCGGTTTTATGGGCTTCACCTGTACTCTCAGGGAAACCGCAGCAAGTCATGGTAAAACCATGTGTGATTTTAACAAACACCACAGCACAGTTGAAATGTGTGAATGTACTTTTATACTTGTATCTTGTTTTAGGTAGATGTTTTACTATAAAAAATATGATGATTACAATGTGTTATCATAAGATATTTGTTCAGCTAAAATAATAATACATTGTAATGATAATGATATTTTAGTCCCCGGATTGGAAAACATTGATAAATATGGGTAGCTACATTATGTACAGTGACGTACTACTGTAATCTGCTACTGTACTAATGATAGTACAATCACAAATTATATTCATATAAATTATATTATTAATATAAATTATTAGCCTAAAATCACCAGAAACTGTATGAATCTCTTATAAGCATAAAATCAGAATTCTTAAATTACAGTGGGATGTGTAGAATTGCACATTGCATAGCATTAACCCCCCGTTGTTGCACTATCGTTACCAGGCATTTTTGATTGTTGCATTCCAGAAGCTATTTTTATTAATTTTTTTTCGTCGATGTAGCCGTATGAGGGCTTGTTGTTTGTGGGACAAGTTGTAGTTTTTTATTGGCACCATTTGGGATACATATAATCAATGATTAACTTTTATTAACTCTTTCTGGGGAGGAATGGAAAAAAACATCAATACCACCTACTTTTTTTGTTATACAAGAATAAAGAGCAGTAATATTTGCTCCTCATAAGGTTAGGATCAGGCAAACTGCTGAACTTAAAGAGGACCTTACACCATAATAAAACCTCTAAACTGACTATACAGACGTGTAGAGCGGCGCCCAGGGATCTCCCTGCACTTACTGTTATCCCCGGGCGCCGCTCCGTTCTCCCGTTATAGCCTTCGGTATCTTCATAGTTAGGCTCCACCCAGGGGAACCTGCCGGCGTCTCATTCTCCCATGCTGTAGCGCTGGCCAATCGCAGCGCTCAGCTCATAGCCTGAGAGGTTTTTTTTTTCTCTCCGGCTATGAGCTGAGCGCTGCGATTGGCCAGCGCTACAGCATGGAAGAATGAGACGCCGGCAGGTTCCCCTGGGTGGAGCCTAACTATGAAGATACCGGAGGCTATAACCGGAGAACGGAGCGGCGCCCGGGGATAACAGTAAGTGCAGGGGGATCCCTGCGCGCCGCTCTACGCGTCTGTATAGTCAGTTTAGAGGTTTTATTATGGTGAAAGGTCCTCTTTAACATGGATGGAAATTAAGTTTTTTAACAGGTACTATTACACACACACACACAACATACAAAATTCATGAAATCATGCGTTTCCATTAATTGGAAAATGAAGAAAAAAAAACACATGTAATGAATGTACAACAGCTTCAGTTTGACAATCTTATAGTAATTAATGTGAAACAGTAATATTGTGGTCTGGAAAACACTAAACTAGTAACCACAATTTGATGAGATTTTTCATACTTGACAGATTAGCGTCTTGTTAGATTATACGAATCAAGTGCATTTAGGAGGTTTTAACGGCGATCTGAAAAGCACGCGATTCTTAGCACAACTATCGAAAGAAAGTCATCAATTGTTGAAGTGTAGAGTCTAATACAATGTTATGGATTTAAAGGGAATTTTTATGCTATCTAATATGAGGGCAGCATAAAGAAGTGACAGAGACCCCAATGAAAATGTTGTGTAGTCTTATTCTGATTGACCCCATCATTTTCTTAAAATCAGTACTAGGCAGCTTCAGCGCGAGCCCAGCACAGAGCCTGCACTGGAACTGCTCACTACAGAGCATGACCTCCTGTTTTTTTTTTTTTTCTTCTTCCAAGGTCTGTTTGCAACTTCTGATACTTTTTACATAATATGCAATTAGGCCTTTGGTGCAATTAGGGCATAACCGTTGCTCTTGTTGCACCCAAGCTCTGCTTCTTTCTATTGTCAGCCTCTTCCAAGCAGGTGGCAGGGGAGAGCAATGCGAAGCTGCATCTAATAGAATACACTGGAGATTCTGTACACAGCACACACAGATATTATGGAGAGACAGTGTGAGTCAGGGTTGCAGTTAATCATTGTATGGGCTTGCCTACTATATGTCACGACAGGTAGGTAAGTAAGAAAACAACCAAACACGGGAAAACAAACTCAACAAACGACTAGGCCCAAAAGCTAGGGAGAAAGGGTCACCTCCTAGCGATCCCTAAAAGCTTTCCCTAAGCTGCTGTGCCCATGTGCATACCCTTAGGGTGGATATGCACATGTCTTCGTGCCTAAACCTGAACTCCCTGGGCAAACCCTAAGCAGCAGGGAAAAGGGAAGAGGCAACCTGCTTCTTCAAACCAGAAAGAAGCAAGCGTCTCCCTAGAGGCCTAGTTAAAACACACAAAGGGAAATGAAGGAGAGGACTTATCTTGAGCAGAGCTGGCGCAGACGATCCACCACAAATCAAGAGCTCCCAGGAAAAGAACTATAACCCGCACAGGCCACTGGGGGAAGGAGGGATAAGTAGCCTCACTAACAATGAAACCCAGTACACCTGAGGGAAGGTGGATCCAGCTCAAATCCAAATCAAAACAAACCAAGAAGTCAGACATGTGCAGCCAGTCTGACAGATCTCCGCACATTCACAGGGCAAGGCGTGACAGTACCCCCCCCCCCCCTTCTATGGGTGATCTCCGGACACCCCGGACCAATTTTATCCGGGTGTGCCCTGTGAAAAGCCTTCACCAGGTGCCTAGCACTGACATCAGCAGCCGGAACCCACATTCTTTCCTCGGGACCGTATCCCTTCCAGTGCACCAGGTACTGGAGGGAACCCCGAAGAACACGTGAGTCGAGAATCTTAGAGATTTCAAACTCCAAAATTGCCATCCACCAGGACAGGGGGAGGTGGCAATGGAGATGGTTCCACATATTTCTTTAGTAAAGACCTGTGAAACACATTATGGATCTTCGAGCTCTGCGGAAGATCCAGACGAAAAGCCACCAGGTTGACAATCGCAGAGATTTTGTAAGGGCCAATAAATCTTGGACCCAATTTCCAAGATGGTACCTTCAGCTTAATGTTTCTAGTGGGCAACCACACCAAATCACCCACACACAGGTCCGGACCAGTCATACGTCTCCTGTCAGCCATCCGTTTATATCTTTCACCCATCTTTTCCAAATTAACTTGGATCTTCCGCCAGATAGATGACAAGGCGGAAGAGAATCTCTCCTCTTCTGGCATCCCAGAAGATCCAG
This sequence comes from Bufo bufo, assembly GCF_905171765.1. Classification (NCBI taxonomy): domain Eukaryota; kingdom Metazoa; phylum Chordata; class Amphibia; order Anura; family Bufonidae; genus Bufo; species Bufo bufo. The sequence continues at coordinate 81,861,803 of NC_053393.1, read as the reverse complement.
TCCCAGAAAAAGTACCAAACTGTGGGTGAAAACCATATGCGCCAACAAATGGCGACTTATCAGTGGACTCCTGTCTACGGTTATTCAAGGCAAATTCGGCTAGAGACAAGAACGAGGACCAGTCATCCTGATTCTCGGGAACAAAACACCTCAAATAGGTCTCCAGGTTTTGGTTAGTGCGCTCTGTCTGACCATTCGACTGGGGATGAAAAGCCGAATAAATAAAGACACAAGGATATTGTCATGCATTACGCGAGGCAGGGACGTAATATTACCACTTTACAAAGCGCTGGTGCGGCCTCATCTGGAATATGCAGTTCAGTTCTGGGCACCAGTCAATAGAAAGGACGCTCTGCAGCTGGAAAAAGTACAAAGGAGAGCGACTAAACTGATAAGGGACATGGAGGGTCTTAGTTATGAAGAAAGATAAAAAGAATTGAATTTATTTAGTCTTGAGAAGAGACGTCTAAGGGGAGACATGATTAACCTGTACAAATATATAAATGGGCCATACAAAAAATACGGTGAAAAACTGTTCCATGTAAAATGCCCTCGGAAGACAAGAGGGCACTGCCTCCGACTGGAGAAGAAAAAGTTCAGTCTCCAGAAGCGTCAAAGCTTCTTTAGGGTCCATTCACAAGTCCGCAACTTGGGTCCGGTTCAGTTCCGCAATTTTCCGGAACGGGTGGGGACCCATTCATTTTCAATGGGGCCGGAACGAATGCGGACAGCATACTATGTGCTGTCCGCTTTCGCATTTCCGCATCCGCAGTTCTGGATCCGCAATTCCGTTCCCGAAAAAAATAGAACATGTCCTATTCTTGTCCGCAATTGCGGACAAGAAAAGGCATTTTCGATCATAGTGCCGGCGATATGCGGAACGCACAAAACACCTACGGAAGTCTGAATGGACCTTGACTGTAAGAACTGTGAATTCGTGGAATAGACTTCCTCAGGACGTGGTCACAGCAGGAACAGTGGACAGTTTTGAAAAGGGTTTAGATGAATTCTTAAAAGTAAACAACATTAATGCTTATGAAAATGTGTAGAAACCTAGGTCTCACTTCCTTCTGGGATTCGCGTCCCCACCTATCCCTTGGTTGAACTTGATGGACTTATGTCTTTTTTCAGTAATAACTTTAGAAAATAACTTTCACCCTTGACACACAAAGGTGCTTAATGCTTCAATGTAACATATTACATTTTTACTGCTACATATCTGGCTTCTGGATAATCGGTTATACTTAGGCTACTTTCACACCTGCGTTCAGGTGTCCGCTCGTGAGCTCCGTTTGAAGGGGCTCACAAGCGGTCCCGAACGCATCCGTCCAGCCCTAATGCATTCTCAGTGGAGGCGGATCCACTGAGAATGCATCCGTCTGGCGGCGTTCAGCCTCCGCTCCGCTCAGTGAGCGGACACCTGAACGCTGCTTGCAGCGTTCGTGTGTCCGCCTGGCCGTGCGGAGGCGAGCGGATCCATCCAGACATACAATGGAAGTCAATGGGGACGGATCCGCTTGAAGATGACACCATATGGCTCAATCTTCAAGCGGATCCGTCCCCCATTGACTTTCAATGTAAAGTCTGAACGGATCCGCTCAGGCTACTTTCACACTTAGAAATTTTTCTAAGTTATAAAGCAGACGGATCCGTTCTGAACGGATGCAAACGTCTGCATTATAGGAGCGGATCCGTCTGTGCTCTGAACGCTAGTGTGAAAGTAGCCTTAAAGGGAACCTGTCACCTCTACTATGCTACCCTCACTGAGCGTTTCTAAGTGTTCATTGTGTTACCCTAAACATATAAATTACACTTTTAATTTCATTTGCAGACGAATTCAATAAGTATTATGCATTTTTGTACTTCCCGCCTTTTATACAAATTAACATAAAAGAGTCATATCTTACTTGTGTGACCAGAGAAGAGTCATATTTTCAAGCTCTGACTCATCTCAGGTTAATTTGCATATGTATCAAATCATTTTTTTTTTACACAATAAAAGCACACAGAGCTATGGGGACTGGGTATTGCGGATGTGCTAGTGGCCATCTAGCAACCCATGTCCTCGGCTCTATACCCAAAATCCAGGTGACAGGTTCCCTTTAAAGAGTAACTAAACCTTTATCTAAACTTTTAATATGTTCTCCCTATGTCATGGTCCCTCCCATGACAAAGGTGAGAAGATCTGAGAGACTGGCGGCACTTGAGGGTATCCGACAGTCTCTCTGTTTTCTCCTTGCAGTGTTGTTGTTTGGTAATGACCACACCTCTTGTCAGGTGCAGCTTGTGGTCATTACTGAGGCTCTATTTAGTTCTGACCCACACTGCTGACCATGCGGTTGATATTTCCTACTGGAGTTTGTTGAGCTGGTGTGTTGTTCCTTTGGATCTCCTGCTCCTCCATTCTTCCTTAAGCTAAGTGCATTTTGTTCTGCATTTTGCTGTTCGCTTGTATTTGTTGTCTTCTAGGCCTCAGGGAGACGCTGGTTCCTTTATCTGGGAAGGAACCAGTAGTCTCATTCCTGGCCACCACTCCTAGGGCTTTCCAGGGTCTCCAGGGCTAAGGTTCCGGGGTATGAGTATTTCTACCTTCAGGGTCTACTCATATTGGCAGGAGTCAGGGAGAGGTCTAGGGATTCCTAGGAGGTCACCATCCCTCTCCCTTAGATTTGAGGCCTAGACTCCGGTCTATTACCTTCTGTGTGAAATCTGGTCTTTTCCCCTCCCCATTACCTGCGACACCCTAATGCCCTAATAAAACTCTCTCTAATATACTTTATTAATCAATTTTCTATTTTTACTACACTTTTCCCTACCTAAAGCGCACCATTCCCTGGTGCACTTAAAACTCTGTTCTCTGTACACTGCTGACAGCCGCAGGGAGAGCAATGGGGCCACAGCAGCGCAGGGAGTACGGGCAGGAGTGCACACTGCTGCTCCTTCTCGTGCTCTCTGGGCTATTACTAACTCTTGGCATAGCACATGGGCACTCTGTACCCATGTACTATGCCAGGATTAGCTGAGCGGAGTGGGCTCCTGCCTGCTCCGCTAAGCTAAGTGTCCTGCATGTCAGCTCTTAGCTTAGCGGAGCAGGCAGAAGCAGTAGCAGGCTCCGCTCAGCTAATCCTGGCATAGTACAGAGTTTGAAGCGCACCAGTGAATGGTGCGTTTTAGGTAGCAAAAAGTGTAGTAAAAATAGAAAATTAATTAATAAAGTATATTAGAGATAGTTTTATTAGGGCATTAGGGAGAACATTAAAGGTTTAGATAAAGGTTTAGTTACTCTTTAAGATGGAAACATAATGGGGGAGATTTATCAAACTGGTGTAAATTAGAACTGGCTCAGTTGCCCATAGCAACCGATCAGATTCCACTTTTCATTTGTCACAAGTCTTTTGGAAAATGAAAGGTGGAAATGATTGGTTGCTATGGGCAACTAAGCCAGTTTCACTTTACACCAGTTTGATAAATCTCCCCCAGTGTTCTCACAACTTGTATTCTCTATGCAGCTATGCAACAGTCAAAGAATACAACTAAAGACATCTCATTTGTTCTCTTTTCCTCTATAGGAGTGTAGGAAATACGTAAATATATATATATATAAAAAAAACAACTTACATTTCTCCTGACTTTTTAGTTAGATCACGCACACACAGATGCAACTTAAGATGCTATGAGCCACAGTGGTCTTCAAAATAGTGTGCCAGCCATGAACGCCACCAAAAGTGGACTTCGTCGGTAGTTTACTCTATTGGAAATCACAGCTTCTACTATACCAGGTTACACGGTATATGTCAGGGCTTTATATATCCCTTTACATACGTTGGGAGATTTTCCCAGTGCGTGCACCAAAAGTTGACCCAAGATGAGCAGAATGTGCGATTGCTTTTTGTTATAAAGATTTTTTGAAAGTTTATTAGTGTCCAGTTTTATTAGCACTGTACATCTCAGTTGGCAGATGTATATGGATGCACAAGACTGAAAAAAGCAAACTCAGCAGTCAGCAATTCACTATCACTTTCCAAGGTCATTTTGCCATTTGTTTGCAGTTTGGCAGGCAGCTATCAGAAAATGAGCCAGTCTGTTATTTACATGGTTGACTTCTTTGATCATCACAGGGCTGCCGTAACCCACCTCTACATTATCCTATCCAGCTCCAGTATTTGTACTTCATGGTCTCACCTGATGACACAAACAACTGTAACCGTTTTCTGTTTGTGCATTATTTATATAACACCTACATATTCCACAGTGCTGTACACAGCATGCAATCGCTTGTTCTGTCTACAATTGTGCTAAGTAGCTTTCCTTCAGGAGGAAGAAAACTACCTCTGTAAGCCATATATAGGGTACGGATGGCACTATAGAGACACTTTTCTTCCTCCTAGACAATTTAAAGAGCACCTATCAGTATGATCAACCCTAATACATACTGCCTGGTAGGATTGATTATGCTGATTAAAACAATCTATTTCTTTTGTTTATAGCTTGTATTACTGCAAAGAGATCATTACTTTTATATGTATGCAAATCAGTTTGTTGAAGCACCGAGGGGCTGGTTGTAGCACTAGGAGCACCGCTACAGCTATGCCCCAGTGCTCAGTACACTCCCCCATCACATTTTATTGAGAGGGAAAAACATCTCTTCTTGACCTGTCTTCAGGTGCCTGCGCTGTGGTCTACAAACAAGATGCTTGTGTTCTAGATCTGCTGCTGCTGACCAAGCAGTGCCGATTGAACCTGAAAGTCTCTGAAGCGGACGGCGCCTCCACTTGGAATGATATTCGCGTGGAACGACATCATTGGCACCTGCGCACTATGAATCTGCACTGCCTGGAAGAGTAAAAATACTCCTTTCAGCATTTTTATGGAGTATTTTAGCCTGAGGAGTACAAAATGTGCAGTAATTTAAATTAATAATATGTAGGCGTACAAAACGCTGAGATTTCACAATTTTTTTTTAAGACCATTACAATACATTTTCTTTGCATTTCTGTATTCTAACACCTATAACTTTTTTATATTTCCATCTCATAGCTTTATAATGTGACGGATCAGCATAAGAAAGGTATATAGCTTACACAGTTGATACGGTTGAAAAAATACATAAGTCCATCAAGTTGAACCAAGGGATAGGTGGGGAATGCGAATCCCAGAAGGAAGTGAGACTGAGATTTCTACACGTTTTCATAAGCATTTATGTTTTTTTATTTAAAGAATTCATCTAAACCCTTTTTAAAACTGTCCACTGTTTCTGCTGTGACCACGTCCTGAGGAAGCCTATTCCACAGATTCACAGTTCTTACAGAAAAGAAGATTTGACGCTTCTGGAGACTGAACTTTTTCCTCTCCAATCAGAGGCAGTGCCCCCTTGTCTTTTTAGTGGGGGGAGGGAGAAAGAGTTTTTCACCATATTTTTTGTATGGCCCATTTAGATATTGGTATAGGTTAATCATGTCCCCCCCTTAGACGTCTCTTCTCAAGACTAAATAAATTCAATTATTTTAATATAAATAACTTCAATAACTAAGACCCTCCATGCCCCTTATCAGTTTAGTCGCTCTCCTCTGTACTTTTTCCAGCTGTAGTGCGTCCTTTCTATGTACTGGGGCCCAGAACTGAACAGCATATTCCAGATGAGGCCGCACCAACGCTTTGTAAAGTGGTAATATTACATCCCTGCCCCCGCGAGTCCATGCCTCGTTTAATGCATGACAATATCCTGGTGGCCTTAGAAGCAGCTGATTGACATTGTATGCTGTTATTTAATCTACCATCCACAAGGATATCCAAACCCTTCTCTATAAGTGACTCTCCCAATGTTACATCACCTAGGACATATGATGCACAGAGATTATTACTATCAAGATGCACAACTTTACATTTGTCCACATTGAACCTCATTTGCCAAGTTGATGCCCAATCACTCAGTGTTCAAGTCAGCTTGTAGTTTATAGACATCTTCCATAGACTGTACAGTACTACACAGCTTAGTGTCATCTGCAAAAATATAAATGGTTCTCATAATCCCGTCCTCGTTATTATTAATAAATAAATTAAATAATAGAGGGCCCAGCACTGGACCTTGGGAATCATTGACCACAACTCTCTGGACACGGTCCTTCAGCCAGTTTTCAATCCAATTACAAACTATACTTTCCAAGCCTATAGACCATACTTTACCTATTAAATGTCTATGAGGGACAGTATCAAAAGCCTTTGCAAAATCCAGAAACACTACATCCACAGCCGCCCCTCTGTCCGGGCTACTACTCATCTCCTCATAAAAACAAATCAGGTTAGTCTGACAACTTCTGTCCTTGGTAAACCCATGTTGGTTATCACTTATAATATTATTTACAGTTACATACTCCTGTATATAGTCCCTTAAAGGGAACGGCCGGCAGTGAGTTTCGAATGATGATTGCGCAATCCCAATAAGGTAATGCATTAAATCACATAAGTCTCAATACTCATCTTTGCCCCCCATGTCTCGATCCACACGGATGCGGCTGTAAAATGGCTTGTAGCAGCAAGATGGCTTGTGTGCATTACCTTATTGAGATTCACTTTCCCTCTTGCATTGGATGTTTGTATTGTAGGCCAGTGTTAAGAGGTTCGTCTTGGTTTGGGTGTGTAGCTACAAACACAGCCCAAAACAGGGATCACCACCTCTGAAACTGAAACTGAGCCTATTGCTAATAGGTCCCCTGATGAGTTGGACTGATGTCCAACGAAACGTGTTGGTACGTTTAGAAGGACAAAACGAAGTACACGGTTTATGACCAGAAGACCGATCTACTGGTAACAGGGCTCTCCACCACAGCGTGACGAAGCTGGGCAGTCTCCATTGCTGTGCAGGGACAGGGAGGGCCTTATAGGTTTCCACGGACAACTATGGGAATTGATGTGGATGGTGCCACTGACACCCTATATCCATTGCAGGGAGAGACTAGTTGTTAGAGACCCAGTATTAGTCTCCCCCATCCCTAGTTCCTGGTTACCACTGGCGCAGTGAATGGTGTATGTCATTTATATTTAGGGATTTATTTGTATACTATTAAAAGTTATGTTTTAAAAGGTATCTATTTGGAATATACTCATCAGAATGCAGTAAGAAAATCATCATTAGTAACTCACCGCCGGCTACTTGAAGGTACTGCTGGCGGTTTGGGATGGGTTTTGCTGCTGACAGGTTCCCTTTAACCCCTTAAGGACTCAGCCCTATTTCATCTTAAGGACTTGGCCATTTTTTGCAAATCTGACCAGAGTCATTTTAAGTGCTGATAACTTTAAAACGCTTTGACTTATCCAGGCCATTCTGAGATTGTTTTTGTGTCACATATTGTACTTCATGACACTGGTAAAATGGAGTCAAAAGATATTTATGAAAAAATACCAAATTTACCAAAAATTTGTAAATAATTTCCAAGTTTCAATTTCTCTACTTATATAATACATAGTAATACCTCCAAAAATAGTTATTACTTTACATTCCCCATATGTCTACTTTATGTTTGGATCATTTTGGGAATGATATTTTATTTTTTGGGGATGTTACAAGGCTTAGAAGTTTAGAAGCAAATCTTGAAATTTTTCAGAAATGTTCAAAAACCCAATTTATAGGGACCAGTTCAGGTCTGAAGTCACTGTGCGAGGCTTACATAATAGAAACCACCCAAAAATGACCCCATTCTATAAACTACACCCCTCAAGGTATTCAAAACTGATTTTACAAACTTTGTTAACCCTTTAGGTGTTCCATAAGAATTAATGGAAAATAGAGATACAATTTCAAGATTTTACTTTTTTGGCAGATTTTCCATTTTTATAATTTTTTTTCCAGTTACAAAGCAAGGGTTAACAGCCAAATCAAACTCAATATTTATGGCCCTGATTCTGTAGTTTACAGAAACACCCCATATGTGGTCGTAAACAGCTGTATGGGCACACGGCAGGGCGCAGAAGTAAAGGAATGCCATACGGTTTTTGGAAGGCAGGTTTTGCTGGACTGTTTTTTTTGACATGTCCCATTTGAAGCCCCCCTGATGCACCCCTAGAGTAGAAACTCCATAAAAGTGACCCCATTTTAGAAACTACGAGATAGGGTGGCAGTATTGTTGGTACTAGTTTAGGGTAAATATGGTTTTTGGTTGCTCTATATTACACTTTTTGTGAGGCAAGGTAACAAGAAATAGCTGTTTTGGCACTGTTTTTATTTTTTGTTATTTACAACTTTCGTCTGACAGGTTAGATCATGTGATATTTTTATAAACCAGGTTGTCACGGATGTGGCGATACCTAATATGTATACTTTTTTTTTAATTTATGCAAGTTTTACACAATGATTTCATTTTTGAAGCAAAAAAAATCATGTTTTTGTGTTTCCATAGTCTGAGAGCCATAATTTTTTCAGTTTTTGGGTGATTACCTTGAGTAGGGTATGATTTTTGCAGGATGAGATGACGGTTTTATTGGCACTATTTTAGGGGGCGTGTGACTTTTTGATCGCTTGATATTACACTTTTTGTGATGTAAGGTAACAAAAAATTGCTTTTTTTACACCGTTTTTTTTTTTTTTTTACAATATTCACCTGAGGGGTTAGGTCATGTGATATTTTTCTAGAGCAAGTTATTACGGATGCTGCGATATCTAATATGTATACTTTTTTTTATTTATGTAAGTTTTACACAATGATCTTTTCAGTTTTTGGGCGATTACCTTGAGTAGGGTATGATTTTTGCGGGATGAGATGACTGTTTTATTGGCACTATTTTGGGGTGCATATGACTTTTTGATCGCTTGCTATTACACTTTTTGTGATGTAAGGTGACAAAAAATTGTTTATTTAGCACAGTTTTTATTTTAATTTTTTTTACGGTGTTTATCTGAGGGGTTAGGTCATGTGATATTTTTATAGAGCCGGTTGATACGGACGCAGCGATACCTAAATATGTATACTTTTTTTTATTTATGTAAGTTTTACACAATAACAGCTTTTTTAAAACAAAAAAAATTATGTTTTAGTGTCTCCATATTCTGAGCCATAGTTTTTTTTATTTTTTGGGCGATTGTCTCAGGTAGGGGCTCATTTTTTGCGGGATGAGGTGACGGTTAGATTGGTACTATTTTGGTGGGCAAATGCCTTTTTGATCGCTTGCTGTTGTACTTTTTGTGATGTAAGGTGAAAAAAAAATGGTTTATTTAGCACAGTTTTTATTTTTGTCATGTGATCGGTTTATCGCAGCAAAACCTAATGTCAACTTTTTTTTTTCCTATTTTTTACCAATTTTTTTAACTTTATTTGGGGAAAATGAGGTTTTTGTTTATTTTTACTTGAAACTTTTAATTTTGGGGGGGGAACTTTCTTTTTACTTTATTTTTTGTCCCACTTTGGGACTTTTAACTTTTGGGGGTCTAATCCCTTTTACAATGCATTCCAATACTTCTGTATTGGAATGCATTGGCTGTATGAGTAATACTGTGTGTATTACTCATACAGCTTCCGGCCTGTGAGATCCAGGGAGCTAGATCTCACAGGCTCGTCACCGGAAGGCAGCGCAGATGCCTCAGGAAGGCATCACGCTGCCTTCCATGCCATTGGGTTTCCCCTACAGCCGCATGGGGACCCGATGGCACCGCCGCCCGCCGGATAAGGTAAAACCGCAAACCGCAGGTCTGAATTGACCTGCGGTTTGCGGCGATCGCCAACACGGCCCGCTGAATGATGCCCGCTGAATGATTACAGCGGACATCCTGTTCCTATTAACCCCGCCGCGCCGTAGTCTAGTTTTAAAGATATGACGTACCGGTACGTCATGGGTCCTTAAGGACTCGGGAAGCATGCCGTACCGGTACGTCATAAGTCCTTAAGGGGTTAAGGGCTCATGCACACGACAGTATGGCTTTTTCAGTGTTTTGCGGTCCGTTTTTTACGGATCTGTTGTTCCGTTTTTTGTTTCCATTGGGTTTCCATTTCCTTTCCGTTTTTCCGTATGCCATATACAGTAATTATATAGAAAAAATTGGGCTGGGCATAACATTTTCAATAGATGGTTCAGCAAAAACGGAACAGATACGGAAGACATACGGATGCATTTCTGTATGTGTTCCGTTTTTTTTTTTGCGGATCCATTGACTTGGAGCCAAGCACCGTGATTTGCGGACAAGAATAGGACATGTTCTATCTTTTCACGGTACGGAAATACAAAAATACTGAAACGGAATGTACACGGAGACACTTCCATTTTTTTTGCTGAACCATTGAAATGAATGGTTCAGTATATGTACCGCATACTGAACTCAAAAAACGGCCAGTATACTGAACGCATGAGCCCTAAGAGTCCTTCAAACATTTTTCCCACAACAAAAGTTAAACTAACTGGTCTATAATTACCTGTATCTATATTAACTGGTCTATAATTACTGTACCAGTACCTAGAGAATCTTTAAAAATTATAAACAGGGACACAGCAATAACTGAACTGAGCTCTTTAAGTACTCTTTGGTGTAATCTATCTGGACCCGGAACCTTGTTCACATTTACCTTATTTAACTTATCTTGGGACATATCTATAGCTAGCCATTTGAGTATATTACTGGATGTACCAACCGCACCAGCACCACAGATATCAGCTCCTTTCTCTTCTTTTGTATATACAGAGCTAAATAACTCATTTAGTAACTCTGCCTTTTTCTAATCTTTAGTGACTCGACCCCCCCCCCCCGCCCCCCTTTACCATCATCTCATGTTTTCTACTTGCTCTTGAGAGAACCGTTTGAAGGTTTAGGCAAGACTGCAGGTCATAGAGTGTGAATTTAAATTTAAAAAAAAATGACTGCATAATCTATTTGTTTTCCTGCATTTGAGCTTTTCACAGACTTTTTTCCTGTATGGCACAATAAACAGCGCTGATGAGGTCAGTTAAGAAAACAGCAGTCCTTATCTAATAATATGGTAAAATGTTGGGGGGGGGGGGCAACTGCTTTTTGAGCAGTCTATGCATCTTGCCATCTATTAAATAAACATCATTGAATGGCAAGCCTTTCTAAAGAATATTACCCCCCCCCCCCCACCCCAATTATACATTTCTTCATATGTGTTATCGAAGACCTTATGGTTAGGGAGACACACTGCAGCTTCTTTAACCCAGAACACATGCAATGGTCGATGGCCGCACATAGAGGTATTACCTTCAAAATTATTCGGTGGTTAGCTATCACATTTGGATGTCATTTCAGCCCATAATGGGTTTGTCTAATCTCAGAATTAAACACGTCCACAGTAAAAGAACTGATGTAAAAGAACTTACCTATTTGCTTACGATATTGATCCACTGGAACTTTTGTTGCTGAAGCATCCTTTCGACCCATTTTTCCCCACTGTAACAAAGAGTAAAAAAGTATACTGGATGAATATTATAAAGTCGGGAACAAAGCAAACAGTGCTACTTGCTTCCATTGAGCTTGATGAGGAGCTGTAAGATATAAGGTACTACCATGCAACATGTAAGTATTCACAATAGGTAAGAGCTTATCTAGTCCCACTCCCTGCTAAATATTATGTGCAGAGGTAACAGAGCATGTCTTAGTAGTATAAACAAACCCATACTTGTTGCAGTTGTGGATAATTTTTCTAGTACCAAATAACCCGGCGCTCCCGCATGTGCTGGCTACAAACTTCCGGGGTGGAGGGGGGGGGGGGGATTGAGTGTTCCTGGCATCTTCTCACTTTCCCCACCGCTGCTGCCATCTCTTCCCATGCACACGGCACCCTACTCTCATTGTCGAGCCCTACCAAACATGAGCCATGTGAGCGCAAGGGGCTGTCACTAAATCATAACAGCCCCTTGCTGTACGGAGCCGACACAAACAGAGGGCGGAGTTACTGCCTTCGGGTCACGTGATACGGAGTCGTGTTATCATGAGGCAGGAAGAATGTACATCACTTCCAGTGTTAAAAGTCTCAGGGCTCTAGCGGCACCATGGAGCTCCGAAAAAAAATAAGGGAACTAATGTGAGTGACATCATCGCTAGTGTTATAAGCAAGTCAAAGAAATTTTAAGTCCCCAGATAACCCCTTTAACCCCTTAATCACCAGGCGATATTCCATTTTTTTCTTTTGTTTTTTACTTCCAGCATTCCAAAAGCCATAACTTTTTTATTTGTTTAGTCACATAGCCGTATGAGGGCTTGTTTTTTGCGGGACAAGTTGTACTTTCTAATGGCACCATTTATGTTTGCATACAATGTGGTAGGAAGCAGGAAAAAAATATAAATGGGGTGGAATTATAAAACAACACAATTCCACCACAGTTTTATGGGTTTTGTTTTTACAGCGTTTTCTGTGCAATAAAACTGACATGTTACTTTCATTTTCTGGACACATTCATTTTCTGGACGAGTATGATTACAATGAAACCATATGTATGTTTTTTTTGCGTTTTAATACTGGAAAAATTATTTATTTCATTGGCGTTTAACTGCAATACCAGACTTTTTTTCTTTTTTACTCCCTGCCTTCCAAATGCCATAACTTATTTTTTATTTTTCTGTTCACAGACAAGCATAGCCACATGTGGGCTTGTTTTATGCATGACAATTTGTACTTTCTAATGGCACAATTTAATACAATGGAAGCTGGAAAAAAATAATGGGGTGGAACTGGAAAAAAACACAATTGCATTGCACCATTGTTTACAGTATTCATTGTGTGGTAAAAATGACCTTTAGGGCTCATGCATGCAAACGTGTGCTGCCCGTGGCCGTATTGCGGCCTGCCCACGGCGGGTCCGCAATACACAGGGCACCGGCCCTATGCAGCCGCATCACGGACCCATTCACTTCAATGGGTCCGCAATCCGGGAGATGCGGTGCGGACGCACGGATTGGAAGCACTACAATGTGCTTCCGTGGTGTCTCTGGCCATGCCACCGTACAGCAAAAAAGTAGTGCATGCACTACTTTTTTGTAGTGTGGACCCTTGGATGCGGATCGCGGACCCAATTCAAACGAATGGGTCTGCGATCCGCTGCGGACACCCTGCGGCCGGTGCCCGGAGTCCTTACGTTCGTGGGCATGAGCCTTTATTCTGTAGGTCAGTATGATTACAGTGATATCAGATATAAAAAGTGTTTTAGAAAAGTAAAAAAAAAATAGCATTTATGGTAAAAAACAAAACAAAAACAAAAAAAAATAAAAACCTTTCCCTTATTTAGGCCTTCATTACTGGAAGAAAACAAAAAAAATTATCTATACAAAATTGGTATCAATGCATATACAGATATACATATATATACCATATCTATAAAAAATTGGTGTTGCCGCAATCATATCAGAATAAAATTAGCATGATAAACCTGTAGAAAAAAAATAATAATAATATTTACACCTCGCTGCCCAAATAGTGGAATAAAAAGTGATCAAAATGTCTTATGCACCCCAAAATGGCACCAATGGAAATTATAACTCATTCTGCAAAAAACATTGCTTCATAGAGCTATGTCAACACAAAAATAAAACGCTATGGCTCCTAAAATATGGCAACACAATAATTTGTAATAAAACATAAAAAACTAAATAAACTTAGAATTTTAAATTCTATGAAACATCTTGGGATCCAAATACTCACTATACCCCTAGATGAATTTTCTTGAGGGGTGTAGTTTCCAAAATACTGAGTTTTTTTTTTTTTTTTTTTATACCACTTGCTGGTGTTAAAAAAAAGGGTTAAAATTGAGCATCCCTCCATTTTATGTTAATTCCTGTGAAACACCTAAAGGGTTATCAAACTCCCTAAATGCCAGAAAAACTTTTTTAGTAAACTTCAGATTTCTTAATAAATATATATCGACCAAAATTTACTACTAAATGTACAATGTGTCATGAAAAAAAAAAACTAACAACACAATCTCAAAATGGCTTGGATAAGAAAAAGCATCTTAAAGTTATTACCACATAAAGCGACACGTGTCAGATTTGAAAAATAGGAATCCTGCATTTGGTCCATGACGGCCTCAGCTGGAAGGAGTTAAAAATGTAATTGCAAATCACTGTGAAAATATTTTATTCAAACAAAAAGAACATTGCTTTGTCTCTTTTCACATTTAAAGCAAATCACAGAAAATGCTAGTAGGGATGTTTACCGTCTAGGTTAAATACCAAGTCACTGACTATATTGGACGGTTTTTAAAAATATAGTCAGTGACTTGCTAGTTTCACATTTAAAAAGATTATTTATTTATTTACTCTAATTTTGGCATTAGCTATAAAATGTAATATATTCAAATAAGAACATGTGCCTGCCATGTGCCGGTCTATCTATCTATCGGATAAAAAAAGGACAGGAGGCAGCGCCACATGTGTGGGATCAGTGTGAATAAAAGAGAATTAAATGGGTTAGGGTACGCTTACCGTCCCAGGTTGTGAGGAGTCCCAACCACTGTTAAGAGCCTTGCTGGTGATTCTTTGCCGACCAGCACAACGGCATATTCCAGACTGCAGCCGCGGTAACTCTGTGGGGCCTCAAATGGTGAGGTATGCAGAGGGAACATTGCAGGAAACAGTGAAATATTTCCTCCAGACAAGTGCCGGAACAAGCGGTCCAAAAATCTGTTTTTACTGTTTCCTAGTATCTATCTAATATATTTCTATCTCGTATCTATCTGTCATCATTTACCGGTATCTATCTCATATCATCTATCTATCTAATATCTATCTATCTATCTATCTATCTAATATCTATCTATCTATCCATCTCATATCTTTCTATCTCATATAATCTATCTATCATCATGTATCTATCCATCTCATATCTTTCTATCTCATATCATCTATCTATCTATCTAATATCATCTATCATTCTATCTATCTCATATCATCTACCCGCCTATATCAGATAATTACCCTTCATGATGTTTGACTAGCAATGATGTAACGTGCTGCAGAATGTTGGCGCTATAGAAGATTACTACAAGTGCAATGTAAATTTTACTAACTTCATATATGATCTATACTGTTACAGTCACGTTAAATAAAAAATAATAACCATGTTCACAAACACAGAATGTAACATATTTTTATGAAGAAATATTTTAAGGAAACTTTAATGGCATTATGAAACCGCGGTGAAGTGAACATAATTATAAGACAGAATAGCATGAGGTTAAATAAGAAGGATTTGAGTAACTCTTCGGAGACTCAGGCGATTGCTCATGTTGCCTGCTGAATAATCCCATTAACTGCCACTGGCATCACCTGATAACCGTTTATTACAAAATGTCGCTACTCAAAGAATCTTAGACTATAATTTTAGTCCTGCCAATAAAACACTTCCAAGTGGGTGATGACAGTATGTCTTTTATTATTTTTTTTTTTATAAATGTATATCTGTTACACTAGCTACTTAACCCAAAATCAGCAGCCGTGTTCATCGGTAACCATCATGCTGTCAGGATCTGAGACATCTGACACCGATAAAATGCTGTGACTTCTCTTTGTTCTTCAAAGCTATGTAGTAATCATCATTCATTTTTACAGCTTTGACGGTTGGATAAAAAAAAAAAAAATCCCACAAGATTCCAACCGAGACATTAGCACATACAGTCACAATGCCTAATAAGCCGACTATTTGCATAAAAGATCAGCCCCACTTTCGAGAGGGCCATGATAGATGGAGAAATGGAGATTAGATTAGCCTGTACAAAATCAAGGTTGTTTTCACAATGCCCATCCTGGGGGAACACGGCTCATCCCCTAACCTCAGCTCCCCCCAGGAGGACGCTTGTCACTGAAACTTAAACGAGAATATGGATTAGACCGAGATGCTGTTTATTACTTATTAATCCTTCTAAGGATGCAAGGTACAATAGTGGATTAAACATCACAGGCAAAAGAAGCATGAAATAGTTTATTTCCTTTTATGTATTCAGTTTATATTCATAATAGAGTAAAAACCTTCCTATCATTTTTAATATTATTTGTATCTGAGAAGCATGATAAATATGATTTATTTATATGGATATATTGTGTAGATGTATTGTTATACTATTGTTACTATATTGTATGTCTTATTATTGCATTTTTGCTCTGCTCTCAGCCTTAATAATACACTCCTAGCACCATGCCATCTATGTGACTTTTCTAGCTAAATGTCTCTGCGTATTAATGTGGATATATTCTAAAATAAGAATTACCGTATATACTCGAGTATAAGCCGACCCGAGTATAAGCCGAGCCCCTAATTTTACCCCCAAAAAATGGGAAAAATTATTGACTCGAGTATAAGACTAGGGTGGGAAATGCAGCTATAATGCAGAGTGTATGTGTATATAATGCACACACTCTACATTATATACACACATCTGCAAGAGGGTGACTCCCTGATTTTAATGCAGAGTGTGTGCATTATATACACACACACTCTGCATTAAATACAGGGAGCCATCCACAGATCTCCCCCCTAAACAGTGCCATCCACAGATCCCCCCTAAACAGTGCCATCCACAGATCCCCCCTCCCCTAAACAGTGCCATGATGGCACTGTTTAGGGGAGGGGGTATCTGTGGATGGCACTGTAGGGGGATCTGTGGATGGCACTGCCATCCACAGATCCCCCTACTGTGCCATCCACAGATCCCCCTACAGTGCCATCCACAGATCCCCCTACAGTGCCATCCACAGATCCCCCTACAGTGCCATCCACAGATCTCCCTACAGTGCCATCCACAGATCTCCCTACAGTGCCATCCACAGATCCCCCTACAGTGCCATCCACAGATCCCCCTACAGTGCCATCCACAGATCCCCCTACAGTGCCATCCACAGATCCCCCTACAGTGCCATCCACAGATCCCCCTACAGTGCCATCCACAGATCTCCCTACAGTGCCATCCACAGATCCCCCTACAGTGCCATCCACAGATCCCCCTACAGTGCCATCCACAGATCCCCCTACAGTGCCATCCACAGATCTCCCTACAGTGCCATCCACAGATCTCCCTACAGTGCCATCCACAGATCCCCCTACAGTGCCATCCACAGATCTCCCTACAGTGCCATCCACAGATCCCCCTCCCCGACGCTCACAGCAGTATTCTTACTTTGTCTTTGCTCCGGTAATACAGGCAGTGCGGGGAGCGGCGCTCACTCACTGACGTCACGCGCCTTCTCCCACTAGGCGGCGCAGGCGCGTGACGTCAGTGAGTGAGCGCCGCCCCCCGCACTGCCTGTATTACCGGAGCTAGACTAGACTCGAGTATAAGACGAGGGGGCTTTTTGAGAACAAAAATATGTGCCAAAAAACTCGTCTTATACTCGAGTATATACAATAAGGACTTACCTACAATTCTATGGCATGGAGCCTGACTGTATACTTACATTAAATATACTGTCACTGAACCAAAGTGATTTATCATTTAAAGGGGTTACCCAGGAATTTGATATTGATGACCTATCCTAGTTGCTGGAAGAGGCTGCAGCACTCGATGAGCACTTAGGTCTCTTCCTAGGCCAGTGATATCCCCGTACATCAGTAATGTGACCTAGGCGCATCTCAGTCCCATTCAAGTAAATGGGGCTGAGTTACAATATCAGGCACAGCCGCTATACAATGTACGGGTTGTGCTTAGTAAGCTGTGAAGAGATCGCAGCGCCCACTGGAGCTCTGGCATGTTTAACCACTTCCCAACCAACTGCCAGATGCC
This sequence comes from Bufo bufo, assembly GCF_905171765.1. Classification (NCBI taxonomy): domain Eukaryota; kingdom Metazoa; phylum Chordata; class Amphibia; order Anura; family Bufonidae; genus Bufo; species Bufo bufo. Next base: position 81,844,100 of record NC_053393.1, on the reverse strand, counting down.
TGCTGTTTCACACAGCAGACACCCGAGGCTAAAGTCCGCGACTGGTGGTAATGGCGATCGCGGATTTTTAACACTTCAGAAACATGACCACGGCATCTGAATGCCCGAAAACCCTGAAGCACACGCTTCCAGGTGTACTCCGGCTCCCCCTGACGGAGATGGGGGAGCCGGAGGCATTGTGTGGCAGCTTCAGTCCTCCGGAATGGACTGAAGCTGCCGCACATTAGTTCCTAAGGAGCCCCTGCCTCATTCTAATTCTCATACACTCCAATGCAAATGTATGAGAGAATCAATCTGATGAACGTTAAAAAAAAAAAAACATAAAACTGTTGCGGAATGGCGTTCCCCCCCCCCCCCAATTTCACTTCATTTGAATTTTCCCCCCCAGTACAACGTATGTAATATTAAACGGTGGAATTAGAAAGTGCAACTTTTCCCACAAAAAACAAGCCATCATACACCTACCGTATGTAAAAGTAGAAATAAAAAAAAGTTATGGCACCAGTAAGGCAGGCAATGAAAAACAAAAAACCCTCCGGGCTGAAAGGGTTAAACAGTTGATCGGCAGGGGGTGCAGGGAGCCAGAACCTTGACGATATGGTATTGATGACCTATCCTGAGGAGAGGCCATCAATATCAAATTCCCGGATAACCCCTTTAACTATTTGTACAGGTTTTTACCCTGACCTTTTTCATGTACAATTACTGAGATAAAAGGTCATTAAAATGTCAATAGAAACATAAGCAAATACAGTAGGTCAAATATGAAGTGGCGTTAATAGGTGTAAAGATAATTATCACCATATTAAATAATTATTGTGTAACTGCTGAATAAAGTAGAAACTTTACACCAATGTAAGTTTATTTCCAATTTTATGGGACCCAATAAAGTTTAAAAAATACAAACCTTTGATCTAGGGCTCATGCACACGACCTGGCCGGGCCCGTGCTGCGGACAGCAAATTGCGGTCCGCAATGCACGGGCACTGACCATGGGGCAGCCGCATGACCCGCACCGCAAAAAAGTAGTGCATGCACTTCGTAGTGCTTCCGTGGAGTTCCGATCCGTGCTTCCGCACAGCATCTCCGGGTTTGCGGACCCATTCAAGTGCGGGCCACGGCGGGGCAACGGTCGTGTGCATGAGCCCTTGATCAACGGCAAAGGTTAAAGGCCGTAGACACTGAAGTCCACTACTTTACAGCAAATAATTAACAGCATAAAAAAACTGTACAGTAATAACCCAAGCTGCAGTACTCCCAGCACGAATGGACAGAGCTTTCTGCTTACGGATCCATCTACTGTTTTGTTTCTGACACTGGCAGCCGCTGAAAACCGCTGATTGGTGGGGATACCGGGTGTCAGACCCCCACCAAACTGTTATTGATGACCTATCCTGTGAACAGGTCAGAGAGTCTGGAAAACTCATACACACTTTTTTGTTCCATTTTTTTCTGGATTGTAAAAAATATATATATATATACCGGTGTGTGTATATACATATTTTATTTAAATTTTTTTTTTTAATTATATTTTTTATAGAACCCTATGGAAAAAAAAGCATGCCGAGAAAAAAAAACAACAATATGGACCTTAAAAAAGGCACAAATAACACTGTGGTGCCTTTCATATTTCCCTACTGAATTTTAGAGAACATCTGGCTGCAGCATTAACAAAAAAAAGTGGGGAAAAAAGTCACAAAAAAAACCCTTCATTTTTCTTCAGAACGATACGTGTGAAACCAAACCCTAAGGCCCCTTTCACACGAGCATTGCGCCCGCACTGAATCCGGACCCATTTATTTCAATGGGTCTGTGTACATGAGCGTTGTTTTTCACGCATCACTTGTTTTTCACGCAACGCTGGCCCTATAGAAGTGAATGGGGCTGCGTGAAAATCACATCTGCAAGCAAGTACGGATGCGATGCGTTTTTCACGGATGGTTGCTAAGAGATGTTGTTTGTAAACCTTCAGTTTTTTTATCATGTGCGTGAAAAACGCATCAATGCGCATTTCACCCGCGCGATATAAACTGAATGACTGAATGCAATCGCAGGCAAAACTGAATGAACTTGCTTGCAAAATCGCGCATTTTAAACTGAAGGCATCCGGACTTAATCTGTATCGCTCATCTGCAAGGGGTCTAAGGGCTCATGCACACAAATGTATTTTCTTTCCGTTTCCGTTTTTTTTTTTTTTGGGACTTTTGTTGCGGACCTTATACGGAACCATTCATTTCAATAGGTCCGCAAAAAAATCCCAACGCGTGCATTCCGTTTCGTATGTCCGTTGCGCAAAAAACCCCCAAAAAAGTCCTATTATTGTCTACATAACGGACAAGGATAGGACTGTTCTATTAGGGACTGGCTTTTCCGTTCCGCAAAATACGGAATGCACCTGGACGTCACCCGTATTTTTTGCGGACCTCAAAATACATACGGTCGTGTGCATGAGCCCTAAGTGAAAATCTTCTCTGATTACACATTTCAATACAGGGGATACAGCAAAAGAACCTGTAGCGTTTACCATACACATAGGCGCTATATTCAGCAACTGTGTACTGCATGTGTGAACAGAGCCCCAGTACCATTATACATAAACGACGTTACATGTATATTTATTCATTCACGGACTCCGTAATTCTCCTCGCAGAGGTCCAGGAATTTCCTGTTTTAATACTGGATTGAAAATCGCAGTCCCTACTGCAACTAGTGGGAGGAAATGACAGCCAGAAGTCATGAATTAAAGATAAATGTCGGATTAATATAGCCAGTTACAATAACCGCGCCGGGTCCTCGCAAGGATCTGCTGTCGTCAATCATGTTGAACTTTCTGTCTACAATATGCTTCAATAACCTTCTTAAAATGTTATTTAGTGAAGTATATTGCCCCATAATGCGACATGCCAAACGTGTCCATTTTAATATTCTTCAACGAAAACAAGCTACCGTTGGCTGCGCGTTACTCGAATGAAGACTTCATTTATTTTATTTTTTTGTTTCACAGTCCTGCTGTGAACATATGTGACGGGTGGAATTAAAAACACATTTTTTATTATTTGCACTGCCTTTTGATTCCTTGTCACATGAACAATTTGACTAGAAAATAAATGTCAGCTGAATAATAATATCACTCTGCGGCGGTGACACCGAAATGCTGAAAAATGAGCAGCCTGAACGGTCGGCCCCAGACAAAAGTGCGAGGAAAGATTACAAAACACGGACGGCAAATAAACAAAATCACTGGCAAAGGCAATTTCTAACGGCGTATGATACCATAGGGGACCCATAATACTGATAATTACACACTTAAATGCTGTGACCGTACATTGGTCACAGCTATGAATACATTTCATAAAAGAATAACTCAAAGTTTCAAAAAATGTATGAAATATAAAAGGGGCTGATTTACTAAGACTAGGGTTTCATATGCCAGGTCTGTTGGAGCATGTCCGCGTTCACATCACTGTTCTCTTTTCCATTCTTCTGATCTGTCAGAAGAAAAAAAATAACGGATCCTTATCTTACATCCTTTTTTCGATTTTTCTTTGTTCTTCTGACACATCAAGAAACAACAATTTTAGTCTTACACACCTCTTAATAAATTTCGCACATCTTGGACTGTCCCAAATTCGTGTCTTTTTCACGTGGTCCAAACCAGGGTTTCTCCAGAGTAGAGCAGCATCTAATAGGGATGCAGTAGGGATGGCACATCTGGGCTAGAATATAATGTAAGGCCTCTATCACACAAGCCATATGGATTGTGTCAGGGTCTGTTCTGGGAAACACTGAAGGGTTTGCATGCAAGTTCCATCAGTTTTGTCTACAATTGTGTTCAGTGCTTCCATTTTTTCCACACCGATGCAATCAGTTTTGATGAATAGCAAATCTACATCTCCTAGCTACCATCAATGAAAACGACGCATTACATCCGGAGGCCTTCAGTTTTTCACACAAGCCCCATTCACATCTATGGGGCCAGGGCTGCGTAAAAAACACACAATATAGAACATGCTGGGAGTTTTCCTGAAGGCAGAAATGACGCATGAAAAACAATCATCTCAGCTGTCAATAGCTGCAACTGAAGGCCCCATACACATTAAGTCAATATCGGACCAATCTACCGACCATCCAATGTGTATAGGAAGCTTCCTACTCTTCCCCAACAGAAGACTGAGAACACTCCCCGCTCAACTGTGTATGGGAAGGTAAGAGATAGCTGTCAGACAACAGCCACTAAAGGTGTATGGGCACCTTAAGACATAGGCAGATGGGCAACTAAATGCGGTGCATTAAATAGGCGGTCCCAAAATCAAAAGATTTAATTACATTCTAATTTTTAAAAAAATACCTACATCCTGATGAAAGTAGCTGGATATTAGCAGGAAACTAACAAAAGTCTTACCATGATGGCGACAAGGTGGTGTCAGAGTTACTAGAAACATTGGCTAAGAGTTACTAATTCTATAGATGGAGTAAGCTTAGACCGGCTGTCTTGTCTAGACCTGCACCAAATTTGTCACAGGGGCTCAGGATGGAGGATAAATATGGTGCAGGGATAGACATGTTTCTCTGAGTTTGTACCAACTACCAATCGACAAATTGTTACACCACAATTGTGGAGCAATTTTGGCACAAAATGGCACATCCCGAGAAGCCACTCCTTTCCTTTAAGCCCCACCCTAGATATATATATATATATATATATATATATATAGCGCCAAAACAGTGGATGAGGAGTTAATCCAGAGATAAGCCAAAATAATTCACCAGGAGAATAAACAGAAGCAAAATCAGCAGACGAAGGTTAAACCCAAAAGCAAGCCAAAGATCAGTTCATCAGGAGTTCTAATGCAGGGCTTGAGAGTAGCACGATGCACAGGAGCCAGGACACCTGCAATCACAGGCAAAGACACACAAAAAGAGTTTGACTTAAATCCCCAAACTAGCTCTGAGACTGGACACAGAGGCAGGGGGACCGGATAGGTTGATCTGCTGGAGCTGACACGGCCATGCACTGGAAAAATTACTGACAATTTCTATATATTTATATTATTAAATGATTGGATTTCACATAGGACTGCAGCAGAACCTAGTGTGCGGTCTCAAATTATAGAACTATGATGATGTTCAGACAACATAAGCCAAAAGAGCAAAATAATAAATTCAGCACTGTTACATATGTAAGTAAATAGATATGCCTACAATAAATCTTCTGACATGTCAATTACTGACAGTGTTTGTGGGATTCTGTAACTTGGGCTACTTTCACACTGGCGTTTTGGCTTTCTGTTTGTGAGATCCATTCAGGGCTGTCACAAGCGGTCCAAAACGGATCAGTTTTGGCCTAATGCATTCTGAATGGATAAGGATCCGCTCAGAATGCATCAGTTTGCCTCCGTTCCGTCTCCATTCCGCTTTGGAGGCGGACACCAAAACGCTGCTTGCAGAGTTTTGGTGTCCGTCTAACGAAACTGAGCCAAACGGATCCGTTCTGACACACAATGTAAGTCAATGGGGACGGATCCGTTTTCTATGACACAATCTGGCACAATAGAAAACGGATCCGTCCTCCATTGACTTTTCATGGTGTTCAAGACGGATCCGTCTTGGCTATGTTAAAGATAATACAAACGGATCAGTTCTGAACGGATGCAGACGGTTGTATTATCGGAACGGATCCGTCTGTGCAGATCCATGACGGATCCGCACCAAACGCGAGTGTGAAAGTAGCCTTATACTGATTCTGAGCTAGAAGTGGTCACTAAGAAAACAAGGACTGGGACCCACCCGGCATCACTGTGACTCTTCCTATTAGAATCAGTGCTTTTGACATATACATGAGACTCTTAGGGGAAATTTTTTAAGACTGCTACGCCAGTTTTCTGGTGGTAAAGGGTTCCCTTTAAAGGCAGCTGTCAGCTTTAGGTCTCATCCCAGACCATATGCTACAAACTATATTTCTAACAAGACAAAATAAGAAATGGAAGGCTAAATATTTGAAATCAATATCAAAGCAACAAATACTTTATAAAAAACCACTAAGATACAAAACCCTACAAAATACTGTAGTAGCAGCAGTTTTACAAAGAGGTAATAAATCAAGAAGGGAGTTTTACAAAATGTGTCAAGCGACAGAAATCAATGTTTTCATGTACAACGGAGCCTGGATGCTTCATCACCTCAGGGTCTAGGTTGAAGATCAGCATTTTCATTTTTCCCATTTCCAACATAGTTTTACACCTTTGGTCTTCGTTTTCTTTAGGATTCTGCAATCAATTGAAATCCCAGGTCATGAGGTTAGAAGGTCACAAATCTTAAATGTTAAGAACAGCTGAGTCCTCCAGAATGATACAACAGAAATCCAGTAGGATACTGCACGATAGACACAATGTGCAAGCTAAAGGTACTATGCCTTACTATGAAAACCAATAAGAGATTACAAACTTACTATTCTTGTAAAAGAACAAGGCCACATTTATGCTTGAGAGATATGGACTACGATAGACTTTATTGAGCTTGGAAGGATAAACCTTAGATGCCTCCTTGTTCATCCAGGGACTATTCCTCCTGACCCCCCTTCCCCCAATACACATGTCTAGAATGCAAATGTATTCATCCAAGAGGAGAATCAGCCACTGCCAGGCACCTCTAGCATCCGATAAAATGGAAAGAGGTATGAATCGCTTCCTGGGTGCTGTAAGCAGGACTTCTAAACCATCCAAAGTGATATAGAGATGTTTTGATTGTGTATAAAGCTTGTCAATGCTTTTCAAGGGCAGGATGGCCCTCTTCACCAGGACAGTTCCTGGGACCTCTAGCACCATATGCTGAAATCCCAGTAAACAGATGTTGGTGGACAGTTTCGTACACATTAGATGGTAAGGGTAGGTTCACATAGAACTGGGCGATTATGACCTAAATCGAAATTTTGATTCATTTTATTTATTTTATAGACATATACTAATATATTCCACAGCGCTTTACAGACATTAGCATCCAGCTGTCCCCGATGGAGCTCACAATCTAAGGTCCCTATCAGTATGTCCTTGGAGTGTGGAAGGAAACCTGAATACCCGAAGGAAACCCACTCAAACACGGGGAGAACATACAAACTCCATGCAGATGTTGTCCTTGGTCAGATTCGAACCTAGGACCCCAGCGCTGCAAGCCACCCTGCTGCCCATATTAATTGAACATTTTACCTTGATTACGAAATAATGAATGATTATTATGTTAGAAATGCACAGGGAAGGTTGAGGGCCCCTTTCTTCTCTTTTCAACCGGGTGGGCAAAGGTTACATGGCAGTGTGCTGGATAGCGCATATGCTGTGTATGCCAGGGAGGCAAAAAAATGTGGACAGACTCAGCAGTGGCCCACTTCTCCTCTTATTGGGAGTACCATCTATTTCACGTAGAACTCAATTCAATCAGAGGCAACCAAACCAAAATAAATCGATATAGGCAACATTAGGTTGGATTAACCCCTTCAGGACCAAGCCTTTTTTCACCTTCATGACCAAGCGTAATTTAGCAAATCTGACATGTGTAGTAATAACTTTGAAATGCTTTTATGTATCCAAGCGATTTTGAGCTAGTTTTTTTGTGACGCATTTTACTTCATGTTAATGGTAAATTTGAGTTTATTTTTTTTATTTATTTTAAAAAAATCCCAAATTTACAGAAATTTTTTTAAAAATAGCAATTTTCTAAATTTTTATTTCTACGTGTTAAAGATGGATGGTTATACCTTATAAAATAGTCATTAAATAACATCCACCATGTGTCTACTTTATGTTAGCATCATTTTGTAGGATGTTAAAAGGTTTAGAATTTTAGAAGTAATTTTTCAAATTTTCTATAAGATTTTCAAAACATTTTTAAGGACCAATTCAGTTCTGGAAGTCAATTTGAGCCATACATAATATAAGCCACCCATAAATGACCCCATTTTAGAAACCACACCCCTCAAGTCATTTAAAACTGATTTTAAAAACTTTGTTAACCCTTTAGGTATTCCATAGAAATGAAATCAAAATGAAGGTGAAATTTAAGATTTTCATTTTTTTGTGCAGATTTTTAATTTTAAACCATTTTTGCTGTAATACAACAAGGGTTAACAGAAAAAGACCCTCAATATCTATTACCCTGATTCTGCAGTTTAAATAAACACCCCATATGTGATTGTAAAATTCTACATGGGCACACGGCAGTGCTCAGAAGGCAGGGATGCCATATGGTTTTTGGAGGAAAGATTTTGTTGGAATAGTATTTGGGAGCCATGTCACATCTTCAGGGACCCCGAGACACCCTAAAAAGAAAACCCAGAAAAAATAACCACATTTTGTAAACTAAACCCCTCAAAGAATTTATCGAGGGACAGAGTAATTGCTTTGGCCCAACAAGCATTTCATAGATTTCAGAAATACTTGGCTGTGAAAATGAAAAAATAAATTTTTACAAGAAAATGTTGCTTTATTGTCACATTTTTCATTTTTACAAGGGGTAACAGGAGAAAATGCACCCCACAATTTGTTGCCCATTTTCTCCTGAATACAGAAACACCTCATACATGATCATAAACTGCTGTACAGGCAGATGGCAGAGTTCAAAAGGAGCAGCATCTGCATTTTCTAACATGGAATTTGAGGAAATAGTTTTTAAAGGGCCATAACTATTTTTTTTATTTATTTTTTACTGAGCTGTGTGAGGGCTTATTTTTTTCAGACAGGCTAAAGTTTTTATTGGTACCATTTAGGGGTACATATGACCTTTTGGAGGTGAAGTGTGCAAAAATTGCAATTCTGTAAGTGTTTTTAAATTTTTTTTTAGGGTTCTTCATGCGGTATATATGATATGATAATTTTATTCTGTGGGTTGATACGGTTATAGTGATACCATATTTATATAGGTTTTTTATGATTTACTACTTTTTCAGCATAAATTCAGATGGTGTTAAAAAACAAATGATATTTTGCATCACCATATAATAACATCCATAATATTTTTATTTTTTCACCATTGTAGCTGTGTGAGGGCTTGTTTTTTGCAGAATGGGCTGTAGTATTTATTGGTATCATTTTGGGATACATATGACTTTTTGATCACTTTTTATTTCATTTTTGGGGAGGAGAAGAGTCGATACGGTTACGGCGATACCAAATGTGGATATTTTTTTCACGTTTTACCAATTTTTATATAATTAAATCACTTTTTATTAAAAAAAAAATTTTTTCATCGCCATATCTAAGACCCATAATTTTTTTTATTTTCTATCAACAGAGGGCTTGTTTTTTGTGGAACAAGCTGTCGTTTTTATTGGTACCCTTTTGGGGTACATATGAGAAAAATGAGGTTTTAATATATTCAAATGAGCCTCCAGGAGCAATGGGGGCGTTACCATTACACCTAGAGGCTCTGCGCTCTGTGCAACTGCTGTGCCCTCTGCGCTTTGTTTGAAAGGGCCAGGTGTGATGACGTTTTTGCTGCCTTGCCCTGTCAAAATTTCTGCTGCAATGAAAGTTCCCAAGAACACAGTAGACTCCATAATTCTTAAAAGGAAGAGGTTTGGAACAAACAGGACTTTTCCTACAGTTGGTCACCCCACCAAATTAATGGGGGAAAAGGGCACTGGTATGAGAGGTGACCAAGAACCTAATGGTCACTCTGGCTGAGCTCCAAAGATCCTGTGTGAAGAAGGTCAACCATCACTGCAGCACTCCACTATCTGAGTTTTGTGGGAGAGTAGCCAGAAAAAAACACCTCTTCTCAGCACAACACACCTGGAGTTTGCAAAAAAGCAGCTAAAGGATTCTCAGACTGCGAGAAACAAGATTTTATGGTCTGATGAAACCAAGATTGGACTTTCTGACCTCAATTCTAAGTGTCATGTCTGGAGGGAACCAGGCAATGCTCATCACCTTCCCAATACCATCCCTACAGTGAAGCATGGTGGTGGCAGCATCATGCTGTGTTTTTTTTTCCAGCTGCTGGGACAGGGAGACTGGTCAGAGTTGAGAGATAGCTGGATAGAGCAAAGTACAGAGATATTCTTAAAGAAAACCTTATCTAGAGCGCTCTGAATCTCAGACTGGGCCAAAGGTTCATCTTCCAAGACAGCGAAGCTAAGCACACTGCCAAGACAACACAAGAGTGGCTTAGGGAAAACTCTGTGAACGTCCTTGACTTGAATCCAATCAAATCAAATATCTCTGGGGAGACCTGAAAATGGCTTGACTTAATGCCATATTTTAGTTTTTTCTTTTTAATAAATTTCCAAAGATTTCTAACATTCTGTTTTCACATTGTCATTATGGGGTATTGAGTGCAGACTGATGGGGAAAAACTTGAATTATCTTTTTTTTTTTTTTTTTACTTTAGCAAAAATTTCCTGAATGCACATATACATATGGTATGTAAGGCAAAAGTTGGATTGTTGAAAATGATAATAGGAAATAGAAGAAGCCGCAGTTTATGGGAAAAAAATAAACTTCCCACATATTACACTTTACACCTTTACAGTAAATGTGAGCCTGACAACCTCGATGCTCCGCTGATTGCTTATTCTCAGCAGTTAGGTAGTTATTCATAGACAATGTGGCCTATTTAACGGTAAGTGAAGTGATTATTCATGATACTTGTCATTTCGAGAAAATCACAGGCCCTTCTAAATGGTTGAAAGAAATTCTATCTTAAGAACTTATGAAGACTTTTCTACAACTACTGAACCTCCCAAATAACATGAGGTAATGGTCGTTCTGTAAGAGCAGTGTGAGGCTTAGGTTTGCATGAGATCACTATTAATCTTTATGACGTAGTAACAACTCAGTAAGGCTAGTTTCACAGGCACGGAGGATCCAGCAGAGAATGCTGGGAAACAGCCGGACACAAAACGCAGCGTGCAGCAGTTTGCTGGAATGCAGCTGGATATCGGCCGGACCCCATTATCCTTAATGAGGCAGGCGGGTATTCAGTTTGCATCCTTCAGAGCCGGATCCAGAGAATTCCGTCAGGCTGTTCTCTGCCATAACAGCCTTGCCTGAATCCTTGCCACAGATGTGAAACTAGCCTAAAAGACTACACTTTATCAATGTTTCTCTGAATAATTTCAAACATCATATAAGGAGGATTCAGATAAAAAAAAAAAAAGACAGCTGAGGACTCCCAATCTATACAGACTATTTGCACATAGTATGAAACCAAGCTATGAATAAACAAACTTAGGACCCTTTGATATGGACTGATAGTGCAGGCAATGATCGTGTATGAAGAACATTCTCTCTCAGCCATTGTACACTCGCTTAGTTGCATTTACATTCAGCAACGATCCACGTTATGGGGATGAATGATCGTTACTATACAGTTTCATTGTTGGTTGGCAGCACGTGCCTGCTTACACAGGGCAACATGAAGACGACAAATTAGGGTTTTTGGTGCCACAAAAAAGATGTGCTTGGTTGTTTGTCAGGCGGCATATTTACACGTGTCAATTACATCGTTCTAAAAAAATCTGTAACAGAGACTCTGTAATTTGACATAATTTTGTGGTGCTGAACATGAAAATGACATTGAAAATGCAAGATTGGTTCTTGTTTTGAAGTCAAAAGTGGGAAAAAGTAAAAAAATAAAAAACACAGAAAAAACAAAAACATTTGAGAGCCAGTTGAATGACAATGAAAGAGAAGCATGGAAGGCTTTCAAAACTCTGTCAACTAGTTTGTTACGAGTCAAAAACTTTCATCAGTTTAAAGATGAACTTCTAATGGCATACAAGAAAATGGGCTGCAGAATGACCCTGAAGCTGCATATCCTTTATTCCCATTCACATGTCTTCCCCATGAACCACTTCCCGACCGCCCACAGACTACAAATGTCCAGGCAGTCAGCATTTTAAAATGTCCTTGCAGAGATTGTAGCTACAGCTTAAGGCCTCATGCACACGACCGTAATTTTTTGCGGTCCGCAAAACGGGTTTCTGTTTTTCCGTGATCCGTGACCGTTTTTTCGTCCGTGGGTCTTCCTTGATTTTTGGAGGATCCACGGACATGAAAAAAAAGTCGTTTTGGTGTCCGCCTGGCCGTGCGGAGCCAAACGGATCCGTCCTGAATTACAATGCAAGTCAATGGGGACGGATCCGTTTGACGTTGACACAATATGGTGCAATTTCAAACGGATCCGTCCCCCATTGACTTTCAATGTAAAGTCAGGAGTTAATATACCATCGGATCGGAGTTTTCTCCAATCCGATGGTATATTTTAACTTGAAGCGTCCCCGTCACCATGGGAACGCCTCTATGTTAGAATATACCGTCGGATTTGAGTTACATCGTGAAACTCAAATCCGACAGTATATTCTAACACAGAGGCGTTCCCATGGTGATGGGGACGCTTCAGGTTAGAATATACTAAAAGAACTGTGTACATGACTGCCCCCTGCTGCCTGGCAGGTGCTGCCAGGCAGCAGGGGGCAGCCCCCCTCCCCTGTAGTTAACTCATTGGTGGCCAGTGGGCCCCCCCCCCCTGTAGTTAACTCATTGGTGGCCAGTGGGCCCCCCCCTCCCCTGTAGTTAACTCATTGGTGGCCAGTGCGGCCAGCCCCCCTCCCTCCCCTGTAGTTAACTCGTTGGTGGCCAGTGGGCCCCCCTCCCTCCCCTGTAGTTAACTCGTTGGTGGCCAGTGGGCCTTCTCCCCTCCCTCCCCCTCCTAATTAAAATCTCCCCCCTATCATTGGTGGCAGCGGAGTGTACCGATCGGAGTCCCAGTTTAATCGCTGGGGCTCCGATCGGTAACCATGGCAACCAGGACGCTACTGCAGTCCCGGTTGCCATGGTTACTTAGCTGCGAGCTGCGATGGTCTGCGTCCGGTCGGGAGCTCCTCCTACTGGTAAGTGACAGGTCCAGCCGGGAGCTCCTCCTACTGGTAAGTGACATGACCTGTCACTTACCAGTAGGAGGAGCTCCCGACCGGACGCAGACATCGCAGCTCGCAGGTAAGTATAATGGTTCTACAAATTGCTAAGTAACCATGGCAACCGGGACTGCAGTAGCATCCTGGTTGCCATGGTTACCGATCGGAGCCCCAGCGATTAAACTGGGACTCCGATCGGTACACTCCGCTGCCACCAATGATAGGGGGGAGATTTTAATTAGGAGGGGGAAACTCAGCTATGAAAAAGCTTTTATGCAGACGGATCTTCGGATCCGTCTGTATAAAAACTAACCTACGGCCACGGATCACGGACACGGATGCCAATCTTGTGTGCATCCGTGTTCTTTCACGGACCCATTGACTTGAATGGGTCCGTGAACCGTTGGCCGTGAAAAAAATAGGACAGGTCATTTTTTTTTCACGGCCAGGAAACACGGATCACGGATGCGGCTGCAAAACGGTGCATTTTCCGATTTTTCCACGGACCCATTGAAAGTCAATGGGTCCGCGAAAAAAGACGGAAAACGGCACAACGGCCACGGGTGCACACAACGGTCGTGTGCATGAGGCCTAATCGAGTGGCTGCTGTCAGTAACAACAGGGCTCCCCATGAAGAAGACAGAGATGGTTTTCCACTGAACAAGTGCTGTATATAGAGATCAGGAAGCAGCAATGCCGGCAGGAGCTGGGAATCTGCAGAACTGGCTGGGTCTTATCAGACCCAGATCACCTCTGCATTGAGGTTGTACAAGCATGTACAACCTCTCTGAGAACTGTATTCCCCCTGTAACTGGGGCTAATATGTCGGCCCTAGTTCCATCTGAAATCAACAATAAAAAAAAAAAATGTAATGTTAAATGTCTCCCACACACTCTACATTGCAGCTTCTAGCCCTACCCCTGGTGACGATAACCCATCCATCCGATATATCAAGACTATTATGGAAAATTGGAAATAAAAAAATATATATTTTAGTTGCACAATTTGCTATTAAAAATAAATTTTTAAAAATGTGAAATTACAGACTAAATTTTTTTTTACAAAGAAATGTGTCACCGCAAAAAGGCCCAAAAATCATTTACATTACCAAACGGAAAACAAAGTTATGGCTTTTAAAGACGCATGTACTAAAAAAATGGAAAATGTGCCTGTTCAAGAAGTGTGTGTGTGTGTGGGGGGGTTTAAATGAAGTTAATTGCGGTGCACTCAGTGACGAATAAGGGGGGCGTTTTCATCAGGATATCGCAATTATTAAGAAAGGTAAATGGAGCTCTGCAATGTTGGCACATTACTGATGGCTCTATGTTCATTTTCTTTCTAATGAAAGAAAGTCTCATTATACTTCTGTCTCCGCTCAAAAATCATATTCTGAGCGGACACCGAACGGACCATATTATAGTCTATGGGGTCTTTAGGCTCCGTTACGCTCAGTTAGGTCTCAGTTATCTGCAAAATCCGTCCTTTCCGTTCTCCTGCTCCTCAACGGAGCAGGAGAACGGAAAGGAGAAACGGTGATGTGAAAGGAGCCTTATCAAGACTGGCGTACGCTTGAGTGGGATTTATTAAGCAGAGATGCCTCTTAATAAATTAGGCACATCTGGTACTATGTGCACCAGAGACTCAAATCTATGGCAACCACGGGCTGGCGTAAATTTGAGCTATATGCCAGTTTCTGGTGTAGGTTATAGTAAATCTGGCAGGCCACGGTAGGCTCAGCCCCTCACATTAAGCCCCATCCCTTTTCTTGACACTTTTAAAAAGTGGCATAATTTGTGACTTTTTAATGCCACAATGGTAGTGTAAATAACTTGATAGATGCTCCTCAGTGTTCTTTCCTTTTTTCCCTCGGTAACTTCGTAACTTCTAAACAAGAACCGATCTCACATTTTGAACGTCAATTTCGTGTTCAGCAACCACAAATTATATGGGATTAATAATGTCTTTGTTATAAAACCTGTATTAAACGGTGTTAATTAGGAACAAGCATTCATATGAATATTTGCTCCCGATTGTCCTCCATGATCCACAGCCTGCGATAATGCTTAAAGGGGTATTCAAATTATAACAAGTAGTACAGCACTTGGTTATCTCCGGCAATCCCATATAAATGGAGCGTCATCACGCATTTCCGACCAGCCTCTCTATCCATTTCAGGGGGGCTCCAGAGGGTACAGGGCCTCCGCTCTCGTGATCGGTGGGGGTCCCAACAGTAGGACTAACACCAATCTGATATAGGATAACTTGTTATAACCCGAATACCCCTTTAGGCTCTGTACAAATCCCCTTTGAGATATCCTCTTAGGGTTTGTGCCAGGAAAAGCTCCCAAGGTACACTTAAACCATGTCTACAGGGTCCATGGACCTGATGAGGTTCAAAAGGGTGTCCTTTTGGCCTCTGGCAGGTATACATCAATATATTGAAGATACTATGTTATTCCACACAACGGTATCCAGATACCTTAGAGGGCCATTCGTTAGAAAGTTTTCTCGGTGGAGTTTATTGTGATGTTTCACCCAAAGACACATTCCTTGGGACACCATTTAGAGACTACTCTTTGGACAGAGTGCTGAACATTTCCCTGCATTCTAGACCAAACTTTGTTGTGGTAGTCCAAAAGAAAGTACATTTTACACTTCAAATCCCACTGTAGCTTGAACTAATTCAGCAGTACTTAGACATACATGTTATTAACCTGCTGCCAGCCTATTGCAAGAGTACAAATCTAATGCCAACTGTTTAACCCTTTCACGCATCATTTCGTCATTCAATGCCCATGGGCTGCCATACAAGAAGAGTTATGTCATCATGATCGCAAGGGTCACAGGAGCTATGTGAGTGATCAGCAGCAGGAGCCTGGTGGTGATTACAGGCAAGCACCTGCAGGAATGGCTGGATAAGAGAAACCTCTGATCCCAGTCTTTTAAGCTTTTAGATGCCATGGTCAATGGCCACCACAGCATCTAATGATCTCAATAGTGGGAGTGGGCTTTTTTTCTGCTCATGGGCACCCAGAGACGCAATCACAGTTGCCCATTGCCTTAACATGGCAAGTGCTGGCCTAACCAAGGCTTCCACAGATATTAGCCTCAAAAATCTCACTGGTATGGAGGACTAGTCAGAGTCACTTACCCCAAGAGTGGCTCCAACCCACGACTCTATAGAGGCATGGTGTCACGGTCTCTCCCGTGACAGGGATCAGAAGATCTAAGAGACTGGCTGCAAGTGATGCGATCTGACAGCCTCTTTGGTTTCACTTGTTTCTGTGTTGTTGCTGGGTATGACTATACCTCTTGTCTCAGGTGTAGCTTAAGTGGTCATTTCAGCTCCTCTATTTAATCTGGTCTCACTCATCATGCTATGCGGTTGATAGCTCCTTTTTGGTTGTGGAAGTGCTGGTGTTGGTTCTCCTCTGAGTTCCTGCTCGTCCACGTACTTCGGAGTTAAGTGTCTTTTACTTATTTCTTGTTCGTTGTATTCCCCTATCTTTTGGTATTAGGCCTGAGGGAGTCTCCTGTTCCTTCAGCTGGGAAGGAACAGGACTTCTTTGTCCTGACACTATTTCGAGGGCCCTTTAGGGTCAGATAGGGCTCTAGGTTCCTGCATATGAACATTCCTACCATCGAGGTCTGTTCATACTGATAGAAGTCAGGGCTCAGTTTTAGGGATTCACTAGGTGGTGACCTTTCCCTCGTATCTAGGCCTATAACCTTTCCCCTTCCCTCTTGTGTTCGGTGTGGAGTTTATTACCCAAGCCGTGCCATGACACATGGGGGTGTAGCATTCAAAGTTAACTTTCAGCATTATGCCAAAACCGCAAACAAGTAAAAGAAGATCACTGGGTGCCTGATCCCCTCCGATATATAGTATGTATATCATAGTATATAATTATGTATACACATGAAATTTGGTTATTTTCCTTAACAAGATACTCTTCCATAATGGAAAAAAAAAATGTTTGGGACGATGTGAATTGTATTCTCAGTTAAGGGATTTGTATTCTACTCACTAGTGCCCAAAACCACAATAGCCATTGCTGAAGAAACAATAATTAGTTATCGGCTACTTTTCTAAAACGAAATCCCACTATCCAAAGATATAAAGAAAGTCACCCTGTGTCAGTTTCAGTATAATGGGAACACGTACGTTAACGGATCGGAGACACGCCATGAAAAGTATTTGATGTTAAATGAAGTCTTATCCAGCTGATTTTGGAGGAATGTATGACTATTCTTTGCCAACTCAAAGTGCAATTCTAGATATAAAGAATGGAAAAACTGCATTCCAAAAAAATTAACAACGAAATTCTTTTCGTTTGACATAATCATTTTTATCACGTATGAGGAGCTTAAAATCAAAATGCCTGTCACACATTTTGAAATCTATGCTGCGGCTGGACAAATTAGTGGCCAAGATTGAGTCCTGTCAAAGGGCTACTTGAAAAAAAGAAAAAAGCGAGGTGAAGCCGCATCTAAATATTTTATTACACAAATGTGGCATTACGTACCAACGTGTGGATGCACCACATCTGCCCTCTATGATGTTAATAACCCTTGCTGAGACAAGCCATTTAAGTGATAATAGTAGGTGTTAAACAGAGTTGTCTTTCCGCTTCCAATAAAAAAAAACTACATCCTTGAGCAAGAATTGGTTAAAAGGATTTTTCAGGACTTAAAGGGGTTGTCCTATTACAATAACTAATTCCCTACCCATAGGATAGAAGATAAGTGATTGCTGGGGGTCCAACCACTCAGGCCTTCATCGATCACAAGAACGGCTCCTGTTCCACCGTTTGAATGATGCCAGCAGAAACATCCCCCATCAGGTGGATAGGTGATAATTTGTTGTGATAGGACAAACGCTTTCAATATTGATGCCCTATCATCAGGAGACACCTCAGCATAGTTCAAGATCTGAATGTTGAGACTCCGATTCCTCACATGACCACCGATCTGCAGTTGAGAAGAGCCTCGGTGCTTGGGCGAGCACTGCAGCTTCTTCTTCGACCTGTGATGTCACGTTCATAAGTCGCACAGTGTTTGTGAAGCTTAATGGCTTCATACCATATATATGAAGAGACCACAGAGTTTGTCCGAAAGATGCAGCCCATTCAATGGGAATGTCAGGAGTTGGATCCCCATGATAAAATACTGATGACCTATCTTCAGGATGCTGTAGGTCATCAATATTAATGTCACGGAAGTCCCGGCGACAGTGAGTGGCAGGAGATCTGTGAGACTGGCAACACGTGGTTTGATCTGACAGGTTTCCTTGTGGATCAATAGGCGCCTGTGTTGTTTCTGGTAATAACCACACCTCTTTCCTTTAGGTGTTGCTATTGTGGTCATTTTACCTTCCTTATTTATTGTTGCTACTCCCACAATGCTGTGCGTTTTATAGCTTCTGTTGGACCTGTGGATAGTTGGTGGTTAGATCTCAGGTGAGTTCCTGGTGCTTCCATACCCCCTTTGAAGTTAAGTCTTTCCTTTCCCTTTTGTATTTTGTTTTGGTTATCTGTTTGTTGCATTTCCCTATTGTTTGAATTAGGCCTGAGGGAGAATTCTGTTCATCCTTCCTTTTGGAGGAACAGGTAGTCTCATCCCTTATCCCTACCATTAGTATCAGGGTCCTATAGGGCTAGATAGGACTCTAGGTATTCCTGCGTATGAACTCACCTACCTTTGGGGTCTGTTCATACTGGTAGTCAGTCAGGATTTTAGTTAGGGTTTTCACTAGGAGGTGTCCATCTTCCTTCTCTAGTTCTCAGGCCTGATTCCCTGCCCCCCTCCCTTCCCTCCTATGCTCGGTGTGGTGTTTCCCTCCCACACCGAAGCGTGACAATTTCGCTTTAAGGGTAGATTCACAATAAGTTTTTTAGCCAGAAGTGGATTTGAAAGGAAATGGATATATAAAGGAACTAGTTCCTTCCTGCTGTATCCACGTTTTTGTTTTTTTTGCTAGAGGTGCTTGTTTTTGTTTTTATGGGGTTTCTCTTAAAAATGCAGCATGTTGAAGCAATAGCTTTTTCCAAACGCTGCACAATTCAAACATTTGTTAAGACAAAAAATGCTAATAAAAGCATCATAAAAGTGCATGTGATATGCTAAAAACCACATGCATTTTAATGGCGTTTTTTTTTGCAGGACACAAACACAGAAATATAGTGGCAAATCTGGGGGAGCTGCTCAACCCCTAACACTGTAGCGTGTTTTTCATTGGGGGAGCAGCCCCACCGCATGTTGACCGCAGCAAACGACTATCCCCAGCAAAAAAATTGCATATGGGAAAAACATGCTACAGTGTTAGGGGTTGAGCAGCTCCCCCAGATTTGCCACTATATTTCTGTGTTTGTGTCTTGTTTGATATGTAGTGTGTGTGCCTTTACCTGGCATTCAAACACTCTCTTTTGCACCTCCATCACATGGTCTGATATGGGTGTGGCTTACAGTCTTGCTTTGTTCACATTGCACTAGTGGTCCTGCTAGGCGGTTGTGTGGAAGCTTGGCTGTGAGCTGGATTACATCACCTTCAGACCTTGTTCAAACCATAGTTAGCGTAGTGGTAGGACCCCTTGCCATGCTGAGTGACCGTGACGTGGTGCATGATGGGCTCCGATATTTTCCTGACTGGAATATATTGGCAAAAGTCTCAGCTCTTAATATCTGCATTTATGACTAGCCAGTATAGTCAGTGGCATATCCGTTTGGTGCATTTTTTCTGTGATTTATATGATTATACTTATTTTTGCAGCAAAAAGTTTTAAAGGCTATATTTTTTTTTTTTTTTGCATGTGTACCCATTGTGAGCTAAAAATCATTTTTGGCCTTTTTTACAAACATGGAACCATTTTTTCTGTACAGAGCTGAGATGCTCTGACAGAGGAATCTGAAGTTTCTCTCTGCTCTGTCAGCTAGCTAATTTGACAGGCTCCTTAAGGCTTCGTTCACACGGGCAAGTATTCCGCGCGGGTGCAATGCGGTAGGTGAACGTATTGCACCCGCACTGAATCCCGACCCATTCATTTCAGATGAGCGGTGATTTTCACGCATCACTTGTGCGTTGCGTGAAAATCGCAGCATGCTCTATATTCTGCGTTTTTCACGCAACGCAGGCCCCATAGAAGTGAATGGGGTTGCGTGAAAATCGCAAGCATCCGCAAGCAAGTGCAGATGCGGTGCGTTTTTCACGCATGGTTGCTAGGTGACAGTCTATTCACTATATTATTTTCCCTTATAACATGGTTATAAGGGAAAATAATAGCATTCTGAAATCAGAATGCTTAGTTAGGTGATCAATTGAGGGTTAAAAAATAAAATAAAAAATTAACTCACCTTCTCCTCTTGTTCGCGTAGTTCCCGGTCTCTTCTTTACTTCTTTAATGATGAACTACCGGCTAGGACCTGTGGTGACGTCAGATCACATGCTCCAATCACATGGTCCATCACCACGGTGATGGACCATGTGATTGGAGCATGTGATCTGACGTCACCAAAGGTCCTTTAGCCCACAGCTCATCATTAAAGAAGTAAAGAAGAGACCGGGAACTACGCGAACAAGAGGAGAAGGTGAGTTATTTTTTTATTTTTTTTTAACCCTCAATTGATCACCTACTAAGCATTCTGATTTCAGAATGCTATTATTTTCCCTTATAACCATGTTATAAGGGAAAATAATAACATCTACACAACACCGAACCCAAACCTGAACTTCTGTGAAGAAGTTGGGGTCTGGTTACCACAGTCGGTTTTTTTATCACGCGCGTGCAAAACACATTGCACCCGCGTGATAAAAACTGAACATCGGAACGCAATCGCAGTCAAAACTGACTGCAATTGCATTCCTACTCGCGCGGGTTTGCCGCAATACATCGGGACGCATCCGGACCTAATCAGGACACGCTCGTGTGAACCCAGCCTAAGGGTCCATTCACACGTCCGTTTTTTCTTTCCTGATCTGTTCCGTTTTTTCAGGAACAGATCTGCACCAGATCTGGACCCATTCATTTTCAATGGGTCCTGAAAAAAATCAGACATTGAGCTGTCCGTTTTTTTCCAGGACCCATTGAAAATGAATGGGTCCAGATCTGGTCCAGATCTGTTCCTGAAAAAACGGAACAGATCAAGAAAGAAAAAACGGACGTGTGAATGGACCCTAACTCTGCTCTCTGACATTATAAACACTCATTATAGCTCAGTCCCTATCTTACTGATAAGAATGTGGCTTAAATAAGTGCTTATGACCTCTTAGTAAATTAGAGATGAGGGTTATTAGATGACTGCACAAAGTGAAAAGTACCAGTCACACAGCTAGAAAAACAGTTAACCCTTTGTGACAGAATATATTTTTAATAACGACCAATTGAAAAATGATTTTTAGACCAAAATGAGTAGAATGCAATCATATTTTTTTTGCCTCCGAAGGTCTACATAGCCTTCAAATTAAAAATTTGTGCATCATTTAATTATCTCATATAACACCATTAAGTAGTTTATCTTACATTTACTCTTTGCTCCAATTAGCTTGTTGTTACAGCAATTTGCATATGGTTTGGCTAATGGTAAAACAAGTATTTATTGTTTATCGCAAAGTTAATGTCTTCTATATAATGTTACGTTGGAGGTTAGTGTATGAATAATTTGTACACTTGCTCGGTTTTGATGCATGGTCGAGGGCAGCAGTTTTACAAGTAAGAAGCCCATAGCCATGAGCTTGTGATGGACTATGTATAGCTGTACATGGCTTCTGCTTTACTTACAACAGTTTGATTAATAATCACTCTTCTCCTAATCCTGAAATGCTGATCAGTTCATCAATATGTTATGACTCTCCAGGGTTCCAGGTCCCTGACAACTGGGAGGACATTGATTTCTATTACCCCAGGCATAATCTTCATGTAGAAACACTATCTGAACATGCCAGCTGAGCCCTTGACAGTCATAGAGGTAACTTGTGCAGTCTCTAGGGTGAGATTAATTAGCACTTCTCGAAGATCACATCCTCATCACAACTGTTGGCTACGTGGGCAGCTGCAGAATTGGAAATGAAAATGATTAACCCAGAGGCACAAAAGGTATATGTGAAAATCCCAGAGCCCCGGGCAGACCAGTCCAGCTTGGCTTAGGCAGCAGATCTGGTCAATTAGTCTAGAAACTATGCTGATAGTGTTCAATACAGTTTGAACATACAGATACAAAAAAAGTATAGGAAAAAAATATTTATAAAAAATTTTTTTGAAGAAAGATGTAATACACTTACTGAGTGAAGCACAACTTGCAATTCAACTACATATAAAGGATAAATTAATTTTAAAAAAAAACATACAGCAGTCTTCCCACTACTTATCTCAAGGCTACTGCATCTCTGAGAGAAGATTTTTTGGACCAGTGGGGGTCCACACAGGCAGCCATAATTAGACCGCCCACACTTTAATGCAATCTCTTTTATTGAGAAATGGGGAGGGGTGGACAAATACCAAGGGGAAAAAAGAAACTATATTGTGCAATACCAATGGGAAAACATGGCCGATGTGTTGGCCGCATCTCCTGGACCGACCACAGCACCCCTGAACCAAACTGACTGCATCATAGGGATTTATGATGCAGTCAGTTCCTATCTGATCGCAGGTCTATTGTACTGTACTCACATGATGATCCTTGCCAAAGAGGTGTGTCCTTACACAGCATCAGACTCCAATAGATAACACCCAGATAGAAATACAATGTAGAGATCTGCATGCCAGAACTAATAACGTTAGTGTCAAACTAGCATACGGAAAATGCTCCAGAATTTTAATTCATGGGGAATACAACTATTTACTGGTAGCAGAGGTCGCGCTACATTTTTTCTGGAAGAGTAAAAATACTCCTCTTACCATTTTTGAGGAGTATTTTCAGCCGATGAGGAGTACGAAAGTTACAGTAATTCAAATAGTTAATACGAAGGCCTACATAACATTAAGGGGTTGCTATTTATGCAGGGAAACCATTACTAGTACTCTAGAACTGTCTTCCATGCATAAATAGCAAATTTAGACTATTTTTAATTTAGCTGAGGTTACTGTTGCGCTGAGGGGGTCGGTACCACTAAGGACACTGTTGCTCTAAAGGGGTCGGCACCACTGAGGTCACTGTTGCTCTGAGGGGTCGGCACCACTGAGGTCACTGTTGCTCTGAGGGGTCGGCACCACTGAGGTCACTGTTGCTCTGAGGGGTCGGCACCACTAAGGACACTGTTGCTCTGAGGGGTCGGCACCACTGAGGTCACTGTTGCGCTGAAGGGTCGGCACCACTGAGGTCACTGTTGCGCTGAAGGGTCGGCACCACTGAGGTCACTGTTGCTCTGAGGGGTCGGCACCACTGAAGTCACTGTTGCTCTGAGGGGTCGGCACCACTGAGGTCACTGTTGCTCTGAGGGGTCGGCACCACTGAGGTCACTGTTGCTCTGAGGGGTCGGCACCACTGAGGTCACTGTTGCTCTGAGGGGTCGGCACCACTGAGGTCACTGTTGCTCTGAGGGGTCGGCACCACTGAGGTCACTGTTGCTCTGAGGGGTCGGCACCACTGAGGTCACTGTTGCTCTGAGGGGTCGGCACCACTGAGGTCACTGTTGCTCTGAGGGGTCGGCACCACTGAGGTCACTGTTGCTCTGAGGGGTCGGCACCACTGAGGTCACTGTTGCTCTGAGGGGTCGGCACCACTGAGGTCACTGTTGCTCTGAGGGGTCGGCACCACTAAGGACACTGTTGCTCTGAGGGGTCGGCACCACTAAGGACACTGTTGCTCTGAGGGGGTTGGCACCACTGAGGTCACTGTTGGGCTGAGGGGTCGGCACCACTAAGGACACTGTTGGGCTGAGGGGGTCGGGACCACTGAGGTCACTGTTGCTCTGAGGGGGTCGGCACCACTGAGGTCACTGTTGGGCTGAGGGGGTCGGCACCACTAAGGACACTGTTGGGCTGAGGGGGTCGGCACCACTGAGGTCACTGTTGCTCTGAGGGGGTCGGCACTAAGGATCGACCGATATAGATTTTTTATGGCCGATACCGATACCGATAATTTGTGAACTTTCAGGCCGATAGCCGATAATTTATACCGATATTCTGTGAAATTTCATTTTTGAAAAAAAAAAAATCTGCTGAAAATGAATATTTTTATTGTTAAAGGATAACTGTCACACTTAGACCCTAATTTCAATTTTCATATATGTAGTTACTAATAACATGATATTCCAGAATCAGTTACTATTAGACTGACTTACCCCATATTTAATAAGATTCAGCCCTTAGCAACCAGTCTGCATAAAACTGCAGTTTCACTATTCTGTTAAGATGGCCGCCACTGCCCTCACCCTGAGGCTAATCCCGCCTGCCCTCACTAGCCAGTAACAATAGCCCCCCAAAAGTGTCAGTAACCAGAGCCCTCCCCTAAAGGGTTAATCTCCTGCAGCACAGAGGGGTCCTCTTACCACATGTTGCTTTCATTTATACACTGAGCAGATGGCAGATCTCCCTTCCCTGTTGTGCGCTGCTTCAACTCTGCATTCTCCAGGTCTGCTGAGTGAGGGAGCGTCTGCCAAGCGCAGGGACAGGGAGAAGTGCACACAGCCCAGGCACGGTTATCAGCTGCTGGGGAGGACCTGGCTTTAATCATTTACTTACAGTCCCTGGCTGTCAGTAATGTGACCTTGCACGCAGCCTGCTTCTGCGTCCTCCGTCTATCAACAGATAGACGGACCATGCCTAGCAACCCTATTTTAAGCACAGTTAAAAATAGGCAGTACAGGGAACAAAACTGTGGAATTAAGGGGTAATTGAATATACAGTGAAAAGTTGAAATAGGGCCACCATGGTGATATTAATCCAATACTCAAAAAAAAAATATATGACAGTTATACTTTAATGTGTATTTTTATTTTTTTTTGAAAATCTTTCTTTTTTATTTATACTTAATATTTTGGTGTTTGTTTGTTTTTTACTAACTTTTAGCCCCCTTAGGGACTAGAACCCTTGTCCTATTCACCCTGATAGATCTCTATCAGGCTGAATAGGACCTCACACTGTCCCTGCTGCTCTGTGCTCTGTGCACACAGCAGCATGGAGCTTACCATGGCAGCCAGGGCTTCAGTAGCGTCCTGGCTGCCATGGTAACTGATCGGAGCCCCAGGCTTACACTGCTGGGGCTCCGATCGGAGGAGGAGGGGAGAGGGGACCCTGTGGCCACTGCCACCAATGATTAAAACTGGGGGGCTTGAGTGGGGGGGCGCACTGTGCCACCAATGATTAATACTGGGGGGCTTGGGGGGCGCACTGCGCCACCAATGAAAATAAATCTCTCATTTATTCATATACAGGAGGCGGGAGCTGGCTGCAGAATCACATAGCCGGCTCCCGACCTCTATGAGCGGTAGCTGCGATCCACGGCACCTGAGGGGTTAACTACCGCGGATCGCAGCTACCGCTCATAGAGGTCGGGAGCCAGCTATGTGATTCTGCAGCCAGCTCCCGCCTCCTGTTCAATTTGAATGAATAAGTTAACATCATTGGTGGCGCAGTGGCCACAGCCCCTCCCCTTCTCTTGTTCTCTCTCCTCTAATTGGCGGCAGCATCACAGGGGGAGGGAGACACTGCTTCCTTCTCCCCTGTGCTGCTGAGGGAACACGGAGAGCGCTGAGAGCAGCGCGATCTGTGTTCCCCATACGTTATCGGAATATCGCCAAAATAGATGCTGATACCGATAACTGTCAAAATCCTGAATATCGGCCGATAATATCGGTAAAACCGATAATCGGTCGATCCCTAGTCGGCACCACTGAGGTCACTGTTGCTCTGAGGGGTCGGCACCACTGAGGTCACTGTTGCAGTGATTTTATGAGGTTTAAAGGGTTTGTCCTAAGATCAATATTTAAAGAGGACCCCGCACCTCTCCGGATTTCTCTGTTTTGGAAACTACTTGCACCCCCCATGTAATAACAATCCTGGAGCATCTATTCTTATGACTTTATGTTGCACCATTCCTCTTATTTCTGCTATTAGTTATGAATGACTTACTAGCAGTTTGCAGTGAAGGTCCAGATGGGGGTGTCACTGCACAGCCTGATATTTAATCAGTGCTGTCAACTGGTAACCCTCAGCTGGACCTTTATCGCAGACTACTCGCAATTTGTTCATAAGTTCTAGTAGGAATAATAGAGGAATGGTACAATATAGAGTCACAAAAATTGATTCCCCAGAATTGTTATTGCATGGGAAATGCAAGTCGTTACTAAAACAGACATGTCCCCTTCAAGTACATGATCGCTGGGGGCCCCACCTTGGTTACCACGTTCTAGTGTTCTCTGGGTAAAGTATGGATAGGTAAATAGTGTTGATCTTGGGACAATCCCTTAAATATTTGCTGCTGTTTCTGTGCAGCTGGTCACTGGGGTTTGCCATCCATCACGTGGCCATTGCTGCCCACCAAAGTTACGTCCTTGTAGATGAGCTCTCAGGTGGGTATGTTGGTGCCACCGGGGCTGTTGGTAGACTCTGAAGAGACCTGAGGCACTGGCAGAGCAGGACACAGGCACAATGGATGGTGGTGCATGCTGGTGCCAAGGGCACAAGCGAAAGACCCGGGCACATACCTCTGGTGCCAGGTGCTCGCACTGCCACAGTTACATGTTGTGGATCTGGATGATGACATCACGCAGTGATAACCACCAGGCTCGTCTGTAGATCTAGGGAGCAGCAACCTTCGGCACTCCAGCTGCTGTGAAACTACAACACCCAGCATGCACACTTGCTCAGTTGTTCTTGTAACTGCTAAAGAACTGAAAGGAGGATACTGGGAGTTGTAGTTTCAGCACAGCTGGAGTGGCGGAGGTTGCTGATCCCTGACCTAGAGGCTGTCATTTTGTGTTATGCTTGATCTTGCTATAAAGAGGAGTTCGTCTTCCATGACCTATTGCATCTCATGCCACCAGATAATGCCACACAATTGCCACCACCGCTGTGGTTATTGGATTATACAGAGGGACTGTATGTCCTGGAGGCTGTAAATGGCCACATGCAGTCCTTGTAGCACCATGTGCAGCCACATTACAGAAGAAATCCTTATAGCGCACAATATCCCTAGTTCAGGAACATGCTGCAATGAATTATCCTTGATGGATTCATAGGAAAGCTGACAGGTGACCTAGGTAGAGGTCTACGGGTGACAGGTCGGTCCGTTATGGAGGTCTCTTGTTGGCATGTCCAGCGCTGAGACCCCCGCTGACTTCTATAAGCAGGAGTCTGAAGCGCTCAGCCACTTTTCCTCACTGCTGAGCGCGGTAGTGAAGACGGTCGCCTAGACCTTCTATTGAGGCCGTCTTCAGTACTGCACTCATCAGGGAGGATAGACGGCGCTCGGCGGAGGCTTCAGACTCATCATTATAGAGAAAAACAAGGCGCTCAGACCACCACAAACACCAAATTTCACAGCAAGGCCCTTACTCTGTCAGTGAGGATCGCGCACCTCCTTCCTAGTTACTTCAGAGCGGTGTGCCATAAGCTCCGGCAGCCGCTCAAACTGGCCAATAACAAAGCTCCTCACTGTAAGGAGCCTTGTTATTGGTTGTTTCAGGCAGCAGCAGCATCGCTGAGCTGCCTGTGCCGTTCACAGCGCTCACTGCGCTGATGAATGGCAGGGAAAAGTCTAAGGCGTATCGGTACGCCTTAGACTTTTTCCAGGGAGTAAAATTGCCTGAACAGGCGTCTATGACGCTTGTACAGGAGTTATTGGGACCTCTGACTGGTAAAGACATGTCAGGAGAGGTTATAGCTTCTGTTTTAATGGTTCATGGATTAGACACAATGCAGGCATACATTTATTTTTTTTCCAGTATTTTTCCAGTGATACCGAATTTTTAATTTATACTTAAGGAACTGTTTAGTGTGTTTTATTTGTTTCCATTGTAATTTTTTTTTTTACAATTTTTTTTTACACAAACTGGGAAAAGCACTTATTTGCTGTGGTCACTGTTGACCATGACCTCTAAGGGGTTAAACAACTAGGATCGGAGTTGTCTGCAGTGCCAGCTGTTGAAGCGCAGAACAGATTGCATATTACAGCCAACACCTATTGCTGATGATGCGTGCGCAGTATCTGTGACGTACATGTAGAGAACTGTAAAGGAACTAACTCCTGGTGAAACCATATAGTGCAGGCATGCTCAACCTGTGGCCCTCCAGCTTTTGCAAAACAACTCCCATCATTCCCCGACAGCCTACTGCTATCATCCTACAGAAAGGCATTGTGGGAGTTGTAGTTTTACAACAGCTGGAGGGCCGCAGGTTGAGCATCCCTGATATAGTGCATGGCAAAAGGGGTTAAAAAATAAAACAAAACACAGCAAAAAGTTTTCCAAAAGTGCACCTTTTTGAAGACACTAGGCTTGAGTGAATCGACCTTCGGATCATAGATCTGAAGACGATTCGTTCAAAACCTTCGTTTTCAATGC
The DNA here is from genome assembly GCF_905171765.1 of Bufo bufo. Taxonomy (NCBI): domain Eukaryota; kingdom Metazoa; phylum Chordata; class Amphibia; order Anura; family Bufonidae; genus Bufo; species Bufo bufo. The sequence continues at coordinate 81,815,700 of NC_053393.1, read as the reverse complement.
TGTTTCTGTACAGCATTAAAATGTATTGGCTCCGTGTTGGCAAAGTTCGTATCACCCAAAGTCGCATGAGACTTCAGTGAATTATCTGTGTATTTTAAAACAATTTAAAAGAGAAATCGAAAGTGGGCTCTGGCACCGAGGTACCCGACAGTACCAAAGCCCATTTCGGATTTCTATTTTAAACTGTTTTAAAATACGCAGATAGGAATATAGTAACAATTCATGGAAGTCTCGCGCAACTTCAGGCGATACAAACGTTGCCTACATGGAGTCAATACACTTTAATGCTGTACTGAAACAGCATTAGAAAGAAGGTTTTGAATGAATTGACTTTGGATCTATGATCCGAAGCTTGATTCTCTCAAGCCATCCCTATGTATTTTGATCCTCTTTTTTGAGGAGCCCTCCCCTCTAGAAAACTATTCTTTGCTGCAATTTTGGGTGGTCGTCTCAGGGTTTTGTATATACAGGTGAAACTCGAAAAATTACGTGCAAAGTTGATTTATTTCAGTAATGCAACTTAAAGAGGACCTTTCACCGATTATTACACTATGAACTAACTATACAGACATGTAGAGCGGCGCCCGGGGATCTCACTGCACTTACTATTATCCCTGGGCGCCGCTCCGTTCTCCTGCTATGTCCTCCGGTATCTCCGTTCCCTAAGTTATGGTAGGCGGAGTCTGCCCTTGTTCTTCTGAAGCGCTAGCCAATCGCATTGCAGAGCTCACAGCCTGGGAGAAAATAACCTCCCAGGCTGTGAGCTCTGCGCTGCGATTGGCCAGCGCTAGAGCAGAACAAGGGCAGACTCCGCCTACCATAACTTAGTGACTGGAATCTCCGCCTACTATAACTTAGTGAGCGGAGATACCGGAGGGCATAGCAGGAGAACGGAGCGGCGCCCGGGGATAATAGTAAATGCAGTGAGATCCCCGGGTGCCGCTCTCCATGTCTGTATAGTTAGTTCATAGTGTAATAATCGGTGAAAGGTCCTCTTTAAAAGGTGAAACTAACACATGAGATAGATTCATTACATGCAAAGCGAGATATTTCAAGCCTTTATTTGTTATAATTTGGATGATTATGGTTTGCAGCTTATGAAACCCCAAAGTCACAATTTTGAGGTCCCCTTTGCTCAGGTGGTATGGATTAATCAGCTGACTAGAGTGTGACACTTTGAGCCTAGAATATTGAACCTTTTCACAAAATTCAAATTTTAAGTTGCATTACAGAAATAAATGAACTTTTGCACTATATTCAAATTTTTCGAGTTTCACCTGTACTTTCACATTGATGCAATATAATTTATTTTCTTTATGTTAGGAAAAATAAATGTACCGTAAGTAATTATTTTAATAGATTTACCAAATTACATTATCTACAAATGTACATCTTTAGCTGCTGCTTCCAACCTTTGGAAATGTCACATCATGCAGGTTCTCATCTATTTGTGTGACAGTTGGAGACTTTGAACTGCGAGAAGCTCAGAACTTGGCACATTCTCTCCATCTATGGGAAGGAAGCGGGACTGGCGTATAGATAGCTCCTGTGCACAGTGTATATACAAGGGATTCTTGAACCCCTGGCACAGTCCTTCATATAAGGCTATGTTTAAGAGTCACACCTGGATCCCCATCGTCTTTTCCACACGGACATGTAAACGCGATAAAATAACAATACTGAGATATGAAAAACAAGCTCGATTCATCTAGGGCAGGGATGCCCAACCTGCGCCCCTCCAGCTGTTGCAAAACTACAAGTCCCAGCATGCTTGGACAGCCTACAGCAATTAGGGCATGCTGGGAGTTGTACTTTTGCAACAGCTGGAGGGCCGAAGGTTGAGCATGCCTGATCTAGGGTTAATAGTGAGATTCACAAAATGATCGCTCCTAAAACTCAATGACTGGGGAATGTAATATGACACACGCACACATACTGCACATGTAAATCACAATGTAAGGACACATATTTGGGCAGCTTCAAAGTCACAGCTTTAGATCTTATGCGTAGACAAGTCATAATCACACTGTCTGACCTCCAACAATGAGATTAAACAAAAAGCACCCCTCAGCACAGGGCATTATGGAAGGATTTTTTATAAATTACAGTCGTGGCCAAAAGTTTTAAGAATTAGATAAATATTGGAAATTGGAAAAGTTGCTGCTTAAGTTTTTATAATAGCAATTTGCATATACTCCAGAATGTTATGAAGAGTGATCAGATGAATTGCATAGTCCTTCTTTGCCATGAAAATTAACTTAATCCCAAAAAAACCTTCCCACTGCATTTCATTGCTGTCATTAAAGGACCTGCTGAGGTCATTTCAGTAATCGTCTTGTTAACTCAGGTGAGAATGTTGACGAGCACAAGGCTGGAGATCATTATGTCAGGCTGATTGGGTTAAAATGGCAGACTTGACATGTTAAAAGGAGGGTGATGCTTGAAATCATTGTTCTTCCATTGTTAACCATGGTGACCTGCAAAGAAACGCGTGCAGCCATCATTGCGTTGCATAAGAATGGCTTCACAGGCAAGGATATTGTGGCTACTAAGATTACACCTCAATCAACAATTTATAGGATCATCAAGAACTTTAAGGAAAGAGGTTCAATTCTTGTTAAGAAGGCTTCAGGGCGTCCAAGAAAGTCCAGCAAGTGCCAGGATCGTATCCTAAAGAGGATTCAGCTGCGGGATCGGAGTGCCACCAGTGCAGAGCTTGCTCAGGAATGGCAGCAGGCAGGTGTGAGCGCATCTGCACGCACAGTGAGGCAAAGACTTTTGGAAGATGGCCTGGTGTCAAGAAGGGCAGCAAAGAAGCCACTTCTCTCCAAAAAAAACATCAGGGACAGATTGATCTTCTGCAGAAAGTATGGTGAATAGACTGCTGAGGACTGGGGCAAAGTCATATTCTCCGATTAAGCCTCTTTCCGATTGTTTGGGGCATCTGGAAAAAGGCTTGTCCGGAGAAGAAAAGGTGAGCGCTACCATCAGTCCTGTGTCATGCCAACAGTAAAGCATCCTGAGACCATTCATGTGTGGGGTTGCTTCTCATCCAAGGGAGTGGGCTCACTCACAATTTTGCCCAAAAACACAGCCATGAATAAAGAATGGTACCAAAACACCCTCCAACAGCAACTTTTTCCAACAATCCAACAACAGTTTGGTGAAGAACAATGCATTTTCCAGCACGATGGAGCACCGTACCATAAGGCAAAAGTGATAACTAAGTGGCTCGGGGACCAAAACGTTGACATTTTGGGTCCATGGCCTGGAAACTCCCCAGATCTTAATCCCATTGAGAACTTATGGTCAATCCTCAAGAGGCGCGTGGACAAACAAAAACCCACTAATTCTGACAAACTCTAAGAAGTGATTATGAAGGAATGGGTTGCTATCAGTCAGGAATTGGCCCAGAAGTTGATTGAGAGCATGCCCAGTCGAATTTCAGAGGTCCTGAAAAAGAAGGGCCAACACTGCAAATACTGACTCTTTGCATAAATTTCATGTAATTGTCGATAAAGCCTTTGAAACGTATGAAGTGCGTGTAATTATATTTCACTACATCACAGAAACAACTGAAACAAAGATCTAAAAGCAGTTTAGCAGCAAACTTTGTGAAAACTAATATTTGTGTCATTCTCAAAACTTTTGGCCACGACTGTATACAGCGCATCCCTCATCAAAATGCTATGAGGTAATTTATTATACTGAAATATGCCTATATTAGACAACTTTCACACTAGAGTTAATATTTTCCGGTATTGAGATCCGTCATAGGGTCTCAATACCGGAAAAAAACGCTTCCGTTTTGTCCCAATTCATTGTCAATGGGGACAAAAAGTAACTGAACAGAACGGAGTGCTCCAAAATGCATTTTGTTCCATTCTCATACCGGAGAGCAAAACGCAACATGCTGCGGTTTGCTTTCCGTCCTGGGATGTGGAGCAGGACAGATCCATCATGACCCACAATGCAAGTCAATAGGGACGAATCAGTTTTCTCTGACACAATAGAAAACGGATCCATCCCCCATTGACTTTCAATGGAGTTCATGACGGATCCGTCTTGGCTATGTTAAAGATAATACAACCGGATCTGTTCATAATGGATGCAGGTGGTTGTATTATCAGTAACGGAAGCGTGTGAAAGTAGCCTTAGGCGTATTTCAGGCATAGATTGCAGCACAACGGCTAGTTGCACCGCAATCTGCGACTGCTCCCCGCTCACGCCAAGTGTAAAAAAGTGGACGTGGCGTTGGCGGGGACAGGGGTAGAAAAAGGTCTAAATGTAAGACAGCAAGGAAGCTAGAACCGGAGGAGGATCCGCTGAAGTTATGAAGAGGCCGGCACCTCTACATAACTTCAGCGCAGGGGTTTATTAAGAATGGCATCTAAAATGCTGCTCTTAATAAATGTGCCCCTACATGTTTGAAAAATTAATTGCAAAAAGGACAAAATACATTTCAGGTTGCAAATTATTTTCTATAATTAAGTTACACAGCGATATCCCAAATTTTAATGGCTCCTCTTATGCCTTCTTAGAATTAAAAATCTTGAATGGGTGATAAAATTTATTTAGGAAAGCCAAATAATGGTCTAAAAAAAAAAAATATCATACAGCTTACAGATTCCCGGATACTCCCCAGCAGTCTCTACTTCCTAGTGCTAAAAAGTAACAAATGATAGCTCAGCCAATCACTGATTGAGATAGGTCACCGCTGCAGGCTGAGCCGTCGTTTCTTGCATTTTGAGAAGCACCAAGAAGTAGAAAGCGTTCGAGCCCGGGGTAAAGGGGGTGGCTTTTCTCTGAGACTTCTCTAAATAATTTTTATCACTTAGAAAACTCCTTTAAAGTGGTTCTCCAGGACCGGCATATTCATAACTTATCTTCAAATGAATGAGAGCAAAGCTGCAGTAACCAGCATTGGCCACTACACAATGGACGGAGCTGTAGAGTTCCAGCACTGAAACTCCTAGAAACAGCTGAATGCCACAAGCTGCCCCCCCCCCACCAATCCGATATTAAGGACAGATCCGAAGGCTAGGTCATCAATACTTCAATCCCACAGAACTCCTTTAAAATGAATCTGTCACTAGTTTTATGGTGTCCTAACTAAGTGCAACATAAACGAGTGACAGATCCCTTAGCACAATGCTGGTCATTTTCTTTAAAGGGGAGGTGTCACTTCATCAAATAGCATTTATCTGTAGAGAAAGTTAATACAAGGCACTTACTAATGTATTGTGATTGTCCATATTGCTTCCTTTGCTGGCTGTATTCATTTTTCCATCGCATTATACATTGCTTGTTTCCATCGTTACGACCACCCTGCAATCCATCAGCGAAGGACGTACCTGCACACTATAGAAAAAAAGCACTGGCCTTCCACAGTCCCCGCCACCAAAGAGGCCACCACTTTTTCCTATAATGTGCAAGCACGGCCACCGCTGATGGATTGCTGGGTGGTCGTAACCATGGAAACGAGCAGTGCATAATGTGATGGAAAAATGAATCAAGCCAGCAAAGGAGGCAATATGGATAATAATAATTAATTAGAAAGTGCCTTGTATTACCTTTCTCTACATGATAAATGCCACTTGCTGAAGTGAGACAACCCCTTTAACTGACTCAGGCATTTTTCTAAAATCTTGTATTGCACAGCACATGCTGATAAGTCCTGAATATTCATCAGCTCCTCCTCCTGCTGCTAATTCAGTTGGAAACAACTGTCAATCAGCGGCAGGCGCCGGAGAAACCCATGAGCTCCTGAATATCAGGACTCGTTGGCATCCCCTGGAGGTGTTGGAACTGTGACAGATTCCCTTTAGGCTGCTTTGTCTATACGCTCACAGTCGATTGGCTTGTCCTGGGAACTGATATATATGTACAGTACAGACCAAAAGTTTGGACACACCTTCTCATTCAAAGAGTTTTCTTTATTTTCATGACTATGTAAATTGTAGATTCACACTGAAGGCATCAAAACTATGAATTAACACAAGTGGAATTATATACATAACAAACAAGTGTGAAACAACTGAAAATATGTCATATTCTAGGTTCTTCAAAGTAGCCACCTTTTGCTTTGATTACTGCTTTGCACACTCTTGGCATTCTCTTGATGAGCTTCAAGAGGTAGTCCCCTGAAATGGTCTTCACTTCACAGGTGTGCCCTGTCAGGTTTAATAAGTGGGATTTCTTGCCTTATAAATGGGGTTGGGACCATGAGTTGCATTGAGGAGAAGTCAGGTGGATACATAGCTGATAGTCCTACTGAATAGACTGTTAGAATTTGTATTATGGCAAGAAAAAAGCAGCTAAGTAAAGAAAAACGAGTGGTCATCATTACTTTAAGAAATGAAGGTCAGTCAGATAGCCGAAAAATTGGGAAAACTTTGAAAGTAAGGGCTATTTGACCATAAAGGAGAGAGATGGGGTGCTGCGCCAGATGACCTGGCCTCCATAGTCACCGGACCTGAACCCAATCGAGATGGTTTGGGGTGAGCTGGACCGCAGAGTGAAGGCAAAAGGGCCAACAAGTGCTAAGCATCGCTGGGAACTCCTTCAAGACTGTTGGAAGACCATTTCAGGGGACTACCTCTTGAAGCTCATCAAGAGAATGCCAAGAGTGTGCAAAGCAGTAATCAAAGCAAAAGGTGACTACTTTGAAGAACCTAGAATATGACATATTTTCAGTTGTTTCACACTTGTTTGTTATGTATATAATTCCACATGTGTTAATTCATAGTTTTGATGCCTTCATAGTCATGAAAATAAAGAAAACTCTTTGAATGAGAAGGTTGTCCAAACTTTTGGTCTGTACTGTATATATATATATATATATATATATCTGAGCAACAGTGAGCTGGACTGGTCAAAACCATCAATGAACAAGTCTACAAGTTCCCCCTATAAGATCATTCAGAGACTGGCAAAGCCTATAGTCACCAACACTGATTTATAATTCCAAGAAAACCAAAGCAATGGCTCCATCATAAACTAAAGGCCGCATTAAACGGAATATTCCAGAAGGAATAAGGTCTCTGGCGTTGATATGGGAGATTAACCACGGATTCCTCTATGACTGCACAGCCCCGACAACATGGCTGCCTACAGACTTAGGCCTCTTTCACATGAGCGTAACGGATTGGCTCCAGATGCGTTCAGGGAAACTCGGACCATTTTGAAAGCAAGTTCAGTCAGTTTTGTTTGCGATTGCGTTCAGTTTTTTCCACGCGGGTGCGATGCGTTTCTCACGCGCGTGATAAAAAACTGAAGGTTTACAAACAACATCTGAACTTGCTTGCAAAATGGTGCGAGTTTCACTGAACGCACCCTGAACGCATCCGGAGCCAATACGTATCGTTTGTGTGAAAGAGGCCTTAAAGGAAATGTATCACCAATTTTTTTTTAAAACCAGATAGATAGTGACACATATACTTTTTTTTCTAAATCTGTTTTATTTTCTGATTATAGATATAATTATTCTATTTTATGAACCAGATTATGGGGGCGGCCATCTTGCCTGAGCTGTTCTTAACGGCATTTAGAGAACTGCTTTACAGCAGTCACCATGGGCCATAAACACAATGGGCAGGAGAGTTCTCTGACTTCTATGGGAGGGTTTTCTAGAAATGCTCTGTGACCTGTGCAGAGGTCAGAAGGGAGAAGACGAGTTGTGATATCATCTATTGTGAATGGTCGATCCCGTGTTATATATATATATTGTAAGCCCTCACAGGCAGGCCCCTCTCTCCTTCTGTACCAGTTTGCAACTCGTCTGGTTCATGCTTAGTGCATGTATAGCGCCATGGAATGAATGGTGCTTTAATAATAATAATAATAATCATAATAATAATATTAATAATAATTATAATGTGATGATATGCAGATAACTGAAGTAAAGTGATCTGTAGAGATCAAGGGTGGCGCTTATTATTAGGCTTATTGGCCTGAGCGAAAAGTGTAGTAGTTTATGTTTTTTTTTTTATATATATATATATATATATATATATAGAAAGACATAAAAAAATTAAAAATAACCATCAAAAATTATTTAAGATATGTTTTTAACATGAAAAAATTATTTAAATAGTCATTTTCTGAGGACACATTTTCTTTAGGTGTGGGTGCATTCAAATAAATAAGGAAGATAAAATCAGTAAAAATACATGGCATCTGTGATCAGTGTTCCCTCTAAGCTGCGCGGGTGGGCGGCCGCGCAGCAATTATTGTGGCCCCGCTCACAATTTTATAATGCCCGCTCACTCAGCTGTGCCGGGTGTGCCTGGGCACACCCTAATAGGTTTATCGCCTCTGTGCGCACTGCCCCCAGCTGATTCCCCTGTCTGTTTTGCTGGCTGACGCCGCCGGCCGCACGGTCAGTTCATTTACAATACCTGGCTGTGGGCTGCCGGTGGGCGGTGGCTAGTATTCAAATAGGGGGGCAGAGTCCCGGACCCGGTGGAGGCAGAGAGGGAGTGCGTGCTGTGCGGCGCAGGCTGAGTTGACGTCACGTCACGCTGCATCCGAGTACCCTGCGCGCCTGGCCGCCTGCTAGCTGGTGAGGTGAGGGCATATAAAAAAAAGAAGTATGTACCCCCCCTGTCCCACAGTGCTACGAATCCTCTGTTGTCCCCTGTATTACCCTGATACCCCTCAGTTATATAATATATCTGAGGGGTATCAGGGTAAATTATACAGGGGGTAATATAACTAGGGGTATCAGGGTACATGAGGGGTAATATAACTGAGGAGGGCTAGGCTACTATCAGACATTATACAGGGGTAATATAACTTATCTTACCCCTCACCCCTGTATTATGTCCCTGATAGCCCTCCTCACTTATATTACCCCTGTATAATGTACCCTGATAGATACCCCTTAGTTATATTACCCCCTGTATAATGTACCCTGATACCCCTCAGTTATATAATATAACTGAGGGGTATCAGGTTAAATTATACAGGGCGGGGTAATATAACTAATAGGTATCAGTGTACATTATTATACAAGGGTAATATAACTAAGGGGTATCAGTGTACATTATTATACAGGGGTAATATAACTAAGGGGTATCAGTGTACATTATTATACAGGGGTAATATAACTAAGGGGTATCAGGGGACATTATTATACAGGGGTAATATAACTTAGTAGGGCTATCAGGGGACATTATACAGAGGTAATATAACTTATATTACCCCTGTATAATGTCCTTGATAGCCCTCCTCAGTTATATTACCCCTGTATAGTGTACCCTGATACCCCTTAGTTATATTACCCCCTGTATAATGTACCCTGATACCCCTCAGTTATATAATATAACTGAGGGGTATCAGGTTAAAATATACAGGGCGGGGTAATATAACTAAGGGGTATCAGTGTACATTATTATACAAGGGTAATATAACTAAGGGGTATCAGTGTACATTATTATACAGGGGTAATATAACTAAGGGGTATCAGGGGACATTATTATACAGGGGTAATATAACTTAGGAGGGCTATCAGGGGACATTATACAGAGGTAATATAACAGGTCCCCCATAACAGTGTGTCCTCCACAGGTCCCCCATAACAGTGTGTCCTCCACAGGTCCCCCATAACAGTGTGTCCTCCACAGGTCCCCCATAACAGTGTGTCCTCCACAGGTCCCTCATAACAGTGTGTCCTCCACAGGTCCCTCATAACAGTGTGTCCTCCACAGGTCCCTCATAACAGTGTGTCCTCCACAGGTCCCTCATAACAGTGTGTCCTCCACAGGTCCCCCATAACAGTGTGTCCTCCACAGGTCCCCCATAACAGTGTGTCATCCACAGATCCCCCATAACAATGTGTCATCCACAGATCCCCCATAACAATGTGTCATCCACAGATCCCCCATAACAATGTGTCATCCACAGATCCCCCATAACAATGTGTCTTCCACATATCCCCCATAACAATGTGTCATCCACATATCCCCCATAACAATGTGTCATCCACAGATCCCCCATAACAATGTGTCATCCACAGATCCCCCATAACAATGTGTCATCCACAGATCCCCCATAACAATGTGTCTTCCACATATCCCCCATAACAATGTGTCATCCACATATCCCCCATAACAATGTGTCATCCACATATCCCCCATAACAATGTGTCATCCACATATCCCCCATAACAATGTGTCATCCACAGATCCCCCATAATAATGTGTCATCCACAGATCTCCCATAACAATGTGTCATCCACAGATCCCCCATAAGTGTGTCATCCACAGATCCCCCATAAAAATGTCATCCACAGATCCCCATAACAATACCCGAAGGAAAAAAAATATTTTAAAAACCTGCTGTTTCTCTAGATGACCTTATGTTTATGGTAGTGGTATTAGAGTCTCAAGGGTCTATAAAAGCAGCTACACTATTTTTACAGACCTTTGAGACTCTATTAACACTACTATTAACTATTAACATAAGGTCATCTAGACTAGAAAAAGCAGGTTTTTAAAATTCTTATTTTTCCCATTTAGGTGTTAGAGCAATCTAATTAAAGTTATGTTTTAACACCTAAAGAGAAAGAAAAAATAAATAAAAACCTACGGTTTCTCTAGATGACCTTATGTTGATAGTAGTGTTAATAGAGTTTCAATGGTTTGTAAAAATAGTGTTGCTGCTTTTATAGACCCTTGAGACTATTACCACTACTATCAACATAAGGTCATCTAGAGAAACAGCAGCTTTTTTAAATTATTTTTTTCCTTTAGGTGTTAAAGCAATCAAATGAAAGTTATGTTTTAACATAAGGGTCAGAAACTGGGTTTTGTTTAGCCTCTTGGTTATTAGTTTTTCTATGTAAGTTCTCTGGAACAAAGATTTTTTTTCCCTGTATGGTTTATATATGGAGAGCAATGTCCAGTGATAACAGAGAGGACTATACTGTATATTGTACGGGATGGTGCAGGGGTTATACTGTATTGTATGGGATGGCGCAGAGGTTTGTATGCTCTTTGAAGTGACAATTATCTTAGGTTTTCCTATCGCCCACCTTTGATGGCGCTGTGCCCAGCTCTGAGCCGATCCCGCTCAGCAGCTGCGAAGGCTTAGAGGGAACACTGTCTGTGATGTGTCTTTAGTGTCAAGAGCATTTCCAAATTTATATGCTAATATTTTAAAAAAATTCATAGTGAAGGGAGTATACCATTTGACATTTTTACCATACAGAAATGTACTGTAGGTATATAGAAAAGAGTTACCTGCTATACACATTGTTCACTCTATTACAGTGGAAAGCAGTATCCAGTGATGCCCTGGTGGATGCCATTGACTTCTATGTCCCTACAGGGACACTGGAAAGAATACATGCTATGGCATAGGTTACCATGATGAAAGCAGTTGGCTTTCAGGATCTTCCACGAGTGTGGCCAGCTTGCTTTTGGGACATCATAGCTCTCTGTGATCAGCTTGTTTTTGGGACTTCTGCAATCTAAGGTCTCATACACAAGGCCATACTCAGGATGCACACAGTATATCTTGGATCCTGAATATGGTGACAAGAACCCGCTATAGTCTCTACCTCCATGTGTCTCTATTTCTACATAGAGGATTTTTTTCCTCATTTCACGAGAATCTATTTGAACAATAAATGCTGTATATTACAGGAATTTACCACATTACTGTGGAGGTGCATGAGCGATAAAAAGGTCAGATTCACACAAGACAGTTTGGTATCTTGGATATCCAAACCCTGGAGTAGATCCTAGCTGGAGTATAAGTATAAAAAAGACAATTTCTCACACTGCAGATTTGTTGCAGAAATTTCCGCGACTGTTCCATTCATCTGAATGGGATTGTTTTGACAGCAAGTACATGACTTTGTGCAAACTCTATTCAGATGAATGGATAGTCACTGACATGTTTGCCTTTTGTGAATTTACTCTTAGAATTTTTCTTAATTTTGTATCTGATCCTTATTCTCGCTAAAATAATATAAGCATCAAAAATGGCACTGTGTGAACCTGGTGTAAGAGAGTGTCCAATTAAAGAGAACCTGTCACCACAAAATGCAGTACAATCTGCAGGCAGTGTGTTCTAGAGCAGGAGGAGCGGAGCAGATTGATATTTAGTTCTGTGAAAAACTTGCAATTTATACAATTAAACCTCTGCTCCTTTTGAACTTGAGACCAACCCAGTGCGCAACTATCAGTGACTGACAGCTATCTATGTATATACACTTACACAGAGAATGCTATCAATCAGTGATAATACTTCCCTGTGTACAGCTATCAGTGACAGACAGCCATCTATGTATACACACTAACACAGGGAATACGATCAGTCACTGATAATACCTCCCCATGTACAGCTATAAGTGACTGACAGCTATCTATGTATATACACTTACACAGAGAATACTATCAATCACTGATAACATCTCCCTGTGTACAGCTATCAGTGACTGACCGCTATCTATGTATATACACTTACACAGAGAATACTATCAATCACTGATAACATCTCCCTGTGTACAGATATCAGTGACTGACAGATATCTCTGTATACACACTTACACAGAGATTACTATCAATCAGTGATAATACTTCCCTGTTTAAAGATATCAGTGACTGACAGCTATCTATGTATACACACTTACACAGGGAATACGATCAGTCACTGATAATACCTCCCCGTGTACAGCTATCAGTGACTGACAGCTACCTCTGTATACACACTTACACAGAGAATACTATAAATCACTGATAATACCTCCCCTGTGTACAGCTATCAGTGACTGACCGCTATCTATGTATACACACTTACACAGGGAATGCCAAAAACACTGTCAACAACTGCTCCCTCCCCATCCCCGTGTACAACTGATATCAGAAACCACATATTTAAATGCACAAATTACAAGTTTTAGGGTGCCTTCATACACAGCTGACTTGTTACATAATCAGTTGCATTCATGTGAATAGGGTTTGTCTGGTATGCATGTAGATTTCTGTGAGCCCCATTTAGATAGAGAACAGCTTTTCAGTCGCAGAGATTTCTGCAACAAAATCTGCCATGTGTGAAGGCCTCCTTACTGAATGATTTCCCTTGAAACTATATGTCAATCTGCAAATTTCCTCCTGCTCTATAACCTGCTGCCTGGAGACCGCACTGCATTTAATAGTGACAGGTTCTCTTTCAGTACCTAAATTCTATGGAGGCAGTGGCGTACCTCCGATGCAGCCTGACCACGCAGCTGCTATAGGACCCATGATGGAATGGGGTCTGGGCTTGGACCAATGGACCTGCCCCCTAATTACACTTAATGCCTCGGCTCCAGACCTGGGCCTTGCCTTCTGGCGCCCTGGTACCCCTGTGCTCGGGCCCCCTTCCTTACCCAGCCCATCAGTCTGACAGACTTTAACTCCATAGCAGCCACCGCTCAAGTCCCAACAAGCACTGTCTCTCTATTTCTGCTGGGCGCCCAGGTAGCTGCGCGATGATCTGCAGACTGTCAGGTCACTCATCTGCCAGCACGTGCCTGACTGGACCTGACACGTGACACCAGCCCCGTGGTCTGCACTGTGTCCTGGGCCCTGACTGTTGCCCTCTACCACAGTAACAGGCTAAAGTGGCACCCAAGCTGACGAGGAGTAGAGAAGAGAATTTCCAAGTATGTTTTTGGCTCTCAAGTTTAAAAAAAGGTCATGGGGAGCTGGAGCTAGAGAGGCTTGGATGGTGGGGAATAGTGGTGGACTTGTTAAAATAGAGCAAAAAAAAGGGGGGGGGGGGCGGCAGGTACCAGGGATGGTTATGGGAGGAGTTAGGGATAGGGCCCAATAATTTCGATGTACACCTCTTATGGAGGAAATCTTATATTTCCTATATGGTCAACAGCGACTGGAAGTCTTTCTGGATTTATATATTGTGATGCAGACTCACGCAATAAATTCTAAAGTTGGGTTCTTTCTTTGAGAAGTTTGAAGTTGATGTTTATCAGAGCTCGCAGTTGCCTTAGACAGTTTACAGCACATTTGAGACACATTAAAGAGAATTAAAGCACTTACCTAAATTGTGTTGCTTTCCTCAGCGCAGGTTATATAAAGGAACGATCCATAAAGCACTATTAAAAAAAGAATGTTGATGTGAGACTTACAAAGTAGCAGTCAGATGTCACAAAGCCGACATTCACTGGATACCTTCTATTTGTACATGATTCTTACATATACATTGTGTCTTAAAGGGTAACTGTCATGTTTTCATCAAAAAAATCTATTTTAGCATATGTTACTGCTGCAGCAGCATTATGCATAAAGCAATCTTTAGTTTCTTCACATACCACTGTTTTCCTCGAGTTTTTCCCTTAGTTATGGCTGTTTAAACATTTACAATATGAGGACCTTCTCAAGATGGCTCCTCTGCCAGTTCTCTGAGGACAAAACTGCTTTCCCTCACTTCCCATACACACTTGCTGTAGCCAGCATCTCACTGCCAGTCAATCAGATTGGATTACTGAGAGACACGCCTTCTCACTCTGAAGCCTAATGCAGGCATGCAGTGTGAAGGACCGCCCCTCCGTCTTCTGTTTATACTAAAAGAAAGACAGACAAGCCCTAGCAACGGTCTTTTAAGGGAGCAGTGGAAAGGGACAGAGGACATTAATGAAAGCTGTTATTATCAGGTAATTACAGATCTTTTGACAATCATTGACAGACTAACTCAGGTATACATGCCTAGCTCTAATAAACTAGCAAATAAAATAAAAATATGACAGTTACCCTACTCATCAAATAAATGTCATGAAAACAAAATAGAATAACCCACTCTACTGAAGTCAACATTTGGCTAAGGCCTCTTTCAAACGAGTGATATGTGATCTGGCTGGTAAACAGGGAAGAGTATTTACAAGGGTTTTCCAAGACTTTAATACTGATGACCTATCCTCAGGATAGGTCATCAGTATCTGATCGGCGGAGTCCAACAACCAGGACTGCCAACGATCAGCTGTTTGAGAAGGCACCGGTGGTCCTGTGAGCACCACAGACTTCTCTCAACTCACCAAGCATACCACCGTCCATCGTATAGCGGCTGTGCTTGGTATTGCGCTAAGCTCTATTCACTTCTATGGGGCTGAACTGCTCCTAGGCCACGTAACCAATGAATGTGTCAGGTCATCACTGGCCTAGGGAAAGCTGAGAGAAGGCCACGGCGCTACTATCTATGGAGCTGTGTGAGGGCTCATTTTTTGTGGAGCAATTCGTAGTTTTTATTAATACTATTTTAGAGTGTGTATGACTTTATGATCAATTTCTATAAATTTTTTGGGGAGATGAAGAGATGAAAAAATAGCTAATCGGACATATTGATATTTTACTTTACGGTGTTCACCGTACGGGATAAATACATTCATATTTGAATATGTGTTTTGGGACGCGGCAGTGCAAATGATCAATATTTGTTTTATTTTTAATATGTGGAAAGGGGGGTGATTAGAATTTTTATATTTTTAAAAACTTTTAAATTTTTTTATTTATTTTTTTTATCTTTTTTTTAAGTCCCCCTAGGGGACATTAACATGCAATTATTAGATCGCTTCTTCCATAGACTGCATTTATTTAAGAATGCAACCTATGGGAGATTCAATAAATTCCTATGGAGCACTGCCACCTGCAGGCCTCCATAGGAATATACCTAGGGTAGGCATGGTGGCCTCGAGCGGGCTCCAGGCTCCCATCTCCTATAAACGGCTTCTCAGATCTCAGCATGGGGAAGCCGTTTGGGCTTCGGGATCGCAGCGCTCCCAGAGAAAGCTGCTTCAACTGCTGTGGTCACAAGTAACCAAGGCATCTAAGGGGTTGAACGTCTCTGATCGATGTTATTTATGGTCCATAGCAGACATTAGCCCTGGGTATTTTTCTGTTCAAGATGGCATTCACACTGTAAGTGTTTTGTGGTCCACAAACTGATATTGGCTGTGTACACCCCACACCAAGGTGCGGAACCATTGACTACAATGGGTCCATGGTCGACAGCGAGGTAAAGAACATGATGTATCTTTGGAGGTGCAGCCGCATGGATGTGGAAGCACACGGAAGGGAGTACTGCAAAATACTTACATTCATTTGAATGCACCATGAGACAGCAGAAACCTGGCGGCTATGGAGCCCACGGAGGCACCATTGTTAAAGACCAGGTTTCCAGGCAAGCAGCGTTTTTGTGGGCATGGGAAACTAAACATCTGGCATCAAAAACCATGTAAGTCAATGGTGTTAGATCCGATTTTTTTCAGACACAAAAAAAAAAAAAGTCCAGCATGTTCATTTTCGAAATAATAATCCAGCCGGTTGTATAATTCAAATGAATGTGTTTTCCTAATCTGCCGGATCTCAAAACCAGAAAGAAAAAACGCAGATGTGAAACTAGCCTTACATAGACACTTGTCTAACTTTAGATCAACTATTGTGACAGAACTTTGTGCCAAAATGTTGTTGCATTCTGAGCACACCCCTGTCCAGTAATATTCAGATAAAGAGGTAGCAGACCAACAACTGCTCTGTGATAATTAATATAGAGTAAGTGCAATGTTTCGGGCAGTTAACTCTTCATCAGGCTAAAATCAGGTCTCCATAGGGAACAAACAAGAAGTAGCTAATTTCCAGAAAGGACTAGCAGTGGCCTCTTCCTGATGAAGGGTTAACTACCCAAAACATTGCACTTAGGACTCATGCACACGACCGTTGTTTTATTCAGTGTACGTTGTTCCGTTTTTCGTTATTTTCTGCGGACCCATTGACTTTCAATGGGTCCGTTGAAAACTCGGCTAATGCACAGTTTGTCATCCGCAGCCATGATCCGTGGTTACAGTCTGTCAAAAAAAATATAACCTGTCCTATTTTTTTCACGGAAAACGGTTCGCGGACCCATTCAAGTCAATGGGACTGTGAAAAAACGCTTCATGTCCGGTGATCCTCCATAAATAAAGGAAGACACACGGAAAGAAAAACGGAAACGGATCACAGAACAACGGAACCCCATTTTGCGGAAAGGAACACAACAACGGTCGTGTGCATGAGGCCTTACACTGTATACTGATTATCAAAAAGTGGTAGTTTACATGGATTTTCACAGACTTAGGCCTCATGCACACGACCGTTGTGTGCATCCGCGGCCGTTGTTCCGTTTTCCGTTTTTTTTTTCGCGGACCAATTGACTTTCAATGGGTCCGTGGAAAAATCGGAAAATGCACCGTTTTGCAGCCGCATCCGTGATCCGTGTTTCCTGTCCGTCAAAAAAATAGGACCTGTCCTATTTTTTTGACGGACAACGGTTCACGGACCCATTCATGTCAATGGGTCCGTGAAAAAACACGGATGCACACAAGATTGGCATCCGCTTCCGTGGTCCGTGGCTGTAAGTTACTTTCACACAGACGGATCCGCAGATCCGTCTGCATAAAAGCTTTTTCAGAGCTAAGTTTTCACTTCATGAAAACTCAGATCCGACAGTATATTCTAACACAGAGGCGTTCCCATAGTGATGGGGACGCTTCTAGTTAGAATATACTTTGAATTGTGTACATGACTGCCCCCTGCTGCCTGGCAGCACCCGATCTCTTACAGGGGGCTGTGATCCGCACAATTAACCCCTCAGGTGCAATTGTGCGTATCATAGCCCCCGTAAGAGATCATGTGCTGCCAGGCAGGAGGGGGCACACCCCCCAGCCTCCCCTGTAGTACTGTAGATTCATTGGTGGCCAGTGGCCCCCCCTCCCTCCCCTGTAGTACTGTAGATTCATTGGTGGCCAGTGGGCCCCCCCTCTCTCCCCTGTAGTACTGTAGATTCATTGGTGGCCAGTGGGCCCCCCTCCCTCCCCCTCCTAATTAAAATCTCCCCCCCTATCATTGGTGGCAGTGGAGAGTTCCAATCGGAGTCCCAGTTTAATCGCTGGGGCTCCGATCGGTAACCATGGCAACCAGGACGCTACTGCAGTCCTGGTTGCCATGGTTACTTAGCAATTTTTAGAAGCATTTTACTTACCTGCGAGGCTGCGATGTCTGTGTCCGGTCGGGCGCTCCTCCTACTGGTAAGTGACAGGTCTGTGCTATAAGCAATGCGCCGCACAGACCTTTCACTTACCAGTAGGAGGAGCGCCCGGCCGGTCACAGACATCGCAGCTCGCAGGTAAGTATAATGCTTCTAAAACTGCTAAGTAACCATGTCAACCAGGACTGCAGTAGCGTCCTGGTTGCCATGGTTACCGATCGGAGCCCCAGCGATTAAACTGGGACTCCGATCGGAACTCTCCGCTGCCACCAATGATAGGGGGGGAGATTTTAATTAGGAGGGGGAGGGAGGGGGGGCCACTGGCCACCAATGAATCTACAGTAATACAGGGGAGGGAGGGGGGGCCCACTGGCCACCAATGAATCTACAGTACTACAGGGGAGGGAGGGGAGGGAGGGGGGGCCACTGGCCACCAATGAATCTACAGTACTACAGGGGAGGGAGGGGGGCCACTGGCCACCAATGAATCTACAGTAATACAGGGGAGGGAGGGGGGGCCCACTGGCCACCAATGAATCTACAGTACTACAGGGGAGGGAGGGGGGGCCACTGGCCACCAATGAATCTACAGTACTACAGGGGAGGGAGGGGGGGCCACTGGCCACCAATGAATCTACAGTAATACAGGGGAGGGAGGGGGGGCCCACTGGCCACCAATGAATTTAAAACTGGGGAGGGAGGGGGGTGTGCCCCCTCCTGCCCGGCAGCACATGATCTCTTACAGGGGGCTATGATACGCACAATTAACCCCTCAGGACCTGAGGGGTTAATTGTGCGTATCATAGCCCCCTGTAAGAGATCGGGTGCTGCCGGGCAGCAGGGGGCAGTCATGTACACCGTTCAAAGTATATTCTAACTTGAAGCGTCCCCATCACTACGGGAACGCCTCTGTGTTAGAATATACTGTCGGATATGAGTTTTCACGCTCTTAGGCCTCATGCACACGACCGTATTTTTTTGCGGTCCGCAAAACGGGGTTCCGTTTTCCCGTGATCCGTGACCGTTTTTTCGTCTGTGGGTCTTCCTTGATTTTTGGAGGATCCACGGACATGAAAAAAAAGTCGTTTTGGTGTCCGCCTGGCCGTGCGGAGCCAAACGGATCAGTCCTGAATTACAATGCAAGTCAATGGGGACGGATCCGTTTGACGTTGACACAATATGGTGCCATTTCAAACGGATACGTCCCCATTGACTTTCAATGTAAAGTCTGGAGTCCCTTTTATACCATCGGATCGGAGTTTTCTCCAATCCGATGGGGACGCTTCAAGTTAAAATATACCATCACCATGGGAACGCCTCTATGTTAGAATATACTGTCGGATATGAGTTAGATCGTGAAACCTCATTTCCGACAGTATATTCTAACACAGAGGCGTTCCCATGGTGATGGGGACGCTTCTAGTTAGAATATACTACAAACTGTGTACATGACTGCCCCCTGCTGCCTAGCAGCATCCGATCTCTTACAGGGGGCCGTGATCAGCACAATTAACCCCTCAGGTGCCGCACCTGAAGGGGTTAATTGTACTATCATATCCCCCTGTAAGAGATCAGGGCTGCCAGGGGACCCCCCCCCCCCCTCCCCAGTTTGAATATCATTGGTGGCCAGTGCGGCCCCCCCCCCTTCCTCCCTCTATTGTAATAATTCGTTGGTGGCACAGTGTGCCCCCCCCGCCCCCCCCCTTCCTCCCTCTATTGTAATAATTCGTTGGTGGCACAGTGTGCGCCCCCCCCCCCCTTCCTCCCTCTATTGTAATAAATCGTTGGTGGCACAGTGTGCACCCCCCATTGGCCCCCCTCCCTCTATAGCATTAACAACATTGGTGGCCAGTGTGCGGCCTCCCATCTACCCCCCCCCCCCCCCCCCCCCGATCATTGGTGGCAGCGGGTTACTAGCAATAGTACAATAGTAAAAGATTCATACTTACCTGGGAGCTGCGATCTCTGCGTCCGGCCGGGAGCTCCTCCTACTGGTAAGTGACAGTTCATTTAGCAATGCGCCACACAGACCTGTCACTTACAAGTAGGTGGAGCTCCTGGCCGGACACGAACATCGCAGCAGCCGGTAAGTATGAATCTTCTACTATTGTACTATTGCTAAGTAACCATGGCAACCAGGACTGTAGTAGCGTCCTGGTTGCCATGGTTACCGATCGGAGCCCCAGCGATTAAACTGGGACTCCGATCGGAACTCCGCTGCCACCAATGATGGGGGGGGGGGGGGGATGGGAGGCCGCACACTGGCCACCAATGTTGTTAATGCTATAGAGGGAGGGGGGGGGCGATGGGGGGCGCACACTGTGCCACCAACGAATTATTACAATAGAGGGAGGGAGGGGGGGGGGGCGCACACTGTGCCACCAACGAATTATTACAATAGAGGGAGGGAGGGGGGGGGGGGGCGCACACTGTGCCACCAACGAATTATTACAATAGAGGGAGGGGGGGGCCGCACTGGCCACCAACCTATTATTACAATAGAGGGGGGGGGCCGCACTGGCCACCAATGATATTCAAACTGGGGAGGGGGGGGGAGGGTCTGCCCCCTGCTGCCTGGCAGCCCTGATCTCTTACAGGGGGCCGTGATCAGCAAAATTAACCCCTTCAGGTGCCGCACCTGAAGGGGTTAATTGTGCTGATCACGGCCCCCTGTAAGAGATCGGGTGCTGCCAGGCAGCAGGGGGCAGTCTTGTACACAGTTTGTAGTGTATTCTAACTAGAAGCGTCCCCATCACCATGGGAACGCTTCTGTGTTAGAATATACTGTCGGTTCTGAGTTTTCACGAAGTGAAAACTCAGCTTTGAAAAAGCTTTTATGCAGACGGATCTTCGGATCAGTCTGTATAAAAACTAACCTACGGCCACGGATCACGGACACGGATGCCAATCTTGTGTGCATCCGTGTTCTTTCACGGACCCATTGACTTGAATGGGTCCGTGAACCGTTGGCCGTGAAAAAAATAGGACAGGTCATATTTTTTTCACGGCCAGGAAACACGGATCACGGATGCGGCTGCAAAACGGTGCATTTTCAGATTTTTCCACGGACCCATTGAAAGTCAATGGGTCCGCGAAAAAAAACGGAAAACGGCACAACGGCCACGGGTGCACACAACGGTCGTGTGCATGAGGCCTAACTCAAATCCGATGGTATATTCTAACATAGAGGCGTTCCCATGGTGATGGTGACGCTTCAAGTTAAAATATACCATCGGATTGGAGAAAACTCTGATCCGATAGTATAATAGGGACTCCTGACTTTACATTGAAAGTCAATGGGGGACGGATCAGTTTGCAATTGCACCATATTGTGTCAACGTCAAACGGATCCGTCCACATTGACTTGCATTGTAATCCAGGACGGATCCGTTTGGCTCCGCACGGCCAGACGGACACCAAAACGACTTTTTTTTCATGTCCGTGGATCCTCCAAAAATCAAGGAAGACCCACGGACGAAAAAACGGTCACGGATCACAGAACAACGGAAATCCGTTTTGCGGACCGCAAAAAAAAAACGGTCGTGTGCATGCGGCCTTATGTAAATAAATTTCCACATTAAGGAAGACCAGCAACAATCGTGTGCCAATCAACCTTTTTATCTGAATGTCAGAAGTGGTGACAAGTCCTCTTTAAGATGGTCTATTGTAGTTATAACACAGTTATTTACAAAAAGCTTAATCCTATTATAGAGCAAAGTTCAGCAAGTTTCTAACGCAATGTGCTTCAATGCCTCAACGTTGTCAAAATTTTGGTTTGTTGTCAGTGAATGGAAACAATTGTTGTTTACATTCAGACAGTTTCCGGTTTCTCTACTCGATCATGTATAAAGTCATATGGACCTGACTTACTATTTGTATTTATTTGTATAGTGCTTATATATTTTAGTGTAGTGCAAAGACTTCCTATCATTGTCCCTATTGGGACTCACAATCTAAAGTCTAATATTTGAAGTGTGGGAGGAGACAGGAGAACCCAGAGGAAACCTAGACAAAGAAGGGGAGAACATACAAACTTCATGCTACTGTTGACCTTGTTCGTATTCAAACCCAAAACCCCAGCGCTGCAAGGCAGCAGTGCTAACCACCAATCCACCAGTTATATTAATGAAAATGTACAGCCTGTTAACCTGCAACAACCCCCACCCAATTATTCTGAACAGTGTTGGTGCAGGCAGGAAAGGACAATCCTGTTCTGAACAGGGGCTGTGTGGCTGCTGAGGCGATTGAGGGATATTTCATAGGCCGTCATCAACCCCTTAAGGACCCGTGCCGTACATGTACGGCACAGCTGGACGTGACTTAAGGACCAGCGCCGTAAATGTATGGCGCAAGGTCCACCGGGTGCTGAGGCAGGTTCGCGGGGGTATCGGGGCACCATGGCTGCTCTTACGGCAGGCATCCATGCCGGGTAAGAGCAGCATGTTGTCTTTCCACCCCCCTGCAGCTCCAAGCGATGCGACTGGCCGGTCAATCAAGACCGGCACATTGCAGCGCCGGAAGCAGAAGGAAGCTGCGGGGGGGCATGGGGAGTTCAGCACTTGTCTCCTCTGAGGTAAGGCATGCAGGAGTGTTTTAAAATCTACCACTCATCCATGGAGTATTAAAGGGCTTCAGTCACCCCACTAAACTCTTTTTTTTTTTTTTGTGCACTTATAATCCCTATCCTGCCATACATTATGTTATTAATAATTTTCGCTCAGTAGATTTAGCAAAAAACATACTTTTATGATATGCTAATTACCTGTCCACCAGCAAGTAGGGCGTCTACTTGCTGGTAGCAGCCGCAGAAAACCGCCCCCTCCTTCTGTTGATTGACAGGGCCAGCCGCGATCTCCTCCTCCAACCAGCCCTGTCAGCATTTCAAAAATCGCGCGCCTGTGTTGATTCGGCGCAGGCGCTCTGAGATAAGGGGGCTCGTCTCCTCAGCACTCCCTCAGTGCACCTGCGCCGATGACATCACCGAAAGAGAAGACGTCATCGGCGCAGGCGCACTGAGGGAGTGCTGAGGAGGCGAGCCTCCTTATCTCAGAGTGCCTGCGCCGAATCAACACAGGCGCGCGATTTTTGAAATGCTGACAGGGCTGTCCGGAGGAGGAGATCGCGGCTGGCCCTGTCAATCAACAGGAGGAGGGGGCGGTTTTCTGCGGCTGCTACCAGCAAGTAGACGCCCTACTTGCTGGTAGAAAGGTAATTAGCATATCATAAAAGTAAGTTTTTTGCTAAATCTACTGAGCGAAAATTATTAATAACATAATGTATGGCAATATGGCAGGATAGGGACTATAAGTACACAAAAAAAAAAAAATGAGTTTAGTGGGGTGACAGAAGCCCTTTAATTTAATTTCATCCATGATGTACCCTGTAGTTTTACCACCTTATATCTGTGATGTAGTCCGCGTAGCTTACAGATCCACTTTTCACCAACCACTACATATTCATTTCTGTGAGACAACTGTTAGGTCAAAAGTGCCCTTTCCACCCCTTAAAATGTTCGTACGGGGGTTCGCTTTCCAAAATGGGGTCATTTCTTGGAGTTTTTAATTTCTGGGGACCTCAGGAATCTTTTAAATGCGACCTGGCACCTAAAATCAATGTCTGCCAATTAAGGTCAGCAAAATCCATATTTTGCTGTTTCACTCTAGAGCCCTGCTGTGCGCCCATACATCATTTTTTGAGCACAAATGGGGTGTTGCCGAATTCGGGGGGAAATGGGGAACAAAATGTGGCATGCGTTTTGCCCTGTTACCCTTTGCGAAAAGTGAAAAATGTGGGTGTAAAGCAACTTTTTTGTGAATTTTTTTTTATTTTCACTGCCAAGTGTTTCCTAATTCTAGGAAACACCTTTGAGGTCAAAGTGCTCACTACACACCTTGAAAGATTCCTTGAGGGGTGTAGTTTCCAAAATGGGGTCACTTTTTGGGGGTTTCCCAATGTAGGGCCACCTCAGGGTGTCTTCATATGAGACATAGCTCCCAATTACCATTCCAGCTAAATCCGCTCTCCAAAAGCCATATGGTGCACCCATACATCATTTTTTGAGCACATATGGTGTGTTGCTGTATTCAGGGGGAAATGGGGAACATTTTGTCCTGTTACCCTTTGGGAAAGTGAAAAATGTGGGTGTAAAGCTAAAAAAAAAAAAAAAAAGTGACATTTTAAAATTTCATTCCCATTTTCCTTTAATTCTCGTGGGGCACCTAAAGGGTAACAAAGTTTGTAAAATCAGTTTTGAATAGCTTGAGGGATGTAGTTTCTAAAATGGGGTGATTTATGGGTGGTTTCTAATATGTAAGCCCCACAAAGTGACTTCATTACTGAACTGGTCCTTAAAAAATTGGGTTTTGAAAATTTTCTTATAAATTTTAAGATTTGCTTCTAAACTTTTAAAGGGCTTCTGTCACCCCACTAAAGTCATATTTTTTTTTTTGGGCTACTTAAATTCCTTATACTGCGATATATCAATATATAATGCTCTTACTGATTTTCGTTCTGTAGTTTCTTCAAAAAACGTACTTTTATAATATGTAAATTACCTCTCTACCAGCAAGTAGGGCGGCTACTTGCTGGTAGCAGCCGCATCCTCCTTTCATAATGACGCCCCCTCCTCATGTTGATTGACAGGGCCAGCGAACGCGCTCGTCCTCTGACTGGCCCTGTCTGCATTCAAAATTTCGCGCCTGCGCCGTACCGGTCTTCAGTCGGCGCAGGCGCACTGAGAGGAGGACGCTCGCTCGGCCGCTCCTTCCTCAGTGCACCTGCGCCGGGTGTAGATGTGACGTCATCGGCGCAGGCGCATTGAGGATGGAGCGGCCGAGCGAGCGTCCTCCTCTCAGTGCGCCTGCGCCGACTGAAGACCGGTACGGCGCAGGCGCGAAATTTTGAATGCAGACAGGGCCAGTCAGAGGACGAGCACGTTCGCTGGCCCTGTCAATCAACATGAGGAGGGGGCGTCATTATGAAAGGAGGATGCGGCTGCTACCAGCAATTAGCCGCCCTACTTGCTGGTAGAGAGGTAATTTACATATTATAAAAGTCTGTTTTTTGAAGAAACTACAGAAAGTAAATCAGTAAGAGCATTATATATTGATATATCGCAATATAAGGAATTTAAGTAGCCCAAAAAAATAATATGACTTTAGTGGGGTGACAGAAGCCCTTTAAGCCTTCTAACGTCCCCCCCAAAAAAAAGTCATTTTCAAAATGATCAAAACATGAAGTAGACATATGGGGAATGTAAAGTAATAACTATTTTTGGAGGTATTACTATCTATTGTAAAAGTGGAGAAATTGAAATTTTAAATTTGCTAATTTTTCCAAATTATTTGTAAATTTGGTATTTTTTTATAAATAAAAATGAAATATTTTGACTCAAATTTACCACTGTCATGAAGTACGTGTGACGAGAAAAAAAATCTCAGAATGGTCTGGATGAGTAAAGTGTTTTAAAGTTATCAGCACATAAAGTGACACGTCAGATTTGCTAAAAATGGCATCCTTTAAGGTGAAAAATGGCAGGGTCCTAAAGGGGTTAAGGCCTTTTGCACACGACCGTATGTATTTTGCGGTCTGAAAAAAACAGATCCACAAAAAATACGGATGACATCCGTGTGCATTCTGTATTTTGCGGAACGGAACAGATGGCCCTTCATAGAACAGTACTATCCTTGTCTGTAATGTGGACAATAATAGGAAATGTTTTTGCGGAATGGAAATACGGACATACGGAAACGGAATGCACACGGAGTAACTTTTGTTTTTTTGCAGACCAATTGAAGTGAATGGTTCCGCATACAGTCTGCAAAAAAATAAATAAATCAGTTTGTGTGCAAGTGTCACGACCGCTACCCCAGCAGCAGTCGTGTCGCACCAGACGGAGGGGAAGGGGGACCCTTATCTACGGATGGGAAATAGAATGGCCACCCCTGAGTAACCCTAAGCTGGCACCTGTCTGCCCTGATACCCTAGACGGGGTGTGAACCCGTGCGGCGAGCAGGATGCCTAAACCCTCAGTCGCCCTAACACTGGACTGGGGAAAGGCCGATGGGAGCGCTAGTCACCATCACTCACGTCTAGGAAAACAACAGGGGAAGACAACAAGAAACAAACAACAGCAGAGATAGACTTATCCAGTCACGAGCAGAGAAGGCGATCCCAAACACGACAGTCCACGCCGGACAAGAGCTCCACAGCAACACCATCAAACGATCTCCTTCCAAGGTCAGAGTAGCACTGGAAGTAAGGACTATATCTGGCAATGACTGCAAGTGAAACTGAAACTAATATAGTAGCTGGGAGTGGCAGACAGGACTCACCTGAGAAGGATGCCTACAAACTCCCAGTCAGGACAAAAAGGTTCACAAGGCAAAACCCAGATGACATACCCTGAACCACGGAGCAAACTCACAAGCTATCGCGAGTAGCAAGTCGCTGCGACCTTCTCCTCCCAGACCTGTCTGGATCAGTCACAGTCGTGACAGTACCCCCCTTTCTACGAGGGGCCCCTGGACCCTCAAGACCAGGCCTCTCCGGATGGGAGCTATGAAAAGCCCGAATGAGTCTGTCCGCTTTTATCTCTGATGCTGGAACCCACATTCTCTCTTCGGAACCATAACCTTTCCAGTGCACCAGGTACTGAAGAGAGCGGCGAACTTGTCGTGAATCAACAATCTTTTCTACCTGAAACTCAAGACTGCCATCAACAACCACCGGTGGAGGCGGTAGTGGCAATGGTTCAGGAGGTTCCACATATCTCTTAAGCAGAGATCTGTGGAAGACATTATGGATCCTTAGAGTCTGAGGTAGCTCCAGACGAAAAGCCACCGGGTTAATGATCTTAATTACCCTATAAGGACCAATAAATCTCGGACCCAATTTCCACGAGGGAACCTTCAACTGGATATTTCTGGTAGACAACCACACCAAGTCATTCACCCCAAGGTCCGGACCTTCAGATCGCTTCCTATCAGCCGCATGTTTGTATCTACCACCAATTCTCTTCAAACTTTCTTGCACACTCTGCCACACTGAAGAAAGTGAAGACGCAAATCGTTCCTCCTCGGGAATCCCAGACGGCCCCCCCTCACTAAACGTACAAAACTGAGGATGGAAACCATACGCACCAAAAAATGGTGACTTATCGGTGGATTCTTGACGACGATTATTAATGGCAAACTCAGCTAATGGTAAATAAGATGACCATTCCTCCTGATTTTCGGAAACAAAGCATCTCAAATATGTCTCTAGGTTTTGATTGGTACGTTCAGTCTGACCGTTGGTGTCACGACTGAGGATGGGGGAAATCCTCAGCCGTGTAAAGCCTGGTCATGTTATGGCCTACTCGGCCAGGAGAACAGGATAGGGAGCAGGTCACCTCCTAACAGCGTCCCTACCCTGACCCTAACTCCTAACTGCATGGGCCGACCTTAAAGGTAGGAGGACCCATGCGCAGGAACCTCGGATCCCTAACTCACCCTCCGTCCGGTCCCTGCGCTAGGAGTCAGAGTAAGACGCCCCACTCCTCCTAGGCACGGAGGAGCAGGAGTCTCAACGGCCAAGCTGTTGGGAAAATGGGGGAACACAAACAGTCCTATGGATATGGCAGGTAATGTGAACTAGTTCCACTTACCTGCCACAGCCTTGCTGACTGGATCCCTGTGCAGGCAAGCTGAAGTCCAGACAAGATTCAATGAACCCAGCAAACACACAACCACACACAGGAACCCAGATCCATAGCTGCACAAATATACACAGGAACAAATCAACTGATCATAACATAACATAGTGTAACACAATTTATGATCACAAGGGTGGCCCACACTGGCAGATGGAAAAGACCAGGAGAGTTCCTCCAGCTTACAAGGCTGGAGTACCCCTCAGAAGTCTGTCTAAACTGAGGCTTTATAGCCCAGGCAGCCACACCCACAAACGGACACACCCAGTGCACACACACTAGGAAGGAGATTAACCCTTCCAACACCAGGGAAGGGAAAACACCACTAATAGGAGACGTGCACACAATAACATAAAAAAGCAAGTGCACACATACACACAAAACCGCATGCACAACATAGCAAGCTGCAATGGCACAGCTCAGACTGCTACGCTGCCACATACATACTGTTGCCAGCGGCAACCACAGGTGAGGCAAATACCACAGCCCTCACCTGTGATTGAACACCAAAGAAAACCGCTGACAACCGCATGCGGTTCAGGAGTCACGGTCATAGCCATAGCCGTGACAGTTGGACTGTGGATGGAAAGATGAAGAAAACGACAGATGAACCCCTAAACGAGAACAAAAAGCTTTCCAAAATTTAGAAACGAATTGGGTACCACGATCCGAAACAATATCGGAAGGGACCCCGTGAAGCTTCACGATGTGGTCAATAAAAACCTGAGCCAGTGTGTTAGCATTAGGCAATGCGGCAAGAGCAATAAAGTGCACCATTTTACTGAATCTGTCAACAACTACCAGAATAACAGTCTTCCCCGCTGATACTGGTAGATCCGTAATGAAATCCATTGACAGGTGCGTCCAAGGCCTGTTGGGGATGGCCAGAGGTAAAAGACGCCCTGCCGGACGAGTATGATCTACCTTAGAACGAGCACAGGTAGCACATGCAGACACAAAATTCAACACCTCCTGGCGCCATTTAGGCCACCAGAACCGACGAGACACTAACTCAGAGGTTGCCCTACTACCTGGGTGTCCTGCCAGTGTGGAGTTATGGTGTTCTTTTAGTATCTCCAGTCGTAAATTTTCTGGCACAAACAGTTTACCCGAGGGGCAGGAGGCCGGGGCGTCCCACTGAGCTTCCAACACCCTCCCCTCCAAACCTGAGTGTAATGCAGAGACCACCACCCCCTTTTGCAAAATGGGCTCTGGTACCTCAACATCACCCCCTCCAGGAAAACTTCGAGACAATGCATCCGCCTTAGTATTTTTTGCCCCCGGGCGATAGGTTATTACAAAATTAAAACTAGTAAAAAATAACGACCACCGAGCCTGTCTAGGGGTGAGACGTTTAGCAGACTCCAGATATAATAAGTTTTTGTGATCAGTAATCACCGTGACGGGATGAACCGCCCCCTCCAAAAAATGACGCCACTCCTCAAAGGCCAACTTAATAGCCAAAAGTTCCCTGTTGCCAATATCATAGTTCCTTTCTGCAGTAGACAATTTCTTCGAAAAGAAAGCACACGGACGCCATTCACCAGGGGACGGGCCCTGAGATAGTACCGCTCCCACCCCCACCTCTGATGCGTCAACCTCTACAATAAAAGGAAGCGAGACATCTGGCTGTACGAGAATAGGGGCCGAGGTGAACCTCTCCTTCAGAGACGCAAAGGCAGTTTTGGCTGCATGTGACCATTTGGAAAAATCGGATCCCTTTCGGGTCATGTCCGTCAGTGGTTTGACCACCAAGGAATAGTTCTTTATAAACTTTCTATAAAAATTGGCAAACCCCAGGAAGCGTTGCAATGCCTTCAGGTTCTCAGGCAGATCCCAGTCTATAATCGCCCGGACTTTCTCTGGATCCATGCGGAAACCTGAATCTGACAACACATACCACAGAAATGGCAGTTCTTTTACGGCGAACACACATTTTTCTAACTTAGCAAACAATTTGTTGGCCCTTAATATCTGCAGCACTTGTCTCACATGGATCTTATGTGTATCCAGATCCAGGGAATAGACCAGGATGTCATCAAGATATATCACAACAAATCTCCCGATAAGGTGACTAAAAATATAGTTGACAAAATGTTGGAATACCGCAGGCGCATTAGTAAGACCAAATGGCATGACTAGATTTTCATAATGCCCTTCCGGAGTATTAAAAGCCGTCTTCCACTCATCCCCCTCTTTGATGCGAACCAGGTTATAAGCTCCTCTGAGATCCATTCTGGAGAACCATTTAGCACCAGCAACCTGATTAAAGAGGTCGGGAATGAGAGGAAGAGGATAGGGATCTCGGATAGTTATCCGGTTTAATTCCCGGAAATCCAGGCAAGGACGTAGGCCCCCATCTTTCTTTTTAACGAAAAAGAACCCTGCAGCCACAGGTGAAGAAGAGGGTCTGATGTGTCCCTTAGCCAAACTCTCCGAAATATAATCTTTCATAGCCTTCCTCTCCGGGCCGGAAAGATTGTATAACCGGGTTTTAGGTAGTTTTGCCCCAGGTAATAGATTAATCGGGCAATCATATGGACGATGAGGTGGTAACCCCTGACAACCCTTCTCAGAGAACGCATCCATAAAATCTGACAGAAAGGCAGGTAAAGATGTTACAGAGAGTGTAGAGCACCTACTACTCAAGCAGTTGTCCTTACAACGTTCACTCCACTCCACAATCTCCCCGGCCTGCCAATCCACCACTGGATTGTGAGTCACCAGCCAGGGAAGCCCCAATACTATAGCAGCCGGAAGACCGTCCAGGACATAACAAGAGATATGCTCTTTATGGAGGTCCCCTACCTGCAGATGGATATTATGGATGATCTGAGTTAACTCTCTCTGAGTAAGAGGGGAGGAGTCGATGGCAAAAACAGGAATAGTTCTGCATACCGGTTCCGGAGTAAAACCCAGAGCCTGAGCAAACCGTGAATCCACCAAGTTGACCCCCGCCCCACTGTCCAAAAAGACGGAACAGATCTCAGTTTTATTGCCCGCCTCAACGGTAGCGGACAACAAAAACTGAGACATGCGTATGGAGGAAACGAATACGCCCAGACTGTTCTCCTCCGCACAATCTGGGGACTCTAGTTTTCCGGCAGCTCCTTTGTTTGTGGTCTCTTGGGTTTTGAGGGACAAACCTTTACAAAATGACCCCTCCCCCCACAACGAAAACAAACCTCTGACCTACAGCGGAACTTAGGAGGATTCACCCGTCTAGTGGCGCCCCCTATTTGCATTGGTTCGACTGGACCATAACAGACCGATCCCTGCCCTATAGAGGCCTCCGTAAAATTTAATAGTCTCTCCCTGAGTCGTCTGTCGATTCTTATGGACAGAGACATAGCAGCCTCAAGAGACCCAGGGACCTCGTATACCGCCAGCGCGTCTTTTAATTTTCCAGACAACCCCTGGCAGAACTGACTCCTAAGGGCCGAGTCGTTCCATAACGTATCAGTAGCCCACCTACGGAATTCGGAACAATATAGTTCAGCAGACCGGTTCTCTTGCCGAAGTCTACGTAGCTTAGACTCAGCCAGTGAGACCCTGTCCGGGTCATCATATACGAGACCCAGGGCTTCAAAAAACTCCTCCACTGATCGTAAGGCCGCAGAGTCTGATGGTAGGGAGAAAGCCCAAGCCTGCGGATCTCCTTGCAGGAGAGAAATTACAATGCCCACCCGTTGTTCCTCACCGCCGGAGGATCTAAGGCGTAACCTGAAGAACAACTTGCAAGCTTCTCTGAAGGTTACAAATTGGTCTCTCCCTCCTGAGAACCTATCAGGTAAAGCCACTTTTGGCTCAGGAGTACCTTGGTTTCCCGTAGCAACGGTGGAACCCAAGGATTGCTGCTGCAGCACTGTTGCTTTTAATCCTGCCACTTCAAGGAATAATCCCTGTAATTGTTTCGCCAAAACCGAAACTGGATCCATAGTGGAACAGACAAAATACAAAGCAAAACAGCAAGCAAAAAAGAAAAAAAAAAAATGAAATGTCACTTTTTTTTTTTTTAAAAGGCCAGATATACTGTCACGACCGCTACCCCAGCAGCAGTCGTGTCGCACCAGACGGAGGGGAAGGGGGACCCTTATCTACGGATGGGAAATAGAATGGCCACCCCTGAGTAACCCTAAGCTGGCACCTGTCTGCCCTGATACCCTAGACGGGGTGTGAACCCGTGCGGCGAGCAGGATGCCTAAACCCTCAGTCGCCCTAACAAGACTGGACTGGGGAAAGGCCGATGGGAGCGCTAGTCACCATCACTCATGTCTAGGAAAACAACAGGGGAAGACAGCAACAAACAAACAACAGCAGAGATAGACTTATCCAGTCACGAGCAGAGAAGGCGATCCCAAACACGACAGTCCACGCCGGACAAGAGCTCCACAGCAACACCATCAAACGATCTCCTTCCAAGGTCAGAGTAGCACTGGAAGTAAGGACTATATCTGGCAATGACTGCAAGTGAAACTGAAACTAATATAGTAGCTGGGAGTGGCAGACAGGACTCACCTGAGAAGAATGCCTACAAACTCCCAGTCAGGACAAAAAGGTTCACAAGGCAAAACCCAGATGACATACCCTGAACCACGGAGCAAACTCACAAGCTATCGCGAGTAGCAAGTCGCTGCGACCTTCTCCTCCCAGACCTGTCTGGATCAGTCACAGTCGTGGCAGCAAGAGGCCTAAGGGCTGATAATCTAAGTTTTCAAACAAAACCAAGATTGTGGCACTAGCCCTGCAACATTGCAAGTTGTAGCCATTAGAACTGGGTCCCAGTGAAAGCTCTATATATGTACCTATAGCTTTCACTCCTGACCCGATTTCTAATAGTTGCATCTCTCTATGTGCTTTTGGACTTGTTTATACTCTTAGATTGTAAGCTTTTAAACATGACCAAGCTCAAAGATATGAAGGGTTAAAGTAGCCCTTCCCCCTTTACCCAGCTGTGATCTCAGACAGTCCGGAGGAGGAGGGCAGTGGGAGAGTGCTGACAAGCTGCAGAGAAAAAAAAAAGATTCTCTGTCCCTGTTTTACCTGCACATGACCCCAGGGGGAAGGTAACATGGATTTCTGTGCATGTTAGGCCTCATGCACACGACCGTTGTTGTGTTCCGTTCCGCAAAATGGGGTTCCGTTGTTCAGTGATCGGTTTCCGTTTTTGTTTCTGTGTGTCTTCCTTTATTTTTGGAGGATCACCAGACATGAAGGAAAGTAAAAAAAAAGTCTAAGTCAAGTTTGCCATGCAAATGATAGGAAAAAAACGGACGCGGACGACAATCTTGTGTGCCTCCGCGTTTTTTCACGGTTCCATTGACTTGAATGGGTCCGTGAACCGTTTTCCGTGAAAAAAATAGGACAGGTTATATTTTTTTGATGGACTGGAACCACGGATCACGGACGTGGATGACAAACGGTGCATTAGCCGAGTTTTCAACGGACCCATTGAAAGTCAATGGGTCCGCAGAAAATCACGAAACGGAACAACGGAATAAAACAACGGTCGTGTGCATGAGGCCTTATCTATCGCACTTCACACATCAATAATGGAGCACGCCCTTAGCCATTGTTAATTACTAGTTCAGGATCTGAGGCCCAGACAGGTTGGGGATGTGTGGGCAGGGTGGGACAAAGGGAACAATAATGGGATCTTTAGATAGGTGTGAATGGATGTGTGTGTGTTACCGCAGCGCTGCAGATGTTGGTCAAGAAGTATATAGCACTGAACGGAGAGTATGGCTATGATCAAAATAATTTCTTGGAATGTGAGGGGTCTTAATTGTAAAATAAAACGATCACTGGTGTTTAATTATGTCAAAGTACATGCTCCTGACATTCTTATCTTGCAGGAAACGCATCTTAGAGATCGGAAAATTCTGTCTCTTCGACGACCATGGGTGGGACAGACATACCATGCGACGTATACTAACAATGCAAGAGGGGTTTCAATCCTGATTAGTAAAACCTTACCGTGGCAGCTGAACAAAGTCCAGGTAGATATGAATGGTAGATTTATTATCCTGCATGGAGTTGTCAGGGGTGATCCTCTGATAGTGGTGGGATTGTATGTGCCTCCACCATTTGCCAGATCCTTATTGGATGAGCTCATGGTGAAGATTGCACTACTGCCCCTGGCCCCATTTGTAATACTAGGGGATTTTAATGCAGTATTAGATAGCCAACTTGATAGATTGAGACCGCCACATAGACACAATGCAGCTCTGGTACACTGGGCGCAGGCTCACAATCTGATAGAAATTTGGAGATGGAGGAACCCATCCCTTAAGCAATTCTCCTGTCAGGCAGCTTCAGGGGATAGTATGTCACGTATTGACTTGGCTTTTGGAAGTCAGGATGTTCTACCCTTGGTCCGGGGGGCGACGTATCTACCACGGGGTATCTCGGATCATGCCCCTTTACAGATTTTTCTGTCTCAAGCCATAGGGAAACCAGAGAGGGTATGGAGATTGAATCCGGTTTGGCTGCAGGTGATGCCGGTGGAGTCGTCCTGCAGCGCTGAGTTAGAAGAATATATGGAATCTAATGAAGGATCCACTGACCCGATAACAGAATGGGAGGCCTGTAAGGCAGTTTTAAGGGGAGCATATATAGCAGCTATAGCTACGCACAGGGCGCAGTTGCAAATCACCCGGGCTGAAATAGAAGGAAGACTGGCGGAGGAGGCTTTCATTAGTGATCCCTCTAGGGAATGTAGAGAGGAATGGCTATCCATTCAAAGGGAGTATAAGCTACATCTTACGGAGTACACGCAGAAGAGACTTCTTGCACAAAACCAGATAGTATTCTCTGATGGAGATAAGAATGGGAAGGCATTAGCATATTTGGCCAAGGCTGAGAATCCGCAGACTGTGGTGGCAATGATAAAAACGGATTCAGGGTCTGAGGTCCATAGACCTGAGGAGATTTGTGCTCAATTTGCTAGATATTACACCAATTTATATTCTTCCACTCTTGCGTATACTCCGGAAGAGATACAGGGTTATTTGGGTAGGCTGATGTTTCCACAACTATCTAGGACAGATAAGGGAATGCTGGATTCTCCAATTACACCCTTAGAAATTCAGGCTGCCATAGGCTCCATGGCACCACATAAAACCCCGGGGCCAGATGGGTTTCCTGCAGAATGGTACAAGTTATATGCGGAAAAGCTTAGTGAGAGATTGAGCAAATTATTTACCTACTCGCTGGAAGTCTCAAAGTTACCTCCATCGTTCTCTGAAGCTATCATAGTGGTAATTCATAAGCCTGGGAAACCAGCAGAACAGTGCAGCTCCTATCGCCCTATTTCCCTCATAAATCTAGACGCTAAGATATTGGCGAAGGTCCTGGCATCGAGTCTGTCAGGGATTATTTTATCCTTGGTGGGCCCAGACCAGTCAGGTTTTATGCCTGGGAAGTCAACTGATATAAATCTTAGGAGACTTTATACCAACCTGCAAGTTTAACATGACAATGGGGGAGATAGGGCGATAGCGTCTTTAGACAATGAGAAAGCATTTGATTCTGTTGAGTGGCAATTTCTATGGGCAGTATTAGCAAAGTTTGGGTTCCCAAAGAACTTCTTGAAATGGCTGTATCTGTTGTATGCGGATCCTTTGGCGAGAGTGCGTGTGAACGGGACGCTTTCTAGGCCCTTTCATTTACGTAGAGGGACCAGGCAGGGGTGTCCACTATCGCCGTTACTCTTCGCTCTGGTGATGGAACCAGTATCTATTTTGATAAATAACAGCCCAGGGATAGAGGGTTGGAATATTGCGGGCATCACAGAGAAATTATCGCTTTATGCCGATGATATGTTGGTATATTTGGGAGATACGGAGAAATCACTAGATACACTTTTAGAAGTGATAGATGAATACGGGTGGTATTCAGGACTTAAAATTAATTGGGCCAAATCCGTGTTGTATTTGGTGGATGACACAGAGAATAGGAGAGTATCGGCAAGGTCAAAACTCTTAGTGGTTGATAAGTTCAAATATTTGGGAGTCACAGTGCATAAAGAGCCTAAACAGTTCACCTCTCTCAATCTGCTTCCGACTATGGAATATATTATGCAAAAATTGAGGGCTTGGGTAGCTCTTCCGCTTTCCCTGGTGGGGCGGATAAATATCTTCAAAATGGCCTTGTCACCAAAATTATTATATATGTATAGGGCGGCGCCGGAGCTTTTAAAGAAATCCCATTTTGAGGCGATTGATAAATTACTGACTCCTTTCCTATGGCCCAATACACAGCCCAGAATTGCTAGAGATACGCTGAAAGCGTCTTATGTCAGGGGTGGTTTGGCTCTCCCTGATATGTACAAGTACTACCAGGCAGTGCAGCTGACATATGCCAGTTGGTGGATCAGGGCGGACGCCAATAATCTGGCGACTGTTCTGGAGGCTGCATTGTTGGGATCCTATGAAGCTTTAACAAACTTCTTATATAGGGAGGGTAAATATCCGGTTAGATGTCTTACTTCTAATATGTTGGCGGTATTGACCATTTGGAGGAAAACAGTACGGGTGAACAAGAATAGGGAAGACAGAGAGAAGTTGTCTCCGGTGATGCCGTTGTGGCGTAATCAAGGACTACAGGAATTGTATAAGCTGCAGGATTTTGAGTTCTGGCCGCAACATGGGGTGAAGTACGTTACCCAATTGTATGTAGAGGGAGGCTTCAAGACATTTAGAGACTTCAGGGAAGAATTTCAGATCCCCAAATCTAGTTTATTTAGATACTTCCAACTTAGACATGCATGTACTAAACAATTTGGTAAGGATCCCATTAAGCTAGAATATAATTCCATTGAAAAGGTTGCTAGATTGAGAGAGTTGTGTAAACCAGTATCTTCCTTCTATGTGGAACTGATGTCGCAGGCCTCATCCCCCCTATCTAAATCTTTGGCTAGGTGGAAGGTGGATATTCCGCAATTGGAGGATAAGCACGAGAAAGAACTAGTGCATACTTGGAGGCACTCGGTAATCAGTGCAAGGGATCAATTAATACAGGCTAAATGGCTGCATCGCACATACCTGACTCCAGTAAGGCTACATTGCATGCGTAAATTGGATACCCCTCAATGCTCTAGATGTGGCGCAGAAAGGGGAACCTTGATTCACATGATATGGAGTTGCCCAGTGATAGCACAGTTTTGGTCGGGAATTCACAAATTTCTTAATGAGAAATTAGGGTTGCCAGCAGTATGCTCCCCAGAGAATAGCTTATTGGGACTAGTGAATGATCTGATTCAGACTAAGTATGCTAGGATACTGTATAGACTCTTAATGTTCTACGCCAGGAAGGTCATTTTACTGAATTGGAAACCTCCGGCAGTCCCGTCAGTACAAAAGTGGATCCAAATTATAGATGCGGTTTTGCCGATGTATAAACTAACATTTCTGGCGAGAGGCAATGCAGAGAAATTTGAGAAAATTTGGGGACTCTGGCTACAAGCGAGGCCAGCGCATGAGATAACATGAGTGCATATATTACTTACAGGAAAGAAGAAAGTGGAGTGCAGTAGGCTTATTATTATTAATATGAACAGAGGAGTGCAGTCTTATGTTATAAGAATGAGTCCCCTCAGTACTCTTACATAGGTGGTGATACATATGAGTGGTTTGGCTGACGACTCTTTCCTTTCTTGGGGGAAGCTGCAGCGCTGCGGTAGGTGTGATTGTGAGTATGAAAGTGGTCTTACTGTAACTCTGGAGCTTCGGATGCAGAACAGTATAATGTGGGGTGATATACGCTGATATTCTGCACTGTCATGAAGTAAACTCCTGTAACACTTTAACAGTGTACTGTCTATGCAACTCTGTTGGCACTAGTCTTGAGACCTGCGAGTCTGATGTGTTGTTGTTACTCTTAATTTTTGTCTTAAAAAATTAAAAATAAAGCCTATTAAAAAAAAAATAATGGAGCATACCTGCTCTCTGACTGTCACATATGGGTGCCGTTTGTTCCAGAAAAGAAGCGTGAACATAAGGGCTTATTCATCTAATGAAGCCTCTGTGCTGTTCATTGATGCCATGAACTAGACGTTTAACAACATCTGAATCATTGTGTCAAATAAGTTGCACCAAACATTTGTACCCCCCACACACAAACCTCAATAAAGTTCCCATTTTACACTGTCCCTGTCCAGTCTAGTGTAAAATATGCTAACCGCTTCTCTAGCGATACCCATTGCACACTACGAGAATAGCCACCATCACTCCGGAGGGATATCTAATATATTTCTGACACATGGGAAAGGTTTCAGTCAGAAAATATTTTTTCTCCCTAACGCTATAAACAATTGTTTTACAAAAAAAAAACAGTAGGACAAACCAGGCCAGACTGGGATCCGGAAGGATGCATGGTTCAGGGGCGGAAATAGGTGTATTTTTTTTAGGTCACATACAGCTAAATTTAAGCAAGAATAAAAAAATGTTTTTAACGATGGAACAAACAGGGGGAGAAATGTTACTGATCTTTAAGGCTAAAGTTAGTTATAAGGGGTTAAATGCACATCGGTTACCTGAGTGGTGCACCAGCTATATTTACGTTAAATGTTTATTCAATATCTACAATTTAAAAAAGTGACATTTTCGGGAAGGTTTTTCCAATTTTGATGTGTTGGGGAGTTCAAAGAGGTTGTCTCACAAAGACAACCCCTGTCAATGTATCTTAGTGCATGTGGACATCACAGAGAGGAGTCCCAAAGGGGAGAGCTGCCAACACACAACGGCTTTTGTTCTTGAGACTTGGGTCATGTTTTACACACAACAATCCCCTACAGATTTTGGAAATGGGAAACTGGCTGGGTAGATTTTTATGTGGGGAGCTTAAAGTCTGAGGTCTTGGTTTAAAACAAATGTGTCCGAGGACAGCTTCACATCTGGGTGACCTATTTTTTTGGCAAAGTGAGTAAGGAATTTTGGCACAATAGAAACAAGGAACATTCTCCAATATTTCTTTAAACTGTAACTGTTGTTTCGGTTTATCTTTAATATAGTGTAGTGACAGGGGTGTTAAACATTTTTGTAATATACATTATTAGGGAAATATGTTTCTTTTTACTAGAAAACAGGGTGTAAAGAGCATCCTTAGCAACCCTCTAAATGAGCATTGCTACTGAGAGTCTGTCTTCAGCATTCTACTGAGCGCTGAAGACGACTGTGTGGAACATAGAGGTTTCTCAGCCTGTCTCTTATCTAACAACCCCAGCCTCTCCTTACATCAGCCCTTTCACTGTCAATCCCCCTGCCTATGTGACTTGCTGCCAGCTCAACTGCTGGCAGCTCTGTACATGTTTCTTTTCCCAGCAGTTATATTAATGAAAATGTTTAGCCTCTTTAACCCCCAAAAAGAATACCATGACAGTGGCTATATATTATGAACGGCACTGTGCTTGGTGAGCTGTGAGAAGAAACTGATGAGCTATCCTGAAGATAGATCATCAGTATAAAAATCCCTTTTAAAGATCCCTTTACACTGGTTGAACATCGGCCGTAAAAACGATTATCTGCCGATGTAAGGGTGCCGCCAATTACCTGATGAACGCGCGAATATGATCGTTTGTGCTGCCACCATAACTGTGACATCTAAACCGCCTCTGCTGCAAATAATGATTCTGTATGGGGACGAGTCATGGCATTAGCGATCGCTCCACCCCATACTGTGGAGGAGATCGCTGCATGTAAATTCAGCGGTGTCCTTCACTGATGAGCAGGTGCTTGCCAGGAAAGAACACTACCCTCCTGACAATCGCCTGTTAAATTGTTCAGTATAAAGGGCCTTTATCATGGACACAGACGTGAGAATGAGGTTTTACTTAGGACCCTTTCACATGGGCAGCTGATTAGACAAACGGAAGTGGACAAACTAATTTGTTGCTGATGGCCTATTTTTTGTGGGCTTGAAAATGATCATTCTTTCAGAGCACGTCCCCCTATATAAACTGGGGACAGCTTCCTACAAATGCAAACATAATAGGGGCAAACAATCATGTTCACAATCACTTATCCCATATACTTTGTCTGCTAACAATGATTTATTCTTCTAAATGGGGCACCAGTCAACAGGCTGTAATGTTGATTATCATTTGTTACAGGCAGGAAATTGCCTGCCCAAGTAAAAGCAGAATGCTAAAAATCTGGAAAAGACTCCTGGAACAGACAATGACAGTCCTGACTACCGCACTGCCATGATTGACGGATTTCTATGTACACCCTCTGTATTGTAAGAGTATTTTTAAGCACTGATTGGTTCTGTCCCTTAAATTCTGTTTTGTGTGATGATGTGCCTTGTAATCTAGTATCCTTCCCCTATTGTGCTGATAAGAACACATTTCTGAGTGATCTCACAGACATGCGTAATGCACACTGGAGGAGGGGCTGATGGGAATAACTGTGGTCTGCACTAACAATTTATTGGGATTCCACCAGGCACTTCATACTAGGTATGATGTAAGTATTGATTTGCCCTATCTCGTGTACACCCTGGGGTGTCAGTCAACTGGTAGACTGCCATGTGTTATAGCATGATCGACAGGATCCCTAACCCATATTTAGGGCTAGTGATGTTTATTTACTTTTTATTATTCTGTATGTGATTTGTTTGTGTTATCGTATATTTGATCACATTTAGTAAATATATTTATTCACTTAGCCTGCATAAGCTTATTCATTCTCAAATCTTTAGAATTCACGTTACATTACTCACTCTAATATAGGGAGACATGTCAATGATCCTGTGTGGGCAGGGTAATCAGGATTCTGTCTCTCCTAGGAGTCCTGTTAGGATTCACTCTGCTTTCTACTCAGAAATCCTGCTCTGAACCATTTAAACCTTTATACTTTAGCACAGAGCTCAGCTTCTTTCCTTTCTATTATCTTTTGCTCTCAGAGTTCACTTTAAGAGGGGTCATCCAACCATTTACAATTGAAGACCCATCCTCAAGGTAGGCCATCAGTATCTTATCAGCGGGGGTCTGACACCTGGGACCCCCGCCGATCAGCTGTTCTGCAGTAGCTCCAGCACCAAAACTGCACAGATATGTCCATTGTACAGTGGACGGAGACAGCTACTGCAACATTCCAGGTAATGGCAGCAGAGCTGCGTTATCAGTTCTGTCCACTGCTGATGGAGCTGTGTAGTTCCAGGGCTACAGCATATCCGCGTGGGAAAGGAGTGTCAGTATCTCGCCAATCAGATAGTGATGGCCTAACCTGAGAATAGGTGTTGTCCCTTGGGACTAAGTGCAGGACCTAGATGGTTGGGATTACTGACAGTGTCACGGTGGGGAGTGGGGGAAAACTCCCCACCGTATAGCGTTGGGTAAATGGGGAAGCAGCTAGACCTGGACACCAGAAAAAGGGAGCAAGTCACCTCCTAAGCCGCCCTGATCGACTCCTAACCGTATGAGCAGACCCAGAAGGTAGGTGGACTCATACACAGGAACCTCGGACCCCGAGTCGTCCTGATTATCCCTGAATAAAGGTTAAGATCTAGAGATGACCTGTTCCTCCAGAACGCGGACGAACAGGAGTCTCCCAGGCCAAGCAGCAAAGGTAAGGGAAGACCGTGAGCAGCAACTGGGTCGGCAGGTAAGAACCCAGTGATACGACAACATACCGGAACAACAAGCACTTACCTGCCGCAGCAACAGGGTGGAACACCAGCACCAAGACTACCTGGAGCCCCATGCGGACAGAATGCATGGCGGCCCCAGGCAGAGCTGCTCACTGACTTGTGGTTCCCCCTCTGGGGAACACCCGGCGGCCCTTTCACCGAAGTCAAAAAAAGACAGGGGAATGTCTAGCAACCATGCTGGACAACACACCAAACAGACCAGACATGGAACCCAAAACTAGACATAACAACACACCCTGTACATAAACCCTCACCAAACATATACAAGGGAAGGAAGGGGGAAATACACAAGGATGACAGCGGAAGACCTCGATGTCTAACTAGGTGGCCCTCACACTGGAAGGATGGAATATCCAGGGCAGGAGCATAGCTCCAGCACACACCAAGGCTGGAGAACTACTGACTTCATGCTCACAACACCAGATTAAGAAAGCCATGAGGCCAAACCCAGAACATACCTAGCCAGGAAGTTAACCCCTCCAGCACCAGACAGAGAAAGAACCAGAAGAAGGAGGAAAGCAAACATGCTGCACCACAACGCGTTGCCACTGGCAACCAGCATGCACGGCCGCACAACAACTGTCACAATCAGTGTGGGGCAAAAACTTCACACTAAACACAGGAAGGGGAACAGTTACTGGGCCTGGAAACTAGGGAAGGAACAAGTCAGCTCCTAAACAACCCTAATCCAGGCCCTAACTACCTATCAATATGAATAGACCTTGAAGGTAGTAATATTCATATGCTGCATACCTAGGCCCTTATATCCCTATAAGGCCCTGGAATGAGGTTAGGACCAGAGACAACCCATTCCTCCCCAGATGGACGAATGGAAGTCTCTGTCTCAGGCCCGGATACAATCAACAGGGAATATAACAAATACAAAAAAATAAGAAAAGACTTATCTGAAAGTAGAAAACTGGCAACTCCAGAGGCACCACAGAGTACAACCGACCAGCTAGTTAGAAGGCAGGAAGAAAATCTATAAACCGCACTTCCAAGAGTGAGAAGATGTGGCACATCCTCCAACAGTGCAGGGGATATCAAGACAGAAGCAGAAAGGCCCGGTCTTGATTAGGCCACTTTCACACTCGCGTTTTGGGCAGATCCGTCATGGATCTGCAAAAACTGATCCGTTACATCA
The DNA here is from genome assembly GCF_905171765.1 of Bufo bufo. Classification (NCBI taxonomy): domain Eukaryota; kingdom Metazoa; phylum Chordata; class Amphibia; order Anura; family Bufonidae; genus Bufo; species Bufo bufo. Next base: position 81,773,191 of record NC_053393.1, on the reverse strand, counting down.
TGAACGGATCCGTTTGTATTATCTGTAACATAGCCAAGACGGATCCGTCATGAACTCCATTGAAAGTTAATGGAGGACGGATCTGTTTTCTATTGTGCCAGATTGTGTCAGAGAAAACGGATCCGTCGCCATTGACTTACATTGTGTGCCAAGACGTTTGGCTCAGTTTCGTCAAGCGGACAGCAAAACACTGCAGGCAGCGTTTTGGTGTGCGCCTCCAGAGCGGAATGGTGACTGAACGGAGGCAAACTGATGCATTCTGAGCGGATCCTTATCCATTCAGAATGCATTAGGGCAAAACTCATCCGTTTTGCACCGCTTGTGAGAGCCCTGAACGGATCTCACAAACGGAAAGCCAAAACGCCAGTGTGAAAGTAGCCTTACTCTCCCTCTATGTCCTAATATACTGACAGTGATCATATCTTTATTCTCTCCATTGACTGCTGATTCTGCACAAAGGTAACAAAATTCAACTCCCCCCGTCAGCTGCCTTGCCCCAATCCCCATTAGTTTCTCCCTCTCATAAAAGGTGTGACTCAAGTACCAACATTGTAAATCATTTTATTTCCTATTGTGTAATATAGCAATGGATTTTGCAGATCAGTTTGTCATTATGTGTCGTCCTCAGTGGGGCTCACAATCTAAATTCCCCATCTCATTGGAAGCCAAATAACTTACCAGCATGTCTTTGCTGGGTGGGGGGACTCCATGCAGATATAGTTCTTGGTCAGATTTTAACCCTGAACCCCAGTGCCACCATACTGCAGATGTGCTATTTCGTAATATATCTGAAACCTTCTTCCAGTGAACCCATCAACCAATGGTCACATCTTTCGTGCAACCAGAAATATTTGCTTCTCTGCTTCCAACCACGATACGCTGCAAGACATACTGTACGTCCTGCTCCATCACTAGAGAATTACACCACCTGCTGTGTATCAAATGAAGAGGGATTTATATCCGAGTTTCAGCGCTAAGGATTTCTCAAAAAAAAAAAAAAGTAATACAGGACAAACCAATAACTATGAGGAAAGAAGGAAAATCAATATATTAACACACAAGCTGCTGCTGTACAGAAGAAGGCTGCCCGATGAGCAGATCCATCAGCACTGGGAGTGGTACCGGAGCTACACACTGTGCCTATGGGGGGACAAGGGCCGAGTCTCCATACTTACAGAGGAGACTGTGTGGAACATGTAGAGGTTAAAGGGGATGTTCGCTTTTATTTAATTTTTTTTTACTATTGAGGCTTTCGCCATTTATGTTTATGGTGATTGAGGCCGGTGAGTTACCTTACATACATCAGAGTACGTTTTTGGTAATTGGAGTTCTTATATTGATGACCTATTATCAGGATAGGTCATCTATATCAGATCGGCGGCGGTGTGACACCCGGTACCCCCACGGATCAGCTGTTTGAAGAGAAAGCAGCACTGGTACGAGCAATGACTTCTCTTCATCGTCTTCATCACCGTCACAACCGAAGCGGTGAGCAGGTGTAATTACAACTAAGCCGTCCTATTCACTACAATGGAACGGCTCCTTGCTATTTGAGTGAAGTCGGCCCCCCATCGATCTGATATTGATGACCTATTCTGAGGATAGGTCATCAACATAAAAATAAAAAAAAGTGGACAACCCCTTTAAGTACAAAGGGAACAGCTTTGCCAATTAGCCCACAGCTGCCTTTCATTTAACTGATGAAGATCGCACTGTTTAGTCGGTCTTCATTGTTAATGGCCACATGGCAACTTCAATACCAAGCGGCCATTAACAATGAAGACCAACTAAACAGTGCAGTTCATTCTTTGAAAAGAAGCTGCGGGCTAACTGGCCACGTATTCTTGACCGCAGCACAGCCACAACCCGACCGGATCACGACCCTTACTCAGCTGGATTGTTCCAATATTACTCCAGTCATCTAAAGCGTGATTTATACTGCCCGATGGTCAGCCAGATTATCATTAACGACTTTTCATATGAAAACTCGTTATCAATAATCTGCTGGTGTAAAGGTGCCGCAGACTACCCGATGAACAATCAAAACACACGTTCATTGGGGAATAGGATTGTTGGTCCGGCGGCAGATCATGGTGTCTAAACAGCACTCTGTTGCTGGCAAACAATGATCCTGTATGGGGATGAGTGATGGCATTAACGATTGTTCCTCCCCATACTGTGGAGGAGATCGCTGCGTGTACTGATGAGCAGATGACTGATAGGAAGAAACGCTTCTTTCCCAACAATCGTCTGCTCAATTAAGAAGTGTAAAGGAACCTTAACTCCTGTGTGCCACATGATGTTCATAAACTAAAGATGGTCATACACACTAGGCTACAGCGATTTGATCAAAACAGACAATCCAAGTCAAAATGATTGTCTTGTCAGGTAAAATTTAACAACAAATAGTCACTTTATCTGACCAATGACAGACCATTATCGTCTGAAAAGAAGTTGGCCGTGTTTGAAAGATGTTTCTTTGAAAGAACGTTCCCTGGAAGATCTTTCATCTATCGGTTGGTTTCATTGAACATGTATGACCGATATGAACTAAACGGTGTATGGCCGTGTCTGGAAAAGATAATTCACTAGATGACTGTTTGTTCAACCATCAACCAACTTCTATCTAATGGCTATGGCCACCTTTAGAGTTAACTCCAACCTTGGTCTGTTTGTCATAGGTGCTCATACACATAAGGCCAGGTTCACATCACTGATTATTTTTCAATTCTTCATTGACGGGACTGCACACTTTGGATTTTAACATGCCAGATTTTGTGCTCCAAAGAGAGAAGTCAGTGCCAGAGGTGTCTGCTAGGAGTCTAGGTTTAGGAGAAAGTCAGGAGAAATAACTGTGGGTCGAACAAACATCTAATTAGTATGCCCACATAGACCTTGTTCACACTTTTCTCTGGGACCTACAGAATCTTTACGATAGCTCATCAATATTAGATCAGTGGGGGGTCTGACTCCTGGCACCCCTTCCAATCAGCTGACTGCAGCAGCTGTGTTGTCAGAATAAAGTACCGTAACTAGATACAGTACCTCCGTCCACTGTGTAGCAGCCATACCTGGTGTAAGAAGGTACTTGGAATCATCGTGAATGGATGGTATGTGTCACCGAGGTTCCTGGCCTCGGTGAAGTAAGAGCTGGTATTTTATGTGTCAGCAGCAGCTATTGCTAATTGACCCCTAAAGATTTAGCATGGCTGTTATAGCTGATCCGGGACGGCTCTTACTGGCAGTAGTCAAAGTGCTGGGTGGGTGACTACTCCCCATGTTCCAGGCCGGGTTTTGCCAGGCATAAAAACCAGCCAGCACTGCCAGGTATGGTGGATTTACCTCCCTCTGACAGGGGAGCTCAGGAGTCTGTGTGCTGGGTACAACACCCCTGCTACCATTCCTGGGGGTGCCAGGAGTTGTACTACCCACAATTCTGATACTAATGACCTATCAATACTTAAGTTCCGGCAAACCCCTTTTGTTGCAGTTTTTCTTGCTATTCCATTAAGCTGTCAATATATCTTTGCGGAACTTCTATTATGTCAGAGGTTTTGACTGGTGGGGTCCGGGTGTCGAGATCCTCAACTTCAATCGTTGGACTAAAGAGCTTGGCAGAGTGATAAGCCCTGTTGGCTCTGATTAGCTTTTTCCCGCTTTCCTTAATCTCCATGCCAATTTGGAAGAAGAAGTGATATTGGATGCATGCCCAGCTGTGGCAAAAAAATGAGATCGGATCACACAGGCCGTGGCATTTTGATTCTGCATTTTTTAGGTAAAAAAAAATGCAGATGTTACATATACTATATATGAATAGTTTTTTTTTTTCCATACATTTCTTTGGACACTAAACACTACTATGTGTTACGGCTGTTGGTGTGGAACCACTGTGTTAACCAGCAGATATGGCTTAGGGCTAATTATAAGGGTGTTATCCCTTTAACTCATGTACAGGGATCTGGACTTCGCTGCACGGGAACCACCAGACCACTAGCTCCTTAAATAGTTTCTGAGTGGTTAACTGCTTAATCATGGGGTTTAGAGACCTTTGTGCAGGTCACAGAGAGGTCAGGTAGAATCGTAGTCAGGGACAGACTGCTGGTGTAGTACTTGCAATAAAGGAATGAGTCCGAGGTCAGGGTGTAAAGCATAGGATCAATACAGGTAACAGTCACAGGTCAGGTCAGCAGAAGATCAGAAAACAGTAAACGGGCAGAGTTTGGTACATAGGCAGACAACAAATTGGCACACCTAGGCGGGAAACTTAGAAAGCTAAGGCTAGTTGACATCAGAGGCTCCAGCAGGCTATTCCGGTAGGAAACAGCCTGTATGTCACTGAATAGTTGTCCTACTAAAACTTAACTTTTAGTTATTAGCATTTAAAATAAGTCCCACATAAGTGTATAGATGACTGCATATGTAAGATACAAGGGCTTATGCACATACTGGCACCGGGTATACAAACAGGAATAGAGAGCACGATTTGGACTAGATAGTCCCCACTCACGGTTTGATGATTTTTCTGTTATTGAGATAAATCGTACCACAGCAGGATGTTCGTGTTTGGGGTAGAAATGTCCACAGGAACGGTATAGATGGGTGTTCGCTGCAGATATCACAAAAAAGATGTTGTCAACGGCTCTTCTAATGCAGGACAGATGGGTAACTGGGAAGAGGTGTCCCTAGCCGACTAGTGAGGCCCTGCCTACAAGCGGAGAGGTCTCCCGCCTAAATGCGGGAGAATCACCCCCAAGGGAGCGACCCCACTTATCGACGGCTATCCCTATTGTTCTGTCCCTAAAAGTGATTTCTCCCAGTGTCAGTGCAGCCAAAAAGAGTAATAGGATGGAGTAATCCCAACGCGTTTCCTCCGATGATAGTGGATGTGTATCACCGGATTCTTCAGGGGATATCAAAAGTAAAGATAGAGATAGATCATTGGCACGATAGCCGTCAGCCCAATAGCTCTTTGTCAATAATATCCAACTGGGTAATGCAGTCCAGAGTGATATCTGCGACTGCCACCTTTATATACCAAACCTAATCAACATAGTAGATTAACATAGGTACCTCATGATCTGTGATGTGCGGCGTGCGTTCCACCGTCGTCCATGCCGAAACCGGAAGTGCGTCATTGGTGTGGGCGCCGACCGTTAGCATTGGCTGCTGGTGGAACGCAAGCCAAAACCGGAAGTGCGTCATTGGTTTAGACGCCGACCGCTATCATTGGCTGCTGGTGGAACGCAAGCCGAAGGTGGAACGCATGAGGAACCGGAAGTAGACAGATTGTGCCGAAAAATGTTATTAGTGAGCATTGGAACGCATGTTAATGCGTTCCACAGCGATCCAATCAGTGGGAATACCAAACAGAATATAGTTTTGGATATTACAGCACATAATGAAGAGTAAACGCTGCCACTAGATACTGAGGCATTGCTGATATATTTCATAAACATTATTTAAAGTTATGGCACCGAGATGAAAAATCTATAATTGGTCTATCATAGTGGCATATACAAGGAGGGTTTTAATTGTTGGAATAGTGGTATGGGACGGCAAATGGATACATAAGGGAGGACCTGTTATTGTATATATTATAACTAATGATTAAGTCCTACCACCTAATACTAGTACCATTTGTATATAGATAATGAAATATAGACCTATTTCGGTCTGATATTATCATTTGTTTGGTCCGAATTTAATATTATATAATCATGATCACTTGAATAGAATATCACAGGTTTTCAAAAAGATACATATATATGTCCAACAAGGTACAGTAAAAATGATAACAAGGGATCACAGTAGATGATAGCAGCGGATGATAAATAATCATCCAGGGGGGGAGGTAATAGTTTAATTGGATTAGGTAGTATGTCATCATTAGAAACCAGATAAAGACAAACTACCATATATTCAAATTACATTCAGATGAAACAACCAAAAGAGAGAATTTCATTCAGCCCAAGTGGGCTCACCGTTTTTAATCGGTAGGTCCATTCGGACTCTTTTTGTAAAATTCTCTTATTGAGATCGCCTCCTCTTGGCGATGGGCGAATTACCTCAACAACACAGAATTTTAAACACTTGGGATTGCCATCATGGAGGTCATGGATATGTCTAGAGAGGGTGGTATCTCTCTTATGTTTAATGTCTCCTAGATGGTCTCCAATTCTTCTTCTAAATTCCCGCTTAGTTTTACCGACATACTGAAGCTGACACAAACATGTACAGAGGTATACCACCCCACTAGTCTTGCAATTTGCAAAATCCCGAATATTATATGTTTTATTGGTGGTATTGCTGGTGAAGTTTTTGGTCTGATGTATATAAGGACAAGCTATACAGGAGCCACACTTAAAGGTCCCCAAGGGTTTTCTATCTAACCAGGTGCCGGGTTTTTTAACTGCTGTATAATGGCTGTGAATGAATCTGTCACCTAGTGATCTACCCCTTCTATACGTTATGGCAGGTTTAGCTGGAAGTATATCACGTATATCTGGGTCCAATAGAAGCATATCCCAGTATTTCTGAAAGATATATCGGACTTCTTTGTTGCAGGTATCATAGGTACCGATTATACGGAAGATGGAGTCCGTATCTGTCTTTTTGGGTTTAGGTGATAAAAGGTCCATTCTATTTTGATTCAAAGCCGACCTGAACGCCCTTTGTAGGGGATAGTCAGGATAACCTCTTTGGTTAAACCTGGTCTTAAGGTCTTTTGCCTGACTAAAGAAATCCTTTTGTGTAGCCTGCCGGAGTTCTCTGGATCCGACATTGCTGGATACTGCCACCTGTCGGCCATACCCCATTGAATATAATGGGGTCCGGCAGAGATCCTTCCACTAAGTGGCAAATATGCCGAAAATCGGCCATCCAGAAGAGGGCGGCGGAGGTGGGTCTGGGCTGTCAGACAGTGTTGGTCAAGCAGAGGCGGCTGTTTACAGTAACATTGTTAGGGTCCATTCACACGTCCGTTTTTTCTTTCCTGATCTGTTCCGTTTTTTCAGGAACAGATCAGGACCAGATCTGGACCCATTCATTTTCAATGGGTCCTGGAAAAAATCAGACAGCACAATGTGTGCTGTCCGTTTCCGTTGTTCCGTTCCGCATGTCCGTTTAAATATAAAACATGTCCTATTCTTGTCCTGAAAAATCGGATCCTGGACCAATACAAAGTCAATGGATCCGCAAAAAACGGAAGACATTCGTATGTCATTACGTATGTCATCCGTTTTATGCGGATTCCGTTCCTGGAAATTAGGCTTCCTCCCCAGTATTAAATGTGCCCCCCTCCCTCTATATTCATTGGTGGCCAGTGCGGCAGTGCGGATTCCCAGTAAGTTTTCTACAGATCTGATTTTTCACTTCGTGAAAAACTCAGATCCGACAGTATATTCTAACACAGAGGCGTTCCCATGGTGATGGGGACGCTTCTAGTTAGAATATACTGAGAACGGTGTACATGACTGCCCCCTGCTGCCTGGCAACACCCGATCTCTTGCAGGGGGCTGTGATCTGCACAATTAACCCCTCAGGTGCTGCGCCTGAGGGGTTAATTGTGCATATCATAGCCCCCTATAAGAGATCAGGGGCTGCCAGGCAGCAGGGGGCAGACCCCCCTCCCTCCCCAGTATTAAATGTGCCCAGTGCGGCCTCACCTCTCCCCCCCCATCATCGGTGGCCAGTGCGGATTCCCAGTATTAATAAATGTGCCCAGTGCGGTCTCACCTCTCCCCCCCCCCCCCTATCATCGGTGGCCAGTGCGGATTCCCAGTATTAATAAATGTGCCCAGTGACATACGGAAACATTTTCAGGAACAACGGATCCGCAAAAAACGGCCGAAAATCGGGATGTAGAAAAATACGGACGTGTGAATGTAGCCTTAACCATGTAATACCTCCATAAGCACATGTTCGCACATGGCAGTTTTCCATTCCAGAAGTTTGAAATCTTTCCATATATTTGAATGGGATTTGTAAAAAAAAAAAAAATTAATTCCATGCACATGCTGCAGTAACATCTCCATTTAGATTTTTGGAGAGGATTTTCAGTCACAGAAATTTTTGCAACGTGTAAACCCTAAAAGGCTTATTCAGACGTCTGATTTTCAGGTTCATGTGGTGTCCAAGTGTAGAATGGACGGACCCCCAACGGAACACCGACACATTAAAGTCAATGGGCCAATTGTCCGGTTTGTATGCTTGGACCATTGGTCCGTTCAGAGAAAATCACAGTATGCTCTATTTTAGTTGATTCTCATGCTAGACTCAAATCAAAGGGTCCGTAACAAAAAAACTAAAAAAACATGCACAATAACACCATCTGTGTGTACTCTGTTTTATACAGTTGGTTGACCCATACGATTCGGTAGGGTCGTGCACACATCCATTATTTTCACAGATCTGTGTTCCCGATCCGAGAATCTCACTGCAAATTCTATTTTTGACAGTTTTTGCGGTCAAAAACAGCCCTTTCTATTGAGGGCAGTGTTAAAAACAGAGAATCCACACGGGAGCTCTTTTTTTACGATCCGTAAGGACTTGTACATGAGGCCTTACCCATGCTTCATAGGGGGTCATTTTCCCTCTGCGCTGCCGGATGAATGTGCATAATGGAGTGAAAAGCTACTCCACTACCTCGCTGTACCCCCTTACATAGCCTGTTCTCAAGAGGTTTACCGAATCTGATGAGAACAGCTCGTCTTCTCACTGACTGTGAAGAAGAGGTCCACAGCAAATGGACAGCGTCACAGCCAGAGAGAAGGAGACGCCCGCTGAGGGGAGCTGAGGTCTGCTCCTCCCTGTACCGATGCTACTAATTAGCATATTTGGCATCAGTGGGGGGCATAGCAGTGCAATGGAGGGGACAATCTGGAAAAAATAAAAATAAAAAAAGCAATGGTATCTGCTGGAGGCGGACTACATACTCACGTATTAAAGTTGAAAAAGAATCTTATGAAAGGTCCTCTTTAACTCTGGCTTTGAAATAGGATTTTGCAACTTTTTGGACTTTTTTGCCCTGAAGTTTTGCAACATTTTGCATGTTTACACCACTCCAGTTTGGAAGAGTAGGTGGGAATGTGGTCAAGGTTCGCTATGGTAATTAGTTTCACTCCATATTTATCACTGCAAACTCACTCCAGTAGCGGGCGGCATATAAAAAAACAAAAACAAAAAACATTTGCAGCGACCGCAAAATAAAAAATAAAAAAAATCCAAACCCTTTGCCTCAAGGCTCGCACATGAATGTGTGCCGCCCGTGCCGTGCTTTGGGGCCTACAAATTGCACGGGCACCATCCGTGTGGCCTGTGCTGACAGATGCAGACCCATTCTACTTGAATGCGTCCGCGATCTGTCCGCACCGCAAAAACATAGAGCCTGTTGTATATTTTTTGCGGACTGAAGCGCATCGGCTCCATGCCTCTGCTCCGCATCTTCCGGGTTGCAGACCTATTCAAATGCTGCTTGCGGGCCGCAATACGAGAACGGCCAGAACACGTTCGTGTGCATGAGCCCCTATTCACGCGTCAGTGATATCCATCAGCGATTGTGAGCCAAAACCAGGACTGGAGCCTCCACAGACATGAGGTATAAGGGAAAGACCTGCACCTGGTCTGTGTTTAGAGCCGCGCCTGGTTTTGGCTCTGACATTTTTTGTGTGTTTTTTTTGTGAAAAACGCCAGCTTCAGATGTTATCAGAAAGTCCATGGGAAATAAGAAACACAGGACACACAAAAAAGAAAAAAAATTAAATACCATTCAAACCTAAGTTTTACAAAAAAAAATGGCAATGAGAAAAAATCCCCTTAAAAATTGCAGAGTGGTACTAAAAAAAACGCCAGACCAAATTTGCGAGTGTGCGGGCCCTTAAACTGACAAGTACGAAAAATGACTAATCTGTTTCTGGTCCAGAAGACCGACATGACTCTGGCCTGGTCCTCAACAAATTCAAAGGATTGTCCCATTATAAACACTTATCCCTAAGGGGGGCATTCATACGACCGTATCCTTTTTGCGATCCGCAAAACAAGGATACCAGCCGCCTGCGTTACACATTTTGCAGATCAGCACGTCCTGCCTTTTCTTAGAAATGCCTATTCTTGTCTTCAAAATGGCCAAGAATAGGACATGTTCTATCTTTTTCGCGGGACTGCGGAGCAGATGCAGGAAAACTGGTGCGCTGTCCGCATCTTTTGATGAAATGAATGGGTCCGCATCCGATCGCCAACCTATGGATGAGACTTTGTCATAGCACAACCCCAAGGAACATCTGGCCACAGGCTTTGAACCGAGCAAAAAACAAACACCAAGAAAATGGCAGCAAAATTTTGTGTGTGATTTTGGCCTAACGAGACCGGCTCTGCTCCCGCTATGTTTGGAGCGCTGACAACGCGCGCCGCTCTACAGACCCTAGAAAGCCAACACATCGCCATACCTTTATATTTACTCTATAGGGAAGTGCAGGTCTCGATGACACCGGCTGACCCGTTCCATGTGCACTTGGCAGCTGGAGACATGTGTTGGTCCCATGTTCATATGTCCCCGCATTGCTGAGAAATATGATGCTTTACTATATGCAAATGAGCCCCTAGGAGCAGCGGGGGCGTTACCGTTACATAGCGACTGCTATGGGGCCCCGGGCAAGAGGAGGCCCAGTTGGTTGGGATCATCTCCTCTTCTACTGGAGGTGAAAACTTGGCCAGGACTCTACCCTCTATGGCCTCTTGCACACGACTATGTATTTTGTGGTCCGCAAAAAATACAGATGACGTCCGTGTGCATTCCGTATTTTGCGGAACGGAACAGCTGGCCCCTGATAGAACAGTCCTATGCGTGTCCGTTATGCGGACAATAATAGGACAAGTTCTATCTTTTAGCGGAACGGAGATGGAAGGCACACAGAATACCTTCCGTTTTTTTTGCGGACACATTTAAATGAATGGTTCCGCATATGGTCCGCAAAAAAATGGAACGGACACGGAAAGAAAATACGTTTATGTGCAAGAGGCCTAAAGGAACAATTTTTAGCAAATGAGACAGTGGAAAAATGGCCCGAGGGTCATTGAAAGGGGTTTAGGCAGAAACCCTTCTGTCCTGTTTGGGGGCCTGGTCTGATCCTTACTTCTCTATGTATGCCACTGCGCCCGACCCTGTCAAAGGGCAGAGGGCGCAGCACCTGCAGAGAGAGCAGAGCCTCTAGGTGTAACGGTAACGCCCCCGTTGCTCCTAGAGGCTCATTTGCATATAGTAAAACATCATTTTCCTCAGCAAAGCGGTAAGATGAACATGGGACCAACACAGACGCCTTCAGCTGCCCAGTGCACATGTAACAGGTCAGCCAGTGTCATAGGTACAAAACTGCTGACAGATGCCCTTTATGGTATGTTCACATGGAGCTTTTTTGCCACTGATTCCGTGACCCAAAAAAATTAATTGAACCAAAAATTCTTGAAAATCTTCGTTCATTTTGACAGCAGAAATGCTTATTAATTTGCACAGTTTTCTTTTATTTTTTTATTCCTGCTTTTAAAAACCACAGTGTGGAAAAGAGAAGCGAGGCGTTCATTCTTGGGGCGGAATCCGCGTCAAATACCCATCCAAACTGAGATGGGCAGGACCAAAAACCTTGTCGGAATAAAAAACAGCTACTAAAAAAAAAAAACAGAATCCTGAAGCAGAATCTGCGTCTATTTTTTTCATCAGAGAAGAAAACTCTGTGTGAACATAGCCTTATAGACCCAAATGTCCTGTTTTTTAGAGGGAGGTGATGAGAATACTAAATGTAGGCGTGGCTTATACAAATCTAAATAAAGTGGGCGGTTTCCGGGAGTCTCCCCCCAAACCTTGGGGTGTACAAGGAGCATACAACCCCCGCTGTGTAATGGATGAAAAGACAAGATAGTACAACACATGCGCTGCCTGCAGGACACGTCTCCGGTGCCTCCTCCTCGCCCACCGTGCCCTGTACCCGCTGTGTGCAGAGCAGCCTGCCCCGGACATCACGGAGGCCTGCCGCTGCCTACCTAGTCCGTCCCGTGTGCAGCGCCGCCGCCTCCTCCTGCCGGTGCCGCCGCCGCCTGTGATCCCGTCCTGTAAAAGGCGGGAATGATGAGGGCGCCTGCTATGTGGCAGCCTGTGCTGGTGACGCGCTGTCCGGTCTCTGAGGGAGGCTGAGCCACAGTGACACGTCCCACAGTGTGCTCGGTGCTGACAGACTGTCAGGAGATGGACGGTGTGCCAGACCATAAACCCTAGAGCTGCGGGAATGGCGCACCCTGCTCATGGGTATTCACCACATTACTAGGGGCAACCTGCGCCATTCCCACAGGAAGAATCCTAACTGGAGATTAGAAAGTTACTCTGTGGGATGTATTTAGTAATGGCGGCAGGGCCACACAAACCACAGGGGTCATTTACTATTCTGAAATACGCCTTAAGGGCTCTTTCACACCTGCGTTCTTTTCTTCCGGCATAGAGTTCCGTCGTCGGGGCTCTATGCCGGAAGAATCCTGATCAGGATTATCCCCATGCATTCTGAATGGAGAGAAATCCGTCCAGGATGCATCAGGATGTCTTCAGTTCCGGAACGGAACGTTTGTTGGCCGGAGAAAATACCGCAGCATGCTGCGCTTTTTGCTCCGGCCAAAAATCCTGAACACTTGCCACAAGGCCGGATGCGGAATTAATGCCCATTGAAAGGCATTGATCCGGATCCGGCCTTAAGCTAAACGTCGTTTCGGCGCATTGCCGGACCCGACATTTAGCTTTTTCAGAATGGTTACCATGGCTGCCGGGACGCTAAAGTTCTGGCAGCCATGGTAAAGTGGAGCGGGGGAGCAGTATACTTACCGTCCGTGCGGCTCCCCGGGCGCTCCAGAATGACGTCAGGGCGCCCCACGCTCATGGATGACGTGATCGCATGGATCACGTCAACCATGCGCATGGGGCGCTCTGACGTCATTCTGGAGCGCCCGGGGAGCCGCACGGACTGTAAGTATACTGCTCCCCCGCTCCTACTATGGCAACCAGGACTTTAATAGCGTCCTGGGTGCCATAGTAACACTGAAAGCATTTTGAAGACGGATCCGTCTTTAAATGCTTTCAGTACACTTGCGTTTTTCCGGATCCGGCGTGTAATTCCGGCAAGTGGAGTACACGCCGGATCCGGACAACGCAAGTGTGAAAGAGGCCTTAGGCTACTTTCACACTGGCGTTTTGGCTTTCCGTTTGCGAGATCCATTCAGGGCTCTCACAAGGGGTCCAGAACGGATCCGTTTTGCCCTAATGCATTCTGAATGTAAAAGGATCCGATCAGTATGCATCAGTTCAGTCACCATTCTGCTCTGGAGGCGGACACCAAAACGCACCGTATGAAAGAGGCCTGAGGAAAATTTGTACAAAAAAATCTGCCCATAACTATCTGCAGTCATGATTTTAAAGGGGAGTTTAAAATTTTAAAAAACTTTGCTATGTCTCACACGAGCGAGTTTTCCGCGCGGGTGCAATGTGTGACATGAACGCATAGCACCCGCACTGAATCCGGACCCATTCATTTCAATGGGTCTGTGTACATGAACGTTGTTTTCCACCCATCAGTTCTGCGTTGCGTGAAAATCGCAGCATGTTCTTTAGGCCTCATGCACACGATCGTTTTTTTTGCGGTCCGCAAAAACGGGTTCCGTTTTTCCGTGATCCGTGACAGTTTTTTCGTCCGTGGGTCTTCCTTGATTTTTGGAGGATCCACCTGGCCGGGTCTTCCTTGATTTTTTGGTGTCCGCCTGGCCGTGCGGAGCCAAACGGATCCGTCCTGACTTACAATGCAAGTCAATGGGGACGGATCCGTTTGACGTTGACACAATATGGTGCAATTGCAAACGGATCCGTCCCCATTGACTTTCAATGTAAAGTCAGGAGTTAATATACCATATTATCAGAGTTTTCTCCAATCCGATGGTATATTTTAACTTGAAGCGTCCCCATCACCATGGGAACGCCTCTATGTTAGAATATACCATCGGATTTGAGTTACATCGTAAAACTCAGATCCGACAGTATATTCTAACACAGAGGCATTCCCATAGTGATGGGGACGCTTCTAGTTAGAATATACTACGAACTGTGTACATGACTGCCCCCTGCTGCCTGGCAGCACCCGATCTTTTACAGGGGGCTGTGATCAGCACAATTAACCCTTCAGTACAATTAACCCTGTAAGAGATCAGGGGCTGCCAGGCAGCAGGGGGCAGACCCCCCCCCCCCCCCCCCAGTTTAAATATCATTGGTGGCCAGTGTGCGGCCCCCCCTCCCTCTATTGTAATATCATTGGTGGCCAGTGTGCGGCCTCCGTCTGCCCCCCCTCCCTCCCTTTATTGTAATATCATTGGTGGCCAGTGTGCGGCCTCCCCTCCCCTTCCCCCCTGCCCGATCATTGGTGGCAGCGGAGAGTTCCGATCGGAGTCCCAGTTTAATCGCTGGGGCTCCGATCGGTAACCATGGCAACCAGGACGCTACTGCAGGCCTGGTTGCCATAGTTACTTAGCAATATTACAATATTAGAAGCATCATACTTACCTGCTGCGCTGTCTGTGACCGGCCGGGAGCTCCTCCTACTGGTAAGTGACAGGTCTGTGCGGCGCATTGCTTAATGATCTGTCACTTACCAGTAGGAGGAGCTCCCGGCCGGTCACAGACAGCGCAGCAGGTAAGTATGATGCTTCTAATATTGTAATATTGCTAAGTAACCATGGCAACCAGGCATGCAGTAGCATCCTGGTTGCCATGGTTACCGATCGGAGCCCCAGCGATTAAACTGGGACTCCGATCGGAACTCTCCGCTGCCACCAATGATCGGGAGGGGAGGCCGCACACTGGCCACCAATGATATTAATACAATAGTGGGGGGGGGGGGGCGCACACTGGCCACCAATGATATTACAATAAAGGGAGGGGGGGCCGACGGAGGCCGCACACTGGCCACCAATGATATTACAATAGAGGGAGGGGGGGCCGGGGGAGGCCGCAAACTGGCCACCCATGATATTACGAGGGACGGAGGGGGGCCGGGGGAGGCCGCACACTGGCCACCAATGATATTACAATAGAGGGGAGGCCGCACACTGGCCACCAATGATATTCAAACTGGGGAGGGAGGGGGGGTCTGCTGCCTGGCAGCCCCTGATCTCTTATAGGGGGCCATGATATACACAATTAACCCCTCAGGTGCAGCACCTGAGGGGTTAATTGTGCGGATCACAGCCCTCTGTAAGAGATTGGGTGCTGCCAGGCAGCAGGGGGCAGTCATGTACACAGTTCGTAGTATATTCTAACTAGAAGCGTCCCCATCACTATGGGAACGCCTCTGTGTTAGAATATACTGTCGGATATGAGTTTTCACGAAGTGAAAACTCATCTCTGAAAAAGCTTTTATGCAGACGGATCTTCGGATCCGTCTGTATGAAAATAACCTACGGACGCGGATGCCAATCTTGTGTGCATCCGTGTTTTTCCATGGACCCATTGACTTGAATGGGTCCGTGAACCGTTGTCCGTCCAAAAAATAGGACAGGTCATATTTTTTTGATGGACAGGAAACACGGATCACGGATGCGGCAGCAAAACGGTGCATTTTCCGATTTTTCCACGGACCCATTGAAAGTCAATGGGTCCGCGAAAAAAAACGGCACAACGGCCACGGATGCACACAACGGTCGTGTGCATGAGGCCTTATTCAGCGTTTTTCACGCAGCCCTGGCCCCATTGAAGTGAATGGGGCTGCGTGAAAAACGCATTGCATCCGCAAGCAAGTGCGGGTGCGATGCGTTTTTCACTGATGGTTGCTAAGAGATGTTGTTTGTAAACCTTCAGTTTTTTATCACGCGTGTGAAAAACGCATCAAAACGCATTGCACCTGCGTGGGGAAAAACCGCAATCGCAGACAAAACTAACTGAACTTGCTTTCAAAATAGTGTGAGTTTCACTGAACGCATCCGGACCTAATTCGTCACGCTCGTGTGAAAGAGGCCTTAGGCCTCTTTCACACAAGCGTGTCCGGATAAGGTCCGGATGCGTTACGGCAAACCCGCGCGAGTAGGTACGCAATTGCAGTCAGATTTGACTGCGATTGCGTTCCGTTGTTCAGTTTTTATCGCGCGGGTGTAATGCGTTTTGCACGCGCGTGATAAAAAACTGAATGTGGTACCCAGACCCGAACTTCTTCACAGAAGTTCAGGTTTTGGTTCAAGGTTGTGTAGATTGTATTATTTCCCCTTATAACATGGTTATAAGGGAAAATAATAGCATTCTGAATAAAGAATGCATAGTACAATAGGGCTGGAGGGGTTAAAAAAAAATACTTCTTCAGGACCTGGGTAAAGAACCTGTGGTGACGTCACTGCTCTCATCACATGGTCCATCACACGATCCATCACCATGGTAAAAGATCATGTGATGGACCATGTAATGAGCGTAGTGACGTCATCAAAGGTCCTATTCCTCAAAGAAGAAGACAGAAGAGATGCCGGCTGCGCGAACAAGTGGATTAAGGTGAGTTAACTTTATTTTTATTTTTTTTAACCCCTCCAGCCCTATTTTACTATGCATTCTGTATTCAGAATGCTATTATTTTCCCTTATAACCATGTTATAAGGGAAAATAATAATGATCGGGTCTCCATCCCGATCGTCTCCTAGCAACCGTGCGTGAAAATCGCACCGCATCCGCACTTGCTTGCGGATGTTTGCGATTTTCACGCAGCCCCATTCACTTCTATGGGTCCTGAGTTGCGTGAAAAACGCAGAATATAGAGCATGCTGCGATTTTCACGCAACGCACAAATGATGCGTGAAAATCACCGCTCATGTGCACAGCCCCATAGAAATGAATGGGTCCGGATTCAGTGCGGGTGCAATGCGTTCAACTCACGTATTGCACCCGCGCGGAAAACTCGCCCGTGTGAAAGGGGCCTTAATGCAAGCTAATCAAAAAAGTTATCTTGGACAACCTAACGTTAAAGTCTATCACTTCTCCTAGCAGTGATATTACTTGTCCTCTGCTGTTCACCAGAGAGCTGTAAACTGATGTGACTCTTGTGCCACATCAGCAGTAATTGTTTGCTTTGGAAATCAAAAAGCTTACGCTAGAAAGTCAAATACGGTACTGCCTGTGTGTATGAATTCTAACGTGCAAAAGTTTGGCATCACTTACAAAAGGTAAGCTTTTAGGGCTCGTTCACACAATCGTTTTTTGCGTTCCGTATTCGGGCCGTATTTTGATTTCGTATACGGAGCCATTCATTTCAATGGGTCCGCATCCATTGCTCGATTCCGTGGCCCCGCAAAAATTATGAGGCATGTCCTATTCTTGTCCATTTTGCGGACAAGAATAGGCATTTCTATAATGGGCCTCCTGTTCTGTTCCGCAAATTGCGAAAGGCACACGGGAGGCATCCGTTTTTTGCGGATCCGCAATTTGCAGACAGCAAAAAATGGCACGGTCGTGTGCATGAGCCCTTCAAGAATTGATTGCATTTTGTACCAAATGCACTGATAACAGGGGATGGTATTATATAAACTTGACCAGTAAATGTTTTTGTATTCCTTTCATTCTGCAGGTGCAGTTGCAGGTATCAATCACAATTTAAGGGCTCAGTCACACGGCCGTTAATCGGCCGTTCTGTGCATTGGGGATCGCAATTTGCGTTTCCCAATGCACGGGCACCATCCGTGCGGCTGCTGCAACGGATCCATACCCATTCAACTTGAATAGGTCCATGATCCGTCCGCATCGCAAAAAAATTGAAAATGTTCTATTTTTTTGTGGTGTGGAGGCACGGACAGAAACCCCATGAAAATACTCCGTAGTGCTTCCGTGGGGTTCTGTGCCTCCATTCTGCACCGACTTTCCGGATTGCAGACCCATTCAAGTAAATAGGTCTGTGATACAGGGTGAACACGGCCGGTGCCTTAATATTGCGGACCCGCTGTTTGCGGACCCGGGCCAGTTTTTACCTTCCTGCCCAGGCCATTTTTTTTACAAATCTGACATGTGTCACTTTATGTGGTAATATCTTTGGAACGCCTTTACTTATCTAAGCCATTCTGAGATTGTTTAAATTTTAAATTTACCAAAAATTTAGAAAAATTCGCAATTTTCAAAATTTAAATTTCTCAGCTTTTAACCTCTTCAGGACACAGGGCGTACCGGTACGCCCTGATGTCCTGGTACTTAAGGACACAGGGCGTACGGGTACGTCCCGTGTATTTCCGATCACCGACGGGCGGTGATCGGAACCCGGTGCCTGCTCAAATCATTGAGCAGGCACCTCGGCTAAATGCAAGGGTGGGTCCCGTGACCCCCCCCCCCCCCCCCGTGTCGGCGATCGCCGCAAACCGCAGTTCAATTCAGACCTGTGGTTTGTGGCTTTACCTGCGGTTTGCGGCGGCGATCGGCGGTGCCATCGGGTCCCCATGCGGCTGTAGGGGGACCCGATGGCATGGAAGGCAGCGCGATGCCTAAGGAAGGCATCGCGCTGCCTTCGTGTGGCGAGCCTGTGAGATCCAGCCCCCTGGATCTCACAGGCCCCGGAAGCTGTATGAGTAATGCACACAGTATTACTCATACAGCCAATGCATTCCAATACAGAAGTATTGGAATGCATTGTAAAGGATTAGACGCCCAAAAGTTCAAGTCCCAAAGTGGGACAAAAAATAAAGTGAAAAAAAAGTTGAAAAAATAAAGTTTTCCCCCCAAAAAATTAAAAGTTTCAAGTAAAAATAAACAAAAACGTCATTTTCCCCAAATAAAGTTAAAAAAAATTGGTAAAAATTAGGGGGGGGGGAAAGTATACATATTAGGTATCGCCGCGTCCGTATCGACTGGCTCTATAAACATATCACATGACCTAACCCCTCAGATGAGCACCGTAAAAAATAAATAAAAACTGTGCTTAATAAAATAATTTTTTGTCACCTTACATCACAAAAAGTACAACAACAAGCGATCAAAAAGGCGTTTGCCCACCAAAATAGTACCAATCTAACCGTCACCTCATCCCGCAATAAATGAGCCCCTACCTGAGACAATCGCCCAAAAAAAAACAAAAAAACTATGGCTCAGAATATGGAGACACTAAAACATCATTTTTTTGTTTTAAAAAAGCTGTTATTGTGTAAAACTTACATACATAAAAAAAAGTATACATATTAGGCATCGCCGCGTCCGTATTGACCGGCTCTATAAAAATATCACATGACCTAACCCCTCAGATGAACACCATAAAAAATAAAAACTGTGCTAAACAAACAAAAAGTGTAATAGCAAGCGATCAAAAAGTCACACACATCCCAAAATAGTGCCAATAAAACCGTCATCTCATCCCGCAAAAATCCTACCCTACCCCAGGTAATCGCCCAAAAACTGGCTCTCGGACTATGGAAACACTAAAACATGATTTTTTTTGCTTCAAAAATGAAATCATTGTGTAAAACTTACATAAATAAAAAAAAATGTATACATATTAGGTATCGCCGCGTCCGTGACAACCTGGTCTATTAAAATATCACATGATCTAACCTGTCAGATGAATGTTGTAAATAACAAAAAATAAAAACAGTGCCAAAACAGCTATTTCTTGTTACCTTGCCTCACAAAAAGAGTAACCAAAAATCATATATACCCTAAACTAGTACCAACAATACTGCCACCCTATCTCGTAGTTTCTAAAATGGGGTCACTTTTTTGGAGTTTCTACTCTAGGGGTGCATCAGGGCGGCTTCAAATGGGACATGGTGTCAAAACAACCAGTCCAGCAAAACCTGCCTTCCAAAAACCGTATGGCATTCCTTTCCTTCTGCGCCCTGCCGTGTGCCCGTACAGCAGTTTTACGACCACATATGGGGTGTTTCTGTAAACTACAGAATCAGGGCCATAAATATTGAGTTTTGTTTGGCTGTTAACCCTTGCTTTGTTACTGGGAAAAATGGATTAAAATGGAAAATTGCCAAAAAATTGAAATTCTGGAATTTCATCTCCATTTGCCAATAACTCTTGTGGAACACCTAAAGGGTTAACGACGTTTGTAAAATCAGTTTTGAATACCTTGAGGGGTGTAGTTTCTTATATGGGGTCACTTTTATGGAGTTTCTACTTTAGGGGTGCATCAGGGGGGCTTCAAATGGGACATGGTGTCAAAAAAACCAGTCCAACAAAATCTGCCTTCCAAAAACCGTATGGCATTCCTTTCCTTCTGCGCCCTGCCGTGTGCCTGTACAGCAGTTTACGACCACATATGGGGTGTTTCTGTAAACTACAGAATCAGGGCCATAAATATTGAGTTTGGTTTGGCTGTTAACCCTTGCTTTGTTACTGGGAAAAATGGATTAAAATAGAAAATTTGCCAAAAAATTGAAATTCTGAAATTTAATCTCCATTTGCCAATAACTCTTGTGGAACACCTAAAGGGTTAACGACGTTTGTAAAATCAGTTTTGAATACCTTGCGGGGTGTAGTTTCTTAGATGTCGTCACTTTTATGGAGTTTCTACTTTAGGGGTGCATCAGGGGGGCTTCAAATGGGACATGGTGTCAAAAAAAACAGTCCAGCAAAACCTGCCTTCCAAAAAACGTATGGCATTCCTTTCCTTTTAGCACCCTGCCGTGTGCCCGTACAGCGGTTTACGACCACATATGGGGTGTTTCTGTAAACTACAGAATCAGGGCCATAAATATTGAGTTTGGTTTGGCTGTTAACCCTTGCTTTGCAACTGGAAAAAAATTATTAAAATGGAAAATCTGCCAAAAAAGTGAAATTTTTAAATTGTATCTCTATTTTCCATTAATTCTTGTGGAACACCTAAAGGGTTAACAACGTTTGTAAAATCTGTTTTGAATACCTTGAGGGGTGTAGTTTCTAGAATGGGGTGGTTTTTGGGTAGTTTCTATTATGTAAGCCTCGCAAAGTGACTTCAGACCTGAACTGGTCCCTAAAAATTTGGTTTTTGAAAATTTCTGAAAAATTTCAAGATTTGATTCTAAACTTCTAAGCCTTGTAACATCCCCAAAAAATAAAATATCATTCCCAAAATGATCCAAAAATGAAGTAGACATATGGGGAATGTAAAATAATAACTATTTTTGGAGGTATTACTATGTGTTATAGAAGTAGAGATATTGAAACTTGGAAATTTGCAATTTTTTACAAATGTTTGGTAAATTTGGTATTTTTTTATAAATAAAAATGATTTTTTTTTTTACTTCATTTTACCTGTGTCATGAAGTACAATATGTGACGAAAAAAACAATCTCAGAATGGCCTGGATAAGCCAAAGCGTTTTAAAGTTATCAGCACTTAAAGTGACACTGGTCAGATTTGCAAAAAAAGGCCTGGTCCTTAAAGGGATTCTGTCATGAGATTTGAGCCCTATAAGCTAAACATATGGCCAGGTCTGTACTAATAACATGAATCCTAAACTGCCCTTATTAAACCTGCTTGTGGCTCTATTAGCCCAAAAAACTGTTTTTTATAAGCTGTCACTCACCTACCTAAGGTGCCCAAGGGGTTTTACGTTAACCCAGGGTGCCCGCCCGCCATCTGGTGCCCAGCGCCGCCTTCCTCACCTCAGCCCCGCCTCCGCAATCCTCCCGTCCCTCTGCAGATCCGGCGCCCGCGCACTAGGCTCAGCCTGATGCCAATCGTCTAGTGCAGAGGCTCATTTTTTGCAGTAAGAGTTGACTTTTTTATTGGTACCATTTTGGGTACATATGATTTTTTGATCATTCATTATTACACTTTATGAGGCAAGGTGACCAAAAAAATTGGTTGTTTTGGCACAGTTTTTATTTATTTATTTTTACAGCATTCATCTGAGGGGTTAGGTCACATGATATTTTTATAGAGCAGGTCGTCACAGACATGGCAATACCTAATATGTATACTTTTTCTTATTTATTTAAGTAAAAAAAATAAATGATGTTTTAGAGTCTCCATAGTCTGAGAGCCATAGCTTTTTTATTTTTTGACCGATTGTCTTAGGTAGGAGCTCATTTTTTGCGGGATGAGATGACGATTTGATTGGTTCTATTTTGGGGGGCATGCGCCTTTTTTATAGCTTGGTGTTGCACTTTAAATGATGTTAGGTGAAAAAAATTGCTTTTCTTGCACAGTTTTTTTTTTTTTTTACGGTGTTCACCGGAAGAGTTAGGTCATGTGATATTTTTATAGAGCAAGTTATAACGGACACGGCGATATCTAACATAGCTACTTTTTTAAAATTTATTTCACTTTAACACAATAATACCCGTTTTGAAGAAAAAAATATCATATTTTAGTGTCTCCATCATCTGAGTCATAGTTTTTTTTAATATTTTTTGGGCGATTGTCTTAGGTAGGGTCTCATTTTTTGCAGGATGAGGTGACTGTTTGGTGCAATTTTTGTGATGTAAGGTGACAAAAAATGGTTTTTTTGGCACTGTTTTTATTTATTTTTACTGTATGCACTTTAGGGGTAAATATTTAATAATGGACGTATCTAGATTCCACTGAAATACATGAGAGGAATATAGAAAAGAGAGAAAGGGGCGCACAATAGGGTAGTATGTTCATGCAAATGCAAAAAGGAAGTGAGGAATCTGGAGGCTCGTCTTATGGGGTTGTGCTGATATAGGCACAACCCTACTGTAAATTTGTGTAAATTAGACCTTTACGCCGGGACTGCAGCCGCAGACGGAGTTTTCTTTTGGATAGGATGTTCAGCCCCCCAAAGGATACTTGCAACGGAAGAGGTTCTGCTTCGTCGCAAAATCACCGGTGGACACGGTTTTATTAGATAAATTCTTCCTTTTTTAATTAAAGGAAGCTCATAAGTAGAAAACAACGTGTTTCGGGGATTAACACTTCCCCTTCATCAGGTTTCACAACAATATGGTGTATACAATAATTAAGTGTGTATTTATAGATAAAAAACACAAAAAGAACGCCAAAAAGACTCACCTGGGGGCCGCCCACTGTCCCCAGCTGTCATCCAAGAGGCAGAATCCACTGTGTAGATAAAATTACTAGTGCATATATGGAATATATTTAGGTATTCATATATAAGTAGTCACATTGGTCCTTACTTAAAAACGAGCGTCGTAAACAATAAAATACATTAAAAATTAGAATCACATGACACTTTTTTACACATCCGTCACGTGACCCCAAGTAGAGCGGTCACGTGACCTGAATATTAATGAGCAAATCCTCCAGTGGCTGGTATTTTTGCATATTAAAGGGAGGGGGAAGCCACACACTATGGGCTGCCGTCAGCAGGTTGGCGCATGCGCAGTAGTTTTCAGATACTGGCGATGTCAGTGAGTTAGCGCACCTGCGAGTGACGGAGTGGTCATGTGATTGCAACCATCACGGTCACGTGACTCGTTACCTTAGGAACAGGGACGCCGATATGGTGACGAACCCTAGATCAGATGAAACCAAACTATGAAGTTAATCTAAATAGATAGCCTTAAGGCTTGGCTAGTGTTGCAGACTTATATAAATTTACATATAAAATATAGAGGTGTGAATAGTATATTTATACTGGAAAAGGACATTTGAAAGATTAAAACATTGATTGAATAAAAATATGATTGCAATTATTATAAGGGAAAAAATTGTTAAAAAATGCAATAAGGATGATAATAATGATGGTGAAAATTATTATTAGGGCCTTATATATTGCACCCATTTTTTTTTAGGAAGGAATAGCCTATAGAAGGGCACACACAGAAACATTACATATCATTTTAAATTATTGCATATAGGAAATTAATAGTAGGAGGTATTGCGAATATGGATAGGGGTATGGGAGATAGGGAGTACCCCACTCCTGATGTATAGTTATTTCAAACTATAAGTATGAAGGGGAATATAAGGTATTCGGTATTTGATTTTATACATTTATTTCAAACGCCTCATTGAGACCATAGGGATTGAGGCTGTTCAGTTTGAAGATCCAATATATCTCGCGACGTCTGATGTACTGGATATCTTTTTGAAGATGTGTCGGAATTTGTTCAATTGGTGTCACAGAAAAGCCAACAGAGCTTCCCTCATGATGTTCGACCGCATGTCTAGACACGCTATGTTTCAGGTATTTCTTCTTAATATTAGATCGATGCTTGTTAAATCTATTACGCAATGTTTGGACAGTGCGACCTACATATTGCAAATCGCATTGGACACTCGAGTAGATATACAAAATGGGTAGAATTGCAATTGAGATGGTTTAAAATTAAGAAGGATTCACCACCTTAGGGGTTAAGTCATGTGATATTTTTATAGAGCTGGTTGTTACGGACGTGGCGATACCTAATATGTATACTTTTTTTTTCTTATTTCAATTTAACACAATAATTGCATTTTTGAAACAAAAAAAAATTATGTTTTAGTGTCTCTATGTTTTGACAGCTATAGTTTTTTTATTTTTTGGGCGATTGTCTTATGTAGGGGCTATTTTTTTGCGGGATGAGGTGACGGTTTTATTGGTATAATTTTGGGGGGCATACGCCTTTTTGATCGCACTTTTTGTGATGTAAGGTGACAAAATTGGCTTTTTTTTAAGCAGTTTTTATTTTCTTTACAGTGTTTATCGGACGGGGTTGATCATGTGATATATTTATAGATCCGGTCGTTACGGACGCGACGATACCTAATATGTGTGTGTTTTCTTTCTTTTCTTCTTTTTTTTTATATAAAATCAGGGGAAAGGGGCGATTTTTTATTTATTATTATTATTATTTTTTTACTTGAAACATTTTTTTTTTAATTAAAAACTCTTTTTTAACTTTTTTTAAACTTTATTTCTGTCCTACTCTGGGACTTTACTTTTGGGGGTCTGATCCCCTCTGCAATGCATTACAATACATCTGTATTGTATTGCATTGCCTGTTGGTGTATTACACTGAGTAATACACTAACAGGTTGCCTAGAAGACCCAGCCTGAGGCTGAATCTCCTGGGCACCTGTAGAAGGCAGGTCCCGATGCCGTGCACGGCATTGGGCAGCCTCTGCATGGCATCGGCCTGCCTTCTCACCCATCAGGTCCCCGCCACAGCAGCCCTTTTATGCCGCGGTCAGCGCTGATTGCGGCATAGAAGGGGTTAATCCGCCATCATCGGCTTGTACAGCGATGCCGGCGGATACAGCAGGGGCCCGGCTATCAGGGACTGCTGGGCCCCGCAGTGATTGGGCGCTGCCTCCTCTTCATTGTTTACCTGCTTGCTGTCGCATCTGCAGCGGTGAGCAGGTGTAATTACACCCAAGCCGTCCCATTAATCAATGGGACGGATCATTCCTATACACATTTGTGAAATAATGGGCATCTCTAAAGTGCTCACTGAATTGGAACGTGGTACTGAAATAGGATGCTACCTATGCAACAAATCAGTTTGTGAAATTCCTTCCCTCCTAGATATTCCATAATCACCTATGAGAGATATTATTGCAGACTGGTAGCATTTAGGAACTACAGCAACACAGCCACAAAGTAGAGACCACATAAAGTTAGAGAGTGGGGTCTTCGAGTTTTGAGTTACACAGTGCATAAAAGTCACCAACGTTCTGCTGACTCATTAACTGTAGAGTCAAAACCTCCTGTGGCATTAACATCAGCACAAAAACTGCACCCCTTAACCCCTTTGCGCATTATGATGTAACTGTAAGGGGATATGTGGAGTGGGCCTCTTCAGCAGGCCTGATCCATAGATGGCGGGTGCCGGCTGTATCATACAGCCGATACCCACCCGCACTGACAAGGAGCGTCGATCGCGCCACCCCCGTCATCTAACCCCTCATCAGCCTTGATAGTGGCACCTGTAAGTGAAGGCAGAGGATGCTGCTCCCTCTTCCTTCCTATTGGTACCCCCACAGTGAAATTGCGGGGCTCCGATCGGTTGCCAAAAAGTTAAAAAAATATATATAAATACCAATATATAAAAAGTTAAAATAACCCCTTTTCCCAATTTTACATATAAAAATATATAAACAATAAAAAAATAAACATATTAGGTATCAACACATCCCAAAATGTCTGAAATTCCTGTACTGTGAACTCCATAATGGAAAAAAAATGACAATTCACGATTCACCTTTTTTGTCATCTAAAAAATTAACAGTGATCAAAAAGATGTACATAGCACAAAAATGGTACCAATAAAAAATACAGTTCGTTACGAAAAAACAAGCCCTCATACAGCTCTGTAGACCAAAATTTTAAAAAAGTTATCGCTGTCAGAATATGGCAAAGCAAAGAAAATTTAGATTTGGTATCATCGCATTTGTATTGAGCCCCAGAATAAGGACATTGGGTCATTTTTAGTGCACAGTGAACGATGTGATGTCAAAACCCCAAAAACCTTGGCAGAATTTTGTTTTTATTTTTAATTTTGCCATACAAAGATTTTTTTTCCCATTTTCCAATACAAGATATGATAAATTAAATGGTGGCATTAAAAAATGCATCTTGTCCCGCAAAAAATAAGCCCTCATATAGCTATGTGAACGGAAAGCAAAAAAGTTATTGGATTGGAACATAGCGAGAGAAAATCAATGACGCCATACGGTTAATTGCATTCCATGGCTAAGCTGCTGTTTGCAAGCACAATGCAGTAGTCTAATAGAGTGGTGTAAAGCACGCCACCACTAGACTCTGGAGCATTGGAAATGTGTTCTGTGGAGTGATGAATCACACTACTCTATTTGGCAGTTTGATAGATGAGTCTGGGTTTGGTGAATGCCAGGAGAATGTTACCGGCCTGACTGCATTGTGCCAACTGTAAAGTTTGGTGGAGGAGGAATAATGCTGTGGGGCTGTTTTTCCAGGGCTGCCCTAGGCTTCAAGTTCTTGTAAAATCTTAATGCTTCAGCATACCCAGACATTTTGGACCATTGTGTGCTTCCAACTTTGAGGGAACAGTCTGCAAAAGACTCTTCTCTGTTCCAGTATGACTGTGCCCCAGTGAACAAAACAAGGTCCATAAAGGCATGGTTGGGTAAGATTGGTATGGAAGAGCCCTGACCTCAACCCTATTTAATACCTTTGGGATGAACTAGAATGGAGACTGAGAGTTAGGCTCTCTCTTCCAATATCAGTGGCTGACCTCACAAATGATTCCTCAGTGAATAGGCAAAAATTCTCACAGACAGAATTTTAGAAAGTCTTCTTAGAAGAGTGAAAGCTGTTTTAGCTGCTAAGGGTAGGGGGTGTTTGACAACATATTAATGCATATGGATCTAGACTGAGATATCATAAATACACTTGTAGGTGTAACGTGTAGCTGTCCCAATATTTTTATCCATAAAATATGTGTATTTTTTCCAACAAGGGGACTTTCACTTTACATTATTAAAATAATGATTGGATATATTGGAAAGCCTCTGTGTTCCAGTGCATTCTAGTTCTGTGCATATGAAATACACATGGATCTGTTAGATATGTCCTAGTAGTCATTATCTCAAGACACCCCTTACTAGGCCAAGGGCTGTCTCTGTAAAGGTTGCATTAGACAGCCTGATTCTGCCAGCAATTATCAGGAAGGAAGCGTTTCTTCCTGGCAATCGCCTGCTCACTAGCAGAGGAGACTGCTGCTATTGCATGCACCGATCTCCTCCACAGCATGGGGAGGAGTGATCAGTATACCATTGCTCGTCTCCATGCTGTCCAGTTGTTTCTGTCAGCAGATCGCGATTAGACACCACAAATATTGCTCGTTCATCGGGTAATCGGCGGGCAGTATTACACTGCCATATCATAGCTAACGAGCATTCATACGAACGCTCGTTAGCAATGATTGGCCCGACATTTACCTGGTGTAATACAGGCTTAGGCCTCATCACACGACCGTTCCATTTTTTGCGGTCCACAAATTGCGGATCTGCAAAACACGGAAGCCGCCCGTGTGCCTTCCGCAATTTGCGGAACGGAACAGGCGGCCCATTGTAGAAATGCCTATTCTTGTCTGCAAAACGGACAAGAATAGGACATGTTTTATTTTTTTTGCGGGGCTACGTAACAGAGCAACGGATGCGGACAGCTCACCGAGTGTCAATGGGTCCGCAAATCCGGAGATGCGGAACGGAAGCACAGAACGAAACCCAACGGATCAATATTTTTTTTTACTCCTCAATAGTGGTGTAATTAGCTTATTAAATGTCCCTCACAGAGGCGGACAGCACACTGTGGGCTTTATGCATCTTTTGCAGCCCCATTCACAATAGATCTACAAAAAATACAGATTGGATGCGGACCGAACATACGGTGTGCAAGACACCTTAGGCTACACCTTATTTCCTGTGGTCATTCTCCTTTTCTGGTAAACTATGCCCTTTTGGTGAGCTAGGTGCAGATGATTTTGCCAAGAACTACTCTAGATGTGTCAAAAATATGCCAGATTGTCCCAAATTGCCACAACTTTTCTCACAACTTACAACAGTGTGTAAGTGCGCTGACATTAGTAAACATAGGCTAACGTTTTCCTTTAGAGGCAAAGCAGTAAGAAACTTTTACTCTATTAAAGTGTCTTGGGGTACAGCCATTCCGGTAAAATGATCTCCTAATTCTCAGCAATGGTAATGAAAACCAGTCCTGTATATTGGTGTCATCTTCCCAAACACCATACGTTTCTGAACAGCCGCAGTGGATTCTTAACAGATAGGACATGTAGTTTCCACATTGAAACTACCTGAGCTTTTGCATTAAGTGCATTAGTGGTATACCACTGACTTTGACAGTCCATTTGTGATTTTTTTTTAAATGGTTTACGGACAGGCACCAATTATAATATCAGCATATCAATACATTTGTGTGTTTTCTGACTTTGACATGGTATTACTAACATGGAAAAAGTATCCATAAAATAAACCTCAACCCAAGTGCAAACGTTTATGTACTCTACGTGTAGATGGCATTAACCCTGTAAAAAATGTTCCTACAGTTTAATTGCTTTTAACATGCTATTTTTGTCCAGAACATGAAAGTGCTTCCATAAAACATAATTGTTATAGGCTTTAATCACATATATTTCAAATCTCAAATAGATTGTGCAGACAATTTACCATCCAAAAGACATTTTAATACTATACAGGAGCCTGTGATGAGGAAATGCTGCATTTATTTTAAGAGAGAGAAATCAGTGTTTCATTGCTTAGACTGCTAACTTCACTTTAGGTAATTACATTCCTTTTTGTATTACCCGGAACAATAATTTACTTGGTTATTGAAAGTCAAAATGATTTTCCTGGTTCTAAGGGGAATTTAGGTATTTGAGACGTATACACTGGCAAAGTTTCCATTAAAAAAAATATATCGATAGCACACCTATACCAGTCCTTAAAAGGACTTTTGTGGCCCTATTAGCTAGCGTTTGGTGTCCATAACAGTCTGTCCCTGCTCCACACAGCAACCTTTCCATACACTGGTAAAAGACTGAATATAATGGCGGACAGATCGGGTTTATTTATAAGGTAGGGGGTATGTCCATGTGCTGAAACGTCTCAATTGGCTGTCCTGTACCACCTGATGGATGTGTCATGGGTAAAAGTTCTTCACAATGTAAAAGAATATGGTGCCGGCAGACATCGCCATATGTTCGCCCATTCGGCGAACCGCAAACGAGCAAAGTTTGCCGCGAAACAACCGCCCGGCGAACCGCAAGGTCATCTCTAATTAAGAGGATCCTACACAATAATAGGTCCAATGGTCCAGAGGAAAACACGTATAGAGTTGCCTTTGGAGCCAATCATTTACCACTAGGGTCTAATTCTTATGAAATGGTTTACACATAACCTATTGGACCTTATTGATTATGTGTCTTGCGTGTACATTGATAATGACAATGTTTACAACGCAATTATCAGTGGATGTACTTGTGGTTTGTATATGGGGACTAGTGTTCAGGGAATCGAGCTTTGGATCCAAAATCAAAAGTTGATTCATTAAAAACTTCTTTGAATGTTGTACGGAGATTCGTCTCTGTACAGCATTCAAATGTATAGGCTCCAACAAGAGAAATTCGTTATCACAGAAGTCTGGCGGGAGTTCATGAATAACTTTGTCCGTTGATTTTTAAACTTGAAAACCAAACATTGCCCTCCATTCAATTCTATGGGACTGTCAGAGATGCTTGAGTACAACACTCAGCAATCTCCAACAGTCCCATAGAGTTGAATGGAGTGGCCATGTGTGACTGCCACTTCTTTTAAATAGGTGAACTCAGTTACCCCATTCTCAAGATTTGCATGGGACCCAACAGTTTGCCCCACCATTTAGACACTTATCCTCTATCCCCTACATTCATCTTCCTCATGGTCCTCTACCTCTGGCTTTTCCTGTAATAGAAATGCACATGCAAGGAGCCAGCCACTTCATTTGACAATTTAAGCTGGCAGATAGAGGAGAGAGATGGAGAACAGATAGACAAGACAAGTTGGCCAGAAAGAAATAGAGCTTTCTATTCTTGAAAAGCGCCATG
Source organism: Bufo bufo (assembly GCF_905171765.1). Classification (NCBI taxonomy): domain Eukaryota; kingdom Metazoa; phylum Chordata; class Amphibia; order Anura; family Bufonidae; genus Bufo; species Bufo bufo. Next base: position 81,742,687 of record NC_053393.1, on the reverse strand, counting down.
TCTGTCCTCCAGAATATTGGGTATGCTGTATATTGGTTAATATTGAGTTAGGAAGTGAGGTGATGCAGAAAGGAAGCTTTCCACATAAAGGCTACTTTAATGCATTATGTTTTTGGGTTAACTTTACAGGGAGTGCAGAATTATTAGGCAAATGAGTATTTTGACCACATCATCCTCTTTATGCATGTTGTCTTACTCCAAGCTGTATAGGCTCGAAAGCCTACTACCAATTAAGCATATTAGGTGATGTGCATCTCTGTAATGAGAAGGGGTGTGGTCTAATGACATCAACACCCTATATTAGGTGTGCATAATTATTAGGCAACTTCCTTTCCTTTGGCAAAATGGGTCAAAAGAAGGACTTGACAGGCTCAGAAAAGTCAAAAATAGTGAGATATCTTGCAGAGGGATGCAGCACTCTTAAAATTGCAAAGCTTCTGAAGCGTGATCATCGAACAATCAAGCGTTTCATTCAAAATAGTCAACAGGGTCGCAAGAAGCGTGTGGAAAAACCAAGGCGCAAAATAACTGCCCATAAACTGAGAAAAGTCAAGTGTGCAGCTGCCAAGATGCCACTTGCCACCAGTTTGGCCATATTTCAGAGCTACAACATCACTGGAGTGCCCAAAAGCACAAGGTGTGCAATACTCAGAGACATGGCCAAGGTAAGAAAGGCTGAAAGACGACCACCACTGAACAAGACACACAAGCTGAAACGTCAAAACTGGGCCAAGAAATATCTCAAGACTGATTTTTCTAAGGTTTTATGGACTGATGAAATGAGAGTGAGTCTTGATGGGCCAGATGGATGGGCCCGTGGCTGGATTGGTAAAGGGCAGAGAGCTCCAGTCCGACTCAGACGCCAGCAAGGTGGAGGTGGAGTACTGGTTTGGGCTGGTATCATCAAAGATGAGCTTGTGGGGCCTTTTCGGGTTGAGGATGGAGTCAAGCTCAACTCCCAGTCCTACTGCCAGTTTCTGGAAGACACCTTCTTCAAGCAGTGGTACAGGAAGAAGTCTGCATCCTTCAAGAAAAACATGATTTTCATGCAGGACAATGCTCCATCACACGCGTCCAAGTACTCCACAGCGTGGCTGGCAAGGAAGGGTATAAAAGAAGAAAATCTAATGACATGGCCTCCTTGTTCACCTGATCTGAACCCCATTGAGAACCTGTCGTCCATCATCAAATGTGAGATTTACAAGGAGAGAAAACAGTACACCTCTCTGAACAGTGTCTGGGAGGCTGTGGTTGCTGCTGCACGCAATGTTGATGGTGAACAGATCAAAACACTGACAGAATCCATGGATGGCAGGCTTTTGAGTGTCCTTGCAAAGAAAGGTGGCTATATTGGTCACTGATTTGTTTTTGTTTTGTTTTTGAATGTCAGAAATGTATATTTGGGAATGTTGAGATGTTATATTGGTTTCACTGGTAAAAATAAATAATTGAAATGGGTATATATTTGTTTTTTGTTAAGTTGCCTAATAATTATGCACAGTAATAGTCACATGCACACACAGATATCCCCCTAAAATAGCTAAAACTAAAAACAAACTAAAAACTACTTATAAAATATTCAGCTTTGATATTAATGAGTTTTTTTGGGTTCATTGAGAACATGGTTGTTGTTCAATAATAAAATTAATCCTCAAAAATACAACTTGCCTAATAATTCTGCACTCCCTGTAATATTTACAACTTGTGGCTTCTCAACTGTTGTACAATTACAAATGTCCCTAAAAACATGGCACTAGTAGTTTCATAAAAACTAAATTGTGCCTGGCTGCAGATCCCTGATGTCAGTAGATAAGACATATGTATTACAATTTTACATCTTGCATTGATACACATGGTTCACAACACAGAAAACTAAAGGGGTTGTCTGGTGGGATAACATGTTTTTAAAGGGCCAGGATGGGTGAAAAAAACTAAAGATTACTGTTGCAACCACTGTTCTGTGTCACTTACCCAGAGGTCTGGACTCTGGACACGCCTACAGCAGTCTTCATCCAGATGGGTACCCCTCGGGAATGTCTTTGGGGGCCAGTGGGGGAGTGCGCGCACTCATGTTCACCAGCTAATGACTGGTAACCTTGGGGTATTTCAGCTACCTTGCCCACTGAGAGCGTGCTTGAGCAATAGGTCTCTTAGCTTGCTAAATTCCTGATGCTAAGTGAGCTGTTTTTTTGTTGTTTACCTGTGTACCAATCTCTGCCTTTGATGCCTGACCTGATTTTTGCCTGTTACCCATATTAATCCTATGCTGCCTGCCCTGACCATGGACCTTTTACTGTATTGCACATACTCTGCCACCCTGACCTCAGCCAGTTCCTGACTACGATTCTTCCTGACCTCTCTGTGCTCTGCATCATTGTCACTGGTCTTCATGGGTCAACTGTTAACCACACATAGACTATTCCAGCAGGTGATGGTCTGGTGGTTCCCCTGCAGCGAGGTCTAGATCCCTGTATGGGGGTGAAACGATGAATACCAGGGGGACTGCCCTTATTATTTGCCCTAAGTTAAATCTGTTGGTTGACACAGTGGTTCCACACCCACTGCCATAACAGTTACTCACCTCAGGGGCAGACTGGGAACTTAAAGTGGCCCTGGAAAAGAACTCTAAAAGTGACCCCATATTGCAAACAGGTTGAAATTGACATAAGGCAGGACAACACAAGTAGGCAGGGCCTACACATTTAGACAGGAACAACTAATATGGTGGGGAAGGCAGAAATACCGCAGATATTATGTACTGCCCCAGCAGAACCAAATACCACAGTGCAGTACATAATATCACCGCTCTTGCTGCAGTGTTCAACTTTATTACCATCCTGAGGAGTAGAGTTGTCACAATACCAAAATTTGGATTAGGTTTTGATACCAAGAAAAAGTACTGTGATACTCGATGCCATTTGATACCATGCAAAAAAATAAAGACTTTTGAAAAAAAAAAATCTTTGCATCACCATTTTCTGACAGCAATAACTTTTGTTGACGAAGTGGAATTCAATCCGAATTTCAGGAAAAATTCGATTCGCCCCGAAGTAGAATTTCCTTGTGGTTCGTGGTAACAAATCAATTTTTTTCTAAAATGGCTGCTGCACATGTTACTATGTGAAAGTAAGAAGCCCAGGAATGAGGGAGCACCCATAATGCCATGCAGACAGCCAATCAGCAGACAGCCAACCCCTGTGATGTCACAGCCCTATAAAAAGCCTCCTCATGCTCGGTCTGTGCCATTTTACAGTGAACTTACTGCAGGGAGAGACATTAGAAGCACTAGAGACAGTGATTAGGAAAGACTTTATAAAAAAAAAACTACTTAACAGTTTAGGGAAAGATTATTCATAGTGTAGGGAAAGGATAGGGAGGCATTATGTACACTATAGGGAGAGAGCAGGGACCAATAGGGGAGTATAAAACCTGGGTAATAGGAGCTATTCCTTGCTGCACTAATTGGTGTTACTAAAAGTGATCTATTACTACAGATTTTAGGTTGTTTTAAAGAGTAATTGCAGTAATCCTAGCATCTTTTATTGGGTTGAATGTGGCGTCTGATACAACCAGTTTTGGTGTGTATTTATTTCATATATAAAAGTACTTCCATTCATCCTTGCTTCTGGGGTGAATTTGCAGTCTGATACAACCAGTAGAGATGGCCTTGCGGTTTGCCCGGCGGTTGTTGTGCGGCAAACTTTGTGCGTTCGCGAACATATGGCGATGTCCGCTGGTGCCATATTCTTTTGCATTGCGCTGAACTTTTGTCCCATGACACATCCATCAGGTTGGACAGCACAGCCAATTGAGACGTTTCAGCACATGGACACACCCCCACACTATCACAGAACCCGATCTGGCAACCATTTTACATTCTGTGTTTTGCCAGTGTAGGGAGAGGTTGCTTTGTGGAGCAGGGACAGGCTGTTAGGGACACCAAACACTAGCTAATAGGGCCACAAAAGTCCTTTTGAAGACTGGTATAGGTGTGCTATCGATAGGTGTGATATACTGAGGGGTGTGATATAATTGCAACGGGTGTGATATACCTGTTGCCCCCAAAAAACTGATTGAGGGGTGTGATATACCTATAATTTACTTTCTAACATAGAAAGTATATACAGGGAGTGCAGAATTATTAGGCAAGTTGTATTTTTGAGGATTTATTTTATTATTGAACAACAACCATGTTCTCAATGAACCCAAAAAACTCATTAATATCAAAGCTGAATATTTTTGGCAGTAGTTTTTAGTTTGTTTTTAGTTTTAGCTATTTTAGGGGGATATCTGTGTGTGCAGGTGACTATTACTGTGCATAATTTTCAGGCAACTTAACAAAAAACAAATATATACCCATTTCAATTATTTATTTTTACCAGTGAAACCAATATAACATCTCAACATTCCCAAATATACATTTCTGACATTCAAAAACAAAACAAAAGCAAATCAGTGACCAATATAGCCACCTTTCTTTGCAAGGACACTCAAAAGCCTGCCATCCATGGATTCTGTCAGTGTTTTGATCTGTTCACCATCAACATTGTGTGCAGCAGCAACCACAGCCTCCCAGACACTGTTCAGAGAGGTGTACTGTTTTCCCTCCTTGTAAATCTCACATTTGATGATGGACGACAGGTTCTCAATGGGGTTCAGATCAGGTGAACAAGGAGGCCATGTCATTAGATTTTCTTCTTTTATACCCTTTCTTGCCAGCCACGCTGTGGAGTACTTGGACGCGTGTGATGGCGCATTGTCCTGCATGAAAATCATGTTTTTCTTGAAGGATGCAGACTTCTTCCTGTACCACTGCTTGAAGAAGGTGTCTTCCAGAAACTGGCAGTAGGACTGGGAGTTGAGCTTGACTCCATCCTCAACCCGAAAAGGCCCCACAAGCTCATCTTTGATGATACCAGCCCAAACCAGTACTCCACCTCCACCTTGCTGGCATCTGAGTCGGACTGGAGCTCTCTGCCCTTTACCAATCCAGCCACGGGCCCATCCATCTGGCCCATCAAGACTCACTCTCATTTCATCAGTCCATAAAACCTTAGAAAAATCAGTCTTGAGATATTTCTTGGCCCAGTCTTGACGTTTCAGCTTGTGTGTCTTGTTCAGTGATGGTCGTCTTTCAGCCTTTCTTACCTTGGCCATGTCTCTGAGTATTGCACACCTTGTGCTTTTGGGCACTCCAGTGATGTTGCAGCTCTGAAATATGGCCAAACTGGTGGCAAGTGGCATCTTGGCAGCTGCACGCTTGACTTTTCTCAGTTCATAGGCAGTTATTTTGCGCCTTGGTTTTTCCACACGCTTCTTGCGACCCTGTTGACTATTTTGAATGAAACGCTTGATTGTTCGATGATCACGCTTCAGAAGCTTTGCAATTTTAAGAGTGCTGCATCCCTCTGCAAGATATCTCACTATTTTTGACTTTTCTGAGCCTGTCAAGTCCTTCTTTTGACCCATTTTGCCAAAGGAAAGGAAGTTGCCTAATAATTATGCACACCTAATATAGGGTGTTGATGTCATTAAACCACACCCCTTCTCATTACAGAGATGCACATCACCTAATATGCTTAATTGGTAGTAGGCTTTTAAGCCTATACAGCTTGGAGTAAGACAACATGCATAAAGAGGATGATGTGGTCAAAATACTCATTTGCCTAATAATTCTGCACGCAGTGTAGTGCATTTGTATTGTGCAACAGTTGTGTGCGGTTCTGCTATATAGAGGGACAAGCGCTATTGGAACAACTATTTGCAATGGGTGTGATATTCCTGTTGCCCCCAAAAAAACATATTGAGGAGTGTGATATACCTTCTTCCACAAAATATTGATTAAGGGGTGCGATATACCTGCTTCCACAAAATACTGATTAAGGGGATTGATATACCTGCTTCCACAAAATACTGATTGAGGGCTGCGATATACCTGTTTCCACAAAATACTGATTAAGGGGATTTATATACCCTCTTTCCACCAAATATTGATTGAGGCCTGCGAGATACCTGCTTCCACAAATACTGCTCTTCTCTAGGGACTTAGGCACAGGGTCATTTTGAAAATGACAGGCAGAGGAAGAGGCAGGCCATTCCGCAGGGGTGGTAGGGGTCGGGCAGGTGCACCAGGCCGAAGCCTAAGTGGGGAGTTGGAGAAGGCGCATGCGATTACTTCAAAGGACGCATCAGATTTGGCTGAGTGGCTCATTCAGCCTTCCGTTCTGCACCCTCCTCATTCTCTGTATCTTCACCCTCCTCACTATCTGTTGTGTGCACCCCCAAAGACACCACCATAACCCCTCCACTCGAGTAAGAGGAATTATTTTCCCATCCATTCCCAGACCTTACCGATGCGCAACCATTTTTGACATTGGATGAGGAAGAGGAGGTAGCAACGGCTGCCACCCAGCGGTCTGATGACAGTACCCAGATCAGCCCAAGCAGGGAGGTCCCCGCTGTTGCTGCCTACGCCAAGATCTCAAATGTCAGTGGTAGTGTAGGTGACTATGATGACGTGTCTATGGATGTCACAGGGGTGCCCACAAGAGAGGAAGCGGAGGGGAGTTCAGAGGGAGAGACGGAACAGCAGAAAGAGGAGAAGGAGTTGAAGCAGGCAGAACTCGCAGGGCACATGAGGCAAAAAGCAGACTGCAAATGTATCTGGAGTGAGCCATTAACCATGCACGGTCACTTCTGGTTCTCCCAGGACGCAGCTACATGGCTCCGCAGTGTGGGCTTTTTTTTAACGTGTCAGCTGCTGACAATAGTGTTGCCATCTGCAGCCTGTGCTGTCATCGCATAAGTCACGGTAAGTCCAACACTCAGCTAGGGACGACCGCCTTAGGAAGGCACCTGCCCTCCCATCACCAAGCCCAGTGGGAGCAACGCCATCAGAACCCACAAAGCCACACTCCCGGCGCTCCACGTCCTGCCTCTTCTCCTCTCTCCTCGCATTTGTCCTCCACTCCACCTTCCACCGTGCCATTGCGACATCTGTCAGAAGGCAGGCTTCCGTGGTCCAAATGTTTGAGCATAAAAAGTTGATGACGTCAGATAACCCTCTTGCCCAACGGCTGACCGCTGGCTTGCCGGAACTGCTAGCCCGCCAACTACTGCCATATAAACTGATGTACTCGAAGGCCTTTAGAAAATTTGTAGCCATTGGCACACGGCAATGGAAGGTCCCCGGAATGAAATATTTCTCCAAGAAGGTCATCCCAGAGCTATATGGTCACGTTCAGCGGCAAGTAAATGTATCTCTGGCACACAGTGTCGGTGCCAAGATACATCTGACAAAAAAATCACAGAAAAAACAAAGATAAAAACATCCTGCACGGTATGATATATAAATTTGTGAATGTCACTGGCCATATTGTTGAGAAAAACACAGAAATTAGATAATAATTCACTTAGTAAAGTAGATGCAAGCATTATATATGGACAAAGTCCTCACTCTTATATGATAAAATCTGAGACACTTAGCCAATTTATTTTAATCAAAACACATCTGTGCCCGCCTACCAAGCGCCAAGGTGGTCTCAGGTCAGGCGGGTCCTACGCTAAACCTACCTAAGCCATTGGGCTTCTATGTTCAGGAGCGCAGATGCCGCACATACGGTGTGCTGCTCCTAGTCACCTCCAGGTGCGTCAAGCAACCGATGGGAGGAGGAGCAAGCACACCTATATGTACCACCTAATCAAGGCGCTCTATTGGATAGGAAGGGCAAAAGTGCAAAGGAATGCTACTCCCAAGATAAAATAGGTGCGCATTCACACTTGAAGGTGCCACTCCCTCAAGCAAATACTACATAGACAAAAAAATCACAGAAAAAAACAAAGATAAAAACATCCTGCACTATAGAGCGCCTTGATTAGGTGGTACATATAGGTGTGCCCTTCTCCTCCTCCCATCAGAGCTCTCTCCAAAGTATCAATATCCTTCTGGAGATATGGTCTCCAGTACTGAGCACAATACGCCAAATGAGGTCTCACTAGTGCTCTGTAGAGCGGCATGAGCACCTCCCTCTTTCTACTGGTAATTCCTCTCCCTATACACCCAAGCATTCTGCTGGCATTTCCTGCTGCTCTATGGCATTGTCTGCCTACCTTTAAGTCTTCTGAAATAATGACCCCTAAATCCCTTTCCTCAGATACTGAGGTTAGGACTGTATCATTGATTTTGTATTCTGCTCTTGGGTTTTTACGCCCCAGGTGCATTATCTTGCACTTATCAACATTAAATTTTAGTTGCCAGATTTTTGACTATTCCTCTAGTTTTCCTAAATCCTTTTCCATTTGGTGTATCCCTCCAGGAACATCAACCCTGTTACAAATCTTTGTGTCGTCAACAAAAAGACACACCTTACCATGTGATTGGACCATGGGATGAGCTCAGTGATGTCACCACAGATCCTTTGACAGGTCCTGAAGAAAGAACAGGAGACTGGCAGCTACGCGATCAATTGGAGGAGGTGAGTTAATTTTTTTTTTCTTTTTTAACCCTCAATTGACCTTGTACTAAGCATTCTGTATTAAAGAATGCTAATATTTTACCTTATATCCATGTTATAACGGAAAATAATTACATCTACACAACACCGAACCCAAACCTGAACTTCAGTGAAGAAGTTCGGGTCTGGGTACCACATTCAGTTTTTTATCACGCGCGTGCAAAACGCATTGCACCCGGGACGCATCCGGACCTAATCCGGACACCATCGTCTGCAAGGGGCCTAAGTGCCTCAGATTTTATCATATCAGAGTAAGGACTTTGTCCATATATAATGCTTGCATTTACTTTACTAAGTGCATTATTATCTTATTTCTGTGATTTTTTTAAAGGTACATCTGACCACAGACACGTGGTCTAGCAAACACGGGCAGGGAAGGTACATAACTTTTACTGCCCACTGGGAGAACGTTCTGACGGCCTTCGAGCATGTAACCCGTGGCTCCAGTGTGGATTTGGTGTTACCGCCATGGATTGCATGCAGGCCTGCCTCTTCTTCTCCTCCTCCTACTCCATCCTTCGTCTCCTCCTTGGCTGACTCCTCCTTTTCCACTGCTACCGCCTCTTCCGCTGCGCCCCTTAAGCGCCCCCAGAACCTATTTGACGTGCCAGGTGAGACGTTGCCATGCTGTGCTGCGGCTGTTGTGCCTGGAAGCCAAGAGCCACACTGGTCCTGCACTGCTTTCAGCTCTGCGGTCACAGGCCGATCAGTGGCTAACACCACTCAATTTGACAGTTGGTAAAGTGGTGTGCGACAACGGTTCCAATCTGCTGAAACAGGGCAAAATGACACACGTGCCATGCATGGCACATGTCCTGAACTTAGTCGTGCAGCGATTCGTTGCCAAATACCCCGGGACCAGGATGTCTTGCGGCAGGCCAGGAAAATCTCTGGCCATTTTAGAAGATCTTACACGGCTATGGCTCGCCTTGCTGACGTTCAGCGGCGACACCACCTACCCGTCAGATGTCTGATTTGTGACTGCCTGACGTGCTGGAACTCCACCTTGTATATGGTTAATAGGCTGCTCCAGTAGTAATGTACCATTAATGACTACCTGTGCGAACTCTGCAGCAGGACAGGTTCTGGGGAACTTGGGCGCCATCAGTGAAATCGCACCTTACGCCTGCTTTCTGGAGCATGCATTGCATTGTGTCATTGATCAAGCCATCGAGGAGCAGGAAGATGAGGAAGTCGCAATGCTGAATAAATTCCCAGGGGGGCTACTCTATCTGAGACAAGTCAGCTGGAGTCTGAACAGGAGTTAGAGGAGGATGGTGGCTGGGGGAAGAAAAAGGGGGAGCAAAAAGAGCAGGTTTTAAACTTTTCGGGTATCCCTGGTGTTGTCCGTGACTGGGGGGAGGAGACCAAGGACGACATTCTCCTGGTCGATGAGCAGGAGCCAGGGTGCTCCACCACTTCCAATTTAGTGCAAATGGTGGCCTTCATGCTACAGTGTTTGAAGAGGGACCCCTGTTTTAAAAGCATAAAGGGCAAGGACCAGTACTGGGTGGCAACGTACTTAGACCCCCGGTACAAACACAAAATGGCAAATATGTTACAAGCACCACAGAGGGCAGGCAGAATGCAGCATTTTCAGGCCTTGCGGCGAGAGATGCTGAATTCTTCTGTTGCGGGCGCTGGCAGAGGAATTTTCACCCACAGTGAAACAGGTGCGGGCACCAATCCAACCGCACCTGCAAGAAGAGGGTGGCTTGAAGATGTGTTGGTCACTTCGGATATGAGATCTTTCTTTCAGCCAACCCATCGACAGTTGCCCTCCAGGTCCAGCCTCATGGGAATGCCTAGACCAACAGGTGTGTTTGACTACATTGGGTTAACAGCCGATATGGACGCTCTGAGAAGCAAGGAACCCCTGGACTACTGGGTGTGCAGGCTTGACCTGTGGCCAGAGCTGGCACAATTTGCCATGGAACTCTTGGCTTGCCCGTTGTCGAGTGCCCTGTCCGAAAGGACGTTCAGCGCAGCAGGGGGTATCATGACCGATAAGCGCACTCGCCTAGCTCACGAATGAATTAGGCATGGATCTCTGAGGAATTCAACACCTGTGACGACCACGTGTAATTGAATTTTCTCATGTCAGCCCACACATATCCGCCACCACACAGAACAAAGAATGGTCCTAGTCTTATGTATATACAGCGGCATAAATGACCTTTTCTGTTAGGTAAATGCCTAATTTTTGGGGCCTGTACTGGCCGACAGTAAAATTTGTATCCAGTGACCGCCAAATGTACCTCCAGCCACATGATCACAAGTTCTTTTCTGTCAGCTGAATGCCTAATTTTTGGGGCCTGTACTGGCCTACAGTAAAATTTGTATCCAGTTACCGCCTAATGTACCTCCAGCCACATCATCACAAGTTCTTTTCTTTCAGGTAAATGCCTAATTTTTGGGGCTTGTACTGCCAACAGTAAAATTTGTATCCAGTGACCAACTAATGTACCTCTAGCGACAAGTTCACAAGTTCTTTTCTGTCAGGTGAATGCCTACTGGGTTTTTTCGCCCTATAAGACGCACCTGCCCATAAGACGCACCTAGGTTTTTGAGGAGGAAAATAAGAAAAATAATATTTTTAACCAAAAGGTGTGCTTTTGGTGGGTTTCAAACTAATGGTGGTCTGTGCATGACACTACTATGGGGGATCTGTGGATGGCACTGTTATGGGGGGATCTGTGGATGGTACTGTTATGGGGGGATCTGTGGATGGCACTGTTATGGGGGGATCTGAGGGGGCACTGTTATTGGGGGATCTGAGGGGGCACTGTTATGGGGGGTATCTGTGGATGGCACTGTTTTGGGGGGGTGATCTGTGGATGGCACTGTTATGGGGGGTGATCTGTGGATGGCACTGTTATAGGGGGGAGATCTGTGGATGGCACTGTTATAGGGGGGAGATCTGTGGATGGCACTGTTATGGGGGGTGATCTGTGGATGGCACTGTTATGGGGGGGTGATCTGTGGATGGCACTGTTATGGGGGGTGAACTGTGGATGGCACTGTTATGGGGGTGGATCTGTGGATGGCATTGCTATATATGTGTCACCCACAGATCCCCCACCCCATAACAGTGCCATCCACATATGCCCCACCCCATAATAGTGGCATCCACAGATGCCCTAATATACCGGAGCTAAACCTGTGAAAGGGGCCGGTTGCATGCAGGCCTGCCTCCTCTTCTCCTCCTCCTACTCCATCCTTCGTCTCCTCCTTGGCTGACTCCTTCTTTTCCACTGCTACCGCCTCTTCCGCTGCGCCCCTTAAGCGCCCCCAGAACCTATTTGACGTGCCAGGTGAGACGTTGCCATGCTGTGCTGCGGCTGTTGTGCCTGGAAGCCAAGAGCCACACTGGTCCTGCACTGCTTTCAGCTCTGCGGTCACAGGCCGATCAGTGGCTAACACCACTCAATTTGACAGTTGGTAAAGTGGTGTGCGACAACGGTTCCAATCTGCTGAAACAGGGCAAAATGACACACGTGCCATGCATGGCACATGTCCTGAACTTAGTCGTGCAGCGATTCGTTGCCAAATACCCCGGGACCAGGATGTCTTGCGGCAGGCCAGGAAAATCTCTGGCCATTTTAGAAGATCTTACACGGCTATGGCTCGCCTTGCTGACGTTCAGCGGCGACTCCACCTACCCGTCAGATGTCTGATTTGTGACTGCCTGACGCGCTGGAACTCCACCTTGTATATGGTTAATAGGCTGCTCCAGCAGTAACGTACCATTAATGACTACCTGTGCGAACTCTGCAGCAGGACAGGTTCTGGGGAACTTGGGCGCCATCATTGAAATCGCACCTTACGCCTGCTTTCTGGAGGATGCATTGCATTGTGTCATTGATCAAGCCATCCAGGAGCAGGAGCAGGAAGATGAGGAAGTCGCAATGCTGAATGAATTCCCAGGGGGGCTACTCTATCTGAGACAAGTCAGCTGGAGTCTGAACAGGAGTTAGAGGAGGATGGTGGCTGGGGGAAGAAAAAGGGGGAGCAAAAAGAGCAGGTTTTAAACTTTTCGGGTATCCCTGGTGTTGTCCGTGACTGGGGGGAGGAGACCAAGGACGACATTCTCCTGGTCGATGAGCAGGAGCCAGGGTGCTCCACCACTTCCAATTTAGTGCAAATGGTGGCCTTCATGCTACAGTGTTTGAAGAGGGACCCCTGTTTTAAAAGCATAAAGGGCAAGGACCAGTACTGGGTGGCAACGTACTTAGACCCCCGGTACAAACACAAAATGGTAAATATGTTACAAGCACCACAGAGGGCAGGCAGAATGCAGCATTTTCAGGCCTTGCTGCGAGAGATGCTGAATTCTTCTGTTGCGGGCGCTGGCAGAGGAATTTTCACCAACAGTGAAACAGGTGCGGGCACCAATCCAACCGCACCTGCAAGAAGAGGGTGGTTTGAAGATGTGTTGGTCACTTCGGATATGATATCTTTCTTTCAGCCAACCCATCAACAGTTGCCCTCCAGGTCCAGCCTCATGGGAATGCCTAGACCAACAGGTGTGTTTGACTACATTGGGTTAACAGCCGATATGGACGCTCTGAGAAGCAAGGAACCCCTGGACTACTGGGTGTGCAGGCTTGACCTGTGGCCAGAGCTGGCACAATTTGCCATGGAACTCTTGGCTTGCCCCTTGTCGAGTGCCCTGTCCGAAAGGACGTTCAGCGCAGCAGGGGGTATCGTGACCGATAAGCGCACTCGCCTAGCTCACGAATGAATTAGGCATGGATCTCTGAGGAATTCAACACCTGTGACGACCACGTGTAATTGAATTTTCTCATGTCAGCCCACACATATCCGCCACCACGCAGAACAAAGAATGGTCCTAGTCTTATGTATATACAGCGGCATAAATGACCTTTTCTGTTAGGTAAATGCCTAATTTTTGGGGCCTGTACTGGCCGACAGTAAAATTTGTATCCAGTGACCGCCAAATGTACCTCCAGCCACATGATCACAAGTTCTTTTCTGTCAGGTGAATGCCTAATTTTTGGGGCCTGTACTGTCCTACAGTAAAATTTGAATCCAGTTACCGCCTAATGTACCTCCAGCCACATGATCACAAGTTCTTTTCTTTCAGGTAAATGCCTAATTTTTGGGGCTTGTACTGCCAACAGTAAAATTTGTATCCAGTGACCAACTAATGTACCTCTAGCGACAAGTTCACAAGTTCTTTTCTGTCAGGTGAATGCCTACTGTTTTTTTCGCCCTATAAGACGCCCATAAGACGCACCTAGGTTTTTGAAGAGGAAAATAAGAAAAATAATATTTTTAACCAAAAGGTGTGCTTTTGGTGGGTTTCAAACAATGGTGGTCTGTGCATGACACTACTATGGGGGATCTGTGGATGGCACTGTTATGGGGGATCTGTGGATGGCACTGTTATGGGGGGATCTGTGGATGGCACTGTTATGGGGGGATCTATGGATGGCACTGTTATGGGGGGATCTGAGGGGGCACTGTCATGGGGGGTATCTGTGGATGGCACTGTTTTGGGGGGTGATCTGTGGATGGCACTGTTATGGGGGGGTGATCTGTGGATGGCACTGTTATAGGGGGGAGATCTGTGGATGGCACTGTTATAGGGGGGAGATCTGTGGATGGCACTGTTATGGGGGGGTGATCTGTGGATGGCACTGTTATGGGGGGTGAACTGTGGATGGCCACCCCATAACAGTGCCATCAACATATGCCCCACCCCATAATAGTGGCATCCACAGATGCCCTAATATACCGGAGCTAAACTTGTGGAAGGGGCCGGTTGCATGCAAATGCGGCGAGGCCGGTGCGGTCACTGGACTCCGGCCCCGCCTCTCACTCACTGCTTTATTGCCTAAACCTTTTATAATAATAACTTTAATTGAAGTTCTGATCCCCAGCCCCATCTGTACTACTTACTAAATGTCCTGTAGCAGGCAGAGCAGGGCGGCCGGCCGTAACTCACTGATGTCACGTGCCTACGCCGCCTAATTTATGAATGAAGTAGGCGGCGCAGGCATGTTACATCAGTGAGTTACGGCCGGCCGCCCGCCCTGCCTGCTACTGGACATTTAGTAAGTAGTACAGATGGGGCTGGGGATCGGAACTTCAATTAAAGTTATTATTGTAAAAGGTTTAGGCATTAAGGAAGTGAGTGAGCGGCGGGGCTGGAGTACAGTGACCGCACAACCCCACCCCCCCCGCATTTGCATGACACCGGCCCCTCCTCCCTCCCTCCTCCAGCTGATACATCACAGTCTGCGATGCTGCAGCATTGCAGACTGCGATGTAAAATGGCAGCTTCGCCCCATATGACACAGGGGCATTTCCCCCCCACTTTTGTGGGGGAAAAAGTGCGTCTTATGGGGTGAAAAATACAGTAATTTTTGGGGCCTGTACTCCCGTGGCCTGCAGTAAAATTTGTATCCAATGACCGCCTAATGTACCTCCAGCTACATCCTCACAAGTTCTTTTCTGTCAGGTGAATGCCTAATTTTTGGGGCCTGTACTGGCCTACAGTTAAAAAAAAATTCAAGTGACCGCCTAATGCGCAGCCAGCCACATCATCACAAGTTCTTTTCTGTCAGGTGAATGCCTAATTTTTGAGGCCTGTACTGGCAGAAAGTAAAATTAGTATCCTGTGACCACCTAATGTACCTCTAGCCACATCATCACAAGTTATTTTCTGTCAGATGAATGCCTAATTTTTATCAGGAAGAGAATTGTGGACTTGCACAAGTCTGACTCAATCTTGGGTGCAATTTCAAGATACCTGAAAGTGCCTCGTTCATCTGTACAAACAATTATACACAAGCACAAACAAGATGGGAATATCCAGCCATCATACCGCTATGGAAGGAAACGGGTTCTGTGTCCCAGAGATGAACGTGCTTTTGTCCGACATGTTTATATCAACCCAAGAACAAAAGCAAAAGACCTTGTGAAGATGATGGCGGAAGCTGCTAAGATTGTGTCAATATCCACAGTGAAACGAGTACTGTATCAACATGGGCTGAAAGGCCACTCTGCCAGGAAGAAGCCATTACTCCAAAAGAAACATAAAAATGACAGATTAATGTTTGCAAATGCACACAGGAAGAAAGACCTACATTTTTGGAGACATGTCTTGTGGTCTGACGAAACTAAAATTAAACTTTTTGGCCACAATGACCATCATTACATTTGGAGGAAAAAGGGAGAAGCTTGGAAGCCTAAGGCCCCTTTCACACGAGCGAGTTTTCCGCGCGGATGCAATGCGTGACGTGAACGCATAGCACCCGCACTGAATCCTGACCCATTCATTTCAATGGGGCTGTGTACATGAGGGGTGATTTTCACACATCAGTTCTGTGTTGCGTGAAAATCGCAGCATGTTCTATATTCTGCGTTTTTCACACAGCCCTGACCCCATAGAAGTGAATGGGGCTGCGTGAAAAACGCATTGCATCCGCAAGCAAGTGCGGGTGCGATGCGTTTTTCACTGACGGTTGCTAAGAGATGTTGTTTGTAAACCTTCCGTTTTTTATCACGCGCGTGAAAAACGCATCAAAACGCATTGCACCCGCGCGGAAAAAACTGAACAACTGAACGCAATCGCAGACAAAACTGACAACTTGCTTGCAAAATAGTGCGAGTTTCACTGAACGCACCCTGAACGCATCTGGACCTAATCCATCACGCTCGTGTGAAAGAGGCTTAAGAACACCATCCCAATTGTGAAACATGGCAGTGTTTCATGGCAGCATCATGTTGTAGGGTTGTTTTGCTGCAGGAGGGACTGGTCCACTTTACAAAATAGATGGCATCATGAGGAAAGAAGATTATGTGGAAATATTGAAGCAACATCTCAAGACATCAGCCAGGAAGTTAAAGCTTGGGCGGAAATAGGTCTTCCAAATGGACAATGACCCGAAGCATACTGCAAAACTGGTTACAAAGTGGCTTAAGGATAACGAAGTCAATGTTTTGGATTGGCCATCACAAAGCCCTGATCTCAATCCTATTGAAAATTTATAGGCAAAGCTGAAAAGGCAGGTGCGAGCAAGACGACCAACAAACATGGCTCAGTTACACCAGTTTTATCAGGAGGAAAGGGCCCAAATTCCGACCAACTATTGTGAGAAGCTTGTGGGAGGATATCCAAAACGTTTGACCCAAGTCATACAGTTTAAGGGCAATAGTACCAAATATTAATGAAATGTATGTAAACTTTTAAATTTGCAGAAAGTAATAAAAATGCCTTAAAACATTCTCTCTCTCTCTCTCTGGCATTTGGCAATAATAATCCTAATTGACCAAAAACCGGAAAGTTTTAGTCTGAATTCATGTCAGATATTGAGAACAACATGCATATGTGTCTTTTTATATAGTGTATGTAAACTTCTGGTTTCAACTGTAAATATTAGAGATGAGCGAATTTCCTCGCTCTTCGTAGTAACAAATTGCATTTTTCCTAAGATGGCTGCTGCAGGGAAAGACTTCTGCAGGCGCTAGGGACAGTGATAGAAAAAATGTCATTGTGCTAAAAGTAAATGATTTACAAGTGCAGGGAAAGATTATTTATGGTGTAGGGAAAGGATAGGGAGGAATCAATCCACAGCATTTATGTTGAACAGGGTTCAGTCGGGGAGTTGACAGCCTGGGAAATAGAAACAATCCGATTACACTTTGCTGCACTGACTGGGGATCCAAATTGCCATTATACAGCTCTGTAATTCCAGCAACCGTTCTTATTAGGGTGCAAGTGCTGTTTGTTACAGGCATTAACAGGGTTTATTACAAGGCAATATTTCTACATCTTATTTGCCCTTGTGCGGTTCACTTATCTGTAGGATCAGTTTTTTGTGAGTTATTGTTCTGACGGATCAGAGGAAGGGCAAAATAATCAGTGACATCCACACAAACTTACTTTTGACACCCTCTCCACTCTGTCAGGGGGCTATACTGGTATAAGCGTTTAATAGAACAGGGTCTGTAGACATCTATGTGGAATCAGCTGATGACGGTGTAAAAGGCGCTAACATTGACCTGTAAGGATGAGTTCATACATGAGTTACTTGTCATCTGCATGTCATACGGACTCACAGTATTATTTCACTACCAAAACAGACTCCCTATGCGGGTTACTGCAAGGCACAGTGTTCTACACCACTATTAAGGCTCTCTACAGCCAGGAAATAGGTGTTTTTATTGTAATTCACCACAAATCTATTCGGATCGAAACAAATTTTTCCCAAAAAATTTGGCGAATCAAACTTTTAAAAAATTCGCTTGTGGCGAAACCAACCTAGCCACTGGGTTTTGGAGAGGCCTGTTTACCAGCCTCTTGCTTTGGCCCTGGGACATATTACCCTTCAAGAACAGTGTAACAGAACTATGCCGCATGTCTGGACTGTTAATAGGACTGAACGCGGTCAGCGGTGTATACTAAAGATTCTGTGGAACTAAAATCGGATGCGCAAATACACGAACACCGCTGACCCTTACCTTCTTCCATACGGAACTTTCAGCTCCAGAGACTAAGTCCCGTTCGAAGATGGGACTTAGTCGTTTTTCTGCATGAAATTGACCGACCGCACAGCCCAAATCTATGGAACTGTTTTGGGCAGGAAATTGTGCTTGCGGTCGGTCATAAAGGACTTCCACTAAACTTTTGATCCGCTGGAGGGATTTGTGTGATTTTTGGAAGTGGTTATATTTGATGTATGCTGAGTTTAAATATGTAATTTTTATGGAGATGGAATGTATGGTTTTAAAGTTATAGAGTATGTTTAAAAACTGTATTTTTACTGTCTGTGATAGTTATGTTAATCCATAATTATATCACAGACAGAAGGGAGGATTTTGTGTGTTTGGGTGGGGATTCCTGTCCTGTTGTTCCACATGTGTATTGGCGATTTCCCTTTGTCCTGAGAGATAATTGGATTACTCCCCGGTTGTCTCCAGGACAGAGAGGAGGAAACCATGATGCATTGTGAGGATGTGTTGTAATATATTGATTGGAAAATGCAAATGTGATCGCACACTACATCCAGCACTCTGCCCTGCCTCCATGCTGGATGAGACATTGGTGTACATTTTGGCCAAAGCGTAAGAAGCCACTCACCGCGTCAAGGTCGTCTCATTTGAGTGGTCCCTAACACTAGTTCCTACCTGTTTATGGGCCATGACAGCCACACAAAGTCCAGGGAATGCAGGTCAGCATGCAAGCCAAGCACACTCTGCTTTTAACCCCGTCCGGTGCCATTACAGCTTTCATCGGATCCAGGGATGCAAGTAGCAACATGCATGCTGAGCCCACCATATACTTCTCCTGGAGCCAAATGGCTACTGGTAGGTTCTATATAAGCAGACTCAGTTTTATACTGACTTTAAAACCAGCCTCCAGGACAGATTGACTGGTCAGGTGTGCATGACTAATATAATAATATATTGATTGGTTGTATTTCAAACCCCTGTGGGCAGTACTATGTTTTTGGTTTGTGAATAAAAGAGGCTGTACGTGAAGTACAGTGAGCTCCTGTTTTATACCTTCATGAAGTCTTGGCTCATGTTTGGGGGATGGAATAACTACACTCTTGGGGATTGCTATATCACAATACTCCCCTGAGTATAAGCTCTTGTAAGAGCTTGCTCCTGGTTCCTGTCTCTGGATTTAGGAGAGGTTAACCCACTGGAGCCTTGTCGTAGGTCCAGGGTGGGTAGGAGACGGCGAGACCTCCACCAAGCTTCGGCGGTTCGTGGGGTCTGCAGCGCTGACTGTGTCAAGTGGAGTGCTTGGAGTCCTCTGGAAGCACTAGGAGCATCTATCGACGGAGGTACCCGGTCGGGGTGCTAGGCGTTCCATTACATCGCTCATCTCTAGTATATATATTTTTATATATCTATATATATATTTATTTATTTATAAAAATATACATATATTTATATATTAACATTAACTACTACTAATAATATTATCACCAGAGATGGTCCACCATTTTCACCATCATAAGAATCTGCAAAATGCTTCCCTTAGCTTTTATTTACATACAGCCCATCCAGTCGTCACCATTTGCACACAATATATTACTTTCCTATGTGTCTGATTAGTTACCCAACTTACAGATACAATGGGAAACTCTTCTTAATAAGGATGCTGCTACTGAAAGTACAGAGCTGTGCCTGGCAGACAATGAATGGGGTACAGTGAGAGTTGGATCCCCACCAAACTAATATTGATGGCCTGTACTAAGGAGAGGTCATTGATTTTACTTCTAGAAAAACCCCTCAAAGGTCAATATTTATTTATTTTACTATATAGCGCTGACATATTCGGCAGTGTTTTACAAACATTAGCATCACACTGTTCCCATTGGAGCTCACAATCTAAGTTCCCTATCAGTATGTCTTTGGAGTGCGGGAGGAAACCGAAGAACCCAGAGGAAACCCACACAAACATGGGGAGAAAATACAAACTCCATGCAGATGTTGTCCTTGGTTAGACTCGAACCAAGGCAAGGCACCAGTGCTAACCACTGAGCCACCATGCTGCAATACAAATATTATCAAATGAATTCATTCCCAGGAGTGATGTAGCTATACCAAGTCATCTAGTACATTTAGAGGAAAGAAGGTTTCTATGTCAACAGATAAGGGGATATTTTACTGTAGGAACCGTGGGACTATGGAATACTTTGCCAAAGTAAGTTTTCTTCGTAATTCATTTGATTGCTCAAGTATAGGTTGAAGTAGGACATTTTACAACTATACTATGGTACTATGTAGAAATTGTAAATTATCCAGCTCACCCAATTTCATCCTGAAACTCTGTGCACGGAGCAGACCCAAGCCAGTCCAGACATCATGAAGTGTAGAAAAAGAAGCTCCAGCACTCGTGTTAAAGGTTTTGTAGGTCCCGGTCTTTATTGCACCAAAATTGTATAACCAAATACAGTGGCACCCATCTTCACTCCCCCAGATTTACGCGTTTCAAACTATACAGTTCTTAGTCATAATCCCATGACCATGATTATGACTAAATCTGGGGGAGTGAAGAGGGGTGCCACTGTATTTGGTTATACAATTTTGGTGCAATAAAGACCGGGACCTACAAAACCTTTACCACGAGTGCTGGAGCTTCTTTTTCTACACTTTATGGTACTATGTGCCACAAGCATTGCAGAGTACTCTTGGTAGTTTGTGAGGCATAAAGCAGATGGGGGCATTGACCTTTCCATATCCTTAATCAAAGGACTCTTTCTATTTGCCAGTCTTTTTTGAGCGGTGTCCTAAGAAAAAGCAGAGGGCAACAGAAAAATAAAAGATCGACGAACATTATTCTTGTTTTTTTTTTCTTCACTATTTTGTTATATTTGCAGTTTTATAGTGTTAATAAAACACCTCTTATTATTGTGTCTAATATGATTGTAGTTCATAAAGATGAGTGCTGTAGATGCAGTAGATAAATTCATTGCTAGGCACCTAATCTTATTTTTAGCTCTTTGTGTTTTGGGGCTTCAGGGTATAAGAATTATGCATTCCCTTATTTAAATATCCTTTCTAATGCAGATTTTTATTGCTAGGAAATAACTTCATAGTGTTGTATGAAGGTACAAAGCCTGTGAAGCGGTGATTAATGAGATAACATTTAATGTCAGTGGATTCATGAATCGGAATCTGATTATGTACAAGTGTTTCCCGGACATTAAGGTCACATTAACAGTTTATTGAAACATGCTGATAAAATGTAAAATGGTCATCTCTTCCCTAGGGCTCTTAATTGTTACATGATAAATCACTGCACTGAAAAATCTATTACATTGTTCTAAATGAGAAAATGCAATTTACTGAGGTAGCTGGAATACAGCATTTGTTATACCCTGTAATTGCATAAGTGAAGTACAGTCTTCATTTACAAAACTGGGAAATTTGGTTTCAGGCAGATCCATTTATTTTAAAAATATATACCTTTGGTGACCCTTATTTTTAATTTAAAGCACTCCCTATTCTAAGCTGCTGACAACACTGGAATATGCAGCATCTTACGGCACCCACAATGCCACCTGGAGTGAGGACACATTCAGTAAAAATTCTTATAAGATAGCATTACATCTTAGTATTTTGTGTAGCAGTGTTATCATCACTCAGAACTAAAGCGTAGTGGTGACACGACTATAAAAGTGAATTTAGATTTGCAGAGTTCACGTGTTGCCTTACTCACAGTATTTTAGAAATGTAATCGAAGCAATATAATAGCTAGTGAATTTGATGGATCATGGTTCAGATTCTGTGTTATGAGGATGCAGTGTAAAGTATGGGGGCTGTGCTGTGATTGTCCTTCCACAGTGATGTAATTGTTTCGTTTTTTTTTTTTCATGTTCTATTAAAATATCTTAAGGCGGAGGTCCCTAACCTTTTGTATGTTGTGAGCCACATTTAACCTTCAGTGATGGCTAGGAGCTACAGGCAAATCAAAAATAGAGGAGAGAAATTTTGAATGTTGTGAAATTGCTGATAAATATTTCAGATAAATTTAACACTAGTATTATACCATCCAAATTGGCACAGTTTGGTGGTAAATCTAGGATAGGTCTGCAACAATGTCACTTGCCAGTATATAGTCAGAACTGTGGACTCCCGTGACGAGCCACACGGCAGAGGGTCTAGTTAGGGACCACTGACGGATGACGCCCGTGTGCATTCCGTATTTTGTGGAATGGAACAGCTGGTCCCTAATAGAACAATCCTATCCTTCTCAATAATGTGGACAATAATAGGAAATGTTTTGTTTTTTTGCAGAACGGACATACGGAAATGGAATGCACACGGGAGTAGCTTTAGTTTTTTTTGCTGACCCATTGAAATGAATGGTTCCGCATAAGGGTACGCCAAAAAACAGAACGGACACGGAAAAAAATTTAATTAGTGTGCATGAGCCCTAAGGGTATATAAATTAGTGTCATAGGGTGCATGAAGACACAAGATAGCTTACATTGCCTGATACATTTTAACTAGCTAGACACAATCTTCTGTTTGATGTCAGCTTAGACAAACCAACCAGACAAACCCTTTAAACTCGTAGCAATAAGAAGTATAGAAAGTCGCGTTGTCAAAATGTCCCTGCCACATCAAGTGATACATTTTGAGGAGTCAATAATTTGTCCACCTGTGGTAGTTGCCATAGTATAGTGAGAGAGTTTTAAGCAAGTGTAATAAGTTTGGGATATCAAATGTAGATTATTATTTAAAGGGGTATTCCCATCTTAGACAATGGGGGCATATCGCTAGGATATGCCCCCATTGTCTGATAGGTGCAGGTCCCACCGCTGGGACCCACACCTATATCGAGAACGGAGCGGGGAGCGCTGTGGCTGGAAGACCCCAGATTTCCCGGGGTGTGTCCACCACCAAGCGCTAATCCCCGCCTCTCCTATAGAAGTGAATGGGAGCATGCCAGCGATCGGCTATTTTCGGTGGCCCCATAGAAAGGAATGGAGGGCGGCTGCGCATGCGCAGTACGCTCTCCTTCACTTTCGGGGCTCCGTTCTCGATATACAGTAGGTGCACCCGCACCTATAAGACAAAGGGGCATATCCTAGTGATATGCCCCCATTGTCTGAGATGAGAAAACCCCTTTAACACAGGCTGAGTTCACACTTCAGTTATTTGATTAGTTATTTCCATCAGTTGTTGTGAGCCAATACCAGCAGTGAAGTCTGCTCAGAGATAGGCCTATTGAACACGACCGTATGGCTTTTTCAGTGTTTTGCGGTCCGTTTTTCACGGATCCGTTGTTCCGTTTTTTGTTTCCGTTGTTGTTCCGTTTTTCTGTTCCGTTTTTCCGTATGGCATATACAGTATACAGTAATTACATAGATAAAATTGGGCTGGGCATAACATTTTCAATAGATGGTTCAGCAAAATACAGAACGGAAACGGAAGACATACGGATGCATTTCCGTATGTGTTCCGTTTTTTTTGCGGACCCATTGACTTGAATGGAGCCACGGAACATGATTTGCGGGCAATAATAGGACATGTTCTATGTTAAAACGGAACGGAAATACGGAAACGGAATGCATACGGAGTACATTCCGTTTTTTTTTGCGGAACCATTAAAATGAATGGTTCCGTATACGGACCGTATACGGACCGTATACGGACCGTATACGGAACGCAAAAAACGGCCAGTAAAAGGGGAAAAAAAAACGGCCGTGTGCAGGAGGCCATAAGGTGTAATGGGCAGATCTGCATCTGTTCTGTGTATTGGACCCGCACCTAGTTTAGGCTCACAATAACTGATGGAAATAATTGACCAAGTGATGTGTTCACTCAGCCTTAGGGCTCGTTCACACGACCGTTGGTGTCCCGTGCCCGTGCTGTGAACCGCAAATTGCGATCCGCAATGCACGAGCACCTTCCGTGGGGCAGGCGCATGGGGATCGCAGACCCATTCACTTGAATGGGTCCGCGATCCCTTTCGTTCCGCAAAAAGATAGAGCATGTTCTATCTTTTTGCAATGCGGAGGCACGGAACGGAACCCCAGAAAGCCCTTCCGTAGTGTTCTGTTCCTTGCTTCCGTTCCGCATTTCCGGATTTGCGGACTCATTGAAATGAATGGGTCCGCATCCGTGATGCGGAATGACAACGGAACGGAGCCCTTGCATTGCGGATCTGCAAATGCGGTCAGCAATACGGGAACGGGACACCAACGGTCGTGTGAACGAGCCCTTATATAGGGCTGACATATTCCGAAACGCTTTACAGATATTATCGTCACTTGTTGTCCCCAGTGGGGCTCAAAATCTAAGCTCCCTATCAGTATTTCTTTGGAGTGTGGGAGGAAACCGGAGAATCCAGAGGAAACCCACACAAACACGGGGAGAACATACTAACTCCATGCAAATGTCCATGGTTAGAGTCAAACCTAGGACCCCAGCGCTGCAAGGCACCAGTGCTAACCACTTTCCAGTGTTGTTAAAGGGGTTGTCTAGGCTACAGATATTGATGATATCCTCAGGATAGCTGATCACTATTAAATCTGTGGGGGTCCAACACTCGGCACCCCCACCAATTACCTGCTTTAGGCGGCTGTGGCACTAGAAACTATACAGTGTACAAAGCTGGAAGCAGAAGGCTCTGTTCACTATGTAATAAGCCTTCCAGTGCGCTCAGCTCCCATTCAAATGAATGGTAGCTGAGCCGCAGTACACCGACACCAGAGACTAAGCAGTGTATAGAGCTGTCTGCTTCTGCTCTGTACACTGTATAGCTGCACAGCACCCCAAAACAGCTGATCGCTGGGGGTGCATGGTGTACTGAAGGTAGGTCATCTATATCTGTAGCCCAAACAACCCCTTTGAGTGCACTATTTTGGGACAGGGTGGCTGACAGATTTGTACAGATTTTGTGGCTGCAAAAGAGAAGCCCTTGATTTCATAGTTTGCCTAAATATTTATTCCAGCTGCTGCTTGTTCATAAGGGTTTGATACTTGTTATACTTTCAATAAATCACGCTTTGTACTTCATCTGATCTTTTCGAGTCGCAATAAAACAGATTGTTTTTAATGGCTGCTCTAGCAATGAAAAATATCTGTGTTAGGTGGAAAAAAACAAATTGATGCTTTTTCAATTCCATTTAATGGCATAAGAATCTTCGCAGCCTGCTGTGAAAAATATTCTCTTAATGATAGGCCTGTGGCACAACTTAAAGAGTCATCAAGAAATAAATGCTCTGCTGTCTGTTTGGCAGCTTGGTGTCCCTTAATTGAAGTATTATAAGAATCTGTGCAGAGGAATAGCCTCCGGGGTTTTGTAACTAAATAGCATGGACACTTTTGATGAGACATGCAGATGAAGATGTGTCAATTTCCCTCAATTTTTCAATCATAGTGAGACCTGATTAATTTTATGCTAATCCCTGCTAGTATTGAAGAATACTGTATATTTATTTGTATTTTGAATGAGAGCTATCAAAATGACATAGATAATGATGACCTTACCCAGCTGTCTTAAGAAACTTGTTAAAAATTTCTCTTTTTTTGTCTATTTATTAACCACCTCAGCCCACGTAGCTTAAACACCCTGAAAGACCAGGCCACTTTTTACACTTCTGACCTACACTACTTTCACCGTTTATTGCTCGGTCATGCAACTTACCACCCAAATGAATTTTACCTCCTTTTCTTCTCACTAATAGAGCTTTCATTTGGTGGTATTTCATTGCTGCTGACATTTTTACTTTTTTTGTTATTAATTGAAATTTAACGTTTTTTTTTGCAAAAAAATGACATTTTTCACTTTCAGTTGTAAAATTTTGCAAAAAAAACTACATCCATATATAAATTTTGCTCTAAATTTATTGTTCTACATGTCTTTGATAAAAAAAAAATGTTTGGGTAAAAAAAAAATGCTTTGGGTAAAAGTTATAGCGTTTACAAACTATGGTACAAAAATGTGAATTTCCGCTTTTTGAAGCAGCTCTGACTTTCTGAGCACCTGTCATGTTTCCTGAGGTTCTACAATGGCCAGACAGTACAAACACCCCACAAATGACCCCATTTCGGAAAGTACACACCCTAAGGTATTCGCTGATGGGCATAGTGAGTTCATAGAACTTTTTATTTTTTGTCACAAGTTAGCGGAAAATGATGATTTTTATTTTTTTTTTTTTTCTTACAAAGTCTCATATTCCACTAACTTGTGACAAAAAATAAAAACTTCTATGAACTCACTATGCCCATCACGAAATACCTTGGGGTCTCTTCTTTCCAAAATGGGGTCACTTGTGGGGTAGTTATACTGCCCTGGCATTCTAGGGGCCCAAATGTGGGGTAAGGAGTTTGAAATCAAATTCTGTAAAAAATGACCTGTGAAATCCGAAAGGTGCTCTTTGGAATATGGGCCCCTTTGCCCACCTAGGCTGCAAAAAAGTGTCACACATCTGGTATCGCCGTACTCAGGAGAAGTTGAGGAATGTGTTTTGGGGTGTCATTTTACATATACCGATGCTGGGTGAGATAAATATCTTGGTCAAATGCCAACTTTGTATAAAAAAATGGGAAAAGTTGTCTTTTGCCAAGATATTTCTCTCACCCAGCATGGGTATATGTAAAATGACACCCCAAAACACATTCCCCAACTTCTCCTGAGTACGGAGATACCAGATGTGTGACACTTTTTTGCAGCCTAGGTGGGCAAAGGGGCCCATATTCCAAAGAGCACCTTTCGGATTTCACAGGTAATTTTTTACAGAATTTGATTTCAAACTCCTTACCACACATTTGGGCCCCTAGAATGCCAGGGCAGTATAACTACCCCACAAGTGACCCCATTTTGGAAAGAAGACACCCCAAGGTATTCCGTGAGGGGCATGGAAAGTTCCTAGAATTTTTTATTTTTTGTCACAAGTTAGTGGAAAATGATGATTTTTTTTTTTTTTTTTCATACAAAGTCTCATATTCCACTAACTTGTGACAAAAAATAAAAACTTCCATGAACTAACTATGCCCATCAGCGAATACCTTGGGTTCTCTTCTTTCCAAAATGGGGTCACTTGTGGGGTAGTTATACTGCCCTGGCATTCTAGGGGCCCAAATGTGTGGTAAGGAGTTTGAAATCAAATTCTGTAAAAAATGACCTGTAAAATCCGAAAGGTGCTCTTTGGAATATGGGCCCCTTTGCCCACCTAGGCTGCAAAAAAGTGTCACACATCTGGTATTTCTGTATTCAGGAGAAGTTGAGGAATGTGTTTTGGGGTGTCTTTTTACATATACCCATGCTGGGTGAGATAAATATCTTGGTCAAATGCCAACTTTGTATAAAAAAATGGGAAAAGTTGTCTTTTGCCAAGATATTTCTCTCACCCAGCATGGGTATATGTAAAATGACACCCCAAAACACATTCCCCAACTTCTCCTGAGTACGGAGATACCAGATGTGTGACACTTTTTTGCAGCCTAGGTGGGCAAAGGGGCCCATATTCCAAAGAGCACCTTTCGGATTTCACTGGTCATTTTTTACAGAATTTGATTTCAAACTCCTTACCACACATTTGGGCCCCTAGAATGCCAGGGCAATATAACTACCCCACAAGTGACCCCATTTTGGAAAGAAGAGACCCCAAGGTATTCGCTGATGGGCATAGTGAGTTCATGGAAGTTTTTATTTTGTGTCACAAGTTAGTGGAATATGAGACTTTGTATGAAAAAAAAAAAAAAAAAAAAAAAAAAATCAGCATTTTCCACTAACTTGTGACAAAAAATATAAATTTCTAGGAACTCGCCATGCCCCTCACGGAATACCTTGGGGTGTCTTCTTTCCAAAATGGGGTCACTTGTGGGGTAGTTATACTGCCCTGGCATTTTCCAGGGGCCCTAATGTGTGGTAAGTAGGTAAATGACCTGTGAAATCCTAAAGGTGCTCTTTGGAATATGGGCCCCTTTGCCCACCTAGGCTGCAAAAAAGTGTCACACATGTGGTATCGCCGTATTCAGGAGAAGTTGGGGAATGTGTTTTGGGGTGTCATTTTACATATATCCATGCTGGGTGAGAGAAATATCTTGGCAAAAGACAACTTTTCCCATTTTTTTATACAAAGTTGGCATTTGACCAAGATATTTCTCTCACCCAGCATGGGTATATGTAAAATGACACCCCAAAACACATTCCCCAACTTCTCCTGAGTACGGCGATACCAGATGTGTGACACTTTTTTGCAGCCTAGATGCGCAAAGGTGCCCAAAGTCCTTTTAGGAGGGCATTTTTAGACATTTGGATACCAGACTTCTTCTCACGCTTTGGGGCCCCTAGAATGCCAGGGCAGTATAAATACCCCACATGTGACCCCATTTTGGAAAGAAGACACCCCAAGGTATTCAATGAGGTGCATGGCGAGTTCATAGAAATTTTTTTTTTTTGGCACAAGTTAGCGGAAATTGATATTTTTAATTTTTTTCTCACAAAGTCTCCCGTTCCGCTAACTTGGGACAAAAATTTCAATCTTTCATGGACTCAATATGCCCCTCACGGAATACCTGGGGGTGTCTTCTTTCCGAAATGGGGTCACATGTGGGGTATTTATACTGCCCTGGCATTCTAGGGGCCCTAAAGCGTGAGAAGAAGTCTGGAATATAAATGTCTAAAAATTTACGCATTTGGATTCCGTGAGGGGTATGGTGAGTTCATGTGAGATTTTATTTTTTGACACGAGTTAGTGGAATATGAGACTTTGTAAGAAAAAAATAAATAATTCCGCTAACTTGGGCCAAAAAAATGTCTGAATGGAGCCTTACAGAGGGTGATCAATGACAGGGGGGGTGATCAATGACAGGGGGGTGATCAATGACAGGGGGGTGATCAATGACAGGGGTGTAATCAATGACAGGGGGGTGATCAGGGAGTCTATATGGGGTGATAACCACAGTCATTGATCACGCCCCTGTAAGGCTTCATTCAGACGTCCGTATGCGTTTTGCGGATCCGATCCATCTATCAGTGCATCCGTAAAAATCATGCGGACATCTGAATGGAGCTTTACAGGGGGGTAATCAATGACAGGGGGGTGATCAGGGAGTCTATATGGGGTGATAACCACAGTCATTGATCATGCCCTTGTAAGGCTTCATTCAGACGTCCGGATGCGTTTTGCGGATCCGATCCATCTATCAGTGCATCCGTAAAAATCATGCGGACATCTGAATGGAGCTTTACAGGGGTGTAATCAATGACAGGGGGGTGATCAGGGAGTCTATATGGGGTGATAACCACAGTCATTGATCATGCCCCTGTAAGGTTTCATTCAGACGTCCGGATGTGTTTTGCGGATCCGATCCATCTATCAGTGCATCCGTAAAAATCATGCGGACATCTGAATGGAGCTTTACAGGGGGGTAATCAATGACAGGGGGGTGATCAGGGAGTCTATATGGGGTGATAACCACAGTCATTGATCATGCCCCTGTAAGGCTTCATTCAGACGTCCGGATGCGTTTTGCGGATCCGATCCATCTATCAGTGGATCCGTAAAAATCATGCGGACGTCTGAATGGAGCTTTACAGGGGGGTAATCAATGACAGGGGTGTAATCAATGACAGGGGGGTGATCAGGGAGTCTATATGGGGTGATAACCACAGTCATTGATCATGCCCCTGTAAGGTTTCATTCAGACGTCCGGATGCGTTTTGCGGATCCGATCCATCTATCAGTGCATCCGTAAAAATCATGCGGACATCTGAATGGAGCTTTACAGGGGGGTAATCAATGACAGGGGGGTGATCAGGGAGTCTATATGGGGTGATAACCACAGTCATTGATCATGCCCCTGTAAGGCTTCATTCAGACGTCCGGATGCGTTTTGCGGATCCGATCCATCTATCAGTGGATCCGTAAAAATCATGCGGACATCTGAATGGAGCTTTACAGGGGGTTGATCAATGACAGGGGTGTAATCAATGACAGGGGGGTGATCAGGGAGTCTATATGGGGTGATAACCACAGTCATTGATCATGCCCCTGTAAGGCTTCATTCAGACGTCCGGATGCGTTTTGCGGATCCGATCCATCTATCAGTGCATCCGTAAAAATCATGCGGACATCTGAATGGAGCTTTACAGGGGGGTAATCAATGACAGGGGGGTGATCAGGGAGTCTATATGGGGTGATAACCACAGTCATTGATCATGCCCCTGTAAGGCTTCATTCAGACGTCCGGATGCGTTTTGCGGATCCGATCCATCTATCAGTGGATCCGTAAAAATCATGCGGACGTCTGAATGGAGCTTTACAGGGGGGTAATCAATGACAGGGGTGTAATCAATGACAGGGGGGTGATCAGGGAGTCTATATGGGGTGATAACCACAGTCATTGATCATGCCCCTGTAAGGTTTCATTCAGACGTCCGGATGCGTTTTGCGGATCCGATCCATCTATCAGTGCATCCGTAAAAATCATGCGGACATCTGAATGGAGCTTTACAGGGGGGTAATCAATGACAGGGGGGTGATCAGGGAGTCTATATGGGGTGATAACCACAGTCATTGATCATGCCCCTGTAAGGCTTCATTCAGACGTCCGGATGCGTTTTGCGGATCCGATCCATCTATCAGTGGATCCGTAAAAATCATGCGGACGTCTTATGGAGCTTTACAGGGGGTTGATCAATGACAGGGGGGTAATCAATGACAGGGGGGTGATCAGGGAGTCTATATGTGGTGATCAGGGGCTAATAAGGGGTTAATAAGTGACGGGGGGGGGGGTGTAGTGTAGTGTAGTGGTGCTTGGTGGGACTTTACTGAGCTACCTGTGTCCTCTGGTGGTCGATCCAAACAAAGGGGACCACCAGAGGACCAGGTAGCAGGTATATTAGATGCTGTTATCAAAACAGCGTCTAATATACCTGTTAGGGGTTAAAAAAAACACATCTCCAGCCTGCCAGCGAACGATCGCCGCTGGCAGGCTGGAGATCAACTCTCTTACCTTCCGTTCCTGTGAGCGCGCGCGCCTGTGTGCGCGCGTTCACAGGAAATCTCGCGTCTCGCGAGATGACGCATATATGCGTGACTGTGCGCAGGGCTGCCACCTCCGGAACGCGATCCTGCGTTAGGAGGTCCGGAGGTGGTTAAAGGGGTTGTCCACTCTGTTAGCACTTATTATTACACTTACTAATATATATTTTTAAGCAGACCTGCCTGGTTTTCCTGCTATTGGCAGCCATGCCCTCTCCTGTCCTGCTCTCACTACGCCCCCTCCTGTCCTGCTCTCACCACGCCCCCTCCTGTCCTGCTCTCACCACGCCCCCTCCTGTCCTGCTCTCACCACGCCCCCTCCTGTCCTGCTCTCACCACGCCCCCTCCTGTCCTGCTCTCACCACGCCCCCTCCTGTCCTGCTCTCACCACGCCCCCTCCTGTCCTGCTCTCACCACGCCCCCTCCTGTCCTGCTCTCACCACGCCCCCTCCTGTCCTGCTCTCACCACGCCCCCTCCTGTACTGCTCTCACCACGCCCCCTCCTGTCCTGCTCTCACCACGCCGCTCCTGTACTGCTCTCACCACGCCCCCTCCTGTCCTGCTCTCACAGCTGCCTGTCTCTTCCATGCCTGCAGGTGCCATGGAAGAGCTACCTCGTCCATGCCTGAAGGAGTGTGCTGCTGTCTGGGTCCTAAAGCACCCTGCTTGTATCAGAGGTGCTTTCCTTCTGTGACTGGCACTCCTGGCTGTGCAGGGCTGGCAGGGGCTTAGCAGGGACACTCATTAAAAGCTAAAATAAAGAAACATTTGCAGGAGGAAGGGAGACTGAGGGGAAGCTGTGATGGCTGATCTGACGGCAGGCTCTGCTCCCTCTGTTTCCCCTGTACTAAGAGGATCCTGCCAACATGTGAGGATCTAGCAGAGCCAGGGAAGTTCTGTGAACCACAAACTGTGAGCAATCCTAGCGTCTCCTGTTTATGGCCCCTCTGCTCTGTGTTCTTATCATAGGCATGATATTATAGCCAGACCAACAGTCTAGGAGCTTTAACCCCTTGTGAGCTGTCAGTATTTCTGAGGTCAGTGAGTGATATCAGCAGCAGTCACTGGTCTCACCAGTGTTGAGCGAGCACCAAAGTGCTTGTGTGCTCGAGTAGAACATTTTGCAATGCTCGGGAGTTCTACCGAGCACCCAAGCACAATGGAGGTCAATGGGAGAACCCCAGGCACCCCCTGCTCTGAAGAGGGGAGGGTGTTGGAACTCTAGTTCGGCTTAGGAGTCCCTGCTCTGACTCCATATATAGCTATGTCTATATATGGAGTCAGTGCTTGGGGACACCCCAGTGTATTTAAATCTAATTTAGCCTGTATTTCAGAAAAGTTTCTGCCAGAATTCGAACTCACAACCTTCTGTATTAGAGGCAAGGCACTTAACCACTCAGCTATAATAGGTGCATAGCCAGTCACTTAAAAAATAAATAAATAAATATGTACTGTGCTTCTACTGAAACCTATACAGTAGAAGTCTCATATTTTTTTTATTTTTTTTTAAGTGAATGGCTGTGCAGCTATATAGTGTAGTGGTTAAAGTTCTAGGCTGTGATGCAGAAGCTGTGAGTTCAAATCCTGTCACAAACTTTTTCAGAAATAGAGGCTAAACTTTATTTAAACATATACAGTTGCAAGAAAAAGTATGTGAACCCTTTGGAATGATATGGATTTCTGCACAAATTGGTCATAAAATGTGATCTTATCTTCATCTAAGTCACAACAATAGACAATCACAGTCTGCTTAAACTAATAACACACAAAGAATTAAATGTTACCATGTTTTTATTGAACACACCGTGTAAACATTCACAGTGCAGGCGGAAAAAGTATGTGAACCCCTAGACTAATGACATCTCCAAGACCTAATTGGCGTGAAGTGTCAGCCAACTGGAGTCCAATCAATGAGATGATATTGGAGGTGTTGGTTACAGCCGCCCTGCCCTATAAAAAACACACACCAGTTCTGGGTTTGCTTTTTACAAGAAGCATTGCCTAATGTGAATGATGCCTCGCACAAAAAAACTCTCAGAAGACCTACGATTTAGAATTGTTGACTTGCATAAAGCTGGAAAGGGTTATAAAAGTATCTCCAAAAACCTTGCTGTTCATCAGTCCACAGTAAGACAAATTGTCTATAAATGGAGAAAGTTCAGCACTGCTGCTACTCTCCCTAAGAGTGGCCGTCCTGTAAAGATGACTGTAAGAGCACAGCGCAGACTGCTCAATGAGGTGAAGAAGATCCTAGAGTGTCAGCTAAAGACTTACAAAGGTCTCTGGCATATTCTAACATCCCTGTTAGCGAATCTACGATACGTAAAACACTAAACAAGAATGGATTTCATGGGAGGATACCACAGAGGAAGCCATCGCTGTCCAAAAAAAAATTGCTGCACGTTTACAGTTTGCACAAGAGCACCTGGATGTTCCAGAGCAGTACTGGCAAAATATTCTGTGGACAGATGAAACCAAAGTTGAGTTGTTTGGAAGAAACACATAACACTAGGTGTGGAGAAAAAGAGGCACAGTCAATGGGAGACAACCAGGCACCCCCTACTCGGATGAGGGCAGGGTGCCTGGACCATAGGAAAAGGTCTGAAAGTGATGGAAACACCTCTGAAATCGATCAGGAACAGCAGGGGGACCATGTCTGGATGCATCTTAGACACCAATGTCGCTGCTGGGAACCATGTTGTCCAAGTTGTACGCCACTTTAACAGACTGAGAAAAAAACGGACAAAACCCCGCCCCCACAAAAAAAAAATCCTTTTTAGAGGAAAAATTGTTAGGAAACATTCTTTCCTGTAGATTCAATTGTATATACAGTGTAAGTGCTGCCAAAAATTACAAGGAAGAAGAGATACAGCCTGTATATCACATAAAGGAGGGCCTCATTCACATGGTACTACAATTGTTCAGGTAGTGGGACTCCTACACTCATAAAGCCTATGCACTAAGTGAAAGGGCTGCCAAAAGGAACTGGCACTACAATGCACCCTTTATTACACATAAAGGAGGGCATCATACACACCCTTTAAAAATTATCATTGATGGCCTGCTGGTGACCCTCAAAAACATTAGGAGCAAGGGCCTGCTGATCTGACCACCTAAGAAGTTAATTGACCCGGTCAGCACAGGCTACCAAGAAATAATGACCAATTTCTAATCGTAATGTTCCTTTGGGTTCCAGAGAACGTCACTTAGCAGAGTTAGCGCATGGAATGGCGGTCAGCATTTGTTGCCTCTTTACATTATGGAACTGTACAACAATTACAAGCTGCTATCTGACTATCTTGTAATTCTATTGTCTACCCCAAAGAAAGATCTAGGGAAAGTGGCACATACAATGAAAAAAAGGAATACAATTGTAATTCCTCCAGGCCCCAAATGCGAAAGGGTCTAATATCTCCTGAAAAGGCATCTGCAAAGAAGAGAGGAAAAAATGGAGTCAAGCCTGGCATATTAAAAAAAAAAACATTGAAATATTTACCCCTGTGCCACTATATAAAAACCAGAATCCTGTAAAACACATGCGTGAAAGATTCACCACTGAAGGAAACCAAATTAGGTTTCCTTCCAAGTCTGAAACATAGATAATATACCATGTCAGCTGACCCCCCAAACAATTGTAGGTGAGGGCCTGCAGGTGAGCGGTGAGCTGACCCTCCCTGAAGAGGGACATGAGGATATCTTATGCACTGATCCCCAAACTCCAAAGTCAGAAGAAGATGACGGGGGGGGGGGGGGGGGGGGGGGGGGGGGGGGGTGGCAATTAGTGTTTCACTTGGTGGATGATGGGGATGAGACACAGTTGTCAATAAGTAGGGTTTTGTTAGGTCAACACAAGTCAGGAGGATGACCAGAGTGAGGAAGTGGATTTGGAGATGGGGGATGATGACATCACTGACCCAACCTGGGAAGGTGGAAAGCCAAGTGAGGACAGCTGGACAGAGGGGGAGGGATCCACAGCACCGCAACAGACTGGAAAGAGGCTGTGTGGTGGAAAAAGGGAGAAGGCGGGCCACAATAAACAGGCCATCAACTGTTCCCACTTGTGCAAATATCCCTTCACAAGGGGTAGGTGTTCCGCAGTCCAGGGCTTTATTGAGGAAGGTAGGGACGATAAAAGAATTTGAATTTACTAACTGTAACTGTGCTATACCTAAATAAGAACTCAACATTTCATAAATAACAATAACCATAACATATTTTACATCCTATTAATAAACTAACTAAAAACATAACAATAAACACTCAAACACAGGAACATAATGGGGGAAGACTGTACACTGGAGGCTAAATGAGTAGGGGTGGGAACAGTAGCAACCTCAACCCCACCAGCATGATCCGCCACATGGCATCACAGCACCCTTATTGGTGGGCCGAACCCCTGGGTCCACAATCAGTGTCTGTGGGTCACACCACTGCCTTCTCTTCCTCCCCTGTGTTACGTGCTGGCCAATCCTCTGTCCTAGACGCAGGCCTGGATGACTCCCGTTTTGCAGCTGGGCCTTCGCAAGCATCATCTGCTAGCACACCCCTTTCTGTGTCCAAGCACAGCGTACAGATGTCCCCAGGCCTTTGATCATAAGTGCTAATACCCCGCCACCCACCCACAGGCTATAGCACTAAATACGCACCTTTCAAAATTTGTAGGCATGGAAATGTTGCCATCTAGGCCTGTGGACACTGAGGCTTTCCTCAGCCTCATGGTGGCGGCCGTCCTTCGTTACTTAGTCCCCAGCTGCCGCTATTTTTCACAGTGTGCTGTCCCCGCATTAAACCAGCAATTGTGTGTGTGTCCCGTAACATTACCCGTGCCCTGACCAATGCAGTTATTGGGAAGGTCCACTTAACGACGGACATATGGACAAGTGCTTTTGGCCAGGGATGCTACATTTCTGTTACGGCACACTGGGTGAAGCTTGTGTAGGCCGTTGTCGGACCCTGGGATGACACAGGTGCCACCGACGCCAAGGATTGAAAGAGCACTACTTCCATCAGGATTTCTGCCACCACCTACATTAGTGGCAGCAAACCCCCCCCCCCCCCCTTTCTTCTCCTCCGCCTCCACCTCCTCCTCCACTGCAAACTCTGAATTCTCATGGGGAAGCGGCTACAGGCCTGCTGAAATTAATTTGTTTGGGTGACAAAAAGCACACCGCCGCAGAGCTGGGGCAGGGTATAAGGGACCAGGTTGGCTGTGTCTGATAATGGCCATAAGTTGTTGGCAGCTTTGTAGCTCGGCAATCTCACACACATGGCAACCATACAGCATATATGTACCATGCACAACAAACATCCCAAACTTATACACTAATATAACTAAAAACCTAACAAACAAGAGTAGAGTTAAACCAATGGCATGAACATTTTAAGAACTCATAAATAACCAAATAACCATAAAAATCAAACTCAAACAATAACAATAAAAACATGAAACCCTGGAACATAACAGGCCCAGCCCTCAGCGAATCAGGGCCATCACAGGGGCAGAAAACAACCTCTGCCCAGTGAAGAAGGTAAAATTGTACATGGGGCAAATACTAATATGGCCATGTAGATCCCACCTTAATGTTCGGGATCCGGCCATACCATGCCTAGGACACGTGTTCTCAATTTTCTCCCAACCTCCCCCATTTTGCCTGAGCTACTGGTGAAGGTGCGCTGTGTGTGTGCCAATTTCCAAAAGTCATCTGCAGCTGCCGTCGGTTTGGCAATGCTGCTGCAGCGCTTGCATTTGCCAGCTAACAGACTATTGTGCGACGTGAGCACGCGCTGGAACTCTATGTTCTACATGTGGTCCAGGCTTTGTGAGCAGCAGAGGGCAGTAGTGGAATACCAGCTGCAACATGCTCTTGTATGTCTGACCTCTGTGAGGTTTTACGCAACTTTGAGGGATAAACATCGATGGTGAGTGGCGATGCTGCCATTATCAGCCGAACCATACCACTTCTGTGTCTAGTGAAATGCTGGCTGCTAACGATGAAGGCGGGCGCCTCACATGTGGAAGAGGTGGAAATAGGGGGAAGACATTACACAGGGTGATATCCAGAACACCATCAGTTCGGCTTCTCAGTGTGAATTGGATGATGGGGAGGAGCAAGAGACAGTTGCCTACGCTACAGAGGGTAGTAGCAATAGCAGGTTTATTCCATCTGTTCTGCATAGATGGGCAGGAGAGGAGGAATAGGATAAGGAGAATGAGAGTCATCCTACTGATGATGACAGCGAAGTCTTGCCTGTTGGGAATCTAGCACACATGGCTGACCATGTTAGGTTGCCTTTCCCGCAACCCGTGCGTTACACGCATGTTAGACAACATGGATTACTTGTTGTTCACCCTTATCGACCCCCCCCCCCCCCACAGAATGTCCTTGTTTAAAAATTGCTTAGAACATTTCCATATAACAACAGTGGAAGCAGAGAGTGGAGGTAAACCAATGGCAGGGCCTGTTAATTAACACATAAATAACCAAATAACCTATAACTTATTTTATAACCATAAACCATAATAACAATTATAATACCAACTATAATACAAACAAATAACTATAATAATAACACAACAGAATGTCATTGCAGAAATATTTACAGCTGACAACGCTGGTGGCAGAGTACGTAGTTCCTTGGCCAACCCAGGAGGGGAGATGAGGGGACACACTGCAGTTCAAACAGAGGCAGGACAACACTCTACAAGGCCAGCACCCTCACCCTAATGCGTGGCCTAGTGTCACAAGGAGGGAAACGTTGTGGAAGATTGTGAAGGAGTACATAGCAGACCGTGTCAGCGTCCTCTGTGATCCCTCTGTGCCTTACAACTATTGGGTGTCCAAGCTGGACACATGGCACAAACTTGCACTTTATGCCTCAGAGGTGCTGGGATGCCCTGCCGCCAGCGTTTTGTCAGAGCGGGTACATACAGTAGTGTTGCTGGGGGGCATAATAACTGATAAGCGCATCCGTCTGTCAACTGAAAATGCTGACAGGTCGACTCTTAAAAAAATGAACAAGGCCTGGATTGTCCCTAACTCCACCAGAGTAAAGCGGGTGAACAACAAGGCACTTTAAATGTGTTGTTTGTAAAGTACTGATTACACTGTATTTACATGCACCTCTGCCACCACCAAAAAGGTTATATGGTAAAATCTTCCTTTTCTCATCCTTCTCCTCCTCCTCCATCATATCAACATGCTTTTTAGGCTGCCCTCGCTCATAATGTATTATAGGGTCAGCGAAACCCTTGCACAGGTGCTAGGAGCGACACTCAGAGCCATCTCTGTGGGCACCCTTAGGCTGAGTTCACACGGGCGAGTATTCCGCGTGGGTGCAATGCGGGAGGTGAACGCATTGCACCTGCACTGAATACCAACCCATTCATTTCTATGGGGCTGTTCACATTAGCGGTGATTTTCACGCATCCCTTGTGCGTTGCGTGAAAATCGCAGCATGCTCTATATTCTGCGTTTTTCACGCAACGCAGGCCCCATAGAAGTGAATGGGGTTGCGTGAAAATCGCAAGTATCCGCAAGCAAGTGCGGATGCGGTGCGATTTTCACGCACAGTTGCTAGGAGACGATCGGGATGGAGACCCGATCATTATTATTTTCCCTTATAACATGGTTATAAGGGAAAATAATAGCATTCTG
Source organism: Bufo bufo (assembly GCF_905171765.1). Taxonomy (NCBI): domain Eukaryota; kingdom Metazoa; phylum Chordata; class Amphibia; order Anura; family Bufonidae; genus Bufo; species Bufo bufo. Next base: position 81,704,026 of record NC_053393.1, on the reverse strand, counting down.
AATACAGAATGCATAGTAAAATAGAGCTGGAGGGGTTAAAAAAATAAAATTTAACTCACCTTAATCCACTTGTTCGCGGAGCCGGCATCTCCTTATGTCTTTATCTTAGCTGTGTGGAGCAACAGGACCTGTGGTGGCGTCACTCCGGTCATCACATGATTCATCACATGATCCATCACCATGGTAAAAGATCATGTGATGGATCATGTGATGACCGGAGTGTTCCCGCAACGCACCCGCACATTTTCCCGCAACGCCCGTGTGAACTCAGCCTTACAGTTTACTGCCATTCATCAGCGTCGGGTACGCCATGAATGGCACAGGCAGCACATTGACTGTTGGCAGGCCACTATAGCTAAATAATAAAGAACATGGAAGATATGGACTCCCATATTGTTGAGTGGATTAGGCAGTGGCTGAGTGACAGACAACAGAGGGTTGTAGTCAATGGAGAACATTCAAAACAAGGTCATGTTACCAGTGGGGTTCCACAGGGATCTGTACTGGGACCGATTTTGTTTAATATCTTCATAAGTGATATTGCAAAAGGCCTCGCTGGTAAGGTTTGTCTTTTTGCTGATGACACAAAGATATGTAACAGGGTTGATGTTCCTGGAGGGAAACGCCAAATGGAAAAGGATTTAGGAAAACTAGAAGAATGGTCAGAACTCTGGAAACTGAAATTTAATGTGGATAAGTGCAAGATAATGCACCTGGGGCGTAAAAACCCAAGGGCAGAATATAGAATATTTGACACAGTCCTGACCTCAGTATCTGAGGAAAGGGATTTAGGAGTAATTATTTCAGAAGACTTAAAGGTGGGAAGACAATGTAATAGAGCAGCACGAAATGCCAGCACAATGCTTGGATGTATAGGGAGAGGTATAAGCAGTAGAAAGAGTGAAGTGCTTATGCCGCTGTACAGAACACTGGTGAGACCTCACTTGGAGTATTGTGCGCAGTACTGGAGGCCATATCTCCAGAAGGATATAGATACTCTAGAGAGAGTTCAGAGAAGAGCTACTAAACTAGTACATGGATTGCAGGATAAAACTTACCAGGAAAGGTTAAAGGACCTTAATATGTATAGCTTGGAAGAAAGAAGAGACAGAGGGGATATGATAGAAACTTTTAAATACATAAAGGGAATCAACTCGGTAAAGGAAGAGAGCATATTTAAAAGAAGAAAAACTACCACAAGAGGACACAGTTTTAAATTAGAGGGGCAAAGGTTTAAAAGTAATATAAGGAAGTATTACTTTACTGAGAGAGTAGTGGATGCATGGAATAGCCTTCCTGCAGAAGTGGTAGCTGCAAATACAGTGAAGGGGTTTAAGCATGCATGGGATAGGCATAAGGCCATCCTTCATATAAGATAGGGCCGGGGGCTATCCATAGTATTCAGTATATTGGGCAGACTAGATGGGCCAAATGGTTCTTATCTGCCGACACATTCTATGTTTCTATGTTTCTATATACTATATTGGACTGTAGTATTCAGGGTAAATGATCGTGTGGTGTTTGTGGTTGCAGTTTGGGCAATCAGTCTCTAAAAGGTTCGCCATCGCCTTTACTGTTTTAGAGGGTTAGCGCACCTGGAGGCCCTCATCTACATTAGTTTACTCTGTTTCATTGAGCCCAGGGCCACAGCCTCTGCGTGAAACATCAGCATCACGGCCACTTCCACGGCCCATACTGGCCGCCTTCTTAATATGAAATGTTATATATGCTTAAAAGTATCTAACATCTACAGTATTGTAGGATATGTACGTGACTACCCACAGTGCCCCACCTCCTTAAAATGGGACCTCCACAGCAGCCCACCCCGTTAACTTTAACATTCACAGCAGCCTGCCCCTTTAACAGTGACCTCTACAGCACCCTGCCCCTTAATAGTGACCTCTATAGGGGACAGTCCCCTTAACAGAGACTTCCACAGCACCTGCCCCTTTAACAGTGAATGCCACAGTACCCTGCTCCCTTAACAGTGACCTTACAGCACCCTTCTGCCTTAACAGTGATCTCCACAGCAGCTGCCCCTTTAATAGTGGCCTCCACAGTCCCCTGCCCCCTTAACAGTGACCTCCACAGTGCCTGCCCCTTTAACAGTGACCTCCACAGTACCCTGCTCCCTTAACAGTGACCTTACAGCACCCTTCTGCCTTAACAGTGACCTACATAGCAGCTGCCCCTTTAATAGTGGCCTCCATAGTCCCCTGCCCCCTTAACAGTGACCTCCACAGTGCCTGCCCCTTTAACAGATCTGGACCCGAGCCTGCCGATTATAGACCCGACTCTGGGCTCGTTGAGCTGCCTCCATATGCTCCCTAACAAGAGGCAACACTGTCTCTATCCGTTCTTGCATCGGGGTAACGTACTCAATAAAACTTTTATATGGAGTGGGCTGTTGTTCCCATGCCTCTTTGGCTACATCCAAGAGATCGCGAGGGTGTCTGCCCTATAGCAGTTCGAAGAGCGATAACCCAGTAGAGGTCTGGGGTACCTCTCACACTGCAAACATGAGATAGGGCAGAAGAAGGTCCCAGTCCTTCCCATCTTTAGCCACCACCCTTTCCAACATATTTTTTAATGTTTGGTTAAACCTTTCTACCAGACCGCCTGTTTGAGGATGGTAAATGGACGTCCGTAGCTGTTTTATGTGCAGCAACTTACAGAGTTCCCTCATTACCTTGGACATAAAAGGGGTCCCCTGGTCAGTCAGAACCTCTTTAGGTAGCTCCACTTGGGAGAACATTTCCATTAGCTCCTTAGCTATCAGTTTAGCAGATGTATGTCGCAGTGGCACCACCTCCGGGTACCGAGTGGAGTAGTCTAGAACGACCAAGATGTGTTGGTGTCCTCTACCGGACTTCGGTACTGGGCCTACGAGATCCATAGTGATACGCTCAAACGGTACCTCGATGATCAGGAGAGGTACCAAGGGACTATGGAAAAGGTGCTGGGGGCTAGTTGCTTGGCAGGTCGGGCAAGACTTACAGAATTCATCCACCTCCCTAAAAACACTGGGCCAGTAAAACCGTTGTAGAATCGGGTCCTGTGTTTTCTGCATTCCCAGATGACCCCCGAGAACATGTTGGTGGGCTAACTCTAACACGAGTTTGCAATAAGCCTGGGGCACCACCAACTGTTCAATGGGTTCACCCCGCAGCTGGTTTACCCGATACAACATATCCTGCTAAACCACAAAACGGGGGAATACTGACTCTGCTCCAGCTTGTTGTGGTTCACCATCTACTATTAATACATTTTCCCAGGCTTGGGATAGGGTGGAGTCCCAGTGTTGTGCAGTACCAATATTATCCCTAGAGACATTGAGATCCGCCAGCTCAGGCTCCGGCGGCAAGTCCTCCATGTCTCCCACCATTACACTCAGTGGCGTTGTCCCCACCTCTTCCACCGAAGTGGCGGTCACCCCTACCGCTGGCCCTTTGACCTCGGGTTCCCAGGGTTCTGGCCTACCCCCGGAGCAAGGCCAATCTGCTGGGGTTACCCCTGTCTCATGGGTATCAGTCACTTTCGTATCCGGACACAGTGCCGGGAAACCAGGGAAGTCTCTTCCTATTATAAGTTCGTAATGTAAGTTTGTGGCAACTGCCACTTCGTGAGGCCACCTGCCGACCCCGTGGCTAGAGACACCAGGGCAGTCGGATAGTCTTTTAAGTCCTCATGAATGCACATGACCCCGACTTTACGGCCAGTATACTCAGCGGACCGTACCAGGGGAGCCCTTACTAGGGACACCAGACTCCCTGAGTCCTGCAGGGCCTCCGCTGGAGTGTCTCCCACTTCCACCTGGCACAAGTGATTTAGAGTTTCTGGGGTACCCTCTGCACACAGCTTCCTGGCATATAACGACTGAAGGAAGCCATAGTTCGTGTCCATGGGTTCCACCTGATGTGGACAGTCAGCTTGTACATGGCCAGGCTCCCGACACCGCCAGCAGACTATTGGATCGGATCCATAGGGGGTACATCCCAGGCGGGTTTGGTTGACACAAGTCGCCAGGTCTGGGGTGGAAATTTACGGGATTTGACTGCCCCCTCCCAAAAGAGCCCCCCTGTAGATTCCGGGTAGCCTCATAGAGTTCCACCAGGTCGACCATCTCAAGGGTATTAACTGGAGAGACCTGGCCGATCCATTGCTAGAGAGGGGGTGGCAAAGCCCTCCAGAAAATATCAGCTAATAGTCTATCCAGCATAGCCATGGGACTCAGCACCTCAGGCTGTAGCCACTTTTGCAAAAGGTGGAGTAAGTCATAATACTGGGGTCTCGCGGGCTCAGCCGGCTTAAACCCCCACTGATGTACCTGCTGGGCCCAGACCAACACATTCACCCCCAGTCTTGCCAAAATCTCACACTTCACTTTTTGGTAGTCGGCCGCTTGATCGTCCGGCAAGTCGAAATACACCCGCTGGGAATCGGATGGCAGGAATGGAGCTACGACCTCAGCACACTGGTCTCGGGGTAGCTTCTCCCTTGTGGCCACTTTCTCGTACATCGCCAGGTAGGTTTCGATGTCGTCTGCGGGTGTCATCTTAGGAATCACAGCATGGACTGCCTTCCGAGCATCGTTGACGCTCGGGGTTGCTCCTGCTGTCCGCAAACCCATCACGTGTTGTAGCAGCTACTGGTTAGTCTTTTGTTGCTGCTTGTTAACCTCCCGTTGTTGCAGGTTTGTCTCTCGCTGCTGCAGATTAGCCTCCATGAGGGCCTTCACAACAGCCTCCATTTTGTCGTGGGTAATACCGCTGGTTTGATGTATGACATACCACATGCCCAAAGATGCAAACCAAAAAATATTTCGGCATTCACGCCAGCCTCACTGCTCATTCCCGCATCCTCCACCATTTGTGGGGATTCACTCTGGTAGTTACGATAAGCGAGCGCAGTACAGAGGCAAAATACAAGTTCGTAATTCAAACTTTAGTGTTTATTCACACATGATGCACAAAACAAAACGTCACTTTTGCAGTGTTGGTGTTACTTCACACCCAATGTCAAGTCAATAAAACAAAAGTCACCTTGGTGGCATTTCTGCCTCAGAAAGTTCAAATACAGGCTTTAGACGGCCTGTTCCCCTGACACACTGTTCTCCACTCTCCAGCCCAGCACAGGCCTCAGATCCCAGCACACAGACCTCCTGAGCTCCACTGTCAGATGGAGGTAATCCTCCCCACCTGGCAGTCCTGGCTGCTTTTTATGCCTGGAAAAACCCAGCCTGGAACATGGGGAGTAGTCACCCACCCAGCACTTTGACTACTCTCAGTAAGACCCGTCCCGGATCAGCTATTACAGCCATGCTAAGTACTAGTGTGTCAAACAGCAACTGCTGCTGACACATAAAAACCGTCTCTTACTCCACCGAGGTCAGGAACCTCGGTGGCACGTACCTATCGTCCACGATGATTCCTTGTACCTTCTTACACAATTATATTTAGTTTTAGCCTCAAATGTTTGTTTTCACAAGGGTAATAGAAGAACAGGCACCCAAATTTTGTTACATTATTTTCATAAGTACGGCAATACCCCTTGGGTGTGTAAACTTCTGTTTGGGCGCACAGCAGGTTTCAGAAGGGAAAGAGCACCATGTGCATTTGAGGCCTAGTTTGGTGATATATACAGAGAGAAAAGAGGTGGTTTTCTCGGAATCTATGGATCCATATACATCCAATTGTGGATTAGATATTTGGATGATGTTCTGATATTGTGGAATGGTACCAGAGAGGGTTTTCTTGAATTTGTGGAGATCCTAAACACTAACGTAATTGGCCTCTTTTTTACATCTGAGATACAGGAGAGCGCAATTACGTTTTTAGATCTCAGCATCTCAATAGGTGCTGATAGACGCATCACTACTAAGCTGTTTAGGAAACAAACGGCGACCAACAGTCTCCTACACTGGGAGAGCGGACATCCCCTGGCCCTGAGAAGGGGTATCCCTAAGGGACAGTATCTCAGCGCCAGGAGAAATTGTTCCGAGCTTGGTGAGTTTAAGGCCGCAGCTTTAGATCTGAAACACAGGTTTATAAACAGGGGATACCCAGAGTATACCCTGAAAAAGGCGTACCATCACGCCATGAGTACAAACCGTAGCCAGCTACTGACCCCTAGAAATAGGGATAATGTTGATATGACACCACGTATCCTGGCTAATTTCGACAAAGCCCACCGCCAAGTTCAAGAAATCCTCCAGAACCATTGGTCCATTCTTCAGTCGGATCCTGACATTGGATCATCCCTATCCGATCGCCCATTGGTCACGTACAGACGTGGTCCCAATTTACGTGATCGTTTGGTGCATAGTCTCTACACTCGGTCCACTCCTGAAACATGGCTCAAAAATTCTGCGAAAGGTAATTTCCCCTGTGGTTCGTGCATCATATGTAAATTTATTACCAAAGGAGATTCTTTCACTAGTGTGAGTAGTGGAATAAGATACAAGATCCGGTCCTTCATTAGATGCACTTCAGTGGGTGTAATATACCTTATCACATGTAATTGTGGGCTCCAGTATGTGGGCAAGACAAAGCGAGAAATGAGACGGAGGATAGGGGAACATCTATCAGACATCCGGAATTCACGGGACACTACGGTGTCTCGTCATGTGCGGGAAATGCACGCAGGGAATCCGGATGTTCTGAGGGTCCAGGGTATTGTTATGCCCAAAAGATCCATACGCGGTGGAGATATGGACACACTCTTGCTCCAAAAAGAAGCGATGTGGATCTTCAGATTGCAAACCATTCAACCTAATGGGCTAAATGAAGCAATTTCGTATTCATGCTTCATTTGAGTCATACCACTATATGGATACCTATTGGTTCTTGTGTGCATGTGGTTGTTTTAAGACCTTGGCCACTATACAAGCTATATATGCTTTATGTACCTCCATGATTCCCCCCCCTCTTCCCTCCCTTGCTGGTATGGACATATTGGATTTATGGAGGAGGGGCCTGTCTCTGCATGTATGTCATTATGTTTATCACTGTCTTTTAATTTATGCCGCTTTGTATAAGGTTCTGGATAAGGATGCACTTACATTTTCCTTGATGTTACCAATTTGGGCTCCTCCAGCATAGCTGACACTAGGGCTAGACGTGTAGGTGACATATCTCATATAGCCGCGATTTTCCATTCCTCCTGTATATATGGGCACTTGTTGTGTCAGCATGGAGGTGTGTGATGTAAGGAGGGCTCTGGGCGGATCGGGGGTGTAAGTCAGATGACGCACCTTGTTCCGATTCGGCCGAGCGCTAACACACGCCCCCTTTGTAGGCGGGGCTGACTGGATATCTGGACGGCGTTCATGCGGCCGCGTACGGCCATCACAGCGCCGAATGCCTCTACACACAACAGTGTGAGGCGGTTCTGCTCCACAGGCAAATACTGTTTAAACACTTTGCTTCGCTCCTGATGAATTGTGGCTCATATGGCCATAGCGAAACGCGCTGAGCCGGTGATCCTGTGTTTGTTACACGGCTCTCTAGGCAGGGTGTGTGCTTGACTCAGGCAGCGCAACAGCTGACTTGTGCACTTAGGGTTTGTGATTATCATTACACCTTGGCTGATTGGGCTGATGGGGATGGCTGAGTGAGCGTCCACAATATTGTGGCATCTGGTGGATGCTTTACCCTAAGGGGGCTTGATTCACTCGTCAGCTATCCCACATCGCCCAGCCAGGTTGATCCATACCTGACAAACCTGTGCCTGGTTTAACCCCTTGAGCCGTGTCTTATTTCCTGATCAGCTTATATTAGCACCGCAGTGCTAGCTGTATAGGATTCTAGTCCGGACTCTATTATAGTGGTGTGGATTCAATCCCTCTCCTACACCACCTTTGGAGTCTGGAAGCCTGATTGTCACAGACGTGATATTCAGTTTTCCCTATTTATATTTAATAAATTCTTTATTATTTTTCTCCTCATACGTCTACTCAGGCAGATAATGATATATACAGCACTGGCCAACAACTGCAAAGGCTCTGAGGTGCAATAAAAAAAGAAACTCCCAAGAAGTAACCCATTTTAGAAACCACAACCGTTGTGAAATTTATCAAGGGGTGGAAATAGGATTGACCCCATGGGTGTTTTGCAAAAAATATCGCACAGCAGATGTTGCAAAGTGCAAATTGAGATTTTTTTTTTTTTTAATTATACCATTTCACTGCCCAATATTTTGTGTTAAGTGTGTGCCAGTGTGAGAAGTCAGCCCTTTTTATTTGCGGTGCATTCTGGTTTTAGAAACACCCAGCCCTATTCTTATGCCCCAAAGTAAACAGTAAAAGCACCATGCGCACTTTGAGGTCCAATGTGGTGATTTACACCAGTTGTGCTGACAACTGTAGAAGCTCTAGGGTGAAATAATAAATGGAACACATGAGAAGTGACTCCATTTTGGATGCTTGTGACATCATTCATTTTCTGCAGCCGAAAATTGGCGTCTGTGCGTATCATCTTTGGGCCTGGAGATTACTTAACTGGCGCAGTGTACTGCTCAGGCGCCGGATTTCGGCTAAAGGAAATCAATGATGTCGCATTTTGGCGCTTTGGAGACTTTCACAAATGAAACAAAGGTAACATTAGCATCATGTACTTGTGTCCCACACAGCTTTACAATCAGTTTAAATTGTGGCCAGTAGGTCACAGACTCCCTTTAACACAATCCTACATTTATGGAACGGATGCATCCCGATGTTGTCACGGTCCATCAGGTGACTGATGTCAAGATATTAAGGAAGACTGGCTGAGCGTGGAGGAATCTGACAGCCTCCTTGATTTCTCTTGATTCAGTGTTAATAGGGTTAATGACCACTTACCTTGTCTCAGCTGTTGCTCAGTGGTCATCACTTCTACCGTTTATAGTCTGACCACACCCTTCTGACTATGCGGTAGATTGCTTCTTTTGGTTTTGGAAAGAGCTGGAGTGTGGTTCTCCCTTAGTCCCTGCTCATCCTTCTACAACAGAAGCTAAGTGTCTCACTTGTTTGTATTTTGTCTTTTCCCCTTGGTTTTGGTTACTAGGCCTCAGGGATTCTTTGTCTGCACTGGTCGAACAGATGCAGGGGCTGTCTTTGGAGGTAGCAGACCTCCGCGCGACAGTCTTACAGATTCAGAAACCACAGGCGGCTGGTTCCGGTGGTGGGTACCAGGCCTGCCCTGAACTGAAGGTGGCTCTCCCGGACAGATTTTCTGGAGGTAGTGACAATTTCATCCGGCTCAGAGAGTCATGTAAATTATACTTTAAGCTGCGTCCATACTCTTCTGGCAACGAGAGTCAACGTGTGGGTATGATCATTTCTTTGCTTAAAGATGACGCCCAGTCGTGGGCTTTTTCTCTGCCGACCGGATCACTGTCCATCCAGTCGGTCAGATAAATTTTTTAGAGCCTTGGGTCTTATTTACGATGACCCGGATTGGATCTCTCAGGCCGAAACCAAGTTATGTGATTTACGGCAGGGAGAGCGCTCCGCAGAGATCTTATGCTCTGAATTTAGGAGATGGGCTATGGATACGGAGTGGAATGATGCTGCTCTCCGTAGCCAATTCTGTCAGGGTCTATCTGAGAGGCTGCTGGACGTGTTGACCTTTCATGAAAATCCTGAGTCATTGGAAGCAGCTATGTCCTTTACTGTTTGTCTTGATAGACGCCTGAGGGAGAGATCTAGGTGTCCTCACCCTCAAGACTTACTGTCAAACAAGTTGGCAACTTCCTTTGACACTTATGGTAAAGAGACACCCGTGGTTGTTCCTTGTGATATGCCTGTGCAGTTAGGGGGAGCTACTCCTGAGACTGCTGGCAAGAGCTTTGGTCTGTTTTTGTTGTGGAAAGAAGGGACATTTTGTAAATATTTGCCCGTACATTCAGTGTCAAGGTGAAAACAATAGAAAAATGTTTAATCCCCAAATAACTATTGGAGGTGTGGGTGGGGAGCAAGAAAACGTACTTTTGTCATTTACTGGTAGTACCCGATTTCTCCTGTCTGCCGAGGTGGTGCTAGAGTCCAAAACGGTGGAAATGAAAGTATTTAATATAGTGGGACAGGGGTTAACCTGATTGATGGACAGTTTGTTCGCTTTAATGGGTTGACTACTAGTGCACTAGAGAAAAGCATTTCTGTCTTTGCAATTGATTATGCACCTTTTACCCAAAAATACCTGTCGCAGATGGTAAATGACATCCATTTAAGAGTGGGTGATTTCCATCAGGAATCTATCTCATGTTATGTGTTGGAGGGTCTGCCTGCTCCGATGGTTTTGGGCTTACCATGGTTAAGCAAACATAACCCTACCATCGACTGGCAAGCGAGACAGATTCTCGATTGGAGTGATTTTTGCATGGACAACTGTCTTAATACGTCTTTCTCTATGGTCACCACTAAAACTGTACCCTCATTCATTTCTGAATTTTCTGATGTGTTTTCTGCGAGTGGTAACCAAGAGTTACCCCCGCATCGGGAGTGTTATTGTCCCGTAAATCTTATTCCTGGAGCTAAACTGCTCAAATCTCGGTTGTATAATCTTTCGGAGCCTGAAAGAAAGGCTGTGCGAGAGTATATCACGAGAGATTGGCGAAGGGTCATATCAGACCATCCAAATCCCCAGTTGCTGCTGGGTTTTTCTTTGTAAAAAAAAAGATGGGTACCCTTAGACCATGTCTGGACTTCCGTGATCTCAACCGTATTACTGTCTGTGATCCTTACCCCCTTCCTTTGATTCTGGATTTGTTTAATCAAATTGTCATTGCCAAGGTGTTTTCTAAATTGGATCTGAGGGGGGCATATAATTTGGAAAGGATCAAAGAGGGGGATGAATGGAAGACGGCCTTTAATACCCCTGAGGGTTAACCAATGCTCCAGTGTTTTTTCAACACTTTGTCAATGACATCTTTCATCATCTGGTGGGGAGATTTGTTGTATATCTGGATGACATACTAATTTATTCTCCAGGCATGGAGACTCATGAGGATCATGTGAGACAGGTGTCACAGATCCTAAGAGAGAATAAATTGTATGCGAAGATGGAAAAATGTGTTTTTACTGTTCAGGAAGTGCAATTCCTGGGTTACCTGCTCTCATCCCCAGGTTTTGGTATGGATCCCGAGAAAGTCCGTGCAGTGTTGGACTGAGATCAACCCGAAAATCTGAAAGCGCTTATGCGGTTTTTGTGATTCACCAACTACTACCGTGAATTCATCTTGAACTATTCGACTGTGGTTAAACCTTTAACAGACACGACTAGGAAGGGGGTCGATTTCTCTGTTTAGTCTGAGGCGGCATTACAAGCCTTTTCTGCTGTGAAGGAATGTTTTGCTTCAGCCCCTATTCTGGTGCAACCGGACGTGTCTCAGATATTTATTGTAGAGGTTGACACATTCAAGGTAGGGGTGGGAGCAGTTTTGTCGCAAGGTCCTTCACCTAGTAAATGGCTCCCATGTGCTTTTTTCTTTAAAAAACTCTTGACTGCTGAAAGAAATTAGGACGTGGGTAATTGGGAATTGCTGGCCATTAAGTTGGCTTTAGAAGAATGGCGCCATTGGTTGGAAGGAGCAATTCATCCTATTACGGTAATTACTGATCACAAAAATCTGGCTTACCTTGAGTCGGCTAAACGACTGAATCCAAGGCAGGCCCGATGGTCACTGTTTTTCACCAGATTTAACTTCATTGTCACCTACCGCCCTGGGGTTAAGAAAGTCAAGGCAGATGCTTTGTCGCGCAGCTTTCCTGGGGGGGTTGATTCTAAATATCCAAGTCCTATTTTGTCTGAAGGGGTAGTCATATCTGCCCTATAGCCTGATCTTGAGGCTAAGGTGTTGGAGGCCCAAGAGGATGAACCGGACTCTTGTCCTCCAGGGAATCTGTTTGTTCCCTCAGACTTACCTCACAAGGTATTTGAAGAACATCACTGTACTGTCTTGGCTGGACACCCTGGGAGTAGATCCACTATCAATCTCATCTCGCGCAGATTTTGGTGGCCGGGGTTGTGTAAGTGTGTTAAGGACTATGTGTCAGCCTGTTGTACCTGTGCTCGTGCTAAGATGACACATACTCGGCTTTCTGGATCTCTTCTTCCATTACCCATCCCGTCCAGACCTTGGATGCATTTGTCCATCAACTTTATCACGGATTTACAGAATTCTTCAGGAAAAAACGTGATCCTGGTGGTAGTTGATCGGTTTGGCAAAATGGCACATTTTCTAACTTTGCCTGCTTTTCCTAATGCCAAAACTCTTGCACAGGTGTTTGTCGATAACATAGTGAAACTACATGGCATTCCCTCTGATGTGGTGTCTGATCGGGGGACTCAGTCTTTTTCCAGATTCTGGAAAGCTTTCTGTACTCGACTGGGGGTACTATTTTCCTTTTCTTCGGCTTTTCATCCTCAGTCGAACGGACAGACGGAGCTCACTAATCAGAATCTGGAGACTTACTTGAGATGTTTTGTTTCGGAGAACCAGGAGAAGTGATTCTTGTTGTTAGCTGAGTTTGCCATTAATAACCGTAGACAGGAGTCCACTGATAAGTCACCGTTTTTTGGGGCATATGGATTTTATCTGCAGTTTGGCACATTTTCTGGTTCTCAAACTTCTGGTATTCCTGAGGAGGAACGATTTTCCTCTTCTTTGTCTTCAATTTGGCGGAAAATTCGAAATAACTTGAAAAAGAAGGTCAACAGGTATAAGCGTGTGGCTGACAGGAGACGTATGAATGGTCCGGACCTGAGAGTGGGTGATTCTGTGTGGCTGTCCACAAGAAACATTAAGCTTAAGGTACCTTCTTGGAAGTTGGGCCCAAGATTTATTGGTTCATATAAGATCACTGCCAACTTGCAGAATGACAGGCCAAACTGGATGGACAAATGTCTTTTTTCGGCCTTATGTACTATGTTACTATGTTACTATGTTAACCCTGTAGCCTTCCGTCTTGAACTTCCTCAGGCTTTGAAAATTTATAACATATTTCAGAAGTCATTGTTGAAGAAATGTGTCGAACCTGTTGAGCCGTCCTCCTTGCCTCCCGCTCCTGTCATGGTAGACGGTAATTTAGAATTTCAAATCAGCAGGATTGTGGACTCCCAAGTTTTCCGTAGATTCCTCCAGTATCTCGTCCACTGAAAGGGTTACGGACCAGAGGAGAGGATGTGGGTTACAGCGGCCGATGTTAATGCGAATCGTCTGGTGAAGGCCTTTCACAGAGACCATCTTGATATGGTCGGTCCTGGGTGCACGGAGGTCACCTGTAGAAGGAGGGGTACTGTCACGGTCCCTCAGGTGACTGATGTCAGGAGATCAAGGAGACTGGTTGAGCCTGGAGGAATCTAACAGCCTCCTTGATTTCTTATGATTCAGTGTTAATAGGGTTAATGACCACTTCCCTTGTCTCAGCTGTTGCTCAGTGGTCATTACTTCTACCCTTTATAGTCTGACCCCCACCCTTCTGACTATGTTGTAGAATGCTTCATTTGGTTTTGGAAAGAGCTTGAGTGTGGTTCTCCCTTAGTCCCTGCTCGTCCTTCTACAACAGAAGCTAAGTGTCTGGCTTGTTTGTATTTTGTCTTTTCCCCTTGATTTTGGTTACTAGGCCTCAGGGAGATGCTTGTTCCTTCATCTTGGAATGAATGGGTGTTCTCAGCCCTGCCAATATCTTTAGGGATCCTCAGGGTCTCCAGGGCTTCCAGGTTCCTGTGTATGGGCATTTCTACCTTTAACGGGTGCCCATACAGTTAGGAGTCTGGGCCAGGAGTAGGGTTCTTTAGGTGGTGACCTTTTCCCTTCCCTAAAGTTGAGGCCTAGTGGCTTTTCCCTTCCCCCCTGGATGTCGGTGTGGTGTTTACTCCTTTACCTCATCTGTGACAGATGTATTAAATCAAACGGAACAGTTTGGTCTGGTTTCGAGATCCTCTGCCGGATGTCAAAACTGGAAACCAAAGCACAGATGTGAAAGTAGCCTTACATGTATTTTATTGGGATTTTATATGATAGACCAACACAAAGTAGCAAGTATGTATGAAGTTAAAAGAAAACGATACATGGTTTTCAAATTTTTTTGTAAAAAAAATGTGACGTGAATTTTTATTTAGCCCCCTGTACTCTGATACCCCTAAATAAAATCCAGTGTCACCAATTGTCCTTGGAGTCATCTAATTAGTAAATAGACTCCACCTGCATGTAATTTATTGTCAGTATAACTACAGCTGTTCAAAATAAAAAATTGCTATTTTTCCACAGCTATGGCATTTTAGTTCCCAATGTGCTGAGACTTAAACCACACTACTTAAATTCATAGACGAGCTATACCAAGTACGGAATTGCCATAAATGTGGACGTAAGCGGCTGTATGGACACATGGAAGGCAAGAAGCACCATTAGTCTTTTGTAGTGCAAATTTTGCTGGAATTGTTTTTGGGTATGTATGAAGGCCTTGTTAGAGATGATTAGTGATCAAATGGCATCATGAAAACCAAGGAACACATCAGTCAGGTCAGAGATAAAGTTGTGGAGAAATGTAATCCCGCATTCAATTCATCATTCAAAAATGGAGTGGATGATGTGATAATTTTGATCGCTTGATATAATGATTTTTAGAGGGGAACAACTGCAAACCTACCATGACATGGTCCACACCTAAACTGACAGCTCAGGCAAGGAGAGTACTAATTAGAAAAGCAGCCAAGAAGCCCATGGTCACTCTGGATGAGCTGCAGAGATCTACAGCTGAAGTGGGAGAATCTGTCTACAGGACAACTATTGGTTGTGTGTACTCCACAAATCTGGCCTTTATGAAAGAGTGACAAGAAGGAAGCCATTTTTGAAAGCAAGCCATAAGAAGTCCTGTTTGCAGTTTGCCACAAGCCATGTATGGGATACAGCAAACATGTGGAAGAAGGTGCTCTGGTCAGATGAGACAAAAGTTTTATTTTTTAGCCTAAATGCAAAACACTATGTGTGGCGGAAAAATAACATTGACTCATGGGGTCTGATCACAAAGGCACACCACACTTTCCAAATTTTTTTTTATTAACAATTTTTAAAACCATGTATCATTTTCTTTTCACTTCACATACTTAATACTTTGTGTTGGTCTATCGCATAAAATCCCAATAAAATACATTTAAGTTTGTGGGTTTAACAAGAAAAAATGTAGGAAAAGTTCAAGGGGTATGAATACTTTTTCAAGGTCCTGTAGCATGTGAACATGTGCAATTTTTTTTTTTTTACTGTAGTGTCCCTTTAAAGTCATTATAAAGTGGTATCTGGGAATGTTATCAACCTGACTCACAGAAACCCATTCTAGAATGTGATTAGGATGGGTTACCTCAACTTCTACAGCTGCTTTGCTACACCACCCTTCTGCGCTGTATTCCCCTCACACTGCTGAGGTGCTGTCAGGCTGCTCAGCCTGCCAGCATATCTCATGTATGGTTGCTCTATTACTACCTATTGTAAAGCAGAAGCTCTGCTATACAGTAGATAGTAATGATGCTATCCTTTGTCATGGCTCTGAATAACCTAACAAGAACAGGGGACAGGATCGCATTCTCCCTCCTCATTCCTGACAGGCCTCTCAGCCATGACAAAGGATAACATCATTACTATGTATTGTAGAACACAATTCCAGCCATATACAGGGAGTGCAGAATTATTAGGCAAGTTGTATTTTTGAGGATTAATTTTATTATTGAACAACAACCATGTTCTCAATGAACCCAAAAAACTCATTAATATCAAAGCTGAATATTTTTGGAAGTAGTTTTTAGTTTGTTTTTAGTTTTAGCTATTTTAGGGGGATATCTGTGTGTGCAGGTGACTATTACTGTGCATAATTATTAGGCAACTTAACAAAAAACAAATAAATACCCATTTCAATTATTTATTTTTACCAGTAAAACCAATATAACATCTCGACATTCACAAATATACATTTCTGACATTCAAAAACAAAACAAAAACAAATCAGTGACCAATATAGCCACCTTTCTTTGCAAGGACACTCAAAAGCCTGCCATCCATGGATTCTGTCAGTGTTTTGATCTGTTCACCATCAACATTGCGTGCAGCAGCAACCACAGCCTCCCAGACACTGTTCAGAGAGGTGTACTGTTTTCCCTCCTTGTAAATCTCACATTTGATGATGGACCACAGGTTCTCAATGGGTTTCAGATCAGGTGAACAAGGAGGCCATGTCATTAGATTTTCTTCTTTTATACCCTTTCTTGCCAGCCACGCTGTGGAGTACTTGGACGCGTGTGATGGAGCATTGTCCTGCATGAAAATCATGTTTTTCTTGAAGGATGCAGACTTCTTCCTGTACCACTGCTTGAAGAAGGTGTCTTCCAGAAACTGGCAGTAGGACTGGGAGTTGAGCTTGACTCCATCCTCAACCCGAAAAGGCCCCACAAGCTCATCTTTGATGATACCAGCCCAAACCAGTACTCCACCTCCACCTTGCTGGCGTCTGAGTCGGACTGGAGCTCTCTGCCCTTTACCAATCCAGCCACGGGCCCATCCATCTGGCCCATCAAGACTCACTCTCATTTCATCAGTCCATAAAACCTTAGAAAAATCAGTCTTGAGATATTTCTTGGCCCAGTCTTGATGTTTCAGCTTGTGTGTATTGTTCAGTGGTGGTCGTCTTTCAGCCTTTCTTACCTTGGCCATGTCTCTGAGTATTGCACACCTTGTGCTTTTGGGCACTCCAGTGATGTTGCAGCTCTGAAATATGGCCAAACTGGTGGCAAGTGGCATCTTGGCAGCTGCACGCTTGACTTTTCTCAGTTCATGGGCAGTTATTTTGCGCCTTGGTTTTTCCACACGCTTCTTGCGACCCTGTTGACTATTTTGAATGAAACGCTTGATTGTTCGATGATCACGCTTCAGAAGCTTTGCAATTTTAAGAGTGCTGCATCCCTCTGCAAGATATCTCACTATTTTTGACTTTTCTGAGCCTGTCAAGTCCTTCTTTTGACCCATTTTGCCAAAGGAAAGGAAGTTGCCTAATAATTATGCACACCTAATATAGGGTGTTGATGTCATTAGACCACACCCCTTCTCATTACAGAGATGCACATCACCTAATATGCTTAATTGGTAGTAGGCTTTCGAGCCTATACAGCTTGGAGTAAGACAACATGCATAAAGAGGATGATGTGGTCAAAATACTCATTTGCCTAATAATTCTGCACGCAGTGTATATAGGTAGTAATAGAGGGATTGTACATGAGATATGCCGGCAGGGTGAGTAGCCTGACAGCACATTAAACAGCTGTAGAAGTGGGGCAACCCATCCTAGTCACCTTCTAGGATAGATTGCTGGGGGCTATGTTGATAACATTCCTGGAGAACCCATTTAACAGTTTTTAACTATTTTGAGGATAGTTAATAGTTGTAAGGCTGGAGAGGGCTTCTCATTTATCGCAGTTTAAAAAATATTATGTCAAGCAGTATTAGTTGCTGTATTGTAGAGTTCTTCTCGGGATGAAAGCAGTGCTTCATATAGTTTGGACCTGTTAGCACTCCCTATACTGACAAATAGTGTTCATGTACTGTATTGTTATTTAGACCTACAACTAATGAATTACATAAGAGTTCTATTATTTAGCTTTTGGTTTGCATTTATATGAGATCTTTATAAACGCAAGATTTATCTGGTTTATTAGACCTTTGCAAGTGTTTTCAAAGCATGGATATTATTATATATTGAAGACCAGACTCTCCAGACGTTTCAAAAGGCAATTCTCTTACATTAGGATATCAAATTAGAACTGAATGGAGGCAGACAGAATAAAATTCTAATGATTGCGGAAACATTTTGTTGACATTGTAGAGTATATAAGTGAGTGCTGGAACGCCTGACATGAAGAGGATTAGAGAATAGAAACTGAACAGTTTTACTGAAATCAAAGTGGCGAATTGTAGCTGTGGTTTGTAAGTGCAATGAAAATAAAAGTTAGCTGTCTATTATATTGTCCACTCAAGAGTCAGGAGAAGCAGGACTCATTAATGAACTATTGACTGGAATAGGAAAGGGCATCATTGGAGATGACTTCATGTTTATATATTTAAAGAAATGTGTCACTGCTAATGGTTGTTTCCTCAGCCTCTTACAAAGGACCTGTCACCTCTCCTGCCATGTCTGTTTTAGAAACCACTTGAATTTCCCATGTAATAACAATTCTAGGACATCCTTTTATATAACTGTTTGCTCTGTCATTCTTCTGTTATTTCTACTAGAAGTTTATGAATGGCTTGCCAGCAGTCTGCAATGAAGGTGCAACTGGGTGTAACCAGTTGGGGGTGTGTCCCTGCATAGTCTGACACTGGCAGTGCTGATTGGATAGTGTCAAACTAAGCAGGGACACACTCCTAACTGGTAACCCCCATTTGGTGTTATGGGACACAGGAGGCGGGCTTCTGTTCCCCGATCTCACTGCAGCACGGACGCTCGCTGCGTCAGGCTGCGCTTCCTATTTCCCGGCGTCTCCGTTGTCATGGACGTCTCCGGCGTCTCCTGAAGGAGCGGTCGGCGTTACCCATCACCATAGGAACCAAGAGGGGCTGAGCGCCGAGCTGGGCGCTCGGCTACAGGCAGGGAGGATGGGTCATGTGACGCTGGCCATGTCACATGATCCCTTTCCTCCACTATTTAAACAGGCAACCTGCTGGCCACAGGTTGCCTGTTATTGCGTCACTTAGGCTGAGTACATACCTGCGTTACTGCATTGTTTGACCTCTTGGATTTGACCTTTGTCAGTCTTCTGACCTGCCTACTGCCTGCTCCCTTAGTATTGTCGCTACCTCCTGTATTCTCTGATTAGGCTCCTGCCTCTCCCTTTGTACTGACGCGACCTCACGGACTGACCTCGGCTAGTTGACCCGCCATTGCCTTTCCCACCAGGGGGTACCTCCGTCTTTGTTTACCTCCCTGGCCCACCGTCCGGATTTGTCACGCGTTTGCCATTCTTTGCCTCAGCTGTTCGTTTCCTTCTCTGTCCTCTCCGCAATGCACTTACGTAGGTCAGGGACCGCTGCCCAGTAGCGCCCCGTTGCCTAGGGCGGGTAGTGCAAGTAGGCAGGGAGAGAGTTGGGGGTGGCAGTCAGGAGGCGCATTTCCTCTCTACTTTTCCCCAGTGTGACATTTGGACCTTTATGCAGACTGCTGGCAGTCATTTAGTTAGATTTCTAGTCGGAATAATAAAGGGATGGCTCAACATAGAGTTGTTAGAATAGATGCTCCAGAATTGTTATTACTTGGGGAATGCAAGTAGTTACTAAAACTGACATGTCCAGAGAGGTGACAGGTCCTTTAGAAGATTTTCACAGTCTTTTCTACTAATTCCTACAATAATCTATTATGAGTTATTTCATCTGCATAGTAAGCCATGTCTTGTACAAAGAAGATGCTGGGAAATTGGAAGTATATTGTTCTGCTTTCTCCTTCACTTCACACTGTATTACCTACAGAATTCAGCATTGTTTGGTGGAGTGAAAATAAGATATTCTGCAATAAGAATCAAGGGTGTAATTAACCCCTTCACGACTGCCATATGGCTATATATGTGCTATCTGCACATACCCCGTGCAGATAGCATGTATATAAACGTTATGGCACCTCTTTAATCCAAGCACTGCAAAGCACTTGGATTAAAGCTTCTGCCCCTGCACTGCCGATGCTATGGACAGTGTAGAGTACAGTAATGCCGCCAAGGGACCAATTAGAGTGGTCCCTTGACCAGGATCGCTCTGATTGGTTAGTCTGTGCAGACTAACCAATCGGATTGCCACAGTGTAAAAGTGCCGGTTTCAGGCTCTGATCTGCACTCTGAAAATCAGAACCTGAAATCTGGTACCATATCCTCTGTGCCTCCAATATGTGAGCCCCCTGCCCCGATCTGTGCCCGCCTGCCCCCTGCCATCTGTTTCCCCTCCCCAGCCCTCATCTGTACCCCCTTGTGCGGTGCCCCTGCTGTATCTGATGGCGGCGGCTCTGTTCCTGAGCCACCACCATCAGCAGCGAGTGTCAGCTGTGTGCTGACACTCTGCTGCAACCCCTTAGATGCCTTGCAAAGGCGTCCATTGTTGCCATCTATCAGTGTAAGGCCTCTTGCACACAACCATATGGATTTTTCAGTATTTTGCGGTCCGCAAAAAATTGATACACAAAAAATACAGATGACTTTTTTTGCCGAACGGAATAGCTGGCCCCTGATAGAACAGTACTATCCTTGTCCATTATGCGGACAATAATAGGACATGTTCTATCTTTGAATGGAAAAACGGAAACGGAAGGCATACGGAGTACCTTCCGTTTTTTTGCGGATCCATTGAAATGAATGGTTTTGTATATGGAACGCAAAAAACGGAACGCAAACGGGAAAAAAAACTTTCGGATCAGGCCTAAAACTGATAGTATTATACTTTGAATGAAAGAGCATTGCAAAGTATAGTACAGCCATTAAGCCCCACTGGATCCCTCAAAATTGTACCAATAAAAATTACAGCCCATTCTGCAAAAAAACAAGCTCTCACACAGCTACATTGATGGAAAAATCAAAAAGTTATGGGTCTTTGATTTGGTAATGCAAAAAAAAAAGTTTAATAAAAAGTGATTTTATGATATAAAAGTGGTACAACATGAATAAAACAATATGAATTTGGTATCGCCAGAACAGTATTAACCCACAGAATAAAACCATCTTATCAAGTATACCACATGGAGAACCCCATCAAAACTTAAAATAAAAAAAAACACTGGCAAAATTGCAATATTAGCCACTTCACCTCATAAAATATTAAATAAAAGCGATCAAAAAGTCATATGTACGCAAAAAATGGTACCATTAAAAACTAAAGCTCACCCCGCAAAAAATGAGCCCTCACACAGCTCAATCAACAACAAAATAAAAAAGTTATGGCCCTTAAAATCTATTTCAGCAAACTTCATGTTAGAAAATGCAGATACCGCTCCTTTTCTTTTGAATTCTGCCGTCTGCTCATACAACCACATATGGGGTGTTGCCGTATTCAGGATAATATAGGTAACAAATTATCGGGTGCATTTTCCTCTGTTATCTCTTGTTAAAGTGAAAAATTTGGGCTTTTTGGAGTTTTTTTCTAAAAAAGAAAATTTTTCATTTTCACAGCCATGTATTTTTAAATATGATGAAACGCCTCTGAGGTAAAAGTTGTCAATTAGTTATTTGAGGGGTGTAGTTTCCAAAATGGAGTCACTTTTGGACGTTTTCTACTGTAGGGGTGCCTTATTGTGCCTTCAAATATCTGCTCTCCAAAAATCATATGTTGCTCCTTTCCTTCTGAACCCTGCCGTGCGCCCATACAGCTGTTTATGAACATAAATGGGGTGTCTCTGTAAACTGCAGAATTAGGGTAATTAATGTTAAGGTTCATTTTTCTGTTAACCCTTGCTGTGTTATAGAAAAAAATTGGATAAAAAATATTAACAAAAACTTTAAATTGTAAATTTCACCTCCATTTTCCTTTAATTCTTGTGGGACACCTAAAGGGTTAACATAGTTTGTAAAACCAGTTTTAAGTAATCTGAGGGGTGTAGTTTCTAAAATGGGGTCATTTATGGGTGGTTTATATTATGTAAGGACCTCAAAGTGACTTCATAACTGAATTGGTCCTTGAAAAAGTTGGTTTTGAAAATTTTATAGAAAGTTGAAAAATTGCTTCTTAGATTCTAAGCCTTCTAACGTCCTAAAAAAATTTAATGTGATTTTCAAAAGGATGCCAACATAAAGTAGACATATAGGGAATTTTAAGTAAAAACTATCTAATGAGGTATCACTATCTGACTTTAATGTGTAGAAATTAAAATTTAGAAAATTTATTGTTTTTCAACATTTTTGGTAAATTTGGGATTTTTTATGATATAAAGGTAAAATTTATTGACCCAAATTTACCCCTAACATTAAGTACGCGATGTCACGAGAAAACAGTCTCAGAATGGCTTGGATAAATAAAAGTATTCCAAAGTTATTAGCACATAAAGTGACACGTCAGATTTGCAAAATTAAGCCTGGTCACGAAGGTGAAAAATGGCTTGGTCTTGAAAGGGTTAAGGCAGGAAAGAAGAGCTACTTGCACCGCAGGATATGTTTAAGCTTGCTGAAGTGTCTTTGGTCAATGTTTCAAGATCAAGAATATTTTATCTTTATCAAGAATACCATTACTTTAACCCTTTGTGCCACAGCTAGTTTTTTTCTTTTTTTAATTATCTCCACCTTCCAAAACTTTTTTGTTCTTTTTGTCAATGTATCCATATTAAGGCTTTTGTCTGCAGAACATGTTGTACTTTTTAATGGCACTATTTAATGTTCCACATAATGTATTGAGACTCTTTATTGGGACTAAATGGAAAAAATAACACAGTTACACCAGTGTTTTTTTGTTTAATTTTTATGTTATTCGCAATGTGGTAAAAATGACATGTTAAAATTTTTCTTCAAGTCAGTAAGATTACAGTAATGCCAAATATAATTTTTGTTACATTATACTACTTTATAAAATGAAATACCTTTCTTTGTTCTGGGGTCTAGGGTTGAGCGAACCCGAACTGTAAAGTATGGGTTCGTACCTAACTTTAGGGTTTTTGGTACCCGGACCTGAACCCGAACATTTTTGTAGAAGTTCAAGTTCGGTGGTCGGCGATTTAATGGCACTTTTTGAAAGGCTGCAGGGCAGCGAATCAACAAGCGTTTAACTTGTGTGCCCTTAGAAGCCATCACAGCCATGCCTACTAATGGCATGGCTGTGATTAGCCAGTGCAGCATGTGACCCAGTGTCATGCCCCACTCTGACGATGTGCAGAGGTCAGCCAGGATTGCAGCACAAGTCTAGTATTTGTTTTGATGCTGTGCTGGATCCGCCTCGCATCAGGTGCACTGGGTGGAGTCATTAGTTTAAATAGTCTCCAGCTAAGGTGCTCTGAGCGGATTATACTCTTCATTGTGGTCTTGGGAGCTAGAAAGGAAGGTTGGCTGTTTGTTCCTGCTCTCAGCAGATAAGTGTCTTTGGTTGTTTATGTCATCTATCCCATCCAGGTTCTGTGCGAGCTGGCAGCTCCTTTCTCCCCACTTCACCATCTCAGGGAGTTCAGGGTTCTGTTAGCATAGGCTGGTGGACACAGCAAATCTACCATCAAGATTTGATCTGTGGGCTGAGCATTGTAGGGAAAGAGGTCAGGGATTAATTAGGAGGTGACCCTTCCCCCGTCTCTCGTCCAGAGCCTGGTTGGTGTGTTATCTGTTTAACTGTGCACGTCCGCCGTGACATTATAATCCACCATACTGTGACCGCCATTTCTCAGTGTTTATGGGATGGCGTCAATTGAAGCACTGGTTGACCGCATGCAGGGTTTGTCCCTGGAGGTTGCGGATCTACGTAGTACGGTCACACAGTGTCAGAGGGTGTTGGCTTCAGGTACAGGTCAAATTGTTGGGGAGCCTAAAGTCGCTCTTCCGGAGAAATTTGCAGGGGGTTCTGATGATTTTTTCCGTTTCAAGGAATCATGTAAATTGTACTTTCGTTTGTGCCCATTTTTATCAGGTAATGAGGATCAGAGGGTGGGTATTGTCATGTCTTTGCTGAAAGGGGACGCGCAATCCTGGGCTTTTTCCCTGCCGCCCGGTTCTCTGGCTCTCCGGTCGCTGGAGGAATTTTTTAAAGCCCTGGGATTGATTTACGATGACCCAGATCGAGTTTCAATGGCAGAGTCAAAATTACGTAACTTACTACAGGGTAAACATACTGCTGAGGTTTACTGCACAGAGTTTAGGAGGTGGGCTACTGAGTCGGGGTGGAACGACCCCGCGTTACGTAGCCAGTTTTGTCAGGGGTTATCTGAAAGGTTGAAGGATGCTCTGGCTTTTCATGAATACCCAGATACTTTGGAAAATGCAATGTCTTTGGCGATACGTTTGGATAGACGTATCAGAGAGAGGGGTAAGGGTCCCTCTGTGCAGGGGATTCCTCCCGCGTGTAGTTTTGTTCCACCAGCTGCCCAGGGAGATATTGCTTGTTATTCTGGCCTAGGAGAGGAACCCATGCAGTTAGGTCAGATATCTTTCCATTCGGATAGTAGAGACTTTCGTAAAGCGCACAATTTATGTTTCTTTTGTGGAAAGAGGGGTCATTTTGTTTTTTCTTGTCCGTATGTTGAACCACAGGGGAGAGTGATAAAGAAAAAAGAAAAAGAAAAAAAAACCTCCCACACACTTGGTGGTATGAATGGTGTGGTGGAGCAGACTGGTGTGCAAGTTCCCTGCAGTTCCCGTTTTCTCCTTTTAGCTATGGTGGCGCTAGAGTCTCGAAATGTGTTTGTTGATGTTTTTCTTGATTGTGGTGCTGGGGTAAATTTAATTGACTTTCTGTTTCTTCAGGGTTTGGGACTAAGTATTTGCACGTTAGAGAACGAGATTCGTGTTTTTGCCATTGATTTTTCCCCTCTTTCTCAAGGGAGCCTTACTCACGTTGTTCATGATATTCATTTAAGGGTGGGTGATTCACATACTGAGATTATTTCCTGTTTCGTCATGAAGGA
Source organism: Bufo bufo (assembly GCF_905171765.1). NCBI lineage: Eukaryota > Metazoa > Chordata > Amphibia > Anura > Bufonidae > Bufo > Bufo bufo. The sequence continues at coordinate 81,679,446 of NC_053393.1, read as the reverse complement.
TTTGCCAGCTCCAATAGTTTTGGGGTTGCCATGGTTGTCTAAACATAACCCAACTATAGACTGGCAGGCGAGACAAATCATTGGTTGGAGCAAGTTTTGTTCGGATAATTGTCTTGTCACATCTATTTCTGAAGTGTCCGTTACGGCCTTGCCTCAGTATCTCTCAGATTTTTCGGACGTGTTTGCGGAGGGTGGGGCTCAGGAATTGCCCCCTCATCGTGACTATGATTGTCCTGTGAATCTCATTCCGGGGGCTAAGTTGCCTAAGTCTCGGCTCTACAACCTCTCTCAACCTGAGAGAGAGGTCATGCGAAAGTATGTCGCCGAGAGTTTGGCAAAGGGTCATATTAGACCATCTAAGTCTCCAGTGGCTGTAGGTTTGTTGTCATGCCCCACTCTGACGATGTGCGGAGGTCAGCCAGGATTGCAGCACAAGTCTAGTATTTGTTTTGATGCTGTGCTGGATCCGCCTCGCATCAGGTGCACTGGGTGGAGTCATTAGTTTAAATAGTCTCCAGCTAAGGTGCTCTGAGCGGATTATACTCTTCATTGTGGTCTTGGAAGCTAGAAAGGAAGGTTGGCTGTTTGTTCCTGCTCTCAGCAGATAAGTGTCTTTGGTTGTTTATGTCATCTATCCCATCCAGGTTCTGTGCGAGCTGGCAGCTCCTTTCTCCCCACTTCACCATCTCAGGGAGTTCAGGGTTCTGTTAGCATAGGCTGGTGGACACAGCAAATCTACCATCAAGATTTGATCTGTGGGCTGAGCATTGTAGGGAAAGAGGTCAGGGATTAATTAGGAGGTGACCCTTCCCCCGTCTCTCGTCCAGAGCCTGGTTGGTGTGTTATCTGTTTAACTGTGCACGTCCGCCGTGACACCCAGCCTCTAAATAAGCTAGAGTCACGTAGCGCCGCACGTCACTGAACTCTTACTAGTGTAGGGATAGGATGCTGCTGCTGTGAGGGAGAGAATAGGAAAGAATCTGATGTCAGAACTTGTTGTTAACTCAGCGATCTACAGCGATTTTTTTTATGGGTGCAATTCAACATATTTGTACCCTGCCCTGAGCCCAGTGACACAGAAAAATACATTTTATCCGTGTGTTAGTTAGGTGGGCGGCGGCGGCCATTTTGTGCAAGCGCAGTGCACCAGCACTGCATATGTGCCAGGGACAATAATTTAATCCTGTTCTTTTAGTTAAGTGGGCAACATATACCCATTTTTTAAGTGCACCTGCACTGCATATGTGCCAGGGGAAGGGAAAATAATATAGGTACCGTATATACTCGAGTATAAGACAAGTTTTTTGGCACATATTTTTGTGCTCAAAAAGCCCCCTCGTCTTATACTCGAGTCTAGGTCTGTCTTAGCTCCGGTAATAGCAGGCAGTGCGGGGGCGGCGCTCACTCACTGACGTCACGCGCCTGCGCCGCCTAGTTGGAGCAGGCGCGTGACGTCAGTAAGTGAGCGCCGCCCCCCGCACTGCCTGCTATTACCGGAGCTAAGACAAAGTACCGGTAAGATATCCAAATAATCAGAGTAAAGAGCTCAGCAATGAGCGATGATTAAAGTTAAAGTAGTTACTGATTACGGTAGTTTATAAATATACTGCTGTGAGCGTCGGGGAGGGGGATCTGTGGCTGGCACTGTAGGGGGATCTGTGGATGGCAGTGCCATCCACAGATCCCCCTACAGTGCCATCCACAGATCCCCCCTCCCCTAAACAGTGCCATCTTGGCACTGTTTAGGGGAGGGGGGATCTGTGGATGGCACTGTTTAGGGGGGATCTGTGGATGGCACTGTTTAGGGGTGATCTGTGGATGGCACTGTTTAGGGGGGAGATCTGTGGATGGCTCCCTGTATTTAATGCAGAGTGTGTGTGTATATAATGCACACACTCTGCATTAAATACAGGGAGTCAGAGTCAGACTCCCATCAATCTGAGTCACCCTCTTGCAGATGTGTGTATATAATGTAGTGTGTTCATTATATACACATACACTCTGCATTATAGCTGCATTTCCCACCCTAGTCTTATACTCGAGTGAATCATTTTTCCCATTTTTTGGGGGTAAAATTAGGGGCCTCGGCTTATACTCGGGTCGGCTTATACTCGAGTATATACGGTAATCCATCTGGGAGTTCAGGGACCCAGGGAGTGACATATTAAAAAAAAATTCTGCAAAGTACCCCTGTGCTACATATGTGAGTGTAATCAATTCAGTAAATCCATCTGTTAGATTCTGGGGGGACAAATTATTATTTTTTTGCCAAAAAGTATATTTGCGGCCTGCACTGCAAATCTGATAGTGAAATATAATCAGTGAATACAACTGGGACATTGTGGGTCTAAAAAAAACTTTTTTTTGGGCCATAAAGTACCTTTGCGGCCTGCACTGCAAATCTGATGAAATGAAATAAAATCTGTAAATCCATCTGTTTCACTATTGGAAAAAAAATCATATATTTTTTTTCCATAAAGTACCTTTGCGGCCTGCGCTGCATTTCTGACAGTCCAATGAAACCGTTAAATACTGCTGTTACATTCTTGGTTGAAAAAAACTCACATTTTGTGCTAGATAGTACATTTGCGGCCTGCGCTGCATTTCTGACAGTCCAATAAAACCGTTAAATACTGCTGTTATATTGTTGTTTGAAAAAAAAAAATTGTGCTAGATAGTACAGCCGTGGCGAAAAGTTTTGAGAATGACACAAATATTAGTTTTCACAAAGTTTGCTGCTAAACTGCTTTTAGATCTTTGTTTAGGTTGTTTCTGTGATGTAGTGAAATATAATTACACGCACTTCATACGTTTCAAAGGCTTTTATCGACAATTACATGACATTTATGCAAAGAGTCAGTATTTGCAGTGTTGGCCATTCTTTTTCAGGACCTCTGCAATTCGACTGGGCATGCTCTCAATCAACTTCTGGGCCAATTCCTGACTGAAAGCAACCCATTCTTTCATAATCACTTCTTGGAGTTTGTCAGAATTAGTGGGTTTTTGTTTGTCCACCCGCCTCTTGAGGATTGACCACAAGTTCTCAATGGGATTAAGATCTGGGGAGTTTCCAGGCCATGGACCCAAAATGTCAACGTTTTGGTCCCCGAGCCACTTAGTTATCACTTTTGCCTTATGGCACGGTGCTCCATCGTGCTGGAAAATGCATTGTTCTTCACCAAACTGTTGTTGGATTGTTGGAAGAAGTTGCTGTTGGAGGGTGTTTTAGTACCATTCTTTATTCATGGCTGTGTCTTTGGGCAAAATTGTGAGTGAGCCCACTCCCTTGGATGAGAAGCAACCCCACACATGAATGGGCTCAGGATGCTTTACTGTTGGCATGACACAGGACTGATGGTAGCGCTCACCTTTTCTTCTCCGGACAAGCCTTTTTCCAGATGCCCCAAACAATCGGAAAGAGGCTTCATCGGAGAATATGACTTTGCCCCAGTCCTCAGCACTCCATTCACCATACTTTCTGCAGAAGATCAATCTGTCCCTGATGTTTTTTTTGGAGAGAAGTGGCTTCTTTGCTGGCCTTCTTGACACCAGGCCATCTTCCAAAAGTCTTCGCCTCACTGTGCGTGCAGATGCGCTCACGCCTGCCTGCTGCCATTCCTGAGCAAGCTCTGCACTGGTGGCACTCCGATCCCGCAGCTGAATCCTCTTTAGGAGACGATCCTGGCGCTTGCTGGACTTTCTTGGACGCCCTGAAGCCTTCTTAACAAGAATTGAACCTCTTTCCTTGAAGTTCTTGATGATCCTATAAATTGTTGATTGAGGTGCAATCTTAGTAGCCACAATATTCTTGCCTGTGAAGCCATTTTTATGCAATGCAATGGTGGCTGCACGCGTTTCTTTGCAGGTCACCATGGTTAACAATGGAAGAACAATGATTTCAAGCATCACCCTCCTTTTAACATGTCAAGTCTGCCATTTTAACCCAATCAGCCTGACATAATGATCTCCAGCCTTGTGCTCGTCAACATTCTCACCTGAGTTAACAAGACGATTACTGAAATGATCTCAGCAGGTCCTTTAATGACAGCAATGAAATGCAGTGGAAAGGTTTTTTGGGGATTAAGTAAATTTTCATGGCAAAGAAGGACTATGCAATTCATCTGATCACTCTTCATAACATTCTGGAGTATATGCAAATTGCTATTATAAAAACTTAAGCAGCAACTTTTCCAATTTCCAATATTTATGTAATTCTCAAAACTTTTGGCCACGACTGTACATTTGCAGCCTGCGCTGCATTTCTGACAGTCCAATAAAACCGTTAAATACTGCTGTTACATTGTTGTTTGAAAAAAACACCTTTTTTGTGCTAGATATTACATTTGCAGCCTGTGTTGCATTTCTCACAGTCCAACAAAACCGTTAAATACTGCTGTTACATTGTTGGTTTAACAAAACTCACTTTTTGTGCTAGATAGTACATATGCGGCCTGCGCTGCATTTCTGACAGTCCAATAAAACCGTTAAATACTGCTGTTACATTGTTGGTTTAACAAAACTCACTTTTTGTGCTAGATAGTACATTTTCGGCCTGCGCTGCATTTCTGACAGTCCAATAAAACCGTTAAATACTGCTGTTACTTTGTTTAAAAAAAACACCCTTTTTGTGCTAGATTGTACATTTGCGGCCTGCGCTGCATTTCTGACAGTCCAATAAAACCGTTAAATACTGCTGTTACATTGTTGTTTAAAATAAAACACCCTTTTGATCGAGATAGTACAATTGCGGCTTGCGCTGCATTTCTGACAGTCCAACAAAACCGTTAAATACTGCTGTTACATTGTTATTTAAAAAAAACACCCTTTCTGTGCTAGATATTACATTTCCAGCCTGCGTTGCATTTCTGACAGTCCAATAAAACCAGTCAATACTGCTGTTACATTGTCGGTTGACAAATTCAAATTTTTTGTGACCGTGAAGTAATTGTATTAAATTCGCCTGTCACACTGTTGTGTGACCTCAATAAATTTTTTCTCTTTATGACACCGGCACAGCCTTACTGTCAGTGAACTTAATTGTTGACTATTGGTGGTTGCATTGTCGCCTGACATAAACCATCTGTTAGTTTAGTAGGGGAATGCAAAGAATGAGGAGAGCGTCAAATAAGGGACGTGGCCCTGGTCGTGGTGCTGCTGGTGTTGGTGGAGCTCCTGTTGCAGGGAGAGGATGTGGTCGATCTGTGCCAGCTACACGCACAAGTGAAAAACCTTCCTCAGGTGCGAGTAGGCGACAGAACCTTCAGCGTTATTTGAAAGGCCCGAATGCCACTCTTCGAATGGTGAGGCCAGAACAAGTACAGGCGATAGTAGATTGGGTGGCTGATAGTGCCTCCAGTTCCTTCACATTGTCTCCCACACAGTCCCCTGCTGAAAGATCAGAGTCGGCACCTGCAGCCCATGGCCATCAGTCTTTCACCTCAACCCCTTGCAAATCAGCCAAGCAGTCTGAGCCCCAAGTCATGCAGCAGTATCTTCTGCTTTTTGATGACTCTGTTAGCAGGGTTTCCTAGGGCCATCCACATAGCCCTGCCCCAGAAGTAGAAGAGATTGAGTGCACCGATGCCCAACCACTTATGTTTCAGGATGAGTACATAGGAGCACCACCGCAGCACGTCTCGGATGATGACGAAACAAAAGTGCCAACTACTGTGGTTTCTGCAGTGTGCAGACCAACAAGGAGGGCAGGGGTGAAGAGTGGGTGGAAGATAATGTGGAAGACAATGAGGTCCTCGACCCCAAATGGAATCAAGGTCATGCGAGTGACCTGTGTAGTTCGGAGGAAGAGGCGGTGGTTGCACAGAGCCACCAGCATAGCTAGAGAGCAAGCAGGGTGCAAAAGCAGAGTGGCCGTCCCCTAGACAGTACGCCTGCTACTGCCCACCGCAGCAAGGGACTGAGCACACCAAAGCCAGCTCCAAGGAGTTCCCTGGCTTCACAGTTCTTCAGACAATGTGCTGACGACAAGACACGAGTGGTTTGCACGCTGTGCAATCAGAGCCTGAAGCGAGGCATAAACGTTCTAAACCTGAGCATAACCTGCATGACCAGGCATCGAAGTGCAAAGCATGAGCTGCAGTAGAGTAGACACTTTAAAAACCAAGAAAGGTCTCTGGCTCCTCCTGCTTCCTCTTCTGCTGCAGTCTCGGCATCTGCATCCCCCTCTGGAGTGACAGTGGCACCTGCCACCCCACAAACAGAGGATGTGGCAGCAATGCCACCACCTGGGTCACCAAGCATCTCCACAATGTCCCATAGAAGCGTTCAGCTGTCTATATCTCCCAAACACTGGAGCGAAAGAGGAAGTACCCCGCTACCCACCCGCAATCCCTGGCCCTGAATGCCAGCATTTCAAAATTCCTGGCCTTTGAAGAGCTGTCATTCTGTCTGGTGGAGGCAGAGAGTTTTAAAAACCTTATGGCAGTGGCTGTCCCACAGTATGTCGTTCCCAGCCGCCACTACTTTTCCAGGCGAGCCATCCCTTCCCTGCAAAACCAAGTGGGGGACAAAATCAGGTGTGCACTTCGCAACGCCATCTGTGGCAAGGTCCACCTAACTACGGATACGTGGACCAGTAAGCACGGTCAGAACACTCCCTAACAGAACACTAGGTAAATGCAGTGGCGGCTGGGCCTGAGGCGGCTAGCAGTTTGGCGCATGTCCTTCCACCACCGAGGATTGTAGGGCGTTTCTCTTTGCCTCCTGTTGCTTCCTCGTCCTACTTCGCTTCCTCATCCAGTCAGCGTAACACCTTCACCACCAACTTCAGCACAGCCAGGGGTGAACGACAGCAGGCAGTTTTGAAACTTATCTGTTTGGGGGACAAACCTCACACCGTGCAGGAGCTGTGGACGGGCATGGAACAACAGACCAATGAGTGGTTGGTGCCACTGATCCTCAAGCCCGGCCTGGTGGTGTGTGATAATGGGCAAAATATATATTTATTTTTTTGTGTGTCAACTTGTGTTTGAAGTTTTAATATTTGTGTTTTTGTTTTATACTTTTAACACCTTATTAAACTTTTTTTCTTTTTTAGTTTTCCTAGTAGACTTGAATATATGATCCTTGATCGCTTGTACAATACACTGCAGTACTTCTATACTGAAGTGCATCATGCCTGTAGCCTCATCTTATTACCCAGTTTATAATAGAAGTAGTAAGATGCCAGGCTTGGCAGCCTCCATTAGGCCCCCGACACCCATGACAACCCCTCGGCACCCTACAGTTAAGAGGTCTGAGATTGGAGTTAGCTGTTTGACACAGCCAGGACCCACCATGTATGGAGTGGAAATAGCTCCTGAGCCCATTTTATACACTACTTGGGTGCATATACGTCACATGCCACTTCATACACTCACCTAAAGAATTATTAGGAACACCTGTTCTATTTCTCATTAATGCAATTATCTAGTCAACCAATCCCATGGCAGTTGCTTCAATGCATTTAGGGTGGTGGTCCTGGTCAAGACAATCTCCTGAACTCCAAACTGAATGTCAGAATGGGAAAGAAAGGTGATTTAAGCAATTTTGAGCGTGGCATGGTTGTTGGTGCCAGATGGGCCTGTCTGAGTATTTCACAATCTGCTCAGTTACTGGGATTTTCACGCACAACCATTTCTAGGGTTTATAAAGAATGGTGTGAAAAGGGAAAAACATCCAGTATGCGGCAGTCCTGTGGGCAAAAATGCCTTGTGGATGCTAGAGGTCAGAGGAGAATGGGCCGACTGATCCAAGCTGATAGAAGAGCAACGTTGACTGAAATAACCACTCGTTACAACTGAGGTATGCAGCAAAACATTTGTGAAGCCACAACACGCACAACCTTGAGGCGGATGGGCTACAACAGCAGAAGACCCCACCGGGTACCACTCATCTCCACTACAAATATGAAAAAGAGGCTACAATTTGCACGAGCTCACCAAAATTGGACTGTTGAAGACTGGAAAAATGTTGCCTGGTCTGATGAGTCTCGATTTCTGTTGAGACATTCAAATGGTAGAGTCCGAATTTGGCGTAAACAGAATGAGAACATGTATCCATCCTCTGATGGCTACTTCCAGCAGGATAATGCACCATGTCACAAAGCTCGAATCATTTCAAATTGGTTTCTTGAACATGACAATGAGTTCACTGTACTAAAGTGGCCCCCACAGTCACCAGATCTCAATCCAATAGAGCATCTTTGGGATGTGGTGGAACGGGAGCTTCGTGCCCTGGATCCCTCAAATCTCCATCAACTGCAAGATGCTATCCTATCAATATGGGCCAACATTTCTAAAGAATGCTATAAGCACCTTGTTGAATCAATGCCACGTAGAATTAAGGCAGTTCTGAAGGCAAAAGGGGGTCCAACACCGTATTAGTATGGTGTTCCTAATAATTCTTTAGGTGAGTGTATATCAGGGCTGTTTTGCGCTCATTCACATAAAAGGAAAACATTGGTGCTTATTTAATTCCTTTAAAGGGCATCTATCAGCAGATTTGTGCCTACGAAACTATCTGACCTGTTTCATGTGCGCTTGGCAGCTGAAGGCATCTGTGTTTGTCCCATGTTCGTATTTGCCCGCATTGCTGAGAAAAATGAAGTTTTATTCTGCAAATGAGTCTCTAGGATCAATGCTGACACATATGAACATGAGACCAACACAGATGCCTTCAGCTGCCAAGTGCACATGAAACAGGTCAGACAGTTTCGTAGGCACAAATCTGCTGACAGATGCCCTTTAAAATAATGCACAATGTGTATGTAGCTATTAGTAGTGGCCAATGCTCTCATTCACTTCAATAGTGCCTGATTTTGGAGCCACAGCTAATAAACATAGCTGATCTCATATTGATGACCTACAGTATCCTATGGTTATCAGTAGGTGAGTACTGGAAAACCCTTTTTAGTTATTAAAAATCAGTGATTATTACTACTGGGGGTTCTGTAGAGGCAAAATATGGAATTCGATCTGAATTTCAGGAAAAATTTGATTCGCACTGAATCTGAATTTTCTCACGCTTCGTGGTAACGAATCAAATTTTTTCCTAAAATGGCTGCTGCACGTTTGAGGACATGGAGCAAGGAACTCTGGGAACGTGGGATCACCCATAATGCCATGCATGCAGCCAATCAGCAGCCAGCCAGCCCTGTGATGTCACAGCCCTACAAATAGCCTCAGCAATTTTGGATTTTGCCATTTTCCAGTGTACTTAGTGCAGGGAGAGATGTCAACAGGCGCTAGGGACATTGCTAGGAAAGACTTCATTGTGCTAAAAAAAAAAAGATTTACAAGTTCAGGGAAAGATTATTCAAGATGTAGGGAAAGGATAGAGAGGAATCGTTCCACAGCATTTATGTAGAACCGGGTTACAGCCTGGGTAATAGGAACAATCCTATTAGGCTACTTTCACACTTGCGGCAGAGTGATCCGGCAAGCAGTTCCGTCGCCAGAACTGCCTGCCAGATCCGGCAAAACGTGTGCCAACTGATGGCATTAGTAAGACTGATCAAGATCCTGATCAGTCTTAAAAATGCCTGATCAGTCAAAAAAATGCCAGATCTGTCTTTCCGTATCATCCGGCAAAACGGATCCGGCATTTATTTTTTTCACCTTTTTTTCAGTCTGCGCATGCGCATTCCGGTATTTTGAATGCCGGATCCGGCACTAATACATTCCTATGTAAAAAAAAATGCCAGATCCGGCATTCAGGCAAGTCTTCAGTTTTTTTTTGCCGGGAGATAAAACCGTTACATGCTACGGTTTTCTCTTTTGCCTGATCAGTCAAAATGACTGAACTGAAGACATCCTTATTTATCCTGAACGGATTACTCTCCATTCAGAATGCATGGGGATATACCTGATCAGTTAATTTCCAGAATTGAGCCCTTTTGACGGAACTCAGTACCGGAAAAGAAAAACGCTAGTGTGAAAGTACCCTTACACCTTGCTGCAATGACTGGGGATCCAAATTGCCATTACACAGCTCTGTAATTCCAGCAAACCGTTTTTGTTATTGGGGTACAAGTGCTGTTTGATACAGCCATTAACAGGGTTTATTACAAGGAAATATTTCTATGTCTTATTTTCCCTTGTGCGGTGCAGTTATATGTTCTAAAGCTTTTTTTGGCTTGTATTAGTGGGGAAAAAAAAGGGCTTATTAGCCATTGTGTGGTGAAGTGCGAAAATTACAGCCATTTTTGGTGTGTATAAGTGGCACAAAATTTTTTTATTTGCCCTTCAGAGGTGCAGTTATATGTTCTAAAGCCTTTTGTGCAGTGTATTAGTAGTAAAAAGAAAAATATATTTGCCTTTCAGCGGTGCAGTTATATATTCTACAGCCTTTTGTTGAGTGTATAAGTGGAAAATAGAAAAATATATTTGCCGTTCAGCTGTGCAGTTATATATTCTAAAGCCTTTTGTGTCATGTATAAGTGGAAAAAAATAAAGGTGTATTTGCTGTTCAGCTGTGCAGTTATATGTTCTAAAGCCCTTTTTGTCGAGTATTAGTGCAAAATATAAATTTTTTTAAAAATTGCCGTTCAGCGGTGCAGTTACTGTATATGTTCTAAAGCCTTTTGTGGAGTGTATAAGTGGAAAAAAGATAAATATATTTGCCGTTCAGCGGTGCAGTTATCTGTTCTAAAGCCATTTGTGGAGTGTATATCGTAAGTGGAAAAAAATAAGGGCCTATTCGCCGTTCAGCAGTGCGGTTATATGTTCTAAAGCCTTTTGTGGAGTGTATAAGCGGAAAAAATATATATATATTTGCCGTTCAGCGGTGCAGTTATATGTTCTAAAGCCTTTTGTGGAGTGTATGAAAGTAAAAAAGAAAAATATATTTGCCGTTCAGCTGTGCAGTTATATGTTCTAAAGATTTTTGTGGCATGCATAAGTGGAAAAAATATAAGGGCCTATTTGCCTTTCAGCGGTGCAGTTACATGTTCTAAAGCCTTTTGTGTCGTGCATAAGTGGAAAAAAATAAGGGCCTATTTGCCGTTCAGCAGTGCAGTTATAGGTTCTAAAACCTTTTGGGTTGTGTATAAATGGAAAAAAGTAAGGGCCTATTTGCCGTTCAGCGGTGCAGTTTTATGTTCTAAAACCTTTTGTGGAGTGTATAAGAGAAAAAAAGAAAAATATACTTGCCTTTCAGTGGTGCAGTTATATGTTCTAAAGCCTTTTGTGTCGAGTATAAGTGGAAAAAAATAAGGGCCTATTTGCCGCTCAGCGGTGCAGTTATAGGTTCTAAGGCCTTTTGTGTCGTGTATACCGTATTTATCGGCGTATAACACGCACAGGCGTATAACACGCACCTTCATTTTAAGGGAAATTTCAGGAAAAAAAATTTAATTTCAAATAAAGAACTTTGAAGCAAAATAAGGGTAGCTCAGAACTTTTTTTTATTAATATTATTACCACTTATAAGGTAAATAATGTAAAAGGACAGTAAAAGCAACTGTTGATCTGTGGATGGCACTGTTATGGGGTGGGGGATCTGTGGATGGTGCTGTTATGGGGGATCTGTGGATGGCATTGTTATCGGGTGGGAGATCTGTGGATGGCATTGTTATGGGGTGGGAGATCTGTGGATGGCATTGTTATGGGGTGGGATATCTGTGGATGGTACTGCTATGGGGTGGGAGATCTGTGGATGGTACTGCTATGGGGTGGGGGGATCTGTGGATGGAACTGTTATGGGGGGGATCTGTGGATGACACTGCTATATGTCATCCACAGATCCCCCTCATAACAGTGTCCCCCAATACACCGGGCCCCGCCGCTCACCGAAGTATTTATAAACGTGAATCCTTATCCTGTTATTAAGTTGAACTAACGCCGCCCTCTCCCATGTTCCCATGTTCCCCTGTATCCCCACAGCACTTACGATTCACACGCTTCCATAGCAGGCAGGGTGGACGGCACCAGTAACGTCACTCACTGACGTCGCGCGTCTGCTCCGCCTGCTTCATTCATAAAGGGGGCGGAGCAGGCGCTCGACGTCAGTGAGTGACGTTACTGCTGCCGTCTGCTCTGCCTGCTATTGAAGCTTAAGTAAGTGCTATGGGGATACATGGGGGACATGGGAACATGGGAGAGGGCAGCTTAATAACAGGATAAGGATTCACGTTTATAAATACTTTGGTGAGTGGCGGGGCCTGGTGTAAGAGTACAGTGACTGCACCGGGCCCCGCCCCTAGTTACGGACTCCAGCCCCTCCTCTCTCCCGGCTCATACAGCGCAGTCTGTGATGCTGCATCTTTGCCGGGCCGCAATGAATATCGGCGTATAACACGCATACATCATTTGCCCCCTATTTTCAGGGGGAAAAAGTGCGTGTTATACTCCGATAAATACGGTAAGTGGAAAAAAATAAGGGCCTATGTGCCTTTCAGCGGTGCAGCTATATGTTCTAAAGCCTTTTGTGTCGTGTATAAGTGGAAAAAAGAAAATTATATTTGCTGTTCAGCGGTGCAGTTATATGTTCTAAAGCCTTTTGTGTCATGTATAAGTGGAAAGAAATGAGGGCCTATTTGCCGTTCAGCGGTGCAGTTATAGGTTCTAAAGCCTTTTGTGTCGTGTATAAGTGGAAAAAAATAAGGGCCTATTTGCCTTTCAGCGGTGCAGTTATATGTTCTAAAGCTTTTTGTGGAGTGTATAAGCAAAAAAAATAAAAATTTATTTGCAGTTCAGAGGGGCAGTTATATGTTCTGAAGCCTTTTGTGGAGTTTATAAGTGGAAATGAGAAAAATATATTTGCTGTTCAGCGGTGCAGTTATATGTTTCTAAATCCTTTTATGTCATGTATAAGTGGAAAAAAACGAGGGCCTATTTGCCTTTCAGCGGTGCAGTTACATGTTCTAAAGCCTTTTGTGTCGTGCATAAGTGGAAAAAAATAAGGGCCGATTTGCCGTTCAGCAGTGCAGTTATAGGTTCTAAAACCTTTTGTGGTTGTGTATAAATGGAAAAAAGTAAGGGCCTATTTGCCGTTCAGCGGTGCAGTTTTATGTTCTAAAACCTTTTGTGGAGTGTATAAGAGAAAAAAATAAAAATATACTTGCCTTTCAGTGGTGCAGTTATATGTTCTAAAGCCTTTTGTGTCGAGTATAAGTGGAAAAAATAAGGGCCTATTTGCCGCTCAGCGGTGCAGTTATAGGTTCTAAGGCCTTTTGTGTCGTGTATAAGTGAAAGGGCCTATGTGCCTTTTAGCGGTGCAGCTATATGTTCTAAAGCCTTTTGTGTCGTGTATAAGTGGAAAAAAGAAAAATATATTTGCTGTTCAGCGGTGCAGTTATATGTTCTAAAGCCTTTTGTGTCATGTATAAGTGGAAAGAAATGAGGGCCTATTTGCCGTTCAGCGGTGCAGTTATAGGTTCTAAAGCCTTTTGTGTCGTGTATAAGTGGAAAAAAATAAGGGCCTATTTGCCTTTCAGCGGTGCAGTTATATGTTCTAAAGCTTTTTGTGGAGTGTATAAGCAAAAAAAATAAAAATTTATTTGCAGTTCAGAGGGGCAGTTATATGTTCTGAAGCCTTTTGTGGAGTTTATAAGTGGAAATGAGAAAAATATATTTGCTGTTCAGCGGTGCAGTTATATGTTTCTAAATCCTTTTATGTCATGTATAAGTGGAAAAAAACGAGGGCCTATTTGCCTTTCAGCGGTGCAGTTACATGTTCTAAAGCCTTTTGTGTCGTGCATAAGTGGAAAAAAATAAGGGCCTATTTGCCGTTCAGCAGTGCAGTTATAGGTTCTAAAACCTTTTGTGGTTGTGTATAAATGGAAAAAAGTAAGGGCCTATTTGCCGTTCAGCGGTGCAGTTTTATGTTCTAAAACCTTTTGTGGAGTGTATAAGAGAAAAAAAGAAAAATATACTTGCCTTTCAGTGGTGCAGTTATATGTTCTAAAGCCTTTTGTGTCGAGTATAAGTGGAAAAAATAAGGGCCTATTTGCCGCTCAGCGGTGCAGTTATAGGTTCTAAGGCCTTTTGTGTCGTGTATAAGTGAAAGGGCCTATGTGCCTTTTAGCGGTGCAGCTATATGTTCTAAAGCCTTTTGTGTCGTGTATAAGTGGAAAAAAGAAAAATATATTTGCTGTTCAGCGGTGCAGTTATATGTTCTAAAGCCTTTTGTGTCATGTATAAGTGGAAAGAAATGAGGGCCTATTTGCCGTTCAGCGGTGCAGTTATAGGTTCTAAAGCCTTTTGTGTCGTGTATAAGTGGAAAAAAATAAGGGCCTATTTGCCTTTCAGCGGTGCAGTTATATGTTCTAAAGCTTTTTGTGGAGTGTATAAGAGAAAAAAAAGAAAAATTTCTTTGCAGTTCAGAGGGGCAGTTATATGTTCTGAAGCCTTTTGTGGAGTTTATAAGTGGAAATGAGAAAAATATATTTGCTGTTCAGCGGTGCAGTTATATGTTTCTAAATCCTTTTATGTCATGTATAAGTGGAAAAAAAAAGGGCCTATTTGCCGTTCAGTGGTGCAGTTATATGTTTTAAGGCCTTTTGTGGAGTGTATAAGTGGAAAAAATATATATTTGCCGTTCAGCGGTGCAGTTATATGCTCTAAAGCCTTTTGTGTCGTGTATAAGTGGAAAAAAATAAAGGCCTTATTGCCGTTCAGCGGTGCAGTTATAGGTTCTAAGGCCTTTTGTGTAGTGTATAAGTGGAAAAAAATAAGCGGTGCAGCTACAGTCAGGTCCATAAATATTGGGACATTGACACAATTCTAACATTCTTGGCTCTATACACCACCACAATGGATTTGAAATGAAACAAACAAGATGTGCTTTAACTGCAGACTGTCAGCTTTAATTTGAGGGTATTTGCATCCAAATCAGGTGAACTGTGTAGGAATTACAACAGTTTGCATATGTGCCTCCCACTTGTTAGGGGACCAAAAGTAATGGGACAATTGGCTTCTCAGCTGTTCCATGGCCAGTTGTGTGTTATTCCCTCATTATCCCAATTACAATGAGCAGATAAAAGGTCCAGAGTTCATTTCAAGTGTGCTATTTGCATTTGGAATCTGTTGCTGTCAACTCTCAAGATGAGATCCAAATAGCTGTCACTATCAGTGAAGCAAGCCATCATTAGGCTGAAAAAACAAAACAAACCCATCAGTGAGATAGCAAAAACATTAGGCGTGGCCAAAACAACTGTTTGGAATATTCTTAAAAAGAAGGAATGCACTGGTGAGCTCAGCAACACCAAAAGACCCGGAAGACGACGGAAAACAACTGTGGTGGATGACCGACGAATTGTTTCCCTGGTGAATAAAACACCCTTCACAACAGTTGGCCAAATCAAGAACACTCTCCAAGAGGTAGGTGTATGTGTGTTAAAGTCAACAATCAAGAGAAGACTTCACCAGAGTCAATCACCACATGATGTAAAACAGGAAGGCCAGATTAGAGTTTGCCAAACGACATCTAAAAAAGCCTTCACAGTTCTGGAACAACATCCTATGGACAGATGAGACCAAGATCAACTTGTACCAGAGTGATGGGAAGAGAAGAGTATGGAGAAGGAAAGGAACTGCTCATGATCCTAAGCATACCACCTCATCAGTGAAGCATGGTGGTGGTAGTGTAATGGCGTGGGCATGTATGGCTGCCAATGGAAC
Organism: Bufo bufo; assembly: GCF_905171765.1. Lineage (NCBI taxonomy): Eukaryota > Metazoa > Chordata > Amphibia > Anura > Bufonidae > Bufo > Bufo bufo. The sequence continues at coordinate 81,663,829 of NC_053393.1, read as the reverse complement.
TGGTTTTCTTGTGTTTATTGATGATGTGACTGCTGATAAAAGCAGCAGGATCAATTCTGAAGTGTTTCAGGCAATATCAATTCTGAAGTGTTTCAGGCAATATTATCTGCTCATATTCAGCCAAATGCTTCAGAACTCATTGTACGGCGCTTCACAGTGCAGATGGACAATGACCCTAAGCATACTGCAAAAGCAACCAAAGAGTTTTTTAAGGGAAAGAAGTGGAATGTTATGCAATTGCCAAGTCAATCACCTGACCTGAATCCGATTGAGCATGCATTTCACTTGCTGAAGACAAAACTGAAGGGAAAATGTTCCAAAAACAAGCAGGAACTGAAGACAGTTCCAGTAGAGGCCTGGCAGAGCATCACGAGGGATGAAACCCAGCGTCTGGTGATGTCTATGCGTTCCAGACTTCAGGCTGTAACTGACTGCAAAGGATTTGCAACCAAGTATTAAAAAGTGAAAGTTTGAGTTATGATTATTATTATGTCCCATTACTTTTGGTCCCTTAACAAGTGGGAGGCACATATGCAAACTGTTGTAATTCCTACACCATTCACCTGATTTAGATGTAAATACCATCAAATTAAAGCTGATAGTCTGCAGTTAAAGCAGATCTTGTTTGTTTCATTTTAAATCCATTGTGGTGGTGTATAGAGGGTCTGATATGGGTGTGGCTTGCAGCCTGGCTTTGTTCACATTGCACTAGTTGTCCTGCTGGGCGTTTGTGTGGAAGCCTGGCTGTGAGCTGGATTACATCACCTTCAGACCTTGTTCACACCATAGTTAGCGTAGTGGTAGGACCCTTTGCCATGCTGAGTGACCGTGACGTGGTGCATGAAGGGCTCCGATATTTTCCTGACAGGAATATATTGGCGAAAGTCTCAGCTTTTAATATCTGTATTTATGACTAGCCAGTATAGTCAGTGGCATATCCATTTGGTGCATTTTTTGATTTATATGATTGTATTTACATCCGCACAATGCTCCGTTTTATGTAGGATGCTCTTGTGGTGCATGTGGACCGCGCCGACATCCTCCACCGTATGCATTTTTTGCTGGGGATAGTCGTTCGCTGCGGTCCACATGCGGTGGGGCTGCTCCCCCAATGAAAAACACGCTACAGTGTTAGGGGTTGAGCAGCTCCTCCAGTATTGCCACTATATTTCTGTGTTTTTGTCTTGTTTTATATGTAGTGTATGTGCCTTCACCTGGCATTTAAACACTCTTTTGCACCTGGTGACCTCCATCACAGGGTCTGATATGGGTGTGGCTTGCAGCCTGGCTTTGTTCACATTGCACTAGTTGTCCTGCTGGGCGTTTGTGTGGAAGCCTGGCTGTGAGCTGGATTACATCACCTTCAGACCTTGTTCACACCATAGTTAGCGTAGTGGTAGGACCCTTTGCCATGCTGAGTGACCGTGACGTGGTGCATGAAGGGCTCCGATATTTTCCTGACAGGAATATATTGGCGAAAGTCTCAGCTTTTAATATCTGTATTTATGACTAGCCAGTATAGTCAGTGGCATATCCGTTTGGTGCATTTTTTGATTTATGTGGTGGTGTATAGAGCCAAAAATGTTAGAATTGTGTTGATGTCCCAATATTTATGGGCCTGACTGTATATGTTCTAAAGCCTTTTGTGAAGTTTATAAGAGAAAAAAATATATATATATTTGCCGTTCAGCAGTGCAGTTATATGTTCTAAAGCCTTTTGTGGAGTGTATAAGAGAAAATAAGGAAATATATATTTGCCGTTCAGCAGTGCAGTTATATGTTCTAAAGCCTTTTGTGTCATGTACAGTACAGACCAAAAGTTTGGACACACCTTCTCATTCAAAGAGTTTTCTTTATTTTAATGACTATGAAAATTGTAGATTCACACTGAAGGCATCAAAACTATAAATTAAGACTACCTCTTGAAGCTCATCAAGAGAATGCCAAGAGTGTGCAAAGCAGTAATCAAAGCAAAAGGTGGCTACTTTGAAGAACCTAGAATATTACATATTTTCAGTTGTTTCACACTTGTTTGTTATGTATATAATTCCACATGTGTTAATTCATAGTTTTGATGCCTTCATAGTCATGAAAATAAAGAAAACTCTTTGAATGAGAAGGTGTGTCCAAACCTTTGGTCTGTACTGTATATGTGGAAGAAAATAAGGGCCTATTTGCCATTCAGCGGTGTAGCTATATTTTCTAAAGCCTTTTGTGGAGTGTATCAGTGAGAAAAAAGAAAAATATATTTGCTGTTCAGTGGTGCAGTTATATGTTCTAAACCCTTTTGTGGAGTGTATAAGTGGAAAAAAGAAAAATATATTTGCCGTTCAGCGGTGCAGTTATATGTTCTAAAGCCTTTTGTGGAGTATATAGGTAGAAAAAAGAAAAATATATTTGCCGTTCAGCGGTGCAGTTATATGTTCTAAAGCCTTTTGTGGAGTGTATAGGTAGAAAAAAGAAAAATATATTTGCTGTTCAGCGGTGCAGATATATGTTCTAAAGCCTTTTGTGTCGTACATAAGTGGAAAAAAATAAGGGCCTATTTTCCGTTCAGCAGTGCAGTTATAGGTTCTAAAACCTTTTGTGGAGTGTATAAAAGAAAAAAAGAAAAATATATCTGCCGTTCAGTGGTGCAGTTATATGTTCTAAAGCCTTTTGTGGAGTGTATAAGTGGGAAAAAGAAAAATATATTTGCCGTTCAGCGGTGCAGATATATGTTCTAAAGCCTTTTGTGTCGTACATAAGTGGAAAAAAATAAGGGCCTATTTGCCATTCAGCAGTGCAGTTATAGGTTCTAAAACCTTTTGTGGAGTGTATAAAAGAAAAATATATTTGCCGTTCAGCGGTGCAGTTATATGTTCTAAAGCCTTTTGTGTCATGTATAAGTGGAAAAAAATAAGGGCCTATGTGCCTTTCAGCGGTGCAGTTATATGTACTCAAGTCTTTTGTGTCGTGTATAAGAGAAAAAGAAAATATATTTGCCGTTCAGCGGTGCAGTTATATGTTCTAAAGCTTTTTGTGGAGTCTATAAGTGGAAATGAGAAAAATATATTTGCCGTTCAGCGGTGCAATTATATGTTTCTAAATCCTTTTTGTGTCATGTGTAAGTGTAAAAAAATAAGGGCCTATTTGCCGTTCAGCAATGCAGTTATATGCTCTAAAGCCATTTGTGTTGTGTATAAGTGGAAAAAAATAAGGGCCTACTTGCCGTTCAGTGGTGCAGTTATAGGTTCTAAAGCCTTTTGTGGAGTGTATAAGTGGAAAAAAGATAAATATATTTGCCGTTCAGCGGTGCAGTTATATGTTCTAAAGCCTTTTGTTCTGTGTATAAGTAGAAAAAAATAAGGGCCAATTTGCCGTTCAGCAGTGCAGTTATATGTTCTAAAGCCATTTGTGTCGTGTATAAGTGGCATAAAAAAGTATTTGCCATTGTGTTGTGAAGTGAGAAAATGACAGCTCTTTTTGGCGTATTGCGAGAGGTGAGGCTCCTGACCCAGAGACCGTTGAGTAGGACATCAGTGACGTGCAGACAGTACTTAATGATGACTTAGCTGATCGCACTTGGGAGCCGGCTGAATTAGGAGCTTCATCATCATTGGGAGAAGAGGGTGCAGCTTGCCCGTGAGGCAGTGGCAGAGCCAGCAAGTCTCTAGCATGGCTGGGAGTCAGCAGGGTCGCAGCAGTTGGAGGTCAGTAGCTTCGCATGAGCCTACCTGCCCAAAAAGTAGTGGTGCAGGGGTTCACGGAAGCAGCGGCGGTAGCAGTCAGTCAGTGCGTAGTGTAGGGGTAAAATCAACTACTTGGCGGTGTGGCAGTTTTTTGTTAAGCTGCCGGAGGAGGTGAACATGGCCATATGTAGAATCTGTGGGCAGAAGGTGAAACGTGGCCAGGGTGCCAATGTTGGCACCACGGCCCTGAGTCAACATATGCAGCATAAAGTGGCCTGGGAGAACCGTGGCTCCGTTGTGGTGGTTCAACCTACCGCAGCAACCGCTGCTTCACCCAGTGGCACGCACCTGGTTTCAGGCAGTCAAGGCTCCGCCACCTCACCCGAAGGGAGCTGTCTGTCCTTCCCATCATCTGCTGATCCTGATGCTCCTGCTCCTCCTCCTCCTACTCCTCATCAGTAATTCTGTCAGCAATCAATCACCGAAGAGACAACAGTATGCGTGCACTCATCCAATGGCGCAGAAGCTGAATGTGCTGCTGTCCAAGTTGCTGGTGCTACAGTCCCTCCCTTTACAAGTGTTGGACTCTGCACCTTTCAGAGTACAAAGTACACCCTCCTTGAGCTGCAGCGGCAGAACAGCATCCCCCAACATAGGCTGATATGCGACGTTTCCACCCGTTGGAATTCCATCCTCCATATGTTGGACCAACTATACGAACAGAGAAAGGCCATAAACGATTTCTTGATGATCCAAGCGGACAGGAGTACTCACCTGTGCAACTTCGATGTCAGCCAGTGGCAGCTCATGCGTAACACCTGCCGTTTGCTCAGGCCCTTTGAGGAGACCACATTATTTGTCATTTGCCAGGACTACAGGATGAACTAGTCATTCCACTGCTTCATGTTCTGGAACAGATGCTGGTAAATCTGGTTGGTCAGAGGACTGGAGACGTGGTGCCCAGATCTCACGGCCACATGAGCCCAGTGGGGGCTGAACCGGAGGAGGAGCAGGAGGACATTGGAGCACAAGCAATGTGTAGCGAAATGGGTGGTTTTTACACACAGATGACAGGAGAGGAGAAGCAGCCAGAGGAGCCACAGGGTGATGAGGAAGACGAGGCAGAGGACCCAGACACACCGTGGCATTATGCAGTGGAGATAGATGCAGTGAGCCCCCCCGAGTCACTTGCACAAATGGCCTGATAATTGTCACCATTCAGCAGAAGGATGACTTCTGGCTCCCCACCTTCTTGGACCCTCGCTCACCCGCTGAGAGAAGGGACAAACTGAACTACTATAGAGACATCCTATGTAGGGAGTTGGCCGCTGCCTATCTGCGCCATCGTCCATCCTCTTGCAGGTCTGACCGGGGGGGCCCTCTGGGCTCACGTTCCTCTGCAATGGCTGCTGTGGCAGGGTGGGTGGGTAGGAGCAGTTCCAGCTCCTTTAGCAGCAACTTAAGTCTAGAGTCCCTGATGAGCATATTTCTTCACCAGCCTAGTGAAGAAACTACTCACCAGAAGTAGCAGCTAGATCTGGAGTAGAACCTGAATCAGCAGGTGGTGGCATACATGGACAGTACTCTGCCACCTCACATTGAAGATCCGCTGGACTACTGGGCAGCCAAACTGGATTTGTGGCCGCAACTAGCAGAGTTTGCCCTGGAAAAGCTGTCCTACCCGGCCAGTAGTGTGGCATCAGAGCGGGTGTTTAGTGTGGCCAGCGCCATAGTTACCCCAAGAAGATCTCGCCTGTCCACCCAAAATGTGGATAGACTGACCTTTTGTCAAGATGAATTAGGCGTGGATCAGCCAGGATTTCCACCCAACAATGCCAGATGCATCAGACTAGATCATCCATGGTGCCACACCAACACTTTGACAAAAGAGACCGGTTTCTTCTGGCTACCTGCCTCAGCTACGATTCTGATGCTGCCACCCGCCTGATGCTACACATGTGATGCCAAGTGCTCCTACTTTCACTCACCATCTTCTGCTGGTACTCGTATTGCCACCCACCTCCACACTTTGTCACCGGGTCACTCTGTGGTCTCCTGATGCTGCTGCCACCTCCTCACTATGTCGCCTTGCCACTCTGTGGTCTCCTGATGCTGCTGCCATCTCCCCACTCTGTCACCGGGTCACTTTGTGGTCTCCTGATGCTGCTGCCACCTCCACACTATGTCACCTTGCCACTCTGTGGTTTCCTGATGCTGCTGATGCTACCTCCACACTGTCATTGTGCCGCTCTGTGTCCTCCTGATGCTGCCGCCACCTCCAGGCTCTGTCATTGGGCCACTCTGTGGTCTTCTCATGCTGCTTCCATTTCACCACTATGTCATAGGGCCACTCTGTGGACTTCTCATGCTGTTCCCACCCTCCCCACTTCATGACAGGGCCACTATTTTGCCTTTTAGCCTGGCTGACATCATCATTTATTTGACCCTTCTTCTGATCTGTTAGAAGGAAGGAAAAATAAGAGGCACAACGGATCCTGTCTGTGTAGCAGCTGTGAGGCCTGCATGGTCCCATCAGAATTGGCTTGTGATTTGGTAGCCAAATACAGCAGTGGCTACAAAACACAGAAGGCATGCAAATATTCCATTCACGTGTCATATCTGTTTTGGATCCACTCCTGTTTTTTTTTTGTCATTAGCAATTAGGATTACTGGACCAAAGGCTGACCAAGTGAAGGCGGGTGCTCAACAGACAGGATCCGTTTTTTGGGGGTCATTGTTCTGACGGATCAGAGAAAGGGCAAAATAATCAGTGACATCAACACAAATTTACTGCTGACACCCTCTCCACTCTGTCGGGTGCTATACTTGTATAAGCGTTTAATAGAACAGGTTTTGTAGACATCTATGTGGAATCATCTGACGACAGTGTAAAAGGAGTGCGCTTCTTCTTGACGCTAACATCGACCCATAAGGTTAAGTTCATACTTGAGTTATTTGGTCAGTTTTGGCCCCGTGACTGCCCAAATAAGTTAAGTGTGCAGTGATTCTAAGAGTGACGCCTGTCATCTGCATGTCATACGAACTCACAGTATTATTTCACTACCAGAGCAGACTCCCTATGCGTGTTACTGCAAGGCACAGTGTTGTACACCACTATAAAGGCTCTCTGCTGCCAGGAAATAGCCGTTTTTGAACGCGATTCACCTTAAATTAATTCGGATCGAACCAAATTTTTTTAAAAATTCGGCGAACCGGTCGAATAGAATTTTTTAAAAATTCGCTCATCTCTAATTATCACTATTAGGGGCATTATAGGGGGCACTATTACTAATGAGGCCACTCCGGGAGAGAATAATTACTATTGGTGGCACTATTATACACTGCTTATTTCAAGGGGTTACGACCACCTTGCAATCCAGAAGTGGTGGCCGTGCTTGCACATTATGGGAAAAAGAATTGGCCTCTCTGGTGACCGGGACCATGGAAGCGTGCATATGCACACATGTGCAGCGGCTCCCATCCTGGCCACCTCGTATCTGCGCATCAGCGGTGGTCGTAACCTATGAAAATAAGCAGTGCATAATGTGATGGAGAAAATGAATCAAGCCATCAAAGGAGGCAATATGGAGAATCACAATACATTAGTAAGTGCCTTGTCTTAACTTTGTCTACATGATAAATGAATTTTGCTGAGGTGACACAACCCCTTTAAGACATATCCTCACCTTACATTATTGAGATTATTAATGAATGGTGGTGCACACTTGTTCTTTAAGCTTTGTATCATGGAACTATACTCCTAGTTCTGACATAGTCTGCACAGGAGGCATAAATCAAGGCTAGAAATGCAGTTTAAATGGAGATGATTAACATCATTGTTTAGATTAAAGGGGTTATCCAACCCCTATAATGACCACCGAAATGCCAGGGCCCCTCAAATACATTATACTTACCTAATCCCTGACACCTGCGTCGCTCTGGATCCCTGCAGCGGCAGTGCAAGGAACTGGAGCGACACTGGTGCTGGGGAGCAGGAAAGTATAATGTATACGAGGTGCCCGGGCATTGGGGAGTCATTATAGGAGTTGGATAACCCTTTTAAGTAACATAATATGAATTATATTGTTTTGCTTTACAGAATCTCTAAGGATTGAAATCCCCAGTTTGCTGCTCCTACAGAACAGAAAATGATTCCTATACTGTAGATAGATGGCTTCTCATCACAAACAACTCTATGCTGCCATGCTGAAAAATAAATGCCAGTGTCCAGAGCTGTGCTTGATAAGCCTCTCTTTTTTTTCTTCATAGTCATCTGCACTTTTCTATAGTCCCACCAGATGTGATAGAAGGTGCCCAAAGCTGTGTATCCACTGTAACAATCTGGATTAACTGTAGTGTAAATGATGTTCTGTTTAACTGGTGCCAAGCCAGTCATGTGTGGAATCCTCAGACTGTAGTCTTTGTCAGCTCGGTTTTGTGAATATGTTTCGATATTTTGCATGAATAGACTCCTGGTATTTTAATATACAAGCTTTTTTACCACCGTATTGTACATACATGTATGTACTATTATAAACAATGGTATTACATGTATGTACTATTATAACAATGGTAGGTATATTGATATAATTTGTTATACTTATATCTAGCCACACTACACAATTAGTAATAAGTGTACTTCTGTTTTTCTAGGCATTTAACATTCCCTACCTCCTAATACATGGTTATTCGTTTAAAGGGGTTGTCTAGTTTGGACATCCCCTTATAAATTTCACAGGTCCCATGACACCGAGCTGATGATCTGGGAGCGAAATCCACCTTGATAAATTATTATGGCTGGGGAAAACACTCAGAGTGCTCTTTATATGTTCAGCAATACCTTATCCTGTTCACACAGGTGAGGTTTTGTTGCAGTGGCTAAGGCCTCATTGACATTTCATTGTCCGTTTCACATCTGTGGAAAATCTGTCCATGAAGATGTCCGTGAAGGATCTGTGTTTCGTCCATGTGTCTCCTTGTTTCATCCATATTCCACGGACACTGTTCAGCTGAAAATTATTTTCCAGAGCATCTCCTACCAGTGGTCTTTGAAAAACGCCATCCATGTTCTGGCAGTGGTTTTTCGCAGGTTTCATAGACTTCAATGGGCATATTTGGTCCGCATCATGGACCCAAGTAGTGCATGCTCCTGTAAATTTTTTTCACTGACCCAAAGTCAGTGGAAAACCACTGATGTTTGAACAAACACATTAAAGTCAAGGAGTATGTGTGCTGTCTGTGGGGAACACAGAAAGCACATGTCCGTTAATCACCGAAGTGTGAATGAGGCCTAAGTGTAGGTCAGAACAATCCACCTGGAATCCACAACAAAGACTTTGGCTTCTGCTGTGTTTTGCTCATAGATTAGGACCACAAGTGGTAGCAGGCAGTCATAAAGCGGCCATGCATGGTCACGCAACATGCTGTGGTTTTTTAATAGTTAAAAATATTGATTGTTTATTGCTTTGTTATTGTTGAGGGATGAGTAAACCTTCAGAACAGTGCAGCCAATAATAGGTAATCAATGAGTAATCCATTTTTAACACTGATAGGGTGGGTTTACACTAGCGTTAGGGATTCTGTTATGGCTTTCTGGCTTTCATGGTTACAACGGAAAATAACAGAATCCATAAGACGGAAGGACGGATCCTTTCTTCTGCCCATAGACTTGTATTATGACGGAATGCAAAACGGAAGCCTTTAAAAGGCATTCCGTTTGCTTTCCGTCCTAATAGAAGTCTATAGAAAAGCGAAGTCTATAGGAATCAAAACTGATCCGTCTGGGTCCCGTGTCGACAGGACTTTGTTTTCTGTCTTGCATAACGGGACCCAGACGGATCCGTTATGCTTTCCCATAGACTTTTATTAGGACGGAAAGCAAACGGAATACCTTTTAAAGGCTTCCGTTTTGCATTCTGTCTGGGCATTCCGTTATTTTCCGTTATAATGGAAAGCCATAACGGAATCCATAACGCTACTGTGAAGCCACCCTTAGTAAACATTGCTTAAAACTCTAAGGCTCCTTTCACACGGGCGAGTATTCCGCGCGGATGCCATGCGTGAGTTGAACGCATTGCACCCGCACTGAATACCGACCCATTCATTTCTATGGGGCTGTTCACATGAGCGGTGATTTTCACGCATCACTTGTGCGTTGCGTGAAAATCGCAGCATGCTCTATATTCTGCGTTTTTCACGTAACGCAGGCCCCATAGAAGTGAATGGGGTTGCGTGAAAATCGCAAGCATCCGCAAGCAAGTGCGGATGCGGTGCAATTTTCACACACGGTTGCATGGAGACGATCCGGATGGAGACCCGATCATTATTATTTTCCCTTATAACATGGTTATAAGGGAAAATAATAGCATTCTGAATACAGAATGCATAGTAAAATAGCACTGGAGGGGTTAAAAAAAAATTAAAAATAATTTAACTCCCCTTAATCCACTTGATCACGGAGGCCGGCATCTCCTTCTGTCTCCTTTGCTGAACAGGGCCTGTGGTGAGCATTCATTACAGGAAAATGACCTGTGGTGACGTCACTCCGGTCATCACATGATCCATCACATGATCTTTTACCATGGTGATGGATCATGTGATGGACCATGTGATGACCGGAGTGACGTCACCACAGGTCATTTTCCTGTAATGAATGCTCACCACAGGTCCTGTTCAGCAAAGGAGACAGAAGGAGATGCCGGGCTACGCGATCAAGTGGACTAAGGTGAGTTAAATTTTTTTTTAATTTTTTTTAACCCCTCCAGCGATGTTTTACTATGCATTCTGTATTTAGAATGCTATTATTTTCCCTTATAACCATGTTATAAGGGAAAATAATACAATCTACAGAACACCGATCCCAAGCTCGAACTTCTGTGAAGAAGTTTGGGTTTGGGTACCAAACATGCGCGATTTTTCTCACGCAAGTGCAAAACGCATTACAATATTTTGCAAAAATCGCGGGTGTTCCCGTAACGCACCCGCACATTTTCCCGCAACGCCATTGTGAAAGAGGCCTAATTGTGCAAAAAAGTGTCTATAGCTTTGGGTCTTTTCAGATCCCGACATTTACGTCTGGGAAAATAATAATAGGGTAAATATATTCTGTATATATATATATATATAAAAATATATATAAATATTATGCGAAAAAGAGCAGCACTCCAACACAGGATAAAATAAAATCCCAAAAGTTTATTCACCCATGGTGTAGCGACCCATGGTGTAGCGACGTTTAGGCCCCGCAGATGAGGCTTTTTTCACTTGAATAAATTAGCAGTGGAGCTTTGGACGCTGTGTGTTCTGCCAGTCACTTGATAACCATATCAATAGGAGACAAAGTGGCACTTTAGGATTTAGGCACATCAACCTACTCTTTGTGTATCTTCTTTTTAGTGATTGTGGGAGTTATATCAGGGCCCCCGCTGAACCAGACTTTGGTGGCATATCCTAGACATATGACACCAATCCCTATAAATAAGTCGCCCTAGTTTCTCTAACAGCCCTGGGTCTGTTTAGACTTCGAAAACTAGAAAACATTTACGTCTGGGAAAAAAATAGGGTAAATATATATATATATATATATTATGCAAAAAAGAGCAGCACTCCAACACAGGATAAAATAAAATCCAAAAAGTTTATTCACCCATGGTGTAGCGACGTGCATATTATATTTGGGTAAGCTTTATTCCCCAGAGCGTGCACCCGCTCATTTCTAATTTTGATCGGTGCTGCCTCCCATTTTGCCTTTACTATATATATATATATATATATACACATATAGCTATTAAGTATGTATGGACACACAGGCATATAATTTCTTAACTTTGTACCAGTACTGTATGAAACTCGGTAGGCATCCGTCTCATGAGGAAAATACAAAGACTTGTTTGTAATGCACGGGCACCGACCGTGGGGCAGTTGCATGTGGATCGCACACTAATTCACTTCAATGGGGTCCGCGATCCGTTCATTCCGCAAAAAGATCGAACAAGTTTTATGTTTTTGCAGAACGGAAGCACGGAACGGAACACTCGGTAGTGCTTCCGTAGGGTTCCATTCCATGCTTCCGTTCCGTTCCACACCGCATCTCCAGATTTGCGGACCCAAGTGAATGATGCATAATGCACACGGCTGGTGACCCGTGTATTGTGGACATGCCGTATGAGCCCTAAAGGAAATGTGCCACAATTTTTTTTTATCTACCAGTTACAACCAGATAGCAACACATCTCCTTTTTATCTAATCTGTTTTCATTTTCTGATTCCTGATTACTTATTTATTTTATTTTTCCTGAACATGATTATAGGGACGCCCATCTTGCCTGAGCTGCTCTTAACAACATTTAGACAAAATTAAGAAAATTGCTTTACGGCAGCCTCATGGGACATAGACACAATGGACAGGAGGGGACCTTATTGACTTCTATGGGAAAGTTCTCTAGGCATGAGCTGTGACCTGTGCAGAGGTCATTGTGCAAAGAAAGAATAGATAAGCTCTGACAATCACCCATTGTGAATGGTGGATCCCATCTTATCTATACACATAGGTGGTATAATTACAGGCAGGATTAGAATGACAGATAAGCAGGTAACTGCAGTAAAGTGATCTGTAGAGACCAAGAAGTGGCACCTATTAGGCTTAGTGGTCAGTGCAAAAACTGCAGGATTTTATGGTTTTTAACATGGAAAATTAAAAATAACATCTTCAAAAATTATTTAAAACTATGTTAAACATAAAAACGTGATTTAAATAATAGGTCATTTTCTAATAACACATTTCCTTTAAACATATCCTTGTGATTCTGTACTGCATGTCCATGTACAGGAGATGCTTATTTTAGACTCATTACATCACAAGACCCTATTATTGGTTTTACTCAGCTTCTCGAGGTTGTAATGAATATTATGGATGTACCTGCTTGGCATGCTGCATCAGTTGAATGATGGCGCTGCTGTCGCTGTCTCTCTGGGATTTAGCTTGGAACCATTACATGGCAGCAATATGATAGATGATATTGGTTATTATCGTGACCTTGGTAATTGCTTCCAAAAATATGTTTCCAATTACTCTACATACCCTTAACTGCTCATTTGCAAATGGATTAAAAGTATTTTTTCTGCAGTGTGAAACAACGGATCACTAAGTGATAATATCATTACATATTGTGGGAGGGAGGTGGGAGGCAGTCTGTCACCAGCGACCTCCCTATCTAACTAGTTGCATATAGCTGTGGTTCACCTGATTAAATCACTGTTGTTAGTTTGTTGATCCGAGACTCAGGTCCTAAGTTATGATACTTTATCTTAATATGCAAATTAGGTGTTTGGTGCAATGAGGGCATCATCGTTGCTCTCTTTGCACACCCAACCTCCAGTTGTTTTAGGCATAGAAAAAGGTCTAAATATAAGACAGCTCGGAAGCTGTCTTACCTTTAGTACTGGCAGAGGATCCACCGAAGTTATGAAGAGGCCGGCGTCTCTTCACAACTACGGCGGATCCACTGCCAGCTTAGGGATTTATTAAGACCAGCATCTAAAACACCAGTCTTAATAAATGTGCCTCAAAGTGTTTGTAATAGTTTTCTCGGGCAATGAACCAGATACAGATGCAGCAGAGTTAACACTCACAGTCATAACGTGTTACCTAGATGTGATAACTCACCAAGTGTGTGTGCTAACTCTTCTACAACCGTCAATTCGAAAACACTGTATTGAAATTAATTTTTCCACAGTTAACATATCACTAGAACATCACTAGTGACCAGTCTCTATGTGGTTATGGGGAGGTCCTCATTAGAAGAAATTAGCAGTGGCGCTTTGGACGCTGTGTGTTCTGCCAGTCACTTGATAACCTTATCAATAGGAGACAAAGTGGCACTTTGGGATTTAGGCACATCGGCCTACTCTTTGTGTATCTTCTTTCTAGTGATTGTGGAAGTTATATCGGTCGGGCCCCCGCTTAACCAGACTTTGGTGGCATATCCTAGACATATGACACCAATCCCTAAATATAAGTCGTCCAAGTTCTTCTAACAGCCCTGGGTCTGTTTGGACTCCGAAAACTAGAAAATCTATTCTTGAGTTTTAATTCAGAGCTGAAGTTGTCTTATACGTTATGACATTGCCTTTAGTTAGTTTAGTGGAAGAACACGTATTATAAATGCCCTCAAATGTCTAACAAAGCTCCGTGCTATGGTTTCTGTAGTCTAAATACTCTCTATCTGCAGGTTGCGAAACAGAATACTTTTGCAGACCTGTCATGCTAGCAAGCAAGCTGTCTTTCACAGTCTAATTCTCAGAAAATCTCATGTATGGTTGTATAACATAACAGACATGAAAGAAGGTGAATGCAAAGACTCATATATCCCACTGCAAGGGCTTGTTCTGTCCAGAAGATCATAAAGAATTTTCCTGTGTTACCATCAGAACAAAGATGAGAAGCCAGAACATTATTTGAAGAGCAGCCCTGTGGTGGGGAGCTGGTTCGTTTCTGCCTTAGGGTTGTAACAGCTGGAGAGAGCTGCTGCTAGACCAATTAAAGCGACCTCTCTACTGCATTAGGCAAATTTACTAAGGGGGCTTGTGAATCTCACTGTTCAGGGTTTGTCCCAAAACTCTGTTATACATTGTATGTATCATTGTCTAAGTTTTATAAGTAGACATTAATAGATATATACACCAATCAGTCATAACATTAAAACCACTTGTTTAATATTGTATAGGCCCCATCGCTCTCCTGTCAAAACAACAGTGACTTGACGAGACTTCAATGCCACAAGACCTCTGAAGGTGGCCTGTGATGTCTGTCCCCAACATTTTAGCAGCAGTAGGTGTTTTCCAGGATTGTGGCCCTTAGGGCTCATTCAGAGGCCGTAGTGTTGTGCCGTTCGCAAAAAACATGGATACCGGCCCGTGTGCATTGCGCAATTTGCGAACTGCACATGGCCTGTACTATGATAGAAATGCCTTTTCTTGTCCGCAATCAAGAATAGGACATGCTCTATCTTTTTTGCGGGGCTGCAGAACGGAACTACAGATACGGACAGCAAACGATGGGCTGTTACTTGTTACCCACATGTGCATTTAAGCATCAAATGAGAGGAATAACAAACCCAGCTATATGTATCACCGAATCAAAGCAACTTGTGAAATAGGAGGGATAACAGAAGTTCATTGTGCCTTCCTACCACAGCAAGGTGATCTCCGTCAGGAACCTACTCTGTTTAATAGATACCTCTATGCCATAGGGCATCTACATTCAGGGGATCAGACGCTTCTTTAAAGGACATCTGTCAGCAGTTTTGTACCTATGACACCGGCTGACCTGTTACATGTGTACTTGGCAGCTGAAGGCTGTTGGTCCCATGTTCATATGTGTCTGCATTGCTGAGAAAAATGATGTTTTAATATATGTAAATAATCCTCTAGGAGCAATGAGAGTTGCCCTTGCACATAGAGGATCTGTTCTCTCTGCAACTGTCAAAGTGCAGAGGGCGCACCAGTTGCAGAGAGGGCAGAGCCTCTAGGTGTAATGACCCTGTTTCTCCTAGAGGTTCATTTGCATATATTACAACTTCATTTTTCTCATCATTGCGGGCACATATGAACACGGGACCAACACAGATGCCTTCAGATGCCAAGTGCACATGTAACAGATCAACCAGTTTCATAGGTACAAATCTGCTGACAGATGCCCTTTAAATGTGGCCATGTACATTCACGTTTTTATTTATCATATCATGCTGGATGTTTTTATCCTTCTTAGTAACTTTATGCCAGCATATTGTGCCAGTGCATAGAAATATGCCCAGACATCTATTAGGGTTTACCACAATACCACAAGGAGTGGCAGTCACCATTACAAAGAGGCTACCTTGATTGTACAATGCCCTGGGAGTGATTCATGCCCGGTTTTGCATGGGTAAGGAGGGGTACATTTATAGGGGCTGATCAAAACTTACATTTCCTTCATACAGCTTTCATCACACATGTCTCTTTTTTCACTGTAATTGATGCCTTTGCATTATTATTGTTATTCTATGAAATGTCGAGGCAGTAGTGTAGGTGAAATTCATCCTAGAAAGAGAAGACAAGACATCTGTGTTGCTGGTGTGTTCTATGTATCTTTGCTAGCTCATAAATGGCTCATAATATTTATGCCATACACTTTAATAGAAGCGTCCGTTCTGGCAACTCCAGAAATGAATCCCAGCTGCGGTGATTCTTCTTGGAAATAAAGTTTTTGTTTACACAGGTGCAGAAAACCTTCACGTGATTCTTAAACGTTCCGCGGACAGATGTCTCTGTGCTTTATTTGGCACTTCTCCCCGTACCAAAGCAATTTGTATCAAGCGAATCTCAATGTGATACCAGCGCAAATAATAAAGGAAATTTGTACGCAAGAAAATGGTTTATCATAATGCATGCAGGGGATAAGTGGTTATCAAAGAACACGGGGTGATCACACGAGCTGACATTTCACAGATATAGATATTCTCAATGTCAAATGTTTAAAGGGGTCATGTCACTTCAGCAAATTACATTTATAAGTAGAGAAAGTTAATACAAGGCACTTACTAATGTATTGTAATTGTCCATATTGCCTTCTTTGCTGGCTTGATTCATTTTTCCATTGCATTATACACTGCTTGTTTCCATGGTTATGACCACCCTGTAATCCATCAGGGGTGGCCGTGCTTGCATACTATAGGAAAAGGCGCCATCCTCTCAGATGACTGGGGAGCTCACCTAGACTGGTGTTTTTTTCTATAGTGTGCATATGCAGCGTCCCACTACGTGTGTGTGGGCACTGCTTAAAAGCACTTTTTACTCGATTACAAGTACTAGGTTGTCATGTATAACTTTGCCTTTGTGTATCTGCAAAATACCTGTTAACAGGCCTATTAGGTGTAATTTATACATCCCGCCACTAGATGGGGATAAAGTTCAGGCCTAGTTAGTCACTTGAGATCCTAGTTGAGACCAGAGATGAGTGGTAGAGATGAGAGGAGTTGAAACCAGGATGTAGTTCAGAAGTGAGCAGATCTGAGGTAGTCAGATCAAGTTAGTGGGAGGAAAGATAGAGTGAAGACTTCACAACACAGATTAGTGAGTGGAGCCAACTTCGCTAGGAGGTGTTTACTCAGATGTTAGGTGCAGAAGAGCGTTTTCCTTCTGTAGCTGGACTATAGACTTGCATCCCTGTCTAGTAGGAGAAGAGTTTGCCTCCCTGGAAAAGAAACAAGTATTCCTAGGAATTCATCGGTGATAAGAGCCATTATTGAGGGCCACAGACACCTTTGCATGGTGGAGGTTTATAGCTTCAGGCAGCCACACCAACCTTCTAAGAGACAGTTGAGTTTTCCTGTCTACAAATATTCAGCTTGTAGGGAAAGACAAGGAATAGGATCCAAAGCATCTAAAGGAACCAGGTACACCTAACCCACTGCTCCAAAACCTGACAAGCCGCAACAAGCACCCTAAGCACCCCTAACATCAAGGGCAGCCCAACCATCATCTTGGCTGATGCTTCCTACCACAGAGCGTGCCCCGGAGGATTTCGTGCTGTCCACCTCAACACTGTGCTGCCAGCCCAGGGAGGCTATCTGCTAACCGTGAGTAAACTGATGAACTATGTGTTATACCATTTGACCCCTCATCGGCCCACCGTGAACCTCACTTGTTCCCCCTGCGACTGTCTGGCTGCACAAGCACAGGCACTGCTGATGGATTGCAGGGTGGTCGTAGCCATGGAAACAAGCAGTGTATAATGTGATGGAAAAATGAATCAAGCCAGCAAAGGAAGCAATATGGATAATAACAATACATTAGTAAGTGTCTTGTATTAACTTTCTTTACATGGTAAATGCTATATGCTGAAGTGACAAAAACCCTTTAAGTTGGCTTGCATAATAGCTTTACAGGGGTTGATGATGAATTACAGATCGTTGAGGGTCCTACTCCAGACACTCTGCCGATCAGCTGTATAATTACAACTACTCTGTCCCATTCAAGTAAATGGGAGAAGTAGTTGTAATTACGCTGTACCGGTGTTGCAAAGTAGACAACACGCAGGTAGTTTTGAAAAGGAAGCAGCATTGACATGAATATTGCAACCCCTGGTAATGGGGCCGCGGCAGCTCATCACATGACTCATGGGTGACACGTCACTGCTGCGGCCAGTCATTGGCTGCAGCAGCCCATGACCTGCGTCAAACCAGATGTTGACACAGGCAGACCTGGAATCTGCAGAGCCAGCAGAGGAACAATTAAGCAAAAGCAGCGGGGAGTAAGTAGTTATGATTCCCAGCACAGGTGCAGCCATGCTGGGTGGTCTGCAGAAAAAAAAACCAGGGCTTAACAACCCCTTTAAAGTGCTTTACACAGGCCGACTCAGCAGGAAGTTATCAGGAATGAACTGCTTGTTTCCGATAATTGCCTGCTCCTCAGAGGAGCTAAATTTATATGCAATTGCCACCACTATTTGGGGACAAGATATTGCTTATACAGATTCATTATTTCTGGGCAGCAGATCCCTGTTTACACAGGACAATCTGCTGCGCAGAAATTAGGATTTAGGTGATCGCATCTATGACGTTTTTATCCAAAGAACCTGTATTTAACCTGTAAATTCTATAATGAAATAATATTGCAGGTAGATAAATAGATAGATAGATATAGATACTAGAGAGAGATAGATATTAGATAGCCTATCTAATATCTATCTCTCTCTAGTATCTATATCTATCTATTTATCTATCTATGCAATATTATTATAGAATATACTGGTTAAATACAGTAGTGATGAGCGGCATAGGCAATATTCGAAATCGCGATATTTCGTGAATTTTTGGACGAATATTCACCATAAATTTGCAATTTCGAGAATTCGTGATCTCCAGTCATTATTTGCAATGTAATATATTCGCGATAAAAATTTGCAATTAGAATATTCGCGATCATCACTAAGGGGTAGGCAACTTTCCTATTGGTTGCTAGGGATGTTGATAGTGCCGATATTCGCGATAAATTAGCGATAAATTAGCGATTAAAATATTCGCGATCAACACTATTCGCGAATACGAATATATGGTACTATATTCTAAATATTCTCAAATTCTCGAAGTGGCGATATTTGCGATTAAAATTCACGATTCGAATATTCGCACTCAACACGATAGATAGATATCGATAGAATAGATTGATTGATATAAGATTTGTACGTTATAATTGCAGGGGAAAAAAAATATTATGGTTAGAAACACGAATGGAAAAGAGCAAGAAAATGACCACCAAAAATATAAATGGATAGTATCATAAATACTATAAAGGCACCATTGATAAGCCCAAAGATATCAGCTATAACACATATAGCAGCTATACAATATGTAATAAATGTCATATTACTGGTTATACAGTATGTGAGCAGGCAGTATGTAGTTAGACTACAAATGTACATCTGTTTGTAAGATACATATTGCATGTGATGTTCCTCTGGCTGTCAGTTATATATCTCAGGACGGAGTCCCATATGGACACCATTTGTAATTTCCAGCCAGCAGGGCTTTACATATTTATCAAAGCTTGTATGTTCTCCCTGTGTCTCCATACGTTTCCTCCAGTTTCTTCTATTTCCTCCTGAACAGCAGAACCATACTGATAATTAGCTTCTTATGAAATTAGTCTTACTGGTGGGAAATTAGATTGTGAGCCCCATGGAGGACAGGGACTGATGTGAGTTATCTCTGTACATTGCCTTGGCATATGTTATCACTATAGGAAACAGGAAATACTGGTTTTATGAGCGACTTCATAGGGGTTATTTGTCACCAAGGCCTCTTTCGCATGTCAGTATATCACGGATGTATGCTGTCCGTGTTCTCCATGGATAGCACACACACATACGCATTGACTCTGATGTGTGTATTTACACATTAGTGGCTTTCCATGGACCATAGGTGCGTGGTGACACCATGGAAGCTTGCCCTATTTTGTCCGTGATTATTTATTTGTAAGCCGTGTACCGGGTGGGCTCCCCAGGATACAGTGAAGTCACGAATGAGGAAAGCAACCCCTACACCAGCTTTTGCCAAAACAGAATTTTACTTAAATGTGGCAATAAACACAACCACAAATGCTGGGAACATACAATAAATTTACATACACCCAGCCCTAAGGCTGAGACCCTTGTGCTGCACAGCGCGGCGTCCTCCGATAGATGCAGGAGGAAAGTGCAGTAATTTACCTTCCTGCGGGCACAACTAAACTGCCACACCTTACCTATTATTAACCTTAAAAAAAACAAGAACAACTGTTTCGGTGTGTGGTATGGGCTAGCCTGCGGTATAGCACAACAGCTTACAATCTTACAGTGCTCTACAGTATTCCCCCTCCCATAACTGGTCCTGTAGCACATGCCTGAGTATTCCTCCTGAGCAAAACGCCAGCCTGGCTTGAATTTGAGGGAAGTTTATCAGCTCTCCAATGTGAAATGTCACTTTAAGTTATGGAGTCCTTGCAATGAACAGTAGTAACACTTGTGGCCTGGCACAAACAGAGACCCTAACTAACTACAGGCCTGGTCTCAGTCTCTAGGCGCCAACACTGTAATGAGGTGCGTGCACGATCTTACCAACCCGGGTCTGCTCTGCCTCCGCTGGGGACTCTGAACAGAACAAATGCCTCTCCAACAAGCATGCGGTCCAGCATTGTATGTAGCTTTGCTCCTCAGCTGTCATCAGTGTTCCTGGAAGCAGTCCTCATCCCTCTGGTCAGGATCAGGGTCTTGGACACGATCAGCTTCACTTAGCTGCAGCTCTGGTCACTGAGGGATGCTCTCACACCTGGATGCCGTCCGATCCTCTGCTGACACAGTTCCTCAGTCTTAGCTCCCTCTAAGATGGATGCTTCCTTTGTCTTCCTCTCCAGGCTCTGTGTAACCCCCTCTTCTCATGAATATGGAAATATGCAGTCTGTAGCTGTGTTTAGGCAAGAGCGGCATCTTGTGGCCAAACAGCATAATGTGAGTCCAGATCATTTAATTTAATCTACAGAAACAGTGTTCAGACAAGGAGAGCTGTTTCCCCATCTCACAACCTCACACACATTATAGTCTAGGTGTCCATGAGAACCACCAACACAGATGCCACCCATGTTTGGTGTTTGTTGTTCAGGGACCATTGATAGGAGATACTCTGGAAGCTAATTTTCAGCCTGGTAGTATACGTGAAATACGGATGACACATGCAAGACGAAAAAAAACCGGACCAAATGCAGATTTGCAAGGACATCTTCACAGATAAATCTTGTCATAGATGTCATCACAGACTTGTGAAAGAGGCTTAAGTATTACACTAGATGTAGAAGAAAGTGTGATGTTAATGGAGCTTAACATACTTTAATGAATATAGCCCTCTCGCCAGCTTTCATGGTTTACAGAGTTAGGGATTTTTGTTTTATTTCTGTCAGAAAATGATAAAAAACAATTTATTACATTGTTCCTCTTCTCCTTGCTCTGGGCATATCTTATGCTCCTTCACGGCTCTTACTTGGGAAATTATACATTCAAGATATACATCTAAAACCACATACCCTAGTGTGGCTTTTATGTTTGCATGTATACATAAGAAAAATCAATGGGATGGATACAAAATAAATCATTTTACCTGACAACTAGCGAATAAATCAATGCCCGTATCTGACACTTCCATTACCTTTGTTATAAATGGTAGCAGACAAAAAAAGCAGATTTGCTGTAACCTGACCATCTGTTTTAATTACAGAAACCTTAAAAACAACTGTTTTTGGTGGAATTATTACAGACTCATAGGTTCTCCATGTGCTGCCATATGGTGCCCATGTAAGGCACTGCACTCTCCCCTAGAAGCAATGCTTGTAGGGAACAATACTTATATAATTCCTGCAGATTCTCTAGGAATTTGTGAGAAGAAAACCTTCATTTTTCCCCATATAAAATCAAAGGTACAATATAGGCTCCTGGCAGTCTTGGAAGTTCAAACTCCTTCTGTGTGTATGAGTAGTGATGAGTGGCATAGGCAATATTCGAATTCGCAATATTTTTCGAATTTTTGGCCGAATATTCGCCATAAACTAGCAAATTTGAGAATTCGTAATCTCTAGTCATTTATTTGATTGCGAAATCGGCAATATAATATATTCGCGATAAAAATTAGCGATTTGAATATTCGCGATCAACACTAAGGGGTAGACAACTTTCCTATTGGTTGCTCGGGATGTTGCTAAGTGCCGATATTCACGATAAATTCGCAATTAGAATATTCCCGATCAACACTATTCCCGAATACGAATATATAGTGCTATATTCTAAATATTCGCAAATTTTTGAAGTGGCGATATTTGCGATTAAAATTCGCAATTCGAATATTCGCGCTCAACGCTATGAATGAGCACTTAATGTCACAGAAGCTCCATGGAATTATATTAAAATCAATCACAGTAGCAAGAGAAAGATAAGCACACACAGAAAACATTAAGACCACTCCAGAATCTTAAGATCAGCAGTGCTCAGCAGCTTAACTTACAAGTGGTAGCATCCAAACATCACATCAGGAGAAAGGAAGCGGCTGCCTCATATAAAGCCATCTACACGGTGATATCCCTGAGTACCATAAATTAGTATATGCGGTTATTTTGGCCGAAACTGTCTTATTTTTTTGAGTATTTCCCGTATAACACACTTTACAGCTGCTGTTAGATGTCTCTATGTCTGTCTATAAACATCAGAGCTACTGTTTTATTTGTCAGAGAAAGACAATGACCATTAACCCCTTCAGGACCCTACCATTTTTCACCTTGGGGTCCAGGACATTTTTTGCAAATTGACATGTGTCACTTTATGTGGTGATAACTTTAAAACACTTTTGCTCATCCAAGCTATTCTGAGAGTGTTTTCTTGTCATGTATTAGACAGTGGTAAATTTGAGTCAAAATATTGAGTCAAATAAAAAATACCAAATTTACCAAAAATGTGGAAAATTTCATAATTTTCAAAATTTTAATTTCTCTGCTTTTAAAACAGATAGTGATACATCCTAAAATAGTTATTACTTAACATTTCCCATATGACTACTTTATGTTTGGATCACTTTGTAAATGAGATTTTCTTTTTTTGGGATGTTAGAAGGCTTAGAAGTTAAGAAGCAAATCTTAAAATCTTTAAGAAAATTTCCAAAACCCAATTTTTAAGGACAAGTTCAGGTCTGAAGTCACTTTGTGGGGCTTACATAATAGACAGCACCGATAAATGGCTCATTTTAGAAACTACACCCCTCAAGGTATTAAAAATGATTTTACAAACTTTGTTAACCCTTTAGGTGTTCCACAAGAATTAAAGGAAAATGTAGATGAAATTTCAGAATTTCACTTTTTTGGCAGATTTTCCATTTGAATCCATTTTTTTCCCCCGCTAACAAAGCAAGGGTTAACAGCCAAACAAAACTCAATATTTATTACCCATATTCTGTAGTTTACAGAAACACCCCATATGTGGTCGTAAACTGCTTTATGGGCACACGGCAGGGCGCAGAAGGAAAGGAGCACCATATGGTTTTTGGAGGGCAGATTTCACTGGGATAATTTTGAGTTGCCATGTCACCCCTAGAGTAGAAACTCTAAAAAAGTGACCCCATTTTGAAAACTACCGGATAAGGTGGCAGTTTTTTTGGTACTATTTTAGGGTACATAATAATTTTGGTTGCTCTATATTACACTTTTTTTGAGGCAAGATGACAAAAATAACTGTTTTGGCACTTTTTATTTTTTGTTTTTTACAATGTTCATCTGACAGGTTAGATCATGTGGTATTTTTATAGAGCAGGTTTTTACGGCCGCGACAATACCAAATATGACAACTTTTTTCAGTTTGTTTCAGTTTTACATAATAAAGCATTTTTGAAAAAAATAGATTTTTTAGTGTCTCCATATTCTGAAAGCCATATTTTTTTTTATTTTTTGGTGACTGTCTTATGTAGGGGCAATTTTTTTTGTATAAGATGATGATTTGTATTTGACTTTTTGATTGCTTCGTATTACACTTTTTGTGATGTAAGGTGACAAAAAATGACTTTATTGCCCCTTTTTTTTTTTTATACAGCAGGTTGTCACCGGTGCGGAAATACCTAATATGTATACTTTTTTTTATTTATTTAAATTTTACACAATAACAGCATTTTTGAAATGATTGTCTTAGGTAGGGTCTCAATTTGTGTAGGATGAGATGATGATTTGATTGGTACTATTTTGGGGTGCATATGACTTTTTGATCATTTGGTATTACACTTCTTGTGATGTAAGGTAACAAAAAATTGCTTTTTTTGCAACTTTATTTTTTTTTATGGTGTTCACTTCAGGGGTTAGGTCAAGTGATATTTTAATAGACTTGGCTGTTACGGACATGGCAAAGGCAATACCTAATATGTACATTTTTTTTTTTTTACTTTTAACACAATAAAAGCATTTTTAAAACAAAAAAAAAATCATGTTTTAGTGTCTCCATATTCTGAGAGCCATAGTTTTTTTTAATTTCTTGCCCGATTGTTTTATGTAGCGGGTCATTTTTTGCGGGATGAGGTGACGGTTTGATTTGTACTATTTTGGGGGCATACACCTTTTTGATCGCTTGGTGTTGGACTTTTATTTACTTTATTTTTACTTTTTATTTTTGTCCCACTCTGAGACTTTAACTTCTGGGGTCTGATCCTCTCGGCAATGCATTACAATACAACCTGCATTGGCTGTCAGCTTTTATGCTGACAGCCTGCCTGTGAGACCCAGCCGAAGGGCTGGATCTCACAGGCTTACGTAGAAGGCAAGCCCCGATGCCTATGGAAGGCATCGGGCTGCCTTCTCTGCCATCGAGTACCCACCACTGCAGCTCGGGGACCCGATGGGGAAGCAGAGGGCACCTGTAGCTTTGACCACGTTATACAAGGGGTTAATACTCCGGCATCTGTGTTTTCACCGATGCCGGCCTATGCAGCAGGGGCCCAGCTGTCAGTGACTGCCGGGTCCGTGCCGCAAATCGGCCGTGTACATGTACAGAGCTAGTCCTTAAGTCACGTCCACCAGCGCCGTACATGTACGGAGCAGGTCCTTAAGGGGTTATGTGATATCTGATTTTTGTTTTTTACATTAATCATGGGATAACCCCTTTAAAGCAGTATTCCCATCTTACATATTTATAGTATATCAACAAGATATGCCAAAATGTCTGATATGTTGTCTGTGGTTCCTACCTCTGGGACCCTAATCAATCAAGAGAAAAAGAGCCTAGTGTTCCTGTTTGCTAATTCATGGCCCGTTACAGTTCCAAGAGAGGTCACCTCTCCCTTGAAGTCTTAGGCCTCTTTCACACGGGCTTCACGTGTGAGGGCCAGACAAGATGCGGGTACGTTGTGGGAAAAATGCACGATTTTTCTGCGCGAGTGCAAAGCGTTTTAATGCGTTTCTCACGCGCATGAGAAAAATCGTCATGCTTGGTACCCAGACCTGAACCCGGACTTCTTCACAGAAGTTCGGGTTTGGGATCGGTGTTGTGTAGATTTTATTATTTTCCCTTATAACATGGTTATAAAGGAAAATAATAGCAAAAGTAAATTAGGGATGGAGGGGTTAAAAAAATAATAAAAAATAATTAAACTCACCTTATCCACTTGTTTGTGAGGCCCGGCTCGTCTTCTTTCTTCTTCTTTGAGGACCTGGGAGGGAAAAGACCTTTGGTGACATCACTGCGAGCCGGGCTTCATGAACAAGTGGATGAGGTGAGTTTAATTTATTAATTTTTTTAAACCCCTCCATCTCTAATTTACTTAGCATTCTGTATTAAGAATGCTATTATTTTCCCTTATAATCATGGTATAAGGGAAAATATTAAAGATTGGGTCCCCATCCCGATTGTCACCTAGCAACCATGCGTGAAATTCGCACCGCATCCGCACTTGCTTGCGGATGCTTGCAATTTTCACGCAGCCCCATCCACTTCTATGGGGCCTGCGCTGCGTGAAAAACAATATAGAGCATGCTGCGATTTTCACACAACGCACAAGTGATGCGTGAAAATCAGCGCTCATGTGCACAGCCCCATTGAAATGAATGGGTCCGGATTCAGTGCCGGTGCAATGCGTTCACCTCACGCATTGAACCCGCGCGGAAAACTCGCTCAAGTGAAAGGGGCCTTATGGGAGTTACAAAAAATGCCAAGAGCTGTACGGCCACATTTAACAGGACTCTAAGGAGACTGCAGTTGTTGCAAATCATGAACTGGAACCATATGTTGTGTATAAGGTGTAACTATTAAAAAATAAGACTGATACTATAGCTTAATTTGAATTATACTAACCTGTATGGTTGTGAATAGGGTGCTTAGGAAGTTTATATCTCAGCACATGTAGATCCAGCAGTATGCTTGTCTGTGTATGCACCTGCTCACTCCTCCCCCTTCCCCTCTCCATAGATGTGTTATAGGAGCCTCTTGTGGAGCTAATCCCATCTAGGACTGGAATAAGGCATTTTTCAAAGTGAAATGCAAGTAGCAAGGGGTGGTACACAGCTGATAACATGAGAACTAGACATTTCTCACTGATAAGGCATATTACAAAGTTTCTTGTGGTCTCTTGTACTGTTCATTTATGCAAAGTTGTGGGAAAAGTTAGTCAACCATTTAAATGTTTTATGCCACTCAAACACATGTAATATGCAATTTTCCCTGTAAGCCTGGAAAGTTTATATGGTCATCTTGTTCAACTTCACTAAACATTTCAAGTTGATCTGTTGCTCAAATTTGAACTATATTTTTTTTAAACATATTTCTGTCACATGTTAAAACTGTCTTCACTTCCAATGGTGTGTAGTGCTATTGCCGCTGTCACACAGTCAGTATTTGGTCAGTGTTTGATCAGTGATCTGATTTCCATCAATGATTCTGAGTAAAATCGAGGTGAAGGTCAAAAACACAGCAAAGATGCAAATCTTTCCATTACACCTTATCTCTGTGTTGCCTTCACTCCTAGTTTTGGCTCAAAAATCACTTATGGAAATCGCTGATCAAACATTCTGTTAAGAGACCTGCGGAAGGGAGTGAAACTGGAAGGTGTGGTTTGGGATGGTCTAATGTCAAGTAGGCAATTTTTAACACTATTGCTACAAGTTCATTGCTATTGCTTAAACTCCAGAATAATAAGCAATCTTGGCACGTAAATTCACAGTCCGGATAGTTTGTAAAAAAGGTGGACTTTTTCCAATGTGCATGAAAAAAATCAATGATTCCATCATTTAAAAAAATTAATTGTGTTTTTCTATTTTGCCCTTAAAATAATATCAGAGCATGGATTTTCTTAACAGCTGCCCAGAAAAAAAGAAATAACCTAATTGGCAACCGTGAGAATCCATCTCCTTCCAACAACCTACCTGCTTCTCATTGTACATCCTAGTGCCATCTGTTCCCTAGGTAAGCAGCAAACATGCACGGCCATCCACATTATGTTGAAACATTTTATTAATAAGACCAGACCAGATGATGCACTGTGTATTCTGACAGCTTTCTTTTGTAGTCCGCAATAACATTTCAAGCAATTTGTGCTACAACATTTCTTCTATTGGATCAGAACAGACTGGCTAGCCTTCACTGTCTGTGTCATCATCAATGAGCCTTGGTGTCCATGACTCTGTTATTGGTTTACCAGTTTTTCATTGTGGACTACTTTTTGTAGCTACTAACCACTGCATATTGAAACACCCCACAAGACCTGCCGGTTTGGATATGATCTGAACCAGTCGCCTAGCCATCTTTGACCCTTGTCATGGTCCCGCATATACCTGTGTGACTATCATATTAATCTATCTACAGTCATAGTCAAAAGTGTTGGCATCCCTGAAATTTTTCCAGAAAATGAAGTATTTCTCCCAGAAAATTATTGCAGTTATACATGTTTTGTTATACACATGTTTATTTCCTTTGTGTGTATTGGCACAACACAAAAAACTGAGAAAAAAAGCCCAAAAAGATATAATTTCACGCAAAACTCCAAAAATGGGTTTGGAAAATTTACTGGCACCCTAAACTTAATATTTGGTTGCACACCCTTTGGAAGAAATTACTGAAATTAGTTGCTTCCTATAACCAAAAAACCTTCTTACACCTTGAAACGAAAATATTGGACCACTCTTCTTTTGCAAACTGCTCCAGGTCTCTTATATTTAATGGGTGCCCTCTCTCAACAGCAATTTAAAGATCTCTCCACAGGTGTTCAATGGGATTTAGATCCGGACTCATTGCTGGCCACTTTAGAACTCTCCAGTGCTTTTTTTCCATCCATTTCTGTGTGCTTCGTGAAATATGTTTGGGATCATTGTCCTGCTGGAAGACCCATGACCTTGGACGCAAACCCAGCTTTCTGACACTGGGCCCTACATTGCGACCCAAAATCCTTTGGTAATCTTCATATTTCATTATGCCTTGCACACATTCAATGCACCCAGTGCCAGAGGCAGCAAAACAACCCCAAAATATCTTTGAACCTCCACCATATTTGACTGTAGGTACCGTGTTTTTTTCTTTGTAGGCCTCAATCCGTATTTGGTAAACAGTAGAATGATGTGCTTTACCAAAAAGCTCTATCTTGGTCTCATCTGTCCACAAGAGGTTTTCCCAGAAAAATTTTGGCTTACTCACGTACATTTTGGCAAACTGCAGTCTAGCTTTTTTATGTCTCTGTCAGCAGTAGGGTCCTCCTGGGTCACCTGCCATAGTGTTTAATTTCATTCAAATGTTAACAGATAGTGCGTGCTGACACTGATGCACCCTGAGACTGCAGGACAGCTTGAATTTCTTTAGAACTGGATTGGGGCTCTTAATCCACCATCCAGACTATCCTGTGTTGCTACCTTTCAATTTTTCTCTTCTGTCCACGTCCAGGGAGATGAGCTACAGTGCCATGGGTTGTAAACTTTTTGATTACGGTATATTGCACACCATGGACAAAGGAACATCAAGATCTTTGGAGATGGACTTGTAACCTTGAGATTGTTGATACTTTTCCACAATTGTTATCAAGTCCTCAGACAGTTCTCTACTCCTCTTTCTGTTCTCCATATTAGGTCAACTTCTCTCCGTTTTATCTGGTTTCAGGTGTGATTTTTATATTGCCCACACCTGTTACTTGTCACAGGTGAGTTTGAATGAGCATCACATGCTTGAAACAAAGTTGTTAACCCACAATTTTGAAAAGGTGCCAACAATTTAGACTAGCCCATTTTTTTTAGTTTTTTTGTGAAATTATGTCCAATTTGCCTTTTTTTCTCGTTTTTTTTTGTGTTCCCATACACACAGAGGAAAAAAATATGTGTATAACAAAACATGTTTAATTACAATAATTTTCTGGGAGAAATACTTTATTTTCTGTAAAAATTTCAGGGGTGCCAACCAGGGGCGTTGCTAGGGTCTCAAAACATCCGGGGCCCAAGCCCTAATGAATATGGCCCAGTTCTCTAAGTCCCCCCTCCCCCCACACACCGCATTTTGCTGTACTTCTCTGTCATCATCTTCTCCATTAGGTCCGAGTGTGACACACAGACATCTTAGCTTCCTCACATTTCTATCATTATCCCCCAACCTGGAGTGCCCACAGTGTTATCCTGCGACTCACTGTGCCCCCCAATACCCCCAGATACTATCCTGAAGAAAAATGAGTGCCCCCATAGTAATACTACCCCCTACAGTGCCCCCAACCGTGATAATGGTCCCAAGAGTGCCCCCATTAGTAGAAGAGCCCTCCAGTATTAATAATACCCTCACAGAGCCCCCAGTACAAATAAGGCCCCATATTGTTCCCCCAGTGGTAATAAACCTCTCTACAGACCCCTCAGTAGTAATAAGACCCCCACAGTGCTCTTAGTAGAAATAATGCGGATCTATAAGTCCCTCCTATAGAGCCCTCAGTAGTAATAAGAATGCTTAATGACCTCTGGATTTGCAGTGCCCCCTGTTGTTATATTCCAACCTCCACCATACAGTCCCATGTAAATAACATCACACCATCTCTCCTGCCCCCTCCAAAATACAGTCCTATGTAAATAACATCACTCCCCTCCCTTCACCCCCTCCAACATACAGTCCGATGAAAATAACACTATTTCCCTCCCTCCGCCATACAGTTCCATGTAAATAAAATCATGCCATCTCTCCAGCCTTCTCCAATATACAGTCCCATGTAAAAAACATCCCTCTCTAATTACGGCCCCCTCCAAATTACAGTCCCATGTAAATAACATCACCTCCTCCCCAGCCGCCTTCAACATACAGTCCCAAGTAAATAATTTCACCCCCTCCCCAGACGCCTCCAACATGCATTCCTATGTAAACATCACCCCCTCAACATTCAGTCCCATGTAAATAACATCATTCCCCCCACCAGCCACCTTCAACATACAGTCCCACGTAAATAACATTGCCCCCTGAACATTCAGTCCCTGTCACGACCGCTACCCCAGCAGCAGTCGTGTCGCACCAGACGGAGGGGAAGGGGGACCCTTATCTATGGATGGGAATAGTATGGCCACCCCTGACTAACCCTAAGCTGGCACCTGTCTGCCCTGATACCCTAGATGGGGTGTGAACCCGTGCGGCGAGCAGGATGCCTAAACCCTCAGTCACCCTAAAGCCTAGAGTGGGAGCACTAGTCACCATCACTCATGTCTAGGAGAACAGCAGGGGAAGACAGCAACAAACAAACTATATCAGAGATAGACTTATCCAGTCACGAGCAGAGAAGGCGATCCTAATCACGACAGTCCACGCCGGACAAGAGCTCCACAGCAACACCATCAAACGATCTCCTTCAAAGGTCAGAATAGAACTGGAAGTAAGGACTATATCTGGCAATGACTGCAAGTGAAAGTGAAACTAATATAGTAGCTGGGAGTGGCAGACAG
This sequence comes from Bufo bufo, assembly GCF_905171765.1. Lineage (NCBI taxonomy): Eukaryota > Metazoa > Chordata > Amphibia > Anura > Bufonidae > Bufo > Bufo bufo. The sequence goes on along the minus strand of NC_053393.1, from coordinate 81,633,192 downwards.
GACTCACCTGAGAAGGATGCCTACAAACTCCCAGTCAGGACAAAAAGGTTCACAAGGCAAAACCCAGATGACATACCCTGAACCACAGAGCAAACTCACAAGCTATCGCGAGTAGCAAGTCGCTGCGACCTTCTCCTCCCAGACCTGTCTGGATCAGTCACAGTCGTGACAGTTCCCCCCTTTCTACGAGGGGCCCCTGGACCCTCAAGACCAGGCCTCTCCGGATGGGAGCTATTAAAAGCCCAAATGAGTCTGTCCGCTTTTATCTCTGATGCTGGAACCCACATTCTCTCTTCGGAACCATAACCTTTCCAGTGCACCAGGTACTGAAGAGAGCGGCAAACATATCGTGAATCAACAATCTTTTCTACCTGAAACTCAAGACTGCCATCAACAACCACCGGTGGAGGCGGTAGTGGCAATGGTTCAGGAGGTTCTACATATCTCTTAAGCAGATCCTTATGGATCCTTAGAGTCTGAGGTAGCTCTAGACGAAAAGCCACCGGGTTAATGATCTTAATTACCCTATAAGGACCAATAAATCTCGGACCTAATTTCCACGAGGGAACCTTCAACTTGATATTTCTGGTAGACAACCACACCAAGTCATTCACCCCAAGGTCCGGACCTTCAGAGCGCTTCCTATCAGCCGCACGTTTGTATCTACCACCAATTCTCTTCAACTTTTCTTGCACACTCTGCCACACTGAAGAAAGTGAAGACGCAAATCGTTCCTCCTCGGGAATCCCAGACGGCCCCCCCCTCACTAAACGTACAAAACTGAGGATGGAAACCATTCGCACCAAAAAATGGTGACTTATCGGTGGATTCTTGACGACGATTATTAATGGCAAACTCGGCTAACGGTAAATAAGATGACCATTCCTCCTGATTTTCGGAAACAAAGCATCTCAAATATGTCTCTAGGTTTTGATTGGTACGTTCAGTCTGACCGTTGGACTGTGGATGGAAAGATGAAGAAAACGACAGATGAACCCCTAAACGAGAACAAAAAGCTTTCCAAAATTTAGAAACGAATTGGGTACCACGATCCGAAACAATATCGGAAGGGACCCCGTGAAGCTTCACGATGTGGTCAATAAAAACCTGAGCCAGTGTGTTAGCATTAGGCAATGCGGCAAGAGCAATAAAGTGCACCATTTTACTGAATCTGTCAACAACTACAAGGATAACAGTCTTCCCCGCTGATACTGGTAGATCCGTAATGAAATCCATTGACAGGTGCGTCCAAGGCCTGTTGGGGATGGCCAGAGGTAAAAGACGCCCTGCCGGACGAGTATGATCTACCTTAGAACGAGCACAGGTAGCACATGCAGACACAAAATTCAACACCTCCTGGCGCCATTTAGGCCACCAGAACCGACGAGACACTAACTCAGAGGTTGCCCTACTACCTGGGTGTCCTGCCAGTGTGGAGTTATGGTGTTCTTTTAGCATCTCCAGTCGTAAATTTTCTGGCACAAACAGTTTACCCGAGGGGCAGGAGGCCGGGGCGTCTCCCTGAGCTTCCAACACCCTCCCCTCCAAACCTGAGTGTAATGCAGAGACCACCACCCCCTTTTGCAAAATGGGCTCTGGTACCTCAACATCACCCCCTCCAGGAAAACTTCGAGACAATGCATCCGCCTTGGTATTTTTTGCCCCCGGGCGATAGGTTATTACAAAATTAAACCTAGTAAAAAATAACGTCCACCGAGCCTGTCTAGGGGTGAGACGTTTAGCAGACTCCAGATATAATAAGTTTTTGTGATCAGTAATCACCGTGACGGGATGAACCGCCCCCTCCAAAAAATGACGCCACTCCTCAAAAGCCAACTTAATAGCCAAAAGTTCCCTGTTGCCAATATCATAGTTCCTTTCTGCAGTAGACAATTTCTTCGAAAAGATAGCACACGGACGCCATTCACCAGGGGACGGGCCCTGAGATAGTACCGCTCCCACCCCCACCTCTGATGCGTCAACCTCTACAATAAAAGGAAGCGAGACATCTGGCTGTACGAGAATAGGGGCCGAGGTGAATCTCTCCTTCAGAGATGCAAAGGCAGTTTTGGCTGCATGTGACCATTTGGAAAAATCGGATCCCTTTCGGGTCATGTCCGTCAGTGGTTTGGCCACCAAGGAATAGTTTTTTATAAACTTTCTATAAAAATTGGCAAACCCCAGGAAGCGTTGCAATGCCTTCAGGTTCTCAGGCAGATCCCAGTCTATAATCGCCCGGACTTTCTCTGGATCCATGCGGAAACCTGAATCTGACAACACATACCCCAGAAATGGCAGTTCTTTTACGGCGAACACACATTTTTCTAACTTAGCAAACAATTTGTTGGCCCTTAATATCTGCAGCACTTGTCTCACATGGACCTTATGTGTATCCAGATCTGGGGAATAGACCAGGATGTCATCAAGATATAACAAATCTCCCGATAAGGTGACTAAAAATATCGTTGACAAAATGTTGGAATACCGCAGGCGCATTAGTAAGACCAAATGGCATGACCAGATTTTCATAATGCCCTTCCGGAGTATTAAAAGCCGTCTTCCACTCATCCCCCTCTTTGATGCGAACCAGGTTATAGGCTCCTCTGAGATCCATTTTGGAGAACCATTTAGCACCAGCAACCTGATTAAAGAGGTCGGGAATGAGAGGAAGAGGATAGAGATCTCGGATAGTTATCCGGTTTAATTCCCGGAAATCCAGGCAAGGACGTAGGCCCCCATCTTTCTTTTTAACGAAAAAGAACCCTGCAGCCACAGGTGAAGAAGAGGGTCTGATGTGTCCCTTAGCCAAACTCTCCGAAATATAATCTTTCATAGCCTTTCTCTCCGGGCCGGAAAGATTGTATAACCGGGTTTTAGGTAGTTTGGCCCCAGGTAGTAGATTAATCGGGCCATCATATGGACGATGAGGTGGTAACCCCTGACAACCCTTCTCAGAGAACACATCCATAAAATCTGACAGAAAGGCAGGTAAAGATGTTACAGAGAGTGTAGAGCACCTACTACTCAAGCAGTTGTCCTTACAATGTTCACTCCACTCCACAATCTCCCCGGCCTGCCAATCCACCACTGGATTGTGAGTCACCAGCCAGGGAAGCCCCAATACCATAGGAGCCGGAAGACCGTCCAGGACATAACACGAGATATGCTCTTTATGGAGGTCCCCTACCTGCAGATGGATATTATGAATGATCTGAGTTAACTCTTTCTGAGTAAGAGGGGAGGAGTCGATGGCAAAAACAGGAATAGTTCTGCGTATCGGTTCTGGAGTAAAACCCAGAGCCTGAGCAAACCGTGAATCCACCAAGTTGACCCCCGCCCCACTGTCCAAAAAGACAGAACAGATCTCAGTCTTATTGCCCGCCTCAACGGTAGCGGACAACAAAAACTGAGACATGCGTATGGAGGAAACGAATACGCCCAGACTGTTATCCTCCCCACAATCAGCGGACTCTAGTTTTCCCGGCGGCTCCTTTGTTTGTGGTCTCTTGGGTTCTGAGGGACAAACCTTTACAAAATGACCCCTCCCCCCACAACGAAAACAAACCTCTGACCTACAGCGGAACTTAGGAGGATTCACCCGTCTAGTGGCGCCCCCTATTTGCATTGGTTCGACTGGATCATAACAAACCGATCCCTGCCCTATAGAGGCCTCCGTAAAATTTAATAGTCTCTCCCTGAGTCGTCTGTCGATTCTTATGGACAGAGACATAGCAGCCTCCAGAGACCCAGGGACCTCGTATACCGCCAGCGTGTCTTTTAATTTTTCAGACAACCCCTGGCAGAACTGACTCCTAAGGGCCGAGTCGTTCCATAACGTATCAGTAGCCCACCTACGGAATTCGGAACAATATAGTTCAGCAGACCGGTTCTCCTGCCGAAGTCCACGTAGCTTAGACTCAGCCAGTGAGACCCTGTCCGGGTCATCATATACGAGACCCAGGGTTTCAAAAAACTCCTCCACTGATCGTAAGGCCAGAGAGTCTGATGGTAGGGAGAAAGCCCAAGCCTGCGGATCTCCTTGCAGGAGAGGAATTACAATACCCACCCATTGTTCCTCACCGCCGGAGGATCTAGGGCGTAACCTGAAGAACAATTTGCAAGCTTCTCTGAAGGTTACAAATTGGTCTCTCCCTCCTGAGAACCTATCAGGTAAAGCCACTTTTGGCTCAGGAGTACCTTGGTTTCCCGTAGCAACGGTGGAACCCAAGGATGGCTGCTGCTGCTGCAGCACTGTTGCTTTTAATCCTGCCACTTCAAGGGATAATCCCTGTAATTGTTTCGCCAAAACCGTAACCGGATCCATAGTGGAACAGAAAAATACAAAGCAAAACAGCAAGCAAAAAAAAAAAAAAAAAAAGAAATGTCACTTTTTTTTTTTTTAAAAAGGCCAGATATACTGTCACGACCGCTACCCCAGCAGCAGTCGTGTCGCACCAGACGGAGGGGAAGGGGGACCCTAATCTACGGATGGGAATAGTATGGCCACCCCTGACTAACCCTAAGCTGGCACCTGTCTGCCCTGATACCCTAGATGGGGTGTGAACCCGTGCGGCGAGCAGGATGCCTAAACCCTCAGTCACCCTAAAGCCTAGAGTGGGGAAAGGCCGATGGGAGCACTAGTCACCATCACTCATGTCTAGGAGAACAGCAGGGGAAGACAGCAACAAACAAACTATATCAGAGATAGACTTATCCAGTCACGAGCAGAGAAGACGATCCCAATCACGACAGTCCACGCCGGACAAGAGCTCCACAGCAACACCATCAAACGATCTCCTTCAAAGGTCAGAATAGAACTGGAAATAAGGACTATATCTGGCAATGACTGCAAGTGAAAGTGAAACTAATATAGTAGCTGGGAGTGGCAGACAGGACTCACCTGAGAAGGATGCCTACAAACTCCCAGTCAGGACAAAAAGGTTCACAAGGCAAAACCCAGATGACATACCCTGAACCACAGAGCAAACTCACAAGCTATCGCGAGTAGCAAGTCGCTGCGACCTTCTCCTCCCAGACCTGTCTGGATCAGTCACAGTCGTGACAGTCCCATGTAAATAACATCACTCCCTCCCTCAGACCCCTGTAACATTCAGTCCCTTGTAAATAACATCACTCCCTCCAACAGCCGCCATCAACATACAATCCCAGTTAAATAACATCACTACCTCCCCCAGCCCCCTCTGACATACAGTCCCATGTAAATAACATCCCCCTGCCCAGCTCCCTCCAACATACAGTCCCATGTAAATAACATAATCCCCTACCACAGCCGCCTTCAACATACAGTCCCATGTAAATATCACCCTGCCCCAGCCCCCTCCAACATACAGTCCTATGTAAATAGCATCACTCCCTCCTACAGCCACTATCAACATACAGTCCCATGTACACTGTAAATAACATGACCCTCTCCCCAGCCACCTCCAACACACAGTTCCTTGTAAATAACATCCCTCCCTTCAGCCCTAACATACAGTCCCAGCACTGCTCTCCCTCTCCCTTCAATTACCTCTCCTGATGTAGCAGACATCACCTCAGCTTCTTCCCCTCTTCACTGCAGCCCTCTCATGCACTAGTCACATTATGGTGACATCATCACAGGTCCTTCTCAACCACTGACTGTTTTACTGGTCACATGACCTGTGATGTCACCACAGGTCCTTCAGCTCTTCCACCATGTTAGATTCAATTGTATTGACGTCCTGTGGATGGCAATACATTTGTATCTAGCAGGCAGGCAGGACATTCGAGGCCTGGGACAAAACATCAGCCCCGAATGTTTTAACCTAGCAACGCCCCTGGTGCCAACACTTGCGGCCTTGCGTTTTTGAGGGACCGCGCGTTCCCTATTCAGAAGGTTGCACCTCCTTAATCTCGAAGCATCCAAGATTTAAGACACAAGCAAGTAAATCAGGTCCCACTGCCACCAAACTAAAGGCTCCTGTGGGATGTCAGAAAAAATACATATAGTGAAGCACTGCAGGTCACCAGAAATTCCTTGTGTGGTTGTACTCACAAGCGCAGCTTGACATATAGGCACATCATAAAACTCCACGTCTCTCCTTATATCCACAAGGTGGCTTCTAACAGACGGGACCTACTTTAACACACACTTGTATCCTACAAGATTCTGATCAAAGGAGCATCCAGCTATTGTGATATTCGTTATTAAAAGCGCTAGGCAGGTGGGCGGGAGTGTTAGGTTCATGCAGAGGATGCCTGTTCCCCTATATGCATAGAAATAAACAAAGAAATAAAATGAGCCAGCACCTCCAGGTGGAAAAAGTTAAAAGCAGGTGCAAGCTACCATGGCTATTATATATGTAGAACTAGAAGTAGCAGCACACCACTATATGCACTAAGACACAAGTAAACAGTGAATATGTGAAAAAAGTAAAATGCATAACTGCTATACTTACTATAAGACAAAGTAGAAGCTTTTAGGGCATATCTTCTATCTATCTATCTACAGTATCTATCTATCTATTTATCTATCTCTATCATATTTGTCTATCTATCTACAGTTGGTATACATATGTGCAATATGCAGTATGTCCATCTTTGGATTTTTGCTGTTGCTACCTTTGTATTTACAGACATCAGCAAATGTAAGCATGCCATTGACAGATTTCAGCAGCCAGCAATATGCAAAGTTTGCCCTGCACTGTCACTGAGACAGATGTTTCATTCGACGCTCATGGTATAATGTTATGTACTGGGTTATATGTTTCAAGAAGGAGAAAAAAAAAGTGAAATGCCGGTAGCGTGGACGCTCGCTGCCAGCCATATGGACATAAATGCTGTATTGTTTATAAGAAACAAGGAATCCTGTTACAGGGAAGAAAGAACTGCTAGTCTAATCATTTATGACTACAAGGTAAACATGAGATGGTGAATAAAGGAGAAGTATTTGAACTTCAGAAAGCTTCTTGTGATGAAGTGTTTACCAATGTAATACATCTGGAGACAAAGAATTACTCATTTGACTACACTCTGTTTGGGGTGAGCTTGAACACATCTCAAATTCTGCAGCTGCTTTTCAAAAGCACTTCTCCGAGAAGCATTTATATCAACAGGCACTTTTTACACAAGATTGAATGTGTATCATTCTAACTTTTTTGCATTCTAAAAAAAAGCTATTGATCTAAGTGTTGCTGGCAATGTTTAATGTATCCAGCTTAAAAACAATAGTCCTGGGATAAAAGCCGAATTGCATGAAGGTAAGTTTGTTGACAAAGAAAAAAAAAATAAAGGATTAAAAAAGGGGTCCCGAAATAATGCCACATCTGTCTATAGCAGTGATGCCCAACCTGTGGCCCTTCAGCTGTTGTAAAACTGCAACTCCCACCATGTCCTGCTATAGGCTGATAGCTGTAGGCTAGTTGTGGTTTTGCAACAGGTGGAGGACCGCATGTTGGGTATCACTGGTCTATAGGCTGTGTGTGATATTTCAGTTGATCCCCATAGAACTAAGCTGCAATACTATGCAGATCTCATGGACATACAGGGTACTGTTATGGAAAAAAATGCAGCACCACAGAAGAGGAGGAGAAGGACACAGCCCAGAAGAAAGTGCAAAAGGACACAGGAAGAAGGTGCAGGAGGAGGACACGAGATGAAGCATGGAGGAGGTCATTAGAACCGTAGGCACAACCATTTTTATAGCCATGCCCCCTAAACAGCAGGCTACACCCCCTGTACGTAATTTTGTTTTGCCTCGCATTCTGTGTTTGTATGTTGGGGCCATGTGTGATAACTTAGGGCTGCTCTCTGGGAGGTGTCAGGAGGCTTCCATAGCACTCGGATTTGCCAACTTGTCTAGGAGGTCTCTTTTATACTGGATGCCTCCCAGATGTTTGGTGAGAGTTGTCAAGTAAACTTATGGGTCTCTGTAAAACATTGTATTGCTTTGTATTATGACATTTGATGGAACATGGCTCAATATTTATATTTTTCTAATTCAGGTGAATTCTGAGACACAAGGAGATACAGAGAGGTCTCATGCCCTTCAATATAATTCTTTCAAGGTATGCCACTGTACATCTGTTACATGAAGCCTAAGAGCACAACGTATCCACAAGCCATCCTCCTCAGTTTTGAGGATGCAAATATTTTTTCATATCCTTGACTAGTTACTATGTCATTGATGAGAACATTTACCATCCCCTGTGCACCTGTAAACTGGTGCTAAAAAGTCGCTAAATTCTGCGCACGCTGTAGTTGCACAAAATGTGACTTTTTTGGGGTTTTAGACACAGCTTGCCACTTTTCAAAGTGGCGGGTGGTGTGGGGCAGCGTAGTTGGCCTGTCACATTTACTATAATGTAGGCCAGTTAGGTTATAGTGATCTAGACCAGCTCGCTTACTAGTCGAGATCTCTGCTTTGGTGTCCGTACCTGCAAAGATGAGACACAAATATTCAGAGGCACACACATCTTAATAATTGTGTTGCATCATATGCGAGCGAAAAAAGATTAAGATCGGCATGTAAAATTTCTTCCTTTCTCCCTAAGTTATTAAGATTAGACACTTTTTAAGCTCTCAACAAATTGGTGTGGCTTAAAAAAAGGGGTTATTGATTATCAGAAAATTCAACACTGTACATCAAAATTACACAATCTTGGTGGAAATTCTGGTGCAAAGTAGGCCAACTAATGGCTGGTGTAAACTTAGGGGGTAATGTATCAAGTGTGCTGCGTCAAAAGTGGAGTGATTTTGCCTGTTTTCTCAATAGAGTAGACATTCACACCAAACTTATGATGTATTTTTGCCATATTTAGGGTGGTTTGGGACATGCCCAGCAGTTTACATTTACTAAAGGGTGGACGGGTAGTTTGTGGGCAGAGCTACATTGTTATGGCTCATGCACACAACCGTATTGCGGCCCGCATATGGAGGATCCGCAATACACGGGCACCGCCTGTGTGCATCCCGCATCACGGATCGTGGACCCATTCACTTCAATGGGTCCGCAATCCTGGAGATGCGGAACGGGGGCACAGAACGGAAGCCCATGGAAGAACTAGGAAGTGCTTCCTTGGGTTTTCTGTCCGTGCCTCCGCACCGCAAAAAAGTAGTGCATGCACTACTTTTTTGCTGTGCGGACAGATCACGAACCCATTCAAGTTGAATGGGTCTGGATCTGTCTGCGGCCGCCGCACGGATGTTGCCAGGCATTGGGGACCGAAAATTGCAGTCCCCAATGCACAGAACGGCCAGCACACGGTCGTGTGCATAAGCCCTTAGCAAGGTGTATCATTGGAACTTTTTCTTAATATGCAAAAATGGTCACAATTGTGTCCCAGTCTCCTGGTGGCATACAAGATGATGAAACTTTTGCAATAACTATGATTAGAATATAATCTGTAGGCATTTTGTGCTACAAATTTAACTAATGGTGTGTGACATTTAGTAAATTTAACGCAAAAATGGCTTAAACCAAGCAGACACTCCAAAAAAGGACAAAAAGTTGCATGACCTCCTTATACTAGAAGTCTAAAGATCATCCAGCAGGAGCCACTGTGATAAATCTGGCGCATCCTTCGACTGTCTATTCGAAGCTTACACTGTCTAATGGCTGTATTACACTGATGGGTTTAGCAGACGATTTTTGGGAAGGAAGCGTTCCTTTCCGACAACTGCCTGCTCGTCAGTAAAGGAGACCACCACATTTGCAGGCAGTGATCCCCTCCACGTTATGGGGAGGAGTGATCGCTAATAACATCGCTCGTCCCTGTACAGAATCATTATTTGCCGTCGGCAGATCGTTTTTAGACGGCACAATCTTCTGCCGGCAAACTATGATTTTTATGACGGCATGAAAGATGCGCTCGTTCATCGGGTAATCAGCGGCACATTTACACCGGCAGATTATCGCTAACGAACGTTCCTCAGCCAGTGTAATACAGCCCAAAAGCTACAGCCCCATTGTTTGAACATTGATAACATTCACGCATATGGCTGTTGTAAAGGCTATGCTTTCCTACAAGATTCTGACCTGATTTATTATTTGCAGACTGTTTTTTTAATGTGGAGCCATCTGAAGTGGACCGATCCCGTCTTGCCGCTTCTTACACATTCATCACTGTTCAGCACCAACTTCTTATTTTAAAAGGTCATTTATAATGTTGGCGCTTTATGTTCTACAGTCAAGTGAAAGAGATCTATTAGAGAGGTCAGCGTAAGTGACTCTGTCCTATGTCAAAGTGAGTCTCAGTGGCACAATTTGTATGACATTGATCAATGTATGAGAGTTGAAGCATGACAGGTTTAGGACAAATGAAATCTGATTTACACTATTTTCACCTTTCCTTTGGATCACACAACCTGCTACAATGTTAACTGTCTAGTACTGCCATCCGTATTTAGGAATAGGAAGACATTTCTTTATTGTTAAAGTAATACTTATAATAATAATAATGATAATAATAATCATTTTTATTATTAGTAGTAGTATTGCTCTTTTTGTTTTTGTTTTTTATATATATATATTTTTATCACTGGCTCTTTATTGCTGTCTGCAATTCGCATCAATCCCTGCCATGCAACCATATCAATGCTGCTGACATATTTGTGCACATAAGCCAATTAACCCAGAGGGGAGAAATCTAAAATAAGCTCAATGCAAATTTATAGAGGACCTGTCGCCTCTCCTGACATGTCTGTTTTTGTAACTACTTGCATTCCCAATGAAATAACAATTATGGAGCATCTGGTCTAATGAATCTTCATTGGGCCATTCCTTTATTTTTTCTGCTTGATGTTTATGATTAAAACTGTCAGCGGTTTGCAATAAAAGTCTGAATGGGTGTTACCAGTTGGGGCTTTGTCCCTGAACAGTCTGCCATTATCCAATCAGTGCTGCCCAACTGTATAAGGACATATACCCAACTGGTAGCACCCAGATGGATTTTTACTGCAGAATACTGGAAATTAATTCATAAACTTCTAAGGGCTCTTTCACACTTGCGTTATTGTCTTCCGGCATAGAGTTCCGTCGTCGGGGCTCTATGCCGGAAGAATCCTGATCAGGATTATCCTAATGCATTCTGAATGGAGAGAAATCCGTTCAGGATGCATTAGGATGTCTTCAGTTCCGGAACGGAACGTTTGTTGGCCGCAGCATGCTGCGCTTTTTGTCCGGCCAAAAATCCGGAACACTTGCCGCAAGGCCGGATCCGGAATTAATGCCCATTGGAAGGCATTGATCCGGATCCGGCCTTAAGCTAAACGTCGTTTCGGCGCATTGCCGGAGCCGACATTTAGCTTTTTCAGAGTGGTTACCATGGCTGCCGGGACGCTAAAGTCCTGACAGCCATGGTAAAGTGTAGCGGGGAGCGGGGGAGCAGCATACTTACCGTCCGTGCGGCTCCCCGGGCGCTCCAGAGTGACGTCAAGGCGCCCCAAGCGCATGGATCACGTGATCGCATGGATCACGTCATCCATGCGCATGGGGCGCTCTGACGTCATTCTGGAGCGCCCCGGTAGCCGCACGGACTGTAAGTATACCGCTCCCCTGCTCCCCGCTCCTACTATGGCAACCAGGACTTTAATAGCGTCCTGGGTGCCATAGTAACACTGAACGCATTTGGAAGACGGTTCCGTCTTCAAATGCTTTCAGTACACTTGCGTTTTTCCGGATCCGGCGGGCACCTCCGGCAACGGAAGTGCATGCCGGATCCCAACAACGCAAGTGTGAAAGAGGCCTAACAGGAATAATAAAGGAATGGCACGCCATAGAGTCATAAGAATAGAGGCTCCAGAATTATTACATGGGGAATGAACATACTTACAAAAACAGACAGTCAGAGGTGACAGGTCCTCTTTAACCACCTCAGCCCCCAGTGCTTAAACACCCTGAAAGACCAGGCCACTTTTTACACTTCTGACCTACACTACTTTCACCGTTTATTGCTCGGTCATGCAACTTACCACCCAAATGAATTTTACCTCCTTTTCTTCTCACTAATAGAGCTTTCATTTGGTGGTATTTCATTGCTGCTGACATTTTTACTTTTTTTGTTATTAATCGAAATTTAACGATTTTTTTGCAAAAAAATGACATTTTTCACTTTCAGTTGTAAAATTTTGCAAAAAAAAACGACATCCATATATAAATTTTGCTCTAAATTTATTGTTCTACATGTCTTTGATAAAAAAAAAATGTTTGGGTAAAAAAAAAATGGTTTGGGTAAAAGTTATAGCGTTTACAAACTATGGTACAAAAATGTGAATTTCCGCTTTTTGAAGCAGCTCTGACTTTCTGAGCACCTGTCATGTTTCCTGAGGTTCTACAATGGCCAGACAGTACAAACACCCCACAAATGACCCCATTTCGGAAAGTACACACCCTAAGGTATTTGCTGATGGGCATAGTGAGTTCATAGAACTTTTTATTTTTTGTCACAAGTTAGTGGAAAATGATGATTTTTTTTTTTTTCTTACAAAGTCTCATATTCCACTAACTTGTGACAAAAAATAAAAACTTCTATGAACTCACTATGCCCATCACGAAATACCTTGGGGTCTCTTCTTTCCAAAATGGGGTCACTTGTGGGGTGGTTATACTGCCCTGGCATTCTAGGGGCCCAAATGTGTGGTAAGGAGTTTGAAATCAAATTCTGTAAAAAATGACCTGTGAAATCCGAAAGGTGCTCTTTGGAATATGGGCCCCTTTGCCCACCTAGGCTGCAAAAAAGTGTCACACATCTGGTATCTCCGTACTCAGGAGAAGGTGGGGAATGTGTTTTGGGGTGTCATTTTATATATACCCATGCTGGGTGAGAGAAATATCTTGGTCAAATGCCAACTTTGTATAAAAAAATGGGAAAAGTTGTCTTTTGCCAAGATATTTCTCTCACCCAGCATGGGTATATGTAAAATGACACCCCAAAACACATTCCCCAACTTCTCCTGAGTACGGAGATACTAGATGTGTGACACTTTTTTGCAGCCTAGGTGGGCAAAGGGGCCCATATTCCAAAGAGCACCTTTCGGATTTCACAGGTCATTTTTTACAGAATTTGATTTCAAACTCCTTACCACACATTTGGGCCCCTAGAATGCCAGGGCAGTATAACTACCCCACAAGTGACCCCATTTTGGAAAGAAGACACCCCAAGGTATTCCGTGAGGGGCATGGCAAGTTCCTAGAATTTTTTATTTTTTGTCACAAGTTAGTGGAAAATGATGATTTTTTTTTTTTTTTTTTTTCATACAAAGTCTCATATTCCACTAACTTGTGACAAAAAATAAAAACTTCCATGAACTCACTATGCCCATCAGCGAATACCTTGGGGTCTCTTCTTTCCAAAATGGGGTCACTTGTGGGGTAGTTATACTGCCCTGGCATTCTAGGGGCCCAAATGTGTGGTAAGGAGTTTGAAATCAAATTCTCTAAAAAATGACCTGTGAAATCCGAAAGGTGCTCTTTGGAATATGGGCCCCTTTGCCCACCTAGGCTGCAAAAAAGTGTCACACATCTGGTATCTCCGTACTCAGGAGAAGTTGAGGAATGTGTTTTGGGGTGTCTTTTTACATATACCCATGCTGGGTGAGATAAATATCTTGGTCAAATGCCAACTTTGAATAAAAAAATGGGAAAAGTTGTCTTTTGCCAAGATATTTCTCTCACCCAGCATGGGTATATGTAAAATGACACCCCAAAACACATTCTCCAACTTCTCCTGAGTACGGAGATACCAGATGTGTGACACTTTTTTGCAGCCTAGGTGGGCAAAGGGGCCCATATTCCAAAGAGCACCTTTCGGATTTCACAGGTCATTTTTTACAGAATTTGATTTCAAACTCCTTACCACACATTTGGGCCCCTAGAATGCCAGGGCAGTATAACTACCCCACAAGTGACCCCATTTTGGAAAGAAGAGACCCCAAGGTATTCGCTGATGGGCATAGTGAGTTCATGGAAGTTTTTATTTTTTGTCACAAGTTAGTGGAATATGAGACTTTGTATGAAAAAAAAAAAAAAAATCAGCATTTTCCACTAACTTGTGACAAAAAATAAAAAATTCTAGGAACTCGCCATGCCCCTCACGGAATACCTTGGGGTGTCTTCTTTCCAAAATGGGGTCACTTGTGGGGTAGTTATACTGCCCTGGCATTTTCCAGGGGCCCTAATGTGTGGTAAGTAGGTAAATGACCTGTGAAATCCTAAAGGTGCTCTTTGGAATATGGGCCCCTTTGCCCACCTAGGCTGCAAAAAAGTGTCACACATGTGGTATCGCCGTATTCAGGAGAAGTTGGGGAATGTGTTTTGGGGTGTCATTTTACATATACCATTGCTGGGTGAGAGAAATATCTTGACAAAAGACAACTTTTCCCATTTTTTTATACAAAGTTGGCATTTGACCAAGATATTTCTCTCACCCAGCATGGGTATATGTAAAATGACACCCCAAAACACATTCCCCAACTTCTCCTGAGTACGGCGATACCAGATGTGTGACACTTTTTTGCAGCCTAGATGCGCAAAGGTGCCCAAATTCCTTTTAGGAGGGCATTTTTAGACATTTGGATACCAGACTTCTTCTCACGCTTTGGGGCCCCTAGAATGCCAGGGCAGTATAAATACCCCACATGTGACCCCATTTTGGAAAGAAGACACCCCAAGGTATTCAATGAGGGGCATGGCGAGTTCATAGAAATTTTTTTTTTTTGGCACAAGTTAGCGGAAATTGATATTTTTAATTTTTTTCTCACAAAGTCTCCCGTTCCGCTAACTTGGGACAAAAATTTCAATCTTTCATGGACTCAATATGCCCCTCACGGAATACCTGGGGGTGTCTTCTTTCCGAAATGGGGTCACATGTGGGTATTTATACTGCCCTGGCATTCTAGGGGCCCTAAAGCGTGAGAAGAAGCCTGGAATATAAATGTCTAAAAATTTTTACGCATTTGGATTCCGTGAGGGGTATGGTGAGTTCATGTGAGATTTTATTTTTTGACACAAGTTAGTGGAATATGAGACTTTGTAAGAAAAAAAAAAAATAATTCCGCTAACTTGGGCCAAAAAAATGTCTGAATGGAGCCTTATAGAGGGGTGATCAATGACAGGGGGGGTGATCAATGACAGGGGTGTGATCAATGACAGGGGGGTGATCAATGACAGGGGGGTGATCAATGACAGGGGGGTGATCAGGGAGTCTATATGGGGTGATAACCACAGTCATTGATCATGCCCCTGTAAGGCTTCATTCAGACGTCCGGATGCGTTTTGCGGATCCGATCCATCTATCAGTGCATCCGTAAAAATCATGCGGACATCTGAATGGAGCTTTACAGGGGGGTAATCAATGACAGGGGGGTGATCAGGGAGTCTATATGGGGTGATAACCACAGTCATTGATCACGCCCGTGTAAGGCTTCATTCAGACGTCCGGATGCGGTTTGCGGATCCGATCCATCTATCAGTGGATCCGTAAAAATCATGCGGACGTCTGAATGGAGCTTTACAGGGGGGTAATCAATGACAGGGGGGTAATCAGTGACAGGGGGGTGATCAGGGAGTCTATATGGGGTGATCACCACAGTCATTGATCACGCCCCTGTAAGGCCTCATTCAGACGTCCGGATGCGTTTTGCGGATCCGATCCATCTATC
This sequence comes from Bufo bufo, assembly GCF_905171765.1. NCBI lineage: Eukaryota > Metazoa > Chordata > Amphibia > Anura > Bufonidae > Bufo > Bufo bufo. The sequence continues at coordinate 81,617,553 of NC_053393.1, read as the reverse complement.
AGTGCATCCGTAAAAATCATGCGGACATCTGAATGGAGCTTTACAGGGGGTTGATCAATGACAGGGGTGTAATCAATGACAGGGGGGTGATCAGGGAGTCTATATGGGGTGATCACCACAGTCATTGATCACGCCCCTGTAAGGCTTTATTCAGACGTCCGGATGCGTTTTGCGGATCCGATACATCTATCAGTGCATCCGTAAAAATCATGCGGACATCTGAATGGAGCTTTACAGGGGGTTGATCAATGACAGGGGTGTAATCAATGACAGGGGGGTGATCAGGGAGTCTATATGGGGTGATAACCACAGTCATTGATCATGCCCCTGTAAGGCTTCATTCAGACGTCCGTATGCGTTTTGCGGATCCGATCCATCTATCAGTGCATCCGTAAAAATCATGCGGACATCTGAATGGAGCTTTACAGGGGGGTGATCAATGACAGGGGTGTAATCAATGACAGGGGGGTGATCAGGGAGTCTATATGGGGTGATCAGCACAGTCATTGATCACGCCCCTGTAAGGCTTCATTCAGACGTCCGGATGCGTTTTGCGGATCCGATCCATCTATCAGTGCATCCGTAAAAATCATGCGGACATCTGAATGGAGCTTTACAGGGGGTTGATCAATGACAGGGGTGTAATCAATGACAGGGGGGTGATCAGGGAGTCTATATGGGGTGATAACCACAGTCATTGATCATGCCCCTGTAAGGCTTCATTCAGACGTCCGTATGCGTTTTGCGGATCCGATCCATCTATCAGTGCATCCGTAAAAATCATGCGGACATCTGAATGGAGCTTTACAAGGGGGTGATCAATGACAGGGGTGTAATCAATGACAGGGGGGTGATCAGGGAGTCTATATGGGTTGATCACCACAGTCATTGATCACGCCCCTGTAAGGCTTCATTCAGACGTCCGGATGCGTTTTGCGGATCCGATCCATCTATCAGTGCATCCGTAAAAATCATGCGGACATCTGAATGGAGCTTTACAGGGGATTGATCAATGACAGGGGTGTAATCAATGACAGGGGGGTGATCAGGGAGTCTATATGGGGTGATAACGACAGTCATTGATCATGCCCCTGTAAGGCTTCATTCAGTCGTCCGTATGCGTTTTGCGGATCCGATCCATCTATCAGTGCATCCGTAAAAATCATGCGGACATCTGAATGGAGCTTTACAGGGGGGTGATCAATGACAGGGGTGTAATCAATGACAGGGGGGTGATCAGGGAGTCTATATGGGGTGATCACCACAGTCATTGATCATGCCCCTGTAAGGCTTCATTCAGACGTCCGGATGCGATTTTGCGGATCCGATCCATCTATCAGTGGATCCGTAAAAATCATGCGGACGTCTGAATGGAGCTTTACAGGGGGGTGATCAATGACAGGGGGGTAATCAATGACAGGGGGGTGATCAGGGAGTCTATATGGGGTGATCACCACAGTCATTGATCATGCCCCTGTAAGGCTTCATTCAGACGTCCGGATGCGTTTTGCGGATCCGATCCATCTATCAGTGCATCCGTAAAAATCATGCGGACATCTGAATGGAGCTTTACAGGGGGGTGATCAGGGAGTCTATATGGGGTGATCACCACAGTCATTGATCATGCCCCTGTAAGGCTTCATTCAGAAGTCCGGATGCGTTTTGCGGATCCGATCCATCTATCAGTGGATCCGTAAAAATCATGCGGACGTCTGAATTGAGCTTTACAGGGGGGTGATCAATGACAGGGGGGTAATCAATGACAGGGGGGTGATCAGGGAGTCTATATGGGGTGATCACCACAGTCATTGATCACGCCCCTGTAAGGCTTCATTCAGACGTCCGGATGCGTTTTGCGGATCCGATCCATCTATCAGTGGATCCGTAAAAATCATGCGGACGTCTGAATGGAGCTTTACAGGGGGGTGATCAATGACAGGGGGGTGATCAATGACAGGGGGGTAATCAATGACAGGGGGGTGATCAGGGAGTCTATATGGGGTGATCAGGGGCTAATAAGGGGTTAATAAGTGACCGGGGGGGGGTGTAGTGTAGTGGTGCTTGGTGCTACTTTACTGAGCTACCTGTGTCCTCTGGTGGTCGATCCAAACAAAGGGGACCACCAGAGGACCAGGTAGCAGGTATATTAGACGCTGTTATCAAAACAGCATCTAATATACCTGTTAGGGGTTAAAAAAAACACATCTCCAGCCTGCCAGCGAACGATCGCCGCTGGCAGGCTGGAGATCAACTCTCTTACCTTCCGTTCCTGTGAGCGCGCGCGCCTGTGTGCGCGCGTTCACAGGAAATCTCGCGTCTCGCGAGAGGACGCGCCGGCGCGTCCAGGAGGAATGAATCAACCACCTCCAGGACGCGTCTGTGCGTACAGCGGTCCGGAGGTGGTTAAAGGGGTTCTCCGGGAATTAAGAAAATGAAAATACTTAAATATTACTTTATTATAAATATATTCCCAAATACCTTTCATTAGTTATAATGGCTTGTTTTGTCTAGGGAGCAATCATTAGGAGAAATAAAATGACCGCTTTCCTATTAGTACACCAAAAACCTGTCCTAATCACACAGGAGGACGAGTTACTTCACAACACTGAGGTCAAGAGCTGCCTCATCCTCCTCTCTGCTCTGCCTGTCAGGGATTATGACCCTGAATACAGATGATAAGATCTTCATCTGAATGTCTGTAGGAATGGAGATCATGATGAAACATGAAGTAGAGAGAGAACGGACAGGACGGACTGTGGGTATGGAGACTGCATACAAGAGCTGCTGCTCATTACCCCCACCTTCTCTCTGTACTTCATGTCTTCTCATAAAATCCATCCCTACAGAGATTCAGCTGAAGAACTTATCATCTGTATTCAGGACCGTAATCCCTGACAAGCAGAGCAGAGAGGAGGATGAGGCAACTCTTTAGCTCAGTGTGGTGAAGTAACGTGTACCCCTGTGTAATTAGGACAGGTTTTGTGCATACTAATAGGACGGCGGCCATTTTATTTCCTCTGATGATTGCTCCCAAGACAAAATGAACCGTTATAACTAAAGAAAGGTATTTGGGAATATATTTATAATAAAGTAATATTTAAGCATTTTCATTTTCTTAATTCCCAGAGAACCCCTTTAAGTAGATAGTATAGACAGATCACATATGTAGATGTGGCCTAAAGTTAACCAATCAGTGTTGGCCCCAAAATTTTTTTTTGTAGTTTACAATACATGTTAACCCCTTAGATACTGGAAGTTTTTTTATTTTTGTTCCCAGTCTTCACAGAGCCATAACATAATTTTAATTTTTCCATTCACATAGCCGTATGAGGGCTTGTTTTTTACAGGACAAGTGGTACTTTCTAATGCCATCATTTAGTATGGCATACAGTGTAGTGGGAATCGGGGAAAAAATTCGAAATTCCAAAATTTTGCCACAGTGTTATGGGTTTTGTCCCATTCCCTGGGTCAGTACAATTAAAACAATACCACATATGTATAGGTATTTTTGTGTTTTAATACTGAAAAAAAATATATATTTTTTTTATTTCTACATCGCCATATTCTGACCCCCATAGCTTTTTTTTATAGTTATGTCTATGGAGCTGTATGGGGCTTATTTTTATCTGTAGTTTTTATTGATACCCTATTGGAGTATGTGTGACTTTTTACATTTTTTGGTAAAGCAATGAAAAAATTGTGAATCGCCCATTTTTCTTTTTTTTTTTCATTCTGTTTGATTTACATGTTTTGCTCATTCTTTTCTGTTCCCTAGCTGCTGCAGAACACCATAACACACAACTGTAGGCTGGCTTCATGCGCCCTTGCGTACTGGCTGCTCTTGACTTTCCCATGCATGCTGGTTGCTTGTGTGGTTCATGCTGGCTGCGGTCTTCTATAGCATGTGAACTGTGCCCTGTGAAATGAATATTCCTCTCCTACAAGTGTGGAATGGGAATACACATAAACTGACAATTTAGGCATCAGTGGCATGATGCAGGCCTCAGCATGCAGCCGTACAAAACTTAATGGTAGCCAGACAGAAATAGTGGCAATATGGGGCACTGCCAGTGAAACAAGGTATATTCAGAATCAGCCTAGGCGGTGAGAAATGTTGGTATTGATGCAGTAATCATGTATTTATGCTGCCTAAAGAAATTTAACCCTCTAAAAAAAAAAAAAAAATGTAACTGCGTGGAAAGTGAATACACGTAAACTGAGGATTTAGAGGCATTAATAGAAGGATACAGGCCGCAGCAGCCATACAGAACGTGATGGTAGGCAGACAGACAGAGAGAAGATGGTGCACTGCCAGTAAGGTGAGGTCTATTCATGAGAATCAGGAGTGCAAAAATCCTCCTGAATCCAAGCTTGGTCCATTTTGACAAAAGTGATGTTTTTGACACTGGCGGAGGACAACTTGGTCCGCTTGGGTGTCACCATGCCCCCCACAGCACTGAAAACCCTCTCCAAGATAACATTGGAGGCTGGGCAAGAAAGAAGATAGACAGCATGCTGGCACTTGGAAAAACTGCTCCATCATGTTGAGGAAATAGCTACTGCTGCTACAGCTGCTGAGGCTTCTGATGCTCGTGGCAGCAGGAAGGGGTGACTCTGCGGGGAGTGGAGAGGGGCCTCCCTTTAAGACATGCCGGCGGCAGGCGTCTGCTCACTGTAAACTGTGGCAAGCTGCGTAAACAGTGTTTCCTGATAATAATGTGATTTGTCTTCCCTTTCTGCGAGAAGAAAACATTCCCCCAATTTGCCCTGTTAGAGAGGGTCTAGAACAGTGATGGCGAACCTTTTAGAGACCGAGTACCCAAACTGCAACCCAAAACCCCCAATTTAACCTGAACACTACAGTCCAATGTAGTATATCTTTCATGTACTATAATAGCCTGCCTACATTCAATGCGCTGTGCCGTTCATAGCTGGGTGCCCAAAGAGAGGGCTCTGAGTGCCCCCTTGGGCACCCGTGCCATAGGTTCACCACCACTGGTCTAGAAGCATGGCTATCCAGTAATCATCAGACTGCTTTATGTCAGCGATACTCCTGTCACTGTGTAAAAAAGCAAGTCTGGAGCCAGTTCTTTCCACCTCCGCCCCCCACTGAGATGATTGGGTGTCATCTCCAATGTGACCATCATCATTATCATCCTCTTTTTCCTCCAACTCCGACACCTCTTCCTCCTCCTCAAGTGGAAGCACCTTGTCCTCCACCAAGGGAGTTTCTCATTGTGGGTCCCCAACAGCTACAGGGCCACCTGTTGCATGAATGTCAGTGTTTCTTCAAAAATACATATGAGGGGGATGAGGGATAACTGCAGTATGAATGGCATAAGCTGCCACTGCCCTACCTGGAAATAACACATGCTCCCTGCTGAGGAGATCTGGTGCATGACCAAATCTTTCAAGGCTTTCCGCTGCTAGTACAGACATTCAAGCATGTGCAATGTTGAATTCCAGCGAGTTAGAATGTTGCACATTAAGTGGTGTAGCTGCAGGCCATTCTGGCATTGCAAGTTCAGGAAAGTGTTCCTTACCACATGAGAAGAGGGACAGTTTCCTGGACATTGCCAGCACCTTGCGCATTTGTTTAAAAAGCCATACAGGAAGAATGTGTCCCTACTATTACTACTGCTGTCCAGATAGTTGGCGCTGCTACTACCACCATTCTGGCTCTGGGTCTTTCGTTTGGAAACCTTTGGCTTTAGACCTATGTTTGAGCCTCTCAGATGTTGTGCAATACCCTGTGTATCAGTGTAGTAAACACGTATCTATGCTGCTTAATTAAATGCAACTGTGTGGAGAAATAAATGAACATTAACTGGTAATTAAGATCCAGGCCTCACACTCAATTTCACATTATCACTCACAGGTAGATTGCTGCTATACCTTGCATTGCTGCAGTAATCATGTATATATGCAGCTTAATTAAATTGAACCCCTCCCCCCAAAAAAAATTATAAAAAAATTGAGCCCTTGTGGAAACTGAATATACATAAACGGACGATTGAGGCTTGACACTCTATTTCTCATTAATAAACACAGGTAGATTGCTGCTATACATTGTGTCTTGTAGTAACTACATATATTTGCTGGTTTAATTAAATTTAACAGTCCCCAAATTTTTTTTTTATTCCAACCGCGTGGAAACTGACTATACGTAAAACAGACGATTGAGGCTTGACACTAAATTTCATCTTCCTCCACCCTGGTAAATTGCTGCCACACCAGGGTTATTGTTTGCAGTAATCAGGTATATATGCAGCTTAATTAAATTGAACCAGCCCCAAAAAATTTTTTATTGCGACCGTGTGGAAACTGAATATACGTAAACGGGCGATTGGCGCTTGATGCTAGGTTCCACATCAATACACACTGTTAAATTGCTGCCACACCATGGGTATTGCTGCAGTAATCATGTATATATGCAGCTTAATTAAATTTAATCCAAATTGACATGTAAATTTTATTCCTTGATTCTATACAATTATGGCTATACCAAATGTATTGTACTGTATATAGTTTTTCTTTATGTTTTGCTACTTTTGCACAATAAAAATTAATTTGTTTTTGTAATATGTTTTAAGTGCCATAGCTTTTTTACTTTTACATTTATGGAGTTGCATGAGGGTTTTTTTTTTTGCAGGACCAAATTGGTACCATTTGGGGTACATATTTCATTTGATCACTTTTTTTGAGACGAATGAATAGCAACAATTCTGAAATTTTTTTTTTCTTAGCATTCACTGTGCAGTATAAATGACACATTAACTTTATAAAATTAGCATCACTGTAATTGTACTGAATAAAGTAATTATACATTTTCATACAGTGAACACTGTAAAAAAAAAAGAATAAAATGTCAGAATTGCTTTTTTGCTCATCTTGCCGCCAAAAAAAGGAATAAAAAATGATCTAATTGTCCCAAAATGGTATCAAAGAAAACTACTGCTCATTCTGCAAAAAACAAGCCCTCACACAGCTTTTTCAGCGGAAAAGTTTCAAAAGTTATGCTTCTCTGAATATAGTGATACAAAAGCAAATTGTTTTTTAAAGAAATTTATTGTGTAAAAAAAACTACAGAAAACTTTTACAGAATAGGAGTTTTTTTGGGTGTTTTACTGCCTTTTCAGAACAAAACACTTTGTCCTTTCATTCAAGGACCCATAACATTTACTGTATTTTTTGCTCCATAAGACACACTGTTTTTACCCCCAAAAGTGTGGGAGAAACAGCAGTGTGTCTTATGGAATGAATAGTAGTGAGTGCTCACTAGTACACAGTAGGACCAGCACTTCTGGTGCTGGCTGTACTCACCACTTCGTGGTCTTCTCCGGCAACGCACTGCACTGTCCAGACTGCATACAGTGTCAAGAAGTTTGATGGGAGTCTGATGAGGAATGGGGTTGTGATGGAGGTCTTATCTGAGGTATGATGAGAAATGGGGTCTGATTTGGGGGTCTGATGAAGATTGGGGGGTTTGATCTGAGGTCTGATGAAAAATATATATTTTTTTCTTATTTTCCTTTCCCAAATCCTAGGTGTATCTTATGGAATGTAAAATATGGTATATTTTGTCTGTAGACTAAGGTGTGTGAAGGCTTGTATTTTTTGTGGGATGAGGTATAGTTTTATTGGTGTAAGGCGACTCACTACTGTGGGAGCACAAAGTAGACACCATTCGGGACCTGATAAATTTCAGAATTGGAGCAGTGGAGGTGAGGTGAGTATTGATTTTTTATTATTTTTGTCACACATTTCCAAAAAATGTTGTCCTGCTAGACAACCTCTTAATGTTGTGCATTCTATCCTAGATATCGTACAGATGTCGTACTGCCCTAGAAGATTGTTTCATTTGAATCGTTTCATATATTGTGTATTGTTTTATCTTCAGAAATAAATGGAAATTGCAGACACATATTCTTGTCCTTTCCTTAAGTTCTTATTTTAAAGAATATTATCAGTAACAGAACATGGTAGAACAGACTGCTGTCCTGTGAAGAGCCCGCGTGCACATTGCACATCCAACGTCTGCCTTTAAGGCATAAAATGTCAGCTTGTAAATAATGATCTTTTAGTGACATGCATTTGATCATTTGTTAAATGCAGCTATATAAAATATGGAATTTTATGTGTAAAGCTACAAATCCCCAATCTGCCTGGAAAGGTCATTTAAAGCCTAAAAGAACTTGACATTTTATCTTTAAACATCTGACTCGTTGGCCCAGAATTAACAAAGGCTCAGTGTAAATGACCTTCACAGTTCACACAAAAGAAATTCCTGTAGAATACATAAAACACTGAGATATCAGTCCACAGAAGCGTACAAGAAAAATATTCTTTGTCAGTTTTTTTTAACTTGTTTTAAAATAAAAAAAAATTTGAAATCAGTTCACAATTTTATTATATTAATACACCTAGTAAGAAGCTTCACACATGGCATCAGATATCCTAATTATTAGCTGTCTTAAAGCGTACCTGAGTTTAAAAAAAAAGTTTTTGTAATGGCTGTACTTCTTTGTACAATCATAACTGTGAAAAAACAGTTATGTTTGGGCTTCCCTAATGTTTAGCCATATTATCTCCTTTTTCAGCTGCACAGCTAGATGTATTTCACTTAGAAGCAGGGGGCATCTCCCTTCTATTAGAGTCTCCCAGCACTTACTGCTGTGACGTCGTTTCCCTTTCTTCCAACTGCAAATTAGGTGGAAGTGAGACCCCTAGTGTCCATGGCTTTAAAACTTTTCTTTAGGTGGATGCAGTCAGACTTTTAAATGAAGTGATTCATAAATTTGATAGTTACACCATTCTCTATTAATCAAAATGAAATTGTGTTGAAGTACAATGACTCTTTAACCAGGGAAAATACATACATACAAACAGTGATGGCCAGTTCACATTGTTCGCCTGCGAAAAGATGCGTGCTGCCATCTTTTCTCACAAGTTCGGCGAGGCACAGGTAATCGGGGGCCTTCATCGGGCTGTTCTCGGAACTACCTGCTCCCGGTGACCGCATTTGTTTCAGACCGGCTCGCGGCGCAGGCACAGGTAAGGGCTTACCTATGCCTCGCCGGACTTGTGAGAAAAGATGGCAGCCCGCATGTGTTCGCGGGCGAACAATGTGAACTGGCCATCACTGCATGCAAATATGTTATAGAAAAGTATCCAAAGGGGATCCTAAGTACCACAAACTATATCCATTTGGCATCACTTTATAAATTAATGGGATCTTTTCCGTGCATTCAGAAAGTCTTCAGACCCTTCAGAGTTGTAATAATATAAAAAAGATCAACCTGCTATCCCATAATGAGAAACTGAAAACATAATCTTCGAAATGTTTGCTAATTTAATAAAAAGGAAAATCTAAAATCTTGCATTGACATAAGTATTTGGACCCTTTACTCAGGGCTTAGTTGAAACACCTTTGGTATAGATACAGCCTGCGGTCTTCATGGGTATGATGACACAAGGTTAGCACACCTTGATTTGGGGATTTTCTGCTTTTCTTCTCTGCAGATCCTCTCAAGATCTGTCAGGTTCAATGTTGACAGACAGCCATGTCTCTCCAGAGATATTCAATTGGGTTCATCTCAGGCTTTGGCTGGGCCATTCAAGTACATTTACAGAGTTGTCCCCAAGCCACTGTTATGTTGTCTTGGCTGTGTGCTTAGGGTCATTGTCTTGTGAGGTCCAGAACATTCTGGGTCAGATTTTCATTAAGAATATCTCTATACTTTGCTCCACTCGGCTTTCTCTCTACCTGAACCAGTCTCCTTGACCCAGCCACTGGAAAGCACCACCACAGCATAACACTTCCACCAGCATGCTTCACTGCAGGGATGGTAATGGGCAGGTGATAAGGAGTGCCTGGTTGCCTCCAGACATGGTGCTTAGAATTGAGACCAAAAAGTTCAATCTTGGCTTTATCTTGTTTCTCATAGTCTCAGTCTTTTGCAAACTCCAGCGCTTCTTTTGCAAACTCCAAGTGGGTTTTCATTTGTCTTTTACTGAGGAGAGACTTCTTTCTGGCCACTCTGCCATAAAGCTGAAATTGGTGGAGGCTATAGTGATGGTTGACCTTCTGGAAGATTCTTCCATCTTCGCACAGGATATTTGGAGCCCAGCTGGAGTGACCATTAGGACCTTAGTCCCCTTTCTTACCAAGACCCATTTCCACAAATTACTTAGTAGGGCAGCCAGCTCTAGGAAAAGTTGCGTTTGTTCCAAACTTCTTTCATTTAAGAAATATGGAGGCCACTGTGCTCTTGGGAACTTGCAGCAGAAATTTTTTGTACCCTTCTCCTAATCACGACAAAGAAAAAAGGGGTCAGTCAACACATCTCAATGCGCATTGCCATGGCTAGAAACACAAAGAAAAAAAAAACAATGCAACATGCCCACTCAGATTTTTATCAACTTAGACCTTATATCAACTGAATGTCCCACATGTAGACTCCAATCAAAGTGTAGAAATATCTCAAAGAGGATCATGAGAAGTAGGAGATTTCCAGATCTAAATTTCAAGAGACCTTACAAGGACTTTGGGACTATGGTCTGGTGAGGTGTGCACCCTCTAATCATTGGAACTAATGCTGCTATATGTTTCATCTGAAAGGGTCTGAAGACTTTCCAAATGCATTTTATCTATCTATCTATTGATCATCTATCTCTGTTTAGAGTTTTATGCATATGACTCTACTTACAAGTCATGTGCACCATTTTTCTAAGTGCAAACTAAATAACTTCATATTTAATATGTTTATAATTAAATGTGGTTCCTGGACCGCAGATAATAAATGAAGGAATAAATTAACATTTTAATGCTTGGTACATTGATTTCAATTAATGTCAGAATGCAAAAGGCAGGGATATTAAAAAATAATCTTTTCACCTTTATAACTTTGCATATTCTACCCATTTGTAGCTTTCATGGACAGGAAGTAATAAATTGGTCTATTCCCCAAGTAGATTCTTTGATTGTTTTGCTGTTATCTTAGGAACTAGTCTTAATCAAATGAACACTTTGCTCCTTGTACTAATTTCTGCAGAATGAAGTTCAAAGCTCTGCAATACGTGAGGATTCATATAAAATGAAGGCGTAGATGATCTTAGGAGAATATATTAAAGCAATTGTCCTGATCACATATAGGGGTATCCCACAAGAAATATTTAACATTTTTTTAAACCAGCAACTGGATCTGAAAACGTTTGCAGTTGCATGTAATTAGAAATTTTGTGTTAGCGTCACATGCTGTTTGTTATTTTCCTTATTTCTCTGTCCACCTGGCCGAAGTGGTCGCACATTCTTAGTTCCATTCTTCAACTGCCACCAGTCCTATCTACTGTTAGACTGTTAGACACTGTGTGGCAGCTATGGGGGACAGCTGCAACAGAAAGGACACAGCCCTGAGCTACAGCAGAAAGGACTCATCCCCTGAGAAAGAACACACCCCGTGAGTTGCAGAGGAAAGAACAAACCACCTGAATTTTTAGCTTCAAATAAATCTTGCAATGAATGGGCAGTTCTCTGGATCCATGTGAGGTACAGGGCTGGTTCTATGTTTTTTAAAAAGAGGTTGTCATGTACTATATGATGTCTGATTTTCATTGTATTACATTAATCATGGGATAACCCCTTAGGCCTCATGCACACGACCATTGTTGTGTTCCGTTCCGCAAAATGGGGTTCCGTTGTTCCGTGATCCGTTTCAGTTTTTGTTTCCGTGTGTCTTCCTTTATTTTTGGAGGATCACCAGACATGAAGGAAAGTAAAAAAAAGTCTAAGTCAAGTTTGCCATGCAAATGATAGGAAAAAAACGGACACGGACGCGGATGATAATCTTGTGTGCCTCCGCGTTTTTTCACGGTCCCATTGACTTGAATGGGTCCGCAAACCGTTTTCCGTGAAAAAAATAGGACAGGTTATATTTTTTTGATGGACTGGAACCACGGATCACGGACGCGGATGACAAACGGTGCATTAGCCGAGTTTTCAACTGACCCATTGAAAGTCAATGGGTCCGCAGAAAATCACGAAAAACGGAACAACGGACACGGAATAAAAAAACGGTCGTGTGCATGAGGCCTTAAGCTGATTTCAGATTGAGGTTCCCTGGAATAAAATTATTTTGTGGAGGTTGCTGGCCTCCTCTCAACCTCTTGGGGACATAAGACGTACCGGCACATCATGTGTAGTTCTGATCACCGCCGCCCGGCAGGCGGTGATCGGAACTGGGTGCCTGCTGAGATTAATCATTAGGCACCCTGGGACAATGCACGGGGTCCCGTGACCCCCCCGTATCGGCAATCGCCGCAAACCGCAGGTTAATTAAGACCTCTGGTTTGCGGCATTTAGGCCTCTTTCACACGGGCATTGCGGGAAAATGTGCGGGTGCGTTACGGGAACACCCGCAATTTTTTCGCGCGAGTGCAAAACATTGTAATGCGTTTTGCACTCGCGTGAGAAAAATCGCACATGTTTGGTACCCAAACCCGAACTTCTTCACAGAAGTTCGGGCTTGGGTTAGGTGTTCTGTAAATTGTATTATTTCCCCTTATAACATAGTTATAAGGGAAAATAATAGCATTCTGAATACAGACTGCATAGTAAAATAGCGCTGGAGGGGTTAAAAAAATAAAATAAAATAATTTAACTCACCTTAGTCCACTTGATCGCGATGCCCGGCATCTCCTTCTGTCTCCTTTACTGAACAGGACCTGTGGTGAGCATTCATTACAGGTCAAGGACCTGTGGTGACATCACTCCGGTCATCACATGATCCATCACCATGGTAAAATATCATGTGATGGATTATGTGATGACCGGAGTGACGTCACCACAGGCCCTTTAGGGCTGTTTCACATGAGCGAGTCCATTGCGGGAATCGCGCTCCGTCTGTGAGTGTGATCCTCTGCTCTGGACTTGCAGGAGCACGGCATTATCATGATTTATAATGCTATGTGTCTCTGCATGGCCTTTTATCCACAGAATCATAGAGACATAAAGCTGTCAGTATGATTCTGTAGAAATAAGGCCAAGCCGAGGCACATAGCATTATAAATCATGATGATGCCGTGCGCTCCTGCAAGTCCAGAGCAGAGGATCACACTCTCACACGGAGCATGATTCCCGCAATGGACTCGCTCGTGTGAAACAGCCCTTACCTGTAATTAATGCTCACCACAGGTCCTGTTCAGCAAAGGAGACAGAAGGAGATTCCGGCATCGCGAACAAGTGGACAGAGGTGAGTTAAATTTTTTTTATTATTTTTTTAACCCCTCCAGCGCTATTTTACTATGCATTCTGTATTCAGAATGCTATTATTTTCCCTTATAACCATGTTATAAGGGAAAATAATAATGATCGGGTCTCCATCCCGATCATCTCCTAGCAACCGTGCGCGAAAATCGCACCGCATCCGCACTTGCTTGCGGATGCTTGCGATTTTCACGCAACCCCATTCACTTCTATGGGGCCTGCGTTGCGTGAAAAACGCAGAATATAGAGCATGCTGCGATTTTCAGCGTGAAAATCACCGCTCATCTGAACAGTCCCATAGAAATGAATGGGTCAGTATTCAGTGCGGGTGCAATGCGTTCACCTCACGCATCGCATCCGCGCGGAATACTCGCCCGTGTGAAAGGGGCCTTACGGGTCATTGCTGCGGGGATCGGCGGTGCCATCGCGTCCCCATACTGCTGTCATGGGGACCCGATGGCATGGAAGGCATCCGGTGAAGAGCCTGTGAGATCCAGCCCCTTGGATCTCGAAGGCAGGAAGCTGTATCAGTAATACACATTTTATTACTCATACAGCCGATGCATTCCAATACAGAAGTATTGTAATGCATTGTAAAGGGGATCAGACCCCCCAAAGTTGAAGTCCCAAAGTGGGACAAAATATAAAGTGAAAAAAAAGTTGAAAAAATAAAGTCCCCCCCAAAAAAATTTAAAGTTTCAAGTAAAAAAAAAAAAGTCATTTTCCCCAAATAAAGTAATAAAAAATTGGTAAAAAATAGGGAAAAATAAAGTTTACATATTAGGTATCGCTGCGTCCATATCGACCGGCTCTATAAACATATCACATGACCTAACCCCTCAGATGAACACCGTAAAAAATAAAAACTATGTTAAATAAACCATTTTTTTGTCACCTTACATCATTAAAAGTACAATAGCAAGCGATCAAAAAGGTGTATGCCCACCAAAATAGTACCAATCTAACCGTCATCTCATCCCGCAAAAAATAAGCCCCTAACTAAGACAATCGCCGCCCAAAAAAAAATATGGATCAGAATATGGAGACACTAAAACATAATTTTTTTTGTCTTAAAAAAGCTGTTATTGTGTAAATCGTAAGTAAATTTTTTTGTTTTAAAAAAGCTGCCATTGATTAAATCGTAAGTAAATTTTAAAAAAGTATACATATTAGTGTCCGTAATAACCTGCTCTATAAATATATCACATGAACTAACCCCTCAGGTGAATACCGTAAAAAATTAAAACGGTGTAAAAAAAGCTATTTTTTGTCACATTACATCACAAAAAGTGTAATAACAAGCGATCAAAAAGTCATATGCACCCCAAAATAGTGCCAATCAAACCGTCATCTCATCTCGCAAAAAATGAGACCCTATCTAAGATAATTGCCCAAAAACTGAAAAAACTATGGCTCTCAGAATATGAGACACTAAAACATGATTTATTTATTTTTTTCAAAAAATAAGCTCCTCCTACTGGTAAGTGACATGACCTGTCACTTACCAGTAGGAGGAGCTCCCGGCCGGACCTGTCACTTACCAGTAGGAGGAGCTCCCGGCCGGACGCAGAGATCGCAGCTCGCAGGTAAGTATATTGGTTCTACAAATTGCTAAGTAACCATGGCAACCGGGACTGCAGTAGCGTCCTGGTTGCCATGGTTACCGATCGGAGCCCCAGCGATTAAACTGGGACTCCGATCGGTACACTCCGCTGCCACCAATGATAGGGGGGAGATTTTAATTAGGAGGGGGAGGGAGGGGAGAAGGCCCACTGGCCACCAACGAGTTAACTACAGGGGAGGGAGGGGGGGGGCCCACTGGCCACCAACGAGTTAACTACAGGGGAGGGAGGGGGGCCGGCCGCACTGGCCACCAATGAGTTAACTACAGGGGAGGGGGGGGCCCGACTGGCCACCAATGAGTTAACTACAGGGGAGGGGGGGGCGGCCGCACTGGCCACCAATGAGTTAACTACAGGGGGGGGCGGGGGGGGGGGGCACTGCCCCCTGCTGCCTGGCAGCACCTGCCAGGCAGCAGGGGGCAGTCATGTACACAGTTATTTTAGTATAGTCTAACCTGAAGCGTCCCCATCACCATGGGAACGCCTCTGTGTTAGAATATACTGTCGGATTTGAGTTTCATGATGTAACTCAAATCCGACGGTATATTATAACATAGAGGCGTTCCCATGGTGATGGGGACGCTTCAAGTTAAAATATACCATCGGATTGGAGAAAACTCTGATCCGATGGTATATTAACTCCTGACTTTACATTGAAAGTCAATGGGGGATGGATCCGTTTGAAATTGCACCATATTGTGTCAACGTCAAACGGATCCGTCCCCATTGACTTCCATTGTAATTCAGGACGGATCCGTTTGGCTCTGCACGGCCAGGCGGACACCAAAACGACTTTTTTTTCATGTCTGTGGATCCTCCAAAAATCAAGGAAGACCCACGGACGAAAAAACGGTCACGGATCACGGAAAAATGGGACCCGTTTTTGCGGACCGCAAAAAAATACGTTTGTGTGCAATAAGCCTTACATAAATAAAAAAAAGTATACATATTAGGTATCGCCACGTCCGTAATAGCATGCTCTATAAAAATATCACATGACATAACCCCTCAGGTGAATACCATGAAAGAAAACAAAAAAAAAGGTGTAGAAAAAGCAATTTTTTGTCACCTTACACCACAGAAAGTGTAATTCCAAGCGATCAAAAAGTCATACGCACCCCAGCATAGTGCTAATCAAACTCTCATCTCCTCCCGCAAAAATAATACCCTACTCAAGATAATCGGCCAAAAACTGAAAAAACTATGGCTCTCAGACTATGGAGACACTAAAACATGATTTTTTTTTTGTTTCAAAAACGAAATCATTGTGTAAACTTACATAAATAAAAAAATTGTATACATATATTAGGTATCTCCGCATCCGTGACAACCTGCTCTATAAAAATACCACATGATCTAACCTGTCAGATGAATGTTGTAAATAACAAAAAATTTAAACGGTGCCAAAACAGCTATTTCTTGTTACCTTGCCTCACAAAAAGTGTAATATAGAGCAACCAAAAATCATATGTACCCTAAAATAGTACCAACAAAACTGCCATTCTATCCCGTAGTTTCTAAAATGGGGTCACATTTTTGTAGTTTCTACTTTAGGAGTGCATCAGGGGGTCTTCAAATGGGACATGGTGTAAAAAAACAGTCCAGCAAAATCTGCCTTCCAAAAACCGTATGGCATTTGTTTCCTTTTGCGTCCTGCCATTTGCCCGTACAGCAGTTTATGACCACATATTGGGAGTTTCTGTAAACTACAGTCAGATCCATAAATATTGAGTTTTTTTTTGGGCTGTTAACCCTTGCTTTGTAACTGGAAAAAAATTATTAAAATTGAAAGTCTGCCAAAAAAGTTAAATTTTGACATTTTATCTCTATTTTCCATTAATTCTTGTGGAACACCTAAAGGGTTAACAAAGTTTGTAAAATCAGTTTTAAAAACCTTGAAGGGTGTAGTTTCTAAAATGGGGTCACCTTTTTGGAAATTCTACTCTAGGGGTGCATCAGGGGGGCTTCAAATGGGACATGTTGTCAAAAAACCAGTCCAGCAAAATCTGCCTTCCAAAAACCGTATCGCATTCCTTTCCTTCTGCCCCCTTCCTTGTACCCGTACAGCAGTTTGCGACTACATATTGGGTGTTTCTGTAAACTACAGAATCAGATCCATAAATATTGAGTTTTGTTTGGTTGTTAACCCTTGCTTTGTAACTGGAAAAAAATTATTAAAATGGAAAATCTGCCAAAAAAGTGAAATTTTGAAATTTTATCCAAATTTTCCATTAATTCTTGTGGAACAGCTAAAGGGTTAACAAAGTTTGTAAAATCCGTTTTGAATACCTTGAGGGGTGTAGTATCTAGAATGGGGTCATTTTTGGGTGGTTTCTATTATGTGGTTTCTCACAAAGTGACTTCAGACCTGAACCGGTCCTTAAAAAGTGGGTTTTTGAAAATCTCTTAAACATTTCAAGATTTGCTTCTAAACTTATAAACCTTGTAACATCCCCAAAAAATAAAATTACATTCCCAAAATGATCCAAACATGAAGTAGACATATGGGGAATGTAAAGTAATAACTATTTCTGTAGGTATTACTATGTATTATAGAAGTAGAGAAATTGAATCTTGGAAATTACCAGTGTCATTAATTACAATATGTGACGAAAAAACAATCTCAGAATGGCCTGGATAAGGGCTCATGCACACGACAGTATGGCTTTTTCAGTGTTTTGCGGTCCATTTTTTACGGATTGTTCCGTTTTTTGTTTCCGTTGTGTTTCCGTTTCCTTTCCGTTTTTTCCGTTCCGTTTTTCCGTATGCCATATACAGTATACAGTAATTACATAGAAAAAATTGGGCTGGGCATAACATTTTCAATAGATGGTTCAGCAAAAACGGAACGGATACGGAAGACATACGGATGCATTTCCGTATGTGTTCAGTTTTTTTTGCGGACCCATTGACTTGAATGGAGCCAAGCACCGTGATTTGCGGACAAGAATAGGACATGTTCTATCTTTTCACGGTATGGAAATACGGAAATACTGAAACGGAATGCACACGGAGACACTTCAGTATTTTTTGCTGAACCATTGAAATGAATGGTTCAGTATATGTTCCGCATACTGAACTAAAAAAACGTCCAGTATACTGAATGCAAAATACTGTCATGTGCATGAGCCCTAAGTCAAAGCGTTTAAAAGTTATCACCACATAAAGTGACACTGGTCAGATTTGCAAAAAATGGCCTGGTCCTTAAGGTGAAAATGAGCCCAGTCCCTAAGCGGTTAATCAAAGTTAATTGGAACCTTTTGAATTGAACTTGGTGTCTGATTTGCAGGCAAAATGTTATAGAGCCGGAGGAGATGAGGAGATCAATGAAATTATTCAGTATAAGGCCTCATGCACACTGCTGTGGAATCCCGGGCTGGCATCCTGCTGACAGCAGGAGCGCACGGCGTCATTGATTGCTATGCCGCCGTGCGCTTCATGCCGCCGCTGCACTACAGTAATGCACTCATATAGATCATACGAGTGTATTACTGTAGTGCAGCGCGGCATGAAGAGCACGGCGTCATAGCAACCAATGACGCCGTGTGCTCCTGCTGTCAGCAGGATGCCAGGCCGGGATACCACGGACTGCTCACGGCCGTGTTCCACGGCCGTGTGCATGAGGCCTAACATGTATTTTATTCATTTACATCCCTCCTCATTCTATGCTTAGGAGTCCAGTGGGTGTTCCTATTCAGTGACAGCCTCCCTTCTATGACATATGTGCATATACAAATTGCTGTCAGTCACTGAGCAGGACCATGCACTGAGCTCCTAAGCATAGGAAGGGATTTAATAACCTGCAAGTTAGGGCTCGGGCCGCATGGGGATCGTGGACCCATTCACTTGAATGGGTCCGCCATCCCTCCATTCCACAAAAAGATAGAGCATGTTCTATCTTTTTGTGGTGCGGAGGCACGGAATCGAACCCCAGGATGCACTCCGTAGAGCTTCTGTAGTGTTCCGTTCCGTGCTTCCGTTCCGCATCTCTGGATTTACGGACCCATTGAAGTGAATAGGTCCGCATCCATGATGCGGAATGCACACGGAACGGTGCCAGTGTATTGCGGATCCGCAAATACGGTCCGCAATACGGCAACGGGCAGCACCCGTTCGTGTGAATGAGCCCTTATACTGATTATTATTTTTTGATGCAAAACTATATATCAATCTGAACCACCAAAACTACTTCTCATAGAAATATAACCGACCCATATATGGCTAAATTGCAATACCAATAAAAATATATGGATACTCACTAGATCACCTAGAAATATATACCAAGACAGGATATAATCATGTAATAGAAATATTGATTAGAAACAAATGGGCGGCACTGTGCTTCCTTCAGGGTCCAGGTGCACGGTCAATAGGTTGAATCCCCAGGTACTTGTAATAGAAAGACCAGCACTCCGTAATTCCAATGGTGAAAGAAAATCTCTTTATTCGTCACCCATATGTGACGCGCGTTTCAACACCAGTCTGTGTCTTTGTCAAATTACAGGTGATAACAGCTCAATTCCACATATACAATGCACCATTTAAATACAATTCAAATAACCCGCCTCCTAGTCACGTAAGTAGTCACGTGACCGGGACCGGATTAATCCGCCCTCAGACACATGACCAGTCACGTGACTGCAGCATCATATTGCTACGTAACTAGCCCAAACAAGGTTGAATCTATCCAAAGACAGAGTATGGAAAAGTATGTATCTAGGTCCATAAACTACTAGGCATCTAAGTAATCCGTGATCAGTTGCAAGTCAAAGATGAACATTTTTATAGTACACCATTCAGATACACTTAAACTAAACCGCCTCCTAATCATGCAAGTGGTCACGTGACTCGGATCGGAACCCAGTCACATGGCCAGTCACGTGATCATGACATCATATTGCTACGCAACCCGTCCAAACAAAGTTAAATCTATCAGAAGACAGAATACGGCAGAGTATGTATCTAGATCTATACTTTGTTGGACATCTGAGTGATCCGTGATCAATTACAAAACCAAAAAGAAACATTTTTATAAAAAATATACTTAATTATTATGCGTTCCACATATTGATTCAGATAAAACTGCTCAATGAGTATTCCTTATTGAGGCCTTTGGGGGCAAGCGTCTCAAGCCGATGGATCCAATATGCTTCACGTTGGTGGAGCATCTGGATCCGATTTCCTCCACGTCGAGGTAGGGTCATTTCCTCTATAATTTGAAAACGCAGTTGTGAGATGCAGTGATTTTTTTCTTTAAAATGCTGAGGAATAGGTAACAAAGTGTTTTCCTTCCTGATCGTAGATTTGTGTTTCCCTACTCGGTCTTTTATGCACATTGTTGTCTCTCCAACATAACACAACCCACAGGGACATTTGAGTAAATAGATCACAAAGCTACTGTCACATGTAAAGTGACCCCGAATGGGAATTTGTTGTCCTGTATGTGGGTGTGAGATGTTGGAGCCTTTAAAGACATTTGAACAGTGGACGCAGTTCAGACAGGGAAATGTTCCCTTCTTGACTGAAGAGAGAGTGAGCTGTCGCAGGGACGTCCTGTCACTACCTATATCCGCCCGAATGATCATGTCTCTGATATTTTTGTTACGCTTGTAGCACATCATGGGTAATTCCCTGAACTCCTGAATTGTAGGGTATGATTTTTGTAAAATATTCCAGTGTTTATTAATGACCGCCTTTACGCGATCCATCCAGAGATGATATTTTACAATTAGTGGTATTCTCTGTCCTTTATCTCTCTTTTTTTGTAGTTCTATGGGACTTTCTATATTATCTCTCTGTTCATGTAACAATTGAGAGGGATAACCTCTATCCACAAATTTCTGGGTCATTTCCTGCATCCTATAAGGATATAATCATGTCATGCAAAATTTTATTATAATGATTGTTGGAAATAGTGATGGACGAACATCTGCCGGGACGGTGCGCGAACGCGATCAAATGTTCGCGAACCGCAAGTTCGCGGCGGGTCCAGTTCATTTTAATGGCAGGCGAACCTAAAAAACCTTCAGCTCATATTTGCAGCCAAGAAATAATTACTAGAAGTGCACAAATAGTCCCACAACATGGACAGTGACATACCAGATGTATTATTCGAATTTGCGATCTCCATTTATTATTTTTTTCAATGCAAAATATCGGCAATGTAATTTTCACGTACGCGCATACGCAAATGCACTATACAGTCCCCAAATGCACTATAAAGAAAGTATATTGGTATATAACACCCCGCTTCAATCAGTTTTTTTGGGGGGCGACTGGTATATCACACCAGTAGAAATGATTTGTTCCAAAAACGCTTGTCCCTCTATATAGCTGCAGTATCGCAGCAGAACCGCACACAACTACCGAAAATACAAATGCACTATAATATACTTTAAAACATAGTATATTATAACATTGTACAAGGAAGGCAATCCATTAGAATATACATGAAAATAAAACGTAACCTTTAATAATTTTACTATGAGGGTCCATTCACACGTCCGTAAGTGTTTTGCTTATCCGCAAAACACGGACACCGGCAATATGCATTCCGCAATTTGTGGACCGCACATCGCCGGCACTATAATAGAAAATGCCTAATCTTGTCTGCAATTGCGGACAAGAATAGAACATGTTCTATTTTTTTGCAGAAACGGAAGCACAGATGCGGAAGTGCGGATCCGCAAATGCTGATGCGGACAGCACATTCCGGCCCCATTGAACATGAATTTGTCTTCACCTGTTCCGCAAAATTGCGGGAACGGATGCGGACCCATTTTGCAGACGTGTGAATGGAAAAGATATCCCTCAAAATAAAAAAAAATGTAATTATGAAAGTTAAAGGGGTTCTGCACTTTGTTTTAACTGATGTATCCTCTGGATAGATCATCAGCATCTGATCGGCAGGGGTCCGACACCCGGGACCCCCGCCGACCAGCTGTTTTGAGAAGGCAGTGGCGCTCCAGCAGCGGCGCGGCCTTCTCGCTGTTTACCGCTGGCCGAGTGACGTCACGACTAGTATCAACTAGCGTGGGCAGGGCTAAGCTCCATTCAAGTTAATAGAGCTTAGCCCCGCCCACGCTAGTTGATACTAGTCGTGACGTCACTGGGCCAGCGGTAAACAGCGAGAAGGCCGCACCGCTGCTGGAGCGCCGCTGCCTTCTCAAACAGCTGGTCGGCGGGGGTCCCGGGTGTCGGACCCCTGCCGATCAGATGCTGATGATCTATCCAGAGGATACATCATCAGTTAAAACAAAGTGCAGAACCCCTTTAAGCAAAAAGCAGAGATGTGGTAGGCAATAACAAGTGCTCGTTGGCACCAAATCAGAAACCATATGTCCTACCACAATCCGGGGGGTTCCAGTGCACATCCATGAATCCCCGAGGGAAAGCAAACACCATCCATCCCTGGGCTAGATGATAATGTGGTATTGAAGGACAAGGTGGGCAAAGAACTGTCCCTGATATTGCCCTACAGGGGGTGCTATTCTGGCCCTGATAGCCTAACCACAGACCACCCGCCCTGATAAGAGCGACCCCGTCCGGAACCTTACCCTATATAAAAATGGCCCTAGTAAGACCCTAGCCCCTAGGCCCCTGACTTCCAGGTGATCACTATATAGATCTATGTGTTTTTGACTCATTATAAAAGTATAAGTATATCGCACCCCTCTGTGTATCACCTATCGATAGCACACCTATACTAGTGCTCAAAAGGACTTTTGTGGCCCTATTAGCTAGCGTTTGTTGTCCCTAACAGCCTGTCCCTGCTCCACACAGCAACCTCTCCCTACACTGGCAAAACACTGAATGTAAAATGGCGGCCAGATCGGGTTTATTTATAAGGTAGGGGGTATGTCCATGTGCTGAAATGTCTCAATTGGCTGTCCTGTACCGCCTGATGGATGTGTCATGGGTCAAAGTTCTTCATAATGTAAAAGAATATGGCGGGCGCAAATTTCTCCATATGTTCGCATGTTCGGCGAATTGCGAACACGCAAAGTTCACCGCGAAACGACCGCCGGGCGAACCGCAAGGCCATCTCTAGTAGGAAATACCAATGCAAATATACTGACCGCGGTCAATATATTTGCATTGGTATTTCATTTGTATATTCTGGTAGATTATTAAGTTGTACCGGTTTTGTATTTATTTAATGCTGAGCTTCTCTGCGCCTTGTATGTGTCGCAACAGTGACGCCGGTGATGTTTTGTATGATTTATCTTGGTTAACTTATATGGTAGTCGGCCACTATTGGACTCCAGCATTTGTTCATCTACCTCTTTAATTATTGCTGCTGACCACACATTTGCACTTTGCACTTTATTACCTTATTATATATTTTTGTCGTCCACTAATAATGCACCACCAGCTCCAGTGTTTTTAACTTTGTTTTAGGCCTCATGCACACGACCGTTGTTGTGGTCCGCCATGCACACTTCAATGGGGTCGCAAAAGATGCGGACAGCACTCCATGTGCTGTCCGCATCCGTTGCACCGTTCCGTGGCCCCGTAAAAAAAAATATAGCATGTCCTATTCTTGTCCGTTTTGCGGACAAGAATAGGCATTTCCACAATGGGTCGCCCGTTCCGTAAATTGCGGAAGGCACACAGGCGGCTTCAGTTTTTGCAGATCCGTGGTTTGCGGACCGCAAAAAACGTCACGGTCGTGTGCATGAGGCCTTAATTGTGTGTCTTGTCAATCATGTGTACTACAATCATTATAATAAAATTTTGCCTGACATGATTATATCCTGTCTTGGTATATATTTCTAGGTGATCTAGTGAGTATCCATATATTTTTATATATCAATCTGTCCAGCTACTTTTCCTCTCTAATATTATATCCACAGATAGGACTTCATGTACAATGGGACCGGTTCCCTTTAAGAAAACCCACTGAACTCTATTTCAAAAACCCATAATACTAAACTGAAAATACACATATATCCTCACAGAAACGGATAGTAATTTGTGTTCAGTTCAGAAGAATTTTATGAGGTCCATATGTCATGGTTTTAATAAGGATACTAAAATGCAACTGCACTAGGGCCATCTCAAGTGGACCTAAGACCAGGTTCAGACATGGCCCAGCATGGGAAGTAGCAGTTCAGTAGTTTGGGAAAACACCAAACCTAGATTATGCTGCAGATTGTAAAATCTCATAAAAAAAAAAATACAAATTTCACCTTTTTACATAAATCTGACAGGTGCCTTGCAGTAGTTCTGCCCTAATATATTTAAATATTCTATCATTTTCGAACCAGCACGTGGATCTGAATACTTTTTCAATTACATGTAAGTAAAAATGCATTATAGCTACTGAGTTATTCAATGAAATCTGTGTATATTGCACCACCTTCTGTTTGCTCTTCTCCTAATTTCTCTGTCCTGCCCACTGAGATGTAAGGACACGCTCAGTTCCATCCTTCAACTGCCACCAGCTGCAGCAGAAAGGACGCACTCCCTGAGAAAGAACATTCACCCTAAGCAGGTAACAAGTTTGAAATAAATCTAGCAGAGCAATTGGTGCAATGAATGGGGAGATCTCTGGATCCATGTGAGGTACAGGGCTGGTTGTAGTTTTGTTAAAAAGAAGTAGTCATTTTAATTGAGGTCTATAAGCATTGATGTACCTGGCTATATTACAGCTCTGTAGACAATAAAATAAAATACATATACATGGTATCATAATCCAAACCCACTGGAGGAGGATGCATACAAAGTGGTCATATTAAAAGTATAATAACAGATAAAGAAAGCAAGTGTTGACAGTGGCGTCGCCAGGGGGGGGGGGGAGAGGGGGCCACGGCCCCCCCTACATCATGCTGTGCCCCCCCAACTAAAATGACCCCCCCCCCCCCCCAAGTGAGCAGCCGCCGCCGCCGGGCACAGGGAGATGAGCGCTTCCATTGCGCTCATCTCCATTGTAAACTGCCTGTGCCAGCGGAGCGGAGGTGCAGGGGAGGGAGAGGCGTGTCCCTTCCCCTTCCTCTGATAGGCTGCAGGCAGGCCCGAAGTGGAGGAGAGGCCCCGTCCCCTAATTGCTCCTGTTTATCTTTCTAAAGCTAAAGGACCTTTGATGATGTCATCACAGGTCCTGTAAGGGAACTGCACAGTGTAAAGTGTAGTTCCTAGGTTAGAACAGTGCATCTGCCAGGACCTGTGATGACATCATCTTCAACATCACAGGTCCTGCAGAATCTAGCAAAGGAACTGCACCAAAAATGGTGTAGTTCCTAGGTTTCAAAGGTATATCTGCCAGGACCTGTGATGACATCATCACAGGTCCTTCAACCCCTAACAGCAAGTATTAGAAGTTCACAAGCAGCTCTGCATTGATCCATACAGACTGGAATGGAGAGGTAAGAGGAGGTCCTCCACTTCTCATCATTTACCCCCCCCCCCCCTCCATGCCCTGTTTTTACTCATTGTTCACTCATGTATAATACTTCAGACAGTTACAGTGACCACTACCTCATGTACCTCACACACAGTGACCATAGTGTATAACTGACCACATATTTCTATAAACACTGCATCTACAGTATTATACCTTGTATGCCTCACATCTATATATACACACACACACACACACACACACACACACTGCATATATTAAACAGTATTATAGATGCAATATGTACAGATATATAGTATATACCGCAGTGCACTGATATGTGAGGTATGAGGTATAATAGATGCTGTGGGTACAGATATCAGTACACTTCTGTATATACTATATATGTGAGGTACGAGGTATAATAGATGCAGTGTGTACAGATATATAGTATATACAGCAGTGTACTGATATCTGAGGTACGAGGTGTCAGTACACTGCTGTATTTACTATATACCTGTACACACTGCATCTATTATACCTCCTACCTCACATATTACACTACTGTATATACTGTATATACTGTATACACTGCATATATTATACCCCGTACCTCACATATCAGTACACTGCTGTATATACTATATACCTGTACACACTGCATCTATTATACCCTGTACCTCACATATCAGAACACTAGGGAATATACTATATACCTGTACACACTGCATCTATTATACCGCGTACCTCACATAACTGTACACTGCTGTATATAATATACATCTGCATCTATTATACCTCTTTTGTGTGCCAGGGCTGTTTTGTAATCCCAATCCGGCCCTGATGGCATAAATTATAAAACGCAGCAGCAAGAATAGTTCATAGAACAAAGGGAGGGGCTATAAAAGGGGAATGGGGGCCCAATTTAGATTCCTGCTATGGGGCCCAGTGATTTTTATGTACGCCCCTGGCTGCAGGCACTAGGCCGGCAGCCTATCAGAGGCCGGCGCAATGACGTCATCGTGCCGCCTGAGCCTTACATTACAGCGTGGGACACAGGAAGAGGCTGCATCGCATCGCTGACACTTAGGTAAGTATAAGTGTTTTTTTTTTTTGTTTTTTTTACAATAGTGGTACTGGCACATTGGGGGGGCTTATTACAATACTGGCACATGATGATGGGGGGGACTTAATACTGGTACATGATGATGAGGGGGGACTTAATACTGGTACATGATGATGAGGGGGGACTTAATACTGGCACATGATGATGGGGGGGACTTAATACTGGCACATGATGATGGGGGGGACTTAATACTGGCACATGATGATGGGGGGGACTTAATACTGACACATGATGATGGGGGGACTTAATACTGGCACATGATGATGGGGGGACTTAATACTGGAACATGGGGGGCTTAATACTGGCACGTGATGGGGGGCTTATTACTGGCACGTGATGGGGGGCTTATTACTAGCACGTGATGGGGGCTTATTACTGGCACGTGATGGGGGCTTATTACTGGCACGTGATGGGGGCTTATTACTGGCACGTGATGGGGGGCTTATTACTGGCACGTGATGGGGGCTTATTACTGGCACATGATGGGGGGCTTATTACTGGCACGTGATGGGGGCTTATTACTGGCACGTGATGGGGGGCTTATTACTGGCACGTGATTGGGGCTCTTGTTACTGGCACGTTATTGAGGGCACTTATTACTGGCACATTATTGGTGGGCACTATAGGGGCATCTACTGAGGCCACAAAGAAGGGGTGTTTTATATGGGAGGCTCTGTACAGTAGCATTTTATACTGGGACACATTATGGTTGGTACTATGGAGAAGGGGACTGAGGAGTACTATGGAGTCATCTACAGGGGCACTAAGAAGGGGTATTTTATACTTGCAAATTATGGGGGACACTGAGGGCATCTACTGGGGCACGATATATGGGACATTTTATACTGGTACATTATGGGGGGCACTAGCAGGAAGGGGGGAGAGGAGCACTATGGAGGCATTTACTGGTGCACTATATAGGGGTATTTTATACTGGCACATTATGGGGGACATTAGCTCAACTGGGGGCATAAGGGGGTATGTTTTGCACATTATAAGGAGAATTATTTCTACTGGGGGGCATTATGGTGGGTTTTATTACTCCCCCATGGTATGACCCCCTAGTAGCAGCACCAGCCTCTCCCTGCTCTGCTATCCCTCTGCCCCTTCTCCAAATCCTTATTATGAAATCTTTCTCATTAGGATAAATCACAACATCAGCTCCGCAGAGCCCCCGGCCAAAGTGTGGAAGTGGCGTCTGAGATCCCCAAGGGCCAAGCCAAGTAATTGTAAGTGTTCATGTGAAATATGTTTATTTTATATATGTACACTCCTGTGAGAGGCGGGGAGGGAGATCTGTGGATGACACTGTTATAGGGAGGGAGATCTGTGGATGACACTGTTATGGAGGGGGAAATGGGGATGACACTGTCATGGGGTGGATCTGTGGGTGACACATATAGCATAAGATGCTATATACGGTATGTGGCATCCACAGATCCCCCCATAGCAGTGTCATCCACAGATCCCCCTCTCTATAAAAGTGTCATCCACAGACAGCTGGACTTTTCTTCCCTGTTGCGGTTTTAGGTATTGGGTAAAGTATTGCAGCATTTCTAAGCGTACTTGTGTAAATGTATCGTTGTTATAGCT
This sequence comes from Bufo bufo, assembly GCF_905171765.1. Lineage (NCBI taxonomy): Eukaryota > Metazoa > Chordata > Amphibia > Anura > Bufonidae > Bufo > Bufo bufo. The sequence goes on along the minus strand of NC_053393.1, from coordinate 81,589,606 downwards.
GCCCCCCCTACTTTTGTCCTGGCCCCCAGTGTGCCCCCCCAAAATTTGAAAGCTAGAGACGCCACTGAGTGTTGAAAAAAGTATAAAACAGGCCACAATAATGTACAGTGCTAAAAAAAAATAGTATACGGACCAAAATAATCACCTCCACAGGACACCCCAACAAGTGTTTTGCATGTCCCCTGAGGAAGCTGACGCGAAACACGTGTTGGGGTGTCCTGTGGAGGTGATTATTTTGGTCTGTATACTTTTTTAGCACTGTACATTATTGTGGCCTGTTTTATACTTTTTTCAACACTTGCTTTCTTTATCTGTTATTATACTTTTAAAATGACCACTTTGTATGCATCCTCCTCCAGTGGTTTTGGATTATGATACCATGTATATGTATTTTATTCTATTATCTATTCAATAAAGATCATTTCATATATTGTAGGCTACTTTCACACTCGCGTTTGGTGCGGATCCGTCATGATCTGCACAGACGGATCCTTTCAGATAATACAACCGTCTGCATACGTTCAGAACGGATCCGTTTGTATTATCTTTAACATAGCCAAGACGGATCCGTCTTGAACACCATTGAAAGTCAATTAAGGACGGATCAGATTGTGTCATAGAAAACGGATCCGTCCCCATTGACTTACATTGTGTGTCAGGACGGATCCGTTTGGCTGCTAGCAGTGTTTTGGTGTCCACCTCCAGAGCGGAATGGAGACTGATCGGAGGTAAACTGATGCATTCTGAGCGGATCCTTTTCTATTTAGAATGCATTAGGGAAAAACGGATCCGTTTTGGACCGCATGTGAGAGCCCTGAACGGATCTCACAAACAGAAAGCCAAAACGCCAGCGTGAAAGTAGCCTTATATTGATTGGGTGGAGCGGTGTGCTTTTTTGTTGGAGCTTTCAGCTCTGTGCATGAGGCCATATAGTTACAACCAAGGTTGGGATCAAGAAATCCTTTTCCTAAAGCGATCTATGGACCAGATCAATGTTGGTGGCCCCTCATATTTCCTGAATTTTGTTGAAAAAAAAATAAGTAAAAATTGGCAGCATTACTTTGTGAATTAATAAAATATTTTTTGGACAACATTCAATTTTCTAAATGAATTTTAAATGTGAAAATGTTGGCGTTCTGACCATTTTCAGTTTCCCTATAGATATTTATATAGTGCCATATCCGATTAGGTAGTGGTGAATTATTCTTCTAGTCATACCAGTACTCTTAGCAACCAGCGATGCTATTTGCAGACCAAAAGAATATATAACTCCGTCTGTACATTATAATTGGTGAATATTGTATAAATCCTTATCACCTGCATATTAAATAAGTGTAAATTGCAGAATCCTATTATGTACAGAATGGTAATTACATTTACGAGAGAATGGACACTGAAGTCACCTGGCAGACTCTGTACCTTTAAGCCTCTCTCAAAAAATATCAGCGCCTCGAAAGTAAAACATCTACCAATTAAAACAATGCGCACTTGCGATTATGTGCCTCTGCCGCCCATCATGAGTTTTGAACAACTAATGCATTTAACAGAAACATGCTGGGGCCGTGAAAGAAATAATTAGTTGCCATCTTTGGATAATAGAGTATTTTAAAATCAATTAACCTTAATGGGCAGACTTCTCTAATTTTCTCCTTATTTCACTGTTTGACACAATGTGTTGTTGAATTGAAGCCTCACTGACAAATAGTAGACCAGAATCGCGCACAAAATGCAATCTTCTCCGAAAGGATGAAAATAGCATTTTGTGAGGTTTTGTTTGTAATTATTTCTAGACACTGACTATAATGAACGGTATTAAAACTAAAACAACAAATCTTTATTAGCGTTTGAATTAAAAATGATAAATCCCTTTAAACGGATGTAGTGGGTGCATTGCGTGTAAATCCATAAAAGTGGGTAAAACTTTCACAAGTAGTGTCACTTCCCAACAATATGATATAAGAACATTGATCGACTGCAGAACAGCAGGAGTAATATATCTGATCACCTGCTCCTGCGGTCTGCAATATGTGGGGAAGACAATCCGCGAATTTAGACGCCGCATCGGGGAACATCTCGGTGGCATCCAAAATAAAAGACACCACCCTGGCGAGACATGTTGTAGAGTCGCATGGTGGTAACATAAACACGATCAGTTTCCAGTGTATTGATCAAATCAGGCAATCAGTGAGGGGGGGGGGGTGATCTGGATAATAAACTGTTACGTAAGGAACTTGAATGGATATTTCGCCTACGTACAGAAAAGTCGAATGGGTTAAATGAACGGAGCAGTTATACATGCTTTATATAGCCCCATATAAACTGTCCCACTAGGTCTTTCACTAAGGCCTCATGCACACGACCGTTGTTGTGTTCCGTGTTCGTTGTTCCGTTTTCCGTGATTTTCTGCGGACCCATTGACTTTCAATGGGTCTGTTGAAAACTCGGATAATGCACCGTTTGTCATCCGCGTCCGTGATCCGTGTTTCCAGTCCGTCAAAAAAATATGACCTGTCCTATTTTTTTCACGGACAACGGTTCGCGGACCCATTCAAGTCAATGGGTCCGTGAAAAAACACGGAGGCACACAAGATTGTCATCCGCGTCCGTGATCCGTGTCCGTTTTTTTCCTATCATTTTCAAGGCAAACTTGACTTAGATTTTTTTTTCACTTTTCATGTCGGGTGATCCTCCAAAAATCAAGGAAGACACACGGAAAAAAAAAACGGAAACGGATCACGGAACAACGGAACCCCGTTTTGCGGACTGTGAAGAAATACTGTCGTGTGCATGAGGCCTATCTGTGATAAAACCTATTGATATGTATATCCATTCATTCTGAGGTCCGTAGATCACCTATTTAAAAATATCCCGATTCATCTATATTTCTAAAATTAATTTCTCCACCCTCGGTCTTCATTGCCATATTATTGTAAGGTACACCACACTTGAGAGTATATATGAGTGCATGGGTTTATGCAGGTTATTCCCTGTCTGCAATGCCCCACTTGCTGAGTTTAATTGAATTTCCCCATCCCTATCCGGTGTTTGTGTACTATAAGTCGCCTAAATATCCCCCCATTTATCTTTCTCAATTGTCTGGGATGCAATATGGTACATTACGAGGCGGTATCTCGGCTTTCGGGATGCTTCATGGTGGTGAACTATGCCCCCTCTATGCTGATTGGCCGTCTCAGCCAAACCTCCCTCCTGACCCTTGTTCCTATTTAAACAGCAGAGAAGCGTGGGCGCGTACCGCCATACCAGTGCTGGTACCGCCGCACGCTCCACATGCAAACGCTTTCTCTGACTGCTTGGGTACAATGTTATTACTATAACTACACGTTAATACTTCTGATGAAAAGCCTGCAACAGGGTCTTTGAAATGCGTAGAGTTAGGGTAGCAGTTACCTGCCTGACTTGAGCTTAGCGGTAGTTAGGGTCCTAATTGATCAGTTACGGTAGTTAACAGATCATAGTGAAACAATAGAACAGGGACCCTATTGTTAATTTTCATCTGTGGTGTACTACAGTGGGGCAGAACCTAGACTGGTGATATCACTTCTGAAGTGGGAGAGGTTAGTGTACTATGATGAAGGTGCACACACAGCAATAGCGTTGATTACATACATACCATACGCACGCTGCATACCTACCCACCTCAGCATTGAGTTGGCCTGTCCGTATAAAGGGATTTATCATTTTTAATTCAAACGCTAATAAAGATTTGTTGTTTTAGTTTTAATACCGTCCATTATAGTCAGTGACTGCGTATCTAACTTAGACGGTAGACATCCCTATCAGTATTTTCCGTGATTTATTATTTCTAGAGACTTTTTTTAAAGAGCAGAAACTTAAGATCTTGTTAGTAGTTTAGTACTTGTTTTCTGTTTGTTTTCCACTTGGGTAATAATTATGAAAACGAAGAAGCAATGGCTGTACTGGTGCTTTAAAGTGGTCATGGGCCAAAATCAGGTCAACCTATTAGAATATTTATATTATCAACTATACTAGGCTTTGTTCTCACTGGAGTCATGGATTCCATCCATAACCAAGCCATGTGAGCCATGCTTAATTTTCAAACAGATACGATGAATTCAGATCACATATACTTTTATGTACATATTTAATTTAGGCACCAATGGAGGCCCTAAAAGCAAGTGTGAGCAGAGCATTACCGTGGATGAAGACCACTAGAGTGGAGGAATGCCACTGGAGGAAGACTGCCATAGAGCCCAGGAGAGGGAGGGAGGCAGCTGAACTTCTATTTTTTGGACTTGGATTAGATGAAGAGGCAGAATAACTGTCATAGAGTATGATATAACATATATAGTACTATTTATCTATAGTATAGATATAGCACCAGAGAGAGGATTAGACAGGATGCCGAATCTTCTTAAAGAGAAAAGGCCTGTATGAAGACTTACTGGAAGTACTCTATGGTATGGAGACTTATTGGCAGTGCTCCGTGGGAAATGAATATTCAAAGAGGTATCTCCCACGAAAGAGAACCATGTTGCTAGTGCCATCTCTTGGAAGTGGTTCTCTATGAGTTAAGATCCGACTTTCAAACAAGCCTTGGAATATGGCTAGGCCAGATATTCATCCGTTGACAGCTGGGTGGTTGCTAATTCTTTATTTGTTTATCAGACCCAGAACAACTCTGCAGTGAGGTTGGAGGTCTCTCTGGGGGCTGTATTTCCCCTGTAACTGGGGCTGATATGTCAGCCCCAGTTACTGGAGAAATCAGCAATAAAAAATTAAATGTCTCAAAAGGTCTTGGATGAGGGCACTAAGTGTAAGGGCTTGTTCACACGACTATGCTGTTTTTTTTGGCGGTCTGCAAATTGCGGATCCGCAAAAAACAGATGCCGCCCGTGTGCCTTCTGCAATTTGCGGAACGGAACAGGAGGCCCATTATAGAAATGCCTATTCTTGTCCGCAAAACGGACAAGAATAGGACAGGACTTATAATTTTTGCAGGGCCACGGAACAGAGCAACGGATGCGGACAGCACACAGAGTGCTGTCCGCATCTTTTGCGGACCCATTGAAATGAATGGTTCCGTATACGGACCGTATGCGGAACGGAGAAAACGGCCCGTATACGGAACGCAAAATACGTTCGTGTGAACGAGCCCTAATAGTGTAAAATTAAAAAATATTAAAAATAAAGACAAAAATAATGCCACCACACACCACAGATTCTAGCCTTGCCCCCAGTGAACATAACCCATATATCAAAACAATTGTTATGGAAAGAAGACATAATAAAATATTTTAGTTGCACGTTATACTATTTAAAAGAAATATTTTCAAAAGCATGAAAAAATTATAATTTTTTCCCCTTTTTTTTACATTTCCTTCTATAAAAATTAACCCCTTAAGGACATAGGACGTACCGGTACGCCCTATTTCCCGAGTCCTCAAGGACGTACCGGTACGTCCTGACTTAAAATCGGAATTCCGGCGCCGCGGGGGTTAATCGGAACGGGACGCCGGCTGAAATCATTCAGCCGGCATCCCGTAACAATGCAGGGGGGGGGTCATTTGACCCCCCCGTATCGGCGATCGCAGAAAACCGCAGGTCAATTCAGACCTGCGTTTTTTTTGCGTTTCCGGTCCATTCGGGTGTCCTGTGACCCAATGAATCGGAAAAAGACTGCGATCGGTGGCGTAATTATACACCACCTATCGCAGTCCGAGGATTTGGAGAGGCAGTGCTGGCCCTGGTGCTGAACGCCGCTGTCCAGGGTGCTGATTGGTGCAGGGGAGAGAGGCGCGAGATTCAAACTTCCTGCGCTCCTCTCTCCCCTCCTCTTCCTGTCCAGCACCCTGACCGTGCAGCACCGTCCAGCACCAGCTCCTGTGTCCCCCTAATCGGCATGCATCACCCTCCTGCACCCATCGCCACCCAGGTAGGTTAGGGTCAGTGAGGGAGAGGCACCGTTAGGCAGGGAAAGAAGGGAAAAGTAAGTTAGAAAAAAAAAAAGAAAAAGTACTTTTATTCCAAACTTCCATCTATCCATCTAACCCTAACCCAGACCCCCCCCTGCCACTTGCCCCCCCCCCCACCATGCTAGGGATCCTGTGGCCTACCCTAGTACGAGCCGCCCTGGGGTTCGTACTGGTTTCCCGGCCCACCAAATAAGTCCACCGGAGCCCCCTGCCGATGAACTTAGTTGGTGTCCCCCAGTGGACTTTGAGCCTGAGATTCCGGATTTTGCTGGCAATCCTGGAATCCAGATTCCCACAGTGGGGTTTACTGAAATAGACTATTTTAGTTTTTTTTTCAGTAACCCACTGGTAAATTTGATGGTGGAGCAGACAAATCTGTATGCCCAACAGTTCGTCGCTCAAAACCCAGGCTCAGTTTTGGCTAGACCCGGTGGCTGGACGCCGGTCAGTGCAGCCGAAATGAGTACATTTTGGGGCCTCGTGCTGCATATGGGTCTAGTCCAAAAACCCAGTGTCAGGCAATACTGGAGTGGGGACGTCCTATACCAGACCCCACTGTACAGTATGGTCATGACACGTACACGGTTTGAGGCCATCCGGAAATGTCTGCATTATTCCGATAATGCAGCATGTCCACCCCGAGGTGATCCTGCCTATGACCGGCTGTATAAGATACGGCCGGTCATCGATCACTTTGGGGCCAAATTCATGGAGGCCTACGTACCTGGAAGGGAGGTCGCGGTTGATGAGTCTCTCGTTGCGTTCAAGGGGAGACTCAGTTTCCGCCAATACATTCCCACAAAGCGGGCGAGGTATGGCGTGAAGCTATACAAAATTTGTGAGAGTACCTCAGGGTACACTTACAAATTTCGTGTGTACGAGGGGCGAGATTCCCGTATTCAACCCCCAGAATGTCCCCCCACTCTGGGTGTTAGCGGGAAACTCGTGTGGGACCTTATGTACCCACTGCTGGATAATGGTTACCACTTGTACGTGGATAACTTTTATACCAGCATTCCCTTGTTCAGGTCCCTTGCCGCCAGATCCACGTTCGCTTGTGGGACCGTGCGGAAAAATCAACGCGGCCTCCCTGCCTACCTCCTCCAGGTACCTATCCCCAGGGGTGAGACCCGTGCCCTTACCAGTGGAAACCTGTTGCTGGTCAGGTATAAGGACAAGAGGGATGTCCTTATGCTGTCCACAATCCACGGTAACGGCACCACCCCTGTCCCTGTGCGAGGTACCGCGGCAACGGTCCTCAAGCCCGATTGTATCGTCGACTACAATCGGTATATGGGAGGAGTTGATCTCTCTGATCAAGTCCTCACGCCATATAACGCCATGTGCAAAACCCGGGCATGGTACAAAAAAGTTGCGGTCTACTTGGTACAGGTTGCCATGTACAACTCATTTGTACTATCCCGAAGCGCTGGCAGCACAGGGACATTCCTCCAGTTCTATGAGGCAGTCCTCAAGGCCCTGATCTTTTTGGACCGGGAAAGAGCAGGCCGGAGTACCTCGGGAACTGGAGGCGCCCGGATCGTCCCTGGCCAACACTTTCCAGGTGTGGTCCCCCATACTGGAAAGAAGGGACGAACCCAAAAAAAGTGCAGAGTGTGTCACAAGAGGGGGATACGGAAGGACACCACTACTCAATGTGACACGTGCCCCGATCATCCGGGCCTCTGCATTATCAATTGCTTCAGGGAGTATCACACTTCCATGGAGTACTAAATTTTTATAATCCCCAACAGTCCACTAGAGAACATAAAACACTATGGCTCTCAGACTTTGGAGACACGGAAACAATTTTTCTTTGCCCAAAAAATATTAGTTTTAGTGCAGGCATCCTCAAACTGCGGCCCTCCAGATGTTGTAAAACTATAACTCCCAGCATGCCCAGACAACCTACAGCCATCAGCAGGACATGGTGGGAATTGTAGTTTTACAACATCTGGAGGGCCACAGTTTTAGGATGCCTGCTTAGTGTTTTCAAAGTCTGAGAGCCATACATATTGGGCATCGTCGCGTGCGTAAAAGTCGTCGCTATAAAAATAACTTTTGACCAAACGCCTCGGATGAACGGTGTTAAAAATATAAAATAAAAACTGTGCCAAAACACCCATTTTTGGGCAAAATTTCAATTTGAATCCATTTTGCTGGTAATAAAGCAAGGGTTAACAGCCAAACAAAACTAAATATTTATTGCCCCGATTCTGTAGTTTGCAGAAACACCCTATATGTGGTCGTAAATGGCTATATAGCCGCACGGCAGGGCATAGAACGAAGGGAACTCCATACGGTTTCTGGAAGGCAGATTTTGAAGGACAGTTTTTTTTTTTACACCATGTCCCATTAGAAGCCCCCCCTGATGTAGCCTAGACTAGAAACTCCAAAAAAGTGACCCTATCTAAGAAACTACAACCCTCAAGGTATTCAAAAGTCACTTTACAAACTATGTTAACCCTTTAGGTGTTCCACAAAACTAAATCGCGAATGTAGAAACAATTTTAGAATTTAATTTTTTTGTTACATTGCCTCAAAAAAGAGTAAAATAGAGCAACCAAAAATCAAATTTACCCCAAAAATAGTCCCAAAACAACAACCACCTTATCCCGTAGTTTCCTAGATGGGGTCACTTTTATGGAGTTTCTACTCTAGGAGTGCATCAGGGGGCTTGAAAGGGTACATGGTGTAAATAAACCAGTCCAGCAAAATCTGCCTTCCAAAAACCATATGGTGTTCCCCTTCTTCTATGTCCTGCCGTTTAGCCAAATAGTAGTTTACAACCACATATGGGGTGTTTCTGCAAACTACAGAATCAGGGCAACCCATTTTGAGTGTTGTTTGGCAGTTAACCCTTGTTTTACTCCTGGAAAAAATTGATTATATTGGAAAATTTTCCAAAAAATAGAAATTTCTAAATTGTTTCTCCATCTGCCATTAACTCTTGTGCAAAAAAATTAACTTTTTTGACCCAATTTTAGCAGTGACATGAAGTACAATATGTGACGAAAAAACAATCTCAGAACGGCCTGGGTAAGTCAAAGCGTTTTAAAGTTATGAGCACTTAAAGTGACACTGGTCAGATTTGCAAAAAATGGCCTGGTCCTTAAGGTGAAAATGAGCCCGGTCCTTAAGGGGTTAAAACATAAAATACTAAAAAAATTACATAAAAATAAAGCCATGTATAAACGAAAAAAGCAGCAAAAATTATTTATATAATCTAACCGAAAAAAAGGATATGGCTTTCAAAGATGCTTGTACTACAATAACAGAAAATGTGCCTGGTCAGAAAGGGGGGTAAATCGCCCAGTCTTGAACTGGTTAATAAATAACATGTGCAATTTACTACACTGACGAGAACTTTTTATTGCTTTACTGGCAACAACTTTTATTTTTGATAACAGCAAAACATCTGAAATGCAGAGATAGTGCTAGGCCTTGAAAAGTAAAAAATGCTTAGAACTGCAATGGAGATTCGCTGATCATCATGCATCAGGCATTCAGCACCCCTTGCAAACAGCTGATTTTTGCAGAGTAAATATCATTCATTCACCCCTACTTCTAAATTGATATAAATATATAGCTATATCTCTCTTTAGACAGTGGAGAAGGAAATTGGGTTAAGGTGTTACATACCATAGTGTTATTTATTAGTGGAATCACTAGGGCTGTGTGTGAGTAAAGGGTTAAAGAAAACTGACTGCAATGCACTCATGGGAGATGCAGGTGCTTGAAGGAAAAATTCCATTCGCACCGAATCCGAATTTCCTCACGCTTTGTGTAACTAATCGCATTTTTTCTTTTTTCTAAAATGGCTGCTGCAAGTGTGAGAACATGGAGCAAGGAACACTGGGAACGCGGGGTCACCCATAATGCCATGCATGCAGCCAATCAGCAGCCAGCCAGCCCTGTGATGTCGCAACTCTATAAATGGCCTCAACCATCTTGGATTCTGCCATTTTCCAGTGTACTTAGTGCAGGAAGGAACGTTAGCAGGCGCAAGGGACATTGGTAGAAAAGACTTCATTGTGCTAAAAAAAAAACGATTTACAAGTTCAGGGAAAGATTATTCAAGGTGTAGGGAAAGGATAGGAAGGAATCACACAGCATTTATATAGAACAGGGTTCAGTAGGGGAGGTTACATGAGCAATCCTATTACATCTTGCTGCACTGACTGGGGATCCAAATTGCCATTATACAGCTCTGTAATTCCAGCAACCGTTCTTATTATTGGGGTGCAAGTGCTGTTAGCCATTAACAGGGTTTATTACAAGGAAATGTTTCTATGTCTGATTTGCCCTTGTGCGGTGCAGTTTTCTGTTCTAAAGCATTTTTTGGCCTGTATTAATGGGGAAAAAAAGGGCTGATTATCCGTTATGTGGTGAAGTGTGAAAATTACAGTCCTTTTTGGCGTGTATTAGTGGCACAATTTTTTTTTTTATTTGCCGTACAGTGGTGCAGTTACCGTATTTTTCGCCCCATAAGATGCACCGGCCCATAAGATTAGGTTTTGTAGGAGGAAAACAAGAAAAATATATTTTTCATTACACCTCAGGTCAGACCACCAATCAGACCCCCAATATTAATCAGACTTCAGCTCAGAGCCCCAATCAGACCCCCAATGTTAATAAGACCCTCAATCAGACCTCAGATCAGACTCCAATGTTAATAAGACCCCAATCAGATCTCAGATCAGAGGCCAATATAAAGAAGACCCCCCCATTCAGACTTTAGATGAGACCCCATGCCTCATATCAGCCCCTGCTATATCTTATAACCCCCACCCATATTTCTTTGCCACTAGCCATGTTTGATCAGCCCCCAGCCATGTGTCAGATCACAAAAAAATACGCTGCTCACTGCCTGCGCTCTGTCTTCCTCCTCCGTCGGCTGGCACAGCGTGAGGTCACAGAGCACCCTCACGCTGTACGCAGCCCTGCACAGCTGACAGCCGAGGACCAGGAAGCGGTGAGCACAAAGGATTCACCGCTTCCTGGTCCTACGGTACTAATAAGCGCTTCCATAATACAAACGCTCATTAGTTTTCACCCCATAAGACACAGGGGCATTGTTGTGCGTCTTATGGGGCGAAAAATACAGTATATGTTCTAAAGCCCTTTTTGTCGTACATTAGTGGCAAAAGAAAAATATATCTACCGTTCAGCGGTGCAGTTATATGTTCTAAAGCCTTTTGTGAAGTGTATAAGTGGAAAAAAGAAAAATATATTTGCCGTTCAGCGGTGCAGTTATATATTCTAAAGCCTTTTGTGTCGTGTATAAGTGGAAAAATATAAGGGTCTATTTGCCGTTCAGCGGGGCAGTTAGATGTTCTAAAGCCCTTTTTGTCGTGTATTAGTGCAAAAGAAAAATATATTTGCTGTTCAGTGGTGCAGTTATATGTTCTAAAGCCTTTTGTGGAGTGTATAAGTGGAAAAAATAAGGGCCTATTTGCCGTTCAGCGGTGCCGTAATATGTTCTAAAGCGCTTTTTGTTGTGTATTAGTGCAAAAGAAAAATATATTTTGCATTCAGCGGTGCAGTAATGTGTTCTAAAGCCCTTTTTGTTGTGTATTAGTGGCAAAAGAAAAATATATTTGCCATTCAGCGGTGCAGTTATATGTTCTAAAGTCTTTTGTGGAGTGTATAAGAGGAAAAAAGAAACTATATTTCCATTTAGCGGTGCAGTTATATGTTCTAAAGCCTTTTGTGGAGTGTATAAGAAGTGATGAGCGGCAGGGGCAATATTCGAATTTGCAATATTTCACGAATATTTTGTAGAATATTAGTCATATATTCGCAAATTCAAGAATTTGCTATTATTTTCTTGATTGCGAAAATCGGTAATGTAATATTCGCGTCAAGCGCGCGCAATAAAGGCGTGGGTCACTTTTGCTACATTTTCCAAGCTGCTAGAAGTTTCTTGAGACTGGAGAAAATTGTTGGCACGGCATAACATTAAAAAGGGCTTTATATGCAGATAGAGTGCTCAATAAATTAGCGATTGCGCTAATCGGCAATTAATGATGCTCATATTTTGGCGCAATACTTGAAACTTCACATTTTAGCAGGTCTGACTACATATTACTGATTGGTGCACTATGTATCACACTACCTAACACACTGCACTGCAACAGCTACACTATATCAAGATATAACCTACACTGACTATATCCCACTATCTATATTAGCTTTTATATATATATATATATATATATATATATATATAAGCTATCTAACTAGCTAATGTAATGAGTGGAAAGCACAGAGCACAGCAATGACACTGCTGTCTCTCTCAGAACTTTAAAAAACTGTAGAAAATGGCAGCTGGGGAGGTTCTTAAATAGTAAGGGGTAGGCAACTTTCCTATTGGTTGCTAGGGATGTTGCTAAGCTCAGACAAAGACATTGCAGCCTTCTCATTGGCCCACAAGCAAGAAGCAGGGAGGGATCATGGGTTCAGATGAAAAAAAATCTAGAATATTCAAAAATACCAATATATATCACTATATTCTAAATATTCGCGAATTATCGAAGTGCTTATATTCGCAATGAATATTCGCTATTCGAATATTCGTGCCCAACACAATGTATAAGTGGAAAAAATAAAAATATATTTTCCGTTCAGTGGTGCAGTTATATGTTCTAAAGCCCTTTTTTGCGTGTATTAGTGGCACAAATAGCAAGTATTTGCCATTGTGTGGTGAAGTAAGAATATTACAGCCCTTTTTGGCGTGTATTAGTGAGGAAAAAAGGGCTTATTAGCTGTTGTGTGGTGAAGTGAAAAAATTATAGACTTTTTTGGGGTGTTTTAATTTCCATTTTATTTATTTATTTGATCTAACAGTATGTCAGACAGAGAAGTGCCAGGCCCTGCACAGGGGAGTGGCAGAGGCCTAAATGTTTCTAGCGCAGGCACAGGTCGCAGCAGAGTAAGGGGACGTGGCAGCAGGAGTCGCAGCGAGAGGCCTGAGCTCCCGGTGTCATCTAGCGGTCGTGTATTCACCAGCAACCCGGTTCTTGAATGATTGACTCAGTGACAAGTGACATCAGACACCCCCAATGGTTGTCCCAAGTGACATCAGACACCCCCAGCCAAGTTTCGGTGGGTTTGTCAGACACAACCCTTAGTTGGCAGGGTACGGAAGCAGGCCCTGTGCCCTCACCTATCCTCAACCTGCATCTGTCATTTTCTGTTCCCTCAGCCAGAGAAGTATTATATGCTGTGGGCTCAGCCCCACTATACAGCGAGGATGAGCTACTAGAGGACAGTCAGCAGCTACTGGCCAGCCAAGATGTGGAGGAGACATCCGCTGCTTCCTCCGCTAGGCGGGCAAGTAGTGATGAGGAGAGTGGCGTGGGAGCTGGTGCTGCGAGTGGTGAGGCTCCTGACGCCATCCGACTCCACCACATAGCACGATGACTACTGCCGTGATCAAGGTCTATTGTTGACCGAAACAGTGGCAAAAAAATAATTTTTGGGATGGATACAAATAAATCAATAAAAATAAGCATTTGACGTAACAGCAAAAAGAGAGTGCCGTGGTCTTTCCTTTAAGCTCCTGACACAGAGACCGTTGAGGAGGACATCAGTGAAGTGCAGACAGTACTCAATGATGAAGATGTAGCTGATCGCACTTGGGAGCCAGGTGAATTAGGGGCTTCATCATCGGGAGAAAAGGGTGGCAGCTTGCCCGTGAGGCAGTGGTGGAGCCAGCAAGTCGTTACCGTGGCTGGGAGTCAGCAGGGTGGCATCAGTGGGAGGTCGGTAGCTAAACGTGCCCAGGGTAGACCACCCACTTCGCAGGAGCCTACCTGCCCAGAAAGTAGTGGTGCACAGGTTCACGGAAGCAGCGGCGGTAGAAGTCAGTCAGTGCGTAGTGTTGGGGGTAAAATCACCTACTCGGCAGTGTGGCAGTTTTTTGTTAAGCCACTGTAGGAGGTGAACATGGCCATATGTAGAATCTGTGGGCAGAAGATGATGCGTGGCCAGGGTGCCAATTTTGGCACCACGGCCCTGCTAAAACATATGCTGCGTCACCATAAAGTGGCTGGGAGAACCGTGGCTCCGATGTGGTGGTCCAGCCTCCTCCACCACCTCACCCGAGTTGAGCTGTCTCTCCTTCCTATCATCTGCTGGTCCTGATGCTCCTGCTCCTCCACCTCCTACTCCTCGTCAGTCATTCCGTCAGCAAGCGATCACCGAAGCAATTGCCAAGAGACAGCAGTATGCGTGCATGCATCCAACGGTGCAGAAGCTGAACGTGCTCCTGTCCAAGTTGCTGGTGCTGCAGTCCCTCCCTTTCCAAATGGTGTACTCCGCACCTTTCAGAGAACTGATGGCTTGTGCCGAGCCAAGGTGGAGAGTCCCAAACCATAATTTATTTGCGAAAAAGGTAGTACCAGCCCTGCACAAATACAGTATGTATGACAGAAGGTGGGCCAGTCCTTGAGCCTGTCGTTGTCTGCCAAAGTGCACGGCAGCACCGACGTGTGGAGCTGTAACTACGGTCAGGGACAATACATGGCTTTTACGGCCCACTGGGTGAATGTGGTTCCTGCACAGCGAGACCAGCAACTTTGCCAGGTGACGCCGCTTTTGCCTCCTCGTTGTCACACCGTTTGTCCTGCGACAATGTCCGCCTCTGCCTCCTCATCCTCCACCGTGTCCTCAGCCTCAACTGCAGAGACAATTCACAGTGCCCTTCCAGCATACCACATGTGCAGGGCACGGCGGTGTCACGCTGTTCTGCACCTCGTTTTCCTGGGCGATCGGAGTCACCAAGGGGATGAACTGCTCCGTGTCCTTTATCAAGAAATCGAATCCTGGCTTTTTCTGCGACAACTCAAAATCTGAACCATGGTGACCGACAACTGGAAGAACATGGTGTCGGCACCGCGTCAATGAGGGCTGAGCCATGCACCCTGCATGGCACACATGCTCAATCTAGTTGTCAAGCGGTTCCTGAAGTCTTCCACCCATCTGCAAGACATCCTAAAAATGGGCAGGAAACGTTGCATGCACTTCAGCCACTCGTACACCGCAAAGCACACCTTCCTTGAGCTTCAGTGGCAGAAAGCCAACATAGGCTGATATGCAACGTTTCCACCCGTTGGAATTCCACCCTCCATATGTTGGACCGAATATACGAACAGAGAATGGCCATAAACGATTTCTTGATGATCCAAGCAGACAGGAGTACTCCTCTGTGTAACTTCTATGTCAGCCATAGTTATATGGAGGACAGTACTCTGCCACCCCACATTGAAGATCCGCTGGACTACTGTGCAGCCAAACTGGATTTGTGGCCAAAACTAGCAGAGTTTGCCCTGGAAAAGCTGTCATGCCCGGCCAGTAGTTTGGCATCAGAGCAGGTGTTTAGTGCGGCGGGGGCCATAGTTACCCCAAGAAGAACTCTCCTGTCCACCCAAAAAATGGAGAGACTGACATTTGTCAAGATGAATCAGACGTGGATCAGCCAGGATTTCCACCCAACAATGCCTGATGCATCAGACTAAGGCTACTTTCACACTTGCGTTCGGGGTTCCGCTTGTGAGTTCCGTTTGAAGGCTCTCACAAGCGGCCCCGAATGCATCCGTACAGCCCTAATGCATTCTGAGTGGATGCGGATCCACTCAGAATGCCTCAGTTTGGCTCCGCTTGGCCTCCGTTCCGCTCAGCAGGCGGACACCCGAACGCAGCTTGCAGCGTTCGGGTGTCCACCTGGCCGTGCGGAGCCAAACGGATCCATCCAGACTTACAATGTAAGTCAATGGGGACGGATCCGTTTGAAGATGACACAATATGGTGCAATTTCAAACGGATCCGTCCCCCATTGACTTTCAATGCAAAGTCTGGACGGATCCGTCTGACTAACTTTCACACTTAGTTTTTTTTTCTGAAATATAATGCAGACGGATTAGTTCTGAACGGATACCATCGTTTGCATTATAGGAGTGGATCCGTCTGTGCAGACACCAGATGGATCCGCTCCGAACGCAAGTGTGAAAGTAGCCTTAATCATCCATGGTGCCACACCAACACTTTGACAAAAGAGACCGGTTTCTTCTGGCTACCTGCCTCAACTACTATAAAGCCACCCGCCTGATGCCACACATCTGATGCCACACATCTGATGCCAAGTGCTCCTTCTTTCACCCACCATTTTCATCTGGTTCTCGTATTTCCACCGACCTCCCCACTCTGTCACTGGGTCACTCTGTGGCCTCCTGATGGTGCCGCCACCTCCACACTCTGTAATTGGGCCACTCTGTGGTCTCTTCATGCTGCTTCCACCTCACCACTATGTCATAAGGCCTCTCTGTGGACTTCTCATGCTGTTCCCACCCTCCCCACTTCATGACTGGGCTATTATTTTGCCTTTCAGCTTGGCTGACATCATTTATTTGACCCTTCTTCTGATCTGTCAGAAGGAAGGAAAAATGAGACGCACAACAGATCCTGTCTGTGTAGCAGCTGTAAGGCCTGTATGATCAGAATTGGCTTATGATTTGGTAGCCAAAAGCAGGAGTGGGTACAAAACACAGAAGACATGCAAATATTCCATTCATGTGTCATCTCTGTTTTGGATCCACTCCTGTTTTTTTTGGCATTAGCAATACTGATGGATTACTGACCAAATGCTGACCGAGTGAAGGCAGATGCTCAACAGACAGTATCCGTTTTTTGGGGGTTATTGTCCCTGTAATTTTTTTTGTTAATATCGGCACATTGAGAATTCGCGAATATTTAGAATATAGTGCTATATATTCAGGTGATCATCCCTTCTTCTAGCTTGTGGGCCAATGAGAAGGCTTTGTCACAGCTTAGCAACATCCCTAGCAACCAATAGAAAAGTTGCCTACCACACGCCGGTATTTTGCACGCATTACACGAATAACACATTGCCGGATTTCGCAATCAAGAATATAATCTCAAATTCACGAATATATGCAGAATATTCAACTAAATATTTGCGAAATTTCGCAAATTTGAATATTGCGAGTTGGTCTTACTGAGCCACTCTCTTTTCTGACTGATAGAGGTGGACCATCCCTTCTATGATATACAAATGCCTTATTAGGGCATATGGGCAAGGTTTATCTTAACGGGACATTGGTATGTCTGGACCAATGTTTTCCTCACTGTAGGGTACAAATAGTGACACCCTGTTGATAGAATAGATGGACAATAATTTTATGAAATTCTGAGAAAATCAATAAGGTAATAATAAAAAAATATAGAGAGAATATGATGGACATTCCGCAGTAGCCGATCACTACAATTAACCATGGATCTTGTGTATAATTCACATATCCCTTCCTTCCTTTTTGGTAAAACGTGGAAAAACGCATGTGTTGCATTTTACAGAATGAAAAAGTGGTTGCACTGTTGTGTTGGTCAAAGAATCGCACCAATTGTTTTGCCTCTCTGGGATTTATTAATATGTATTTCTTAGTTCCAGGGCTGTCTTTAACGCGGGGCAAAAGGGGCAGCTGCCCCGTGCCCAGTTGCTCCTGGGGGGCCCAAGACAGCTGCCTCTTTTTTGCCCATAAGACGCATTTTGCCCCTGCGTCTTATGAGGCAAATACTAATGAGTCGTTTCCATTATGGAAGCACTCATTAGTACCGGAGGACCGGGAAGCGGTGAAGGCTTTGTACTCACTGCTTCCTGGACCTCGGCTGTCGGCTGTGCATGGCTGCACACAGCGTAAGGCAGCCTTCACAGCACAGCCGACAGCAGGAGGATGCAGAACGCGCTGGAGGAGAGGATCGGTGGCGTCCAGGAGCAGGAGAGGTAAGTGTTTTTTTTATTTTATATTTATAATGCTAATGGACACTTCTGGGGGCTGGTGAGAGGCACTGGGGGCTGATGGAGAGGCTGCTGGGGACTGATGAGAAGCTACTGGGGGCTGATGAGAGGCTACTAGGGGCTGCAATAAGGCTAATGGGGACTGCTATGAGGCTACTAGGGGGTGGCATGAGGCTAATGGGGGCTGCCATAAGACTACTGTGGGCTGCCATAAGACTACTGTGGGCTGCCATAAGGCTACTGTGGGCTGCCATAAGGCTACTGGGGGCTGCCATAAGGCTACTGGGGGGCTGCTATGAGGCTACTGGGGGGCTGCTATGAGGCTACTGGGGGGCTGCTATGAGGCTACTGGGGGGCTGCTATGAGGCTACTGGGGGCTGCTATAAGGCTACTGGGGGCTGCTATGAGGCTACTGGTGGCTGCTATGAGGCTACTGGGGGCTGCTATGAGGCTGTGGTGGAGGGCGTGATTGCATGCTAGGGTGTGGGAAGGCAGGATCCAGGGGGCCCAAGTGTATTCTTGCCCAGGGTCCAATCAATATTAAAGATGGCCCTGCTTAGTACTCTGAGACCCCCACGTATGAAAAGAAGTTATTTTGCCATCCACACCTGACACCTCCAACTAGGACTCAAGTTTTCAAACCCCCATAGTATTTTACAAAGACATTGAATGTATGCTGTTTTGACCTTTACATTTCTATAATTTGATTACTTGACAGATGCTATTGTGCCCATAACTACCTCAGCAATAATTTTCAGAAAAATAGGCTCAAGCTGAGTCTTTTATATTCTCCCTCACTAAATTCTTTATCAGAAAGAGAAGGTCTCGCAAACAATGCTGTGTGAGAAAAAAAAAAGTTTAGAAGCTGATTGATCAAAATAACATATTTAAAAGGTTAACATATTGCATCACCAGCCAGGTATGGGCATTTAATGTGAGAAGACGTGGAAGAAAGTGTACATTTATAAACCTGTATAATTCTATAGTGAGATGTGAGGACAACTTGCATTTCTTTTACATATTTCAAATTTATTTTATTTTACAGTGAATAAACCAGTATGTTTTGCTATGTATTTACAGACTAAGATGTCCAGAGCACAACAGTTATCTTCACTTTGGGGGCCCACTGTATAGCCAATTTTACCTGACCCCCATTGGCAGGGGTGGGATTCCAATTTATAACAACAGGTTGCCTACTCAACAGCGGACACGCGGAATCACGACACATGTTTACATATACATACACCAGCAACACACATACACATCCCGTATTTTTCGCTTTATAAGACGCACTTTTCCCCCCCAAAAAGTAGGGGGGGAATGGCGTGCGTCTTATAAAGCGAATACTTCGCTGGCCGCTATGCTGCACAGCACGGCCAGCGAAGTATCAGTGACAGTGTGGAGGGAGGAGGCGGGGACACTCATGGCGGGGCCCGGTGCAGTGACTCTACTCTAATACACCGGGCCCCGCAACTGTTAAACATTCAATCTGATCTATATCTAATTGTATATGCTCTGTACGGTACTTACTGTAGTACCGTAAGTATGGCGCAGACCGGCATCTCCCTCGGTCATGCGCCGCTTGCCGCACCTCCTTCCTCATGCGCCGTCTGCTCCAGCTCCCTCTGTCATGCGCCGCCTGCCCCAGCTCCCTCTGTCATGCGCCTGACAGAGGGAGCAGGAGCAGACAGCACATGAGGAGGGAGCTGCGGCAGGCGGCGCATGACCGATGGAGATGCCGGTCTACGCCGTCTTAATGCTATACTTACGGTACTACAGTAAGTACCGTACAGAGCATATACAATTAGATATAGATCAGATTGAATGTTTAACTGTTGCGAGGCCCGGTGTATTAGAGTAGAGTCACTGCACCGGGCCCCGCCATGAGTGTCCCCGCCTCCTCCCTCCACACTGATGCATCTGATGGGGGATCTGTAGATGACACTTATGGGGATCTGTGGATGACATAAGTGTCATCCACAGAGCCCCATAAGTGTCATGCACAGATCCCCCCTCAGTGTCATGCACAGATCCCCCATCAGTGTCATCCACAGATCCCCCATCAGTGTCATCCACAGATCCCCCATCAGTGTCATCCACAGATCCCCCATCAGTGTCATCCACAGATCCCCCATAACAGTGCGTCATCCACAGATCCCCCCATAACAGTGCGTCATCCACAGATCCCCCCATAACAGTGCGTCATCCACAGATCCCCCCATAACAGTGCGTCATCCACAGATCCCCCCATAACAGTGCGTCATCCACAGATCCCCATAACAGTGCGTCATCCACAGATCCCCATAACAGTGCGTCATCCACAGATCCCCATAACAGTGCATCATCCACAGATCCCCATAACAGTGCGTCATCCACAGACCACCATTAGTTCAAAAGCTACCAAAAGCACACCTTTTGTTTCAAAATATTTTTTTCTTATTTTCCTCCTCAAAAACCTAGGTGCGTCTTATCATCAGGTGCGTCTTATAAAGCGAAAAATACGGATACACCATATACATGGTACACATAAATAAATACACCACATATACACTACACACACATACCACCAAACTAAGGAGCTAAACTATCAGCGGAGTACGAAGCAACGGAAGCGAACATCTCCAGCTGCCCTGCCGCCACCAGAGCAAAGGATCCAGACTCAGCCGGTAATGCGGTTTTCCGATCCAGTTGTAAATTTACCAACCAGATCTGGAGAACTGGAGGGAATTAGCTGAATCCCATGCCTGCCCATTGACAAATTCATGACCGCAACAGTCTCCATACACTGCGTGCAGAATTATTAGGCAAATGAGTATTTTGACCACATCATCCTCTTTATGCATGTTGTCTTACTCCAAGCTGTATAGGCTCGAAAGCCTACTACTAATTAAGCATATTAGGTGATGTGCATCTCTGTAATGAGAAGGGGTGTGGTCTAATGACATCAACACCCTATATCAGGTGTGCATAATTATTAGGCAACTTCCTTTCCTTTGGCAAAATGGGTCAAAAGAAGGACTTGACAGGCTCAGAAAAGTCAAAAATAGTGAGATATCTTGCAGAGGGATGCAGCACTCTTAAAATTGCAAAGCTTCTGAAGCGTGATCATCGAACAATCAAGCATTTCATTCAAAATAGTCAACAGGGTCGCAAGAAGCGTGTGGAAAAACCAAGGCGCAAAATAACTGCCCATGAACTGAGAAAAGTCAAGCGTGCAGCTGCCAAGATGCCACTTGCCACCAGTTTGGCCATATTTCAGAGCTGCAACATCACTGGAGTGCCCAAAAGCACAAGGTGTGCAATACTCAGAGACATGGCCAAGGTAAGAAAGGCTGAAAGACGACCACCACTGAACAAGACACACAAGCTGAAACGTCAAGACTGGGCCAAGAAATATCTCAAGACTGATTTTTCTAAGGTTTTATGGACTGATGAAATGAGAGTGAGTCTTGATGGGCCAGATGGATGGGCCCGTGGCTGGATTGGTAAAGGGCAGAGAGCTCCAGTCCGACTCAGACGCCAGCAAGGTGGAGGTGGAGTACTGGTTTGGGCTGGTATCATCAAAGATGAGCTTGTGGGGCCTTTTCGGGTTGAGGATGGAGTCAAGCTCAACTCCCAGTCCTACTGACAGTTTCTGGAAGACACCTTCTTCAAGCAGTGGTACAGGAAGAAGTCTGCATCCTTCAAGAAAAACATGATTTTCATGCAGGACAATGCTCCATCACACGCGTCCAAGTACTCCACAGTGTGGCTGGCAAGAAAGGGTATAAAAGAAGAAAATCTAATGACATGGCCTCCTTGTTCACCTGATCTGAACCCCATTGAGAACCTGTGGTCCATCATCAAATGTGAGATTTACAAGGAGGGAAAACAGTACACCTCTCTGAACAGTGTCTGGGAGGCTGTGGTTGCTGCTGCACGCAATGTTGATGGTGAACAGATCAAAACACTGACAGAATCCATGGATGGCAGGCTTTTGAGTGTCCTTGCAAAGAAAGGTGGCTATATTGGTCACTGATTTGTTTTTGTTTTGTTTTTGAATGTCAGAAATGTATATTTGGGAATGTTGAGATGTTATATTGGTTTCACTGGTAAAAATAAATAATTGAAATGGGTATATATTTGTTTTTTGTTAAGTTGCCTAATAATTATGCACAGTAATAGTCACCTGCACACACAGATATCCCCCTAAAATAGCTAAAACTAAAAACAAACTAAAAACTACTTCCAAAAATATTCAGCTTTGATATTAATGAGTTTTTTGGGTTCATTGAGAACATGGTTGTTGTTCAATAATAAAATTAATCCTCAAAAATACAACTTGCCTAATAATTCTGCACTCCCTGTACATTTCAGTCAAAAGGTGGCTGTGTTTGCATGTGACCACATCTCCATCGCAGTATATGGAAAATGCAGAGGTCGGGATTAGGTTTCCTGTTCACCTGGTAAGCAAGGATCCAAGAGGTGACATTAAAGGGGTGGTGCCAAGTTTAAAGGTTATCTCCTATCTGTAGGGCTTGTTGGAAATTTGACACTTTCCAAACATTTATGGCATAATAGCTCAGAGGAGTATAGAATGAGCTCAGGAGTTGGATGCCAACTGTGTTATACAGCTGACACCCACAGTTACTGGGGTCATAGATAACTCCAAGCATGATCATTTAACCCGTCATGCTGTGGTCAGTAGCAACACTGAATGGTTACTCAGTGAGTATTTGAGTGCTTACTCAAAGAAGGGAAGGCTCCCTCTGAGCACCGATCGTTACCCAAACTGCACTGCTGCAGATTTGTGGGGTGTTATGGCAGCCAATGAACTTGTGAAGGCTCCTGGGCCTGCCATTTTAAATTGCCTATCAAGCTTAATAGGGCTTAATAGGAAGACCACAGATTACTCATAGACTGCAATAGTAAACTATTGTGATATATGGCAATTGAATTATTGTATGTTCAAGTCCTCTAGAAGGGACAAAAAATTAAAATGTTGTTTATTAAAATATTTTAAAAAAAGGATAAAAAATTCCCAATTTTCCTTATAAAATAAACATACAATTAATATTACACATACAATAATTGGTAACGCCACATATGCAAATGTTCAAAGTATTGAAGTGCATAGTGAATGCCGTTATAGAAAAAAATGTAAATGACCAAATCACTGCTTTTTGGACACAATGCCCCCCCCCCCCAAAAGATAAAAAAAGATAAAAGTGATCAAAAATATGTAATGATACCAATAAAAAACACAGCTTGCACCACAAAAAAACAAGCTCAGTAGAAGTATTATAAAGTTATCGGTTTCAGAATATGACAACACAAAGCACAATTTTATTCCCAGAGTACAGCATAAGAGAAACTATATAAATTGGGAATCGCTGTTATTGTTCTTATCTGCAGTATAAAACTTGTCAGTTTCAATGCGCAGTGAACACCGTAAAAAACAAACCCCCTCCACAAAAAAAACTAGGGTCGAAACTAGGGTTTTTTATAATTTAGCCACACAAAGAATTTTTTCCCCACCATTTTTCTCATACATAATATGGTAATTTAAACTGTGCCATAAAAAATACAACTTCTCTTGCAAAACCAAGCTTTCATATGGCTATGTGAATGGAAGAGTGAAAAAGTTATGGCTCTTGGAAGGCGTAGAGGTTGCTGAAAGCAGCAAGAAGCTACCTGATGATTGATATGGGACCCAAGGAGGGAGCATACTGGCCAGCCTGCCAATGCATCAAGATGTCATTGTACACATCTGCAAATAATAAGCGGAATACCCTTTTTTTATATAGACTTCCCCATTGATTATATGGATGCACAGGGTGACTGAGAAGCTATATGCTGCCTACCTGTATAGATGACGTGATAATTACCTGGACAGACGCCACACTGTTGCCAAGTGCCTTTCGTTCACTTTTCTATCTCCAGATTAGGGGGGGAAAACAATAATCACCTCTGAATGAAGACATCCTTATGATTTCTAAAGAAAGTTGAATTAAATATTTTATTTATTTATTTATTTTATGCACTTATGCAGCACTACTATATTCCGCAGCGCTTTGCAGACATTAGCATTAAACTGTCACCAATGGGACTCACAATCTAAGTTCCCTATCATTAAGTCTTTGGAGTATGGGAGGAAATCGGAGAACCCCGAGGAAACCCACACAAACACAGGCAGAACATACAAACTCCATGCAGATGTTGTCCTTGGTCAGATTCGAACCTAGGTATGCAACGAATGTACATTAACATAGGATACATATATAAAATGAAATAACACATACAGACCATTATGACTGCTGTACATATAAGATTAGATGTTTCATCTCATATGCAAACCAGAAAGCACGTAAAATAAAGAAGATTTCTTTTCTATATCTACAGATATACGACATACAGTCAGGTCCATAAATATTGGGGCATCTACACAATTCTAACATTTTTGGCTCTATTCACCACCACAATGGATTTGAAAGATGTGCTTTAACTGCAGACTGTCAGCTTTAATTTGAGGGTATTTACATCCAAATCAGGTGAACGGTGTACGAATTACAACAGTTTGCATATGTGCCTTCCACTTGTTAAGGGGTCAAAAGTAATAGGACAATTGGCTTCTCAGCTGTTCCATGGCCAGGTGTGTGTTATTCCCTCATTATCCCAATTACAATGAGCAGATAAAAGGTCCAGAGTTCATTTCAAGTGTGCTATTTGCATTTGGAATCTGTTGCTGTCAACTCTCAAGATGAGATCCAAAGAGCTGTCACTATCAGTGAAGCAAGCCATCATTAGGCTGAAAAAACAAAACAAACCCATCAGAGAGATAGCAAAAACATTAGGCGTGACCAAAACAACTGTTTGGAACATTCTTAAAAAGAAGGAACGCACCGGTGAGCTCAGAAACACTGTCATGGTCTTACCTTCTTGCTGTTCTCCTTCGTTTGACATGTGCTGGCGGCCATCTTGGTTTCTGGGTTTCTTGTAGCCTCCCACCCTGCGGCTCCTCCTTCCCACTGGGAGGAGCTGGATGCCTAGCTCATATATATAGGAGGTCTGTGGCTTCAGTTCCTTGCTTGGTCCTCCTGTGTTCACATGCTTCTAGACTGCTGCTGCTTCTGGTTCCTGATCCTGGTTTCGTCCGACTACCCTGCTGGTTCCTGATCCTGGTTTCGTCCGACTACCCTGCTGGTTCCTGATCCTGGCTTCGTCTGACTACCCTGCTGGTTCCTGATCCTGGCTTCGTCTGACTAACCTTCTGGTTCCTGACCTCTGGCTTCGCAAAGACTCTGCTTCGGTTTCGCCATCCGTTTGGACTTTTGCTTTACAGCTTTATTTTCAATAAAGCCTTCTTATTTTCACTTATCCCTTGTTGTACGTCTGGTTCATGGTTCCGTGACAAACACCAAAAGACCCGGAAGACCACGGAAAACCACTGTGGTGGATGACCGAAGAATTCTTACCCTGGTGAAGAAAACACCCGTCACAACAGTTGGCCAGATCAAGAACACTCTCCAGGAGGTAGGTGTATGTGTGTCAAATTGAACAATCAAGAGAGAGTTAACACAGAGAGTGAACACAGAGGGTTCACCACAAGATGTAAATCATTAGTGAGCCTCAAAAACAAGAAGGCCAGATTAGAGTTTGCCAAACAACATCTAAAAAAGCCTTCACAGTTCTGGAACAACATCCTATGGACAGATGAGACCTAGATCAACTTGTACCTGAGTGATGGGAAGAGAAGAGTATGGAGAAGGAAAGAAACTGCTCATGATCCTAAGCATACCACCTCATCAGTGAAGCATGGTGGTGGTAGTGTCATGGCGTGGGCATGTATGGCTGCCAATGGAACTGGTTCTCTTGTATTTATTGATGATGTGACTGCTGACAAAAGCAGCAGGATGAATTCTGAAGTGTTTCGGACAATATTATCTGCTCATATTCAGCCAAATGCTTCAGAACTCATTGGACGGCGCTTCACAGTGCAGATGGACTATGACCCAAAGCATACTGCAAAAGCAACCAAAGAGTTTTTTAAGGGAAATAAGTGGAATGTTATGCAATGGCCAAGTCAATCACCTGACCTGAATCCGATTGAGCATGCATTTCACTTGCTGAAGACAAAACTGAAGGGAAAATGCCCCAAGAACAAGCAGGAACTGAAGACAGTTGCAGTAGAGGCCTGGCAGAGCTTCACCAGGGATGAAACCCAGCGTCTGGTGATGTCTATGCGTTCCAGACTTCAGGCTGTAATTGACTGCAAAGGATTTGCAACCAAGTATTAAAAAGTGAAAGTTTGATTTATGATTATTATTCTGTCCCATTACTTTTGGTCCCTTAACAAGTGGGAGGCACATATGCAAACTGTTGTAATTCCTACACCGTTCACCTGATTTGGATGTAAATACCCTCAAATTAAAGCTGACAGTCTGCAGTTAAAGCACATCTTGTTCGTTTCATTTCAAATCCATTGTGGTGGTGTATAGAGCCAAAAATGTTAGAATTGTGTCGATGTCCCAATATTTATGGACCTGACTGTATACAGTTCATGTTAATGCAGATCTTAGGCTACTTTCACACTCGCGTTTTAGGAGGATCTGCAAAAACGGATCCGTTACAATAATACAACCGCATGCATCTGTCATGACCGGATCCGCTTGTATTATCTGTAACATAGCCAAGATGGATCCGTCATGAACTCCATTGAAAGTCAATGGGAGACGGATTCATAACTGTAGGTGAAATGGCGTGATGTTGAGCTCAGCCATATATCCGAGAGACCTGCATGTGATTTGTACATACAAGAGGCAATACACAAAGAAGAAACGTGTACATGACATTCAATGTCAACATTACATTAACCGACATTCTCACCCCTTCATCCCTTGGCATTTACAGCTGTTATTTCACACAGGTAGCATTTGGCCACACCAAAGGAAACAAGGCAGAATTTGAATACGTTATTATCTTATGGAGAAGAACAAGCAGATGATTACATAGATAGAAAACAACCTCAATAAGATCCACTGGCTGAACCTATTACACAGCCTGTAAGAAGAAAAGCAATTCTACCTTAAGGAGCCTTACTCTCATGCATTTGCACTTGTTTTTAGTGCACCTGCATTATTTTCTGTGGTTTTATGTTTGTTTTTTTTGCAAACTGTCTTACCAATTGCATTTTTTATTCAATTTTTTGGTGATTACGCCTGAAAAAACATCAAGAGCTCCCACCTGCTGCGTATTTGACAAGAAGCCAGGAACAAAAAAAATGCCACCTAATGAACAAAAATGCTAGAAGCTAAAAACCACTTGTGTAACGTGCATTTCATATTTCTCATAGACCTTCAGCTAACTTCTGTAGCTGGTGTTTTTAACATAGAAAACAGTGCAAAAGTGCAGAAAAATGCCAGCAAAAACCTATGTGTGGAAGGGTTTTCCAGAGAAAAAAATAAAAAAAGGGCCAGAATCGAAATAAAAATAAATTTTACTTATTTCACTGATCGCCCACCGCTGCTGTTGCTCTCTACTTCCTGGGCCCTGGCTTGACACACAGGATATCGGTCACCGCTGTAGCCAGTGATTGGCTAAGAATTGCCAGCCATGGGTGAAGCCAAGTGGAGAGCAGCAGAAATTGCAGCATTGAGGGACCAGCAGGCAATACTTATTTTTTTAATTTTGTAACCTCTTCTATTTATTTATTTTATGCATTTATATAGCGCTACTATATTCTGCAGCGCTTTACAGACATTAGCGTCCAACTGTCCCCAATGTTCTAAGTTCCCTATCAGCATGTCTTTGGGAGGAAATCAGAGAACCCGGAGGAAATCCTTGGTCAGATTTGAACCTAGGACCCCAGCACTGCAAGGCAGCAGTGCTAATCACTGAGCCACCGTGCTGCTCTTCTGATTTTTTTTAAACCAATTTTCTCTCCTGGAGAATTTTTTATATATATAAAAAAAGGGGGAAAATGCTAGTAAATTTTCTTTTAAAAGTCCTTGTTGTCCCATTCCATAAGTTTGTTAGACATTGTATGCAGCTGTTTCCTAGATGGATGACAACCAATAGGGTCACGCTCACAGCTCCCACATCAGCAGCCACCCACTTTTCCCTTTTACCCTCAACTTGCAGGATAACAGGCTGAACTGGATGGACAAATGTCTTTTTTTCGGCCTTATGTACTATGTTACCCTGGATGTCAAATCAAAAAAAGGATCAGCAGTGGAAAATATTGGGGGTTCCTTCACTTGAGGACACAGAGAAGAAAATCATAAATGTAAAACAACTCCTTTTCATGTCATGTGGAGAACTCACTGCGTATACTGTACTATTGTGTGTACAGCATGCAAAATGTTACTGATTTGTTACTGGGCAGAAGAAAAATAGCATGGACTTTCTGCACCAAATTTGCCATGTGTGTCCATATTTTAATGATGAGTGGGCAGGAATACTTTAGAGCAGTGATGCCCAACCTACGGCCCGCGGGCCAAATGCGGCCCGCGAAGCCGTGTCATGCGGCCCGAGCAGTGACCGGACTTTATCAGCGCAGGGCGCGCTGCAAACGGCACAGGCAGCAAAGCAATGCTGCCTGTGCCAGCAATCTCCCCGCCCAGCGCCGCCTCCTAGCTAATTTATTCACTGCACTTGCCTGTGTGAAATTGAAGAGAAGCGCCTTAATCTCGCACAGGCGCACTGGCAGAGGCATCGAAGTGCGCACGCACCGTCTTCCTGGCCTCTGCCAGTGCGCCTGTGCGAGATTACGGCGCTTCTCTTCAATTTCACACAGGCAAGTGCAGTGAATAAATTAGCTAGGAAGCGGCTCTGAGTGGGGGGGATATCTGTGGAGGACACTGAAGGGGGGGGATCTGTGGAGGACACTGAAGGGGGGGGGATCTGTGGAGAACACTGAAGGGGGGGGATCTGTGGAGAACACTGAAGGGGGGATCTGTGGAGGACACTGAAGGGGGGGATCTGTGGAGGACACTGAAGGGGGGATCTGTGGAGGACACTGAAGGGGGGATCTGTGGACGACACTGAAGGGGGGATCTGTGGACGACACTGAAGAGGGGATCTGTGGACGACACTGAAGGGGGGGATATGTGGACGACACTGAAGGGGGGGATCTGTGGACGACAGTGAAGGGGGGGATCTGTGGACGACAGTGAAGGGGGGGATCTGTGGACGACAGTGAAGGGGGGGATCTGTGGACGACACTGAAGGGGGGGATCTGTGGACGACAGTGAAGGGGGGGGATATGTGGACGACACTGAAGGGGGGGGATCTGTGGACGACACTGAAGGGGGGATCTGTGGACGACACTGAAGGGGGGGATCTGTGGACGACACTGAAGGGGGGATCTGTGGACGACACTTGGGGGGATCTGTGGACGACACTGAAGTGGGGGAATCTGTGGACGACACTGAAGGGGGGATCTGTGGACGACACTTGGGGGGGATCTGTGGACGACACTTGGGGGGGATGTTGGGGTGGGAGGTCCTGGAGGGGTGTTTGGGTGGGAGCTCTGGAAGGGGTGGGAGGTCCAATAGGTATGTGGTGGTGGGAGATCCGGGAGGGGGGGCCCATAATTTCTAGCTACTCCCCTGATTGTTAAGATTGGGCGGGCACTGGAGCGATAGAGCGCCCTGCTGTAGGAGAAGCCGGTGGGAGATGAAAGGAGGAAGGGCCAGCTCCTGGTGGTGTCGGGCACACGGCGCAAGCATGGCGGTGGAGGATCTGACTGAAGCCTAAAGATCAGACATCAAGGTAGACCTGCAGAAGGTGACAGCGCAGTATGTGATGTATACATGTGTGTAATGTATGTAGTGCAGTGTGTGATAATCACATACTGCACTACATACATTACACACATGTATACATCACATGCCCCCTCACAGTAATAATGCCAAGATATGTGCCCTCTTCACAGACTTAATGCTCACACATGCCCCCTCACAGTAGTTATGCCCAGGTACGTGCCCCCTCACAGTAATAATGCCAAGATATGTGCCCTTTTCACAGATGTAATGCTCACACATGCCCCCTCACAGTAGTTATGCCCAGATATGTGCACCCTCACAGTAGTTATGCCCAGATATGTGCCCTCTCACAGTAGTTATGCCCGGATATGTGCCCTCTTCACAGTAGTTATGCCCTGATATGTGCCCTCTTCACAGTAGTTATGCCCTGATATGTGCCCTCCTCACAGTAGTTATGCCCTGATATGTGCCCTCCTCACAGTAGTTATGCCCTGATATGTGCCCCCTCACAGTAGTTATGCCCAGATATGTGTCCCCTCACAGTAGTTATGCCAGATATGTGCCCTCTTCACAGTAGTAATGCTCACACGTGCCCCCTCATAGCGTTTGCATTTCTTTCTGTCAAAGCTACCTGGTTCCGGCCCGCAAAATTTATACCAAGTCTAGTGCGGCCCTCAGACGAAAAATGGTTGGGCACCACTGCTTTAGAGAAACTATGTACACACATTTTACTGTTTTTAAGATTTTTTTAGAGTGTAAGTATCACTGCTTCCAAACTTATCATGTCCGTCCATTAATCACCGCAAGTACAATCCTACATGGGTCATAAATAGACAGTACAAAACACTATTACTGCCAAATTAGAATGGCCGTAATATGAAAGAAATCACATTAACCCAGTGGGGGACAAACAGAACACTTACATGGTGCCCTCCTGTTCATCTTTTTAGATGCATCAATTCTCCATCAATTATCAAACTCCTCTTTTGCCATTGAAGATGGCTGCACAGCCTTCGGGACTGCTTTTGGTGCATTTGGTAGCCCAAGACTGCTCCTGCTGCCCTTAGATTGACAATCACTGCTCATGTGCACAATGCTGGCCAACTCAAGAGCAGGGCTGCATAAGTAGAAAGTGGTTTGGGCTACCGCAGTATGCATCAGGTAGTCTGTGAGGTGGTGCGGCCATCTCGGATGGCAGAAGAAAAGACTGTCTGCAGCTAGAAAGATGAAAAGGAGGTCACTATGAGAGTGCTCTGTTGGTTCTCCAGTTCATGTGATTTTTTATTTTTTTTCTTGAACTGGAGTGTCACTTTATTATACCATTAAGGCTACTTTCACACTAGCGTTCGGGGCTCCGCTTGTGAGTTCCGTTTGAAGGCTCTCACAAGCGGCCCCGAACGGATCCGTCCAGCCCTAATGCATTCTGAGTGGATGCGGATCCGCTCAGAATGCATCAGTCTGGCACCGTTTGTCCTCCGCTCCGCTCAGCAGGCGGACCCCTGAACGCAGCTTGCAGCGTTCGGGTGTCCGCCTGGCCGTGCGGAGGCAAACGGATCCGTCCAGACTTACAATGTAAGTCAATTGGAACGGATCGTTTGAAGTTGACACAATATGGCTCAATTTTCAAACGGATCCGTCCCCCATTGACTTTCAATGTAAAGTCAAAACGGATCCGTTTGCATTATCATGAAAAAAAAAAAAAAAAAATTTTTTTTTTTTTTTTTTTTGTTCATGGTAATGCAAACGGATCCGTTCTGAACGGATCTAAGCGTTTGCATTATAGGTGCGGATCCGTCTGTGCAGATACCAGACGGATCCGCACCTAACGCAGGTGTGAAAGTAGCCTACAACCCACAGAAATACATGATAAAAAAAAACAGCATCAGGTACATACAGTGAACCTCAGAGTGTAGGTATATCACAATATTACAGTGCCGTGATTAATTGCTACAATAGCGCTTACCTTTTGCCTCACTGAGTTGGGCTGTGGTATCGCAGCAGGACCGCAACACTGCTGCTAACTTCACTAACTGGCATGCAATATATGTGATACCGCACACGAGGTTTGTACCTAGAATGAAGTATATTATATAGTGCAGTGAGAGACGGGTAAGGAAAAATGCAATTGCTGAAGTATATTATAGCTTGTCCTCCCCGCCGTACCACACGATCCTACAGCGTTCACTTTCCAAAACAGCGCCTCTGTGCTGGAGTTCGTGTCTTCTTGTTGCGAGTAAGTTTTTTAATAAGTAAGTTTTTTCAGGTTAACAGCATGCGGCCCGGCCGGTGACGCGATGCTGTGTAGAAAGGAGTAGGCTAGTTGCGCTTGATCAAAGCACTAGTGACGTCACTCCTGCAGCTAAGGAATGCTGCAGGTGCCAAAAAACCTCCAACGCGTTTCAGACAGACGCTGTCCTTCCTCAGGGAGTATTACAGGGCTCTTCTAGTGTTCCCTATTTATGCACTCCATAGGTACTCCTCTTTAACCCCTACAGCGATGCCTTACTCGAACGCAAAGAGCTCTATTTCAGCATTTAGGCCGTTTGGTACCAAGGAATCCATATTAAAAATCTATTTTGATTCGGTTCTAGACATTTCTTTTATGAAATCTCCGCCCCTTTTATTCTCCCTAACCAATTCCACTCCACAAAAATTAGAGCCAGAAAAATTCCCATTATGTTTCTCTCTGTAGTGACGTGACAGAGGATGTCCTTCATGTTTTCGCTGTATGTTATATATATGTTCCCCTATCTTTTTCTTCAGTTGTCTCTTTGTACGGCCAACATATATTTTGTTGCAAGGGCAGGTTATTATATATATTGTACCGCTACTGTTGCAGGTTATAAATTGCTTGATGTCCTCCCTATATGAATTTACTGTGCTTTCTACATGTGTTGTAATTTTGTTGTCCCGTACTTTCTTATAGCCCATGCATTTTTTACATGGGTAAAATCCACGTAATTGGCCTTCTTTTGTGTCCTGTTTTCCCTGGCCATTTTGTGTTCCTGTAAATTTACTCGTGGATGCAATTAAATTCCCTATGTTTCTAGCCTTGTGCAATACAAATTTCAGCTCTACTGGGATAAATTCCCCAATTACTTTATCCCCCTTAAGGGTGTTCCAATGCTTTTTGGATTATTCTTCTGAACTGTGGCGCTTGGCTATTTATTATAGGGTATAATTAGTGAGGGAATTGATACTTTTATTATCTCTTTCTCTTTCAGTAAATTTTGTCTGTTCAATTGGCCTATTTCTATCCTTTGTTGCATTAATTTTCCTTTCTCATAACCTTTATATTCAAATTTATTTTGCATAAATTCTGCCTCCCTCTTATATTCTTTTGTTTCTGTACAGTTTCTTTTAATCCTTAAAAATTGACTGCTCGGGACATTATCTAACCAGCTCGGTAAATGACACTCTCCCTAGCAATAAAACTATTTGCATCAGTGGACTTGTTAAACGTTTTTGTATAGATCCTACCTCCTTCGATATCTATTAATAAATCCAAAAAAGTAATTTCTTTATCACTAAAAGTTGGGGTAAACTCTAAATAAAATTCATTTTTATATAATATCTACACTGCGTGCAGAATTATTAGGCAAATGAGTATTTTGACCACATCATCCTCTTTATGCATATTGTCTTACTCCAAGCTGTATAGGCTCGAAAGCCTACTACCAATTAAGCATATTAGGTGATGTGCATCTCTGTAATGAGAAGGGGTGTGGTCTAATGACATCAACACCCTATATTAGGTGTGCATAATTATTAGGCAACTTCCTTTCCTTTGGCAAAATGGGTCAAAAGAAGGACTTGACAGGCTCAGAAAAGTCAAAAATAGTGAGATATCTTGCAGAGGGATGCAGCACTCTTAAAATTGCAAAGCTTCTGAAGCGTGATCATCGAACAATCAAGCATTTCATTCAAAATAGTCAACAGGGTCGCAAGAAGCGTGTGGAAAAACCAAGGCGCAAAAAACTGCCCATGAACTGACAAAAAGTCAAGCGTGCAGCTGCCAAGATGCCACTTGCCACCAGTTTGGCCATATTTCAGAGCTGCAACATCACTGGAGTGCCCAAAAGCACAAGGTGTGCAATACTCAGAGACATGGCCAAGGTAAGAAAGGCTGAAAGACGACCACCACTGAACAAAACACACAAGCTGAAACGTCAAGACTGGGCCAAAAAATATCTCAAGACTGATTTTTCTAAGGTTTTATGGACTGATGAAATGAGAGTGAGTCTTGATGGGCCAGATGGATGGGCCCGTGGCTGGATTGGTAAAGGGCAGAGAGCTCCAGTCCGACTCAGACGCCAGCAAGGTGGAGGTGGAGTACTGGTTTGGGCTGGTATTATCAAAGATGAGCTTGTGGGGCCTTTTCGGGTTGAGGATGGAGTCAAGCTCAACTCCCAGTCCTACTGCCAGTTTCTGGAAGACACCTTCTTCAAGCAGTGGTACAGGAAGAAGTCTGCATCCTTCAAGAAAAACATGATTTTCATGCAGGACAATGCTCCATCACACGCGTCCAAGTACTCCACAGCGTGGCTGGCAAGAAAGGGTATAAAAGAAGAAAATCTAATGACATGGCCTCCTTGTTCACCTGATCTGAACCCCATTGAGAACCTGTGGTCCATCATCAAATGTGAGATTTACAAGGAGGGAAAACAGAACACCTCTCTGAACAGTGTCTGGGAGGCTGTGGTTGCTGCTGCACGCATTGTTGATGGTGAACAGATCAAAACACTGACAGATTCCATGGATGGCAGGCTTTTGAGTGTCCTTGCAAAGAAAGGTGGCTATATTGGTCACTGATTTGTTTTTGTTTGTTTTTTGAATGTCAGAAATGTATATTTGTGAATGTTGAGATGTTATATTGGTTTCACTGGTAAAAATAAATAATTGAAATGGGTATATATTTGTTTTTTGTTAAGTTGCCTAATAATTATGCACAGTAATAGTCACTTGCACACACAGATATCCCCCTAAAATAGCTAAAACTAAAAACAAACTAAAAACTACTTCCAAAAATATTCAGCTTTGATATTAAGGAGTTTTTTGGGTTCATTGAGAACATGGTTGTTGTTCAATAATATAATTAATCCTCAAAAATACAACTTGCCTAATAATTCTGCACTCCCTGTATATAAACAAAATGTTGCCGGAGGACGAGGCCCGCCCAGAGCTCGCCCTTGGGATGGATGAATTGATGCTCCCACCATCCAACATATAGATTTGAGAACCTCGTCCCCATCGCGGTCCCCATCGCGGTCCCCCACGTCTGGAGGTAAAAATTTTCATTGTATTTAAAATATTTTTTTGTTAAAATAAACATTATACACTCCCCTATATAATTAATTTGTGTTTCTGGCATTTTCCCTTTTGCTTTTAAAAAATACTTGACTGCATAACACCCTTTTTTGTTTTCAATCACTGTATACAGTGATTTCACATCTAGAGAACCAATTATATAATTTTCTTTTCATTTAACCTCATTTAGAATTTGCAGCGTATGCTTAGTGCCTTTCAGGTATGTTGGGAGTGTTTGTGCATAAGGTTGTAGTTGTTGATCAACATATCTAGATAGGGAGCTGGTCAAGCAGTCTATGCCTGACACGATAGGTCTCCCTGGTGGGTTCTGTATATCTTTATGTATTTTGGGATTGTGGTAAAATACCGCAATCCTTGGATGCTCAATGTTCATAAATGCTGCTTCTTTTTTGTTCAGAATCCCTTTTTCTACCCTTTTGAACTAAACTCTTCAGTTCTTTTTTTAAGCCCTCTGTATGATTATTTCTTAATGTTCTATATGTCCTAGTGTCACCCAATATGTTCTCTGCCTCCCTATGATAGTTCTCCTTATTTATTATAACAATGTCTCCGCCTACGTATCTTTCTTATTTCATTAGTTACTTGATTCATGAAACTATTCAGGGCAGGAGAATATTCTTGCAATTGATGGCATCTAGATCTGGTTTTAAATATGTATGTTTGAAATTGTCATTAGTTTCTACATCCATTGTTTGTCCTTTTTTTATTTAATTTTGTCCTGATGGCTTTCTTCATGAAATATTTTTTCAGGGCCAACTTCCTCATGAATTTTCTAACTCCTATGAAGGCTTCAAATTTGTTAAAAAATGTGGTAGGGGCAAATTTCAATCCCTTTTTCAAAATTGCCTCTTCTCCTTTACTTAGTTTGTAATTGCTCAAGTTATATATTTTTTGCCCAAAAATGTCATCTGTATTTTCAGTTCCTATTGATTGCTTTTCCTTTTTGGTGAGTTTCCCGCCTCTACATCCCCTCTTATATTTCAGTTTTTTCGAACCTTGAAAGAA
Source organism: Bufo bufo (assembly GCF_905171765.1). Classification (NCBI taxonomy): domain Eukaryota; kingdom Metazoa; phylum Chordata; class Amphibia; order Anura; family Bufonidae; genus Bufo; species Bufo bufo. Next base: position 81,553,760 of record NC_053393.1, on the reverse strand, counting down.
AGTATGTAAGAAAGTACGGGACAACAAAATTACAACACATATAGAAAGCACAGTAAATTCATATAGGCAGGACATCAAGCAATTTATAACCTGCAACAGTAGCGGTACAATATATAAAATAACCTGCCCTTGCAACAAAATATATGTTGGCCGTACAAAGAGACAACTGAAGAAAAGGATAGGGGAACATATATATAACATACAGCGAAAACATGAAGGACATCCTCTGTCACGTCACTACAGAGAGAAACAATCGTTAATTTCTAACGATAATTTGTTTTCCCTTAGTCCTAACAGCAGCACAGATGGGGTTAACTGCCCCTGTGGACTGGTAGGACCGGCGGAATTTTAATGAGCCCAAGAACCAATAAACGATCTTCAGCTCCCTGAAAGGGAGGAGATCACCCCCCAGCCCACCGTGTTTTTAACAAGCATAATGTATCTAGGGTGGGATATTTGTGTGCTGCTGTTAGGACTAAGGGAAAACAAATTATCGTTCGAAATTAACGATTCCCTTACGTCCTACCAGCAGCACAGATGGGGAGATAGCAAGAAGAATCCCCTAGGGAGGGTCCTCATGCCTGGCAGAACTAAGAACAGTCTGCCCAAAAGCCGAAAACTCTGCCATCCTAGCATCTATCCTATAATGGGAGATGAAGGTTGACTCAGAGCTCCAGGAGGCCGCCTTACAGATCAACTCTAAGGGGAGGAGTCTTCTCTCCGCAACCGAGGTGGAGACCGCCCTAGTAGAATGGGCTCTCACAAACTCAGGAGGATCTAAGGATTGGGAGACGAAAGCTTCCATAATGGCCTCCTTGATCCAGCGACTAATGGTGGCTTTAGACGCTTTACGGCCTTTAGACTTACCGGCAAACAGGATAAGGAGATTCTCATCTATCCTGAACTCTCTAGATCTATCCACATAGATCTGGAGGCATCTTGAAATATCCAGCGGGTCTCTAGCTGGAGTATCAGAGGAGGAGGCTGTAAACAAAACTGGTAAAGAGATTACCTGATTGATATTCTGGAAAGTAGGCACCTTAGGCCTGAAGTAGGGTAAAAACTTCAGGAGTACTCTATCCTGTAGGAAAATAATGTACGGGTAAATTGCAGAGAAAGCCTGCAATTCAGAAATTCTTTTGGCTGAAGCTATAGCCAGAAGAAAGACCATCTTTAGAGTCAAAAATTTGAAATTTACCTCCTCCAAGGGCTCGAAGGGGGGAGATGCTAGCCCCCTGAGCACTACTGAAAGATCCCACTGGGGGATAGGTTTCAGTATACTAGGCTTTAGTCTTTTAGCTCCCTTCAGGAAGCGTTTAATGAGTGGGTCCCGAGAATGTGGCCTGTTGAGACAGGCCGAGATGGCATAAACCTGTACCTTCAAGGTAGCTGGAGATAGGCCTCTATCTAATCCATCTTGAAGAAATTGAAGTATCGCAGGAAGGGGCGGATCTGCGGACGCCACCTGTCTGGAATCACACCATGCCACGAAGATTCTCATGATCCTGGAGTAGGCCTTCTTTGTAGACTCTGCTCGGGAATGCGACAAAGTTCTCAGGACCGACTCGGAAAGCCCTTCTATGTTGGGAAGGGACTGATCAACCTCCAGGCTGTCAGGTTGAACCTGTGCAGATCTGGGCAGAGGTGAGTGTCCCACGACACCAGAGTCTGCTCCGGGGGGAGTCTCCAGTATTGTCCCCGACTCATCTGAATGAGCTGGGTAAACCAGGATCTTCTGGGCCAAAACGGTATGATGGCTATTACCGAGGCCTGATCCTGACGGATTTTCATCAATACCCTCGGTATCATGGAAAACGGAGGGAAGATGTAAGCCAGCCTGAACCTCCACGGTATTGACAGAGCATCTATCGCCAGGGGGTTGTCTTCCCTGTAGAGGGAACAGAACCTCAGCACCTTGGCGTTGAACCTGGTTGCCATGAGATCCACTTCTGGCATACCCCATCTGTGAGTTAGCTGCCTGAAGATCTCCGGATGCAGAGACCACTCCATGGTCGGTAATCCTCGACTTAAGCGGTCCGCTATCATATTGAGGGAGCCTCGAATATGAACGGCAGATAGATGGGAAAGGTTCGTCTCTGCCCACCGAAGAATCACCCCGATCTCTGACAGAAGGGGCAATGATCTTGTGCCTCCCTGTTTGTTTATATAGAGAACTGCAGTCATATTGTCTGACTGGACTTTCACTGCTTTGCCCCGGATCAGAGGGGCAAAGTGAAGGAGGGCTAGCCGGATAGCTCGCATCTCGCGAAGATTGGAGGAAAGACGCCGCTCCAAAGGAGACCAAGATCCCTGAATTGGGGATCCGTCCAGGTGAGCGCCCCAGCCTACAAGGGACGCGTCTGTAGTCAATATGACCCAAGCTGGTTGGGTCATAGACTTCCCTGGTGGTAGCTGAAACCACCATCTGAGGGAATTCCGGGTTTGACCGGACAGGGAGCACAGGGAATCTAGCCCCGCAGGGCTGCCGTTCCATAGGTGTAAGACCTCCGACTGAAGAGGACGGAGGTGCCATAGCGCCCAAGGGACTGCATCCGCAGCCACTGACATGAGCCCCAGCATCTTCATGAGAGTCCGGATAGAGACTCGATGAGGGACATAAAGGACCTTTGCCAGGTCATGAATCCGCGCTCTCCTTTCTAGAGTCAACCGGAGGGACATCTCCACAGAGTCGACCACGAATCCTAAGTAATGGATTGAAGTCGATGGGCTCACATTCGACTTCTGCCAGTTGATAATCCAGCCTAGGCGGAAGAGAAAAGAGATTGCGACCTGAAGATGGTGGGTAAGGATCGGAACTGAAGAGGCTATGAAAAGCCAATCGTCCAGATAAGGAATAATAGTCAGTCCTTGAAGTCTCAAAGCTGCCACCACCGACACCACCACCTTGGTGAAGATAAGGGGGGCAGAAGAGATTCCGAAGGGAAGCGCGGCGAACTGAAAGTGCCTGCGAACCCCTGAAATCTGGACCGCGATCCTGAGGAGTTTTCGGGACGCGGAATGGATCGGAATGTGAAGATATGCATCCTTGAGGTCCAGAGTAGCCATGACGTCCCCAGGGTTGAGGATATGGCTGACTGACCTTATGGTTTCCATGCGAAACCTTGTTTTCCTTATAAATCGATTGAGAAATCTCAAGTCGATGATCATCCGGAGATCTCCCGTCTTTTTGGGAACCAGGAGCACTGGTGAATAAATCCCTAGGCCCCTCTCCCCTGCCGGTACCTCCTCTAGGGCTCCCTTGGAAATATAGTCCTGAATGTAAGATTCTAGGACCACTTGTTTGGCAGACCCGAAGTTTTGTGTGGGGATGAATCTCTCTGGGGGGAGAGAGATAAGATCTACCCAGTACCCGACGGAAACTATGTCTGCAATCAACCGGCTCCAAGAGTCTTAGAAATGGGTAAGACGACCCCCCACGGGAATCTGGGGGAGGGGTACGGGAAAATCTAGGGAGGATACTGCAGGGGCAGCAGGGCTTATCCAAGAGCCTCGAAGAGGCCCATAGTCAGGAGGGTTTTGCCTCCCTGGTGGGTTTGCGGGAGCGTCTCGAATATTTACGAGACGGTCCCCCCCCAATCTCTGCGCCTAGACTGCTGCCCTGGACGACCTCCGCCTTTCTTCTCCTGCCTGGGGCGTCCCCGAAAGGGCTGCTGGGGGAGGCTCTTCCCCTTTTTATCGGAGAGCCCCTCCATTATCTTGTCCAATTCGGACCCGAATAGCCTATCCGGTTCGAAGGGGAGCCCACAAAGGTTAAACTTGGATGCGTTATCCGCGATCCACGGTTTCAGCCAAAGTGGTCTGCGGGCAGCTGAAACTAGGGCCATAGTCTTGGCAGCCAGCTTCAGCTGCATCTGGGAGGAATCGACTAGAAAGTCCATAGCCAGATTGGCTGAATTGAAGGCTGCCAGGATGTCGTCTCTTGATACACTCTGATCCACATCCGTCTGGATTTGATTGAGCTTGGAGCGTAGGTAGGCGGCTACCTCTGTGGCCGCAATAGAAGTTGATGCGGAGGCAGCGGCCGCCGCGTAACTCCTCCTAAGGGTGCACTCTGCCCTCCGGTCTAGAGGGTCCTGCAGACTAGACCCATCGTCTGCAGGGACTAGAGTGCGCCGGGACAACTTGGCTATAGCCATGTCCACCTTGGGAACGGAACCCCACGATTCCACCAAGGGTTTAGCCATCGGGTACATGAGTCTGAATTTTCTGGTGAGCACTGGACCCTTCTCAGGCTTCTTCCACTCTGTGTGCATCACAGAGAGGAGGGTCTCATCCGCTCTAAAGACACGCTGTGTCCGACCGGCGGGATCGGAGGACTCCCCCATGTCAACATCCTGGTCCCCCGACCTGATGGACTTGAGTAACTTCTGCGTCTTTTCTGGAGGGAAAAAGCAAGAAGTAGATTCTTCTTCCTCAGAAAAAGAAGACCCCACAGAACAGGGGGTAGGTCTTTCGACCGGTGCGACCACCTCCATGGGAGTCTGAGAGGGACCTGGTAGCCTCTCATTAAGCAGCTGAACTACTCCCTTAATGGAATCATCCACATATGTCTTTGTCCACTGGAACATTTCCTGCATCGTGGGTTCCGTGGATGCCGTGCGACAACTCTCACATCTGGAGTAAGGACAGCTGTCATCTAAGGGTGTGTTACATTCGTAACATGCCAAATGCTTCCTCTTGGCCCCAGCCTTGCGCTGATCCAGTTCCTTAGGGGAAGCCATAGTCTGAAATGGAAAGAAACAAAACAGGTCATAACACCTACAATACCAGGAGGTGGAGAAAACCAGACCTTAAGGGGGCCCACCAGCACTAGAAGAAATAGAGCTGAAAGAAGAGGAACAACAAAACCCAAGCAAAGCAATACTGCAAGAATATCACAAAGCACAGGGAGCTCTGGAGCTAACTTGTGAAAGCGACGCAACCAGAGCACAGACTGATGGGCTCTGGGCGCTTAAAAGGAGGAAGCCCCGCCCACTGGGCGGGTCCTGAAACGTAATTAGCCCAAAGAAAAATCAGAGCCTATACTGGCTCTACTTATTCTAAAATGTCTCCCCAGATTAGTCCTGAGTCCAGGATGTCTTTATAGGGGGCTAGCTTAAAGAAATGGTAAGTTTTTAAACCTCACCGCATCGCTCCGGAAAACCGGAAGTGACGTAGCGCACCTAGAGCGCGTCACTTCCAAAAAATGGCCGCGCCCATAGCGCCGCACACATGCGGTAACGGCGGGACGGAGCACCGTATGCAGAGATGAAAGAAGAGGGGAGGGGACACCCCCCTCCCCGACGGTACCCCAGACAGAAATCGCCGTAATCAGGCGTAAAATAAAGGCACTGAGATCCATAGAAAAGGCGAGCTAAGCTTAAGGAGGAAAAGAGCCCCTAAGCACTCTTCAGCTCCCTGAGGGGGAGCGACACGCCAGTCCACCTGTCCAGAGGACAGAAAAAAACACGGTGGGCTGGGGGGTGATCTCCTCCCTTTCAGGGAGCTGAAGATCGTTTATTGGTTCTTGGGCTCATTAAAATTCCGCCGGTCCTACCAGTCCACAGGGGCAGTTAACCCCATCTGTGCTGCTGGTAGGACGTAAGGGAAAATGGGAATTTTTCTGGCTCAAATTTTTGTGGAGTGGAATTGGTTAGGAAGAATAAAAGAGGCTGAGATTTCATAAAAGAAATGTCTAGAGCTGAATCAAAATGGATTTGTAATATGGATTCCTTGGTACCAAACGGCCTAAATGCTGAAATAGAGCTCTTTGCGTTCGAGTAAGGCAGCACTGTAGGGGTTAAAGAGGAGTACCTATGGAGCGCATTAATAGGGAAAGTGTTAGAAAAGACAGTTTTTATGAATAGAAGTTCAGGGAAAGATCATTAGAAGTGTAGGGAAAGAATAGGGAGGAATTATTCCACACTATGAGGGCTCATGCACACGAACGTATTTTCTTTCCGTGTCCATTCCTTTATTTTTGCGGACTGTATACTGAACCATTCATTTCAATGAGTCAGCAAAAAAAAACTTGAGTTACTCCGTGTGCATTCCGTTTCTGTATGTCCATATTTCAGTTCCGCAAAAAAATAGAACATGTCCTATTATTGTTCACATTACGGACATGGATAGTGCTGTTCTATTAGGGGCTAGCTGTTCCGTTCTGCAAAATACGGAATGCACACGGATGTCATCCGTGTTTTTTGCGGATCCGTTTTTACGGACCGCAAAATACATACAGTCTTGTGCATGAGCCCTTAAAGGGCTTCTGTCACACCCAATTTTTTTTTTCAATTTTGGGCTTGTTAAAATCCTTATTGAACGACTATTCCCTATATAGGGCTCTTACCTTGGTCTTTGGCTTCGTTTCATGAAAAATCGATCTTTTAAAATATGCAAATGACTTCACTACCAGCAAGTAGGGCGTCTACTTGCTGGTAGCCGCCGCATCCTCCTTTTAAAAAACCGCCCCCTCCTCCTGTTGATTGACAGGGCCAGCGAGCGCTCTCCTTCTCCGGCTGTCCCTGTCAGCATTTCAAATCCTGCACCTGTCTTCATTCGGCGCAGGCGCTCTGAGAGAAGGACTCTCTCCTCCTCAGCACTCCCTCAGTGCACCTGTGCCGATGACATCACCGAAAGAGAAGACGTCATTGGCGCAGGCGCACTGAGGGAGTGCTGAGGAGGCAAGCGTCCTTCTCTCAGAGCACCTGCGCCGAATGAAGACAGGCGCGGGATTTGAAATGCTGACAGGGCCACCCAGAGGAGGAGAGCGCTCGCTGGCCCTGTCAATCAACAGGAGGGAGGGGGCGGTTTTTTGCGGTGGCTACCAGCAAGTAGACGCCCTGCTTGCTGGTAGTGAAGTCATTTGCATATTTTAAAAGATCGATTTTTAATGAAACGAAGCCACAGACCAAGGTAAGAGCCCTATATAGGGAATAGTCGTTCAATAAGGATTTTAACAAGCCCAAAATTGAAAAATGTGTTTTGGGGGTAACAGAAGCCCTTTAACCGCCTCCGGACCGCTTAACGCAGGATCGCGTTCCGGAGGCGGCAGCCCTGCGCACAGTCACGCATATATGCGTCATCTCGCGAGACGCGAGATTTCCTGTGAAGGCGCGCACGCTCACAGGAACGGAAGGTAAGAGAGTGGATCTCCAGCCTGCCAGTGGCGATCGTTCGCTGGCAGGCTGGAGATGTGATTTTTTTAACCCCTAACAGGTATATTAGATACTGTTTTGATAACAGCGTCTAATATACCTGCTACCTGGTCCTCTGGTGGTCCCCTTTGTTTGGATCGACCACCAGAGGACACAGGTAGCTCAGTAATATGTTGCACCAAGCACCACTACACTACACCCCCCCCCTGTCACTTATTAACCCCTTATTCACCCTTGATCACTCCGTATAGACTCCCTGATCACCCCCCTGTCATTGATTACCCCCCAGTCATTGATCACCCCCCTGTAAAGCTCCATTCAGATGTCCGCATGATTTTTACGGATCCACTGATAGATGGATCGGATCCGCAAAACGCATACGGACGTCTGAATGAAGCCTTACAGGGGCGTGATCAATGACTGTGGTGATCACCCCATATAGACTCCCTGATCACCCCCCTGTCATTGATCACCCCCCTGTCATTGATCACCCCCCTGTAAAGCTCCATTCAGATGTCCGCATGATTTTTACGGATCCACTGATAGATGGATCGGATCCGCAAAACACATACAGGCGTCTCCCTGGAGCCTTCCGGGGGGGGTGATCACCCCATATAGACTCCCTGATCACCCCCCTGTCATTGATCACCCCCCCTGTCATTGATCACCCCCCCTGTCAGGCTGCATTCAGATGTCCGTATGATTTTTACGGATCCACGGATACATGGATCGGATCCGCAAAACACATACGGACATCTGAATGGAGCCTTATAGGTGGGTGATCAATGACAGGGGGTGATCGCCCCATATAGACTCCCTGATCACCCCCCTGTCATTGATCACCCCCCTGTCATTGATCACCCCCCTGTAAGGCTGCATTCAGATGTCCGTATGTTTTTTACGGATCCACGGATACATGGATCGGATCCGCAAAACACATACGGACATCTGAATGGAGCCTTATAGGGGGGTGATCAATGACAGGGGGGTGATCACCCCCAGGGGCCCTAAAGCGTGAGAAGAAGTCTGGGATCCAAATGTCTAAAAATGCCCTCATAAAAGGAATGTGGGCCCCTTTGCGCATCTAGGCTGCAAAAAAGTGTCACACATCTGGTATCGCCGTACTCAGGAGAAGTTGGGCAATGTGTTTTGGGGTGTCATTTTACATATACCCATGCTGGGTGAGATAAATATCTTGGTCAAATGCCAACTTTGTATAAAAAAATGGGAAAAGTTGTCTTTTGCCGAGATATTTCTCTCACCCAGCATGAGTATATGTAAAAAGACACGCCAAAACACATTGCCCAACTTCTCCTGAATACGGCGATACCACATGTGTGACACTTTTCTGCAGCCTATGTGGGCAAAGGGGCCCACATTCCAAAGAGCACCTTTAGGATTTCACAGGTCATTTAACTACTTACCACAGATTAGGGCCCCTGGAAAATGCCAGGGCAGTATAACTACCCCACAAGTGACCCCATTTTGGAAAGAAAACACCCCAAGGTATTCCGTAAGGGGCATGGCGAGTTCCTAGAATTTTATATTTTTTGTCACAAGTTAGCGGAATATGATGATTTATTTTTTATTTATTTTTTTCCTTACAAAGTCTCATATTCCACTAACTTGTGACAAAAAATAAAAACTTCCATTAACTCACTATTCCCATCACGAAATACCTTGGGGTGTCTTCTTTCCAAAATGGGGTCACTTGTGGGGTAGTTATACTGCCCTGGCATTTTAGGGTCCGAATGCGTGAGAAGTGGTTTGAAATCAAAATCTGTAAAAAATGGCCGGTGAAATCCGAAAGGTGCTCTTTGGAATGTGGGCCCCTTTGCGCACCTAGGCTGCAAAAAAGTGTCACACATGTGGTATTGCCGTACTCAGGAGAAGTTGGGCAATGTGTTTTGGGGTGTCTTTTTACATATACTCATGCTGGGTGAGAGAAATATCTCGGCAAAAGCAACTTTTCCCATTTTTTTTATACAAAGTTGGCATTTGACCAAGATATTTATCTCACCCAGCATGGGTATATGTAAAATGACACCCCAAAACACATTCCCCAACTTCTCCTGAATACGGCGATACCACATGTGTGGCACTTTTTTGCAGCCTAGGTGGGCAAAGGGGCCCACATTCCAAAGAGCACCTTTCGGATTTCACAGGTCATTTACCTATTTACCACACATTAGGGCCCCTGGAAAATGCCAGGGCAGTATAACTACCCCACAAGTGACCCCATTTTGGAAAGAAGACACCCCAAGTTATTCCGTGAGGGGCATGGCGAGTTCCTAGAATTTTATATTTTTTGTCACAAGTTAGCGGAAAATGATGATTTTTAAAAAAAAAAATTTTTCCCTTACAAAGTCTCATATTCCACTAACTTGTGACAAAAAATTAAAACTTCCATGAACTCACTATGCCCATCGCGAAATACCTGGGGGTGTCTTCTTTCCAAAATGGGGTCACTTGTGGGGTAGTTATACTGCCCTGGCATTCTAGGGGCCCAAATGTGTGGTAAGAAGTTTGAAATCAAAATGTGCAAAAAATGACCGGTGAAATCCGAAAGGTGCTCTTTGGAATATGGGCCCCTTTGCCCACCTAGGCTGCAAAAAAGTGTCACACATGTGGTATTGCCGTACTCAGGAGAAGTTGGGGAATGTGTTTTGGGGTGTCATTTTACATATACCCATGCTGGGTGAGAGAAATATCTTGGCAAAAGACAACTTTTCCAATTTTTTTATACAAAGTTGGCATTTGACCAAGATATTTATCTCACCCAGCATGGGTATATGTAAAATGACACCCCAAAACACATTCCCCAACTTCTCCTGAGTACGGCGATACCACATGTGTGGCACTTTTTTTCAGCCTAGGTGGGCAAAGGGGCCCACATTCCAAAGAGCACCTTTCGGATTTCAACGGCCATTTTTTACAGATTTTGATTTCAAACTACTTACCACACATTTGGGCCCCTAGAATGCCAGGGCAGTATAACTACCCCACAAGTCACCCCATTTTGGAAAGAAGACACCCCAAGGTATTCGCTGATGGGCATAGTGAGTTTATAGAAGTTTTTATTTTTTGTCACAAGTTAGTGGAATATGAGACTTTGTAAAAAAATCATAATTTTCCACTAACTTGTGACAAAAAATAAAAAGTTCTATGAACTCACTATGCCCATCAGCGAATACCTTAGGGTGTCTACTTTCCGAAATGGGGTCATTTGTGGGGTGTTTGTACTGTCTGGGCATTGTAGAACCTCAGGAAACATGACAGGTGCTCAGAAAGTCAGAGCTGCTTCAAAAAGCGGAAATTCACATTTTTGTACCATAGTTTGTAAACGCTATAACTTTTACCCAAACCATTTTTTTTTTACCCAAACATTTTTTTTATCAAAGACATGTAGAACAATAAATTTAGAGCAAAATTTATATATGGATGTCGTTTTTTTTGCAAAATTTTACAACTGAAAGTGAAAAATGTCATTTTTTTGCAAAAAAATCGTTAAATTTTGATTAATAACAAAAAAAGTAAAAATGTCAGCAGCAATGAAATACCACCAAATGAAAGTAGGGTAGGTCAGAAGTGTAAAAAGTGGCCTGGTCTTTAAGGGTGTTTAAGCTATAGGGGCTGAGGTGGTTAAATAAGGTCTGGAATTGCTGATGGCCATAATTCTCACCCTAAGGCCTCATGCACACGAACTTTTTTTTTCACGGTCCGCAAAAACAGGGTCCGTAGGTCCGTGATCCGTGACCGTTTTTTCGTCCGTGGGTCTTCCTTGATTTTTGGCGGATCCACGGACATGAAAAAAAAGTCATTTTGGTGTCCGCCTGGCCGTGCGGAGCCAAACGGATCCGTCCTGAATTACAATGCAAGTCAATGGGGACGGATCCGTTTGACGTTGACACAATATGGTGCCATTTCAAACGGATCCGTCCCCATTGACTTTCAATGTAAAGTCCGGAGTCCCTTTTATACCATCAGATCGGAGTTTTCTCCAATCCGATGGTATATTTTAACTTGAAGCGTCCCCATCACCATGGGAACGCCTCTATGTTAGAATATACTGTCGGATATGAGTTAGATCGTGAAACCTCATTTCCGACAGTATATTCTAACACAGAGGCGTTCCCATGGTGATGGGGACGCTTCTAGTTAGAATATACTACAAACTGTGTACATGACTGCCCCCTGCTGCCTAGCAGCATCCGATCTCTTACAGGGGGCCGTGATCAGCACAATTAACCCCTCAGGTGCCGCACCTGAAGGGGTTAATTGTACTATCATATCCCCCTGTAAGAGATCAGGGCTGCCAGGCAGCAGGGGGCAGACCCCCCCCCCTCCCCAGTTTTAATATCATTGGTGGCCAGTGCGGCCCCCCCCCCTTCCTCCATTGTAATAAATCGTTGGTGGCACAGTGTGCGCCCCCCCCTTCCTCCCTCTATTGTAATAATTCGTTGGTGGCACAGTGTGCCCCCCCCCCGCCTCCCCCCCCCCTTCCTCCCTCTATTGTAATAATTCGTTGGTGGCACAGTGTGCGCCCCCCCCCCCTTCCTCCCTCTATTGTAATAAATCGTTGGTGGCAATCATTGGCCCCCCTCCCTCTATAGCATTTTCAACATTGGTGGCCAGTGTGCGGCCTCCCATCTTGCGCCCCCCCCCCCCGATCATTGGTGGCAGCGGGTTACTAGCAATAGTACAAGATTCATACTTACCTGGGAGCTGTGATGTTCGTGTCCGGCCGGGAGCTCCTCCTACTGGTAAGTGACGGTTCATTTAGCAATGCGCCGCACAGACCTGTCACTGTCACTTACCAGTAGGTGGAGCTCCCGGCCGGACACGAACATCGCAGCAGCAGGTAAGTATTAATCTTCTACTATTGTACTATTGCTAAGTAACCATGGCAACGAGGACTGTAGTAGCGTCCTGGTTGCCATGGTTACCGATCGGAGCCCCAGCGAATAAACTGGGACTCCGATCGGAACTCCGCTGCCACCAATGATGATGGGGGGGAGGGGGGGGGAGATGGGAGGCTGCACACTGGCCACCAACGTTGTTAATGCTATAGAGGAGGGGGGGCAATGGGGGGCGCACACTGTGCCACCAACGATTTATTACAATAGAGGGAGGAAGGGGGGGGGGGGCGCACACTGTGCCACCAACGAATTATTACAATAGAGGGAGGGGGGGGGGCCGCACTGGCCACCCATGATATTCAAACTGGGGAGGGGGGGGGAGGGTCTGCCCCCTGCTGCCTGGCAGCCCTGATCTCTTACAGGGGGATATGATAGTACAATTAACCCTTTCAGGTGCCGCACCTGAAGGGGTTAATTGTGCTGATCACGGCCCCCTGTAAGAGATCGGGTGCTGCCAGGCAGCAGGGGGCAGTCTTGTACACAGTTTGTAGTGTATTCTAACTAGAAGCGTCCCCATCACCATGGGAACGCTTCTGTGTTAGAATATACTGTCGGTTCTGAGTTTTCACGAAGTGAAAACTCAGCTTTGAAAAAGCTTTTATGCAGACGGATCTTCGGATCCGTCTGTATAAAAACTAACCTACGGCCACGGATCACGGACACGGATGCCAATCTTGTGTGCATCCGTGTTCTTTCACGGACCCATTGACTTGAATGGGTCCGTGAACCGTTGGCCGTGAAAAAAATAGGACAGGTCATATTTTTTTCACGGCCAGAAAACACGGATCACGGATGCGGCTGCAAAACGGTGCATTTTCCGATTTTTCCACGGACCCATTGAAAGTCAATGGGTCCGCGAAAAAAAACGGAAAACGGCACAACGGCCACGGGTGCACACAACGGTCGTGTGCATGAGGCCTAAGGCTGGTTTCACATGGGCGTTGCGGGAAAAGATGTGCGTGCATTGCCGGAACATGTGCGATTTTTCCGCGTGAGTGCAAAACATTGTATAATGCGTTTTGCACGCGTGTGAGAAAATCTGCATGTTTGGTACCCAAACCCGAACTTCTTCACAGAAGTTCGGGTTTGGGTTAGGTGTTCTGTAGATTGTATTATTTCCCCTTATAACATGGTTATAAGGGAAAAATAATAGCATTCTTTAATACAGAATGCATAGTACAATAGGGCTGGAGGGGTTAAAAATAAATAAATAAATAATTTAACTCACCTTAATCCACTTGTTCGCGCAGCCCGGCTTCTCTTCTGTCTTATTTCTTCAGGACATGGGTAAAGGACCTTTGATGACCCTGGTGATGGACCATGGTGATGGATCATGTGATGGACCATGTGATGGGCGCAGTGACATCATCACAGGTCCTTTTCCTCACAGATGAAGGCAGAAGAGAAGCCGGGCTGCGCGAACAAGTGGATTAAGGTGAGTTAAATTGTACTATATATTCTGTATTAAGAATGCTATTATTTTCCCTTATAACCAAGTTATAAGGGAAAATAATAATGATCGGGTCCCCATCCCGATTGTCTCCTAGCAAGCGTGCGTGAAAATCGCACCGCATCCGCACTTGCTTGCGGATGCTTGCAATTTTCACGTAGCCCCATTCACATCTATGGGGCCTGCGTTGTGTGAAAAACGCACAATATAGAACATGCTGCGATTTTCACGCAACGCAGTGATGCGTGAAAATCACTGCTCATGTGCACAGCCCCATAGAAATGAATGGTTCCGGATTCAGTGCGGGTGCAATGCGTTCACCTCACGCATTGCACACGCGCGGAATACTCGCCCGTGTAAAACCAGCCTAAGGAGCCTTATCTCATTCTGTGTGTGGTGAGAACTGCAGAGTTGCCAACCTGACAATTAAGGTCCTTCTCAAGAGCTAACCCTAGAAAAGTCCCAATTAGACCTTAATTTGCCACCCAAGGTGTTTCATCTTACCTGTGTGGACTTATCAGAGGAAAGATTGACTGACTTCATCAAAATACTGGTCTGCAAAGAAAACTGCATGACTTATGATCAAAAATAAAATCATATATAAATGAAATACTAAATGACGCATCTTTAAAATATCATGTTTTTTCTGACAAAATCTTGCAGAAAAAAAAGGAAATGACTGCAGATTTTCTTCATCCCCGCCAAGATAAGAAAGCTGATTAGAAAGCACTTAAAGTCGGAGTCTCTTGTGGATGCTAATCAGAAAAGAATAATTCTGTGTGATACCAAGACATTTGTGTTAATGAATGAATAGTTTATAATGCGGCTACTTTTCTCCTGATTTTATTCATCTACTTTATACAGATATCAATAAACCTATTGTCCTGTCACATAATACTGTATGTAAGAAGACTGTACTTCCATGCTGTGGAGATTCGTGTATTCCTTAACCCTGTCATGAGCTTTATGCTTAAATGCCTGCAGTTCATCTTTTGGTACGATAGATACTAAGGATGAATATTTTATTTTATATTTTTGCCTTTTTAAGAAAATACACCTCCTTTACCATTTTCCTTTGTCTAATTTTTGGTTATATGTTTAAAGGGATTTTCCAGGCTCTAGATATACATGACCTTCTCTCAGGATATGGCATTAATATCATATTGGTGGGTGTCTGACACCCAGCATCCTCACAAATCAGCCTCCGGTACCAGAACTACCACTTTGAAATGAGCCAGAAGTTCAGCTCCATTCAAAGTGTAATGGCCGTGCTGGGTTATAGCAGACATGGCCAGTACACTGAACACCTTAATACCAATTTAAAGGGGTTGTCCAGGCTTTTTGTATTGATGACCTATCCTCAGGATACCCAGCACCCCCGCTTGCGCGCAGTGCACATGTGCCGTCTCCCTTCTCTCTTCCTGTCTGCTGCTGCTGTCCCATAGACATACAGCAGCGAGCAAGAAGGGAGAGAGGCCACAGAGTGGTAGAATGACAGAGTGTGGAGGTGGCAGCAGCATGAGGAAGCCACAGAATGGCACAATGACAGAGTGTCGATCGACCAAGATACTTCTGGGGGAACCTGCCTGGCATGAACAGGCCTCTAGTAGCTACAGACAATGACAAGCCAAAGCGTCAAGATAGCTTTGAGCCCGGAAGAGTTGCGAAGTTCATCAAGATACGTCACTAAAGATTTTACCGCATATAACCGCAGCGCTGACCACTGAATTAATTTAGTTTTTCGACCGACATACTTCAATAAAGTTTTTACCACATATTACTACAGCGCTGAACGCTGGCTAAAATTTGTTTTTCCACCAAAATAAGTCACAAAAGATTTTACCGCATATAACTTCAGCGCTGAACGCTGATTAAAATTTGTTTTTCCACCGAAATACATGACAAAAGATTTTACCGTATAGCACTACAGCGCTGAATGCTGAATAAGATTTGTTTTTCCACCAAAATACATCACAAAAAAGTTTACCGCATAAAACAGCAGCGCTGAACGCTGAATAAAATCTGTTTTTACACCGAAATAAGTCACAAAAGATTTTACAGCATATAACGGAGCACGGACATGGGGAGGGTGTTCGGTCATCCAGCATTTATTCGCTCCGCTGAAGGATGATTTTGAAAGTGTGTAGAAGCCACACGGGGCCCCCACTCTGAAGATTTATCATGGAAACATCATGGAGATTTTACCGCATATAACTACAGCGCTGAACGCTGAATAAAATTAGTTTTTCATCCGCAATACAGTATGTCAATAAAGATTTTACCGCACATAACTGCAGCGCTGAATGCTGATTACAATTTGTTTTTCCACCAAAATACAGTACGTCACAAAAGATTTTACTGCATATTACTACAGCGTTGAACGCTGAATAAGATTTCTTTTTCCACCGAAATACGTCGCAAAAGATTTTACCACATATAACTGCAGCGCTGAACGCTGAATACAATTTGTTTTTCCACCGAAATACATCAATAAAGATTTTACTGCATATAAGTACAGTGCTGAGCGGTGAATAAGATTTGTTTTTCCACCGAATTACATCACTAAAGATTTTACCGCATAGAACTGCAGCACTGAACACTAAATAAAATTTGTTTTTCCACCAAAATATGTCACAAAAGATTTTAACACATATAACTACAGCGCTGAAAGCTGAATACAATTAGTTTTTCCACAGAAATACATCCCAAAAGGTTTTAACACATATAACTGTGACCGAAATACGTAAATTAAGATTCCACCACATATGACGGAGCACAGAGATGGAGAGGGTGTTCGGATTACCCCCCTCCCTCCCACTATACGGACGTCTCAGAAATGAACCGCTGCTCCCGACAGCAGCTCCTGGGAAAATTAGGGAGCATCCCGGTCATCCGGCATCTATTCGCTCTGCTGAAGGATGATTTTGAAAGTGTGTAGAAGCCACACGGAGCCCCCACACTGCAGATTTATCATGGAGACATCATGGAGATTTTACCGCATATAACCACAGCGCTGACCGCTGAATAAATTTTGTTTTTCGACCGAAATACTTCAATAAAGCTTTTACCACATATAACCGCCGCACTGACTGACACACTACTTCTGTGAACCCCTGCACCACTACTAACCAGGTAGGAAGGCGGCTGCGAAGCAGGTGCTCTACCCCATGCACGTTAGGCTCCTGACCTCCCACTGCTGCCACCCTGCTAACTCCCAGCCATGTTTTCAACACATATAACCGCCGCCAACATGAACTGAGAGTGTATTTTTCTGTTTGTACTGAAATAGGCCACTAAACGCTTTCAACACATATAACTGCCACCGACGTGAACTGAGAATGTATTTTTCTTTTTGGACTAAAGTACAAAATAACACATATAACCGCCGCACTGACTAACTGCTATCGCCGCTACTTCCGTGAACCCCTGCACCACAACTTTCCAGGTAGGTAGGCTGCTGTGAAGCAGGTGCTCTGCCCCAGGCACGTTTGGCTCCCGACCTCCCACTGCTGACTCCCAGCCATGCTTTCAACAAATATAACCGTCGACGTGAGCTGAGAATATATTTTTCTTTTTGTACTGAATTAGGCCAGTAAATGCTTTCAGCAGAAATAAATGCACCAGTGAAGTGCATATATATTTTTTTCTTTCTTTACTGAAATATGCCCCTATAGGCTTTCAACAGAAATAACTGCAGAAGTGAACTGAGTATATATTTATCTTGTTGGACTGAAATAGGCCACTATACGCTTTGACCAGAAAAAACTTAAAGAGTGAAGTGTGTATATATTTTTCTTGTAGTACTGAAATACTCCCTTATACGCTTTCACCAAAAAAAACTTAAAGAGTGAAGTGTGTATATATTTTTCTTGTAGTACTGAAATACTCCCTTATACGCTTTCACCAAAAAGAACTTAAAGAGTGAAGTGCGGATATATTTTTCTTGTAGTAGTGAAATACGCCCCTATACACTTTCACCAGAAATAACTGTAACAGTGCAGTGTGTATATATTTTTCTTTTTTACTGTAATACGCCCCTATATGCTTTCATCAGAAATAACTGCAGAAGTGAACTGAGAATATTTTTCTTGTTGGACTAAAATAGGCCACTATACTGTATATGCTTTCACCAGAATTAACTGAAGAAATACACTGAGAATATATTTTTCTTGTTGTACTGGAATACGACCCTATACGCTTTCACTAGAAATAACTGCAACAGTTATATATTTTTCTTTTTTTTACTGTAATACGCCCCTATACGCTTTCAACAGAAATAACTGCAGAAGTGAACTGAGAATATATTTATCTTGTTGGACTGAAATAGGCCACTATACGCTTTGACCAGAAAAAACGTAAAGAGTAAAGTGCGTATATATTTTTATTTTTTTACTGAAATACGCCCCTATACGCTTTCACCCAAAAAACTTAGTGAAGTGCGCATATATTTTCCTTGTAGTACTGAAATACACCCATATACGCTTTCACCAGAAATAACTGCAACAGTGAAATGCGTATATATTTTTCTTTTTTTTACTGTAATACGCCCCTATACGCTTTCAACAGAAATAACTGCAGAAGTGAACTGAGAATATATTTTTCTTGTTGGACTAAAAAAGGGCACTATACTCTTTCACCAGAATTAACTGCAGAAATGCACTGAGAATATATTTTTCTTGTAGTACTGAAATACACCCCTATACGCTTTCACCAGAAATAACTGCAACAGTGCAGTGTGTATATATTTTTCTTTTTTACTGTAATGCGCCCCTATACGCTTTAAACAGAAATAACTGCAACAGTGAAGTGCTTATATATATTTTTTTGTAGTACTGAAATGCTCCCCTATATGCTTTCTCCAGAAATAACTGCAACAGTGCAGTGCGTATATATTTTTCTTTTTTTACTGTAATACGCCCCTATACGCTTTCAACAGAAATAACTGCAGAAGTGAACTTAGAATATACAGTCAGGTCCATAAATATTGGGACATTGACACAATTGTAACATTTTTGGCTCTATACACCACCACAATGGATTTGAAATGAAACAAACAAGATGTGCTTTAACTGCAGACTGTCAGCTTTAATTTGAGGGTATTTACATCCAAATCAGGTGAACAGTGTAGGAATTACAACAGTTTGCATATGTGCCTCCCACTTGTTAAGGGACCAAAAGTAATGGGACATTTGGCTTCTCAGCTGTTCCATGGCCAGGTGTGTGTTATTACCTCATTATCCGAACTACAATGAGCAGATAAAAGATCCAGAGTTCATTTCAAGTGTGCTATTTGCATTTGGAATCTGTTGCTGTCAACTCTCAAGATGAGATCCAAAGAGCTGTCACTATCAGTGAAGCAAGCCATCATTAGGCTGAAAAAACAAAACAAACCCATCAGAGAGATAGCAAAAACATTAAGCGTGGCCAAAACAACTGTTTGCAACATTCTTCAATAGAAGGAACGCACCGGTGAGCTCAGCAACACCAAAAGACCGGGAAGACCACAGAAAACAACTGTGGTGGATGACCGAAGAATTCTTTCCCTGGTAAAGAAAACTGTCACGGATGGTGTACAGGAAACAAGACAAAACCATATAAACAATGTCTCTCTGGATCCACAACTAAGGAACAAAGGGAGACCCCTGCAATAGACCTGCCGCTCTCCCTCACTGCTCAGCCTATGCGAACACCCCAAAGGTGGATGGGCGCATATCCACGTTCCTCGGCTATCTATTACCTGAAGACCCTACAATAGTGAGGGGACACGACCACCGGCTCCCTACACTGACACGGAGGGAGTCAGGGTCACCTGGATCCAGAAAAGAGATAATCATAAATACATAAACAGCACTTAACTTGCAGACGACTGGGAACTGGGAACTGGGAACAGCATGCACACACACTCCAGGAAGTTGTATCAGCCGCACACTACTGCATTATGGGGAGGAATTTAAAGGGCAGCAATCAGTCCGACTGCATGACAGCTGAGATAGACTAACGAGATGAGAAACTAAACCAAAACAAAGAAATTCAAGGAGGAGGATCTGAAAAGCTCCTATGAGCGCTTCTCAGCTGTCTGGCTGTGACAGTACCCCTCCCTCTAAGATGGGACCTATGGAAAGCCCTGATGAGACGAGAGTTCGTCACTGGGACCCACATCCTCTCCTCAGGACCATAA
Organism: Bufo bufo; assembly: GCF_905171765.1. NCBI lineage: Eukaryota > Metazoa > Chordata > Amphibia > Anura > Bufonidae > Bufo > Bufo bufo. The sequence continues at coordinate 81,534,056 of NC_053393.1, read as the reverse complement.
CCCTCCCAATGAACGAGGTACTGGAGGGAACCGCGGACAAGACGAGAATCCACAATCCTAGAGACCTGAAATTCAAGATTTCCATCAACCATAATCGGAGGAGGAGGCAAAGGCGAGGGTACAATAGGTTGAACATAAGGTTTCAATAAGGACTTATGAAAAACATTATGGATCTTCCAAGTCTGAGGAAGATCAAGACGGTAGGCAACAGGATTGATGACAGACATGATCTTGTAAGGCCCAATAAACCTAGGACCCAACTTCCAGGAAGGAACCTTCAATTTGATATTCTTGGTAGACAACCACACCAGATCACCAACATTCAGGTCCGGACCAGGCACACGTCTCTTATCCGCCACACGCTTATATCTCTCACTCATGCTCTTTAGATTATCCTGAATCTTTTGCCAAATAGATGACAAAGACGAGGAGAATCTGTCCTCATCAGGCAAACCAGAAGAGCCCTCTCCCGAGAAAGTCCCAAACTGCGGATGAAACCCATATGCACCAAAAAATGGTGACTTATCAGAGGACTCCTGACGACGGTTATTTAAAGCAAACTCAGCAAGGGACAAAAAAGAACACCAATCCTCCTGATTCTCCGCCACAAAACAGCCAGATTCTGAATGACGCGCTCTGTCTGGCCATTCGACTGCGGATGGAAAGCAGAAGAGAATGACAACCGAACCCCCAAGCGAGAACAGAAAGCCTTCCAGAATCTGGAAACAAACTGCGTGCCCCTATCAGAGACTATGTCTGAAGGAATCCTATGCAATTTGACAATGTGGTCAATAAATGCCTGCGCCAGCGTCTTAGCATTGGGCAAACCAGGAAAAGGGATAAAATGCACCATTTTGCTAAAACGGTCCACCACCACCAGAATCACAGACTTTCCCGAGGAATGAGGCAAGTCCGTTATGAAGTCCATGGACAGATGTGTCCAAGGACGGGAAGGAATGGGCAAAGGAAGGAGAGGACCTGATGGCCGTGAATGAGGGACCTTGGCACGAGCGCAAGTCTCGCAAGCTGCCACAAAACCTTCAACCGACTTACGAAGCGCAGGCCACCAGAATCTCCGAGCAATGAGATCTAGTGTGGCTCTTGCCCCCGGGTGCCCAGCAAGGACCGTATCGTGGTGTTCTTTAAAAATCTTGTGTCTCAAAGCGAGAGGCACAAACAACCTCCCAGGAGGACAAAGATCAGGAGCTTCTGACTGGGCTGCCTGCACCTCTGCCTCCAATTCAGGAAAAAGAGCAGAGACCACCACACCTTCAGCCAAAATGGGACCCAGGTCTTCAAAATTCCCACCTCCCGGAAAACAACGTGACAGGGCATCTGCCTTCACATTCTTAACCCCAGGGCGGAACGTAACAACAAAATTAAACCTTGAAAAGAACAAAGACCATCTGGCCTGTCTCGGGTTCAGACGCTTGGCTGACTCCAATTAGGCCAGATTTTTATGGTCAGTAAACACGGTAATAGGGTGTCTGGCTCCCTCTAGCCAATGGCGCCATTCCTCAAAAGCCAACTTGATGGCCAACAATTCCCTATCTCCCACATCATAATTTCTCTCTGCGGAGGAGAGTTTCTTTGAGAAAAAGGCACACGGTTGCCATTTGGCAGGAGAGGAACCCTGAGACAAGACCGCACCCACCCCTACCTCAGAAGCATCAACCTCAACTATGAAGGGTAAAGAAATATCAGGTTGTACTAGGATGGGAGCGGAAGCAAAACTCTCCTTGATATTAGAAAAGGCCTTACGCGCCTCTACCGACCAGGAAGAAAAATCTACCCCCTTTCTGGTCATATCAGTGAGTGGTTTAACAACAGAGGAATAATTCAAAATAAATTTCCTGTAATAATTAGCAAAGCCCAAAAAACGCATCAGCGCCTTCTGATTCTCAGGAAGCTCCCACTCAAGCACAGCGCGGACCTTCTCGGGGTCCATGCGAAAACCAGAAGCGGAGACAAGAAACCCCAGAAATTGGATCTCTGGAACCGCAAACACACATTTTTCCAGTTTCGCGTATAATTTATTCTCCCGCAGGATGAGCAAGACCTGACGTAAGTGTTCCTTATGAGTCTTGAAATCAGGAGAAAAAATCAAAATGTCATCCAAATACACTAATACAAATTTTCCCATTAAATGATAAAAAATGCTGTTGACGAAATGCTGAAAAACGGCTGGGGCATTCATCAAACCAAAAGGCATAACCAAATTCTCAAAATGGCCCTCAGGGGTATTGAAAGCCGTCTTCCATTCGTCTCCTTCTCTGACCCTAACCAGGTTGTATGCCCCTCTTAGGTCTAATTTGGAAAAGACTTTAGCCCCAACAACCTGGTTAAACAGGTCCGGGATCAGAGGAAGCGGATAAGGATCACGAATAGTGATACTGTTCAGCTCCCTGAAATCCAGACAAGGTCTTAAAGAACCATCTTTTTTCTTAACAAAGAAAAAACCAGCGGCAACAGGTGACTTCGAGGGTCGTATGTGTCCTTTTCTCAGACTCTCAGAGATATAAGCACGCATAGCGACCCTCTCAGGTTGGGAGAGATTGTATAAACGAGATTTAGGCAGCTTGGCGCCTGGGATGAGATTAATAGGGCAATCATACTCCCTGTGCGGAGGCAAACCCTGTACTCCACTCTCAGAGAAGACATCCAAAAATTCAGAGAGGAAAGGTGGTACAGTCTTAGTAGAAACCTCAGAAACAGATGTTATGAGGCAATTCTCTCTGCAAAAGTTACTCCAACCATTTATTTGCCTCGCTTGCCAATCAATGGTGGGCTTATGTTTAGTGAGCCAGGGTAGCCCCAACACTAGAGGAGTAGGCAAACTGCTAAGGACGAAACATGACACATCCTCAACATGAGCATCACTCACAATTAAACGGATATTGTGAACTATGCCCTTTAATGATTTCTGAGAAAGTGGAGCTGAATCAATAGCAAAAACAGGAATATCTTTTCCCAAAGTGCATACCTGGAAACCATGAGTTATTGCAAATTGATTATCAATGAGGTTGACAGCTGCTCCACTATCCACAAAAATCTCACAAAAAATGCTCTTGCTCTCTAGCGCCACCCTAGCAGGCAGGACAAAACGGGAACTACAAGAAAACTGAAAACCTTCAATTTCCGCCTCAACCCTGCCAATAGTAACAGACGGAACATTTTTAAAAGATTTTTTCCTTTTTGTCTCTTTATTGCTCCCAGAAAACTGCCTGAATCTCCTAGAGGGACAAACATTTGCCAGATGATTTATACCTCCACAACAAAAACAAACCCTCCCCTGCGGGCTGAATCTTCTATTGTCAGAGGCAATCAACCCCAGCTGCATGGGCTCCTGCTCAGAAGGGGCTGACAGCGACTGAGACCCCTGTGCACAGAATGAGACCGCTGCACTGTCCCGGGACTGAGTATGACAGGAAGGAGAGATCTCTCCTCTCTCTCTAAGACGCCTGTCAATACGAACAGCCTGAGACATAGCAGAATCCAAGGAGGTAGGTCTCTCATGAAAGGCAAATGCATCTCTCAATCCCTCTGAAAGACCATAGCAAAATTGACTTCGGAGTGCAGCATCATTCCAACCCGTATCTGCTGCCCATCTCCGAAATTCTGAGCAGTATATCTCTGCGGATTGTTTACCCTGGCATAACAGACGTAGTCTAGACTCAGCCAGAGCAATACGATCCGGATCATCATATATCTGACCCAGGGCTAAAAAGAATTCATCCACTGAACGGAGGGGCCGTGCCCCCTCCGGCAGCGAAAAGGCCCAGGACTGAGCGTTACCCCTGAGCAGTGATATAATGATCCCCACCCTCCGTTCTTCATCACCAGAAGAATGGGGAAGAAGGCGAAAATGGAGTTTGCAAGCCTCTCTAAAACGCACAAAATTCTCACTACCCCCGGAGAACGTATCCGGGAGCGAGATCTTAGGCTCAGCACAAACTCCATGAACGCAAGCTGAACCAGTCACTTGAAACTGAGAAAAAGTCTTACGGAGATCAGCTACCTCCAAAGCAAGACCCTGAAAGCGTTCAGCCAAAAGTGAAACCGGATCCATGCTTGAGACGGTTTTGGCGGCTGATAATGTCACGGATGGTGTACAGGAAACAAGACAAAACCATATAAACAATGTCTCTCTGGATCCACAACTAAGGAACAAAGGGAGACCCCTGCAATAGACCTGCCGCTCTCCCTCACTGCTCAGCCTATGCGAACACCCCAAAGGTGGATGGGCGCATATCCACGTTCCTCGGCTATCTATTACCTGAAGACCCTACAATAGTGAGGGGACATGACCACCGGTTCCCTACACTGACACGGAGGGAGTCAGGGTCACCTGGATCCAGAAAAGAGATAATCATAAATACATAAACAGCACTTAACTTGCAGACGACTGGGAACTGGGAACTCAGGAGGCTCGTCTCCTCAGCACTCCCTCAGTGCGCCTGCGCCGATGACGTCTTCTCTTTCGGTGATGTCATCGGCGCAGGCGCACTGAGGGAGTTCTGAGGAGACGAGCCTCCTCATCTCAGAGCGCCTGTGCCGAATGAACAGAGGCGCGCGATTTTTGAAATACTGACAGGGCCGGCCGGAGGAGGAGATCACGGCTGGCCCTGTCAATCAACACGGCGAGGGGGCGGTTTTCTGCTGCGGCTACCAGCAAGTAGACGCCCTACTTGCTGGTAGAGCCCTGATTTACATATTATAAAACTTCGTTTTCTAAAGAATCGACCGCATGAAAGTAAGTAAGACTATTATATTCTCCTATATCGCGCTATAAGGAATATAACTATCCAAAAAAAAAAAAAAGAGTTTTGTGGGGTGACAGAAACCCTTTAATTTCAAATCCATTGTGGTGATGTATAGAGCCAAACATCTTAGAATTGTGTTGATGTCCCAATATTTATGGACCTGACTGTATTTATCTTGTTGGACTTGTATAGGCCACTATACGCTTTGACCAGAAAAAACGTAAAGAACAAAGTGCGTATATATTTTACTTGTAGTATTGAAATACGCCCCTATACGCTTTAAACAGAAATAACTGCAACAGTGAAGTGCATATATATTTTTCTTTTTTTACTGTAATACGCCCCTATATGCTTTCAACAGAAATAACTGCAGAAGTGAAATGCGTATATATTTTTCTTGTCGTACTGGATAAGATACTAATATATAAGCCACTAAAGTCTTTTCAACATAACACTTGTAGCCCAATAACAAAAAGCTGGAATGACAGAGCTGTCTAATGACTATTTGGATCCCCAAATAATCGTTCCCTTCACTTGTAAAATCCCTTTCCTATCAATGTCCATAGCGCCTTCTGATGTCTCTCCCTGCACTAATATGCTGTGAAATGATTCCTATCCTTTCCCTGCACTTATGAATAGTTTTTTCTGTCTTTTTTTTCCACAATCGTTTTCCCACTTGCTGTCTCTAGCGCCTTCACACGTCTGTCCCTGCACTCTGACGCTGGAAAATGGCAGAATCTAAAATGGCTGCCATATTTATAGTGCAGTGACATCACAGGGCTGGCTGGCTGCTGATTGGCTGCATGCAGGCATGTCAATCTGGGTGATCCCGCCTTCCCAAAGTTCCTTGCCCCATGTCCTCAGACCTCACACGTGTAGGCCATTTTAGGAAAATTGCGATTCGTTACCACGAAGCGCGAGGAAATTCGCATTCGTTGCAAATCTAATTTTTCCTGAAATTCAGATCGAATTCCACTTCGTCAGCTTCAATTCGCTCATCTCTAGTGCCAGGTGTTGAACCTAGGCCGATCTGATATTGATGACCTATCCTGAGGATCGGTCATCAATAGGAAAAGTCCAAAAACCTCTTTAAGCAGTGGAAAAGCAGATACAATTGTGTCAGATTTAGGAAATATTCTATAAGCTAAAACTGGGCTGCAGAATTATGCATTGTAGCAAACTAAAAAAAAAAATTTGTGCAGCTGCCAATGTATTTGGCACATGTTACTATTGCCTAGACTGGATACCAGTGTTCTCACTGACAGCAAGCTAACATTTTAACAATCGCGACGAATTAGAATACAAAGAATATTTCAAAAATGAAATAATGTTTAATTTGCACAATGATTAAAACTGATTATGTGTAAAACTGGAAAACCCTTTTAATATAAATGAAAGTGTTCTTATTCACTGATAGCAAATTAAACGCTATGAATAATTTTACATGAAAAAATTATTTTTACATATGTGAAAGGCCTTCACTAGCCTTTTGTGTATCAGCACAGCTTCACTGTCCTTCGATAGCCTGTGAGGGATCTGTTCTCCCTTGTGCTGTCACTAGTGCTAAGTGTGCCTTCACATGCTGTGGATCTTGTTGCAGAATTTTCCACAACTGAAAATCAGTTCCATTCACATGAATGGGTGTTGCAAAAATCCATGTGCTTGCCACCCGATTTAAATTAATGGAACTGATTTTCAGTCACGGAAAATTCTGCAATAAATCTGCAGCATGTGAAGGCACCCTAAGAAGTGTGTTTTCCTCATCCCACACCCTGAAGGTTTCTCCTTTTTGTCGACACTCTCCGCAGCCTCTGTGATTTCCATCTCCCTCTTGTGTGCGCTTTCCTTCTTACCTACACGCAGAATCAGTTTAGCTTGCACTATATGCCTTCCCTGAAGCCAGGAGCAGTGTGCTGTCAGATGTATGTCAGCAGCAGCAGGAAAACAAGCTACAGGTGCTGTCAGATGTATGTCAGCAGCAGCAGGAAAACAAGCTACAGGTGCATCTCAATAAATTAGAATATCATTGAAAAGTTAATTTATTTCAGTAATGCAATTCAAAAAGTGAAACTCATATATTCTATACTGTAGATTCATTACACACAGAGGGATATATTTCAGCTGTTTATTTATTTTAATGTTGATGATTATGGATTATAGTTAATGAAAACTCAATAGGCAGTATCTCAGAAAATTAGATTATATAAAACCAATAATAAAAAAAAATGTAATACAGAAATGTTGGCCTACTGAAAAGTCTTTCCGGTATATGCACTAAATACTTGGTCAGGGCATCTTTTGCATGAATTACTGCATCAATGCGGCATGGCACGGAGGTGATCAGCCTGTGGCACTGCTGAGGTCTTATGGAAGCCAAAGTTGCTTTGATAGCGGCCATCAGGTCATCTGCATTGTTGGGTCTGGTGTCTCTCATCTTCCTCTTAACAATAACTCATAGATTCTCTATGGGGATTAGGTCAGACAATCAAGCACAGTGATATTGTGGTTATTATTATTAAACCCGGTATTGGTACTTTTTGGCAGTGTGGGCAAGTGCCAAGTCCTACTAGAAAATGAAATCAGCATCTCCATAAAGTTTGTCAATAGAGTGAAGCATGAAGCAGTGGCATGCCTAGGGGAGCGGGGGCGGTCTGCCCCGGGTGCTGGCTCTCAGGGGGGTGCAATGAGCGTTTCCATCAATACAGATGGAAGCGCTCATTGCTGGAGGGCTGATGCACCCACATACTGTGGCGGAGCACGGGAACGCATAGTTCCCTGCCCCGCCGCCGATCACCGCCATAGGCTTCAGGCCTAGTAGGCCTGAGGCTTATGCAGTAGTGAAATCCCGGCGCAGGTGTGCGTGATAACATCATCGCGCGTGCCTGTGCCGGGACGCAGCAGCACAGTGAAGTGTGCTCGCCTTCCTCTGCGAGCAAGCGCAGGTGAGTATTTAGCTTTTATTTATTTTTCTTTTTTTCTTTTCGTTTTCATGTGCCAACTTTGGGGGACATGCGGGGGAAACACAGGGGGACATGTGGGAGAAAAATATCATGGTGGGATACTGTGTGGGGGCAAATTATTATGGGAGGGATTACTATGTGGGGGAAAATTATTATGGGAGGGATTACTATGTGGGGGCAAATTATTATGGGAGGGATTACTATGTGGGGGGCAAATTACTATATGGGGCAGTGTGGGGGAAATTACTGTGCGGGGGCAATTGTAGGGGAAACTACTGTGTGGGGACAATTACTGTGTGGGGGGCAGTGTGGGAGAAACTACTGTGTGGGGGCAGTGTGGGGGAAATTACTGTGGGGGGGCAGTGTGGGGGAAATTACTGTAAGGGGCAGTGTGGGGGGAAACTACTGTGTGGGTGCAGTGGGGGAAATTACTCTGTGGGGGGAAACTACTGTAAGGGGGCAGTGTGGGGGAAATTACTGTGCGGGGGAAACTAATGTGTGGGGGAAACTACTGTGTGGAGGCAGTGTGGGGGAAATTACTGTGTGTGGGCAGTGTGGGGGGAAACTACTGTGTGGGGGAAATTACTGTATAGGGGCAGTGTGGGGGAAACTACTGTGTGGGGTGTGGTGTAGGGGCAAGTTGTGGGGGAAATTACTGTGTGTGGGCAGTGTGGGGGAAATTACTGTATGGGGGCAGTGTGGGGGAAACTACTGTGTGGGGGGTGGTGTGGGGGAAATTACTGTGGGGGAAACTACTGTACGGGGGCAGTGTGGGGGAAATTACTGTGTGGGGCAAATTACTATATGGGGGCAGTGTGAGGGAAATTACTGTATGGGGCAGTGTGGGGAAAATTACAGTGGAGGGGAAATTACTGTATGGGGCAGAGGGGGGAAATTACAGTTGGGGGGGATTACGGTGTGAGGGCAGTGTGGGGGAAATTACTGTGTGGGGCAAATTGCTATATGGGGCAGTGTGGGGGAAATTACCCACCTCAGCCCCTATAGCTTAAACACCCTTAAAGACCAGGCCACTTTTTACACTTCTGACCTACACTACTTTCACCGTTTATTGCTCGGTCATGCAACTTACCACCCAAATAAATTTTACCTCCTTTTCTTCTCACTAATAGAGCTTTCATTTGGTGGTATTTCATTGCTGCTGGCATTTTTACTTTTTTTGTTATTAATCGAAATTGAACGATTTTTTTGCAAAAAAATGAAATTTTTCACTTTCAGTTGTAAAATTTTGCAAAAAAAACGACATCCATATATAAATTTTGCTTTTATTGTTCTACATGTCTTTGATAAAAAAAAAATGTTTGGGTAAAAAAAAAATGGTTTGGGTAAAAGTTATAGCGTTTACAAACTATGGTACAAAAATGTGAATTTCCGCTTTTTGAAACAGCTCTGACTTTCTGAGCACCTGTCATGTTTCCTGAGGTCCTACGATGCCCAGACAGTACAAACACCCCACAAATGACCCCATTTTGGAAAGTAGACACCCTAAGGTATTCGCTGATGGGCATGGTGAGTTCATAGAACTTTTTATTTTTTGTCACAAGTTAGTGGAAAATGATGTTTTTTTTTTTTCTTCTTACAAAGTCTCATATTCCACTAACTTGTGACAAAAAATAAAAAGTTCTATGAACTCACTATGCCCATCAGCGAATACCTTGGGGTGTCTTCTTTCCAAAATGGGGTCACTTGTGGGGTAGTTATACTGCCCTGGCATTCTAGGGGCCCAAATGTGTGGTAAGTAGTTTGAAATCAAAATGTGTAAAAAATGACCGGTGAAATCCGAAAGGTGCTCTTTGGAATGTGGGCCCCTTTGCCCACCTAGGCTGCAAAAAAGTGCCACACATGTGGTATCGCCGTATTCAGGAGAAGTTGGGGAATGTGTTTTGGGGTGTCATTTTACATATACCCATGCTGGGTAAGATAAATATCTTGGTCAAATGCCAACTTTGTATAAAAAAATGGGAAAAGTTGTCTTTTGCCAAGATATTTCTCTCACCCAGCATGGGTATATGTAAAATGACACCCCAAAACACATTCCCCAACTTCTACTGAGTACGGAGATACCACATGTGTGACACTTTTTTGCAGCCTAGGTGGGCAAAGGGGCCCATATTCCAAAGAGCACCTTTCGGATTTCACCGGTCATTTTTTACACATTTTGATTTCAAACTTCTTACCACACATTTGGGCCCCTAGAATGCCAGGGCAGTATAACTACCCCACAAGTGACCCCATTTTGGAAAGAAGACACTCCCAGGTATTTCGTGATGGGCATAGTGAGTTCATGGAAGTTTTTATTTTTTGTCACAAGTTAGTGGAATATGAGAATTTGTAAGGAAAAAAAATAAAAAAATCATCATTTTCCGCTAACTTGTGACAAAAAATATAAAATTCTAGGAACTCGCCATGCCCCTCACGGAATACCTTGGGGTGCCTTCTTTCCAAAATGGGGTCACTTGTGGGGTAGTTATACTGCCCTGGCATTTTCCAGGGGCCCTAATGTGTGGTAAGTAGGTAAATGACCTGTGAAATCCTAAAGGTGCTCTTTGGAATGTGGGCCCCTTTGCCCACCTAGGCTGCAGAAAAGTGTCACACATGTGGTATCGCCGTATTCAGGAGAAGTTGGGCAATGTGTTTTGGGGTGTCTTTTTACATATACTTATGCTGGGTGAGAGAAATATCTCGGCAAAAGACAACTTTTCCCATTTTTTTATACAAAGTTGGCATTTGACCAAGATATTTATCTCACCCAGCATGGGTATATGTAAAATGACACCCCAAAACACATTGCCCAACTTCTCCTGAGTACGGCGATACCAGATGTGTGACACTTTTTTGCAGCCTAGATGCGCAAAGGGGCCCACATTCTTTTTATGAGGACATTTTTAGACATTTGGATCCCAGACTTCTTCTCACGCTTTAGGGCCCCTAAAATGCCAGGGCAGTATAAATACCCCACATGTGACCCCATTTTGGAAAGAAGACACCCCAAGGTATTCAATGAGGGGCATGGCGAGTTCATAGAAATTTTTTTTTTTGGCACAAGTTAGCGGAAATTGATTTTATTTATTTTTTTCTCACAAAGTCTCCCTTTCCGCTAACTTGGGACAAAAATTTCAATCTTTCATGGACTCAATATGCCCCTCACGGAATACCTGGGGGTGTCTTTTTTCCGAAATGGGGTCACATGTGGGGTATTTATACTGCCCTGGCATTCTAGGGGCCCTAAAGCGTGAGAAGAAGTCTGGAATATAAATGTCTAAAAAATTTTACGCATTTGGATTCCGTGAGGGGTATGTTAGTGGAATATGAGACTTTGTAAGAAAAAAATAATAATTTCCGCTAACTTGGGCCAAAAAAAATTCTGAATGGAGCCTTACAGGGGGGTGATCAATGACAGGGGGGTGATCAATGACAGGGGGTGATCAATGACAGGGGGTGATCAGGGAGTCTATATGGGGTGATCACCCCCCTGTCATTGATCACCCCCCTATAAGGCTCCATTCAGATGTCCGTATGTGTTTTGCGGATCCGATCCATGTATCCGTGGATCCGTAAAAATCATACGGACATCTGAATGCAGCCTGACAGGGGGGGTGATCAAAGACAGGGGGGGGTGATCAATGACAGGGGGGTGATCAGGGAGTCTATATGGGGTGATCACCCCCCCTGGAAGGCTCCAGGGAGACGCCTGTATGTGTTTTGCGGAACCGATCCATCTATCAGTGGATCCGTAAAAATGATGCGGACGTCTGAATGGAGCTTTACAGGGAGGTGATCAATGATGGGGGGTGATCAGGGAGTCTATATGGGGTGATCACCACAGTCATTGATCACGCCCCTGTAAGGCTCCATTCAGACGTCCGTATGCGTTTTGCGGATCCGATCCATCTATCAGTGGATCCGTAAAAATCATGCGGACGTCTGAATGGAGCTTTACAGGGGGGTGATCAATGACAGGGGGGTAATCAATGACAGGGGGGTGATCAGGGAGTCTATATGGGGTGATCACCACCGTCATTGATCCCGCCCCTGTAAGGCTCCATTCAGACGTCCGTATGCGTTTTGCGGATCCGATCCATCACTCAGTGGATCCGTAAAAATCATGCGGACGTCTGAATGGAGCTTTACAGGGGGTGATCAATGACAGGGGGGTAATCAATGACAGGGGGTGATCAGGGAGTCTATATGGGGTGATCAGGGGTGATCAGGGGCTAATAAGGGGTTAATAAGTGACAGGGGGGGTGTAGTGTAGTGTGGTGCTTGGTGCTACATATTGCTGAGCTATCTGTGTCCTCTGGTGGTCGATCCAAACAAAAGGGACCACCAGAGGACCAGGTAACAGGTATATTAGACGTTGTTATCAAAACAGCGTCTAATATACCTGTCAGGGGTTAAAAAAATCACATCTCCAGCCTGCCAGCGAACGATCGCTGCTGGCAGGCTGGAGATCCACTCGCTTACCTTCCGATCCTGTGAACGCGCGCGCCTGTGTGCGCGCGTTCACAGGAAATCTCGCGTCTCGCGAGAGGACGCACCGGCGCGTCCACCCAGAAGAGCAGGGCCGCCGCAAAGACACAATCCTGCGTACGGCGGTCCTGAGGAGGTTACTCTGTGGGGGCGCAATATAGGGTGTTATTATTACTGGGGGAACTCTACGGGACATTATAGCTGCTGTAGACACTATAGAGACATTTGGGGTAATTTATCAAACTGGTGTAAAGTAGAACTGGCTTAGTTGCCCATAGCAGCCAATCACATTCCACCTTTCATATTTGACAGCTTTTTTGGAAATCCAGTTCTACTTTACACCAGTTTGATAAATGACCCCAATTATGTCTACTGGGGGTCACTATTTCTTCAGCAGTACAGTACCTGGGGCATTAAAGAGCACAACGGGCACAGTATTGGTGGTGGCAGCAGGATGACACTGTGGGGACACCAGGATGGGAGGTTGATGGAAAAACTGAGAAATCTAACGTGTCTGTATTACAAACTCTGTAGAGACGAGATGCAGCTGAAAGAATTTGTCATGGCGGTTTAACAGAGGAGAAGAGTAAAGGGAAGGTCTACATGACAGGAGATGTTCCTGGATGCAAGAGGTATGTGGTCAAGTATTAAAGGGGGGGGGGGGGGTTGCCAGAGAAAGGACCTGCCCCGGGTGCCAAACACCCTAGGAACGCCACTGGCACGAAGTCCTCTGAAATTTCCTGGTAGATGTGTGAACATCTGCTTTAGCAATGACCTTTTGTGGCTTACCCACCATGTGGAGGGTTTCAATGACTGCTGACTTGACAGTTGTCCAGAAGACAGTCTTCCCCATGATTGTATAGCCTACTGAACCAGACTGAGGCACCATTTAAAGGCTTAGGAAACCTTTGCAGGTGTTCTGTGTGGATTGGCTTATTGGATTGTGACACCATGAATCTACAATATTGAACTTTTTCACAATATTCAGCTTTTCTGAGATACTGACTTTTTGGTTTTCATTAGTTGTAAGCCATAAATTTCAGCAATATTAACAGAAATAAAATCTTGAAATGCAGTGTAATGAAGCTATAGAATATATGAGTTTCACTTTTTGAATTGAATTACTGAAATAAATTAACTTTTCAACAATATTCTAATTTATTGAGATGCACTATATATGAAGAAGTTGGGCAGACTCTGCAATAGAGATAGCCTTGCGGTTCGCCCAGCGGTCGATTCGTGGCGAACTTTGCTCGTTCGCGGTTCGCCGATCGGGCGAACATATGGCGATGTCCGCCGGCGCCATATTCTTTTACATTGTGAAGAGCTTAAACCCATGACACATCCGTCAGGTGGTACAGGACAGCCAATTGAGATGTTTCAGCACATGGACATACCCCCTACCTTATAAATAAACCCGATCTGGCCGCCATTTTACATTCAGTCTTTTGCCAGTGTAGGGAGAGGTTGCTGTGTAGAGCAGGGACAGACTGTTAAGGACACCAAACGCTAGCTAATAGGGCCACAAAAGTCCTTTTAAGGACTGGTATAGGTGTGCTATCAATATGTGTGACTTACTGAGGGGTGTAATATACGTATAATATACTTTCTAACATAGAAAGTATATTATTGTGCATTTGTATAGTGCAGCATTGTGACTGGTGATAGGTTCTGCTGAGATACTGCAGCTACACAGAGTGAGGAACGCTATTGGAACAAATAATTTCTACTGGTGTGATATACCAGTTGCCCGTCAAAAAAACTGATTGAAGCAGGGGTATAATATACCAATAATATACTTTCTATATAGTGCATTTGGGTAGGGCAGCATTTGTTTGCTGTTTTGCTGCTTTACCGCAGCTACACAGAGTGCCAAATTCTATTGGAACAAAAAATTTCAACTGGTTTGATATACCAGTTGCCCCCCCAAAAAACTGATTGAAGCAGGGGTGTTATATACCAATAATATACTTTCTATATAGTGCATTTGGGTAGGGCAGCATTTGTTTGCGGTTTTGCTGCTTTACCGCAGCTACACAGAGTGCCAAATGCTATTGGAACAAAAAATTTCAACTGGTTTGATATACCAGTTGCCCCCCCAAAAAACTGATTGAAGCAGGGATGTTATATACCAATAATATACTTTCTATATAGTGCATTTGGGTAGTGCAGCATTTGTTTGCGGTTTTACTGTGTTACCTCAGCTACTGTACACAGAGTGACAAACGTTATTGGAACAAATAATTTCTACTGGTGTGATATATGGTACCAGTTGCCCCCCAAAAAAACTGATTGAGGCATGGGTGTGATATACCTTCTTCCACAAATGCTGCTCTTCTATATGGACTTTTGTCACAGGGTCATTTTGAAAATGACAGGCAGAAGAAGAGGCAGGCCATTCCGCAGGGGTGGTAGGGGTCGGGCAGGTGCACCAGGCTGGAGCCTAAGTGGGAAGTTGCAGAATTTGCATGCAATTACGTCAAAGGACGCACCAGACTTGGTTGAGTGGCTCACTCAGCCTTCCGCTTCTGCACTCTCCTCATCCTCTCTATCTGCACCCTCTTCACTCTCTGCTGTGTGCAATCCCAAAGAAACCACCACCACCACCATATCCCCTCCGCTCAAGTCAGAGGAATTATTTTCCCATCCATTCCCAGACCTTACCAATGCGCAGCCATTCTTGGCATCGGATCAGGAAGAGGAGGTATCAACGGTCACCACACAGCAGTCTGACGACAGTACCCAGATCAGCCCAAGGAGGGTGGTGCCCGCCGTTGCTGCCTACTCCGAGATCTGTAATGTCAGTGGTGGTGAAGGTGACGATGATGACGTGTCGATGGATGTCACTTGGGTGCCCACAAGAGAGGAAGAGGAGGGGAGTTCAGAGGGAGAGATGGAGAAGCAGATAGGGAGGAGAAGGAGGAGAAGCAGGCAGAACTTACAGTGCACAGGAGGCAAAAAGCAGACTGCTAATGTATCTGGAACGAGCCATCCACCATGCACGGTCACATCTGACGCTCCCAGGATGCCGGCACAGGACTCCGCAGTTTGGCCTTTTTTTAACGTGTTCGCTGCTGACAATAGTGTTGCCATCTGCAGCCTGTGCTGTCAACGTATAAGTCGCAGTAAGCCCAACACACACCTAGGGACGACTGCCTTAAGAAAGCACCTAGCCTCCCATCACCAAGCCCAGTGGGAGCAACACCGTCAGAACCCACAAAGTCACACTCCCGGGCTCCCCGTCCTGCTTCTTCTCCTCTCTCCTCCCATTTGTCTTCCACTCCACCTTCCACCGTGCCGTCGTCCCGTTCATCTGGCAAAAGGCAGGCTTCCGTGGCCCAAATGTTCGAGCAAAAAATATGATGACGCCGAATAACCCTCTTGCCCAACGGCTGACCACTGGCTTATCGAAACTGCTAGCCCGCCAACTGCTGCCATATAAACTGGCAGACTCGGAGGCCTTTAGAAAGTTTGTGGCCATTGGCACACCGCAATGGAAGGTCCCCGGAAGGAAATATTTCTCCCAGAAGGGCATCGCGGGGTTATATGGCCAAGTTCAGTGGCAAGTGAATGTATCTCTGGCACACAGTGTCAGTGCCAAGATACATCTGACCACAGACATGTGGTCTAGCAAACACGGGCAGGGAAGGTACATAACTTTTACTGCCCACTGGGTGAACCTTCTGACGGCCGTCAAGCATGCAACCCCTGGCACCCGTGTGGATTTGGTGTTACTGCCACGGATTGCATGCAGGCCTGCCTCTTCTTCTTCTCCTCCTACTCCATCCTCCTTCTCCTCCTTGGCTGACTCCTTCTTTTCCACTGCTACCGCCTGTTCCACTGTGCCCCCCAAGCTCCCCAGAACCTATTCGACGTGCCAGGTGAGACGTTGCCATGCTGTGCTGCGGCTGTTGTGCCTGGAAGCCAAGAGCCACATCGATCCTGCACTCCTTTCAGCTTTGCGGTCACAGGCCGATTAGTGGCTAACCCCACTCAATTTGACAGTTGGTAAAGTGGTGTGCAACAACGGTACCAATCTGCTGAGCGCGCTGAAACAGGGGAAAATGACACACGTGCCGTGCATGGCAAAAGTCCTGAACTTAGTCGTAAAGAGATTAGTTGACAAATACCCCAGGGTCCAGGACGTCTTGCGGCATGCCAGGAAAATCTCTGCCCATTTTATATCTTACACGGCCATGGCTCTCCTTGCTGATGTTCATCGGCGACACCACCTGCCCGTCAGACGTCTAATTTGTGACTGCCCGACACAATGGAACTCCACCTTGTATATGCTTGATAGGCTACTCCAGCAGAAACATGCATTTAACGACTACCTGTACGAATTCTGTGGCAGGACAGATTCTGGGGAGCTTGTTTTTTTTTTTCGCGCCAGCAGCTGCTCATGTGCGACGCATGCAGACTTCTGTAGCGTGCATTGCGTTGTGTCATTGATCAAGCCGTCGAGGAGCAGGAGCAGGAAATTGAGGAAGTCGCAATGCTGGATTAATTCCCAGGGGAGGGCTACTCCATCTGAGACAAGTCAACAGGAGTCTTAAGAGGAGTCAGAGGAGGCTGGTGCCGGGGCGGAGGAGGAGCAAGAAGAGCATGCTTTAAACTTTTCTGGGATCCCTGGTGTTGTCCGTGGCTGGGGGGAGGAGACGGAGGACGACATTATCCTGGACGATGAGCAGGAGCCAGGCCACTCCACCGCTTCCAGTTTACTGCAAATGGGGGCCTACATGCTCCAGTGTTTGAAGAGGGATCCCCATATAAAAAGCATAAAGGGCAAGGACCAGCACTGGGTGGCAACGTACTTAGACCACCGGTACAAAAACAAAATGTCGGACATGTTACCAGCATCCCAGAGGGCTGTCAGAATGCAGCACATCAAGGCCTTGCTTTGAGAATTGCTGCATTCTGCTGTTGCGTGCGCTGGCACAGGAATTTCCACTCACAGAGAAACAATAGACCTCCAGCCACATACTTACTTGTTCTTTTATGTACGCTGAATGCAAAATTTTTGGGGCCTGTCGTACACTGGCCTGCTGTAAAATTGATATCCAATGACTGTGTAATCTACCTCCAGCCACATACTTACTTGTTGTTTTATGTACGCTGAGTGCATAATTTTTGGGGCCTGTAGTACACTATCCTGCTGTAAAATTGATATCCAATGACTGTGTAATCTACATCCAGCCACATACTTACTTGTTCTTTTCTGTACGCTAAATGCATAATTGTTGCAGCCTCGGAGGAATTCAACACCAGTGACGACCACGTGTTATCGAATTTCAACTATTATCATTAGGTTTTTTTTCAAGAGGGGGTATTTTGTTAGCCATGTTTTTAATACAATTTTATATTTTTAGTTCTTTTAAACATCTGTATTTGTATTGGCCTGCTGTAAAATTGATATCCAATGACCGTGTAATGTACCTCCAGCCACATACTTATTTGATCTTTTATGTTCGGTGAATGCCTATTGTTTGGGGCCTGTAGTCCAGTGGCCTACAGTAATATTTTTATCCATTGACCGCATAATGTACCTCCAGCCACATAATCACTTGATGTTTTCTGTCCGGTGAATGCCTAATGTTTGGAGTCTGTAAATTTTTTCTAGGCTCCAGCAGGCCACATTTTTGACAGTTTCCCTTTAAGATGCATAAAAATGGCACCTGATTATAATACATATTTTTTGTGGGAATTTTTTTGGGACGATTTGTGCACTTCTTGTAAGTATTTGGTGGCTGCAATAATGACCTGAAGGTTTTTCAGGTTCGCCTGCCATTAAAGTGAATGGGGCCTGCCGCGAACTTGGAGTTCGCGAACATTTGATCGCAAACCGTCCTGGCCGATGTTCATCCATCACTACAAGTCTGCAACAACAAAATAATAGGACATTTTTGAAAGTAGCTTAATTTTGCATTTAGATAACAAATGAAATATTTAATAAAAATTGTGCAAAGCTGTCCATAGCTTTTAATATTACAGATGAGCATATTGATTCTAAATTAACTTAATTAGTTTAGAATTTCTAAAACATTTGTCTTCCAAACTAAGCTGTTTTTTGAGACTTGATTTGTACAAATCTCTGAAAAAGACATTCGCTATCTTACATATGACAGTCAATTGGTAAGCACAGCATGGCTCGGAA
This sequence comes from Bufo bufo, assembly GCF_905171765.1. Classification (NCBI taxonomy): domain Eukaryota; kingdom Metazoa; phylum Chordata; class Amphibia; order Anura; family Bufonidae; genus Bufo; species Bufo bufo. The sequence continues at coordinate 81,515,691 of NC_053393.1, read as the reverse complement.
GATGAAGATTAAGGATCACATGACTTCAGGTGGGGTTCTGACCAGTGGGCTTGCCCATAATGCCCTGCAGTCAGCTGCAGCCAATCGGGAAGGCACTGTGATCCCAAGTAGGGATAAGCGAATCAACTTCGGATGAAACATCCGACGTCGATTCGCATAATACTTTGTTTGAATACTGTATGGAGCGGGAGCTCCGTACAGTATTAGAATGTATTGGCTCCTATGAGCTGAAGTTATTACTTTGCGAAGTCTCACGAGACTTTGCATAATAACTTCATAAATCAATTTCTACTGTAAAAAAACATTTCCCGACCTTTCCCTTTTATGCATGCTCTGCCAAGCGAAAAGTCCATGGGTATGAGGGTTCAGGAGAGATAAATGTCAGTCAAACACTTGTTTGGCCAACAAATCTAATCTGTATGGCCAGCTTAAAGGCTGGAACAATTTGCTCACAAGCACAGAGTCATAGGCAGGCATGGGATTCAGCCGATTCCCTCCAGTTCTCCCTATCCAGTTGTTAAAATTACTACTGGATCGGAGAACCGTGTTACCGGCAGGGCAACTGGAGATGTTTACTCTATTGCTTTGCGCACCACTAATAGTTTAGCTCCTTAGTTGGGTGGTATGTGTGTGTAGTGAATATATATGGTGTATTTATGTGTATGTGTGTTGCATATATATGGTATATGTATATGTAAACATGTGTCGGGACACCGCGTGTCCGCCGTTGAGTAGAGAACCTGGTGTTAAAAATTGGAATCCCAATTCTGGTCATAGGTGCCCCATGTGTCATCATATCTAATTTAGCACCATTATACTGAGGCCATTCTCCCAAATGCTATTCTTCTATGTAAGAATCTGACAGCAAAAAAAAAATTCCTACAGTATATACCTTTATGTGATTTCAAAGGCATATGGAGATACAATAAGGCCCCAAAACATCTATGGGCAATGTATTACATCTGTGCACAACTTGGTACTTGTAAAGAGCTATAATATGGCGGTGTGCATAAAACCTATCACCTTTTGAGGGGTTAACCACTTTTTCTAATCACCGTGCATGTCATTTTAAGGCTTCTTTTTAAAATCAGGGCAGCCTTGGGTACCATATGAGTACATCACAACATATCAGCTGTTCGGTATACAGTGTACATATTAAATAAAATTCTCATTATGTGCACATCTAAACAAAAGTGGTGAACACAGTGACAAAAAAGTCCAAAAGCCTATCTGCACTATGATCGTACACCTTGTGTCATCTGCATATTTGCAAGTGAGATATACTGTATTTTACACCACAAAGGGAGACTTAAAATTTGAGATTTTCCTAGCTTGTGACGGAAAATATTGATTATATGAAGACAGGAGGCGAGTATCTTATGCAATCATCCTTCTTTATTAAAGCTCACAGCAGAAAGTACTGTTCAATTTTTTGTAAATCAACAGAAAAGAAACGAAAACTGTAGGGACTACACTTCCCAGCAGCCCTAGGTCGAAGCCACTCCCATCTTGGACTCTATAAAAGGGCTGCCCTCACTCATCTCTTCCTCTTTCTTCGTGTAAGTCCCAGATATCGAAACCCAGTCTATCTCTGAACTCTGTCGTTAACTGATAAACTTCTTCGGCCAGCCGGCCTAACATCTTCGTATCTGAAAATGGCTGTGTCGACAGCAACTGGTCCCGACAGGGACCAACCAACAAAACTAATTCGACCATTTGGTCGTCCGGAAGGTTAAGCATCCTTCGATCAACAGGTCGTCTTCATGCCGCCGTCGTGACCAGTTCAATAACCTGAAATAAAAATGTAGAATCGTGAAGAGGGTTGGGTAGGGAGGGAAGATACTCGCCTCCTGTCTTCATATAATCAATATTTTCCGTCACAAGCTAGGAAAATCTCAAATTATATTTCAGACAGGAGGCTCATATCTTATGCAAGTTCAAAGCTTAATACATTAGTACCTTAACAAGGTTATAGCAATAAATAAATGTAATCATCCTAAGACTGACGTGGATACATGGCCCTCCGGTCTGAAATAGAAGAGGCGAAAGACTGTCTCGGAAGACCAGTCGGCCGCCTTTAAAAGGTCTGTGAGAGAGCCCCCTGTCATGATCACCTTAGTAGCCATGGCACCTCTGGAGGAGTGTGCCCCAAACAGGGTAATGTCTATTCCCGCCATTGCCATGGCTGATCTAACCCACCGCGCCAGAGTGGCGGGGGTGACCGGGTGATGTGGTCTTATGTAGGATATCAGAAGTTGAGACAGCCCTTGTGATCGTAGCTCCGTAGTGCGAGTCTCGTAGACCTGTAGGCATCTAACCACGCAGAGCCGTGGGTGTGCAGGGAAATAGGGATAGAACACTGACTGTAGGCCCGTCTTGGTTCTACGGACCACCGTGAATTTCACGCCCTGCGGAGAGAACTGGCGTCTGGAAATGTCCAATGCCCTAACGTCCGAGACGCGTTTGATGGATATTAGGCATAGGAGGACTGTTAGCTTAAACGACAATAATTTGAGGGGTAAAGTATCATTGTCCTCCCAGGTTGAGAACATGTCTAAAACCTTGGAGACATCCCAGGTAGATTGGTATTTCGGGCGAGGGGGTCGTTTGAATCTAATGCCTCGTAAGAGTGTACAAACCAACGGATGTCTGCCGATTGGGAGAGAATCTACCGGGTAATGGTAAGCTGATATGGCTGACCTGTAGATATTTAGCGAGCTATACGATTTGCCGGATCCGAAAGAATCCGCCAAGTAGTTCACCATGACCGTCACAGGGGCATGTATGGGATCAACCTGCCGTTGATCACACCAACGTACCCAGAGCCTCCAGGCTGATCGATAAGCCGATCGAGTCCCGGGGGACCAGGCCAGGGCGAGGAGCTCTCTAGCCGAGTTTGAAAGGTCATCGTGTGCTCTTGGCACCCCGAAACCAACCACGCCAGGAGGATCAGAGTGCCCTCCTCCACCAGAGGATGTCGGCCCTTGGTCGGATGGGAGAGAATGTGCGGAAGCGAAGGCAGAAGCCTGGGGATATCCAAGGCTAGTTCCAGCAGGAGAGGGAACCATGGTTGCGCTGGCCACCATGGGGTGATCAAAACGACTGTCGCCCTCTGGTTCGCAATCTGCAGCAGTACCTTGGGGATCATGGAGAATGGGGGAAACGCGTAATGCGTTTCCCCGGTCCAGGAGTGTCGGAACGCATCCACCGCTGCTGACCCTGGATCCGGTCTCCAACTGAAGAATCGGGGTAGTTGGTGATTGAGGCGAGAAGCGAACAGATCTATGCCCAGGGGACCCCAAAGTAAGTTCAGCCTGACGAATATTGGGCGGTTCAAGCGCCAATCGCTGGAGTCGATGAGGTATCGGGAATTCCAGTCTGCTACAGAGTTGGAAATGCCCGGAATGTATTCCGCCATGAGGGTGATGTTGCGAGACAGACAGAAGTGCCATATCTCTGAGGCAATATCTGCTAGAATTTTGGATCTGGTGCCTCCCAAGCGGTTGATGTATTGTACCGCTGCAATATTGTCCATGCGTAATAAGACGCAACAATTGGACCTTTCCGTCAGGAAACTCTGTACAGCAAATAAGGCCGCTGAAAGTTCCAGCGCGTTGATATGTAAAAGGGTTTCGTCCCTGGACCAGGTGCCTCCCGTCGAGGTCTCTCCCAAGCGAGCTCCCCAGCCTCGGCGACTCGCGTCCGATTCTATGATGATGTCCGGACGGGAGTTGAAAATCGTTTTGCCATTCCATTCGACGGCGTGTCGAAGCCACCATTGCAGTTCGACCTTGGCCTCTGTAGAGAGCATTATCACGTCCGCGTATCGGAGACCCTGCCGCAGATGGAGGATCTTCAGTCTCTGGAGGGCTCTGTAATGGAGAGGGGCCGGAAAGATGGCTTGAATGGAGGCCGCTAGCAGGCCTACCAGACGTGCCAGGATGCGTAACGATAAGTGACCCTTGCGTAGTATCGCTCTGATCTCTTTGCGGATCAAAGCCAATTTTGCGCTGGGTAGGCGGAGAACAGCCTGATTGGTGTCTACCAGGAAGCCTAGGAATTCCATCTCTTGCGCTGGAATAAGAACTGACTTCTCTTGATTGATCAAGAAGCCTAGACTCTGTAATAGATTGATCGTCCAATCCATGTGACGATAAGCTAGAGTTTTGGAGCCTGCTATGACGAGAATATCGTCTAAGTAAATAATCAGCCGTACGCCCCTGCTCCTCAGTGCTGCCACTACTGGTTTCATGATTTTTGTGAAACACCATGGGGCGGATGATAGGCCGAACGGTAGGCATGCAAATTGCCAAGTGCGCCCCCACCATCTGAAACGGAGTAGGTGTTGAGAGTCCTGATGCATGGGGACGGTGAGGTATGCGTCTTTCAGATCCACCTTTACTAGCCAGTCCCCCGGCTGGAGGAGGTCCCGGAGGCAATGAATCCCCTCCATCTTGAAATGTCGATAAGCGACATGTTGGTTTAAGTCCCGCAGATTTATGACGGGGCGGTAGCCCCCTCCCTTCTTCTTGACTAAGAAGAGGTTGCTGGTAAATCCTGGGGAGAAAGGGTCGACTTCGATCACTGCCCGTTTGGATATCAATTCCCGGAGTTCGTTGTCTATCAGGACAACGTTTTCTTCCGCAAATCGAATCGGGGTAGGTAGGATACCTAGGTTTGGTGGTGACATAAGCTCTATGTGGAACCCTGCAACTGTGTTCAATATCCATGTATCTGCCGTAATCGCAGACCAAGCGTGGATAAAAAACATTAGACGGCCCCCAACAGGTATGTGAGGTAGTGGAATGTCTGCGGTACTCACCGGAGTATGGGCGAGAGCGGGGGTATCCTCTGTGGCCGCGTGCCCTCCACGGTCTACCACGGGGTGGGAAAAAAGGTGCAGGTTGCGCCGTTGTGGTATATGGAGGGGGAGCCTGAGCATATTGTGATTGGGTCGGTCTGTGGAACGGTTTGCCGTTGTTATTGCGGCCGGTAGAACGACCCCTACTTCTACCGGCCCGGGGAAAAACTCTAGGATTTCCGGTTCTCTTAAGAGATGTCTGAGCCTTGTCGAGGCTGTTGAAAAGCCCCACAAACTTGTTTATGTCCTTGACTAGGGACTCCCCAAACAGCATCCCCTCGGCCGTGGGGCCTGGCTCTGTTTCGGCTAAATGTGCTAATTGCGGGTCAAGCCGCATAAGGATGGAACGTCTGCGTTCGATGGAGCAGGCGGTGTTGGCGCTGCCCACCAAGCAGATGGCCCTTTGGGCCCACCCACGTAGTTGGGCTAAGTCGACCGTCTGGTCGTTTGTCACAGCCTGTTCTGACAAGTTGAGGATCTTAGTTAGTGGTCCAAACAGGTCGAGAATCCGATCCTGTATGGACCTAAACGATCGGTCTATCCCCTTTTTGGGGAATTTTCCCGTTTTAATTAGATATTTGGAGAGAATGGGGTCAATGTCAGGTGTCATGACCACCTTCCTTGGGATATGCGGTCGAGGGCATTCCGCCCGTAATTTGTTACGGTTTGACCGCTCAAGGGACCTACGTGCCCAGAATTCTACATACTGGGACACGTGGGGTAACGGGGACCACTCCCCAGAGCGGGGGTGGGAGATGGCATCTGGGTTGAACAGAGGTTCTCCCAGAGCATCAGTTATTTCTTTGCCCTGGTTATCAGGGATGGCGTCGTGTAGGATCGCCAATGCCCCAGCATCCTCTTCTTCATCATATTCAGACTCGGAGATTCCGGAGCCGTCCGACTCGTCGGATGAATTATCGTCTGACTCTAAAACGTAAGAGTCTGGTTTGGCTCGTTTAGCGGAGCCGTGCCTCTTATTTGACTCCCTGAGGCCCAGGGGTTGAAAAGAGTCTGCAGGATGCTTGGGGTGGCAGTCCGTGAGGGGAGCTGCTCTATGCATATTGTTTGCTTCCCCTGCCGGGGAGTCATGAGCCAGCAATGCATGTTTTCTCTTATGCAAGGACTTGCCGCTTTTCATGCGCGGCTCACCGTCTTGTGGCGGCGGTAACGGGGCAGGGGTTGTGGTCTGTTGTGTACCGGTATTTGCGTGAGCTGCAGCCAGTGCCGCTTGCACCGATTTATTTATAATGTCCTGCAATTGGGCAGGGCTCAGAAGTTGAGCTGCGCCCAGAATCATCTCATCGTCTTGGGTAATAATGGGGCCCCTTCTGCCATAGTGATACAGATACTAATGTTCTGGGATACCTAGTGATAGCTAACTGACTAACTGAAGCAGCACTATCTATCTAATCAGGCTCCTACCTCCGACCACGGCGTTGACTGAGTTGCGGTGGGAGGAGTGAGCTGGATTATTCATTGGCTGTAGGCTGAGAGGGTCGGTCCGGAGGCCCGCCCCTCCGAGCCCTGCTTCGCCCTGATTGGGTTGCGTGTCCGTCTATCAGGGAAAAAGCGCGAAGGGAACGGGAGCGCGCGCGCACGTAGTAGGCGCGGCTCCTGTGGAGAAGAAGAAGCCGCGCCCAGTAAGTAGTCGACTGCCCGGGCGAGATGACGCTTAGTAAGATGGCGTCATCTCGCGAGAAGCGGGCTCCATGAGGGAACAGAAACGGCACCCTGGAGGGAGGAAAAACGTCCGCACAGTCCGAGTACCCAAAGGTTAGGACGCCGTGGGGGGGGGGGGGTGGGGGCTTTTGGCGTGGGGTTGAGCGGTCGCCGGTGACAGCCTAGTAGTAGGTGCTATAGCGAAGTCAATTAGAGTATAGTGTAAACCATAGTGTAGAAAGGTAGTACTTATCTGTCCCGTGAGCAGAAAGAAAGAGGAAGAGATGAGTGAGGGCAGCCCTTTTATAGAGTCCAAGATGGGAGTGGCTTCGACCTAGGGCTGCTGGGAAGTGTAGTCCCTACAGTTTTCGTTTCTTTTCTGTTGATTTACAAAAAATTGAACAGTACTTTCTGCTGTGAGCTTTAATAAAGAAGGATGATTGCATAAGATATGAGCCTCCTGTCTGAAATATAATCAGAGTTAGCGTGAGTAATAACAGTTTCACTTCGTCAAGTTAAATGTTCATGTGTCATCTGCATGTGAAATAGTTAAATAGTGCTTGATTATACATTATCAGTCGGTAACATGATGTAGCATGTTTCTTGGCGCCCATCATTTGTAAATGGCTGGCACCTTGAGAGATTTAATGAAGCTCAAATGTCTGAGTAGTTTTTTGCATATTTAAGAGTAGTCTGATTAAAATAGCTCTCATCATGAAGCCTGTTCCCTCAGGTTGTTTCACAGAGACCATAATTAATCATAAATCATATTCTTCACATAATGGAACTACAGTGAGTACAATGCTTGATGCTCAGCACTCTGTGAGCCTGCCCTGCCACAGGAAAGGTCCACTTTGCAACAAAATATTCCATTATCCTGACTTTTTCCTTGTAATACTGCATGGGTTTCTTCGGTATTTGATTAGGGCTCTTTCACACTTGCGTTCTTGTCTTCCGGCATAGAGTTCCGTCGTCGGGGCTCTATGCCGGAAGAATCCTGATCAGGATTATCCTAATGCATTCTGAATGGAGAGAAATCCGTTCAGGATGCATCAGGATGTCTTCAGTTCCGGAACGGACAGTGGCGTCTCTAGCTTTCAAATTTTGGGGGGGCACACTGGGGGCCAGGACAAAAGTAGGGGGGGCAGCTATAACAACGATACATTTACACAAGTACGCTTAGAAATGCTGCAATACTTTACCCAATACCTAAAACCGCAACAGGGAAGAAAAGTCCAGCTGTCTGTGGATGACACTTTTATAGAGAGGGGGATCTGTGGATGACACTGCTATGGGGGGATCTGTGGATGCCACATACCGTATATAGCATCTTATGTTATATGTGTCATCCACAGATCCACCCCATGACAGTGTCATCCCCATTTCCCCCTCCATAACAGCGTCATCCACAGATCTCCCTCCCTATAACAGTGTCATCCACAGATCTCCCTCCCCGCCTCTCACAGGAGTGTACATATATAAAATAAACATATTTCACATGAAAACGTACAGTTACTTGGCTTGGCCCTTGGGGATCTCGGACACCACTTCAACACTTGGCCGGGGGCTCGGCGGAGCTGATGTTGTGTTTTATCCTAATGAGTAAGATTTCATAATAAGGATTTGGAGAAGGGGCAGAGGGATAGCAGAGCAGAGAGAGGCTGGTGCTGCTACTAGGGGGTCATACCATGGGGGAGTAATAAAACCCACCATAATGCCCCCCAGTAGAAATAATTCTCCTTATAATGTGCAAAACATACCCCCTTATGCCCCCAGTTGAGCTAATTTCCCCCATAATGTGCCAGTATAAAATACCCCTATATAGTGCACCAGTAAATGCCTCCATAGTGCTCCTCTCCCCCCTTCCTGCTAGTGCCCCCCATAATGTACCAGTATAAAATGTCCCATATATCGTGCCCCAGTAGATGCCCTCAGTGTCCCCCATAATTTGCAAGTATAAAATACCCCTTCTTAGTGCCCCCCGTAGATGACTCCATAGTACTCCTCTCTCCCCTTCTCCATAGTACCCACCATAATGTGTCCCAGTATAAAATGCTACTGTACAGAGCCCCCCATATAAAACACCCCTTCTTTGTGGCCTCAGTAGATGCCCCTATAGTGCCCACCAATAATGTGCCAGTAATAAGTGCCCTCAATAACGTGCCAGTAACAAGAGCCCCCCAATGTGCCAGTAATAAGCCCCCATCACGTGCCAGTAACAAGAGCCCCCATCACGTGCCAGTAATAAGCCCCCATCACGTGCCAGTAATGAGCCCCCCATCACGTGCCAGTAATGAGCCCCCATCACGTGCCAGTAATGAGCCCCCATCACGTGCCAGTAATGAGCCCCCCATCACGTGCCAGTAATGAGCCCCCATCACGTGCCAGTAATAAGCCCCCCATCACGTGCCAGTATTAAGCCCCCCCATGTTCCAGTATTACAGGGAGTGCAGAATTATTAGGCAAGTTGTATTTTTGAGGATTAATTTTATTATTGAACAACAACCATGTTCTCAATGAACCCAAAAAACTCATTAATATCAAAGCTGAATATTTTTGGAAGTAGTTTTTAGTTTGTTTTTAGTTTTAGCTATTTTAGGGGGATATCTGTGTGTGCAGGTGACTATTACTGTGCATAATTATTAGGCAACTTAACAAAAAACAAATATATACCCATTTCAATTATTTATTTTTACCAGTGAAACCAATATAACATCTCAACATTCACAAATATACATTTCTGACATTCAAAAACAAAACAAAAACAAATCAGGGACCAATATAGCCACCTTTCTTTGCAAGGACACTCAAAAGCCTGCCATCCATGGATTCTGTCAGTGTTTTGATCTGTTCACCATCTACATTGCGTGCAGCAGCAACCACAGCCTCCCAGACACTGTTCAGAGAGGTGTACTGTTTTCCCTCCTTGTAAATCTCACATTTGATGATGGACCACAGGTTCTCAATGGGGTTCAGATCAGGTGAACAAGGAGGCCATGTCATTAGATTTTCTTCTTTTATACCCTTTCTTGCCAGCCACGCTGTGGAGTACTTGGACGCGTGTGATGGAGCATTGTCCTGCATGAAAATCATGTTTTTCTTGAAGGATGCAGACTTCTTCCTGTACCACTGCTTGAAGAAGGTGTCTTCCAGAAACTGGCAGTAGGACTGGGAGTTGAGCTTGACTCCATCCTCAACCCGAAAAGGCCCCACAAGCTCATCTTTGATGATACCAGCCCAAACCAGTACTCCACCTCCACCTTGCTGGCGTCTGAGTCGGACTGGAGCTCTCTGCCCTTTACCAATCCAGCCACGGGCCCATCCATCTGGCCCATCAAGACTCACTCTCATTTCATCAGTCCATAAAACCTTAGAAAAATCAGTCTTGAGATATTTCTTGGCCCAGTCTTGACGTTTCAGCTTGTGTGTCTTGTTCAGTGGTGGTCGTCTTTCAGCCTTTCTTACCTTGGCCATGTCTCTGAGTATTGCACACCTTGTGCTTTTGGGCACTCCAGTGATGTTGCAGCTCTGAAATATGGCCAAACTGGTGGCAAGTGGCATCTTGGCAGCTGCACGCTTGACTTTTCTCAGTTCATGGGCAGTTATTTTGCGCCTTGGTTTTTCCACACGCTTCTTGCGACCCTGTTGACTATTTTAAATGAAACGCTTGATTGTTCGATGATCACGATTCAGAAGCTTTGCAATTTTAAGAGTGTTGCATCCCTCTGCAAGATATCTCACTATTTTTGACTTTTCTGAGCCTGTCAAGTCCTTCTTTTGACCCATTTTGCCAAAGGAAAGGAAGTTGCCTAATAATTATGCACACCTGATATAGGGTGTCGATGTCATTAGACCACACCCCTTCTCATTACAGAGATGCACATCACCTAATATGCTTAATTGGTAGTAGGCTTTCGAGCCTATACAGCTTGGAGTAAGACAACATGCATAAAGAGGATGATGTGGTCAAAATACTCATTTGCCTAATAATTCTGCACTCCCTGTAAGTCCCCCCATCATCATGTGCGAGTATTAAGTCCCCCCATCATCATGTGCCAGTATTAAGTCCCCCATCATCATGTGCCAGTATAAAGTCCCCCCCATCATCATGTGCCAGTATAAAGTTCCCCCCCATCATCATGTGCCAGTATAAAGTCCCCCCCATCATCATGTGCCAGTTTTGTAATAAGCCCCCCCAATGTGCCAGTAACACTATTGTAAAAAAAAACAAAAAAAAAACACTTATACTTACCTAAGTGTCAGCGATGCGATGCAGCCTCTTCCTGTGTCCCACGCTGTAATGTAAGGCTCAGGTGGCACGATGACGTCATTGCGCCGGCCTCTGATAGGCTGCCGGCCTAGTGCCTGCAGCCAGGGGCGTACATAAAAATCACTGGGCCCCATAGCAGGAATCTAAATTGGGCCCCCATTCCCCTTTTATAGCCCCTCCCTTTGTTCCATGAACTATTCTTGCTGCTGCGTTTTATAATTTATGCCATCAGGGCCGGAATGGGATTACAAAACAGCCCTGGCACACAAAAGAGGTATAATAGATGCAGATGTATATTATATACAGCAGTGTACAGTTATGTGAGGTACGCGGTATAATAGATGCAGTGTGTACAGGTATATAGTATATTCCCTAGTGTTCTGATATGTGAGGTACAGGGTATAATAGATGCAGTGTGTACAGGTATATAGTATATACAGCAGTGTACTGATATGTGAGGTACGGGGTATAATATATGCAGTGTATACAGTATATACAGTAGTGTAATATGTGAGGTACGAGGTATAATAGATGCAGTGTGTACAGGTATATAGTAAATACAGCAGTGTATTGACACCTCGTACCTCACATATCAGTACACTGCTGTATATACTATATATCTGTACACACTGCATCTATTATACCTCATACCTCACATATCAGTGCACTGCGGTATATACTATATATCTGTACATATTGCATGTATAATACTGTGTAATATATGCAGTGTGTGTGCATGTATGTGTGTGTATATATATATATATATATATATATACAGAGCAGTGTATTGATGTGACACATAGAAGGTATAATACTGTAGATGCAGTGTTTATAGAAATATGTGGTCAGTTATGCATTATAGTCACTGTGAGGTACATGAGGTAGTGGTAACTGTCTGAAGTAGTATACATGAGTGAGCAATGAGTAAAAACAGGGCATGGAGGGGGGGGGGGGGGGGGGGGTAAATGATGAAAAGTGGAGGACCTCCTCTTACCTCTCCATTCCAGTCTGTATGGATCAATGGTAATGGCTAAATACTATGCTCCGTAAGGACCTCCTGACGTCACTGCATCACGTGGCAGTCCTAGATCACGTGGATCGGAAATAGGAGAGCCGCGCTCTTTCACATGTATCATGCTATCATGGCGCTCGCTAGGGTCAGCAGCGCGGGGAGTGAACTAAAAAAACTCCTGCAGCGTTGTAGAAGTACGCGGAACCAACTGATTAAGTAACTTATTTGGTACTGAAACTGTTGGGGATGTGCTGTGAGGGATTGTACACCGAGGGGGGCAGCTGCGTGGATGCTGAGGGAGGGGGTATCTTCTATGGGGGGACAGCTGCGTGGATGCTGAGGGAGGGGGTATCTTGTATGGGGGTTGCTGAGGGAGGGGGTATCTTGTATGGGGGGGCAGCTGCGTGGATGCTGAGGGAGGGGGTATCTTGTATGGGGGGGACAGCTGCGTGGATGCTGAGGGAGGGGGTATCTTGTATGGGGGGGCAGCTGCGTGGATGCTGAGGGAGGGGGTATCTTGTATGGGGGGGCAGCTGCGTGGATGCTGAGGGAGGGGGTATCTTGTATGGGGGGGCAGCTGCGTGGATGCTGAGGGAGGGGGTATCTTGTATAGGGGTTGCTGAGGGAGGGGGTATCTTGTATGGGGGGGACAGCTGCGTGGATGCTGAGGGAGGGGGTATCTTGTATGGGGGGGCAGCTGCGTGGATGCTGAGGGAGGGGGTATCTTGTATGGGGGTTGCTGAGGGAGGGGGTATCTTGTATGGTGGGGACAGCTGCGTGGATGCTGAGGGAGGGGGTATCTTGTATGGGGGGGACAGCTGCGTGGATGCTGAGGGAGGGGGTATCTTGTATGGGGGGGCAGCTGCGTGGATGCTGAGGGAGGGGGTATCTTGTATGGGGGGGCAGCTGCGTGGATGCTGAGGGAGGGGGTATCTTGTATGGGGGGGCAGCTGCGTGGATGCTGAGGGAGGGGGTATCTTGTATGGGGGGGACAGCTGCGTGGATGCTGAGGGAGGGGGTATCTTGTATGGGGGGGGAGCTGCGTGGATGCTGAGGGAGGGGGTATCTTGTATGGGGGTTGCTGAGGGAGGGGGTATCTTGTATGGGGGGGCAGCTGCATGGATGCTGAGGGAGGGGGTATCTTGTATGGGGGGGACAGCTGCGTGGATGCTGAGGGAGGGGGTATCTTGTATGGGGGGGCAGCTGCGTGGATGCTGAGGGAGGGGGTATCTTGTATGGGGGGGCAGCTGCGTGGATGCTGAGGGAGGGGGTATCTTGTATGGGGGGGCAGCTGCGTGGATGCTGAGGGAGGGGGTATCTTGTATGGGGGGGGCAGCTGCGTGGATGCTGAGGGAGGGGGTATCTTGTATGGGGGGGCAGCTGCGTGGATGCAGAGGGAGGGGGTATCTTGTATGGGGGGGCAGCTGCGTGGATGCTGAGGGAGGGGGTATCTTGTATGGGGGGGGGACAGCTGCGTGGATGCTGAGGGAGGGGGTATCTTGTATGGGGGGGGGGACAGCTGCGTGGATGCTGAGGGAGGGGGTATCTTGTATGGGGGGGCAGCTGCGTGGATGCTGAGGGAGGGGGTATCTTGTATGGGGGGGCAGCTGCGTGGATGCTGAGGGAGGGGGTATCTTGTATGGGGGGGCAGCTGCGTGGATGCAGAGGGAGGGGGTATCTTGTATGGGGGGGCAGCTGCGTGGATGCTGAGGGAGGGGGTATCTTGTATGGGGGGGCAGCTGCGTGGATGCAGAGGGAGGGGGTATCTTGTATGGGGGGGCAGCTGCGTGGATGCTGAGGGAGGGGGTATCTTGTATGGGGGGGCAGCTGCGTGGATGCAGAGGGAGGGGGTATCTTGTATGGGGGGGCAGCTGCGTGGATGCTGAGGGAGGGGGTATCTTGTATGGGGGGGCAGCTGCGTGGATGCTGAGGGAGGGGGTATCTTGTATGGGGGGGCAGCTGCGTGGATGCTGAGGGAGGGGGTATCTTGTATGGGGGGGCAGCTGCGTGGATGCTGAGGGAGGGGGTATCATGTGAAGGGGGACAGCAGTGTGTGGGATTGTATGTTGTTGGTAGTGTGTGTAAAGGCTGTATTACAGAGGCAGATTTTCCAGGCGCTGGAAGGAATCGCCTGCTTGCTGAGGAGAGCACTGCTATTACATGCAGCGATCGTTATACCATCGCTTGTCTCAATGCTGTACAGTTATTTGCCAGCGGCAGACTGTAATTAGCACGATCTGCCTTTTGCTTGCTCATCGGGTAATTACCGGCGGTATTAGGCCTCATGCACACGACCGTTTTTTGTTTTTTTTGCGGTCCGCAAAAACGGGTTCCGTAGTTTTGTGATCCGTGTCCATTTTTTCTTCCGTGGGTCTTCCTTGATTTTTGGAGGATCCACGGACATGAAGGAAAAAGTCGTTTTGGTGTCCGCCTGGCCGTGCGGAGCCAAACGGATCCGTCCAGACTTACAATGCAAGTCAATGGGGACAGATCCGTTTGACGTTGACACAATCTGGTGCATTTGCAAATGGTTCCGTCCCCTATTGACTTTCAATGTAAAGTCAGGGTATATTTTAACTTGAAGCGTCCCCATCACCATGGGAACGCCTCTGTTAGAATATAACATCGGATTTGAGTTAGATCGTGATAACTCAGATCCGACAGTATATGCTAACATAGAGGCGTTCCCATGGTGATGGGGACGCTTCAAGTTAGAATATACTAAGAACTGTGTACATGACTGTCCCCTGCTGCCTGGCAGCACCCGATCTCTTACAGGGGGCTGTGATCCGCACAATTAACCCCTCAGGTGCCACACCTGAGGGGTTAATTGTGCGTATCATAGCCTCATGTAAGAGATCAGATGCTGCCAGGCAGGAGGCAGACCCCCCCTCCCTCCCTCCTCCTGTATTACATTCATTGGTGGCCAGTGCGGCCCCCCCTCCCTCCCCTGTATTACATTTATTGGTGGCCAGTGTGGCCCCCCCTCCCTCCCCTGTATTACATTTATTGGTGGCCAGTGTGGCCCCCCCTCCATCATTGGTGGCAGTGGAGAGTTCGGATCGGAGTCCCAGTTTAATCGCTGGGGCTCCGATCGGTTACCATGGCATCCAGGACACTACTGCAGCCCTGTTTGCAGTAGTGTGGGTAAGTGAAAGGTCTGTGCGGCGCATTGCTTATAGCACAGACCTGTCACTTACCAGTAGGAGGAGCGCCCGGCCGGTCACAGACAGCGCAGGTAAGTATAATGCTTCTAAAATTGCTAAGTAACCATGGCAACCAGGACTGCAGTAATGTCCTGGTTCCCATGGTAACCGATCAGAGCCCCAGCGATTAAACTGGGACTCCGATCCGAACTCTCCGCTGCCACCAATGATGGGCGGGGCCCGCACTGGCCACCAATACATGTAATACAGGGGAGGGAGGGGGACTGCACTGGCCACCAATGAATTAAAATGCGTCCGGCTCTTGAGAGAAGAAGAGCGCAGGCAGCGCTCCGGACACCCACCCCCCTCCCCATAAGAGAGCGCAGGCAGCCCCCAGCCCTAAGAGGAAGAGTGCAGGAGGCTCTCAGAGGAGAACCCCGACCTGCCCCCAAAAGAAAGGAGAGCGCAAGCAGCACTCAAGGCCGGGAGGAAGAAGGAGAGTGCAGTCGGCGCTCAGAAGATACCCCTGGACTGGAATAAGTAACTCCTGCTATTCCCCTGCCCAGCATTACCTACTGCCACCAAACCCTATTTACCCCTGCATTAACCCCTACTGCCCCCCTCCTGCCTGGCAGCACCTGATCTTTTATAGGGGGCTGTGATCCACACAATTAACCCCTCAGGTGCGGCACCTGAGGGGTTAATTGTGCGGATCACAGCGCCCTGTAAGAGATCAGGGGCTAGCAGGGGGCAGTCATGTACACAGTTCTTAGTATATTCTAACTTGAAGCGTCCCCATCACTATGGGAACGCCTCTGTGTTAAAATATACTGTCGGATCTGAGTTTTCAGATATAACTCAAATCCGATGGTATATTTTAACATAGAGACGTTCCCATGGTGATGGGGACGCTTCAAGTTAAAATATACCATCGGATTGGAGAAAACTCAGATTTGATGGTATAAAAGGGACTCCAGACTTTACATTGAAAGTCAATGGGGGACGGATCCGTTTGCAATTGCACCATATTGTGTCAACGTCAAACGGATCCGTCCCCATTGACTTGCATTGTAAGTCAGGACGGATCCGTTTGGCTCCGCACGGCCAGGCGGACACCAAAATTACTTTTTCCTTCATGTCCGTGGATCCTCCAAAAATCAAGGAAGACCCACGGAAAAAAAAACGGACACGGAACCCATTTTTGCAGACCGCAAAAAAAAACGGTCGTGTGCATGAGGCCTAAGGCTGTGGGGAACCTAGAGCACAGGTATTAGAGGGGGGTGTAGAGCAGATGTACCACAGGGAGGAGGATCTGGAACAAAGGCACTCGAGGGAATAGATACTAGAGGGGATCCTGCTGCAGTGGTACTAGGGTGAGCAGTACCTAGTAAAGGCACAACATGTAGGACCACCCTAGAGCAGGGCAACTATAGGTAAGAGGGCCTGAGGTTAGAGGGCTATTTAGCAGAGGGAGGGGGACCTGGAGCAGAGGCACTAAAAGGAGATGGAATTGGAGTAGAAAAGCTAGAGGGAATGGGTCCTGTGGGTGCAGAGGTGCCAGAGGGAGGAGGACATGGAGCAGAGGTACTAGAGAGAAGGGGGCATGGGGTAGAGACACTAGACAAAGGGGAACCGGGAGCAGAGGTGCTAGAGAGAGAGGAGCATGCAACACTCAGTTTAAGGGAAAACCTGAAGCAGAAACACTAGAGGGAAATAGTACAAGGGTAGAGGCACTAGAGAGAACAGGACCTGGAGAAGAACCAAAGGCAGGAGGACTGAGCAGAAGCACAAAAAAAAGAAGGGTATCTGAGTTAAGGTTCTAGGGCAAGGGGTCCTGCTGTAGGTACACTAGACAAAGGTACTAAAAGGACACCGTCCTGGAACAGAAGCACAAAAGGGACTCTGGAGCAGAGGCAAACTACAACTCCCACCATGCCCTTCTGTAGGATGTCTGGGAATGATGGTAGTTGTAGTTTTACAACAGCTGAAGGGCCTTAGGTTGAGCATGCCCGATCTACATGATGAATGCTATTTGCTGAATTGAGATGACCCCTTTAACTGGGTTAGAGGTGGGCTAGGTCAGGATTTGGGGAGTACAGTTTAGGCACGTTTATAATGGTGTACTACTGGTTAGGATTCTGTGGGTGCACTGGGGTAACATGGTTTAGCACTGGCACGGTGTGCTGGAGGGACACAGAGGATGGTGGCATGCTTGATTTTTTTATTTATTTTTTTGTCTCTTACGAAAGGTATATGTAAAGCTTGTGGGGTGCTTGTAACAGTGTGGGTGTAGTCTGGGGGACCAGTGGGGTGCTGGTAACAGTGTGGGTGTAGTCTGGGGGTACATGGGGGACCAGTGGGGTGCTGGTAACAGTGTGGGTGTAGTCTGGGGGACCAGTGGGGTGCTGGTAACAGTGTGGGTGTAGTCTGGGGGTACATGGGGGACCAGTGGGGTGCTGGTAACAGTGTGGGTGTAGTCTGGGGGACCAGGGGGGTGCTGGTAACAGTGTGGGTGTTGTCTGGGGGTACATGGGGGACCAGTGGGGTGCTGGTAACAGTGTGGGTGTAGTCTGGGGGACCAGTGGGGTGCTGGTAACAGTGTGGGTGTAGTCTGGGGGTACATGGGGGACCAGTGGGGTGCTGGTAACAGTGTGGGTGTAGTCTGGGGGACCAGTGGGGTGCTGGTAACAGTGTGGGTGTAGTATGGGGGACCAGTGGGGTGCTGGTAACAGTGTGGGTGTAGTCTGGGGGACCAGTGGGGTGCTGGTAACAGTGTGGGTGTAGTCTGGGGGTACATGGGGGACCAGTGGGGTGCTGGTAACAGTGTGGGTGTAGTCTGGGGGACCAGTGGGGTGCTGGTAACAGTGTGGGTGTAGTCTGGGGGTACATGGGGGACCAGTGGGGTGCTGGTAACAGTGTGGGTGTAGTCTGGGGGACCAGTGGGGTGCTGGTAACAGTGTGGGTGTAGTCTGGGGGTACATGGGGGACCAGTGGGGTGCTGGTAACAGTGTGGGTGTAGTCTGGGGGACCAGTGGGGTGCTGGTAACAGTGTGGGTGTAGTCTGGGGGTACATGGGGGACCAGAAGTGTTAGAATATTGCCACTCTGTAGAAGATTACAAATCGCTGACATGGGCAAGATTACATTGGTTATTCTGGTCCTCAGTGCATGGAACGGGCGGCACATATGTCTCAATATGGGAGCATCTCACCAGATAAAAAAAAAAGTCCTGTTTAAAAGAGTGTGACGTGCCCTACAATGCTGTTTAGTTTACTATTTTTAATCCTGCATATTTTTTTTATAGGGATAACCATAATTTGTGGTTAAATAAATAATGTTTTTAGATGAATAAAATATGTAAACATTTCAAATAATTATTATTCTTTTTTTTTTTTAACCTCCTCAGGACCGCCGTACGCAGGATTGCGTCTTTGCGGCGGCCCTGCTCTTCTGGGTGGACGCGCCGGTGCGTCCTCTCGCGAGACGCGAGATTTCCTGTGAACGCGCGCGCGCGTTCACAGGATCGGAAGGTAAGCGAGTGGATCTCCAGCCTGCCAGCGGCGATCGTTCGCTGGCAGGCTGGAGATGTGATTTTTTTAACCCCTAACAGGTATATTAGACGCTGTTTTGATAACAGCGTCTAATATACCTGCTACCTGGTCCTCTGGTGGTCCCCTTTGTTTGGATCGACCACCAGAGGACACAGGTAGCTCAGTAATAAGTAGCACCACTACACTACACCCCCCCCCCGTCACTTATTAACCCCTTATTCACCCCTGATCACCCCATATAGACTCCCTGATCACCCCCCTGTCATTGATCACCCCCCTGTAAAGCTCCATTCAGATGTCCGCATGATTTTTACGGATCCACTGATAGATGGATCGGATCCGCAAAACGCATACGGACGTCTGAATGAAGCCTTACAGGGGCGTGATCAATGACTGTGGTGATCACCCCATATAGACTCCCTGATCACCCCCCTGTCATTGATTACCCCCCTGTCATTGATCAACCCCCTGTAAAGCTCCATTCAGATGTCCGCATGATTTTTACGGATCCACTGATAGATGGATCGGATCCGCAAAACGCATACGGACAACTGAATGGAGCCTTACAGGGGCGTGATCAATGACTGTGGTGATCACCCCATATAGACTCCCTGATCACCTCCTGTCATTGATCACCCCCCTGTAAGGCTCCATTCAGACATTTTTTTGGCCCAAGTTAGCGGAAATTATTATTTTTTTTCTTACAAAGTCTCATATTCCACTAACTTGTGTCAAAAAATAAAATCTCACATGAACTCACCATACCCCTCACGGAATCCAAATGCGCAAAATTTTTTAGACATTTATATTCCAGACTTCTTCTCACGCTTTAAGGCCCCTAGAATGCCAGGGCAGTATAAATACCCCACATGTGACCCCATTTCGGAAAGAGGACACCCTAAGGTATTCCGTGAGGGGCATATTGAGTCCATGAAAGATTGAAATTTTTGTCCCAAGTTAGCGGAAAGGGAGACTTTGTGAGAAAAAAAAAACAATTTCTGCTAACTTGTGCCAAAAAAAATTAATTTCTATGAACTCGCCATGCCCCTCATTGAATACCTTGGGGTGTCTTCTTTCCAAAATGGGGTCACATGTGGGGTATTTATACTGCCCTGGCATTCTAGGGGTCCTAAAGCGTGAGAAGAAGTCTGGGATCCAAATATCTAAAAATGCCCTCATAAAATGAATGTGGGCCCCTTTGCGCATCTAGGCTGCAAAAAAGTGTCACACATGTGGTATCGCCGTACTCAGGAGAAGTTGGGCAATGTGTTTTGGGGTGTCATTTTACATATACCCATGCTGGGTGAGATAAATATCTTAGTCAAATGCCAACTTTGTATAAAAAAATGGGAAAAGTTGTCTTTTGCCGAGATATTTCTCTCACCCAGCATGGGTATATGTAAAAAGACACCCCAAAACACATTGTCCAACTTCTCCTGAATACGGCGATACCACATGTGTGACACTTTTTTGCAGCCTAGGTGGGCAAAGGGGCCCACATTCCAAAGAGCACCTTTAGGATTTCACAGGTCATTTACCTACTTACCACATATTAGGGCCCCTGGAAAATGCCAGGGCAGTATAACTACCCTGGCATCAAATTCTGTAATAAATGGCCGGTGAAATCCGAAAGGTGCTCTTTGGAATTTGGGCCCCTTTGCCCACCTAGGCTGCAAGAAAGTGTCACACATGTGGTATCTCCGTATTCAGGAGAAGTAGGGCAATGTGTTTTGGGGTGTCATTTTACATATACCCATGCTGGGTGAGATAAATATCTTGGTCAAATGCCAACTTTGTATAAAAAAATGGGAAAAGTTGTCTTTTGCCAAGATATTTCTCTCACCCAGCATGGGTATATGTAAAATGACACCCCAAAACACATTCCCCAACTTCTCCTGAGTACGGAGATACCAGATGTGTGACACTTTTTTGCAGCCTAGGTGGGCAAAGGGGCCCATATTCCAAAGAGCACCTTTCGGATTTCACTGGTCATTTTTTACAGAATTTGATTTCAAACTCCTTACCACACATTTGGGCCCCTAGAATGCCAGGGCAGTATAACTACCCCACAAGTGACCCCATTTTGGAAAGAAGACACCCCAAGGTATTCGCTGATGGGCATAGTGAGTTCATGGAAGTTTTTATTTTTTGTCACAAGTTAGTGGAATATGAGACTTTGTAAGGGAAAAAAATAAAAATAAAAAAATCATCATTTTCCGCTAACTTGTGACAAAAAATAAAAAGTTCTATGAACTCACTATGCCCATCAGTGAATACTTTAGGGTGTCTACTTTCCGAAATGGGGTCATTTGTGGGGTGTTTGTACTGTCTGGCCATTGTAGAACCTCAGGAAACATGACAGGTGCTCAGAAAGTCAGAGCTGCTTCAAAAAGCGGAAATTCACATTTTTGTACCATAGTTTGTAAACGCTATAACTTTTACCCAAACCAGCATCTACTGCTACGGGGGGACTCCCTGCATTGTACAATGCTTCAATCATATGTCACAGAAAGGACAATTCTGATGCTCACCTACTCTAACAATGTTCCTAACTGTTTGCACGATCTTTCCTAGTCCACAGTCACTCCTTAATTCCCCTATACGGGGAAGGTACAGTGGGGTCAAAATAACTGACAGATCAGCCAAAATCAAGTAAAAACTAAGTGGAAACCAAATGAGCCAGCACAGACAAAAAGACATGGAAACAGCAGACACAAATCAATAACCAAATTCCACCAAAATCAATACTGGGAGAGACACAGGAGACATTTACACTGTCGCTCCTGCACAGTATGCCAGGCAGGGTCGCTAAATCCTATCCCTGAAAAGGACCTCAGCAGTATGAATCCTCCATACTCCATAATAAAGGGAAAAGGTATTTTTGGGCTATGAGAAATAGTCACTTCAGTGTGAGTCGGCTAGGGGGCCATTCACATGTTCGTAAGTGTTTTACGGATCCGCAGGACGCAGCAATGTGCATTCCGCAATCTGCAGACTGTACATCGCAGACACTATAATAGAAAATGACTAATCTTGTCCGCAAGAATAGGACATGTTCTATTTTTCCCCTTTCATCCTCCATGACGGCATACCATGAGAGATGACCCGCCTCCAACCAGGTAGGGACAGGAAAAATAAATTTGACCCTCCTCCGGCTCCTCACTGTCTTTCTGTCCCTCCAGGTGGTAGACGGGTTATTCCTCACGGCACTTGCTGTGGGTCCACTTTTGTGCCGGCAGGTGGGGTGGCGATTTTACTGTCATTATTAGAGATGAGCGAACTTCTGTTTTAAGTTCGGCGTCTAAAGTTCGGCTTCCGGTTAGCGGAGGATCCCGATATGGATTCCGAATTCCATTGTGGTCCGTGGTAGCGGAATCAATAATGGCCATTATTGATTCCGCTACCACGGACCACAACGGAATTCGAAATCCATATCGGGATCCTCCGCTAACCGGAAGCCTAACTTTAGACGCCGAACTTAAAGCAGAAGTTCGCTCATCTCTAGTCATTATGCCTAGGCACATGAGGGATGCAGGAAGCACCCGTTCCCTAGTTGGGCATTGGGGTGCTGGAAGTCTGTAGGTAAGGGACCCTGCTCCTTACCTCCTGCTCTGCGCGCCGGGGTGGAGGTCCATGTGCCAACCAGACACTTAGTTCCTCCTGTCTATTCAGCGCTCCTCATGGCATCCCGAATCTTTGGTGCATGACTATGATGTCACAGGAAGTCGCATGCGTTCCAGTGGTACTTCTGGTTGTGTGACTAACGTAGGGGGCGGAGATCAAGGCGGAAGTCGCCCTCTGATCTGAGGTCTGCAGGTAAGGAGAAATAAAAAGGGGGACAAACATGGCAGAGGTCTGACAGTACGTTGGAATTGGGATCAGGCCAGATGGAGTCCGCCATGGGTCCTGCTGCTGTGGGTTACTTTCACTTGGGGGATGCTGTATATCTTGTACTTATGCTAACCTCTTGTGTTTCTGTCAACCCTCTCCTATATGCGTGCAGAGTGATAAGGATGGTGTGCAGAAAACAAAATCCACCCCTAAAATTAGGAAATGTGTAGTGTGTTTGGTAAAATTACCAGAAACATGTACTACAAATATGGCCAAAGATTTGGTTCCATCTATTAGGGAGGAATTAAGGGACGTAATTAGAGAGGAGATGCGCTCAGCTCTATCCAAACAGCCTGGGTCCGTCTACCTCTAAACGTAGGGAACAAAAAATTATGTATTCTAGCTCCTCAGATTCAGAGCAGGATGCAGACCAAGGAAGTTTTGACTCTGATTTTAATTTAAAGAATTGATTAAATCCATTAGGGCGACCATTGACCTCTCAGACGAAAAAGTCCATAGGTCCGTCCAGGACGAACTGTTTAGTGGACTCGAACATAAGAAAAAACGAGTCTTCCCAGTCCATAAAAATATGCATGATATGATAAAAAGGGAATGGAAGACGCCAGATAGGAAATTATTTATTCCCAAACAATACGGCGTAGATTTCCCTTTAGTGAGGAAGATGAAGCCTTGTTAAAGGGTTTCCATCATCACAAAATTAGTTATGTAGCTGGCTGACATTAGCGATGTGCTAATGTCGGCAGTACATAACTGTGTAACTTTTATCTGCCTACATGCCGCCGTTCGCCCAGAAAACTAACTTTAAAAATATGCAAATGAGCCTCTAGGTGCTATTGGGGCGTTGCTGCAGCACCTAGAGACTCCGTCTCCTCACCGTTCGGCACGCCCATTTTGCTTTGATGGACATCTCTGCTCTGCGCTTTTAAAGTAAAATCCTGCGCCGTCTCATTTAGTAGTCGGCGCAGTGAGTGAAGGACGCTCGCCTGCTGCCGGCTGTCTTCACTTCCGGGGAGCTCTGTGACGTATTCAACACAGGCGCAGTGAGGAAGCAGGCGAGCGTCCTTCACTCACTGCGCCGAATACTAAACGGGACGGCGCAGACGTGGGATTTTACTCTCAAAGAGCAGAGATGTCCATCAAAGCAAAATGGGCGTGCCGAACGGTGAGGAGACGGAGTCACTAGGTTCTGCAGCAACGCCCCAATAGCACCTAGAGGCTCATTTGCATTTTTTTTTAATTAGTTTTCTGGGCAAACGGCAGCACGTAGGCAGATAAGTTACACAGTTATGTACTGCTGACATTAGCACATCGCTAATGTCAGCCAGCTACATAACGAATTTTGTGATGATAGAAACCCTTTAACTTCATGCCCTAAAATAGATGTCACTTTCCAAGTTGGTTAAAGGTTCTAATGCCCTTCCCTGAGGACATGGGGTCCTTAAAAGACCCCATAGATAAAAAGGTAGATTCACGCCTAAAGAAGACTTGGGAAGCTGCCACGGGTATTTTCACCTCTGTGTCTCGGTCCCTTAAAAAGTGGTTACAACAATTAGAATCTATTCTTGGAGAAGGGACGTCTTATGATACGTTGAAAGACTCTTTTCCCCTCTTACTAAAGGCGGTAGATTGCTTGTGTGATTCTACGGCAGAATCAGTTAGGATGGCGGCAAGAACCACTGGGTTAACAGTAGTGGCCAGAAGGGCTCTATGGTTGAAATCCTAGACGGGGGACATTATCCCAGTCCCTCCTCATCAACAAAAGTTGGGTTACTATTCAACCATGTTTTTGGTTAAAAAAAACTAATGGAACTTTTCGGTTGATAATAAACCTAAAGAGTCTGAACAGATTTATAAAATACGAAAAGTTCAAGATGGAATCCATAAACACCACCATAAACCTGTTAAATAGACTTGAAGGATGCGTATTACCATATTCCGGTACGTGAAAGAGCTCAAAAATGTCTTTGTATTGCAGTCTTTCTGGGAACAAAGTTATATAATTTTCAGTTCCAAGTCCTCCCCTTTGGGATCACCTCAGCTCCGAGGGTGTTCACAAAGGTAATGATAGATGTAGTGGCTCACTTGAGGAGACGAAATGTCTTAATAATCCCCTAATCTTCTAATTGTGGGAGATTCAAGAGAATGTCTAGAGAAGAATCTATTTCAGACTTGCCAGACTCTGTTTCAAACAGGTGGGGTGATAAACTGGGAGAAATCAAACCCCTGCCCTTAACAGAGTTTAATTTTCCTAGGGGTTCGTCTGGAGTCCACCCATCAAAAAAACCTTTCTTCCAACCGAAAAGGTGACAGGAGTAATAGGAAAGGTCTCAAACTTCCAAAATTAGTCAGTTTGTACGATCAGAGAAGCTATGAGACTGTTGGGCACACTAACATCATGTATTCCCGCAGTCAAATGGGCCCAATTCCACACTCGGATCCTCCAGCAGTGGTTATTGGGATGTTGGGACAGAAATCAGGAATCTATATATCAGATAGTTCAAATTCCCTCTTGGGTAAACCATTCCCTACAGTGGTGGATAGATCCAGATCACCTGATGGAAGGAGTTGCCTGGTCTCCCGATCATCTACACATTGTTTCAACCGATGCAAGTCTATGGGGATCAGGAGCTTATTGCTCTCATCACTCCTGTCAAGACCAGATGTCCAGAGATCAGATGGATCTCTCTTCAAACCAGAGGGAATTCTCTGCGGTTTGGAAAGCTCTAAAAGTACTATCCCAATATATAGTGGGGAAGGACATACAAATAGGATCGGACAACACAACGGTAGTAGCCTATCTAAACTATCAAGGAGGAACAAGAAGTGTGGGGCTAAGCAAAATAGTGGAAAAATATTCTCCTGGGCAGAGGTTCATCTAAAATCCCTGTCAGCGATACATTTAAAAGGGTCTTTAAACACAAAAGCAGACTTTTTAAGCAGAGTATCACTGAAGTCGACAGAGTGGAGTCTAGAGGAACAGGTTTTCCTACAGATAACCTCCTTAGGGGGGATCCCGCAGGTGGATGTGTTTGCCTCCGCAGTGAACACAAAACTAAAAAAATTTTTTTCCCTAAACACCTTCGGCGGGAACATAGGGATGGATGCCCTGTCCCAAAAATGGGACTTTCATCTGGCATATTCTTTTCCTCTGATAACCAGGGTACTAAAAAAGATACGTCAGGACAGAGCCCATGTGATATTGATAGCGCCATTATGGCCCAAAAAGTCCTGGTTCCCTCTTCTAAAACTCCTGTCAGTACAGAGCCCCTGGATGCTTCCCTGGAAGCAAGATCTATTGTCCCAGGGTCCAGTTCACCAACCCAAAGTGGAAAAATTACATCTGGCTGCCTGTAATCTGAGAGGCTAACTTTAAGAGTTTAAGGCTTATCAGATTCCATAATTAACACCATGGCAGCCAGCAGGAAGGAGATTACCTCCAGGATTTATTCCAGGGTCCGGAAAAGATTCTGCGGCTGGTGTTACCGGTCCAAATATTCATCCCAGGAGTTCTCTATTCAAACTATATTGGGATTTTTACAATCTGGATTTCAGAAAGGGTTGCACCCAAATACTTTAAGGGTCCACATATCAGCTTTATGTTCCGTGTTTGATAAAAAGATTGCAGACCATCCTTGGGTAATCCGATATCTGAGAGGAGCAGATAGATTAAGACCCTTTCTAAGACCCGCGGTTCCCCTTTGGGATCTTAATCTAGTCTTGTCTGTGTTAACTTTAGGCCCCTTTGAGCCTCTTTCAGAAGTCCCGTTAAAATAGATTACACTGAAAACATTATTCCTAGTGGCAATTACCTCAGCGCGTAGGGTAAGTGAAATTCAGGCCCTGAAAATTGTGGACCCTTTCTTTACGGTATTCCCTGACAAAGTAGTGTTCAGGTTAGACAATTCCTTCCTACCTAAAGTTGTTACTAATTTCCACAGACAGGAGGAAATGACGGTTCCCTCTTTCTGTTCTAATCCAAAATCGGAAGGGGAAGTTAAATTCCACAAACTGGATGTATGGAGAGCCATCCTGGCTTATCTAGAAGCCACAAAACCCTTCAGGAGATCAGACTACCTATTTGTACAGTTCCTAGGGACTTATAAGGGTCATAAAGCCACAACAAATTCCTTGTCCAGATGGATAAAAATGCCTATATCTGAGTCCTACAATACCCTGGGTGAGACCCCACCAGGAAATCTAAAAGCCCATTCTACAAGATCAGTCTCTACATCCTAGGCGGAAAAAGCAAATGCCTCCACAGAACAAATTTGTAGGGCTGCAACATGGTCAAGTCCTCACACATTTACCAGACATTACAGAGTGGATACTACTCCTTTCCCTAAAGGATTAATCTGTTATATCTCATGGTATGCCGTCATGGAGGATGAAGGGCAAAAACCATATTACTTACCTTTTAATTTCCTTTTCATGAATCCTCTATGATGGCATGGGTCCCCCCCCAAAAAAAAATATTAAAAAAATTAATAAAAAAAAAAAATATTTGGTATATATAGGTGTGGAAAAAAAGAAGGAAAAAACTCTCTAGGCCGTCGGTTCAGAAAGACACTGAAGAGGAGCCGGAGGAGGGTCAAATTTATTCTTCCTGTCCCTACCTGGTTGGAGGCGGGTCATCTCTCACGGTATGCCATCATGGAGGATTCATGAAAAGGAAATTACTGGTAAGTAATATGTTTTTTTGGCGGAAACGGAAGTGTGGATGCGGACAGCACATAGTGTGCTGTCCGCATCTTTTCCGTCCCCGTTGGAAATTAATGGGTCCGCACTAGTTCCACAAAATTGCGGACCCATTTTGCGGACGTGTGAATGGAGCCTAAATCCTATCCTTGAAAAGGACCTCGGCAGTATGAATCCTTCCTAGTACATGATGGAGGTAAAAGGTCCTTTTGGGGTACGGGAAATAGTCACTTCAGTGTGAGTCGGCTAAATCCTATCCTTGCAAAGGACCTCAGAAGTATGAATCCTCCATAATAGAGGGGAAAAGGTCCTTTTGGGGTATGGGAAATAGTCACTTCAATGCGAGTCGGCTAAATCCTATCCTTGAAAAGGACCTCAGCAGTATGATTCCTCCCTAGTACAAAATAGATGGAAAAGGTCCTTTTAAGAATATAGGAAATTTCTAATTTGTTTTTTAAACAAATAATGTTAAAGGGGTTATCTGATATCGAAAATATCTCCGCTAATGCCCGGGCCCCTTGTATGGATTATACGTGCTCAGGGCACCCGCGTCGCTCCCGATCCCTGCATCTCCCCGTCACTCAAATCTAAATATCTGGCAACGGGGAGAGCAGGCAATAGCAGGCCGCGACTGGAACGAGCCCCCTTGGGTCTGGTCACCATTGCGGCCTGCTATTGGCTGCTCCCCCGTCACTGGATCTTTTGATCAGAACGACATGGAGAAGCAGCAGTGGCCATACAGAAATCCACAGCGACACGGGTGCCACTGAGCAGGTAAGTATAATCCATACAAGGAAAGTACAGAGACCACATGACCAGATGTTTCTGCAAAGCGTTTTATCATGAATATCACAAGAACAACATTTCTGAAGATACAAGTGCTCAGAAGTCACATGAGTTTTTTTTTAATTGTTTATTGTAAAGATTTTTCAGAAATAAAAATTAACATAAAAGAGGCTTATTCTACAATAGTCACCTATATAACTTTTTTGTATACTATAACACTGTAGATGTGTTACTGGTCATAGTTAATGACCAGGTCCTAATAGACAAGGGGATTTAGCCAAGTCATTGAGAAACAACTAAATCCTGACAGAGTTCAATAACCAGATCAACAAAGCAGAAGAGGTCCCTACAAATTATGGGAAATAGACAGACTATCACTGGTGAGGACCAGGTCCTTATGGAGTATAGTACACTGCTCAAAAAAATAAAGGGAACACTTAAACAACACAATGTAACTCCAAGTCAATCACACTTCTGTGAAATCAAACTGTCCACTTAGGAAGCAACACTGTGTGACAATCAACTTCACATGCTGTTGTGCAAATGGGATAGACAACAGGTGGAAATTATAGGCAATTAGCAAGACACCCCCAATAAAGGAGTGGTTCTGCAGGTGGTGACCACAGACCACTTCTCAGTTCCTATGCTTCCTGGCTGATGTTTTGGTCACTTTTGAATGCTGGCGGTGCTTTCACTCTAGTGGTAGCATGAGACGGAGTCTACAACCCACACAAGTGGCTCAGGTAGTGCAGCTTATCCAGGATGGCACATCAATGCAAGCTGTGGCAAGAAGGTTTGCTGTGTCTGTCAGCGTAGTGTCCAGAGCATGAAGGCGCTACCAGGAGACACGCCAGTACATCAGGAGACGTGGAGGAGGACGTAGGAGGGCAACAACCCAGCAGCAGGACCGCTACCTCCGCCTTTGTGCAAAATGACCTCCAGCAGGCCACAAATGTGCATGTGTCTGCTCAAACGGTCAGAAACAGACTCCATGAGGGTGATATGAGGGCCCGACGTCCACAGGTGGGGGTTGATCTTACAGCCCAACACCGTGCAGGACATTTGGCATTTGCCAGAGAACACCAAGATTGGCAAATTCGCCACTGGCGCCCTGTGCTCTTCACAGATGAAAGCAGGTTCACACTGAGCACATGTGACAGACGTGACAGAGTCTAGAGACGCCGTGGAGAACGTTCTGCTGCCTGCAACATCCTCCAGCATGACCGGTTTGGCATTGGGTCAGTAATGGTGTGGGGTGGCATTTCTTTGGAGGGCCGCACAGCCCTCCATGTGCTCGCCAGAGGTAGCCTGACTGCCATTAGATACAGAGATGAGATCCTCAGACCCCTTGTGAGACCATATGCTGGTGCGGTTGGCCCTGGGTTCCTCCTAATGCAAGACAATGCTAGACCTCATGTGGCTGGAGTGTGTCAGCAGTTCCTGCCAAACGAAGGCATTGATGCTATGGACTGGCCCGCCCGTTCCCCAGACCTGAATCCAATTGAGAACATCTGGGACATCATGTCTCGCTCTATCCACCAACGTCACGTTGCACCACAGACTGTCCAGGAGTTGGCAGATGCTTTAGTCCAGGTCTGGGAGGAGATCCCTCAGGAGACCGTCCGCCACCTCATCAGGAGCATGCACAGGCGTTGTAGGGAGGTCATACAGGCACGTGGAGGCCACACACACTACTGAGCCCTATTTTGACTTGTTTTAAGGACATTACATTACATTACAAGTTGGATCAGCCTGTAGTGTGTTTTTCCACTTTAATTTTGAGTGTGACTCCAAATCCAGACCTCCATGGGTTGAAAAATTTGATTTCCATTTTTCTATTTTGTGTGATTTTGTTGTCAGCACATTCAACTATGTAAAGAACAAAGTATTTCACAAGAATATTTAATTAACTCAGATATAGGATGTGTTATTTTTGTGTTCCCTTTATTTTTTTGAGCAGTGTATTTAGCCAACTCACTGTGAACTGGCTATATACTATTTCAAAGAAAAAATGTGGGGGATTGGGTCAGCACAACCTGTATGTAGGTGCACATCACTATGGCGAAATATATATACAAACGGAAAATGCAAATGTGATCGCACTCTACATCCAGCATTCTGCCCTGCCTCCATGCTGGATGAGACATTGGTGTACATTTTGGCCAAAGTGTAATAAGCCACTCACCACGTCAAGGTCGCCTCATTTGAGTGGTCCCTAACACTAGTTCCCACCTGTTCATGGGCCATGACAGCCACACAAAGTCCAGGGAATGCAGGTCAGCATGCACGCCAAGCACACTCTGCTTTTAACCCCGTCCGGTGCCATTACAGCTTTCATCAGATCCAGGGATGCAAGTACCAACATGCATGCTGAGCCCACCATATACTTCTCCTGGAGCCAAATGGCCACTGGTAGGTTCTATATAAGCAGACTCAGTTTTATACTGACTTTAAAACCAGCCTCCAGGACAGATTGACTGGTCAGGTGTGCATGACTGCATGGAGATCGCCACGCCTCCAATATATACTACAATGAAAAAATGACCCAATCACCCACATTTTTTCTTTGTAGTATATATTGGAGGCGTGGCGATCTCCATGCAGTCATGCACACCTGACCAGTCAATCTGTCCTGGAGGCTGGTTTTAAAGTCCGTATAAAACTGAGTCTGCTTATATAGAACCTACCAGTGGCCATTTGGCTCCAGGAGAAGTATATGGTGGGCTCAGCATGCATGTTGGTACTTGCATCCCTGGATCCGATGAAAGCTGACCTGCATTCCCTGGACTTTGTGTGGCTCTCATTGCCCATGAACAGGTGGGAACTAGTGTTAGGGACCACTCAAATGAGGCGACCTTGACGTGGTGAGTGGCTTATTACGCTTTGGCCAAAATGTACACCAATGTCTCATCCAGCATGGATGCAGGGCAGAATGCTGGATGTAGAGTGCGATCGCATTTTCCGTTTATATACTATTTCAGTTCAGGACCTGAACACTAGGGGGCAAAAAGGTCCTTACCCATGATAGGAAATAGCCAGCTCATACTGAGTCGGCTATTTACTATCACTGGCAAGGACCAGGTCCTTACAGAGTAGTATATAGCCGGTTCACAGGGAGTTGGCTAAATACTATACTCCTTAAGGGCCTAGTCCTTAACTGTGATAGGAAATAGCCAACAGAGATCACATGGGATGTTTCTGGAAAGCGCTTTACCATGAATATCATAGGACCGGACATTTCTACCAATACAAGTACTCCAAAGTCACATGACAGTTTTTTTGGTTATTTTAAGATTTTTCAAATATAAAAATAAACATAAAAGAGGCTCATTCTACTATAGTCACCTATATAACTTCATTTTATACTATAACACTGTATCCATGTAGAAGATGTGTTACTGGACATAGTTAATGACCAGGTCCTAATAGACAAGGGGATTTCACCAAGTCATTAAAAATCAACTAAATCCTAACACAGTTCAATAACCAGATCAGGGACCAGGTCCTTACGAAGTATAGTATTTAGCCAACTCACTGTGAATTGGCTAAATACTATTTCAGTTAAGGACCTGACCACTAGGGGGAAAACCTGGTCCTTACCAGTGATAGTAAATAGCCGACTCAGTGTGAACTGGCTAAATACTATTTCAGTTCAGGACCTGACCACTAGGGGGCAAAAAGGTCCTTTCCGGTGATAGTAAATAGCCAGCTCACACTGAGTCGGCTATTTACTATCACTGGTAAGGACCAGGTCCTTACGGAGTATAGTATTTAGTCACAACCATGGATCAATACAGAGCTGCTTGTGAACTTTTAATACTTGCT
Source organism: Bufo bufo (assembly GCF_905171765.1). Classification (NCBI taxonomy): domain Eukaryota; kingdom Metazoa; phylum Chordata; class Amphibia; order Anura; family Bufonidae; genus Bufo; species Bufo bufo. Next base: position 81,484,035 of record NC_053393.1, on the reverse strand, counting down.
GTTAGGGGTTGAAGGACCTGTGATGATGTCATCACAGGTCCTGGCAGATGTACCTTTGAAACCTAGGAACTACACCATTTTTGGTGCAGTTCCTTTGCTAGATTCTGCAGGACCTGTGATGTTGAAGATGATGTCATCACAGGTCCTGGCAGATGCACTGTTCTAACCTGGGAACTACACTTTACACTGTGCAGTTCCCTTACAGGACCTGTGATGACATCATCAAAGGTCCTTTAGCTTTAGAAAGGTAAACAGGAGTAATTAGGGGGCGGGGCCTCTCCTCCACTTCGGTGCCTGCCTGCAGCCTATCAGAGGAAAGGGAAGGGACACGCCTCTCCCTCCCCTGCACCTCCGCTGGCACAGACAGTTTACAATGGAGATGAGCGCAATGGAAGCGCTCATCTCCCTGTGCCCGGCGGCGGCTGCTCACTTGGGGGGGGGGTCATTTTAGTTGGGGGGGCACATCATGATGTAGGGGGGGGCCGTGGCCCCCTCTGGCCCCCCCCCTGGCGACGCCACTGGGAACGGAACGTTTTTTGGCCGGAGAAAAAACTGCAGCATGCTGCGCTTTTTGCTCCGGCCAAAAATCCGGAACACTTGCCGCAAGGCCGGATCCGGAATTAATGCCCATTGAAAGGCATTGATCCGGATCCGGATCCGGCCTTAAGCTAAACGTCGTTTCGGCGCATTGCCGGACCCGACATTTAGCTTTTTCAGAGTGGTTACCATGGCTGCCGGGACGCTAAAGTCCTGGCAGCCATGGTAAAGTGTAGTGGGGAGCGGGGGAGCAGTATACTTACCATCCGTGCGGCTCCCCGGGCGCTCCAGAGTGACGTCAGGGTGCCCCAAGCGCATGGATCATGTGATCGCATGGATCACGTCATCCATGCGCATGGGGCGCTCTGACGTCATTCTGGAGCGCACCGGGAGCCGCACGGACTGTAAGTATACCGCTCCCCGCTCCTACTATGGCAACCAGGACTTTAATAGCGTCCTGGGTGCCATAGTAACACTGAACGCATTTGGAAGACGGTTCCGTCTTCAAATGCTTTCAGTACACTTGCGTTTTTCCGGATCCGGAGTGTAATTCCGGCAAGTGGAGTACACGCCGGATCCGGACAACGCAAGTGTGAAAGAGGCCTTAGTCAGTCACTATGCTCGGTCGAATATCGCGTGTGCTCAATTCAGTGTATTTGAATCTAATTTAGCCTCTATTTCTGAAAAGTTTCTGGCAGGATACGAACTCACAACCTTTTACATTACAGCCAAGAATGTTAACCACTACACTATAGAGCTGCATGGCCAGTTACCTTTAAAAAGAAAATATATATATACTTGTAAGGCTGAAGCTCAGCCTGCATTTGTGGGAGGGGCTTGAGCCTTTATAAGCCCCCTCTCTCCCTCACCTGGTAGGCGTTCCGGTCTTGGATTTTCGGGTTGGACAGTGACGTGTGTTTGCTTTGTTCCGCCGGCCGCCTCACGCTACAGCTCCGCATCACGTGGGTAAGTTTGGGTTTCCGGTCGGTGCAAGCCGACGTTCACAGTTTAATTGGTTTCTTCGTCTATCCGGCTAGGTCAGGTTCTGCTAGTCCGTGTTACGGGTTCTATTTCGGGTACGTGTTTACCTCCGTCTCGCACCTCTTCGGTCCCGGGAACTCCATCACCTTCTTTTTTTTTTTTTTGTTTTACCTGTCACGCCGTTTATGTTTCAACAGCTCAACTATGTCTCGGGCCTCGGATATAGACGACAGCCTATCTGTCTCCGGGTCGGTCATGTCAGGCCAAGCGGGTCCATCATCCTTAACCGCCTCACGTCCGCCCATAGGATATAAACGTCCTATGGGTGGACGTCTATTTCTGACAGCACGTTTTAAAACGTCCTGTCAGAAATAGCAGCTGCACGCTAATCGTGCAGCTGCTGATCGGGTTGCCCGCTGTCAGTGACAGCAGGGCAACCCTAAGACAAGGCAGGGACAGTGCCCAGGTGTCCCTGCCTTCACGATCGCTGCAGACACAGCGCTCACCGAGCGCTGTGTCTGCAGAGCAGGAAGCGCTGTGCGCTTCCTGTTCCGGCCCGGCGGTCATGTGACCGCCGGGACCGGAGAGTGCAGGAGCTGTGTGAGGTCTCTCAGAGACCTCGATCAGCCCTGCACTGAGGCTGTACAGCGCTAGATTGCTGCTGTACAGCCTCTATAGGGGTGCATTTGTCCTGTAACTGGGGCTACTATGTCAGCCCCAGTTACAGGAGAAATCAACTGTGAAAAAAAAAAGAAAAAGTGAAGCAAATGTCCCCCAGAGGTCTTGTATGACCTTATGGGGGACGAAAAGTGTAAAAAAAAATAAAAAAAATAAAGGGTTGAAAAAATAAAATAAAATAAAGTTTCACATGTAAAAAAAAAAAAAGTTCCCAAGTTAGGAATAAAAAAAAAATAATAAAAATAGAAAAAATAAAGTAAAATAGACATATTTAGTATTGCCGCGTCCGTAAAAACCAGCTCTATAAAAATATCACATGACCTAACCCCTCAGATGAACACCGTAAAAAATAAATAAAAAAAACTGTGTCAAAACAAGCAATTTTTGTCACCTTGCATCACAAAAGGTGCAACACCAAGTGATCAAAAACGCGTATGTCCCACAAAATGGTACCAATAAAACCGTCACCTCATCCCGCAAAAAATGAGCCCCTTCATAAGAAAATCTCTCAAAAAATAAAAAAACTATAGCTCTTAGAACATGGAGACACTAAAACATAATTTTTTTGGTTTCAAAAATGCTATTATTGTGTTAAAGTGAAACAAATAAAAAAAAGTATACATATTAGGTATTGCCGCGTCCGTAAAAACCAGCTCTATAAAAATATCACATGACCTAACCCCTCGGGTGAACACCGTAAAAAAAAAAAAAAAAAACTGTGTCAAAACAAGCAATTTTTGTCACCTTGCATCACAAAAGGTGCAACACCAAGTGATCAAAAATGCGTATGTCCCACAAAATGGTACCAATAAAACCGTCACCTCATCCCGCAAAAAATGAGCCCCTACATAAGAAAATCTCTCAAAAATTAAAAAAACTATAGCTCTCAGAACATGGACACATTAAAACATAATTTTTTGGTTTCAAAAATGCTATTATTGTGTAAAACTTTAATAAATGAGAAAAAGTATACATATTAGGTATCGCCACGTCCGTAACAATCTGCTCTATAAAAATGTCACTTGACTGAACCCCTAAGGTGAACGCTGTAAAAATAAATAAATAGAAACTGTGCTAAAACAACCAATTTTTTGGTCACCTTGCCCCATAAAGTGTTATATTGAATGATCAAAAAATCATATGTACCCAAAAATAGTACTAATAAAACTGGCACCTTATCCCCTAGTTTCCAAAATGGGGTCACTTCTTGGGAGTTTCTACTGTAAGGGTGCATCAGGGGGCTTCAAATGGGACATGGCATCTAAAAACCATGTGGAGTTCCTTTCCTTCTGCGCCCTGCCGTGTGCCCATACAGCAGTTTACGACCACATGTGGGGTGTTTCTGTAAACCGCAGAATCTGGGTAATAAATATTGAGTTTTGTTTGGCTGTTAACCATCGATGTGTTAGAGAAAAAAATTGATTAAAATGGAAAATCTGCCAAAAAAGTGAAATTTGAAAATTTGATCTCCATTTTCCTTTAATTCTTGTGGAACGCCTAAAGGGTTAACAAAGTTTATAAAATCGGTTTTGAATACCTTGAGGGGTGTAGTTTCTACAATGGGGTCATTTATGGGGGTATCCACTATGTAGGCCCCACAAAGTGACTTCAGACCTGAACTGGTCCTTATAAAGTGGGTTTTGGCAATTTTCTTAAAAATTTGAAGAATTGCTTCTAAACTTCTAAGCCTTCTAACGTCCTAAAAAAATAAAATGACATTTCCAAAATGATGCCAACATAAAGTAGACATATGGGGAATGTTAAATAATAAATATTTTATGAGGTATCACTTTCTGTTTTAAAAGCAGAGAAATTGAAATTTAGAAAATTGCGATTTTTTTAAATTTTTGGGTAAATTTGGGATTTTTTCATAAATAAAGGTGAAATATTTTGACTCAAATTTATGACTATCATGAAGTACAATGTGTCACGAGAAAACAATCTCTGAATGACTTGGATAAATAAAGGCGTTCCAAAGTTATTACCACATAAAGTGAGATATGTCCGTTTTGCAAAATTTGGCCTGGTCAGGAAGGGGGCAAAGGGCCCAGATGGGAAGTGGTTAAGGAGTTGGACCATTCCGAAGTTGTTGGTAGAGCTTAACCGGAGAGGCATCCTGCACCCGGCCACCGCCAGGAAGGCAGAGCTATACAAGCTCCTCATGATCAATACTAGCGCTTCTGTGGTGCAACCAGAGACGTCTTCCATCCATCTATCACTGGTGCAGCTGCAGTCTACCTTGAACTCGTTAGTCGACTCTGTAGCTGACGTCCGGGCGAGGGTGTCAGAGCTGGAATCCCGGCCATCCGTGGTGCCCCCGGCACCCGTCCCGCTGATCGCACCATCCACGTCGGTTTGGCTGGCACCAGGTATGCCCAGGCCCATTTCCCAGGTAACCCCCTCGCATTTCATTCCTGACAATCTCAAGAGGGACATTCTGGCAGGGAAGGACGTTAACCTGGCATCGATCCTCATTGCCGCCCAGGATGTGCCCGAGAACAGGGTAATCAATTGTGGGGATGTGTCTGTGGTCCTCAGGGCCAAGGACTCTCGGCTTAAGCGCAAGTTGTCTATTCCTGAGTTCGTCTTAGCGTTTAGCCTCTTCAGAGACATTGTCTGCTCCGCACAGCCTGATAGGAGAGAAGAGCTGGACGCCTACTTGTATCTGGTCACTGACCTGGGTCACAAGTATGGTGGTTCAGCCTTCTACGACTACCATCGTTCCTTCTCGGCTAAGGCGCCAGCAGCTTTGGCGCAGTTCCAATATGTCACCAGCTGGGCCTCCATTGACACAGAACTCTTCTGCCGTCACTTCGCTGGCCTCAGGGCACCCACCTGCGCAATGTGCCAGTCCATTTTTCACTCGTCTGAATGGTGCCCAAATAGCGCTCACCCGTCTCAGGACAGGGCTCTCCCGGGAACCTCCGGGTCTCTGCCGTCCAACCCCTCCACTGACAAGTTGGGCCGCCCCATTGTCTACTTAGGAAGAAGTCAGATCTGCAACAATTTTTATTCAGGGGGTTGCTCCTATGCCAGTTGCAGATCTCTCCACGTGTGCTCCCTGTGTTTCAGAGCCCATCCGCGGTCCGCCTGTCCTAAAAAAGCAGCCAAAGGATCCTGACTAGCCGACATTAACGTGGACCTCTTGGCGGCTCTCCTTCAGGATCACCACGATCAGAACTTCGTGGCATTCCTGGTGGCAGGCTTCTGGCAGGGGTTCCACACAGGGCTCATTACACTGCCACAGGTTCCCTGGAAGGGCAGGAATCTGCTGTCAGCCACCCTGGACCCACCAGCGACTAGCGAATTGCTCCGGTCTGAGGTGGAGAAAGGTTTTCTCATAGGCCCTTTCCCGCTCATCCCCTTTGCATCATGGCGCATCAACCCTATCGGCCTAGTGTCCAAGAAAAACACTAATAAAAAAAGGGTTGATCTATGACCTGTCCGCCCCTCACGTTTCTGCGATTCCCAGCCTCAATTCCCTGATTCCATTGGAGGAATTCGCTATGCGGTACTCCTCCATAGACGACGCCATACGAGCCATCCTGTTGCATGGCAGGGGCGCTTGGTTGGCAAAGGTTGACAACGCTGATGCGTTCAAGCTCCTTTCCATCCAACCTCAGTTGTGGTGGTTCTATGGCATCCAGTGGGCCGGCCAGTATTATTTTGCCAACAGACTCACGTTTGGATCCAAAAGTAGCCCCTGGTTATTCGAACCAGTTTGCCAAAGCGCTACATTGGATCTTGGTCCATCACGGTGGCCTTCATCCACTACCTAGATGACTTTCTGGTCGTGGAGGACCCGCAGGGCGGATCTGGCATTCTCGCCGTCCTCCTTGAGATGTTCGCCAGTCTGGATGTTCCGGTCGCCCAGGCCAAGACTTAGGGTCCCGCTACTAGGGTCTCGTTCCTGGGCATCATCCTGGATTCTGTCAGCCTGCAGGCCAGCCTCCCGGAAGAGACACTCGCTCAGTGCCGACAGGTCATTTCCCACGCTGCCTCCTCTGGGTACCTCACTAGGGTCGAGTTGCAATCTTTCGCCTCTAGGATCATGCCCCAGGGAAGGACATTCGTGTCGAGGCTACTCCAGCTTCTTCCCTCGGCACCCGATCAGGACAGCGTCATCCATTTGGACGGCCAGGCAATGGCAGACCTGGCCATGTGGGAGTTGTTCCTCTCCCAGTGGAACGGCATCTCCCTCTTCGTCCCTCCATGGTCACCCTCCTTCCCGACTATCTTTTCAGATGCCGCTGCATCCTGCGGTTACGCAGCCATTTGGGGTCCCCATTGGCTGGTTGACCGTTGGCCCATGTCCATCCTGGAGAATGCTGAGTCCATCCGCACCTCCTCCCTGTTGGAGTTATACCCCATTGTCGCAGCTGCTCAGGCATGGGGTCATCTCTGGGCTAACTCGCCGGTGATGTTTGTCACAGACAACCAGGCCCTAGTCGACATCTTGGCCAAGGGTAGGGCTAAGTCCCAAAAGATCATGGGCCTCTTGCGCCAGCTGGTATGGCTGGCCCTGTCCCACAATTTCCAAATACATTGCAGCCACATTCCGGGTCAGCAAAACGTAGCGGCTGACGCGCTATCCCGGTTTAATTTCACCCTCTTTTTTCAGGTCATGCCGGAAGCCGATCCACTCAGATGTCCCACCCCGGCATTCAGTTCCCTGACAATGGACTAAATACGCTCGTCTCCTCGGGAAGAGACCTGGCACAGCAGTCCCTCGCCCCAAATACAGCCAGGAACTATCTATTAGGCCTTAGAACCTACCAGGAGTTTTCAAATCTGCACCCGCAGGGTGGCCTGGCGGACATCCTATACATCATGGCCTTCACCGCCCATTGTCACCACTATTTGCATCTCTCATACAACACCATCAAGTTCTACCTGGGGGGGGGGCTCCATTTTTTCTGCGCAAGCGGTCAAGGCCACCTTGCGAGGGGTCCAGAAGGGTAGGGTCAATCCCCCGTCCCGTAGACAGGCTGTCACAGGGGAGATGTTCCGGAGGTTGTCTTCAGCCCTGGATGGTGCTCCTTTTGGGCCCTTCTCCAGCTTGGTCTTTAAAGCTGCTATGTACTTGGGCTTCTACGGGTTCCTTAGGCCAGGCAAATTCACTTGCAGTGCGGCAGGGCGTTGCAGTCTGTACAAGGAACAGCTGGTGCGGAACCAGGACCATTATACGCTTAAATTAACTACCACTAAGACAAGCCAAACAGGTTCCCCAGTTGAGGTTAATTTTTTCCAGTCTGGCAATGAATGGTGCCCGGTACAAGTCTTTGACCAGCTCATGCACGCCATCCATGATGCTCCCCCTCACAGCCCACTGCTACCACATCTCAATGGCGGTCTCATCTCCGCGCAATTCATCAGCCATATCCGTTCTCTTGCCGCTGGCTTGGGCTTTGACCCCGGCTCTATATCTGGCCATTCATTCCGCATTGGAGCGGCTTCCGCGGCTTCCCGGCAGAGGGTCCCCGCTCATGTCATCCAAAGAATGGGAAGGTGGTGCTCGTCTTGCTTCGCCAGGTATATACCTAACTCACAGGTAGAGTCTCTGATGTTATGAGGTAATAAAATTCTTGAAATAACTATCTTGGTTTCCTTTTTGCCCCCTTATAGGCTGCTCTCGTACCCTGCTCCAGGCACACCTCAGCCAGTTTAGGTTCAAGGCGGGCACGCATGCCCGAGTTCGTATTTTAGCCACAACCACAAGTTTGTAAGGCTGAAGCTCAGCCTGCATTTGTGGGAGGGGCTTGAGCCTTTATAAGCCCCCTCTCTCCCTCACCTGGTAGGCGTTCCGGTCTTGGACCCACCCACCCATTCCCCTTATTTCAAGTCTCCTCCTTTAGGGCAGCCCCCTTATAGGCTGCTCTCGTACCCGTCTCCAGGCACACCTCAGCCGGTTTAGGTTCAAGGCGGGCACGCACGGAACGCACGCCGCAGAGTGCCGCCTAAGTGCCTATTAGGAACCGGGCTGCCGCCTGTCCCAGCCATGAGAGGGCCGCGTGCGCTCCACGTGAGCTTCAGCCTTACAAATATATATATATATATACAGTTGCAAGAAAAAGTATGTGAACCCTTTGGAATGATATGGATTTCCGCACAAATTGGTCATAAAATGTGATCTGATCTTCATCTAAGTCACAACAATAGACAATCACAGTCTGCTTAAACTAATAACACACAAAGAATTAAATGTTACCATGTTTTTATTGAACACACCATGTAAACATTCACAGTGCAGGTGGAAAAAGTATGTGAACCCTTGGATTTAATAACTGGTTGAAACTCCTTTGGCAGCAATAACTTCAACCAAACGTTTCCTGTAGTTGCAGATCAGACGTGCACAACGGTCAGGAGTAATTCTTGATCATTCCTCTTTACAGAACTGTTTCAGTTCAGCAATATTCTTGGGATGTCTGGTGTGAATCGCTTTCTTGAGGTCATGCCACAGCATTTCCATCGGGTTGAGGTCAGGACTCTGACTGGGCCACTCCAGAAGGCGTATATTCTTCTGTTTAAGCCATTCTGTTGTTGATTTACTTCTATGCTTTGGGTCGTTGTCCTGTTGCAACTCCCATCTTCTGTTGAGCTTCAGCTGGTGGACAGATGGCCTTAAAGGGTTTCTGTCACCCCACAAAACTCATTTTTATTTTTTTTGGATAGTTATATTCCTTATAGCGCGATATAGGAGAATATAATAGTCTTACTTTCATGCGGCCGATTCTTTAGAAAACGAAGTTTTATAATATGCAAATCAGGGCTCTACCAGCAAGTAGGGCGTCTACTTGCTGGTAGCCGCAGCGGAAATCCGCCCCCTCCTCTTGTTGATTGACAGGGCCAGCCGTGATCTCCTCCTCCGGCCGGCCCTGTCAGTATTTCAAAAATCGCGCGCCTCTGGTCATTCGGCGCAGGCGCTCTGAGATGAGGAGGCTCGTCTCCTCAGCACTCCCTCAGTGCGCCTGCGCCGATGACGTCTTCTCTTTCGGTGATGTCATCGGCGCAGGCGCACTGAGGGAGTGCTGAGGAGACGAGCCTCCTCATCTCAGAGCGTCTGCGCCGAATGACCAGAGGCGCGCGATTTTTGAAATACTGACAGGGCCGGCCGGAGGAGGAGATCACGGCTGGCCCTGTCAATCAACAAGAGGAGGGGGCAGATTTCTGCTGCGGCTACCAGCAAGTAGACGCCCTACTTGCTGGTAGAGCCCTGATTTGCATATTATAAAACTTCGTTTTCTAAAGAATCGGCCGCATGAAAGTAAGTAAGACTATTATATTCTCCTATATCGCGCTATAAGGTGTTTTGTGGGGTGACAGAAACCCTTTAAGTTCTCCTGCAAAATGTCATGATAAACTTGGGAATTCATTTTTCCTTCGATGATAGCAATCCGTCCAGGCCCTGACTCAGCAAAGCAGCCCCAAACCATGATGCCCCCACCACCATACTTCACAGTTGGGATGAGGTTTTGATGTTGGTGTGCTGTGCCTCTTTTTCTCCACACATAGTGTTGTGTGTTTCTTCCAAACAACTCAACTTTGGTTTCATCTGTCCACAGAATATTTTGCCAGTACTGCTGTGGAACATCCAGGTGCTCTTGCGCAAACTGTAAACGTGCAGCAATGTTTTTTTTGGACAGCAGTGGCTTCCTCTGTGGTATCCTCCCATGAAATCCATTCTTGTTTAGTGTTTTACGTATCGTAGATTCGCTAACAGGGATATTAGCATATGCCAGAGACTTTTGTAAGTCTTTAGCTGACACTCTAGAATTCTTCTTCACCTTATTGAGCAGTATGAGCTGTGCTCTTGCAGTCATCTTTACAGGACGGCCACTCCTAGGGAGAGTAGCACCAGTGCTGAACTTTCCTCATTTATAGACAATTTGTCTTACCATGGACTGATGAACAGCAAGGCTTTTGGAGATACTTTTATAACCCTTTCCAGCTTTATGCAAGTCAACAATTCTTAATCGTAGGTTTTCTGAGAGCTCTTTTGTGCAAGGCATCATTCACATCAGGCAATGCTTCTTGTGAAAAGAAAACCCAGAACTGGTGTGTGTTTTTTATAGGGCAGGGCAGCTGTAACCAACACCTCCAATCTCATCTCATTGATTAGACTCCAGTTGGCTGACACCTCACTCCATTTCGCTCTTGGAGATGTCATTAGTCTAGGGGTTCACATACTTTTTCCACCTGCACTGTGAATGTTTACATGGTGTGTTCAATAAAAACACGGTAACATTTAATTCTTTGTGTGTTATTAGTTTAAGAAGACTGTGATTGTCTATTGTTGTGACTTAGATAAAGATCAGATCACATTTTATGACCAATTTGTGCAGAAATCCATATTATTCCAAAGGGTTCACATACTTTTTCTTGCAACTGTTTATACAGTACAGACCAAAAGTTTGGACACACCTTCTCATTCAAAGAGTTTTCTTTATTTTCATGACTATGAAGGCATCAAAACTATGAATTAACACGTGTGGAATTATATACATAACAAACAAGTGTGAAACAACTGAAAATATGTCATATTCTAGGTTCTTCAAAGTAGCCACCTTTTGCTTTGATTACTGCTTTGCACACTCTTGGCATTCTCTTGATGAGCTTCAAGAGGTAGTCCCCTGAAATGGTCTTCCAACAGTCTTGAAGGAGTTCCCAGAGATGCTTAGCACTTGCTGGCCCTTTTGCCTTCACTCTGCGGTCCAGCTCACCCCAAACCATCTCGATTGGGTTCAGGTCCGGTGACTGTGGAGGCCAGGTCATCTGGCGCAGCACCCCATCACTCTCCTTCATGGTCAAATAGCCCTTACTTTCAAAGTTTTCCCAATTTTTCGGCTGACTGACTGACCTTCATTTCTTAAAGTAATGATGGCCACTCGTTTTTCTTTACTTAGCTGCTTTTTTCTTGCCATAATACAAATTCTAACAGTCTATTCAGTAGGACTATCAGCTGTGTATCCACCTGACTTCTCCTCAACGCAACTGATGGTCCCAACCCCATTTATAAGGCAAGAAATCCCACTTATTAAACCTGACAGGGCACACCTGTGAAGTGAAAACCATTCCAGGGGACTACCTCTTGAAGCTCATCAAGAGAATGCCAAAAGTGTGCAAAGCAGTAATCAAAGCAAAAGGTGGCTACTTTGAAGAACCTAGAATATTACATATTTTCAGTTGTTTCACACTTGTTTGTTATGTATATAATTCCACATGTGTTAATTCATAGTTTTGATGCCTTCAGTGTGAATCTACAATTTTCATAGTCATGAAAATAAAGAAAACTCTTTGAATGAGAAGGTGTGTCCAAAATTTTGGTCTGTACTGTATATGAGACTTCTGCTGTAGTAAGTATTTTTTCTCCCATCTCTGTTTCAATTTCATGTTTACGTTTATGGTTCGCGGTGGTTAGTGTTTTATGTATGCACGTGCTTCGGATTACTAATGTCTATATTTTCAACGCCTGTCGGCAGTCATGTTCCTTGGGCCACCTAGCCAATCCAATCATTTAAGTCGCTGCATAACCCATCAGGTCCGGCTTACGTTATAATTACTTATCGTCACCGCAACGTCATCCCTCTGGCTTCGGGGGCCCTATGACTGATCCGGCCTCATGGCTCCGGGGGCCCCATGACTGTTTTTTCATGTTTTGTTTGTTAGGGGTACGACATGGTTATAGGCTGGTTAGTGTTCCAGGTTTGCTGTTGGAGGGGGTCATGGTTATGCGAGTCCCCAAGGCATTCTGGTGCTGGATTATTGGTGGTTTATTTAAAAAAAATAAAAATCATAAGAGTCTCGCACGAGTGGCTGTTTGCTTATAGGACCTCACGACTGGCATTGTCATTCGTAGTTCGCACGGTCATCCGATACTTGTTCCGCCATAAGAGGCTCGCACGCATGGCTCCCGCCATAAGACTCGCACACATGGCTCCCGCCATAAGAGGCTCGCACGCATGGCTCCCGCCATAAGAGGCTCGCACGCATGGCTCCCGCCATAAGAGGCTCGCACGCATGGCTCCCGCCATAAGAGGCTCGCACGCATGGCTCCCGACATAAGAGACTCGCACGCATGGCTCCCGCCATAAGAGACTCGCACGCATGGCTCCCGCCATAAGAGACTCGCACGCATGGCTCCCGCCATAAGAGACTCGCACGCATGGCTCCCGCCATAAGAGACTCGCACGCATGGCTCCCGCCATAAGAGACTCGCACGCATGGCTCCCGCCATAAGAGACTCGCACGCATGGCTCCCGCCATAAGAGACTCGCTGGAGTGGCTCTTGGCTTAGAGGATTTTACAATTGTCATCGACATTGGTAGGTCATACGGCCATCTGATACTATTTTCCATGGCACACCTTTCAGAAATTTTCTTTTGTTCATTTATATTTTACAGATTAGTACTTGCGGTTCATTTCAGCCTCATTTCATTAAGAAGCTTTACCCCATGTCTTTGTCTTTCTAGGTTATCGAGTCCCGGTTGATTACTAAACCCATTGGGTTAAGCCCCAATCTTTTCCCCAGCCGTCCTTAATTCTTAAGGTTCGCATCCCGGCGGCTGCCCGGCCCCATGGGCCCCTGGTGGTTGCTTCGGCCCCATGGCTTCAGGGGTCCGACCAATGGTTGTCTGTCCACCTGTGCAGCTATGCTTTTGGTTTCGAATGACTCACATCTTTACCTGCTTGCCAGCTTACGTTATTTAGGTTTCATTTTAGTTAATGTCCATTATTATCTCCATTTTCTGTCTTGTTTACCTTCGTCTTTTCAGGTCATGCAGTTGAACTCATGTTGGGGGTCACCTTCCACGTCGCCAGGTCTCGTTCCTAACGATATTTCGCCTTGCATGTTATTCAGGCCACGTAGTTTATCTTAGGTATTGCCTGCCACATCGGTCAGGCTCATGGTTTAATTTCACCTGCACCTTATTCAGGTTACTTTTTATAGTTATAATTCTTAAAAAAAAATAAAAAAATTATCGGCCCCATGGCTTCGGGGGCCCGACGACATCTTCGTCCCCATGGCTTTGGGGGCCCGACGACAGCTTCGTCCTCATGGCTTCGGGGGCCCGATGACAGCTTCGGCCCCATGGCTTCGGGGGCCCGACAACAGCTTCGGCCCCATGGCTTCGGGGGCTTGACGACAGCTTCGGCCCGACGACAGCTTCGGCCCCATGGCTTCGTGGGCCCAACGACAGCTTCGGCCCCATGGCTTCGGGGGCCCGACGACAGCTTTGGCCCCATGGCTTCGGGGCCCGACGACAGCTTCGGCCCCATGGCTTCGGGGGCCCGACTGTTTTCAGTCCTGCTGGGCTAATTGCCTGGTTGGTTGTCCATCTGTGCATCTGGGCTGATTTGGCCCGTATGTATCGCCATACATACCTGCTTCCCTAATTTCCTAATAATCCCTGTTGATCGCTCACTTTATGTTCTGACCGCTAACTGGTCCGGTTCGCCCTACAGCATCATTGTCATGTCTTACGCAGATATTTCGTCTTGCTTTAATTGTTCATGCTTTCGTTCAGGTCCTGCCAGAGGAAGAAAAAGTAGGGCAATTCCCTCTAGCATTAAAGTCTCTGATTGTAGTCGATCATATCTTGTCAACCAGGTCCCCGCGCAAAGTTTTTGCCCACTTATAGGCCTACCCACGATCATGGCTTAGGGCACACAACAAGCCATTTAGTCAGGTTAGCTAAGACACGCCTAGCTGGGTTAGGTTGTTCCCGTTGTTTCTCTCCCTAGGATTCTTCGGATATCTCTTGGCCGTAGCCATGACCACAAATAATAATATATGTAAATATATTATTGCTAAAAACTTATATATAAACTCATAAAATTAAATTTAGCCTCTATTTCTGAAAAGTTTATGACAGGATTCAAACTCACAACCATCTACATTACAGCCCAGAATGTTAACCACTACACTATAGAGCTGCATGGCCAGTTACTTAAAAAAAAAAAGAAAAAAAAAAAGAGACTTCTGCTGTATAGGAATACTTACTGTAGAGCACCCATGCATTGGGAAGTGTTCTACTCGAGCACACGAGCACTTTGGTGCTCGACCAACACTATTAAACCTACAACAACCCACAGCAAAAACATACAAATCCTCAAAGCAACTACAAGCAAACACCAAAAAAGCGAGGATGTTATTGATAAAAAAATATATATTTTATTAAATACCATAGCACAATCAATACAGGTAAAGTCAAAAGGGATAGGACAGGAAGAACCGAGCCTCTAGATGGGGCTCAACAATGTGGAGAATCACACTTGAGGAAAGTTGCACCCCGAGCAGTCAAGATTACAACAATAATGGGGGGCAGATGACAAGTATAGCTGATAGTAGCTGTGATGATAACTAATGCCGCCCGTCCAACCCACACAGAGTCTCACGTTACATACCCATGTTGTTGCTGCTCATTGGTGACAATGGATCCCCAAGTGCCTCAACCTCAACACGTGTTTCGCCACGTAGGCTTCGTCAGGAGGTACATTCAACACTAAGACAAGTTGGGCATATATAGACAAAAGGGGAGGGATCAATCAATTACCTACCACAATCACCTGCATCGGGGGGACGATCTGGCACGGTCCCGCCCATGATGTGTGAGTGCTTCCTTCAGCGCTTCCTGATTGGAGCACATCCGGATAGCAGCCACACAGCGCATGCGCCGGCCGCGTCACCCCCAACCACGTGATCGCGAGACGGTCACCTGATCCTGACGTCATCATCACATGATCCACTCAAAGGTCCTTCAGCCCCAATCACAAATCATACATCCTAGGATCTTTTGCGCTAATGCACTTTCAAGAGTGGAGACATTCGCTAGAGGGTGCAGAACATCCCATTACGGTTTACACCGACCACAAAAAACCCGAATAAATCGAAGGTGCCAAGAGGTTAATTTCTCATCAAACTCGCTGCGCAATGGATTTTTTCACTTGCTCTAATTTCTGGTTAACTTACAAACTGGGACTCAAAAATGTCAAAGCAGGTGCTCTCTCCCGTTGTTTCCCAGAAACCAATTCGGTACGTGATTCTGAGCCTGAGCCCATTATTCCTGCAAGGTGCTTCGTAGCCACTTTGAACACCCCAGGTATAATGGAGGACTTGTCTTCTCTTCTTCTGCCTTTACAGGCGGCGAGCCCTCCTAACAAACCTGAAGGTCGGCTGTTTGTGCCTTTAAATTTCAAGCTAAGAGTCATACAACAATTACATGATTCTAAGTCGGCTGGGAATCTGGGTATAAAAAAGACCATGTCCCTTTGTAAACGCCATGTCTGGTGGCCTAAGATGTTTATTGATATCAAAGCCTACATTCAGGCATGTAGTATTTGTGCTCGGTGTAAACTGGCTCGGTCCGCCCCCTCTGGTACTTTGCTTCCGCTGCCTATTCCTTCGGCCCCATGGACCCACGTATCTATGGACTTCATAACAGATCTGCCTAGGACTTCCGTTTGTACGGTAATTACGATAGTGGTGGACCGTTTTAGCCATCGGATGGAGAGCTGGCAGATCTGTAAGTGAAGCATGTCTTCCGATTACACGGGGCGCCGGAGGATTTTGTTTCAGATAGAGTCCAGTTTATCTCCCGATTCTGGCGTTCTTTCTGCTCCCGGTTGAGGAATAGGCTGTCATTTTCATCTGTCTTTCACCCAGAGACCAACGGGCAGACGGAGAGAATGAACCAGACTCTGGAACAATATCTCTGGTGTTTCGTGTCGGACTGCCAGGAGGAATGGGCAGCTCACCTCCCCTTTGCGGAGGAGGCTTATAATAACTCCGAACATGCCAAGATGTCTCCGTTCAGGTGCTAGACTCTCCTCTCTGGCAGGGGCCTCCACTGACTCACCAATGGTGGACCAATCGTTCCAGGATAGACAACCCATTTGGTTGTTAGCGCGGCGGAATCTTTGTTGTACGGTGGCGCAACAGAAAAGATCGCTGATCATCATCGCACTGCGGAGCAAGAGTTTAAGGTAGGAGATCCAGTGTGGGTCTCCACTCGGAACATTCCCTTGCACCAACCGTCTGCCAAGTTGGAGCCTAGATTCATTGGTCCATACCTGGTGACACAGAAGATCAACCGG
Organism: Bufo bufo; assembly: GCF_905171765.1. Lineage (NCBI taxonomy): Eukaryota > Metazoa > Chordata > Amphibia > Anura > Bufonidae > Bufo > Bufo bufo. The sequence continues at coordinate 81,467,745 of NC_053393.1, read as the reverse complement.
GTTACTTACAAGGTTGCTCTTCCTCCATCGATTCAAGGAGTGAACACCTTCCATGTTTCACTGCTAAAATCGGCAGCCAAGTCAGCTCCCTTCATCCGAACTCCATCTCCGGTGGAGGTTCAAGGGGAGCCTGAATTCGAGGTCAATAAGATTTTGGACTCCCGTTTTGTCCAGAAGTCCCTCCAGTATTTAGTGGACTGGAAGGGTTATGGTCCAGAGGAGAGATGTTGGCTACCCGCCCGGTATGTTCATGCGGATGAATTAGTGGCAGCTTTCCACCGTGAGAATCCGGGGAAAGCCCATTTGGAGTCTTCTGAGCCGCCTCCTCGAGGGGGGTTAATGTAAGACACACTCCTGTTACATGATCCACTGGGGCCCCCAGGAGTCCTCGTGGGGCTAATCCTGCGGGGGACACCATTGGAGTAGCAGGACAGGTCACGCATGTGCCTGGGTAGTCTTCGGTTAAGACTCCTTTGCGAGCAGACGCGGTAGTGAGTCCGCATGGCCGCCGGAATGGAAAACCGCCGGGGTCTCGGAGGCAGATTGACCGGACTGGTGGCGGCACGCAGCAGTCGGTCCTGTTTCCAGTATCACCTGCAGGTTCCGTTCCGGCGTCCATGCCGACGTGATCATGTATTCATGCTGGGCCGCTCTAGCGTCTGTGTGCATGCTCGAGAGGAGGTCGGCAAAAGGATACGCGGCCAAACATACGTGCATCTTATTCGCTTACGCCTGTACGTAAATTATAGTAGATTAGAGGGCAGGCATAGGTTAAGTGATTAAGGAACAGCCTAGGCCGCACGAGTGTCAGGGATTAGGATCATTATATGACCTATGAGGAATAGGCACTTGGCACTTTGTGATTGGCTAGCAGGTACTTAAAAGGTGATCTCCCTGGCTGGTCAGTGGCCATTTATGTTTTGACAACCCGGGTGTATGTTGCAGTTCATATTCTCCTAGACTTACCTGTGCATGACCTCTGCCTTCCTTTATCTCTAGAGTCTGCCTCTGGATACCTCATCTTTGCTGAACAGTTTGTCTCGTGTATGACCTTGGATCGGACCCTGGAAATCCTGACGTCTCTTCCCTAGGTACGACGTTCTCCTCTGGTTGGTTAGGGTTCTGTACCATTACAGTCTTCTAGTTCACTTAATTGGAAACTTTCCATGCCCCACTGCGTTGTGATGATCTTTACATATGACAGCTCTTTTTCGTGGTCCATTGCCTATAAAAATATTAAATCAACCCTGTCACCAAACATGCTTTGAATCCTTACATCTAAAAATGTAATCTCAACTAATGTTTAGAGAGCTAATTTCTAAGTAAATTAAGTGTAATCAAATAGGGTTTAAATTATGCAATGAGATATAAATTACTGTGCTTAACTGTTTTTGAAGCACAGCTAAGTCAATGAAATATAATAGGATTCTAAAAATGCCCCAGAGGCATACACAAGAAATATCTATTAGCCAAACATTCTCTGCACCAGAGAAGAGGTTTTAACCCCCCCCCCCCCCTTCCTTTGGAGACCTATACAAACTGAAGAAAACATGCTGGTTCCTAAGGTTGGCTTCCATTAGCTTACACTGACAGGTGACGTGAATGACCATGATTATCTTGTGCCAATGGCACCTGTCAAGGGTTAGGTTGATGTGTTGGAAGCAGGAAAAATGTAAAGATCTGACTTTCACTATAACAAACTGTGTTGGATAAACAGTCCCAGCATACACTTACCTAAAGAATTATTAGGAACACCATACTAATACAGTGTTGGACCCCCTTTTGCCTTCAGAACTGCCTTAATTCTACGTGGCATTGATTCAACAAGGTGCTGATAGCATTCTTTAGAAATGTTGGCCCATATTGATAGGATAGCATCTTGCAGTTGATGGAGATTTGAGGGATGCACATCCAGGGCACGAAGCTCCTGTTCCACCACATCCCAAAGATGCTCTATTGGGTTGAGATCTGGTGACTGTGGGGGCCATTTTAGTACAGTGAACTCATTGTCATGTTCAAGAAACCAATTTGAAATGATTCGAGCTTTGTGACATGGTGCATTAACCTGCTGGAAGTAGCCATCAGAGGATGGATTCATGTTCTCATTCTGTTTACGCCAAATTCGGACTCTACCATTTGAATGTCTCAACAGAAATCGAGACTCATCAGACCAGGCAACATTTTTCCAGTCTTCAACAGTCCAATTTTGGTGAGCTCGTGCAAATTGTAGCCTCTTTTTCCTATTTGTAGTGGAGATGAGTGGTACCCGGTGGGGTCTTCTGCTGTTGTAGCCCATCCGCCTCAAGGTTGTGTGTGTTATGGCTTCACAAATGCTTTGCTGCATACCTCGGTTGTAATGAGTGGTTATTTCAGTCAACGTTGCTCTTCTATCAGCTTGAATCAGTCGGCCCATTCTCCTCTGACCTCTAGCATCCACAAGGCATTTTTGCCCACAGGACTGCCGCATACTGGATGTTTTTCCCTTTTCACACCATTCTTTGTAAACCCTAGAAATGGTTGTGCGTGGAAATCCCAGTAACTGAGCAGATTGTGAAATACTCAGACCGGCCCGTCTGGCACCAACAACCATGCCACGCTCAAAATTGCTTAAATCACCTTTCTTTCCCATTCTGACATTCAGTTTGGAGTTCAGGAGATTGTCTTGACCAGGACCACACCACTAAATGCATTGAAGCAACTGCCATGTGATTGGTTGACTAAATAATTGCATTAATGAGAAATAGAACAGATGTTCCTAATAATTCTTTAGGTGAGTGTATATTGCAGATCTTGTGGGGTGTTCCAAGTATAAGGGTGTTAGTAGTACTTAGTACCTACCCTGAGTTATCCAAAGAAGGACCACTGGAGAATCAGTCAAAGGATCATGTTTTCCCAAAGCAAACTGATGTCTTTGGAGAGTGACGGCCAACCTATCTGGTCCAATTCCACAGAAAAGCTGCTGTAGTAGATATTATTGAAAATGCTGCCTATGATAAGAGAGGTTTCAGGGCACGCCTTATATTGCAGCTTTCTGTTTATGAGGGTGAGTAGCTACAGAACAGATCACAGTAATGTCAACAATAGATCAGGTTTACATCACTGAAGGTAATGTATTAAGTACTGCCTGATAAGGACGGTTTAAAATAAAACAAAAAATATTTTTTATTTGATCTAAATAATTATAAAAGAAGTAGGGGCACTGCCCTGTATATATATAACAAATTTCAGGCAATTGGAAACTGTATCCTGGGTTTACAACAGGTCACCTCAGTAAATATAATATCTAAATTACTGGCCTGTTCAGCAGCCAGGACACAGGGGTCAACATATGCGCCCCATGGATATTTGTGCATGTGAATAAGGCCAATATGTAATGACTCGGCCACAATTAACACAGTTCCAACAAACAAATATATGTAAAGCCCAGCTGTGTCAGTAGAGATAGTTGTACTACCGCACTGCAAAGGACTAGTAGTGTCTGAGCACCTAAGGGGTCAATGTAAGCCTCTTTATGGAGGCTGATGTCAACCATACAAGGGTAGCCTCCACTGTGACCCCTTGGTCTATGACACTCAGTAAACTCCTGATGTTTAGAGCCCAGAATGGTGCTCAGAATGCGGCCGCTCTTTAATGTGTGTCACCGGCCGTTTCGGGGGTAAAGAAAGAAACACAGCTGCTAACGTCAACAATTGCTAATCCCGCTCAATGTGTTTCCGGTGTCCCATCTATTTGGACACTTCTCCAGGAGCGAGGACAAGTGGTATTGAGGACAGGTAAGTAGAGCACCATTAAGCAGAGATGTGGCATGCAGCATCTCCGGCACTAGTATGGCCAGAGTATGGCCGGGATTAGCAATTGTTGACGTTAGCAGCTGTGTTTCTTTCTTTACCCCCGGAATGCCAGGCGACACACAATAAAGAGCAGCCGCATTCTGAGCACCGTACTGGGCTCTAAATATCAGGGGTTTACTGTCATAGACCAAGGGGGTCTCCGTTTTTTTTTCAGACAGAAATACGGACTTAGGCCTTTTGCGGATCAGTTTTTTTTGTGGATCCATTGTAATAATGCCTATCCTTGTCCGCAAACTAGAAAAAAATAGGACATGCACTATTTGCGGAGCAATGGAACGGACATACTGATGCGGACAGCACACGGTCTGCTGTCCGTGTTTTTTGCGGACCCATTGAAATGAATGGGTCCGCATCCTATCCACAAAAAAAACGGATCGGACATGGAAACAAAATACGGTCGTGTGCATGAGGCCTAAGACCTCATGCACACGACCGTTGTTGTGTTCCGTCCCGCAAAATGGGGTTCCGTTGTTCCGTGATCCGTTTCCGTTTTTGTTTCCGTGTGTCTTCCTTTATTTTTGGAGGATCACCAGACATGAAGGAAAGTAAAAAAAAATCTAAGTCAAGTTTGCCATGCAAATGATAGGAAAAAAACGGACGCGGACGACAATCTTGTGTGCCTCTGCGTTTTTTCACAGTCCCATTGACTTGAATGGGTCCGCAAACCGTTTTCCGTGAAAAAAATAGGACAGGTTATATTTTTTGGACGGACTGGAACCACGGATCACGGACGCGGATGACAAACGGTGCATTAGCCGAGTTTTCAACGGACCCATTGAAAGTCAATGGGTCCGCAGAAAATCACGAAAAACTGAACATCGGACACGGAATAAAACAACGGTCGTGTGCATGAGGCCTTAGACGAATGCATGAAGCCTAAAGCGTTATTGCCCCTGTGGTGATGCTGTAGGGAAATTGAAAACCTACTGCCAGTTTTCCCCACATATTACACATGGGAAGTCTGGCAAGGCGTACCCTTTGTGGTTAGCTAATTGTTGAAGAACCTTTCTAATAAAGAAGGGATTAGCCAAAGAGGAAATATCCCTAAAAATGCCAGTTATGGCCCTGAAATTCAACATTATGATGCTGTCCTGAGCAGGTCAAGGGAAAAGCTATAATTTCTACTGCTGTTTTATTGCAATGGAAGTCAAATGCTGTTTTTATATGAGTTATTTGATTAGAAAAATGCACTTACAGTCAATATACAGTATGGAAGCCTCCTAAACTGTATCTCCAGTGTGGAGTGACTATGAAGAGTCTGTCTTACTCTGGATGTCCCAGTACATCAGTAAATTATGCAAAAATTTAAAGGGGTTACCTAGGATATAAAAAATATGTAAAAGCAAGAAATGTGGTACAATAAAAAAAAATATATAGCTTTATACTTGCATAGTAAATCCCCTGCTAATCGTTGCTGGCATATCCCACGGTGATGCAGTACCATACTATGTGACAGCTGCAGAACATCACATGTGCATGTCCGGCAGATATCAGCAGGGACCACTGCACAGTAAGTATGGTCTGTTTTTTTATTTTACCACATTTCTGCTTTTCGTATTCAAAAAATATCTGAGACAGTCCTTTGAAGTGGGAATCTTGTAATACTTTAATTTTCCCTGTAGTGGCGCTGCAGAGGAATTGAACACTGGCTGTGGAGTAATCATAGCTATTTGCTGGGGATTTCTACATACTGACATTTAGGAATGAGCGAACCCATGGAAGTTTGGGTTCGCTGGGTTTGGCCAAACTTCAGGTCAAAGTTCGTGTTCAGAACCCGAACTGGACCCAGAACCTGAACCTCATTGAAGTCAAAGGGGACCTGAATTTCACTTTATTGGCCATATTGTTTTGCATTCTGTCTTAAGAATGCTATTATTTTCAGATATAACCATGTTATAACGGACACCGAACATGGACTTCAGTGAAAAAGTCCGGGTCCAGGTACCCAAACTCGGTTTTGCTCATTCATACTGACATTCTGTAATCACCTTATTGTGGACGATCCCTTTAAAACTAGACATGCAGTAATGTCAGTAGAGGCCTACCAGAGATGGAGGACAAGGAAGCCAAGAACGGCATAGGAGAAGGCTGCATTCACATAATAAACAGTCAGCATATGTAGAGCTATAAATGAGCTGAAATTGCTTTGATAACATGGATTGGTGACGTGTGCAATCATCAGCCAACCTGAACAAATCAAAAGTAATAATCTACAATTAACATCATCCCACTTCTGCAGTCACACTGCTTGCTGGAATATTCTCAGGGTTTAAATATACTGTTGTAGCTAAACTTGAAATTAGAGTCATATGAAGATAGCGCAGATGGAGAAATTTAACCCACTTATGCCAGTCTGCAGATCTGAAGTGAACTAATGAGATCTGTAATCTGTGTAGGGGGCAAAGTAAATCTCTTCTTCAGTTCCTAGTGCAGCGGCCGTCCGACCTACGGGTGATGTGTGGTGAGTGTACTAGTGATGAGGTGCCGAGGATAGTAGTACTCACAGTTCAGTTGTCCCCTGGGGCCGGCATGCAGTGGATGGAAAGACAGCACTAAATCCTCTGGGGCACTCTCGGTTGCAGGGAACACCAGCCAGATGTTGGTTGAGGTGCCCTTAATGGTAGTGGGTATGCTTAGGGTGCTTTGGTGGCTGGGCCCGTGTGTTCGTTATGCCAGCACAGTAAGGTGCAATTAAGAGATGGAGCAGAAGAATGAGGAATGACTCATTAGTTAAACCAAACAGGAACTTTACTTGTCAGATGTAGAAAGGCATCCAATATCATCACCTTGTCTTGCATACAGATGGCAAAAATGGTAAAGCTGTAAATCCAAATTAGCAGGCTCCTTGAGGTGAAGTGTAGAGGTTAACTCCAGCTCACTTTAGTAAAGGTGATGTTCTTACTTGTACTTGGTTCCTGAACTTGCTCTGATCACTCAACCTTTCAGTATTAGTTTAGATCCTCTGTGAAAAAGTATTCTGACAGATGGCCTTTCTGTCCTTAATTATGGTAGGGCAGCCGGTAGTATAGAAACTCTCCACCTAATGCAAAGGTGACTAAGACCTGATAAACGGTAGTTATCTTCCTTCACGAATAGTCTATAATTCAGTGATCCGACAACCCAAGGGCGATCTCCCTCGCGGCAGGCAAACTCTCTGCTTCATTATTTGAAAAGGATGAGGAAGGGTAACTTACAGTGTAGGATCAGATAGTCCTAATCTTGGACTCCAAGGTTGAGGTAAATTGGTTCCCCTGGGCTAGGCCCAGGAGGACAGAGACAAGACTGTCTCCTCTCCTTCCTCCTAACTCCTAGTCTCTCATTTTCTAATCTCAACTCCATCTAACTTCATGTGGCTGCAGTATATAAATGGTGTGATAGAGACCTCTAGTGGTATAAGTATGTAGTGCATGTTACCAGCCTGTAATATGCAAAATTACATCATACAATATATATACTGTATATATAACAATTTGGAGTGGACCATACACACATATGTGGGACACTGCACTAGTGTATTAAAGGGCTTGTCTTATCAGAACAATCTTCGTCCATACATCTTATTAGGACATATGGACATAAAATGGTTAATTCCCTGTAGGGTACATCCATAGAGTTGAGTGAACACCTGGAAGTTCGGGTTCGCCGAGTTCGGCCGAACTTCGCCGCAAAGTTCTGGACCTGAACTTGACCCCGAACCCCATTGTAGTCAATGGGGACCCGAACTATGGGGCACTAAAATGGCTCTAAAAAAAGTCATAGAAAGGGCTAAAGGGCTGCAAAAGTAAGCAAAATAGGGGTAAGAGCAGGAAAATTGCCCTGCAAACAAATGTGGATAGGAAAATGAATTAAAATAATATTGAATTTTTTAAAAAAAAGTAAAAAATATTGATCTTGAACTAGGAGGCAGAGGTCAAAGTGGAGTAGGAGGTTGAGGAGGCGGTGGACATGGCGATGTAGGTGGAAGCGATGGTGGAGGAGGAGGTAGCCAACAGTATTTTTGTATTTTTTGTATTTTTTTTTATAAATTTGGCAAGACCCCAAAACATTGGGAAATATAAAAAAAAAACAAAGAGAGAGTGCGCTGGAGTCTAACAATGGCTGGATGCGGCCGGTATACTTGACTATTCTGCACAAGGTACAGACAAGTCCTGTGGAATCTATGCCTGGTTCATTTTAATGAACGTGAGCTTGTCCACATTGGCTTGTCTGGGATCACCCCCCCCCCCCCCCCATGCTGTGCTAAAGACATGTTCGGACAATACACTGGCCGCAGGGCAGGCCAGCACCTCCAAGGCGTAAAGGGCAAGCTCAGGTCATGTGCCCAATTTGGAGACTCAGAAGTTGAATGGGGCAGAACCATCAGTCCGTACGTGTAGGCGTATGCACACGTACTGTTCCACCGTGTTGCTGAAATGCTGCCTCCTGCTAAAACGTTCCATATCAGCTGGTGGTGCTGGTTGTTGTGGCGTGCTGACAAAGCTTTTCCACATTTTGGCCATGCTAACCCTCCCTTCTGAGGTGCTGGCGGTGCACCAAGCTGCGTTGGCGACTTCTTCCTCCTCCTCTGCCTTCACCTTGTGCTTTCCCTGAGCCCTGGTGTCAGGTGGGAATGCCATCAGCAGCGTGTCTACTAGCGTACGCTTGTACTTGCGCATCTTCCGATCACGCTCCAGTGACGGAATTAAGGACGGCATGTTGTCCTTGTAGCGGGGATCCAGCAGGGTGGCCACACAGTAATCAGCACTGGTTAGAATGTGGGCAACTCGGCGGTCATTGCGCAGGCACTGCAGCATGTAGTCACTCATGTGTGCCAGGCTGCCCAGAGGCAATGACAAGCTGTCCTCTTTGGGACGTGTATCGTCTGTGTCCTCTGTATCCCCAGCCAAGCTCCAGTGATGCCCATAAGCTACTTTGGGTGCCACCCTGCAGTGAACACGGTTCCTCCTCCTCATTTTCCAGAACGGTGTCGTGGCTGGACAATTGTGTACCTGGCCTCTGTTGGTGCAGGAACCCACCCTCCGAGCCACTTGTGAATAACTGGCCTGATAACCATGAAAATAATCCCTCTTCCTCCTCCTTTGCCACATCCTCTTCCATCATCGCCCGAAGCGTTTTTTTTTTTAAGGAGACATAGGGAATAGTAACGCTGAGGATGGGGTCATCGGCACTGGCCATGTTGGTGGAGAACTCGAAGCAGCACAACACCGCACACATGTCCCACATGGAGGCCCACTTGGTGGTGAAGTCTGTGTCCTCTGAATACCCCCAGCCATGCTCCAGTGATGCCCATGAGCTGTTTTGGGTGCCACCCTGCTTCGAACATGGTTCTTCCTCCTCATCATCCTCCTCATCCTCCAGAACTGTGCTGTGGCTGGACAATTGTGTACCTGGCCTCAGTTGGTGCAGGAACCCACCCTCCAAGCCACTTTGAATGACTGGCCTGATAACTGTGGAAATGATCCCTCTTCCTCCTGTGCCACATCCTCTTCCATCATCGCCCGAAGCGTTTTTTCAAGGACACATAGAAGTGGGATAGTAACGCTGAGGACTGCGTCATCGGCACTGGCCATGTTGGTGGAGTACTCGAAACAGCGCAACACGGCACATGCGTCCCACATGGAGGTCCACTTGAGGGTGGTAAAGTGGTGCTGTTCCGCAGAGCGACTCACCCGTGCGTGCTGCAGCTGAAACTCCACTATGGCCTGCTGCTGCTTGCACAGTCTCTCCAGCATGTGCAAGGTGGAGTTCCACCTTGTGGGCACGTCGCATATGAGGCGGTGAGCGGGAAGGCCGAAGTTACGCTGCAACACAGACAGGCGAGCAGCAGCAGGGTGAGAACGCCGAAAGCGCTCACATACGGACCGCACTTTCTGCAGCAGCTCTGACATATCGGGGTAATTTTTCAGGAATCTCTGCGCCACCAAATTCAGCACATGCGCCATTCAAGGGATGTGCGTCAAACCGGCTAGGCCCAGAGCTGCTACGAGAATTCGCCCATTATCGCACACCACCAGGCCGGGCTTGAGCCTCAGTGGCACCAACCACTCATCAGTCTGCTGTTCCATGCCTGTCGACAGTTCCTGCGCGGTGTGGGGTAATTTTGTCTGCCACTTGGTTGTGCAGGGCAGGGATGGCTCGCCTGGAAAAGTAGTGGCGGCTGGGAACTACGTACTGTGGGACAGCCACCGGCATAAGTTTTTTAAAAGTCTCCGTCTTCACCAGACGGAATGACAGCATTTCAAAGGCCAGGAATTTTGAAATGCTGGCATTCAGGGCCAGGGATCGCAGGTAGGTAGGGGGGTACTTCCTCTTTCTCTCCAGTGTTTGGGAGATGGACAGCTGAACGCTTCTATGGGACACTGTGAAGATGCTTGGTGACGGTGATGGACGTGGTGGCATTGCTGCCACATCCTCTGTTTGCGGCGTGGCAGGTGCCACTGTCACTTCACTCCTATGGCAGAGGAAGAGGCCGAGACTGCAGCAGAAAAGGGACCAGGAGGAGCATGAGATCTTTTGTGGCTTTTGAGGTGTTTACTCCACTGCAGCTCGTGCTTTGCATTTAGAAGCTGTTCATGCAGGCGGTGCTCAGGTTGAGAACGTTTATGCCTCGCTTCAGGCTCTGATTGCACACCGTGCAAACCACCCGCGTTTTATCGTCAGCACATTGTCTGAAGAACTGAAACACCAGAGAACTCCTTGGAGCTGGCTTTTGTGTGCTCAGTCCCTGGGTCCAGTGAGCAGTAGCAGGCGTACTGTCTAAGGGATGTCCACTCTGCTTTTGCACCCTGCTCCCTCTTTTGCTGTGCGACTGGCGCTCTGTGACCACCACCTCTTCCTCCAAACTACACACGTCACTCGCATGACCTTGATGCCATGTGGGGTCCAGGACCTCATCATCCTCCAGATCATCTTCCTCCCACTCTTCACCCCTGCCCTTCTTGCCGGTCTGCACACCGCAGAAAGCCACAGCAGTTGGCACCTGTTTTCCCATGTCTACATCCTGAAACATAAGTGGTTGGGCATCAGTGCACTCAATCTCTTCCACTTCCACTATGTGGACGGCCCTCAGAAACCCTGCCAGCAGAGTCATCAAAAAGCATAAGAGACTGCTGCATGACTTGGGGCTCAGACTGCTTGGCTGATTTGCAAGGGGGTGAGGTGAAAGACTGATGCCCATGGGCTGCAGGTGCCAATTCTGCGCTTTCAGCAGGGGATCGGCTGGGAGACAATGTGAAGGAACTGGAGGCACTGTCAGACACCCAATCTACTACCGCCTCTACTTGTTCTGGCCTCACCATTTGTACACCGGTATTCAGGCCTACAAAATAACGCTGAACGTTCTGTCGCCTATGTGCACCTGAGGAAGGTGTTTTTTATTTGGGCGTGTAGCTGGTACAGATCGACCTCGTCCTCTCCCTGCAACAGGAGCTCCACCAGCACTAGTGTAGTGTACGGGGGACTGTAATGCCCGTCACTACAGAAGGGTCACTTGTGTGCTGTCGTCCCCCTTATTTATGGGGAAGTTGGTATAAGTCATCTTTATAAAATGTAATGTAATGTAATGCTATGTATTTCCCTGTTGCTGTAAAATGTGCATGTACAGGCCTGCTAGGGGTGTCATTTCAGCTCTTAGTCACTAGAGGGAGCTAGGGAGCCCTAGTTTATATAAGGCCCAGTCAGGGAAAGGAAAGGCAGTCTAGAGTTGTAGTTGGAGTCTGAAGTCTGTAGTCTAGTCTAACCAGAGATTAGACTATGTCAGAGTCAAGTCCAGGCCTGAAGCCTGTGGACCAGGAGAGGGTAATGCAGTCCCTGTAACCGGGTTCCAGATCCAAGGAAAAGGTTCCCCTCCTGAATTTATATATGCAGAAGCAGGAACACCACAGCTAATCAGCCTGAGGACACTGAGGGAGTTCAGAAGTTTCTAGAGCCTGAGGAAGCTGAGAGAGAGACAGAGGCAAGTCAAGAAAAGCAAGAGGTACTCAAGACAACAGAGGAGGTACTTGATAGAGATAAAACCAAGGATATACGCCAGAGCTAGGGCATTGGACCTTGGAGAAGAGTTTCTATGTTCCAGGATCAGTCAGGAATAGAGTGCAAGCTGCCTGTACCGCAAGTCCTGTGTTTAACACTCTAAAGTCACCTTGCTATATATATATATATTGCCTGCATCAACTGTATTGAAAATCAACTGTCTTCAAAGGAACTGCGCTTCCGTCCATGTCCCTAAATGATGACTACTAAAGTTTGAATTCTGTTTTAACATCACGTGGTTCCTCAGTTATTCCTGCTATCAGCAAACGGCGGGCCACCGTTTAATTGGCACTGGCGTCACGAACATTTCTCATCATCACCTGCCCTTGCAGAGAGTCAGCCGTCTCAGGTTAGTGTCTATCGCACTACAACACCCAGGAACATTTCTAAACCTAACTTGAGTACGCTGCACCTCTCTTTTGGCGTCACGAACAGGATACGCACGCTTTCTAGTGCAAGAAGCGCGAACTTTGTGCCTTATACAGTTGCCCTGTGACCAAAGTGACAAATTGCCTGTTTTATTAAAGTGGACTTTGTGGACTGAAAAACATACCCAAAGTGTGCCTAAAACCGCAAAAAAACGCTGTGCAGTGTTGCGCTATCAAAAGGAAGAAAATCGCCACACCGGAGTGTGGTTTTATGGACTTTTTATCATCCTGCTTGCTGTCAGTGAATAGACAGCGGATTTTGCTAAAGATGGCCGCTGGGCTTGCTGAATTTACTGCTGCGTCATCTTCATCCCGAAAATGCGGGAAAAGTTGGCGCCTTTTTGATGAAAAAGCGGGAAAAGGTTCAAGGTCAGGCGCCACTGCTTATCTGGACATTTGCATGTCTGCCAGCATGGACTCCGCCTTCCCCATACTGGAATACCTGGGGGGCGGCCTCCCAGTGCAATGGGAGGATCTGGCTGATCTTATTGGCGCCACCCTGTCGCTCTCCAGAGAAGGATCGAGCATGTTGGAGAGTGAGCACTGCTTTGCTGCCACGTCCGCGCCTGAAATACCGAAAATGGATCATGTTGGTGTAGAGCCTGAGGAGGCTCCACCGGCCTACTCTCCGGGACCGGAGAAACCCGCCTGCCCGCCACGGGAGAAAGAACCAGAGCCCTGCTATGGCTCTTGGAGAGACTTCTTTCAGCCCTCTTTCAAGTGGTCCTCACTAATGGCAGAGATCCGGGAGGCCGCTATAAAGCGGAATACAAAGACTAAAATATATTATGAGGAACTGACCAAGACTATCCATGAACGACACACCAACACCCAACCCCGCCTGGAAAGGAGAAAGGGGTTGGTGGTGTCCTTTGACAAAACCCGTGGCTACGGGTTCATACAAGACTACCTAACTGGCAGAGACTTATACGTCAACAGGAGATCTGTTAAGATAGACTACCTCCCTTCGTATCAGCATAGCCTCCGCGAGGGAGAGGAGGTGGAGTTCACCCCTGCCGAGAGCCTGAGAGGCCCATATGCGACTGCTGTGACCCGTCCCAAGCGAGAACCTGAGGACTGGGAGGCAGAAGAAGACTACTCTGGCTGCGAGCGGGAACCTGAACGCTCTCCAGAACAGGCCCACCACGCCTTCCAGGAGCGGAGCTCCTTCATTGGGCCTAACGTCTTCTGGCAGCCAACCGTGTTGGAAAAATGGGTGAGCCCCTATCCTTCCCCCGAGCTGCCTCGTCGGGAGAAGACCATCCAAGACCTGGAAAATTTAAAAGGACTCCGCGTTACCCTGGAAAATATCCGTAAAGGTCGGAGACCAGATGCGCCACCGGAGCCTGCAGCGGCCGCGTCCGACGCATCGTGTACTGTACCTGCGCCGGCGGCGCCAGCAGAGGACAACGATTCCGACACGGAAAGCATCGGTGACCAGATCGTCCGGCTGGAGGAGAAGTTGCGGGAGCTGCGCAAGATTGCCACCGCCAGGATCCAGACGCCGCCTATGAAGGACGAGGTAAGGGTGCCTGTCACCACCCGTAAACCACCGTCTGCTAACGCTGCTCCGTCCAGGCCCCAAAGAAGACCCACTATTCCTGTGAATTGCTGCACAGAGCCCACCGGACCGCTTGCGGCGGCGGTACCCAATGCAGCACAACCCACAATCATTGTGCCGGGACCGGTACGGTCCACAAGAGTGTTTGCCCCTGGGCCTATGGGGCCAATACCTATTAGGGGTCCATTCACTTTGCAGCTGCCCCCTAACACTGTGATGTGGGCACATCCTCCTGTAGAGGACTACTACAGGCCGTATTTGCCAGCAGAGCCAGGTGATTATGACATGCCACTGTGAATCAGCCTGCTAGGCCTTTGATTTATTTTGCTCAAAAAAAATAAAATAAATGATGTTGAAAACTTAACCCTTCCAGGACAGGAGTCCTATGTTTTCTGGTCCTTTGTTGCTGCTGCCAGTTTATCCACGGCTCAGTGGTAGGTGTTAACCACTGAAGTATTAAAGTCAACGAAGCCAAGTTTGTTTCCAGGACCTCCTGCCTGCTTTTGCTATCCCACGCCAAGTTGTGCCTGTTCCTTTGTTGCACCTTTTACCCTTAACCCCCTTTTCAGGTTGATCAGGGGTATTACAGCACTTGTTTTATATTGTGCAACTTGATACTAAGGAACCGTGCCCGGAAATAGACTCAAAAGAACCTGAGCCTCTGAGATTCTTACTCTTTTTAAAGGAAATGTGCCCAGAGATGGACTCCACCGCACGAGAGCCTCTGTGATTTATAGGAAAGTAACCTGGGTACGGACTCATATTTGTTCTTTGAGCCTCCAAGAACTTTTATACTGTTTTACCGTTTCTTGCTGTTCTATTAAGGACAATTTGCACATATGGACTATCCTGGTATTAATGTCACGCTGTGCCAGGTCAGCGCCCCAGTTCCATTCACTATCCTGAGAGAAGAGAACGACGCCCCTTGTCACCACCCTTCACCTTTGCCAATTGGACCTGATATGAATGTAAATGCAGATGAATTACATATATGTATGCCTGCATGTCTCTTTTTCTGTTTCAGGTAGAAATTCCAGTTGGGCTGGCCCTGATGGAGTACGAGGTCGTACTCAGCTTAAAGCAGTGGGGTATGTAGTGTACGGGGGACTGTAATGCCCGTCACTACAGAAGGGTCACTTGTGTGCTGTCGTCCCCCTTATTCATGGGGAATTTGGTATAAGTCATCTTTATAAAATGTAATGTAATGTAATGCTATGTATTTCCCTGTTGCTGTAAAATGTGCATGTACAGGCCTGCTAGGGGTGTCATTTCAGCTCTTAGTCACTAGAGGGAGCTAGGGAGCCCTAGTTTATATAAGGCCCAGTCAGGGAAAGGAAAGGGCAGTCTAGAGTTGTAGTTGGAGTCTGAAGTCTGTAGTCTAGTCTGACCAGAGATTAGACTATGTCAGAGTCAAGTCCAGGCCTGAAGCCTGTGGACCAGGAGAGGGTAATGCAGTCCCTGTAACCGGGTTCCAGATCCAAGGAAAAGGTTCCCCTCCTGAATTTATATATGCAGAAGCGGGAACACCACAGCTAATCAGCCTGAGGACACTGAGGGAGTTCAGAAGTTTCTAGAGCCTGAGGAAGCTGAGAGAGAGACAGAGGCAAGTCAAGAAAAGCAAGAGGTACTCAAGACAACAGAGGAGGTACTTGATAGAGATAAAACCAAGGATATACGCCAGAGCTAGGGCATCGGACCTTGGAGAAGAGTTTCTATGTTCCAGGATCAGTCAGGAATAGAGTGCAAGCTGCCTGTACCGCAAGTCCTGTGTTTAACACTCTAAAGTCACCTTGCTATATATATATATATTGCCTGCATCAACTGTATTGAAAATCAACTGTCTTCAAAGGAACTGCGCTTCCGTCAATGTCCCTAAATGATGACTACTAAAGTTTGAATTCTGTTTTAACATCACGTGGTTCCTCAGTTATTCCTGCTATCAGCAAACGGCGTGCCACCGTTTAATTGGCACTGGCGTCACGAACATTTCTCATCATCACCTGCCCTTGCAGAGAGTCAGCCGTCTCAGGTTAGTGTCTATTGCACTACAACACCCAGGAACATTTCTAAACCTAACTTGAGTACGCTGCACTAGCAGCACCACGACCAGGGCCACGTCCCTTATTTGATGCTCTCCTCATTCTTTTAGGTCACCCACTGAACTAACAAACAGAGTAACTATATTATTTTCCCTGTCACGTATGCAGTGCAGGTGTACTTCACGCAATAAATGGGTATATGACGTGCACCTAACTAAGGCCTCTTTCACACGACCGTTTTTTTTCCCGTTTACGGTCTGTTTTCTGCGTTCCGTATATGGACCGTATACGGAACCATTCATTTCAATGGATCCGCAAGAAAGCGGAAGGTACTCTGCATGCCTTCCGTTTACGTATTTCTGTTTTTCCGTTCCGTTCAAATATAGAACATGTCCTATTATTGTCCGCATAACGGACAAGGATAGTACTGTTCTATCAGGGGCCAGCTATTCTGTTCCGCAAAAAACAGAATGCACACGGATTTCATCTGTATTTTTTTGCGGATCCGTTTTTTGCAGACTGCAAAATACTGAAAAAGCCATACGGTCGTGTGCAAGAGGCCTATGTCTTCCATATCCTTTCCGTTTTTACGGAGCCATTTATTGGAAATTTTATGCCCAACCCAATTTTTTCTATGTAATTACTGTATATGCCATCCGGAAAAATGGAACGGAACCGGAAACACAACGGAAACAAAAAACGGCAACTGATCTGTTAAAAAACAGACCGCAAAACACTGAAAATGACATACGGTCGTATGAAAGAGGCCTAACAGACGGATTAACTAGATCAATTTCCCTGTCACGTAAGCAGTGAAGGTGTACTTCAAGCAATAAATGGGTATATGACGTGCACCTAACTAAGGCTACATGCACACGAACGTTGTTTGTTTCCGTGTCCGTTCCGTTTTTTGTTGCGGATAGGATTAATTTAAATGGCTTGTTACAATGGATCCGCAAAAAAAAACTGATGGCATACAGATGCAAATTGCAGACCGCAAAACACATACGGTCGTGTACATGTAGCCTAACAGACGGATTAACTATATCAATTTCCCTGTCATGTATGCAGTGCAGGTGTACTTCACGCAATAATTGGGTATATGACGTGCACCTAACTAACAGACGGATTAACTATTCTATTTGTGTGTCAGGGGTACAAAGTACAATGTTGCATTGCAGCCACACAAAAAAATCGCTGTAGGTCACCCACAGAATTAACAGCCAGATATATGATTATATTTCTGTGTCAGGGGTGCAAAAATGGTGTATTGCACCCACAAACAAATCGCACTAACACTGTCCCTCACTTCAGCTGCCTGCTTTCTGTCCCTTTACTACTGAGAGCTGATGGGCGGTGCTACACGTGATCCAGCTTATATAGAGGCTGGGTCACATGATGCACCGGCCAATCACAGCCATGCCATTAGTAGGCATGGCTGTGATGGCTTCTAAGGGCACACAGCTTAAAAGCTTGTTGATTGGCTGCTCTGCAATCTGTGACTTTCCCCCGCTCATGGCAGGTCTAAAAGAGTGGGCATGGCGGGGACGAAGGCCCGTCTCATTTACTATTTTCTACATCTGGTTTAGGCATAGAAAATGGTCTAAATGTAAGGCCCCTTTCGCACGGGCGAGTATTCTGCGCGGATGCGATGCGTGAGTTGAACGCATTGCACCCGCACTGAATCCGTACCCATTCATTTCTATGGGGCTGTGCACATGAGCGGTGATTTTCACGCATCACTTGTGCGTTGCGTGAAAATCGCAGCATTCTCTATTTTGTTTGTTTTTCACGCAACGCAGGCCCCATAGAAGTGAATGGGGTTGCGTGAAAATCGCAAGCATCCGCAAGCAAATGCGGATGCGGTGCGATTTTCACACACGGTTGCTAGGAGACGATCGGGATGGGGACCTGATCATTATTATTTTCCCTTATAACATGGTTATAAGGGAAAATAATAGCATTCTAAATACAGAATGCATAGTACAATAGTGCTGGAGGGGTTAAAAAAAAATAATAATAATTTAACTCACCTTAATCCACTTGTTTGCGCAGCCGGCATCTCGTCTGTCTTCATCTGTGAGGAATAAGACCTTTGATGATGTCACTACGTTCATCACATGGTCCTTCACATGATCCATCACCATGTTTTTTATCACGCGCGTGCAAAATGCATTGCACCCGTGCGATAAAAACTGAACAACGGAACGCAATCGCAGTCTAAACTGACTGCAATTGCGTACCTACTCGCGCGGGTTTGCCGCAATGCACCGGGACGCATCCGGACCTAATCCGGACACGCTCGTGTGAAAGAGGCCTAAGACAGCTTTGAAGCAGTCTTACATTTAGAAACGGATGTGGATCTGACAGAGGCCAGCGTCTCTACATAACTCCAGCAGATCCACAACCAGCTATAGGGGATATTTAGACCAGCGTCTAATGACCCCCAAAATGTTTTTTTTTTTTAATCTCACCTTCTTTGCCACTATTGTATATGATGTGGACTTCCACTGTGGAAAATGCCCCTATGATCCAAAATACTGATGACGTCCGTGTTTTTTTTTCTTTTCGGCTCCATTGTAACAATGCCTAATCTTGCCCGCAAAATGGAGAAGTATAGGACATGTTCTAGCTTTTATTTGCGAGGCTATGGAAAGGACATACGAATGCGGACAGTACACGGTGTGCTGTCTGCATTTTTTGCGGCCCCATTAAAATGAATGGACCAAAATACGGTCGTGTGACTGGGGCCTAAGGCAGAAAGAAAGCCTATACACACGGAGAAAGCTCCACTGGCACTCTGTCCATTGATTCCCATTCATAGAAGCTGCCATAAAGCACACACATCATGCCATCCTGTCCATATGGCAATACAGGGAGGAAGTGTGTGGCTCCAATATGGCCGCCCCCAGGACGTTTTTAAAAATAAAGAATAAACCGCTGTAACATAAAAAATATCTGATTCAGGGAGCTTTAAATAAACATATAATACTTTCTCTTTAAAAATATAAGAATATATAAATGTATATTAGGTACTTAGGCACGCTAATAAATGAAATCTGGGTTAGTTCAAGCACCATTTTAAAAATGAGAGAGAAATGCATAAGGGCCATCGATTCCCATTATTTAGGTATTACCTATGTCTATGTGCAGAAGCCCAATGTGGTGCGGCAGGGAAAATGGCAATGATATTTTGGAGGCTGTTTGATCATACAATCAGATAGTAAAGTACTCATCCAGAAGCAATCGCAATACCAAAAACTAATCACAATCCTGACAGCTCTGGATTTTCAGTCTCACAGAACAGTAGACTGTCCATGAATGACAATGTGTTTGTATCGCCTGTCACTACATGGCACTCCATCACCGCGATGTCTGTAACTCACTGCTAAAGTAGTGCGTGCTATGGGAAAGGCTTTTTTAAAGGTTGTCACTATGTTTGCTGACACTGGGACAGGTTGTCAGTTCTTAGCGTAACTATTACATTTATATGATTGTATTTTCTGACTGATATCAGACTTACATGAACATTAATATATATTAGCGTTCTTCTCATAGGAACATTGTGTAAAATATTACATAGACCGTCAGAAACACTCCTATAGGAGAGTATGTCGCTCTGAATGTGACTTATACAGGGAGTGCAGAATTATTAGGCAAGTTGTATTTTTGAGGATTAATTTTATTATTGAACAACAACCATGTTCTCAATGAACCCAAAAAACTCATTAATATCAAAGCTGAATATTTTTGGAAGTAGTTTTTAGTTTGTTTTTAGTTTTAGCTATTTTAGGGGGATATCTGTGTGTGCAGGTGACTATTACTGTGCATAATTATTAGGCAACTTAACAAAAAACAAATATATACCCATTTCAATTATTTATTTTTACCAGTGAAACCAATATAACATCTCAACATTCACAAATATACATTTCTGACATTCAAAAACAAAACAAAAACAAATCAGTGACCAATATAGCCACCTTTCTTTGCAAGGACACTCAAAAGCCTGCCATCCATGGATTCTGTCAGTGTTTTGATCTGTTCCCTATCAACATTGCGTGCAGCAGCAACCACAGCCTCCCAGACACTGTTCAGAGAGGTGTACTGTTTTCCCTCCTTGTAAATCTCACATTTGATGATGGACCACAGGTTCTCAATGGGGTTCAGATCAGGTGAACAAGGAGGCCATGTCATTAGATTTTCTTCTTTTATACCCTTTCTTGCCAGCCACGCTGTGGAGTACTTGGACGCGTGTGATGGAGCATTGTCCTGCATGAAAATCATGTTTTTCTTGAAGGATGCAGACTTCTTCCTGTACCACTGCTTGAAGAAGGTGTCTTCCAGAAACTGGCAGTAGGACTGGGAGTTGAGCTTGACTCCATCCTCAACCCGAAAAGGCCCCACAAGCTCATCTTTGATGATACCAGCCCAAACCAGTACTCCACCTCCACCTTGCTGGCGTCTGAGTCGGACTGGAGCTCTCTGCCCTTTACCAATCCAGCCACGGGCCCATCCATCTGGCCCATCAAGACTCACTCTCATTTCATCAGTCCATAAAACCTTAGAAAAATCAGTCTTGAGATATTTCTTGGCCCAGTCTTGACGTTTCAGCTTGTGTGTCTTGTTCAGTGGTGGTCGTCTTTCAGCCTTTCTTACCTTGGCCATGTCTCTGAGTATTGCACACCTTGTGCTTTTGGGCACTCCAGTGATGTTGCAGCTCTGAAATATGGCCAAACTGGTGGCAAGTGGCATCTTGGCAGCTGCACGCTTGACTTTTCTCAGTTCATGGGCAGTTATTTTGCGCCTTGGTTTTTCCACACGCTTCTTGCGACCCTGTTAACTATTTTGAATGAAACGCTTGATTGTTCGATGATCACGCTTCAGAAGCTTAGCAATTTTAAGAGTGCTGCATCCCTCTGCAAGATATCTCACTATTTTTGACTTTTCTGAGCCTGTCAAGTCCTTCTTTTGACCCATTTTGCCAAAGGAAAGGAAGTTGCCTAATAATTATGCACACCTAATATAGGTGTTGATGTCATTAGACCACACCCCTTCTCATTACAGAGATGCACATCACCTAATATGCTTAATTGGTAGTAGGCTTTCAAGCCTATACAGCTTGGAGTAAGACAACATGCATAAAGAGGATGATGTGGTCAAAATACTCATTTGCCTAATAATTCTGCACTCCCTGTAGTACCTTAAAGGGGACCTGTCATGTCTGTTTTCTGAATGAATTGCCAGCAGTCTGCATAAAGGTCCACATGGGTGTTACCAGTTGGGTGTATGTGTCCCTGCACAGTCTGCCACAATCCAATCAGTGCTGCTGGTGTCAGACTGTGCAGGGAGACGCCCACAAATCGTAATACCCTGCTGGACTTTCATTGCAAACTGCTAGTAATTCATTCACAACTTCTAGTAGGAATAATAAAAGAATGGCACAACATAACGTTATAGGATAAGTTGCTCCAGAATTGTTGTTACATGGAGAATGCATGTAGTTACTAAACCAGACATGTCCGGAGAAGTGACGGGTCTATTTATGTTGTACTTTGCATTAGTGTTGGGCCAGGTGATCCAATGTGACTCCACAGGATTTTAACCAGTGATATATGTACTTGATGCTGTATGCTTATATGTATCTTTGTTCACGTGGTATGGGTCTACAAGTATACAAACCTTAGAGAGAACGTGCAGGTGGGGTCCTTAGAGAGAGGAGATCCAGCTTCTGTTGGTCCCAATCCCATTGTTACTCTGAACATTTTCTAAACACATCAGGGATTAACCCATGATTAGTGTTGAGCGAACCTGTGGTTTCTAGTTCGGCGTACAAGGTTCATGCTTGGGTTATCTAAAAATTCCATTATGGATTCCGCTAACACGGACCATAGGTTATGGTCCGTGGTAGCCGAATCCATAACAGAATTCTTCGATAACCTGAACGTTGTATGCCGAACTTGAAAACACAAGTTCGCTCAACACTACCCACGATTAATGTTAAAAATAAAAATCAGACAGCATATAGTACATGACAATCTCTTTCTAACAAAGCTAGAAGCAGCCCTGCACCTCACATGGGTACAGTGATCTCCACATTCATTGCTCTGCTAGATTTATTCAAGAACACTGAGGAAGGGGAAGTGTTAACCCCGAAACGCGTTCGGTAACCAACAGTGGGAGATCTCAACAATAACAGACTACAGTCCCGTTTTATGCAACTTTTATGCGGGCACCTGTATCAACCTAAGCAGACATCAGTGGATACACCTGCTGAACTATAGCAGTCGGCACTTAGGACCCAGATCCCTCCCAGCTTTAGAGTCACGTGGGACGCCGCTTCCACCAACAAGGACCGGTAAAGTACCGTGCATCTTTTTACTATATATGAGTGCATTATGCTAAAACTGGCGAGAGGATCAACTGGTATAACGACACACTCTTTTGATGGACGTCTTTTGGATATGCAAGCAGTGGATATCTGTATATGCAAGCAGATGACATTATAACCAACATTATTACCGGCACAGTGGGACGGACTGTATATTCTTTTCGGGCTCTGCCTGAGATATAGGGACATATTCAAGTGGACTGCCCTGGTTAGTACCTCCGTTGTACATATAAATCTATCACGTACCGCATGGACTCACACGTCGCTATTCATATTTACACGGTTCCTTTTTTAATATATTATAGTTTGTTATATATCCATATTACTATTTACTTATATTGTGATTAATAGTGTTGATCACGAATATTCGAATTGCAAATTTTTTGCGCGAATATCGGCACTTCGAGAATTCGCAAATATTTAGAATATAGTAATATATATTTGTAATTTCGAATATTCAAGATTTTTTTTTAATTAGTACACATGATCCCTCCCTGCCAATGAGACGGCTGCAATATCTTTGACTTTAGGAGTAGTGTTGATTGCGAATTTTCGTAATGCAAAGTTTTTCAATTGACGTTTTCCGCAATCAAGAAAATAATGCCTGGAGATAACGAATTCTCGTATTCGCAAATATATGGCGAATATTCGCCCAAATATTCACGAAATATCAAGAATTCAAATATTGCCCCTGCCGCTCATCACTAGTGATTGAATACTTTTTTAGCATACATTGGTTTAGCCCATATATTGCTGGATAGTGAGTGCCCCCCATCTCGCTTAATTTGTTTTTTAGATTTATATCAAGCTGGAAGCTCAAGGGGAGTGTCCATTCTGCTGGAGATCTCTCCCTATCACAGCTCTGGAGGCAGATGAAGGATGAAACTAAGCATGTGCGGCCATCCCAGTGAGCTGGACAAAGAAATAAGAAAGAGAACAAACAGAAGGTGGCGCTATATAAATACATTTTATTGAATAACTCAGTGGCTTTACAAAAATTTTAATTACATGCAATTACAAAAGTATTCAGATCCAAATGCTGGTTTGAAAACTGTAGAATATTTTTTGTGGGACAGCTCCTTTAATTGCAGTTAAATTGACCCGCAAGTCATAGAGAAGGTGGGAAATGAAAATGAACACAGATTCCTATGTCCAGGATGGCAAGATCCAGTACCATTAGAGGGGGGTACAGTGTGGTCTTTGCTACTAGTCTAAGGACCCTTGGTAGGAGAAGCCCCTGGAATTTTCGGCCTAAGGGCGCATGCTCGAAAACGTATATATTTTTTCTGTTTCCGTGCGTTTTTTTTTTTAGGCCATATGTGGATCCATTCACTTCACTGTGCATTCTGTTTCTGTATGTCCACATAGAACATGTCCTATTGTACGCATTACAGACAAGGATAGGACTGTTCTATTAGGGGCCAGCTGTTCTGTGCCGCAAAATGTGGAATGCACGCAGCCGGTATCCATGTTTTGCGGATCCACAATTTGCAGACTGCAAAACTGCCAACAGTCGTGTCCATAAGCCCATAGAGTGTCCGTGGAATGCGGATGAGACATGGAGGGCAAAAAACGGACAGAATGACCAAACACAAATCCTTCATAGACATCTTCAGAAATCAACCACTAACCATAATTGTCATCATGGACACGGATGTGTGAAAGAGGGCTTCATATGCTGGCAGATTTTGTGCATACATATGTTTTATGTAAGAAAAGTAATTTTGTTTAATTGAAACCTTCCAAGAAACCAACCAACACATCATAGTGAAGTATGATCAGTGAAGCTCCTGATATATCGATTGGCCTATATGTTTAGGGTGACAATATATGAACCAATGGATTCAGGCATAAATATGAGGTATGTACCGGGTCATTTTTATTCTATCGATAAAATACTGCTTAAAAGGTTGTCTGGAATTTTTTTAACCCCCCCACACCCACCAAGTGATACCTGTGAAGAGATCTATACTTACCTGCTCCCTGCTCCTTGGTTTGGGCTCTGTGGCTGTCTTCAATATACTTCCAGTCCCCACCTGTCTAGGCGCATACAGACTGGGTCATGTGCGCTGCACCCAATGATTGGCCTCTATGGTAACATGTCTCATTGGCTGCAGGGGCGCACATGACCCTGTCCATGACTGGTGGGGACTGGAAGTTTTGTGAGGACAGCCCAGGAGCCAGGGACAGTAGGGAGCAGGTAAGTATTGGTATCTTCACAGGAACTGCTGGGTGAGTGGGGTAAAAAAAAACTATTTCCAATAATTAGACAAAACAATGAATTTTAACCCCACCCCCCTGAATGTTTTCTCTTTTATTTCTGCATAAATAATAAAGCTATTGAAAAAAAAATGAATAGAAGTGTGGCCCTAAAATTAAATTATGAAACTTCCTCTAAAGAGAAGCCTCATCTTCAAAAAATGATTGCTTAAGGCCTCATGAACACGACCGTTGTTGTGTTCCGTTCCGCAAAATGGGGTTCCGTTGTTCCATGATCCGTTTCCGTTTTTGTTTCCGTGCGTCTTCCTTTATTTTTGGAGGATCACCAGACATGGAGGAAAGTAAAAAAAAATCTAAGACAGATTTGCCATGCAAATGATATGAAAAAAACGGATGCGGATGACAAACGGTGCATTAGCCGAGTTTTCAACGGAACCATTGAAAGTCAATGGGTCCGCAAAAAATCACGAAAAACGGCACAACGGACACGGACTAAAACAACGGTCGTGTGCATGAGGCCTAAGGCTGAGGTTCCTTGCAGAGTCCATTGATTTATCACGCCCTGCATTCCAGAATTCTGGCTTCAAAAAGTCACAAAATAGGGCTTTGAGATTTTTTGGGGCTTATTTATGCAAAAGCTTTGTGACATTTTGCATGTTTACAACACTCACTGCAATTCTAAACAGTAGGTGGTAAAGTGGCAATGGTAAGGGTACTTTCACACTAGCGTTTTTCTTTTCCGGCATAGAGTTCCGTCCTAGGAGCTCTATACCGGAAAAGAACTGATCAGTTTTATCCTAATGCATTCTGAATGGAGAGCAATCCGTTCAGGATGCATCAGGATGTCTTCAGTTCAGTCTTTTTGCCATTTCAGGACGGAGATAATACCGCAGCAATAGACTTGCCTGAATGCCGGATCTGGCATTTTTTTCCATAGGAATGTATTAGTGCTGGATCCGGCATTCAAAATACCACATGCGCAGACGGGTAAAAATGTGCTAAAAAAATATATATAACGGATACGTTTCTCCGGATGACAAACAAAGAGACGGATCCATTCTTGCAATGCATTTGTAAGACGGATCCGCATCCGGATCCGTCTACAAATGCTGTCTGTTTCCATGCAGATTGCCAGATCCTGCAGGCAGTTCCGGCGACGGAACTGCTTGCCGGAACACTCTGCCACAAGTGTGAAAGCTACCTTAGACTGCCAAGATGATTGAAGCCAGATTTATCAATTATATAACTTTTTAGAAAGTCCAAAAAATGGTCACAGTCTTGCTCCAGTTAAGGACGTAGCATATAAAGTAGAGTAACATCTCAAGACGTGTTCGACTTGAAGATGCACCAAATTGTGTGACGTTTCATAGATTGGGCATACATTGCGACTTTGCAGACTCCTCCAAACCCGACTTAGGAATATTTCCCTTGATAATAGGTCTCCCCCATAGTACCAATAGCATAATACTTTTACAGCATTATTGCTCAAAAATTGCAAGGCTCTACATTTCAAAGATGAAGCAGTTTTAGACCCACATCTGCAAGTCTTTGTTCCCCCACAATCCAGAAAGTTTTTTTTACTTTTACCGGGGAAGAATTTAGTACATTCCTAAAGCTTGTGATAGACAAGTCATTGGGATTCAAGGCCTGATCAGGTTGATCACTGTAATCAGGACCACTTTAATCCTGACATCGATTTAGGACTGTATTAAATCTAAAAACATTGCAATTACTCTCTGAAAGGCTTCACAGCAGGAGACCCAAATCATTTGACTCACCCATTTTCCTTGTCACTGACTCTTTGTTTTAGCACACATATACCTCATCATACCTACACTGCACCGGTCCCGAGCCATCTGAACTATATTATAATGTGCATAGTATCATGCCGACATTTAAAAGCTTTTTCATTTGATGCTAAGTAAATCTGTGCACTATAAACTTACCTCTTAACTCTTTCCGCTACCATGTATTGTTTCCATTTTGCCTTTTGACTCTGTAACTGTGAACTTGGCCATATAATAAAATATACAGTAGCTCTTCATTATAATTTATGGGAGTTGTGCATGCAGCAGAGTGCACTCCTTCAACTCTTTCTCTGTCTTCTGTGGACCTCAGTAGAAAGTGGAACGCTTTGCCGTTGAACCTTCGTTGATCAGACATTTTGCTGTATATCAAATTGATCACAACAATAGACTGATAACCAAATTCCATCCTCAATGAAGGAAAAAGTCTCTTCTAAGATAAAGAAAATGTAAAATCGACACTTCTTCCTTGAGAGAGATATTAAAATGCAAATGGGTAGTTTAACCTAGGTTTTTTTGGGCTCTTTTTCCTTGATGGCGTATCCAAGTCAACACCGGAACTACAGCTCCATACATTGTTTGTAGAGGACGGAGCTGATTACTGAAGTGTTGCTTCTAAGCACTTCTGTGGGAGAAGTTCTGCAATAACCAGCTCCGTCCAATACACACCATGGATGGAGCTGTAGTTCCGAGGAGAACTTTCCAGCACTACAGCAAAACAGCTGATCAGCGGGGCTGCGGGTTGTCAGACCCCTGCAGATCAGATATATCCTGAAGATAGGCTATCAATATAAAATAACCTAAAAACACCTTTATATATTCCTATAAAAACCTAAAATATATTCACCAGGAATGTTTACTGCAACACTGAGGTTAATATTATTAACTGACGTAACTACTATTCTTTAATTTTGAACTGTTGTTATTTAACCACTAAAGGGGGTTGTTAACAATTTTTTTTTGTAATTACTCCCCACCCAGAAGGAACAGTGAAGGGATCTATACTTACCTGCTCCCCACTGCTCGTTCCGGCTCCATTGCTCTCTGGCTGTCTTCACTGTACTTCTTGTTCCGACATGTAAACTTCCAGCATGGTCATGGTCAGGGTTCTCCAGCCAATAACTGGCTTTGGCGTTGATTGATGCTGGGTCTCATGCAGCTTGGGGACACATAACTGCTGAGGCCAATCCTTGGCTGCAGTGGAAAATGTGACCTCATCCGTGCAGAAAGTTTGCATGTTGGGACCGGAAGTTCGGTGAAGACAACTCAGGACTCACAGACCCAAAATCAAGTGCCAGGGATTGGATAAGTATAGTTCCCTTCAAGAGTCTCACTGAGTGGGAGGAGGATTGTAAAAATAAAAAATCATGCACAATCCCTTTAAGGACCCAGCCAATATACATGCTTTTGTTTTTTCCGGCTTGTCTTCCATGATGTTTTTTTTTTTTTTTTGCTTTTCCATTTGCTTTGCCATTTGAGAGCTTGTTTTTTGTAGTGTAAGGTTTTTTTTTATTTTTTTTTTATCTGGAACCATTTAATTTGCCATGTCATGAAAATATGAAAAAAATCTTTGTGGGATGAAAGTGAAAAAAAAGTAATTCTATTTATTTTTATTTTTTTCCCTATGTGCTAAATATGATATGATGAACTTATTCTACAGATCAGTGCGAGAGAAGCAATACCAAATTTATCTACGGTAGTTTTTATTATATTTTACAGCTTTTAAAAAAAGTAAAACCTTTGAAAATAGTTCCTTTGTGTTTGCCATATTCTAATACCCATAACTTTCTTATATTTCATTTGCAGAGCTGTGGGGGATTTCTTTTTGCGGGGAGAGCTGTGGTTTGTATTGAAATCATAATTTTTTTTGGGGTGGGGGAAACTGACCATAAAAAAAGTATTATCCATATGGTAAACTTACTTTCATAATAAATAGTTCTGCAGAGATACCTATTATGTTTATTTTTTTATTGTTTATTTTTATATGCACAGTTTGGAAAGGGGTGATTTTAAATTGTAATTTTTTTGTGGATTTTAAAATTTTACTTTATTTCTCTCCTTGATCCTTGAACCTGCAATCATTTATACAGTCCTGATCAAAAGTTTAAGACCACTTGAAAAATGGCAAAAAATCATATTTAGCATGGCTGGATCTTAACAAGGTTCCAAGTAGAGCTTCAACATGCAACAAGAAGAAATGGGAGTGCGACAAAACATTTTTTGAGCATTCAATTTAATGAAAACAATGAATAAACTGAAACAGGCTGTTTTTCAGCTGATCAAAAGTTTAGGACCACATGCCTTTAAAAGGCCAAATCTGTGCAAAGATGTGGATTCATTGTCATTTTCTGTCAGGTAGTCACACGTTGTGATGGCAAAGGCAAAAAAACTCTCCCTTTTTTAACGTGGTCGGGTTGTTGAACTGCATAAACAGGGTCTCTCACAGCGCGCAATCGCTGCTGAGGTGGGACGCAGTAATTTGGAATTTCTTAACTTCTTAAATGATCCTGAGGGTTATGGAACAAAAAAGTCAAGTGGAAGACCCCAAAAAATTTCATCAGCACTGAGCCGGAGGATCCAATTGGCTGTCCGTCAAGACACTGGACGATCCTCCACCCAAATTATGGCCCTTACTGGTGCTGACTGCAGCCCCATAACCATCAGACGGCATCTGAGACTGAAGGGCTTCAAAAACAAAAAACATATTCAAAGACCTCGTCTCCTTGAACGCCACAGAACTGCTCATTTGGACTTGGCAAGAGAGCACCAAACATGGGATATTCAAAGGTGGAAGAAAGTTTTATTCTCTGATGAGAAAAAATTTAACCTTGATGGTCCTGATGGTTTCCAACGTTACTGGCATGACAAGGAGATCCCACCTGAGATGTTTTCTACGCGCCACTGTGGAGGGGGCGCCATAATGGTCTGGGGTGCTTTTTCTTTCAGTGGAACAATGGAGCTTCAGGAAGTGCAGGGGCGTCAAACGGCCGCCGGCCATGTCCAGATGTTGCAGAGAGCATTCCTCATGACTGGGGGCCCTCGTCTGTGTGGTAACGACTGGGTTTTTCAACAGGACAACGCTGCAGTACACAATGCCCGCAGGACAAGGGACTTCTTCCAGGAGAATAACATCACTCTTTTGGCCCATCCTGCGTGTTCCCCTGATCTAAATCCAATTAAGAACCTTTGGGGATGGATGACAAGGGAAGTTTACAAAAATGGACAACAGTTCCAGACAGTAGATGGCCTTCGTGCGGCCGTCTTCACCACTTAGAGAAATGTTCCCACTCACCTCATGGAAACGCTTGCATCAAGCATGCCGAAATTTTTTTTTAAAGTTATAAACAATAACGGCAGAGCTACTCATTACTGAGTTTATGTTTGGAAGTTGGATTTCTGTTTTGGGGGGGGGTTTCGTTTTTTTTTGGAGGTGTGGTCCTAAACTTTTGATCAGCTGAAAAACAGCCTGTTTCAGATTATTCGTTGTTTTCATTAAATTGAATGCTCAAAAAATGTTTTGTCTCACTCCCATTTCTTCTTGTTGCATGTTGAAGCTTTACTTGGAACCTTGTTAAGATCCAGCCATGCTACATATGATTTTTTGCAATTTTTTATGTGGTCTTAAACTTTTGATCAGGACTGTACAATAGACTGAAATAGTATACTCTTGCAGTCTATGGGAATTTTCTGCATTGCCTATTAAGGCGTTGTAGTTTGCTATGGCAGGCCTGGGATCTTTTAAAAGGCCCAAAGCAGCCATGGCAACCAATCAGAACCCAGTGATCTTGCGGTGGGAGAGTCTGAACAGAGGACAGAGGGAGCTCCTTCCCTATGTCTAAGGTACCACGGTAGATATTAAAAGCAGCATCTGAGGGGTTAAATTGACCAGGCTATTGCCGGTGGGTGTCAGTTGTACTAATACAGCAAGCACCCATCATGTATAGAGCAGGCTTAACTTGTGAGCCTGCACCATGCACACCTCGGATGCAATTGACAGATATATCCATCATTTAGTGCTAAGAGGTTAAAATAAGGATGTCTTGATTAAAAATCTCTTAGAGCTATGTGTCTCCATGATAAGTCCTGCAGTCATACTCTCTTTCCAATCCTGTAGTCACACTATCTGCAACTTTTAACCCTTTCACCATACATGTATAGTAGATGCCAAGTCTTCATACATGAAGCTAAGCAGGCACCATAGCCAGCGACTTAGCCATAGCCTGCGGTTTTACAGAGCAAACATTTGCTGGCAGTGTCCATGATCAGAGACAATGCCGATCATAGACATTTAATCTTTTAGATGCTGTGGCCACAATTGAGTGGGGGAGCAGAGGAGCTAAGGTGCACCAGTGTGGCAATGGCTTGCCCTTGGTGCACTAAAGTCCTAATTTGCATATTAAAAAACACGTATTTCTCCTAAATGCAGCAACGGATCAGAGGAAGACAGGAATTCTGGCTGGTTTGATAGGATTGACACTGCTGACATATGACCTTTAATAGGAACATTGTGCTATTACTATGTTCCTATTGCACTCTATGGTAAAACCGCATGTTCACTAAAAAATAAAGTTACACAAAAGTGAAAGAATATATAAAAACAAAAATTTTTTAAATTCAATTCACTCCCCCTTTCCTCATTTAACCAATAAAAATATGTAAACAACAAAAATTGGTATCACGTGTAGAAAGAAAAATGCCCAAATCACAGTTTTTTGGTCACTGTTTCCCAACTAAAATTAAAAAGTGATTCTAAAGTCATACAGTACATAGTATTTCATTAGAAAGTACAACTTAGGTCTCATGCACACGACCGTTTTTTGGGTCCGCATCTGAGCGGCTCGGGTGCGGACCCATTCCTTTCAATGGGGCCGCAAAAGATGCGGACAGCACTCCGTGTGCTGTCCGCATCCGTTGCTCCGTTCCGAGGCCCCGCAAAAAAAAATAACATGTCCTATTCTAGTCAATTTTGCGGACAAGAATAGGCATGTCTACAATGGGCCGCCCGTTCCGTTCCACAAATTGCGGAAGGCACACGGGCGGCTTCCGTTTTTTGCGGACCGCAAAAAACGGCACGGTTGTTTGCATGAGGCCTTATCCTGCAAGGAAACAAGCCTTCATAGGGCTATATGAATGGAAAAATAAAAAGGTTATGGCTCTTTGAAGACAGGGAGTAAAAGACAAAAATGGAAATGTAAAAAACAGTTTAATGGGTTAATAGATTTGGCACAATTCACTCCATTATTTTTTTAGACTGGCGTTTTTTATAAATATGCCCCAATGTGTCACAAATTAAAGGTAACATCTGGTTGCTGATTTTTTTTAACAAAAAATTTTTCAAGGAAAAAAAGACGAGTGAATGTGCTCCTATGGTAAAACTATGCATTCATTTTTAACATTGCACTCTATAGTCATTTTTTTTTTTTTGGGGCGGGGAGACTCAAAAGAAAATCCATGTGAAATCCATATTTATAAGCGAAAAATTTACTTTGATCAGCCCTTGCCATGCACTTAACATCTTTCAAAAAACCAGAGAAATACATTTTGATCACACAGAAAAATTCCCTTCAAATTCGGTTTATCTGATTTGTGGCATACATTTAGCCACATGATAAATCCACATTATTTGCATGGTCGCAGGTATGTTTGAACTTAAAATATGCATCAAATTGTGCAATGACAAAGGAATGGAGAAAATGGGTATTTCGCTTTCGCCTCCAGCATGCTGTTTTGCATCGTAGATTAAAGGATTTTCAAAACTAACTGTAATTGTCTTGTCACGGTTGAGATACACATTAGTTGACTGAGCTGAGTATCAAATATGTGAAATTAGTTGCCATTAAAAGCTTGCTTTAGGCAGTTCATTTCTCATCAGCCAAGCTGTGAGAGCCTCCTGCTGTGGACAGTGAACATTAGCTTACTAAATATTGTTGCTAATCAAACTCTGCATTACAAATTGAGGCTTCTAAAAGTACGGAGGTTAAAAACACTGATGAGGAAAGTTTGCTTCAGTGGATGGAGTTTAACCATTGAATGGCGCCTGTTGTAGAAAACAAATGCATTACATTAGAGCTATAGGTCTAAAAACAAAGTGATTGATCAACCCCTTAAAGGGGCTGTCCCATGAAAAAATGTCCGTTTTCAAACCAGCTCCTGGATCTGAATACTTTTGTAATTGCATGTAATTAAAAATGTATTATAGCTAATGTAAAATAAATGTATAGCGCCACCTGCTGTTTGACTTTTTTCCTTATTTCTTTGTCTCACTCACTGAGAATGCCGCACATGCTCATATTCATCCTTCAGCTGCCTCCTGAGCTGTGCTAGGGAGAGAGCTGCAGCAGAATGGACACACACCCTGAGCTGCAGCAGAGAGGACACACCCCCTGAGCTGCAGCAGAGAGGACACACCCCCTGAGATGCTGCAGACAGGGCACACCCCCTGAGCTACAGCAGACAGGACACTACTATTGAGCTGCCAGCTTGTTATAAATCTAGCAGAGCAATTGGAACAATGAATGGGGAGATCCCTAGACCCATGTGAGGCACAGGGCTGGTTCTAGCTTTGTTAGAAAGAGATTGTCATGCACTTTATTGTGCCTGATTTTTATGGGTAATCCCTTTCAAAGAGCACTTGTCAAGTTGTCAGCAGGATCAATCCCATTAAACCAAGCATACTGCCTGGTAGGGTTGACCCTGCTAGTTAAAGTGATATCTCTCTTGTGAAAATTGTTTGCGGTATTCCAAAGAAAAAAAAATATATATATGTGGACTTCCACCCAGAGGCGTGGCCAGCATTGGAAAGCTGGGGAGTAGAGGTGCACAGAGGGGCTAGCCCCAACTCTTGATGCACTGAATCATTTACATAAAGAATAAAAGTTTTTTTGTCTTCCTCTGCAATGCCTCAACCAAGACTTTTGTAATCAGCAGGATCAATGCCACCAGACAGCATGTATGGTTTAATGGGGTTGATCCTGCCAACAGATGCTCTTTAAGAACACAGCGTTTGTGGTCCTTAAGGAGGCGCAGATTTTTTTTCAAATTTTTAACTTTGGATTCCAAAAACCATTCATTTTAATTTTTCTTTCAACATAGCTATGAGGGTGTGCTTTTTGTGGGTTAGGGTGTTTTTTTTAATGGCATCACAATGTATAACTTTTATTCATCTTTTGGGGAGACGGAAGAAAACAGTAGTTCCACAATTTTTAATTTTTTTTTAGACCACATGCAGCATGAGTACCATAATAAATTCATTTTCTGTTTTTAATGTTTTCAATGTATGTATTCAATGTGTTTTCTCTATTTTTAGCCCCACTTCACACATTATTTTGATTAGTTTTTTTGTTTAAATTTTTTTACTGCTAAAAAATACAAGTAAAAGCGCATGCATTTTTTGTATGTCACAAGTCGTCACATGCAATTTTAAGGGCATTTTTAGCGGGTTTTTTTCTTCACACATGAGTGAATTATTTTTGTTTAAGTTGCAAAATCGCCATGAACAGAAAAAATGCACCCCAATTGAACCCAAACGCCACTATAAAAAAATAGAATCTGTGTCCTATGTTTCAAAATTTCCGTAGATTTTCAACATCTGGATTTGGAAAATTAATCCAAAAACATAAAAAAGGCAAAACACTATAAAATAAACTATGTGAATCCATCCTAAATATGTTTTTGTATTGCTGCATTCTAAGGCCTCTTTGACACAAGCGAATTTTCCGTCAAGGTGCGATGCGTGAAGCAAACACAAAGCATCCGGACTGAATCCTGACCCGTTCATTTCAATGGGTCTGTGCACATGAGCGTTGTTTTTCACGCATCATTTCTGCATTCAGGAAAAATTCCAGGATGTTCTATATTCTGCGTTTTTCACGCAGCTCTGGTCTCATAGAAGTGAATGGTGCTTCAATGAAAAGTGCGTGAAAAACTCATCCAAAACTGATTGCAGTGGAAAAAAACGCTGAACGCAATCGCAAACAAAACTGACTGAACTTGCTTGGAAAACCATCAGCTTTTTCCTGAACAGACCCTGAGAGAATCTGTAACACTCGTGTGAAAGAGGCTAAGAGTGGTCACATTTTTATTTTTCTGCCTCAGGATCTGTGTAAAGTCTCGTTTTTATCGGAATAGTTAAAGTTTTAATTGACACTATTTTGCGGTACATTTTTTTTAGAATAAGAATGAGTTTAAAAAAATAGCAATTCTCAGCAGATTCCATTTGCAGGTTATATAATGTGATACCTTTTATATAGCTGTTTCCATGATAAAGCATTTAGGAAGTTCAACATTTTTTAAAATATATTTTTACCATGTGATGATTTCAATACTTTTGTAATACAGTGCAATACTTCTGTATTACATTGTGTTATGCCCGTCAGTCATAGCAACCAAAAAGCAGTATGATTGCCAACTTGATTTTTATTTTATCTGTGGACATTGTATCTAAAAATAATACAGTCAACATTTTTATAGACACATTGAATAAATAATGAACCACAAAAATTGTAGTTGATATACAGTATGTCTACAACTCACAATAGTGATATGAAGATACCAACAGGATTTCATGTGAGCTATAACTTTTTTGTCCCTGTGTATCTCAGATGGAAATGGCTAAAACGGATGCAAAATGCGCATAACTGAACATAACTGATACTTAAAATACAGGATCCATTTATTTTTCTTATTTTTAACGGAAAACTAAATGGTGATGTGAACTCAGCCTAAGGAGGGCGTTAGCAGAATCAAGATGTGGCTGTGTAGGTGTTGCTGGTGGGGTGCTTCTCTAAAACTCCAGGATAGCATCTCTTAAAAAACCTTCAAACAATTTACCAACCATAGAGCTTAAACTTACCGTTTTATAATTTCTTAGCTCATTTTTTTTTACCCCTTTTTGAACATTGGCACCACATTTGCTATGCACCAGTCCTGTGGAACGCTCCCTGTCATTGCAGAGTCCTTTAAATATTAGAATTAATGATCTATCTATGACATTACTTCATTCTCTTAAGATACAGGGGTGTATGCCATCTGGACCCAGTGATTTGTCTATTTTAATATTTTTTAAGATACTGCTGCACTTCTATTTGGGTCAGACAGACCACCCTTAATGGGGAGTTTACTTTTTCACAGTGCATTTCACCTGACATTTCACTTTCCTGTGAATACAGTGGAGAATATCATATTTAATAAATTCACTTTCTCTTGATTGCCGTCTACAACTCCTCCCTTATCGCTTTTTAAAGTGCCAGTACTTTCAGTTTTGGACCATGTTCGCTCAACAAGGAGCAGAAAAATAAAAACAAAAGTGCACTGCTCTGCTATCTATAAAAGTTATTTATTAAAAACATACATAAAACACTATAAATAAAAGGCTAGCTAAGCGTTTCAGTGGCAGGCAGCCACCTTCATCAGGCTGTAAGGTCAGAAGAAAATACATACATGTAAATAGGGCTAACCACAACAGACGGTAATCAGATCAATCAAAATACAGACATCCAGAATACATGGAGCGGACTCACATGGATTGAAGCAGAAGAAAATACAAAGACATCTAAAATACATGAAGTGAATTCAGATAAATAAATTGGAAAAAAAATAAAAAAATATTTAGAGAAAAAGCATGATACAAAATAATGAAAACATAATCAGACCATAATATAATATAATATTCATGTGGATATCCAAACGTTGCTTCATGTGAATGCAGATATATAATTTGTGTGGATCCAAATATCCACAAATATACACATGGATGGGATGCGCCTGTACATCTGCACATAAATACATTCTGTTCAATAATAGATCTAGACATAGTGGAACACTATTAATGTGTAAACAATAGTAATGCACACCCATATAATGGATGTTCACCTAAAGTGCAACCTAAAGTGCAACGTGCATTAAGTGCCATACAAGGATTCTGGCAATGGATTTGGACTCTTGGACATAAGGCATTCTGTCTGAGACTGGGCGCTGGCTCCGTCTGAGGCAAATACTTTCAGTTTTAGCCCTTTTACCATTTATATAAATGAAAAACATTTTCGGGTTAGTTTTACGCTCTTTGACAATGACCCCCTCTGCCTCTAGCTTGGCTGCCTTTATCTGTTTGTTAAATACTGTTTTGTTTTTTTGCCAGATTCTTTTTTTTTTTTTTACTAATTACAAGGCTGTTGATACAACTCTGTGGGTGAATACAAGTTAAGACACACCGAGAAACACCACCACCTTTTTTTTTTTTTCGGTTGAGGGTGAGCGATTGAAAAAAGAATTCCAACCAACCCCAAAAAAATGCAAAATAATCAGCCCGATTTCTATAAAAATAAACATTCTACTGTGTGCATGCTGTTCCTTACAATATCACGGTCTCTAGTCCCCCTATATAGAGAACATTACTTTTATTGTTTTTTTTTTTGTTGACCCTATAACTATTTATTATCATTGCATTGATCATGTTGCAAATGAAGATTAAAATCCCACAATGTGCTGTACACACACTGGAGACAGATTTCTATTTGTTGCTCTATTGATATGCAGATAATAGTTGGCAAAGATTACTGTTCTTCAGCACTATTGTGCATCAAGAAAGACAATTATTTATAGGCATTTAGTTAACATTTTTGGCACAATAGGAAATGAAATACTCAAGAGATAGCATCTATCACATCATTAAAATTTTGGAGAATGTACAAGCTATACGAAGCATGAAATATACATTATAACAGTTATCCTTCAATTTGAAAATCTCTTGGCATCTAAGATTCCATTCTGTGATGTTTAAGATTGCGTATCCTTCTTTCTGTCACTAAAAATTCTAAATGTCTCAAAATTTCTGTCTCTAAATGCTCTAATCCCTTATAAGGGTTCCCTCGCGTGTTGCAGAATTCTCTGTAACAAAATCTGCAACATAAAGACGTCTCTTATGTTAGCCCATGGGGATAAAAAGTGTCAATACCTCCTGCTGCAGAATATTAAAGGGGTTTTCCAAGATTTTTGAACTGAACTGATGACCTATCCATCAGATATGTATCCTATCTATCTATCTATCTATCTATCTATCTATCTATCTATCTATCTATCTATCTATCTATCTATCTATCTCTATATATCTATCTATCTATCCTATCTATTCTCTATCTATCTTCCAGGATGTAATCCGGATGCAGTCTGGGTGCAATGCGTTTTTCTCTGATGGTTGTTTGTAAGTCTTCAGTTTTGTTTCACGCTTATGAAAAACGCATCAAAACCGATTGCACTCGCGCGGAAAAAAATTCATGCAATCGCAGACAAAACTAACTTAACTTGTTTGCGAAATGGTGCGAGTTTCACTGAACGCATCCCGACACAATCCGTATTGTTCGTGCCTTATGCAGTTTCTCATTAGTTTTATCTTCCATAGAAATTTGTGGGATCCATTAACTGTTCTATCCTTTTTCTAGTAAAAGGGATTTAGCTTTACTTGAAACCATTACTCTGTCCTCCTCCTCCTTCACCTGTCCTCTGCCTTTGACACCATTGAGCATTCCCTTCTGTTACAAACTCTCTCATCTCTTGGCATCACCGACCTGGCCCTCTCCTGGATCACATCATACCACACAGAACGGACATTTAGCGTCTCCCACTCTCACACCACCTCCTCGTCTCATTCCTCTCGGTTAGTGTCCAGCAAGGCTCTGTCCTAGGTGCCCTGTTTTTCTCTATCTACAACTTCTGCCTGGGACAGCTCATAGAGTCCTATGGCTTTAAGTAGAGATGAGCGAATTTTACAAAAATTTGATTCGCAGGTTCGTAATTTTTTTTTAAAATAATTTGATTCGATCCGAATATATTCGCGGCAAATTTTATTTAAAAATTGCTATTTCCTGGCTGCAGAGAGCCTTTATAGTGGTGTACAACACTGTGCCTTGCATTAACATGCATAGGGAGTCTGCTTTCGTAGTGAAATAATACTGTGAGTCAGTATGACATGCAGATGACAGGCGTCGCTCTTAGAATCAGTGCACATTTCACTTATTTGGGCAGTCATGGGGCCAAAACTGACCAAATAACTCAAGTATGAACTCAGTCTTACAGGTCGATGTTAGCGCCAAGAAGAAGCACACTCCTTTTACACCGTCATCAGCTGATTCCACATAGATGTCAACAGAACCTGTTCTATTAAACGCTTATACAAGTAGAGCCCCCGACAGAGTGGAGATGGTGTCAGCAGTAAGTTTGTGTTGACGTCACTGATTATTTTGCCCTTCCTCTGATCTGTCAGAACAATAACCCACAAAAAACAGATCCTGTCTGTGGAGCATCCGCTTTCACTTGGTCAGCATTTGGTCAATAATCTATCAGTATTGCTAATACCAAAAAAAACAGGAGTGGATCCAAAACAGAGATTACGTGAATGGAATATTTGCATGTCTTGTACCCTCCTGCTTTTGGCTACCAAATCATAAGCCAATTCTGATGGGACCATAAAGACTTACAGCTGCTACACAGAGAGGATCCATTGTGTCTCTCATTTTTCCTTCCTTCTGACAGATCAGAAGAAGGGTCAAATAAATATCGATGTCAGCCAAGCCAAAAAGGCTAAATAGTGGCCCAGTCATGAAGTTGGGACGGTGGGAACAGCATGATAAGTCCACAGAGTGGCCCTATAACATAGTGGTGAGATGGAAGCAGCATGAGGAGACCACAGAGTGGCACAAGGAATGAGTATGGAGGTGGCGGCAGCATCAAGAGGCCACAGAGGGGCACAATGCCAGAGTGTGGAGGTGGCATATTGTGGAGGTGGCGGCAGCATCAGAAGGCCACAGAGTGCAAGATAACATATTGTGGAGGTAGCAGCAGCATCAGGCGACCACAGAGTGGCAAGGTGACAGTGTGGAGGTGGCAGCAGCAGCATGAGGAGGCCACAGAGTGGCAAGGTAACATAGTATTGAGGTAGCAGCAGCATCAGGACACCACAGAGTGGCAAGGTAACATATTGTAGGGGTAGCAGCAGCATCAGGAGACCACAGAGTGACAAGGTGACCTATTATGGAGGTAGCAGCAGCATCAGTAGATCACAGAGTGACCCAGTGACAGAGTTTGGAGGTGAGTCACAATAACAGTACCCGCTGACGATGGTGTGTGTAAGGAGCACTTGGCATCAGATGTGTAGCATCAGGCGGGTGGCAGCATCAGAATAGTAGTTGAGGCAGATAGCCAGTCTCTTTTGTCAAAGTGTTGGTGTGGCACCATGGATGATCTAGTCTGATGCATCAGGCATTGGTGGTTTGAAATCCTGGCTGATCCACGCCTGATTCATCTTGACAAAGGTCAGTTGCTCCACATTTAGGGTGGACAGGCGAGTTCTTCTTGGGGTAACTATGGCCCCTGCCTCACTAAACAGCCGCTCTGATGCCACACTACTGGCTGGGCAGGACAGCTTTTCCAGGGCAAATTCGGCCAGTCGCAGCCACAAATCCAGTTTGGCTGTGCAGTAGTCCAGTGGATCTTCAATCAGGGCT
Organism: Bufo bufo; assembly: GCF_905171765.1. Lineage (NCBI taxonomy): Eukaryota > Metazoa > Chordata > Amphibia > Anura > Bufonidae > Bufo > Bufo bufo. Next base: position 81,427,923 of record NC_053393.1, on the reverse strand, counting down.
GGCAGGGTGCACTCCAAGTATGCCACCACCTGCTGGTTCAGGTTCTGCTCTATGTCTAGCTGCTGGTGAGTAGTTTCTTCTTTAGGCGGGTGTAGAAAGCTGCTCATCAGCGACTCTAGACTCAGGCTGCTGCTTATGGAGCTGGTACTGCTCCTGCCACCCCACCCCTTCCCAGCAGCCATGGCAGTGTAACATGAGTGCGGAGGGCCCCCTCGATCAGAAATGCGAGAGGATGGATGATGGCGCAGATAGTCAGCGGCCAACTTACTACATAGGATGTCTCTATAGTAGTTCAGTTTGTCCTCCCTCTCAGCGGGTGTAAAAAAGGCCCCCCATTTTGGACCAGTATTGAGGCTCCAACAAGGTGGAGGGCCAGAAGTCATACTACTGCCGAATGGTGACAATTCAGCTGTCACTACGCAAGCAAGTGAGCATGCAGCTCACTTTGGGTTTTGGGTTTTGGGTTTGGGTTACCTTGCAGCTTGATAATCATAAGGTAACTCGTGTAGGTGTGATATATAGACCACCTAGCCAAGTCAAAGAATTAGATGATCTACTAGTTGAGGAAATAGCTAAAATGACATTGAAGGGGGAAGTTATCATTATGGGAGACTTCAATCTTCCTGATGTAAACTGGAAAACCAAAATAGCTAGTTCTGCCAGGAGTACAGATATTCTAAATTCCCTACTGGGATTATCTCTACAGCAAGTAGTTGGGGAGCCAACCCGGAAGGAGGCCATTTTAGATTTAGTATTCACAAATGGGAATTTGGTATATGATATTAGTGTAGGGGAAAGCTTGGGATCTAGTGATCACCAGTCAGTGTGGTTTACTATAAGTACAGTGACTGAGTCGCACCACACAAAAACAAAAGTTTTAGATTTTAGAAAAACAGACTTTTCTAAAATTAGATTAGTGGTATACGAGTCCCTATCAGATTGGAACAGTTTCATTGGAGTCCAGGAGAAATGGGACTACTTAAAAGAGGCACTATTGAAGGCAACAGAAAATTGCATTAGGCTTGTCAGTAAAAGCAAAAAAAGGAAAGACCACTGTGGTACTCAGCAGAAGTGGCCAAAATCATTAAAAACAAAAAGATAGCATTTAGGAATTATAAAAAAAAAAAAAACGAGGATGACAGGCTAATTTACAAGATTAGGCAGAGAGAGGCCAAACAAGTTATAAGAGCTTCAAAAGCACAGGCAGAAGAGAAATTAGCTCAGTCATGGAAAAAAGGCGATAAGGCATTCTTCAGATACATAAATGAAAAAAGGAAACTAAAACAAGGAATTACAAAATTAAAAACAAAAGAAGGAAGGTATATGGAAGAAGATGAAGAACTAGCTGACTGCCTCAATGAATACTTCTGTTCAGTCTTTACGAAGGAAAATGAAGGAAAAGGACCTCAGTTAGGAAAGAAGACTAATGAATCTTTTGATGCATGTGTCTTTACAGAGGAAGAGGTTCTAAGTCAGCTGTCTAAAATCAATACAAATAAGTCACAAGGGCCTGATGGGATAAACCCAAAGCTATTAAAAGAGCTCAGCGGTGAACTAGCAAAACCATTAACAGATTTATTTAACCAATCACTGGCAACAGGAGTCGTCCCAGAAGATTGGAAATTAGCAAATGTTGTGCCGATTCAGAAGAAAGGTAGTAGGGAGGAATCGGGCAACTATAGGCCAGTAAGCCTGACATCAATAGTGGGGAAATTAATGGAAACCATACTTAACAACCTCCTGTCCGCCCATAGGATATAAACGTCCTATGGGTGGAACTCTATTTCTGAACGCACGTTTTAAAACGTCCGTTCAGAAACTGCAGCTGCACGCTAATCGTGCAGCTGCTGATCGGGTTGCCCGCTGTCAGTGACAGCAGGGCAACCCTTAGAAAAGGCAGGGACAGTTCTCAGGTGTCCCTGCCTTCTGGATCGCTGCATACACAGCGCTCACTGAGCGCTGTGTATGCAGAGCAGGAAGCGCTATGCGCTTCCTGTTCCGGCCCGGCGGTCATGTGACCGCCGTGACCGGAGAGTGCAGGGGCTGTGTGAGGTCTTTCACAGACCTCGATCAGCCCTGCTCTGAGGCTGTACAGCACAGTATTGCGCTGTACAGCCTCTCTGGGGGGTGTATTTCCACTGTTATTGGGGCTACTATGTCAGCCCCAGTTACAGGAGAAATCTACAGTGAAAAAAAAAAGAAAAAGTGAAGCAAATGTCCACCAGAGGTCTTGTGTGACCTTATGGGGGACGAAAAGTGTAAAAAAAATAAAAAAAAAATAAAGGGTTGAAAAAATAAAATAAAAAAAAGTTTCACATGTAAAAAAAAAAAAAGTACCCAAGTAAGGAATAAAAAAAAATGTTAAAAATAGAAAAAATAAAATAAAATAGACATATTAGGTATTGCCGCGTTCGTAAAAACCAGCTCTATAAAAATATCACATGAGCTAACCCCTCAGGTGAACACCGTAAAAAAAAAAAAAAAAACTGTGTCAAAACAAGCAATTTTTGTCACCTTGCATCACAAAAGGTGCAACACCAAGTGATCAAAAACGCGTATGTCCCACAAAATGGTACCAATGAAACCGTCACCTCATCCCGCAAAAAATGAGCCCCTACATAAGAAAATCTCTCAAAAAATAAAAAAACTATAGCTCTCAGAACATGGACACATTAAAACATAATTTTTTTGTTTCAAAAATGCTATTATTGTGTAAAACTTTAATAAATGAGAAAAAGTATACATATTAGGTATCGCCACGTCCGTAACAATCTGCTCTATGAAAATGTCATTTGACTGAACCCCTCAGGTGAACGCTGTAAAAATAAATAAATAAATATAAACTGTGCTAAAACAACCAATTTTTTGGTCACCTTGCTCCATAAAGTGTTATAATGAATGATCAAAAAATCATATGTACCCAAAAATAGTACTAATAAAACTGGCACCTTATCCCCTAGTTTCCAAAATGGGGTCACTTCTTGGGAGTTTCTACTGTAAGGGTGCATCAGGGGGCTTCAAATGGGACATGGCATCTAAAAACCATGTGGAGTTCCTTTTCTTCTGCGCCCTGCTGTGTGCCCATACAGCAGTTTATGACCACATGTGGGGTGTTTCTGTAAACCGCAGAATCTGGGTAATAAATATTGAGTTTTGTTTGGCTGTTAACCATCGATGTGTTAAAGAAAAAATTGGATTAAAATGGAAAATCTGCCAAAAAAGTGAAATTTAAAAATTTGATCTCCATTTTCCTTTAATTCTTGTGGAATGCCTAAAGGGTTAACAAAGTTTGTAAAATCGGTTTTGAATACCTTGAGGGGTGTAGTTTCTACAATGGGGTCATTTATGGGGGTATCTACTATGTAGGCCCCACAAAGTGACTTCAGACCTGAACTGGTCCTTAAAAAGTGGGTTTTGGCAATTTTCTTAAAAATTTGAAGAATTGCTTCTAAACTTCTAAGCTTCTAACGGCCTAAAAAAATAAAATGACATTTCCAAAATGATGCCAACATAAAGTAGACATATGGGGAATGTTAAGTAATAAATATTTTATGAGGTATCACTTTCTGTTTTAAAAGCAGAGAAATTGGAATTTAGAAAATTGCGAATTTTTCAAATTTTTGGGTAAATTTGGGATTTTTTCATAAATAAAGGTGAAATATTTTGACTCAAATTTATGACTATCATGAAGTACAATGTGTCACGAGAAAACAATCTCTGAATGACTTGGATAAATAAAGGCGTTCCAAAGTTATTACCACATAAAGTGAGATATGTCAGTTTTGCAAAATTAGGCCTGGTCAGGAAGGGGGCAAATGGCCCAGATGGCAAGTGGTTAAGGAGAGTATTGTGGAACATCTAAAATCCCATGGATTGAAAGATGAAAAACAGCATGGGTTTACTTCAGGGAGATCATGTCAAACTAATCTTATTGATTTTTTTGATTGGGTGACTAAAACAATAGATGGCGAAGGTGCAGTAGACATCGCTTATCTAGACTTCAGTAAGGCTTTCGATACTGTCCCACACAGAAGGCTTATCAATAAATTGCAGTCTTTGGGCTTGGACTCCCATATTGTTGAATGGATTAGGCAGTGGCTGAGGGACAGGCAACAGAGGGTTGTAGTCAATGGAGTATATTCAGACCAAGGTGTTGTTACCAGTGGGGTACCTCAGGGATCTGTTCTGGGACCCATATTGTTTAATATCTTTATCAGCGAAATTGCAGAAGGCCTCGATGGTAAGGTGTGTCTTTTTGCTGATGACACAAAGATTTGTAACAGGGTTGATGTTCCTGGAGGGATACACCAAATGGAAAAGGATTTAGGAAAACTAGAGGAATAGTCAAAAATCTGGCAACTAAAATTTAATGTGGATAAGTGCAAAATAATGCACCTGGGACGTAAAAACCCAAGAGCAGAATATAAAATCAGTGATACAGTTCTAACCTCAGTATCTGAGGAAAGGGATTTAGGGGTCATTATTTCAGAAGACTTAAAGGTAGGCAGACAATGTCATAGAGCAGCAGGAAATGCTAGCAGAATGCTTGGGTGTATAGGGAGAGGCATTACTAGTAGAAAGAGGGAGGTGCTCATGCCGCTCTACAGAGCATTTGGAGTATTGTGCTCAGTACTGGAGACCATATCTCCAGAAGGATATTGATACTTTGGAGAGAGTTCAGAGAAGAGCTACTAAACTGGTACATGGATTGCAGGATAAAACTTACCAGGAAAGATTAAAGGACCTTAACATGTATAGCTTGGAAGAAAGACGAGACAGAGGGGATATGATAGAAACTTTCAAATACATAAAGGGAATCAACAAGGTAAAAGAGGAGAGAATATTTAAAAGAAGAAAAACTGCTACAAGAGGACATAGTTTTAAATTAGAGGGGCAAAGGTTTAAAAGTAATATCAAGAGGTATTACTTTACTGAGAGAGTAGTGGATGCATGGAATAGCCTTCCTGCAGAAGTGGTAGCTGCAAATACAGTGAAGGAGTTTAAGCATGCATGGGATAGGCATAAGGCCATCCTTCATATAAGATAGGGCCAGGGGCTATCCATAGTACTTAGTATATTGGGCAGACTAGATGGGCCAAATGGTTCTTATCTGCCGACACATTCTATGTTTCTATGTTTCTATGTTTCAGCGGGGCATTTGCGCAAGTGACTCAGAAGGACTCCCTGCCTCCATCTCCACTGCATACTGCCACGGTGTGTCTGGGTCCTCTGCCTCCTCTTCCTCATCACCCTGCAGCTCCTTTGGCTGCTCTTGCTCCTTCTCTCCTTTCACCTATGTAGAAAAATCACCCATTTCGCTACACATGGCCTGTGCTCCAATATCATCCTCCTCCTTCTCCTCCTCCTCCTGCTCCTCCAGTTCAGCCCCCACAGGGCTCATGTGGCCGTGAGATCTAGGCGCCACGTCTCCAGTCCCTTGACAGCCAGATTTACCAGCATCTGTTTCAGGACATGAAGCATTGGAATGACGTTGTTCATCCCATAGTCCTAGCGACTGACAAATAAAGTGGCCTCCTCAAAGTGCCTGAGCAATTGGCAGGTGTTACGTATGAGCTGCCACTGGCTGACATCAAAGTTACACAGGGGTCCAACATATGTAGGGTGGAATTCCAATGGGTGGAAAGGTAATTGGCGGATGCCGTTCTGCCACTACAGCTCAAGGAGGGTGTGCTTTGCAGTGTACGAATGGCTGAAGTGCATGCAAAGTTTTCTGGCCATTTTTAGAATGTCTTGCAGATAGGTGGAAGACTTCAGGAACCGCTTGACAACCAGATTGAACACGTGTGCCATGGAGGACACATGGCTCAGCCCTCCTTGACGCAGCGCTGACACCATGTTCTTCCCGTTGTCGGTCACCATGGTTCCAATTTTTAGTTGTCGCTGAGAAAGCCAGGATTCGATTAAGCAGATCCTCCCCTGTGTGACTTTGTTTGCCAATGCAAACAAGGTGCAGAACATCATGACTCTGCCGTGCCCTGCACATGTGGTATGCTGGAGTGGCACTGTGAATTGTCCCTGCAGTGATGTCCTCCTCAACCGTCTCTGGGTCAGGAGCCTGAACACTCGCAACACCAGCTCCCATGCCACTCTCCTCATCACTACTTGCCCGCCTACCAGAGGAAGTGGCGGATGTCTCCTCCAGATCTTGACTGGGCAGTAGTTGCTGAATGTCCTTTAGTAGCTCATCCTCGCTGAAAAGTGGAGCCGAGTCTACGGCATATAATACTTCTCGCGGTGAGGGAACTGAAAATGACAGAGGAAGGTTCAGGACAGGTGGGGTTACAGGGCCTGCTCCCGGACCATGCCAACTAAGCGTTGTGTCAGAGGAACCCACCGACTCCTGGCTGGGGGTGTCTGATGTCACTTGGGACGAAGTGGATGACAGTCAACCATTCAAGAACCGCTGGGTTGCTGGTCAAGACGTGACGGCTAGATGACATAGGGAACTCAGACCTCTCGCTGCGACCCCTGTTGCCACACCCCCTTACTCTGCTGCGACCTCTGCCTGCACCAGAAACATTTAGGCCTCTGCCACTCCCCTGTGCAGGGCCTGGCACTTCTTTGTCTGACATACTGTTAGATTAAATAAATAAATAGGAAATTAAAACACCACAAAAAAGTCTGTAATTTTCTCACTTCAGCACACAACGGCAAATACTTTTTTGTGCGACTAATACACGCAAAAAAGGGCTTTAGAACATATAACTGCACCGCTGAACGGCAAATATATTTTTCTTTTGCCACTAAGGCTGGGTTCAGACCTGAGCGTTTTACAGAGCGTTCCTACGCGCTGTAAAACGCTCAACAGGCAAGAACCAATGTTTCCCTATGGGAAGGGTCCTCACCTGAGCGTTTTACAGCGCGTACGATCGCGCTGTAAAACGCCCGACGCTCCAAAAAGTTCTTGAGCTTCTTTGGGGCGTCTTGTCGCGCGTCCCCGTACATAGACTTAGCGGGAACGCGCGACAATAGGCGTTCGCTTGTTCCGGAGCCGCGTATGTCAGACGCCCGTAGAATCGCGCATACAGAGCGCGACATCCCGAACGCTCAGGTCTGAACCCAGCCTAATACATGCCACAAAAGGTTTTACAACAGATAACTGCACCACTTAGAGGCAAATATATTTTTCTTTTTCCACTAATACACGCCACAAAAGGCTTTAGAAAAGATAGCTGCATCGCTGAGTGGAAAATATTTTTTTTTTGTTTTCCACTATTACACGACAAAAAGCACTTTAGAACATATAACTGCACCGCTGAATGGCAAATATATTTTACTTTTGGCACTAATACACGACAAAAAGGGCTGTAATTTTAGCACTTCACCACACAACGGCTAATAAGTCCTTTTTTCCCACTAATACATGTCAAAAAATGCTTTAGAACATATAACTGCACCGCACAAGGACAAATAAGATGTAGAAATATTTCCTTGTAATAAACCCTGTTAATGCCTGTATCAATCAACATTTGCACCCTAATAAGAATGGTTTGCTGAAATTATAGAACTGTATATTGGCAATTTGGATCCCCAGTCAGTGCTGCAAGGTGTAATAGGAATATTCCTGTTACCCAGGCTGTAACCTCCCCTACTGAACCCTTTTTGACATAAAAGCTGTAGAATTATTCCTCCCTATCCTTTCCCTACACCTTGAATAATCTTTCCCTGCACTTGCAAATCGTTTTTTTTTTTGCACAATGAAGTTTTCTCTAACACTGTCCCTAGCGCCTGCTGATGTCTCTCCCTGCACTAAGTACACTGGTAAATGGCAGACTCTAAGATTGCTGATGCTTTTTATAGGGCTGTGACATCACAGGGCTGGCTGGCTGCTGATTGGCTGCATGCATGGCATTATGGGTGATTCCGCCTTCCCAGAGTTCCTTTCTCCATGTCATCACACATGCAGCAGCTATTTTAGGAATTAATGCGATTTGTTACCACGAATCGCGGGGAAATTCAGCTTTGGTGCGAATCAATTTTTTTATGAAATTTGGATCGAATTCGCCTTCGTCAGCTTCGATTTGCTCATCTCTAGCTTTCACTATCATTTTATGCTGATGACACACATATTTACTTCTCTGGTCCAGATATCACCAACTTACTATCCAGAATCCCACAATGCCTATGTTCCATATTCCCCTTCTTCTCCTCTTTCTAAAACTTAACATGGATAAAACAGAATTTAGCATCTTTCCCCCATTTTTCTTAACCCCCCAACAGACCTATCTATCACGATCAATGGCTGCACAATCTCCCTAGTCAACCAAGCCCACTGCCTTGGAGTAACTTTTGATTCTGCCATGTCCTTCAAACCGCACATCCAAGCCCTTTCCACCACCTGCCGCCTCCAACTCAGGAGTCAACAAAAATGTTTGTGCATGCCATCATCATATCCCGCCTAGACTACTGTAACATCCTCCTATGTGGCCTCACATCTAGAACCCTCGCACCCCTCCAATCTATTCTCAACTCTGCTGCCTGACTAATCCATCTCTCACCCTGTTACTCCTCTGCCTCTCCCCTCTGCCAATCTCTTCACTGGCTCCCCATTGCTCAGTAAATTCAGTTTAAAATACTAACAAATACATATAAAGCCGTTCACAACCTTTCCCCTCCCTACATCTCTGAGCTACTTTCCTGAAACAGCCCCACACGTTATCTCCGACCCTCACAAGACCTCCTTCTCTCCTCTCCTCTTATCACCTCTTACCACAATTGCCTCCAAGATTTCCCCCGTGCATCCCCCAACATCCTACCCCAACAAATCGGACTCTCACCTACACTGGAATCCTTTAAAAGAAACCACCTGTTCAGAAAAGCCTACAACCAGTGACCCTGCTGCTGCTATGCCACAATGACCAGCTTTACCCTCACTTACTGTGTCCTTCCTCCATACCTTGCAGATTGTAAGCCCTCACGGGCAGGGCCCTCTCTACTTCTGCACCAGTTTGTAATTCGTCTTGTTCACGCTTGGTGCAATTGTCTGTATTATGTATGTATACCCTTTTTCAGATGCACAGTGCCATGGAATGAGTGGAGCTTTAATAATACATAATAATAATAATAATTAGTGTTGATCGAGCACCATAGTGCTCGGGTGCTTTGGCCGAACACATCGGGATGCTCGGGTGCTCGGAGTATAATGGAAGTCAATGGGAGTACCCGAGCATTAACCCCTTAAGGACTCGGCCCTATTTCACCTTCTGGACTTGGCCATTTTTTGCAAATCTGACCAGTGTCAGTTTAAGTGCTGATAACTTTAAAACGCTTTGACTTATCCAGGCCATTCTGAGATTGTTTTTTCGTCACATATTGTACTTCATGACACTGGTAAAATGAAGTAAAAAAATAATAATTTTTACTTATGAAAAAATACCAAATTTACCAAAAATTTGAAAAAAAATTGCAAATTTCCAAGTTTCAATTTCTCTACTTCTATAATACATAGTAATACCTCCAAACCTCCAAAAATAGTTATTACTTTAAATTCCCCATATGTCTACTTCATGTTTGGATCATTTTGGGAATGATATTTTATTTTTTGGGGATGTTACAAGGCTTAGGAGTTTAGAAGCAAATCTTTAAATTTTTCTGAAATTTTCAAAAACCCAGTTTTTAGGGACCAGTTCAGGTCTGAAGTCACTTTGCGAGGCTTACATAATAGAAACCACCTAAAAATTACCCCATTCTATAAACTACACCCCTCAAGGTATTTAAAACTGATTTTACAAACTTTGTTAACCCTTTAGGTGTTCCACAAGAATTAATGGAAAATAGAGATACAATTTCAAAATTTCCCTTTTTTGGCAGATTTTCCATTGTAATAAGGTTTTCCAGTTACAAAGCAAGGGTTAACAGCCAAACCAAACTCAATATTTATGGCCCTGATTCTGTAGTTTACAGAAACACACCATATGTGGTCATAAACTACTGTACGGGCACACGGCAGGGCGCAGAAGAAAGGAATGCCATACGGTTTTTGGAAGGCAGATTTTGCTGGACTGTTTTTTTTGACACCATGTCCCATTTGAAGCGCCCCTGATGCAACCCTAGAGTAGAAACTCCATAAAAGTGAACCCATCTAAGAAACTACACCCCTCAAGGTATTCAAAACAGATTTTACAAACGTCGTTAACCCTTTAGGTGTTCCACAAGAGTTATTGGCAAATGGAGATGAAATTTCAGAATTTCTATTTTTTGCCAAATGTTCCATTTTAATCCATTTTTCCCAGTAACAAAGCAAGGGTTAACAGCCAAACAAAATTCAATATTTATGTCCCTGATTCTGTAGTTTACAGAAACACCCCATATATGGTTGTAAACAGCTGTACGGGCACATGGCAGGGCGCAGAAGGAAAGGAATGCCATACGGTTTTTGGAAGGCAGATTTTGCTGGACTGGTTTTTTGACACCATGTCCCATTTGAAGCCCCCCTGATGCACCCTTAGAGTAGAAACTCCAAAAAAGTGGCCCTATTTTAGAAACTACGGGATAGGGTGGCAGTATTGTTGGTACTAGTTTATGGTACATATGATTTTTGGTTGCTCTATATTACACTTTTTGTGGGGCAAGATAAGAAGAAATAGCTGTTTTGGCACCGTTTTTATTTTTTATTTACAACATTCATCTGACAGGTTAGATCATGTGATATTTTTTTATAGACCATGTTGTCACGGATGCGGCGATACCTAATATGTATACTTTTTTTTTATTTATGTAAGTTTTACACAATGGTTTCATTTTTGAGAGCCATAATTTTTTTAGTTTTTGAGCGATTACCTTGGGTAGGGTATTATTTTTGCGGGATGAGATGACAGTTTTTTGGCACTATTTTGGGGTCCGTGTGACTTTTTGATTGCTTGCTATTACACTTTTTGTGATGTAAGGTGACAAAAAATGGTTTATTTAGCACAGTTTTTATTTTTTATTTTTTACGGTGTTCATCTGAGGGGTTAGGTCATGTGATATGTTTATAGAGCCGGTCGTATACATTTTTTTTAATTTATGTAAGTTTAACATAATAACAGCTTTTTTAAAACAAAAAAAATGATGTTTTAGTGCCTCCATATTCTGAGCCATATTTTTTTTTTATTTTTTGGGCGATTGTCTCGGTTAGGGGCTCATTTTTTGCGGGATGAGGTGATTGTTAGATCGGTACTATTTTGGTGGGCAAGCGCCTTTTTGATCGCTTGTTGTACTTTTTGTGATGTAAGGTGACAAAAAAATGGTTTATTTAGCACAGTTTTTATTTTTTATTTTTTGCGGTGTTCATCTGAGGGGTTAGGTCATGTGATATGTTTATAGAGCCGGTCGATACGGACGCGGCGATACCTAATATGTATACTTTCCCCCCCCCCCCTATTCTTTACCAATTTTTTTTTTACTTTATTTGGGGAAAATTACGTTTTTGTTTATTTTTACTTGAAACTTTTAACTTTTTTGGGGGGGGGGACTTTATTTTTTCAACATTTCAACTCACAGGCTCGTCACCGGAAGGCAGCGCAGATGCCTCAGGAAGGCATCGCGCTGCCTTCCATGCCATCGGGTCCCCCCCACAGCCCCATGGGGACCCGATGGCACCGCCGCCACCGCCGCACCAGGTAAAAGCCGAAAACCGCAGGTCTGAATTGACCTGCGGTTTGCGGCGATCGCTGACACGGGGGGGTCACGGGATCCCCCCCTGCACATTTATCCGAGGTGCCTGCTCAATGACCGGGCGGCGGTGATCGGAACAACACATGACGTACCGGTACTTAAGGACTCGGGAACCATGCCGTACCGATACGTCATGGTTCCCTAAGGGGTTAAACTAGGCACCCCCTGCTCTGAAGAGGGAAAGGTGTCTGGTTCATAGGAAAAGGTCAGAAATTGATGGAAACACCACCGAAATGGTTCGGGAACAGCATGGGGAGGATGTCTGGATGCATCTTGGACTCCCAGGTCGCTGTTGGGAATGATGTTGTCCGAGTAGTACGCCACTTTTACAGACTGACAATAATACGCACAAAACCGAAGATAAAATCGATTTTAGAGGAAACATTGTTAGGAAACATTCTTTCCTGCATATTTACTTGTATATAAAGTGCTGGCAAAAATTACAAGGAAGAGACCCTTCGATACAACCTGTATATCACATAAAGGAGGGCCTCATTCACATTGTAGTACACTTGTTCAGGTAGTGGGACTCCTACACTCAAAGCCTATGCACTAAGTGAAAGGGCACACCCTTTGTTACACATAAAGGAGGGCATCATACACAGTCTTGAAAAATTATGATTGATGGCATGCTGGTGACCCTCAAAAACATTTGGAGCAAGGGCCTGCTGATCTGACCCTCTAAAAAATTATATACGAGGGCCTGCTGCTGAGCTGACCCTCTAAAAAATTATATGCGAGGGCCTGCTGCTGAGCTGACCCTCTAAAACATTATGCTTGAGGGCCTGCTGCTAAGCTGACCATTTTAAAAATTATGGTAGAGTGCCTGCTGCTTAGCTGATCATTGAAAAAATGTACAGTGTTCAAAGCAGGCCGGGTCACCTGAATACTTCAGCTAGAAATAATGGAATAGGACTCCGGTTCTATTTTGTTGGTTTTTGGAACTGGGGCCATGATTAATAGGGACGGCCGGGGGCATCCATATTGCGCCACTAGAGGTGAAATTCGTGGACCGGCGCAAGACAAACCAAAGAGAAAGCATTTGCCAAGAATGTTTTCATTAATCAAAAACGAGAGTTGGAGGTTTGAAGACGATCAGATACCGTCCTAGTTCCGACCATAAACGATGACAACCGGCGATCCGGAAGCATTATTCCCATGACCCGCCAAGCTGCTTCCGGGAAACCAAAGTCTTTAGGTTCCGGGGGGAGTATGGTTTCAAAGTACACTGTATGTCACAGATAAATTTTTGAAGCGCACACATTACGCTGCAGATGTGGCCCTGGTATGGTCACTGTCAGAAGCGGAGAACGTCTACGGAAAAAGTACACTGGATGTCACTGATATTTTAGGGATGCACACACTTTACACAGGAGATGTGGCGCAGCTAATCTCACTGTCCGCAGCGGACATCTTCTATTGAAAAAGTACATGGGATGTCACAGATATTTTTTGGATGCGCACACTTTAAACAGGAGATGTGGCACGGATAATTTAACTGTCTGCAGCGGACACCGTATACGGAAAAAGTACACTGGATGTCACTAATATTTTAGGGATGTGCACACTTTACACAGGAGATGTGGTGCAGCTAATCTCACTGTCCGCAGCAGACACCGTCTGCAGAAAAAGTACACTAAGGCCTCTTTCACACGATAGTCATGTTTTTGGGCCGGATAAGATGCGGGTGCGTCGCGGGAAAATGTGCGATTTTTTTTCCTCGCGAGTACAAAACATTTTAATGAGTTTTGCACGCGCGTGAGAAAAATCGTCATGTTTGGTACCCAAACCCGAACGTCTTCACAGAAGTTCGGGGTTAGGTTAGGTATTGTGTAGATTTGTTGTGTAGATTTATTATTTTCCCTTATAACATGGTTATAAGGGAAAATAATAGCATTCTTAATACAGAATGCATAGTACAATAGGGCTGGAGGGGTTAAAAAAATAAAATAAAAAATTTAACTCAAATCCAAAGTTAATCCACTTGTTCGCGCAGCCCGGCTTCTCTTCTGTCTTCATCTTTGCTGTGCAGTAGGAATAGGACCTTTGATGACGTCACTGGGCTCATCACATGGTCCATCACATGATCCATGTGCCGATATTCGCGAATAATATTCGCTATTTGAATATTCGCGCCCAACACCATAATCCTCTCTCCTCAACTGGGGGGTGGGAAAGATGCGTAACTGAGGGGGAAGTCGTTGTATTTGCCTCTGACTCCACCCGCTCCAGCTCCGATGTGCCATTCCATACTTCCCACATTCAAAAAAATTAGAACAGCGGCTGAAAAATAATTAGATATAGAGAAGCAAGAACCTTGTTCAGAGAAGTGCCAGAACACCTGTTCGACAGCGCAGCAGTGTCAGTTGTGCCTGGAAAAACTTTTTTAGATAGCAAAAGTTTTTTTGTTCGTTTTTTGGGTCGAAATGGATATATTGTTCTGTTCCTTAGCAAAGCTTTATTTCTTGTGCTATATTTCTAGCTTACCAAACCAGTCGGTGCTATTAAAGACAGATTATGGTTGGTTAGTGTTACATTATTATCACGTTAGTGGTTTGCAGCCTCATTAGTGTGAAGTAATGTTGTCGCTATCCATTTTCTATGTCACTATTGCAGCCCTAATATGTTCTGAAGCTAGTAATGTGACAAGTAATCAATTTATAATGCATATTAGGTCTTCTCAGCCTGACTTCCTAATGTCTGAAGCCCGAGCAATGCCAGTGAGCAAGCTCATTATTATGCAGAGAAGTGACACATTCAGCCATCAATAACCTGATTATCAGTCACTCAATTTATCATGCTCAAAGAAATTACATTTGCAGCTTACAGGAAACCAAATAAAGTGAAATCTGAGGTTAAGAATAACTAGTGGGAAAAGATACAGGGTCATGAACATTAAATGTAATCTGTATTTAATCTGTGTATTGTATGTGTACTTTTTATTCAGTGCTGTAACTGGCAGTAGACCAAACCACAATTCCATCGTGTGCCACTGGGACAAGACCCAGTTGGGTAGAAGTGGGGACTCTCTCAGACTGAGTTACATTATATTAGAAGAAGACAATCTGACATTCTGGATGCTCTAGAAATGTGAACTCAAGCCTGTATCTGACATGTGGAAATAGGCACACTGTAGAACACACGGGAAATCTGCCAATACTGCAATTTTTTGAAAGGTTTTTCATAGGCTGCTGGTACATGTTCAGGTTTTATCTGCTTTTGTTAATGTTTTCTTGTAACATTTTGTTTTTATTGAAAATTTTTCATATATAACAGGCATACAAATCATTTATGTCAGTATACATTTCCGTTTCGATGTATACATAAAGCAATTGATATAATATAAAGTACATAGCATTAATAATCATGCACAGTATACAATAAGTACATTTACATGTTATTGTGTACGCATATTACAATGATATTATATCTTGAAAAACTCTTTATTACTAAACCAGTAAGGACCGTAGTCTTTATTAACAATCTCAAGACTCAAAGTTAGACTTATAATATACATATTAGTGATAATTATACTTAAATATTCACCCATTTGTAAGATCTAATTGGAAAAATATTAAACCTTGAGATTCTCTTTATTATCTATCTAGCAAGGAAAGTAGTCTTTATTAACAAACTCAGAATCTGAAAATTAAATCACAATATACATAGCATTAATATTCATGCATGGTATATGAAATATAAAATATTCTATATGAGTATTGTAAACATGTGTATGCCGTGTGCCCAATAATATATATAACAAAGATAACTGGGGGAGGGTAGGAGAAAACTTAGGGCTAGGGGAGTATCAGGGCTCAGAATGTGAGCTTGACTAGTCGGTGTCTATGCTTTAATGTTTAGAGTTGATCAGAGAAGATTTAAGATAAAGTCACTTTTAACAAATGATCTCCAAAGATCCCATGTTGTATGGTAGTGGTGTAACTTATCTTCTCTCAGTAGTCTTGATTTCTCAAGATTGTGTAGAGTGTGCATTTCTTTCAGCCATTCTGGAATTGAGGGCGGTGATTTCTCTTTCCATAGTCTAGGAATTAAAAGTTTGGCAGCATTAAGGATATGTAGTGTGAGGGGATGTTTGACGTTTGAGGAACAGCAGTCGAATACACTAAAGAAAAATAGTCTTGGTGGAATCTCAGCACAGGTTTCGAAAATATGACCCAGAATAGCTGAAATATTCATCCAAAACACCTTCATGCATTTGTAGGTCAACCATATGTGTGATGGTGTACCATGTTCTTCCTCACATCTCCAGCACAAGGGGGACACATTTGGGAACATACGCTGTAATAATACCGGGATTCTGTACCATCGTGACACCAGTTTAAAATGCATCTCCTGCATTTTGGGGGATACTGACTTTGATCTGGCATTTAGGATGATATCTCTTGTTTCGGTGTCGTTGAAAGTGATCCCTAACTCAGAAGCCCATTTGGAGAGGTAGGAAGGAGGTAAATCAGAAGTATTTATTATATTGTATATAGTAGAGATCGGTCTTTTCATTGAAGAGCCAATATTTATACTCTTCTGGATAGTGGTCATAGGTAAAGAGAGGGAGTTATAAGCCTCCGAAGCCAAAATGCATCTTTTAAACTGTGTATACTCTTTACTTGTGAAATTTAGGTCTTGAAAGTATAGGTTTAAATCGTCTTTCGATATATAAATGCATTTCCACTAAATAAGTTCCTAATTGGGGAATTATACAGCTCTGAAGTGTCTAGGACCTTTTCTTTTACTAATTTCAGTTTAGCCGGGATTAGTGTGCCTATTGGGGTGGTTGCGCAGTATGTTGGTAGAAAGCGAGTTTGTTTGTTCAACCTATGCTAACTTTCAGGGATAGTGTGGTTAAAAGATCTTTAGTTTTGGATAGAGGAGGCCTAGCAGTTTCCCTAGTCTTCCACAAAAGTATTTGTAGGTTAGGAGGAAGAGATTCCCTCACTAGTTCAAGCCATAATTTCCTGCTTCCTCCATTCCAATAATTTGGTAACATGTACCGACATGTGATATTTTTGAAGCCCCCTCTAGATCTGGGTCTAATAATTGTATCATAAGATATTCTACTGCGTCTTGACCTCCAGATAAAGCTCATAATTTTTTTATTAAGGGTGGTGTAAAACTGTTTAGGAATCTCAATCGGTAGTGCTTGAAGGATGTATAAAATTTTAGGTAGTGATATCATCTTTATTGCATTTATTCTCCCAAACCAGGATATGAAGAGGTTTTCCCAGTCTTTAAAATCTGTATCTAGTCTAGATAAAAGGGGTAAGAAGTTCAATTGGTATAGTTCAGTGATACTTCTACTGATATTAGGTACTTAAAGGAGATAGGAGCTGGTTTAAAGGGGAGGATGAGATCACCTCCTGCCAAGTATTTTGAGGAACGGATACATTATATATTTCTGATTTTTGCCAGTTTAATTTAAAGTTAGATATAACACTAAAATCTTCTAATTCCTGTATAAGTGCAGGGACTCCATTTCTTGGATGGTAATCATAAAAAGGGTGTCGTCTGCATAAGCAGCAATTTTCTGTTGTGTGCTCGAAGTATAGATACCTTGTATTAAGGGGTTAGTCCTAATCTTAACTAGAAGGGGTTCCAGGGACAAAACAAAGAGGATAGGAGAAAGGGGGCATCCTTGTCTCGTACCGTTAGTGATTAAAAATGTATTAAAAATGTATCGGAAACTGAATCATTTACTCTTACTGCAGCTGACGGAATGGTATACATAGCAAGTATTTTTGATATGAACGGTTGTGGGAAGCCAAAATTGTTCAGCACCTCCTCCAAGTAACTCCAACTTATCCTATCAAATGCCTTTCAGCATCGGTTGTGACAAATGATAAAGGAAAGTTTTTAGATTGTGCAAGTTGTATGACATGAAGAACCCTGCTGTTTGCACACTCTTAGAGTTGATAGCATGACTGATAGATAATTGATCTACTTGTTAATAACGTTTTTCTTTTAGGTTGATTTATATGTTACACAAGTTAAACGATTTCACTGAGACTGAGGAGCAGGCCAATTTTATCTGTGCTGCTCTCAATCAGTGTGCCCTTCTGTTGAGATCTGGAAAGACCTTAACTGAACCGGCACCGTTTATACTACTTCCCCCCCCACTTCCACCCACACTACCATCTAGGGAGGAAGTCAATCCTGTTATATAGGACCCTGGGCACCAAACTGACGTGGGTGCCATAACAGACAGGACAAACTGTTCTCTTTAGTACTCATATTCACATTGGAATATGTACTACTTTTGTGTTATTAATGTATTATGTTTTGCAATTTCCCCAACCCACCCTTTGCTTCAACATCAGGGACTCATTATTAAGATAAGTCACAAAAATAATATCAAATGTTATGATTATGGCTGATCTTATTTGTGCATCTTACAACGTGAATGGCCTAAACAGCCAAAAGAAACGATCAAAAATGTTAATGTATTTAAAAAGAGAAATTGGGTGTAGCATTTTTCCAGGAAACTCACTTTAAAAAAACATTCACACCCTTCTCTAAAACTTTCCATTATAACCAATGGTATAACTCTACCACCCCAACCCGCAAAAGAAAAGGAGTTTCCATAGTTTTCAGCAGAACTTTAGGTTTCCAGCATAAGAACACTTTATCTGATCCCAAAGGTAGATATTTGTTCGTTAAAGGGTCTATATACGGTAAAATGTATACATTTGCTAACTTTTATGCCCCCAATATATTGCAACATAGGTTTATGGAGACAATTACTAATAGATTAGAGGGATTTGTTGAAGGGATGCTGATCCTAGGAGGGGACTTAAATACCCCCCTTGAGCCAACTGTAGACACCACAAAAGGAAAGGCGAGACTAGCTTATAGTAATCTTAAAACCTTAAAAAAACTTTTACGTCAAAATAATTTAATAGATGCATGGAGACTTTTAAACCCCACTTGTAGAGATTACTCCTTTTTCTCTTCTGCCCATGAAACATGCTCCAGGTTAGATTATTTCTTTGTACATCACAAATATATTCAATTATTGAAAAAAGCTAACTACAAATCCTTCCATCTTTCAGACCACGCCCGTTTGCTGATGCATATCTCCCTCAGAGATGACACAATTAAAAGGTATAAATGGTCACTAAATGAAAGTTTATTGAAGTACCCTGATGACGGCACAGCTCTTGCAACTGATATAGACTCTTTTTTCTCTGAAAATGTACAGGCAGGTACTTGTAATTCCTTAATTTGGGAAACACATAAAGCCGTCATTAGAGGCAGACTTATTAGACTAGGAGCATACAAAAAAAGACAAAGTGAGAAACAGATATCAAATCTCCTGTCTCAAATTCACATCCTTGAGTCAGCCCACAAGCTTTCATTAGAGAAAAAGATCATGAATGACCTTATCACTCTGAGATCTAAACTGCTTGACCTATTAGACCAGAAAAATCTGAAATATTTATATCTAGCGAAGCTCAGCAAACATTTAGAAGATAATAGATGTGGTAAGAGACTGGCTAGACTCCTCCGAAAACAGAAAAATAAATCATATATCACAAAAATTAGAGATGAAAAGAACTTTTTAAAACTTTCAACTTCTAATATCACGGAGGTATTTAGGCGCTACTAAGAAGAGCTATATAACCTTGGAGAAAGTTTACCTGCCCCAACAGATCTAAAATCTAAAATTAGAGATTTCTTAGGTTCACTTCCTCTCCCTAAAATATCAGTAGCTCAGCAGACTAGACTAACCAGACCTTTTTCGCAGGAAGAAATAGAATCCGTGGTAAAATCTTTGCCAAACGGTAAGAGCCCAGGCCCAGATTGACTGACAACTAGCTACTATAAAAAATTTCTGTAAAACCTTTCCCCACATTTAGGTACTTATTTTAACAGTATAGCGAGCGGTGACTCATTCCGCACAGAGTCCCTGCTGGCTCATATCACAGTAATACCAAAAGAAGGTAAAGATAATTCCGTTTGCTCTAATTATAAGTCAATATCATTTTGTTCATGTTTTCTGATGCAGTTTTGAAGCCAAAATGAAGTGTGGAATGGGTCATAAAAGGAAATAAGTTATATAGAAAATATATAGAATATATATTATAGAATATATAATTCTCTTTTTTTTTTAAACCATTTCTGGTACTGACTTCAAAAATTGCATCAAAAACCTGAACAAAACATGATCAAAACCCCAAAGTGCACTGGCACTCTTAAAAGGTTATACAGGATTAGGCCTTATAGGATTGTGGTCACATCTGTCACCATATTCCGGTTGTCTGTTTTAGCAAAGGACCAGACTAACAGAATTACCGTATCCGACACAGCTGGACATCGCTGGGGCTCGCTGGATCCATAATGGGATCCACTGGGTTTTCACATGAATGCCAGCTTTCTGCCAGAATAAATACCGCTGCATGCTAAATTGAGCCCCCATGTCCAGATGCGCCAGATCCAGCACTACCTTGATTTTCATTCTTGTGCTCCTATGACAGAGCAGAACACCGAACATCACTAGCGCAGATGTAAACAATGCCTAATATACACCTCAGCTGCTGCAGAACATCATAATAGTGATAAGAGAACTACAAGTCTCATCATGACCAGTTTAGGCCTGTTTCACACTGCAGGCAGTAGTTCCAGCAAGCTGTTCCGGCAGAGAACAGCTGGAGCTCTCTGGGTGCAATGGGGCCGGCGGGCACTCCGATAACCTCTAGCAATGCCGGATCCGGAGAGCTCCAGCAGTTTGTTCTCTGCTGGAACAGTTTGCTGAAAACAACTGCCAGCAGTGCAAACAGGTGAAAATTAGAGGGCAACAC
Source organism: Bufo bufo (assembly GCF_905171765.1). Taxonomy (NCBI): domain Eukaryota; kingdom Metazoa; phylum Chordata; class Amphibia; order Anura; family Bufonidae; genus Bufo; species Bufo bufo. The sequence goes on along the minus strand of NC_053393.1, from coordinate 81,407,434 downwards.
ATGGAGGTAAAATAGAAAAGGACTACAACTCCCAGCATGTCCAGGCTGTTATTATGGAACACAAGTGAACATTACATGGAGGGTGGCATAATAGGACAAAACTACAACTCCCAATATTAGGATGTTATGGGCAATCCCAGGACACCACTGACCTCTCCTCCAGGCTCACATAGAAGTTCCTTCCCATGTAGTTTCACTACATTTTCTTCTACACCTCTGAGCTCTATCTCCCTGCCCTGGTCACATGATAATGACATCATCACAGGTCCTTCAGCTGTAAAACTACTGACTCTGTACTCTGTATGGCTGCCCTGATGACATGCTGATGACATCATCGAAAGTCCTTCTGCACAACTCCCTGGGTTTTCACAGCTATCTATGTAACTGTAATTGGGGGTGGGGCTTTCCTGCAGGACAAGGCCCCCTTCTTCCACGGGCCCCATAGCAGCTGCGTGGTCTGCCTCTATTAGAGGTACACCACTGGTTGCTGCCCTTCGATTGGCCAGTGCTACTCATGTGAGCAGTGCTACCCAATTCAAAGGCAGGGCTGGACAAGCAGGAAGTGTCCTGGACTACCAAATGCACAGCTTGCAGCAGGTAGTCTAGAAGTTGTGCAGTCATCTTAGATGCCGGATGAAGAGCCCAGGAATTGGCAGATCTAACGCTGAAAAGGAAGACACCATGTACAGTGGGTAGAAATGAGCTAATTTCTTGAGAATTCGATTCGGCTGATTCGCCGAATTTCACAAATAAATTTGCTTTGTGACGAATTACTTTGCCACGAATCACATTTTTTGTAAGTAGCGGGTGCAATGACAGGGAGCTGCGATAGCGCTGCCTTCATCATTGTACCTCTCAGATGCCGCATTTATACATGATCGCGGCATCTGAGTGTACAAACAGTGTAAAATTAACATTAAAAAAGCTTACCGAAATCACGTGCGGCGCGAGATTACTTCATCACGTCGGCTGGCGTGGTGACGTATGACGTCATTACGCTGGCCGGCGTGATGATGATCTCTCGCGCCGCGCGGGATTTTGGCCGAGATCTTAAACAAAGAAACATAGAAACATAGAATGTGTCGGCAGATAAGAACCATTTGGCCCATCTAGTCTGCCCAATATACTGAGTACTATGGATAGCCCCTGGCCCTATCTTATATGAAGGATGGCCTCATGCCTATCCCATGCATGCTTAAACTCCTTCACTGTATTTGCAGCTACTACTTCTGCAGGAAGGCTATTCCATGCATCCACTACTCTCTCAGTAAAGTAATACTTCCTGATATTACTTTTAAACCTTTGCCCCTCTGATTTAAAACTATGTCCTCTTGTAGCAGTTTTTCTTCTTTTAAATATTCTCTCCTCTTTTACCTTGTTGATTCCCTTTATGTATTTAAAAGTTTCTATCATATCCCCTCTGTCTCGTCTTTCTTCCAAGCTATACATATTAAGGTCCTTTAATCTTTCCTGCTAAGTTTTATCCTGCAATCCATGTACTAGTTTAGTAGTTCTTCTCTGAACTCTCTCCAAAGTATCGAGATCCTTCTGGAGATATGGGGCCAGATTTATCATTAGCTCAAGTCAGAATAATGGAGTGAAAAAGTTGCATATTTTTGCGCAATCGCAACTTTTTTCTGCTCTGCTCTATGCTCGCCAGTTTTCTGAAAGTGGGCGTGTTTTTTTATGTAAATGAATCTCTAGACATTTACTATTGCGACTATTTAAAAAGTTGCAGAAAAATGCGCAATTTCACTTCAGTTAGGACCATGCTTATCTTATGCGACTTTTTTATTGAAACATGCGACTTTTTCGTAAAGACGTGCGACTTTTGTAAAGCCGCTTACAGACGGATAAACTGCTATCGTCTAACCACATTTATTGCAGTCTTAAAGGGCCAATCATAAATCTGACTTAGCTAAAACTGACTTTAGCCATATGTGAAAGTGGAGTGAACTGTCAGAGTAATGATAAATCTGGCCCATGGTCTCCAGTGCTGCGCACAATAGTCCAAATGAGGTCTCACTAGTGCTCTGTAGAGCGGCATGAGCACCTCCCTCTTTCTACTGGTAATGTCTTTCCCTATACACCCAAGCATTCTGCTAGCATTTCCTGCTGCTCTATGACATTGTCTGCATACCTTTAAGTCTTCTGAAATAATGACCCCTAAATCCTTTTCCTCAGATACTGAGGTTAGAACTGTATCACTGATTTTATATTCTGCTCTTGGGTTTTTATGCCCCAGGTGCATTATCTTGCACTTATCAACATAAAATTTTAGTTGCCAGATTTTTGACCATTGCTCTAGTTTTCCTAAATCCTTTTCCATTTGGTGTATCCCTCCAGGAACATCAACCCTGTTACAAATCTTTGGGCATCAGCAAAAAGACACACCTTACCATCGAGGCCTTCTACAATTTCGCTAATAAAGATATTAAACAATATGGGTCCCAGAACAGATCCCTGAGGTACCCTACTGGTAACAAGACCATGGTCTGAATATACTCCATTGACTACAACCCTCTGTTGTTTGTCCCCCAGCCACTGCCTAATCCATTCAACAATATGGGAGTCCAAGCTCAAAGACTGCAATTTATTGATAAGCCTTCTATGTGGGACAGTATCAAAAGCCTTACTAAAGTCTAGATAAGCAATGTCTACTGCACCTCCGGCATCTATTATTTTAGTCACCCAATCAAAAAAAATCTATAAGATTAGTTTGACATGATCTCCTTGAAGTAAACCCATGCTGTTTTTCATCTTTCAATCCATGGGATTTTAGATGTTCCACAATCCTCTCCTTAAGTATGGTTTCCATTAATTTCCCCACTATTGATGTCAGGCTTACTGGCCTATAGTTGCCCAATTCCTCCCTACTACCTTTCTTGTGAATGGGCACATTTGCTAATTTCCAATCTTTTGGGACGACTCCTGTTACCAGTGATTTGTTAAATAAATCTGTTAATGGTTTTGCTAGTTCACCGCTAAGCTCTTTTAATAGCGTTGGGTGTATCCCATCAGGCTCCTGTGACTTATTTGTATTAATGTTAGACAGCTGACTTAGAACCTCTCCCTTCCTAACTGAGGTCCTTTTCCTTCATTTTCCTTTGTAAAAACTAAACAGAAGTATTTATTGAGGCAGTCAGCTAGTTCTTTATCTTCTTCCATATACCTTCCTTCTTTTGTTTTTAATTTGGTAATTCCTTGTTTTAGTTTCCTTTTTTCATTTATGTAGTTTAAATTTCAGGATTATTCGATTCGCTGACACGAAGCACGAGGAAATTCGGCTTCTAGGCGAAACAAATAATTCCTGAAATTCGGATCGAATTCCACTTCGTTGGATTCGATCTGCTCATCTCTAACAGTAGGTATTCTGTTCATTCCCCTGTTTATTTGACTTTTTTCTTCAAGTGGAGGAGCCTAAGTTATCCTCTATCCACAAGATAGGGGATAACTATTAGATCATGAGGATCACGAGAACGGGGCTCTGTACCCCATGCAGCCCCCTTGAACTGAACAGAGCAGCTGGTCGTGCATGCGTGCGGCCCCTCTATTCATTTCTATGAAAATTCCAGAGATAGCCTAGCACTGTACTCGGCTATCTTCGGAACTTCCATTAAAATAAATAGAATGACCACATGTATGTGCAACAGGCCACTCCGTTCATTTCAGGGGGGCTGCAGGGGGTATGTGGCCCCTGTTATTGTGATTGGTGGGGGTCCCATAGGGATAACCTAATCTAACCAGAATGCCCCTTTAAGTCAAGTGGGCAACATATGTTCTCAGAATACATATGACAAGATGGCTCAGACATGGAGTGTGATGCCTCTACAAAGCCCCTAAAACATATCATTTAGTTGTTAACAGTATATATATGAAGCCTGCTGTATTTTATTTTAATCTCCTTTTAAGTAAAGATCTGGCTTCTAAAGACTTAAGATAATCTTGACACATACTAGTTTGCAGCTTTACATAACACATGTTTGTGGTAGAATTATGGCTTGATTTTTTTGGCTTGACATAAAATTTTTACATTTCCATTTTACAAAAGTCACAAAAAAATAAGATGCACAAAACACATATCACTTAACAACCCTGTATTCATCTTCCCATCTACTAAAAGCTTTGAAATCACTACAGGATGGAATCTGTCAGAATTTGTTCATTGAAACTGTCTCCTTTCTGGTTATTTACTGCTTCCATCACCCTGCTGCAATTTTAAAGTGGTTCACTAAGCGTGTTGAGCAATTTTGCAACAGAGATGTATATTTTGCAACCATATTATTTGAAAATGATTTCAGAATTGTACGCCCAAGTGGCTAAAATTGTATTGAACTATTCAATGGAATTATTATATTCTGTTCTGAAGTGTAATCTTCAGGCTAGATTCACACAGAGGATATTTGGACCATTTTTATTGCGTTTTCTTACAGAAGGGCTTTGTCAGTTAAGTGGAAACTATAAAATTTGCATTCAGAGAGTGAATTCATTTATTTGTTGCTATTAAAGATGAGCAAAGTTTTGAAAAAGAAATTCCATTAGTTACAAATTAATTCATCATGAATCGCTATAAATCAGATATACCCAGGCCAATCTACCTAAAAGCATAGTTTTCAAATCCGGCATAAAAACGGATTTCAGAGGGAATTGGAGCAGATGTCAATACAGTAAAATCCATCCTCTATTGAAGTGTAGGTTAAATAAAATGGAAATATTAATTTCCGTTTTAAAGAACAGGCAAGCAGATCCATTGGATGGAAGGCTGAAAACCAGTGAAACGCTGGTGTGAACCCACCCTAAGGCATATTCTTCCCACTTGGTAGCCCAATCTCAATGTGAAGGCTTGGAAGTTACAGCTGCATAACACAATATTTTTGACCTACTAGGTGGCCCCGTCCCAGTGTGCTGGCCAAGTGTCTAAAAAAATTCATAAAAAGTATGAAGTAGTGGGCCCATGACAGAGTAGGGAAGGGTGCAGTAACAGTGACAGTAGGGGCCCCATAACAAAGTGGGGCTGAATGCCAGCAACAGCAGTGGCAGTTGTAGTGACAGTAGTGGCCTCATGTCAGACTGGGGAGGGTGGTAGCAGCAGCAGTGGCAGTAACAGGGACAATAGTGACCCCATGACAAAGTGGGGCTGGGTGGCAGCAGCAGCAGTGGCAGTAACAGTTACAATATTGGGCCCCTGACAGAGTGGGGAGAGGGGGCAGCATCAGTGGCATACAGCACAAGATGGTGGCAAATTACAGTAGTAGCAGAACCCAAAAATAGCAGTGTAAAAGCAAGGCCCAGTGGCATGCATATTCTTTTAAAAATATACATATCAGTAGGTCAAGAAGCGCCATTGTAGGAATGGCTGTAGAGGCAGCAGACAGGTGGCAGCATCAGAATAGTGGTAGCAGCATGTGGCCAGAAGTTACCGCCATTTTGCACAATATTCCAGTGTGCCAACACACTACAGTATGATCAGTAGTGACAGATTGATCTATTCTGTTGCATCAGGCACTGGTGTCTGGAAATCCTGGTTTATCTACACCTAATGCATCTTTATAAATGTTAGTGTCTCAACATGTTGGGAGGAAAGGTGGGTTCTCTGAACACCCGCTCTGATACCACACTACTGGCCGGGCAGGAAAGCATGCCCATTGCAAACTCAGCCAGTTACAGCCACAATTCAAGTATGCATGCCCAATTATACAGGTGATCTTGGAACATGGGTGACAAGGTGCAGTAAAATTATGCTGTTGCTGGGTGGTTTATTCAGAAGGTGGCTGAAAAAAACAGGTCATCAGATTCTTCAGACTTAACTTGTTGCTTGTGGAGCTGGTACTGCCCCTGCTCCCCCCCCCCCCCCCCCCCCACACACATACCAGTCATGGCAGTTGAGTGTGAGCGCAAAGGTTCCCGCCCAGTCAGACCTTCCGGAGGACAGCAGATGGCACTCGTAGACAGCAACCAACTACACCGCATATCTCTATAGTAGCCCATTTTTGCATCCCTCTCAGAAGGTCTAAAAAATGCACCTATTTGTCACCTGTACCGAGGGTCTAACAATGTAGCTAGACAGTAGTCTTTCTTCTGCCGAATCCTGACAATGCAGCTATCACCGTTTGCTCAAGGGACTCAGGTGGCCTCCGTGCTTCCATCTCCAATGCATATTGCCATGGTCTGTTGGGGTCATCGGTGTCATTTTAGTCATTGTCCTCCAGCTCCTCATGCTCCTCCTGCTCCTCTTATGTCCCTTGGGCAGATAAACCACCTATTTCTGTATAGAATTCTTGGGCGTTTATGTCCTCCTCCTTGTCCTTCTTCTCTGCTAGTTCATCCTCCTCATGGCTCAGGTGGCCGTGAGATGTAGGCGCCACATCTTCAGTCCCCTTGCCAATCATATTTGCCAGCATCTCATCCAGAATGTGAACGAGTGGAATTACATCATTCATCCAGTAGTTCTGCTGACTGACAAATAAAGTGGCCTCCTCAAATGGCTAATGTGGAATTTACATCGGGGACTAGACCTATCCATCTGCTGCATTAAGAAATCGTTGACCACCTTCCTCTGCTAATACAGGCGGTCTAACATATGGAGTATGGAGTTCCAACAGGTGGAAACGTCACATATGAGGTAATTTTGGGGAAGAGCATTTTGCCTTTGCAGCTCAAGAAGGATGTGTTTTTGATGGTAAGAGTGGCTGAAGTGCATGCACAGTTTCCTGGACATTTTTAACAGCTTGTGCAGTCCAGTTAAAAACTTGAGGAACCAGGTGACAACGAGATTGAAGAAATGCGCCATGCACCCTTCCTGATGCTGAGCAGACACAATGTTATTCCCGTTATCAGTAACCATGGTTTTTATATCCAGTTGGTGAGGAGACCAGGCTGATGAGGTGCAGAACCGCGTGATGCCTAGCTTTGCATAGGTGATATGATGGAGGACCACTGTGGACTGTGCTTAGAGTGGAGGGTGAGGACAAGGTGGAGGATAAGGAGGCAGAGGATGACATTGGCGCAGAAATCCCATGAGGTGGCAATGCCATCACCTGCCCAAGTTGCTGGTGTGCCTGGGCCAGAATGACATTTACCCAGTGGGCTGTCCTTGACCATAGTTGCAACTCCATACGTCACCGAGAGGCCCAAGGACTGGCCCACCTTCTGCTCAACATACAGTATGTGTGCAGGGCTAGTACAGCTTTTTGAGAAAATATATGTCGGCTTAGGACTCTCCACATTGAGTGTGCACAAGCCATCAGTTCTCTGAAATGTGCAGAGTCAACTACATGGAAAGGGTGGGACTGTAGTGCCAGCAACTTTGCCAGGTGCACGTTGAGCTTCTGCACCAGTGGACACATACTGCTGTCTTTTTGCAATCATCTCAGTGATCAATTGCAGTCAAAACAAGTCGCCCATTGACTGTGTGAACTATTCCCACTCTGCTGAGTAATGTATTTTCCCTCCACCACAGCGTGATGCATGCTTGCCGCTGCTTTTATGAACCCGTGCACTGTCAGTGTTTTCCTCACAGTTAGCCTCCCGAGTAGCAGACAGTGTACACCTCCCGCATTTGACTCCAGATCTCCCACTGCTTCAACCCTGCTGTCTCACAGACACGTTGCCACCTTTGCCCCCTGATGATGATGATAATGCCCCCTTTTCACCCGGCTCCCACGTGTGATCAATTATTATACTTGCCGGTAACAGTGGCTTGTAATACTGACGCCCAGTAACTGTGCAACTAACAGAACAGATTAGCTATGAATATTGGTGCACAGCACACTTATCTACACGGTGTTAAATTATAATTGCCAGTAACAGTGGCCTGAAATACTGATGCACAATAACTCTACAACTAACAGAGCAAAATATATTGCCAAATACATAAGTGTGCAGTGTAACAAGATTCATAGCTAATCTGTTCTGTTAGCCGTAGAGTTACTGTGCATCAGCATTATAGGCCACTGTTACTGGCAAGTCTAATTTATCGCCGTGTACATAAGCTGTGTACAGGAGCTGTGGACGGGCATGGAACAACAGACCGATGAGTGGTTGGTGCCACTGAGACTCAAGCTCAGCCTGGTGGTGTGCGATAATGGGCGAAATCTCGTAGCAGCTCTGGGGCTAGCCGATTTGACGCACATCCCTTGCCTGGTGCATGTGCTGAATTTGGTGGTGCAGAGGTTCTTGAAAAATTACCCCGATATGTCAGAGCTGCTGCAGAAAGTGCAGTCCGTCTGTGCGTGCTTTCGGCGTTCTCACCCTGCTGCTGCTCACCTGTCTGCGCTGCAGCGTAACTTCGGGCCTAACCTGCTCACCGCCTTATATGCAACGTGCCCACCAGGTGAAACTCCACCTTGCACATGCTGGAGAGACTGTGCGAGCAGCAGCAGGCGATAGTGGAGTTTCAGCTGCAGCACGCACGGGTGAGTCGCTCTGCGGAACAGCACCACTTCACCACCAACGAGTGGGCCTCCATGTGGGACGCATGTGCCGTCTTGCGCTGTTTCGAGTACTCCACCAACATGGCCAGTGCCGATGACGCAGTCCTCAGCGTTACTATCTCACTTTTATGCCTCCTTGAAAAAAGCTTCGGGCGATGATGGAAGAGGATGTGGCACAGGAGGAAGAGGAGGAGGAAGAGGGATAATTTCCACGGTTATCAGGCCAGTCATTCAAAGTGGTTTGGAGAGTGGGTTCCTGCACCACCTGAGGCCAGGTATACAAGTGTCCAGCCATGGCACAGTTCTGGAAAATGAGGAGGAGGAGGATGATGAGGAGGAGGAACCGTGTTCACAGTAGGGTGGTACCCAAAACAGCTCATGGGCATCAATGGAGCGTGGCTGGGGGTATTCAGAGGACACAGACGATACACCTCCCACAGAGGACAGCTTGTCATTGCCTCTGGGCAGCCTGGCACACATGAGCGACTACATGCTGCAGTGCCTGCGCAACAACCGCTGAGTTTCCCACATTCTAACCAGTGCTGATTATTGGGTGTCCACCCTGCTGGATCCCTGCTACAAGGACAACGTGTCGTCCTTAATTCTGTCACTGGAGCGTGATCGGAAGATGCGCGAGTACAAGCGCACACTGGTAGACACTCTGCTGATGGCATACCCACCAGACACCGGGGGCTCAGTGGAAACACAAGGCAAAGGCAGAGGAGGAGGAAGAAGTCACCAATGCAGCTGGGGCACCGCCAGCACCTCAGAAGGGAGAGTTAGCATGGCCAAAATGTGGAAAAGCTTTGTCAGCACGCCACAACAACCAGCACCACCAGCTGATATGGAACGTCTTAGCAGGAGGCAGCATTTCAGCAACATGGTGGAACAGTATGTGTGCACACGCCTACACGTACTGACTGATGGGTCTGCCACATTAAACTTCTGGGTTTTCAAATTAGGCACATGGCCTGAGCTTGCCCGTTACGCCTTGGAGGTGCTGGCCTGCCCTGCAGCCAGTGTATTGTCCGAAGGTGTGTTTAGCGCGGCAGGGGGGCTGATCACAGACAAGCGCACCAGCCTGTCCACAACCAATGTGGACAAGCTCACGTTCATTGAAATGAACCAGGTATGGATCCCACAGGACTTGTCTGTACCTTGTGCAGAATAGACAAGTATACCGGGCGCACCTAGCCATTGTTATACTCCAGCGCACTTTCTCTTTGTTTTCTTTTTTATATTTCCCAATGTTTGGGGGTCTTCCAAAATTTATAAAATAAATAAATAAATAAAAAATACTGTTGGCTACCTCCTCCTCCACCACCGCTTCCACCTACACCGCCACATCCACCACCTTCTCAACCTCCTACTCCACTTTGACCTCCCCCTCCTAGTTAAAGATCATTATTTTTAACTTGTTTTAAAATTCTATGTTATTTTTATTCATTTCCCTATCTACATTTGTTTGCAGAGCAATTGTCCTGCTGTCCTGCCTTGGATTGAAGGCATAATAAATCAGGGCCACAGTCTTTATTAACCCTTTGTCAACATCTGTGGTAGATGTTAGAACTTTAAACATGGTACCTGCTCAGGGGCTGGGTAGGTGTCATAGGTGGCGGGTGACTGCAACTAGCAATGCCCTTGATCAGAAACAACTCTAATTATAGACATTTAACCCCTCAGATGCCATGGTTAATTTCAACCATGGCATCTGAACTGTCATTTAGGGGGGAGGAGTCTCCCTCCAGTGACCAAACTCATTCCCCCTGCCCCATGACAAGAAAGCAGATACCATTCAATTGCTATAGCAGCCTGGGTCCTTCTGAACGCTCCCAGGCCTGCCATAACAAAGTTCCTTGTAAGCCCTGCCTGTGAGTGCTGAATAGAAACATCACAATTTTACCAGAGATTTCAATACTACTTGATTGCAGTCTATGGTATAAGTGATCTAATGATCACATGTTCAAGTTTCCTAGGGGGGCTAAAAGTAAAGTAAAAAAAAAAGTATTTAATAATATAAAAAATCAAAAAAATTCAAATGACACCCTTTCCCCATTTTACAAATAAAAATAAATAGACATCATTGGTATAGCCATGTCCAAAAATTCCCAAACTGTTAAAATATAAAAAACTAATCCCATACAGTGAACACTGTCCCCAAAACAACAAAATAAAGAGATCACAAATTCATACATACCCAAAAATTATATTGATAAAAAAAACAGTTTGCCCCACAAAATAAGAGCCCTCTGTAGACAGCAATTTAAAAAAAATTATGGAAGTTTTATTTTTTGTATTAAAACATAGCAGAAACTAAATAAATGTGGGATCTCTGTAATCCAACTGCCTCTCAGAATCAATTTAAATGTTACTTTTACTGCCCAGTGATCCCCTTAGAAGCAAAATCCATATAAAAATAAATGCGTTTTTTTCTATTTCCACTCCATTATTTTGGCTTCCTAAAATATTGAATGAAATCTTAAATGCTGCCATTAGAAAGAACAATTTGTCATACAAAAAGCAAGCTCTCATACAGATATGAGAACAAAAAAAAACTGAAATGAAAAAATTAAACTTGTAAGGAGAAAACTGAAAAAAAAAAAAAAATGTCAAGTGATTAAAAGCTAAATACACTTGGTGTAAATACACTACCGGAAAAAAAAAAACTAAAAAAGAACCTTGAAAACTTTATGCAATTGAGCTCAGAGTGAAAAAGTGTAAACAGCTAGTGGTACTCGGTCAATGACCACACAACCAAGGTGGTGCACCCTTTATTTTGTGATCTGTAGCAGGGTATATGATGAGGAAGGGTCACATTAAATGACAATATGTAAAATGGAATGCTCACCGAAGTATAGCTCGGTCTGCTAGTCCACCTAGCATATATATACCGCGTATGTACTAAATAACCGGCTTGATATAAAGTAATTGGGATATAGCTATAATGTCTCCTGTTCGAAATGCGTCTGGTGAATACTTCATTGCGATATCAATTTATATATTTTTTAAAAACCTGGAAAAATACCACCACTGTTTTTCAAGCATATTGTCTGCAAATATGGATTATCTACAATACCTCCAATAAGCATCAAAGATCCACGAGCGCTACGTCAGAAAGTGCCGGCACTAGCGCAGGATGGAGTAGTAACACCTGCAAAATTGTGAATACCAGGAACTGAAAGCCGCACGACAAAGGGGTATTCTGTAAGCACCTGATACTTTTCACACACACACTGCGTGCAGAATTATTAGGCAAATGAGTATTTTGACCACATCATCCTCTTTATGCATGTTGTCTTACTCCAAGCTGTATAGGCTCGAAAGCCTACTACCAATTAAGCATATTAGGTGATGTGCATCTCTGTAATGAGAAGGGGTGTGGTCTAAAGACATCAACACCCTATATCAGGTGTGCATAATTATTAGGCAACTTCCTTTCCTTTGGCAAAATGGGTCAAAAGAAGGACTTGACAGGCTCAGAAAAGTCAAAAATAGTGAGATATCTTGCAGAGGGATGCAGCACTCTTAAAATTGCAAAGCTTCTGAAGCGTGATCATCGAACAATCAAGCGTTTCATTCAAAATAGTCAACAGGGTCGCAAGAAGCGTGTGGAAAAACCAAGGCGCAAAATAACTGCCCATGAACTGAGAAAAGTCAAGCGTGCAGCTGCCAAGATGCCACTTGCCACCAGTTTGGCCATATTTCAGAGCTGCAACATCACTGGAGTGCCCAAAAGCACAAGGTGTGCAATACTCAGAGACATGGCCAAGGTAAGAAAGGCTGAAAGACGACCACCACTGAACAAGACACACAAGCTGAAACGTCAAGACTGGGCCAAGAAATATCTCAAGACTGATTTTTCTAAGGTTTTATGGACTGATGAAATGAGAGTGAGTCTTGATGGGCCAGATGGATGGGCCCGTGGCTGGATTGGTAAAGGGCAGAGAGCTCCAGTCCGACTCAGACGCCAGCAAGGTGGAGGTGGAGTACTGGTTTGGGCTGGTATCATCAAAGATGAGCTTGTGGGGCCTTTTCGGGTTGAGGATGGAGTCAAGCTCAACTCCCAGTCCTACTGCCAGTTTCTGGAAGACACCTTCTTCAAGCAGTGGTACAGGAAGAAGTCTGCATCCTTCAAGAAAAACATGATTTTCATTCAGGACAATGCTCCATCACACGCGTCCAAGTACTCCACAGCGTGGCTGGCAAGAAAGGGTATAAAAGAAGAAAATCTAATGACATGGCCTCCTTGTTCACCTTATCTGAACCCCATTGAGAACCTGTGGTCCATCATCAAATGTGAGATTTACAAGGAGGGAAAACAGTACACCTCTCTGAACAGTGTCTGGGAGGCTGTGGTTGCTGCTGCACGCAATGTTGATGGTGAACAGATCAAAACACTGACAGAATCCATGGATGGCAGGCTTTGAGTGTCCTTGCAAAGAAAGGTGGCTATATTGGTCACTGATTTGTTTTTGTTTTGTTTTTGAATGTCAGAAATGTATATTTGTGAATGTTGAGATGTTATATTGGTTTCACTGGTAAAAATAAATAATTGAAATGGGTATATATTTGTTTTTTGTTAAGTTGCCTAATAATTATGCACAGTAATAGTCACCTGCACACACAGATATCCCCCTAAAATAGCTAAAACTAAAAACAAACTAAAAACTACTTCCAAAAATATTCAGCTTTGATATTAATGAGTTTTTTGGGTTCATTGAGAACATGGTTGTTGTTCAATAATAAAATTAATCCTCAAAAATACAACTTGCCTAATAATTCTGCACTCCCTGTACAAACAGGAGACATTGCAGCTATATCCTAACTTGAAAAACTATTGAGGATTGTTCATAGTAACATGAAGATCATTATGTGGCTATAAGCAATAAGTGTCTTCTCCGGAAATACCAATTATACTGACATTGCTGAGAAACGTTTCTATATTATAACATAGCAGTACGTGAGCTCCACACTGCAGTAAGATAGAGGGACCGTGACAGTGTGTAAATACACATTTATATATGCAATATATGTCAATGGTTTTATTTTATGTATTTTAAGAGTATAGGCTTTTTATGATGTTTTAGAGGTAATACATATGGAATATTAATACAATAAAGTGTTTTACTTTATATCAAGCCGGTCATTTAGTACATACAGGGTCACATTAATACTGGGTGGCATCTTCCCTTGCTGCGATACAGGGTGCCATTTTGGCATTGTAACGGTCAAAAAGATGCTGGATATCCTCCTGTAATACAGTATGTCATTCCAAGCCCTTTCAACTTGGACCTATAGTTGAGCCACAATGTGTATTGGCTGCTGTGCATGGGAGATCCGTTGCCACATCAATCCCAGATATTCTTTATGGGTATGAGATGATGGAGGAGATGGATACCCAGAAGAGCACATTGTGTAGTGCAGGCAGTTTTTTTAGAGTAAGCATTATCTTGTTGAGACACCACATTTCCTAACCGAGTCAAAAAGGCAGGAGGACAGGTTCCATAATATCCTGGACATACCAAAGGGCTGGTCAGTGTTCCCTCAATGAATACCAGATGGGAACGGCCATGGTAGTTAATGGTGCTCCACACCATAACACCTGGTGTTGGTCCAATGTGTCCCTATGCCAGTGATGGTGAACCTTTTTAAGATCGAGTGCCCAAACTGTAACCCAAAACCCATTTATTTATCGTAAAGTGCCAACATGGCAATTTACCCTGAATACAACAGTCCAATATAGTATATCTTCCATGTACTTTATCATTTAGCTATAATAGCCTACCTACATTCAATGCGCTGCCTGTGCCGTTCATAGTGTGCCCTGCACTGATGAATGGCAGGAAAAGTCTAAGGCATATTGGTACACCATAGACTTTTTCCAGGGTGTGGGTGCCCACAGAGAGGGCTCTGAGTGCCACCTCTGGCACCCGTGCCATAGGTTCGCCAACACTGCCCTATGCTATGCATCATGGCAGACAGTGCTCTCCAGCCCTTCTGCAAACATTGACACAGCCATCAATAGAAAACAATAGCAGTGATGAAAACAGGTTTGGCTGTGGTACTAATGATGGCCACATAAGAGTTTGCACCCAATTAAAGGGTTCTCCACCATGGTTGTGTGATCTGCAGCAAGGTATATGTTGAGGCAGGGTTATATTAATAAAAGATGGCATCACTAGTGTTGGTCGAACTCCAAAGTGCTCAGGTGCTCGAGTAGAACACCTCGGGATGCTCGGGTGCTCTGCCGAGCACCCGAGCACAATGGAAGTCAATGGGAGAACCTGAGCATTGAACCAGGCCTGCTCTGAAGAGGAGAGGGTGTCTGGTTCACATGAAAAGGTCATAAATTGATGGAAACACCACTGAAATGGTTCGGGAACAGCATGGGGAGGATGTCTGGATGCATCTTGGACTCCCAGGTCGCTGCTGGGAACAATGTTGTCTGAGTAGTACGCCACTTTTACAGACTGACAACAATACGCACCAAACCGAAGATAAAATCGATTTTAGAGGAAAAATTGTTAGGAAACATTCTTTCCTGCATATTTACTTGTATATAAAGTGCAAGTGCTGCCATAAATTACAAGGAAGAGGCACTCCGATACAACCTGTATATCACATAAAGGAGGGCCTCATTCACATTGTGGTACAATTGTTCAGATAGTGGGACTCCTGCACTCATAAAGCTTATGCACTAAGGGAAAGGGCTGCCGAAATGACAAGGAAACGGCACTACAATACATCCTTTATTACACATAAAGGAGGGCATCATACACACCCTTGAAAAATTATGATTGATGGCCTGCTGGTGACCCTCAAAAACATTAGGAGCAAGGGCCTGCTGGTGACCCTCTAAAACATTAGGGGCGAGGTCCTGCTGCTGATCTGACCATCTAAAACATTAGGGGTGAAGGTTTTCTGCTGAGCTGACCATCTAAAACATTAGGGCTGAGGGCCTGCTGCCGAGCTGACCATCTAAAAAATTTAGATACAAAACAAGTTAGAACCTCCAATCCTCCTTCTATGTGGTCCCAGGGTGGCAGATCTTTGTCATGTGACTATGATGTCCCCATAGGTCCTGCAGCTTGTCTAGTTGCGACTTTACCACAATTTCTGCAAAACTTGCTGCAATGTATAATTACCTCATCAGAAACAAGGCGGTAAAATTTTGTGTTGGTTTGCCACAATTTTGCACAATCAGTAGCAAAAATGCAAACTTATGCCAGAACACAGGTGCTCTGGGACAGGCAGCAGTGGGCTTCCTAGACTGCAATGGGGTATCTTCCCTGGTCTGATGGGTGCTGGTGCCAACCATGGGTGTACTTATCTCTGCAAACACTTATCTCTGCAAACACTTGCCTCTGTGCACACTTTTATATAATCGATCCCTATGTCCAACTCCAAATTTCAATTAATTGGGACAAAATTTTCCTCCTTAGTGACATCTTTTTACGGTGGCCTAGTTTAAGCACAGCACAGGAGGCTCGGCTCTCACATGAGAGCTGACCTCCTGCCCTAAGGGCCTGGGCTGGCAGAAGTGCCAAGCCAGGCTGTTTAATCCCTTAGATGCCATGGACAATAGCAACCATGGCATCTAAGTGGTTTAGAGGGAGATAGCTCCCTCTTTCTCCCTTTGGCACCCTGTGAATGACATTGTGGGATGCTGATGTAATGAAGAGCCCAGGTCTGCCTGCAGTGTATGCCTAGCGGCCGGTTTGAGACATTATAGCACTAACCGTACATTATAGCACTAACCGTATAATACATTGTACTGCATAGGCAATACAATGTATTATAGGAGGGATCAAAAGGGCATCTGTTAAAGTCCCCTTGTCCAACTAGTAAATGTTTAAAAATGTTTTATTAAATAAAAGTTAAAAAGACACCTTTTTCCATTTAAAATAAAAAAAATTGCAAAATAAAACCCCCTCTTATGTTTGGTATTGCCATGTCCGTAACAACCCGCACTACACATATTTAATTTATCCCATATGGTGAAAAAAAAATAACAATGGCAGAACTGCTATTTTTTGCTGGCTAATCACCAAAAAATAAATAAATGATCAAGGAGCTGCTAGAGCCATCTCATTTATCATTTTCTATGCCTGGTTTAGGCATAGAAAATGTTCTAAATCTACAACAACAAGGAAGCTGACATAGATCTAGACTGGCGGATGGATGTGCTGAAGTTATTCAGAGGCTGGCACCTCTACATAACTTTGGCGGATCCACCGCCAGTGCTGGGGTTATTAAGACCTGTGTCTAAAACGCTGATCTTAATAAATGACCCCCTATACCTATTTGGTATCACTGTAATCATACTGATCCAAAGAGTAGTTATCATGATATTTCTGCTGAAAAATGAATGCCACAAAATCTATTACGTAAACACTCAGTGGCAGTATTGCTGTTTTTACCAATCTCCCAAAAAGAGTTAATAAAACTTAATCAGTAAGTTATGTGTACCCCAAAATGATGCCATTGAAAACTGCAACTTGCCCCACAAAAACAAGCCCATATACGGCTACAAAGATGGGAAAATAAAAAAATTATAGCTCTTAGAATTCAACAATGAAAAAAATTAAAAGAAATTGCTTGGTCACTACAGCCCAAGACACAATGGTCACGTAGGGGTTAATATAGATGTATCCCGTCTAGAGAAGTCTTCTGGGCAATGAACTACAGTGTGAAATGATCCCAAAGGTTTTTGGTATGTAGAGGCCTACAGAAAGGACTAATTCTCCTTGAGGAGATCAGCTCACACAGGGTTATTGACAATACTGGCTCTAATAATTGAATGGGAGTCTTCATTGTTTACTTCCAGATAAAAAAAATAAATGAGTCTTGATCATGTGAAGAACCCACAGGTATATGGTTTCTTACAGTTACAGTACAGTTATTAGTGTTTTTTTATTTTATTTTTTTGCAACACTCCATGCCTCTGTGTGATCAGCGGTGGAATTTTCCATTAAGAGTTTTGGCTCACGTTTCATTTGCTTGGGTGAAGTTATTATTTTTATATACAATTTGACAACAAAAATTCACCATTACATTAGTTTTTTATGCTTTTTACTAAATGAGTAAAAACATAATGCTAAAAATTTAAGCCATGTCTTTTGTGTGGCTAAGTTTTAAATTTTTTTTTTCAAAGTCTGGTTATTAATAATTCTGTTTGATCTCAAATGTCTATATGAGTGAAGCTTCAAACCATTTCATCTTAGAAAGTTATTATTTTCTAATCTGCAGCGTTTGCAATTCAGGCCCCCTTATCCATTATGTATCCAGCGTTACAATTACCAAAACGGTTTAATTAATCACTAGGAATCAGTTTTGTACAACTCTGCTGATGGATTCTGGGTAACGTCACTTTCTACCATCTAGCAAACAGCAACATTTAACTCTGTTTCAGAACATTAAACTGCTCAGATAAAGCGAATGGATATTAAAAGGAGTTGGCCATCTGCCTTTATTTTCTTTAACTTTTGACGGGAAAAAAAATCTCTTGAAGGAGATGGGAAAACTCTGGTGAAACTAGATGATCAAAATCCTATCCCAATGCCATTGTGATGAATAGTATGACAAAGCTGCCTTTCAGATGATGTAGGGGGAGTGTGAAGATGAGTAGTGACGTTCAATGATTATTTAATGCTCCTGCATTTGAAGCAGGATTATAGAAGTCTATTCCCACTTAAAGTCTGATGAATAGGCCAAGTGACAACCATTTAACAGCAAACAAAAAAACGTCACCGGCCTGCATGCAAGGAGGCCAGTCTGTAGATTAAGTGTCCTGGAGTAATTCATGAGGTCAGTCCCGTTTAACATCCACCGTAAGGACTGATCTTATTGAGGGTGCCTTAAGCAGCCAAGAGGGTTTACTCTAAATTCACCAGACTGGTATAATACTTGCTTTCAAGAAGTGTCCTGCTTTTTTATGACTCCACTCCAAGGAAACACATCAACATGTCAGAGTGAAGATCGTATAGGGCAGGACCTCATCACTCTATTAAAAGAGATTTTTCACCCCATTGATTTCATGTATTTAAAGCATGGGTGAAGTTCAAAGCAATTTCTCCTTCCATATTATTACTTACCTTCTATGGCTTAGCTCGGAAAACATCTGCTGTCAGTTCTTCTCTCGGAAAGGTAAAGAGGACTTTTATTTGGAAGGAGTCCGATTCTTTTCGAGCTGTGGTGTTTTACAGATTGCCTTCATCACTCTACAGAGTGGCAGATGGCTGGAAGTATGTCTCTGTGGCTCCACGTTTATTATTTAGTCAGATTGGGTTTCTTATTCATAATTTATTGTAATACAGCTGATACTGATTGGACTGTCCAGGTTTAATTGGTTGTCCAGGTTTTGTTTTCCTTTTAATTCCCTCACTAAGTGGTACCTACCTATACTTACCTGCTTCCTGCTACTCCATTCCAGCTCAGTGGCTCCTAGGCCGCCTTTACTGGATTTCCTGCTTGTCACCATCCATGCAAAAGGGGTCATCTGCACCGCATCAGTCAATGACTGTCCTCAACGGTGATGTGCCCTCACTGCTGGGTCACGTGCCACTCTGGGACTCATCACCTCTGAGGGTAGGCATTGGCTGTAGCTAGCAACTAGTAATGAGCGGGAGGTGCCATATTCGATTTCGCGAATATACGATTGAATAT
This sequence comes from Bufo bufo, assembly GCF_905171765.1. Taxonomy (NCBI): domain Eukaryota; kingdom Metazoa; phylum Chordata; class Amphibia; order Anura; family Bufonidae; genus Bufo; species Bufo bufo. The sequence continues at coordinate 81,388,337 of NC_053393.1, read as the reverse complement.
TCGTCTTATATTCGTCATTATTCTATTTATCGCGAATAATATGCGATTTAATTATTCGCATATTGCAAATTTTCTTTTAACTGTATAAGGCAACTTTCCTATGGCTATGGCTAGGCTAATATGTGCATTTTACGAATATTCTCTATATTGTATTAACTTTGTTTTTTAGAATATTCGTAATATTCTAAAAAAAGAAGTTATAGCAATTTAGAGAATATTCATAAAATACACATATACACTGTACTTCAGCTAATTAAGTGCTATAAAAAAAATTTGGTCAAATTTTTTTTTGCCTCTTCTGTACTTCAGTTTTGGAAAAAATTTACACTATAAAAAAAAATACTATAGCACTATATTAGCTAAATTACAGTCTATATGTGTATTTTACGAATATTCACTATATTGCTATAACTTCGTCTTTTAGAATATTACGACTAGTCTAAAAAACTAAGTTATAGCAATATAACGAATATTCGTAAAATACACATATAGACTGTAATTTAGCTAATATAGTGCTTCCATCTTTTTTTTTTTTTGTCAATTTTTTTTTGCCTCTGCTGAACTTCAGTTTTGGAAAAAATTTACACTATTAAAAAAAAAGACTATAGCACTATATTAGCTAAATTGCAGTCTATATGTGTATTTTACGAATATTCGCTACATTGCTATAACTTCGTTTTTTTAAATATTCTGAATATTCTAAAAGACGAAGTTATAGCAATATAGGGAATATATTCGTTATTTAGAATATTCGTCTTTTTTTTCCCCAATGTGTACTGTTATTCCACTTTTGCATACTGCTCCCCTACAAGCGTCCCCGCCACCATGGGAACAACTGTGGGTTAGAATATACAATCGGATCTGAGTTTTCACGATCTCAGGGAAAACTCAGATCCGATGGTATTTTCTAACCCACAGGCGTTCCCATGGTGACGGGGACGCTTGTCGGGGAGGAGTATGCGAACAACTGTACAGATAGGAAAAATTTATGCGAAAATTCAAAATAACAAATATATTCACTATATTGCTATATATTCGTTTTTTAGAATATTGGTCATTTTATTTTCCATATGAAAACATGATTCCTCCCTGCTTAAGTTGCTTGTGGGCCTATGACTTATTGACCCACAAGAAAGAAGCAGGGAGGAATCATGTTTTCAGATGTTAAAAAATGACGAATATTCGATATAACGAATATATAGCACTATATTCGTAATATTCGCAAATTTACAAAGTTGCGATATTCGCGATTAATATTCGCTATTCGAATATTTGAGCTCAACACTACTAGCAACGCATGAGACCACATCCATGTGGAAGTTGACAGTCAGGGGCCGGAAATCTAATGAAGAGAGCCCAGCAGACACAGCCAAAATATCATGGTGAGGAGCAGGCAAGTATAAATCTCTTCATTTGTATCTCTGGGTGAGTGGGGATTTAAAACATATCCTAGACACCCCCTTTAAGAGTCAGCTATATTTGTCCGTATACCTATAAATAAATAAAAAGTGTATATCAGTTATCAGCTATGATGAAGGAGTTTCTCAGCCATTTACATTCAGGATCACATAACCACAACTTATTGGATTCTTTTCATCCGGAGAGAGACGCATACCTTGCCACGCACAGCCCCCCGATTACGTAGACTGCAAGTCACGTACTACCGCCGCCAAGTCATGTGGGACGCCACGTTGATACCGCGAGACTACACGGGATGCCGGTAGAAGGTTCGGCGGTGGAGGGAAGAGAGGAGACACTCGGCAACACGACCCTGTGATAAGACTCTGCACCGGTAGTGCAATAAAGAATTCTGTTACAGACTTGTGATCCGGTGGTTAAGCTTATAGCCACTCCATATACACATTGGATCTATTAGCCACGGACACTATCCCATATGGTTATACCATACTAACCAGATATCCACTAAGATACACGCCCCTCAACGACAGTTCCCTGTCTATGGTCGTCCACTTCTATATGGGACATCAGCTTTAGTGTCTGTGCAACCGATAATTATCTTTCCATCTAGGTTGTATACGGACACGTACGACGATACCAACCCTCTCATCACGCCATTTTTTTTATTTTTTTTATATTTCCTATGTTTTGATTGTATATGTCAGCCATATGCCAGTTTTTATATATGTGATGTCATATTTTATGATACCCTGTTTTTAGTGTCTAACAAACCATCCACTATATATGTATTTGCGGTCCGAAGTTCCTTGACATTTGAGTGCCCCTCATTCCATTTCATATTGAGTTTCTGGATATAACTAGACCCATCACAGCCCAAAATGTGACAATTGGTACTATGAGATTGTTTATCTATGAACGGTGGTGTAACATATATACATGCTTCATATGTACATGCTGCATTTGCCGCAGCTTCAGTCCACTTAGTGGCACTGGTGGGGATGCTGGGCAGTGGACGCACAGAATGCACAACCAACTGGCCAGTAGCAGAACTCGGCTGTTCTATCAATTAAGCCCAGCTGACCAGTCATTACAAAGGCTTTGTCAGTGGATCAATCAGGAAGGTGATCGGCTGTCCAATCCTTGCTGTCCAAACTGCTCTCTCATGGCACTTATCGTGTCCTGAAACCTGGTGTGATTTGACAGTAATATTGTCTTCCTTTTTACTGACTTGGCTCCCATTTGACTACTCTCTGTATTAACCCATCCTGATCTGTATTGTTATTGACTCTGGACTGTCTGACTACCTATTTACCTGCCATTGTCTCACTTATAGTTTTGCCTTGTTTTGACCCTACCTTTGTCTCTGTTTTTGGATCTCATCTGGCTTTGATGCGTTCTCCGCTGTCTCCCAAATTTGACCGCCAATGTTTAACAGAAGCTACAATGTTGTGATGGACTGGTCACGCGACAGACAGTAGTTGCATACGATGAATCCCGCTGACTCATGATAGTCCATTGTAGTCTCCTAAAATACGCAGATGTGCGCAGAGCCTGACACCAGATTTATTTAGTAACTGGTCTTTTCTGGCTGTCAGGGTAACGCATTAAAATTAATAAAGATATAAAGAAAAGGAAAAAATAAATGGCCCCTAAAAATTATTTTCTCCAAATGTTGCTGTAGTAATAACCCTGACCCATTCCTTAGATTAGATATGTACCGGTAATGCAACAGAATTAAAACATTTTATAGAGACTCCCCTTTTTAAAGTCAATATGCTCTAATAGGACAGAAGGGAATTGTCTTCATGCAAAAACCCTTTAAACTAACATGTACTAAAAATCAACTGAACTTTGTCTAGTCCTGAAGTATAAAATAATCTATATCTGAACCATTGAAGCATGTCAAAAAGAAATTCCACATTGACATTTGGCTCCTATTCAACATCTATATAGATAACCAGTTAATTAAAGCATTCCAACGATGCCTACTCAAGCAGAAGGAGCAGATAGTGGGACGAGCTATATCAACAAAAGTACATCTCATTGGCTTGTTATAAGGCTCCCCAGAAAGTTAAGGTCAAGGGATTGAATAGACTACTGGAGTGCGTGTTTTCGACTGTAGATGATGCTTATCATTGTGCTGGGGCAGACAATGGAATAGGATGGTAAAAGAAGGAAAAGAATGGTGAAGGAAAATGTGAGATTAAAAGCAAAGCAGAAGCAAGTGAAGATGAATACAAAACATTAGATATTTGTTATATCTAGGAGAGTCAAGGTCCGTTAACAATGGCTAATAGACACTGGTTTGTGTCCAACCATTGCCCATCGTTGAGCAGAGGTATACAACAATTAACCGACTTTATGGAAACAGGATTCACTACTATGATTGCTCATCCCCATAGAGTGATGTGATGGTGGCAAGCAATGATTTTATGTGGCACATAAAATATGTATTCACCCGATAAACAATGGTTTGCCTGTTCACAAGGTGATCAGCGGCACATTTACATGGGCAAATATTGGAAGCGAAAATTCTTACAAATGCTTATCACTAATAATTACCTTAATCCAAGTTCCTTGTAAAAGGGTCTTTAGTCCACTAGTCTGGATTATGGAGGATCTACAAAGGGGATGTGAACAATCGGTCATGATGACATTAGGTGGTTTTGCACAGCAAGGCCTCTGTCACATGTCCATGGTATGTCTGTAACGGCATTGTCCGTATTTCATCTATGACACTGTCAATGATCATTCCATGTTTGATCCGTGGTTCCGTGATTTTCAGCACGTGTGTCCTATATGTTTCATGAACACTGCTGGGCTGAAAATTGCAGTTTCTAGTTTCTAGCAAAGATCTGTGAAAACCATGAACCAAACATGGATATCAATCGTATTGTGTCCGTGGTTTTCACTGATCCATAAACTATTATGTAAATTAGGTATTTGTAAACATAGAAAAAATAAGGCATGCTTTGTGGGGTAACCAGGGTCCAAGAAAAAACACAGATGTGTGAATACAGACATTAAAGTCAATGGATACGTGAGCAGTCCATGGAGATCATGGGCAGCACATGTACTGTACGTGAATCACTGACATAGGCCTAACAAGCATAGAAGTCATGATGATAAATGACCACCACATGAGGGGAAGAATGCTGATAGGGCCTTAGGGCTATGGACTTAGAAGTGAGAAAAATACCTGAAAAATATACATAACCTATAATTTTTTCTTACTAAAAGGTGACTCTTCTTTTGAAATATTTACACCTTTTTAAGGCAAACATATGTACCTCTATAAAGTGTTGCTCCATCAGAAGTCTACAGTGATGTAGTTGCGGTATGCCAGACCTAGCAGGGGAATTATTTGTGAGGTCACGGAGTGAGCAATAGGTGGGCCGAGGTAAATACAGTTCTGGTTACTCACGGTTACGTCGTCCCTGGGCAGGCTCGCATAAGTGAAGAGGAGAACGGCACAAGGATTTTTTTGGGGCACACTCTGGTGTAAGGGACACTGGCCAGATGGTGATTCGAGGTGCCCTTGATGGTCTGTATTAATGTGCCTATGGCAAGGTGCCTTGTAGTCGTGACGCCAGTACCTTTTGTATGGAGGTACAACCATTTACTGTAGTGTTAATTAAGGAACTTGAAACTGAGACAAGAAGAATGAAATCCAGGATGGATACTGAAGATACTTCCTGATAACAGTACATCCAAAGTATTAAACAGTCTCTTGATACAGCCCGGCATTAAGCACAATCTCCCATACATATGGGGAAAGGGAAATGCTAGTCCTCAGTGAAAAACAGGCTCTTAGTAATGAATAAGAAAGCTACTGCTCAGACTAGGCTTGTAAAATATGAAAGTCTTACACTGGTCAAAACCCCGGCCTTATTCTAACCTTGATTGAAGGTGCTTTTCTAAATCCTGAAACTTCTGTTCCAATGTTCTTCTGACAGTTGGCCTAACTGTCCTCAGAGTTTGAACTGGTGGTGTGGATGCCTGACTCTGTCTCCTACACCTGCTACAAAGGTGCCTAGTAAGCCTTCAGGTAATGGCTGTCTTGCTAATCCTTTGTCTTGAATAAAACGTGATAATTCATTAGATACTCGGCTGCATGCAGTTTGGACATTGGTCACCCCGGAAGAGCGATCTATAGGAGTGGATTGCTCACCTCTAGGTAGAATAGTTGCAGGCTTTAACCCTGGACTGTGGAGACAACAGGGACAGAGCAGAGAGGCTAGGAAGAGGTCTCCCTCCAGATATTCAGCTACATAGCTGTTGCTTTCTGACTAAGCTCATGAGTGAACTGGACTGCACTGAACTCTCAACTGGATTGACCTGAGCTCAACTGATCTGATCTCAACTCAACTGATCTTCCTAAACTAGGTCTGAGCTAAGCTATATATACACTGACACTGTCCCATCTTGTGGAGAAACAAGTGTAGCGCACCCTGACTAGGCCTGTGTAAAGGAGCTTACATGTAGAATCACATTGTGACATGGGAGAATATGACATGAGATGAAGTACAAAATGCAGGCGATGCCCAGGGTTACGTAGTGGGACACTGCATAGTGGGCATGAATGTTTGACATAATTTGAAGGGTCAACATGTTAAAAATGGCTTTGCCTTTCTTATGAGCCATCTGAGAAATTGTCCAGATTGGAAAGAGTCCTGGCTTCATGAAAGAGTAATTATCCACCAAGGAAGTGCAGATTGTGAAGTCCTGAGATGTAACCTGCTCCATAGTAGTAGCTGGCAGACACAACTGTAAATTACTAGTTTAAGCTAAGCTAGATGATTCCTTAAAGACATGAGCCAAGTGTCTTACTGATAGATCTAACAGCAGATTGTAATTACTGGCCTACAACAAGGGACTTCTTGTCTGTAGAAGTTACAAGTTCTACACCTGGAATGTATTCTGTAATTTATATGGGTAGAGGAAAATCTGCTCTGCACTGGAAGAAAATACAGATTGTGAAAGGTAGCGGGAATGCCATTATTGAGCTCTTAGTCTCATCTTGTCTTTGGCTGAGCAGCTGCTTTGCCACTTGCTCAAGAGCTTCCAGGTTTTCAACTTCTTGTTTGTTTTAGTGGTTTTTGAACAAGTCTTAGGCAATGTGCCATGTGTCAGCGGGTATGCCTACAAGTTCCTCTTCTCACAGGTCATTATAACGCTCATCAGAAAAACAAAGAAATAACTCAAGCAACTTTACTACAACTCAATAATGAATTGTATCATTAGTGAGATCAAGGAACTTGATTAACTTTTTGGATGCTTACTATTCTTAAAATAGTGTTAAATTTTGTACATGACAATTTACTTTGGGGCTGAGAATCTAACTTTAGTATCCTTTTAGTAGTATTCAGGAATTCAAGTACTATTGAATATTGGAATAACAAAAATTAGATAGACATTTTTTGTTAATTTTCATATTTTACATTTTCAAAATAAAAAAAGGAAAAGGGCCCAAACCAAAACTTTGGGCACCCTCCAAGGTTAGTATCTAGTAGCACCCCCTTAGGCAAGTATCACAGCTTGTAAATTCTTTTTCTAGCCAGCCAAAGGTCTTTCAACTCTTGTTTGAGAGACTGTCATCTATTCTTCCTTGCAAAAGTCGTCCAGTTCTGTGAGATTCCTGGGCTATGCACGCACTGCTTTTTGTAGGTCTATCCACAGATTTTCAATGATGTTCAGATCAGGGGACTGTGAAGGCCATGGTAAAATCTTCACCTTGCGCCTTTTGAGGTAGTTAATTGTGGATTTTGAAGCCATCCTCTTTTAAATTTCACCTTTTTTTTATATTTAGTGTAATGTTTGCTTCCAGAATTAGCTGGAATTTCATTGCATCCATTCTTCCCTCTACCCATGAAATGTTCCCCTTGCCATTGGCTGCGACACAACAACAAATAAAGGATTGATCCACCCCCATGTTTAATGGTTGGAGAGGTGTTCATGTCATGAAACTCAGTGCCCTTTTTTCTCCAAACATACCTTTGCTCAATGTGGCCAAAGAGTTCTGTTTTATCCTCATCGGTCCACAGGACTTATTTCCAAAATGCATCATGCTTGTTAAGATGTTTTATTTGCAAACTTTTGATGTTGAATTTTGTGGTGAGGACATAGAAGTTTTCTTCTGATAACTCTTCCATGAAGGCCACATTTGTGCAGGTGTCTCCAAAGTCTGGTAAATTTTACTGAGGCCTTTTGCAGTCAAGTGGGGGTTCTGATTTGCCTTTCTAGCAATCCACCGAGCAGCTGTCTTTTAAAATTTTCTTGGTCTTCCAGACCTTCTCTTGACCTCCACTGTTCCTGCCATTTCTTAATCACTGAAAATTAATCTGAAAATACTTTGCTATCTATTTATAGCCTTTACCTGCTTTGTAGGCCTAAACCATTTTCATTTTCAGAGTGTTAGGCAGCTGCTTAGAAGAATCCATGGCTGCATTTTTTTTTTTTGGCAAGCTTTATAAAGCTTTGAAATTTGCGTCACCTGGCCTTTTCTAACAATGACTGTGAGCAAGCCTTAACCCTAACAGACTATTTAAGGTCTGAGACCTCAGGTAAAGTTATCTGAGTGCTTAAATCTCCTTGGGTTCCCATACTTTTGCAAGGTACTCCTTTCCCTTTTTCACTCTAAAATTGTACAAAACCAAAATAATACACTGATAATGTTTAAAATTTTAAAAAAGTGTGTCTTATTTTTAACTTTTTGCCTTTTGGAGAATATTTCTTCTTCAACATGCATAACTGTTCACAGTAACAGATAAAAATGTATGAGATAGATAGGTAGAAAGATAGATAGATATATTGATAGACACAACGCAGAGCCAATACAAAACCCTCCTCAGAAGGAAAAAGCAAGAATATACCTCAACCAAACTTACACAGCTTCAAGATGCCCTCCAAGATAACTCCTTCTGGGAACTATGGAACCACCTGGGCACAAATGAGAAGAAAAACAATCTCTATATTCAAAACGGCAACATCTTGCCCCAGTATTTCAGAGACCTCTACAGAGACATCCCAAAATAAGAACGTAACCGAGACCAAGAACAAAAAAGGTCAAAACTGAAGAGCATGGAAGAAATACTTAAAGATTTCCAATACCCGATAGCAGCAATCTGGGGAAACTTTTTAACAGTATCCTGAACCAGAGAATCCTCGGCTTTCTCACCCAGCACAATGTACTCAGTAAAAGCCAAGCAAGGTTCATGCCAAACCACCGCACCACAGATCACGTCTACACATATAGACATACCACGTCATCAAAAGCTCCTACACTGAGAACCAATGCAGCGTGAAGGTAAATGGGAAAATAATGGCTTACTTCTAGCAGAGCCAAGGAGTCAGACGGGGCTGCAGCCTCAGTCCAACTCTCTTTAACATTTACATCAACGAGCTGGCAGCTGCTCTGGAGTCCTCCTCAACACCATGTCTCATCCTCCATGACACTGAGGTGAAATTTCTCCTGTATGCGGATGACCTTCTCCTACTATCACCAACTGAGAAAGGTCTCCAAGACCAGCTAGTCATTCTGGAGAAATTCAGCACTACATGGGCCCTTCCCATCAATTTAAAAAAGACCAACACTATGGTGTTCCAGAGAAGGAAAACAAAGTTAGCCAGGCTTCCTACCTTCACGCTATGCAACCGCGCTCTTACAGCCACCAACAGGTACACCTACCTGGGCCTGATAATTGACCAAACCTGGAGCTTCAAATCAGCCATTCATGAGCTGAAAGACAAAGCATGCAAGACCTTCTACAACATCAGAAGACGACTGTACCACCTCAAAGCACCCATGAGGTTCTGCCTTAAAATCTTTGACTCCGTCATTGCACCAATCCTCCTGTATGGCAGTGCAGTCTGGGGCCCTCACACGTACCCTGACTGGTCAAGATGGGATTCCAGCCCAACAGAAATACGGTATTCCACCTGGAATTCTGTAAGCATCAACTCCAGGTCCATCGGAGCACCTCTAACAGTGCCTGTCGAGGGGAGCTGGTCAGATTGCCCCCCCGTCCCGTCACGTCATGATACGCCATGGACTCCTAGACACCGACCCCGGGTGTGTCCCCATTTCTCAACCCCCTATTTCCCACATGCTTTGGCAATACTAATGTATACTTTTTAGACCTGTCAATAAAGCTTTTTTTATTTGATTTGATGTCATTTGATAGATAGATGTACAGACAGATAAACATATATGAGGTAGCAATATATGAGAGAGAGAGCGATAGATAGATAGATAGATAGATAGATAGATAGATAAATAGTAGATATGAGAGAGATAGATGTATAAACGGACGGATGTATAAATGGATGAAAGGATAGATAGATAGATAGATAGATAGATAGATAGATAGATAGATCTAAAGACAGATAGACAGACAGATAAACATATATGAGGTAGCGAGATAAGATATAGATAGATAGATAGATAGATAGATAGATAGATAGATAGAGAGATAGATAGATAATAGATAAATATGAGATTGATATATTGGTAGATAGATAGGAGGTAGATAGATAGATGGATAGATAATAAACAGATATGAGATGGATACAGTATATATAGATACATTGGATTAGATACAGTAGATAGATAGATAGATAGATAGATATTAGATAGATAGATAGATAGATAGATAGATATGAGATAGATAGATAGATAGATAGATAGATAGATAGATAGATATTAGATAGATAGATAGATAGATAGATGATAGATGATAGATAGACACATTAAATTAGATAGAACTGTCCATATGCTTTTTCCAGGAAATGAATCCACATAACTATAAATAGCACATATTTAATTTTCACAGCGACATTGATCTCGCTGTTTTCCAGCTACTGCAAATCATTTTCCTCCAGGCTCAGTCCAATAGATCTCCATTTACATTTTTTATGTATTTAGTATTTAATGTTTCACCAAAAGAGAATTTAATGAGTAAAATTAAAAGCCGCCACGTAAACGACTTATTTCAGCCCATATTGCCATAGACTCTGCTTATAAGCACCCCCCCCCCCTCCCCCTTCTACAGCTGTACATTTATACATTAGCAAAATGATCTTAATTGGCCTTCTTTAACAAAGCCGGGAAAAACATTGGAAATATTTTACTGACATCCTCAATTAATAGAACTTTTGCCATTTTCGATGCTTGCCTCATCAGACTGACAAATCCAGTTATCATGCTCCAGCCTATTATCTTGTATAAAGAGTCTATTCACGCCGGTGTCAGGCCCTGTGTATAACACTGACAATCAAAGACCATTTCATTGGGACTGGTATAGAAATGGGATGTGTCTGTGCAGCTTGCCATGTCTGAAATCTCCGAACCTGTTCTGTATTATGGAATGCGATGCTTACTAACAAGATTAGTCAACAAGGATTAGTAACACGGCTTTTGTCGACGCCTGCGCCTCGTTGTTTTTTTTTTCCTGGGCGCTGTGATCGTTCGCAGGTGTCTCTTGAATAGTAAGATAATCGGGGGCCTTTAGAAAGAGCCGTAACAATGTGTCTATGGAAGATGTTTTTTTTTATGAGAATGATTGAGACTGAATTACAACGGGATGAGGAATGTTAATTTTTTCAAAATTAAAGGGTCTTTTTGTTGGCATCAAATCCGTTCTTCATTAAAAGGAAACGTAGCAACTGGAGAAAAAATGGAAATCTTAAACAGTTTTCCTCGCTTCTTATCATTATAAGGGGGAGGGGGGGAGGAATATAAAGGCGTACAAATACACTTTGTGATTTTAGTTGACATTTGACGTGAATAAAGTTTCATGGTGCAGTATTGTTTAACAGGTGGTGCAGCGATGGAGTCCCCTTCGAAGCTGCAGATGTTCACAGATAAAAGATTAACCACATCCCCTTTTGGATTTCCGTTTTTTTTTTTTTTTTCTTTTACAGAAATTGAATCATTCTGTAGAACATTTATCAAACTTATATTATCCCTTATAGTGTATGGACACCATTTATTGTTATATTTTTTTTATCCAAAACTAAAAGGTTTTGTAATGTATCAGTTTGAACTCTTTTTTTTTCCTGATCCCAAATTAAATAAATTAAAGAATTAAATGACGTAATTCTGGCTGCCGGCACTATAGTATAGAGAGGGGCTGCACACCGTGCTTCCATTTCCAAGATATTGTCATCCGTTATATATTAAATAATACCGCAGCGCTCAATTTTTCATGTAAAAAGTTGAACTAGACTTGATTTATTCCATGTACACATATAAACATCATCCATTGTACATATTAGAAATGTGTTTGTGTGGGTTTCCTCCGGGTTCTCCGGTTTCCTCCCACACTCCAAAGACATAAGGACCTTAGACTGTGAGCCCCATTGGGGACAATCTGATGCTAATGCCTGTAAAGCGCTGCGGAATATAGTAGCGCTATTTAAGGGCATAAAATAAATAAATATATATTTGTAATGCACGACGTTTCGTCCCAGACTGGACCTTTTTTCAAGTTGTATCTGACTGTGTTGGAAGAGCAGGATCAGGCAGTACACGCTCGGGGGACGATGCCTCCTCAGAATGTGCTTTCACATCCATTGGTCATATGGCCTTTGTACAGCTCCGTTCCATTACCAAGCAAAGCCTCTAATCAATGTGTGTCCTGTGCTGCGTATGCCATGAGCAAAACAGCACTGAAGCCTCTTCAAACAGCTGATGGGGGTTCTGGGAGTTGGACCCCAAACGTTCAGATATGGATCACCTATCCTGAGGATAGGCCATTAGTAGCCCTTTAAAGGGGTTGTGCAAGAATGAGGGCGGGGGGGGGGGGGTTGTGATGGTGGTTGAATGGCGTGGTAGTGAGCATGCATGACTATCACTCCACCATTCTCTGTAAAGTCCAGTACTTGGCTATTTCAGTAATTCCCATAGAAGGTGGTCACCCATACACTGACTCAGGGGGCTCTCGTAATCGCTGACTACCTCAGTGAACAGACCACAAAGGATAATAAATTTGTCATCTGACCAATCCCTTTTTATGCAATTAAGTAAAACTGCTCCAGTTGTATTTTATTGCACTTTTCAAATGAAGTGAAGCAAGACATCCACTTATATTTTAAAGTGTTTTTTGTCCCAAAACATTTTCTACATTTTTCAAACCAGCCCCTGGATCTGAATGCTTTTGTAATTGCATGTAATTTATATATCAGTATAGCCAGTGAGCTATTCAATAAATGTATATGTATAGCGCCACCTGCTGTTTGCTTTTTTCCTTATTTTTTTTTTATATCAATTATATCAATTATGGCAAAACATCTTTAATGAGTGCTCTAACGGACTAGTCGGCTGTGATTTGGTCCTAGGTCCTCTAGAGCCTGAATCTGCTTAAAGCTGACTGTACTGCTGAACAATACTAATCCAATGTACTGGGATGCGGAATGTCTAACGAACCAGTGTCCATAATAACATTATTAATAATAATGGGTTTATTACTTTCCCCTGGAGGGTTGAACTTTACTGCTTGACTTGGACAATGAAACTCCGGTCGCTCAAGGCCATCTCTATTATTGATGTGTTGTCTATGAAGTTAGAACGCCCGCCTGCAATTTGTTGAAACAAATCCAATAATCCCCTGAAGGTGTGATTACATAGATGATGACTGTGATCAATTACACCAGATGGTTCTCCCTAATTCAATAAGTAAGAGTTTATTAGAATTATAGTCTAGATATTGAGTAGAATGCTCTCAATAGGATAGTTGTACACAACCAATATGGAGTCATTTTGTGCTAATGACCAGCTGAATGTAGCCGCCTAATGCAATGGGAAAATACACTGCTATTTATCACTTGGAACACTAAAATACATATATACATTAAAATATAAAAAATTTCTGCAACTCCTAATATTTACCCTTTTTAACCCATATTTGTCTCACATTATTATTAAAACTTAAAAATATAAAGAATTCTTAATTCCTGGAGATCAGCCAGTGCTGCTCCTTACAATCCTGTTTCTTGCTGTAAGACAACTGGCTGCAGCAGACGCCTCCCGTGCTGCTCTGTAAGCAATGGGAAAGAAAAGATGTCAAGCTCAACCCTTTTGCTAAATCCACCTCCTTTGTCACTTGCCAACCTAAAATAGAAAGGATTAGGAGGAAGTTGACAATTGTGTTCTCTACAACATTTCTAGAAGACATTTCAGTCCGTAGCACTATTCCATATAGACGTATCTTGCCTCCGAAAATAGTATAGTGCAGTATATGTTCCTTAAAGGGATTCTGAGGACGTCCGAGAATGCGAGCAGGACTGGATGGCTCCACTTGCAGAGCTGCCTAGGGGGAGGGGACACACTGCTCTACAATAGATGGTAATGATGTGATCCTGCCTACGATATACCATCATGGCTGAGCAGCCTGACAGGAAAACTCCCCAATATGCAGTATATGCAAGAGCAAGAGATCACAGCAGATAAACGTAATGTTCTTTGTGTTTTTCTTTTATTTTGTTTCCAAATCGAAGCAAAGTAACATACGCCAATACGTGTAAACGTTTTCGGCTATGCAAAGCCTTCCTCAGACACTGTGCCGCAGAAGGTGTGGATACAGTGAAAAAGTGGTGGTGTAGTCACGTCAGAAGAAACGGAGCTATGCTCCAAAACACTTCACAGTGAAGAAACGGAGCTATGCTCCAAAACACTTCACAATGAAGTGTTTTGGAGCATAGCTCCGTTTCTTCTGGCGTGACTACACCACCACTTTTTCACTGTATCCACACCTTCTGCGGCACAGTGTCTGAGGAAGGCTTTGCTTAGCCGAAAACATTTACACATATTGCCGTATGTTACTTTGCTTCGATTTGGAAACAAAATAAAAGAAAAACAAAGAACATTACGTTTATCTGCTGTGATCTTTGGGAGAAAAAAAAAAGTTCTAAATGCAAGACAGCTTCCTAGCTGTCTTACATTTAGACCATCTTCTACGCCTAAACCAGGCTGATGAATGAGACTGGTATGCCGGCCTATCCCCGTGTGTTCTCTACAACATTTCTAGAAGACATTTCAGTCCGTAGCATTATTCCATATAGACGTATCTTGCCTCCGAAAATAGTATAGTGCAGTATATGTTCCTTAAAGGGATTCTGAGGACGTCCGAGAATGCGAGCAGGACTGGATGGCTCCACTTGCAGAGCTGCCTAGGGGGAGGGGACGCACTGCTCTACAATAGATGGTAATGATGTGATCCTGCCTACGATATACCATCATGGCTGAGCAGCCTGACAGGAAAACTCCCCAATATGCAGTATATGCAAGAGCAAGAGTTTAGTGTGTAGTGAGTCTCCGTGTTCTAACCCCCCCCCCCCACCCCCGGCAACCAGTCCTTCTCACATTCTAGTAGGACAGGTTGCTGGCGGCCATTTTAAGTCATTTCCAAAGAAATCAGAACCCTTTAAATATGGGAACTTATAGGCAACTTATAGAGTTCTATTGAATGCGTACTGCATGTTGTACACTGGCATATATACTGTATGTTACAAAGATTTGCCTACACTGATACATTGTATCAGTAAAAACTGCAACAATGGGAAAGGAGATGGATAAATGGATTGAGAGATAGGTAGATGGATAGATATTGACATAGATCAGTGATTCTCAATGACAGGGCTGTGGCCCAGTACCGGGCCCTAGATGGTTTGCTGAGGGGACGGGGAAGGGGGTGGAGAGATGGTTCCTAAGAAGTGATTCGCTATTGCGGACAAGAATAGGACATGTTCTATTTTTTTCGGGGTCGGAATTGCAGACCCGGAAGTGCGAGTCCCATAGAAATAAATGGGTCCGCAATTCCGTTCCGCAAAATGCGGAACGGAATTGCGGATGTGTGAATGGAGCCTTACTCTGACTATAGATTCCAGAACTACTCTAGACTTCACCCTCTTGGCAGGAAGTCAGACGAGCCCACTGTCCCAGAAGGGGTGGAACAGGATGGATAAGCCCTGTTATAGCCAGCCGTTGCCCACCCATACCACCCCTGCTGGATAAAATGACATAATACAGATGACATACATAACATTACAAAGAATTGCATATAAAACATATAAAATGCACTAATTAAAGAACATAATAGTAATACCCCCAAGTCTGGGGTGCTACACATGATTAGGTTACTTACTATTAATATAAGGCACATGGAGGTCCAAATTCATAAAACAATGAACCATTAATTAATTGATCACGTTAATAGCAAGTTACTCCATCGTAAACCTCATTCATTAACCCCATGTTGTCCATTATGTTAAGTGGGGTACTTGATGAGGTTGCTATTAACATAAGGTACATGGTTCAATTTAGACTCCATGTGCCCCACATTAATAGCAAGTATCCTCATTATCATACTGTAGACAAAACCAACGCACACATTAACCCCATATTGTCCAATGTCCATTATGTCAGGAGGTACTTGCTGGGATTACTATTAATATGAGGCACATGGCTTTATCAATATACACCCCCATGTGCCTCACGTTAATGGTAATTAACCCCATCAAGTACCTCTTCACATAATGGACAACTGATACTTTGCAAAGAAAATACGCACACATTAACCCCAAGCAACATGGGGTTAACGTGTATTTTTATTTCTTTGCATGGTATCGAATTGGTATTGAGTGTTGCAATACTTTTCTTGGTATCAAAATCCAACTCAAAATTCGGGAAGTGTCTTGGCTGGCTATATGACGACGTCCAAATGCTGCGGACAGCTTCACAACCAGGGAGAAGATGAGCTGTTCTTACAAGAATGACCTAATTTTGCAGGAACAGCTCATTATCTCCCTGGCTGTGAAGAGGTCTGCAGCAATTAGACAGCATCTCAGCCAGGGTGAAGACAATGATGTTTCCGTCTCCTTGTACCTAGAATACTGGATATTTATGTACACACCACTGTCTACACCACGCTACACTACATGCCAATCACAGCTTGATAAAGAGCGTATCAAGTGTTGCCCAAAATGTAACAGGAGTTTGAATATATCTAATAAAATAAACTCTTAGGGGCACATTTATAAAGAGCCATAGCTGGAGGAGGATCCGCCAAAGTTATGAAGAGGTGCCTCTTCATAACTTTGGCACATCTAGCGACAGTTCTAAATGCAATTTTGTACAAAGATTTGTTCGCAAACAGTCGGTTGCTGCTGTGTATAGGGTTCCCACCCCAGGTAATATTTTTTCAAAGATCACAGCAGATAAACGTAATGTTCTTTGTGTTTTTCTTTTATTTTGTTTCCAAATCGAAGCAAAGTAACATACGCCAATACGTGTAAACGTTTTCGGCTATGCAAAGCCTTCCTCAGACACTGTGCCGCAGAAGGTGTGGATACAGTGAAAAAGTGGTGGTGTAGTCACGTCAGAAGAAACGGAGCTATGCTCCAAAACACTTCACAGTGAAGAAACGGAGCTATGCTCCAAAACACTTCACAGTGAAGAAACGGAGCTATGCTCCAAAACACTTCACAGTGAAGAAACGGAGCTATGCTCCAAAACACTTCACAGTGAAGAAACGGAGCTATGCTCCAAAACACTTCACAGTGAAGAAACTGAGCTATGCTCCAAAACACTTCACAGTGAAGAAACGGAGCTATGCTCCAAAACACTTCACAGTGAAGAAACGGAGCTATGCTCCAAAACACTTCACAGTGAAGAAACGGAGCTATGCTCCAAAACACTTCACAGTGAATAAACGGAGCTATGCTCTAAAACACTTCACAGTGAAGAAACGGAGCTATGCTCCAAAACACTTCACAGTGAAGAAACGGAGCTATGCTCCAAAACACTTCACAGTGAAGAAACGGAGCTATGCTCCAAAACACTTCACAGTGAAGAAACTGAGCTATGCTCCAAAACACTTCACAGTGAAGAAACTGAGCTATGCTCCGAAACACTTCACAGTGAAGAAACGGAGCTATGCTCCAAAACACTTCACTGTGAAGAAACTGAGCTATGCTCCAAAACACTTTACTGTGAAGAAACGGAGCTATGCTCCAAAACACTTCACAGTGAAGAAACGGAGCTATGCTCCAAAACACTTCACAGTGAAGAAACGGAGCTATGCCCCAAAACACTTCACAGTGAAGAAACGGAGCTATGCTCCAAAACACTTCACAGTGAAGAAACGGAGCTATGCTCCAAAACACTTCACAGTGAAGAAACGGAGCTATGCTCCAAAACACTTCACAGTGAAGAAACGGAGCTATGCTCCAAAACACTTCACAGTGAAGAAACGGAGCTATGCTCCAAAACACTTCACAGTGAAGAAACGGAGCTATGCTCCAAAACACTTCACAGTGAAGAAACGGAGCTATGCTCCAAAACACTTCACTGTGAAGAAACTGAGCTATGCTCCAAAACACTTTACTGTGAAGAAACCGAGCTATGCTCCAAAACACTTCACAGTGAAGAAACGGAGCTATGCTCCAAAACACTTCACAGTGAAGAAACGGAGCTATGCTCCAAAACACTTCACAGTGAAGAAACGGAGCTATGCTCCAAAACACTTCACTGTGAAGAAACTGAGCTATGCTCCAAAACACTTCACTGTGAAGAAACTGAGCTATGCTCCAAAACACTTTACTGTGAAGAAACGGAGCTATGCTCCAAAACACTTCACAATGAAGTGTTTTGGAGCATAGCTCCGTTTCTTCTGGCGTGACTACACCACCACTTTTTCAGTGTATCCACACCTTCTGCGGCACAGTGTCTGAGGAAGGCTTTGCTTAGCCGAAAACATTTACACATATTGCCGCATCTTACTTTGCTTCGATTTGGAAACAAAATAAAAGAAAAACAAAGAACATTACGTTTATCTGCTGTGATCTTTGGGAGAAAAAAAAAAGTTCTAAATGCAAGACAGCTTCCTAGCTGTCTTACATTTAGACCATCTTCTACGCCTAAACCAGGCGTAGAAAATGATGAATGAGACTGGTATGCCGGCCTATCCCCTTCGCCGCCCATTCCACAGCCACAATTTTAGACCTGGCGTGAGTGGGACAAAGTCGCAGATAGTGCCGTAACTAACCATTGTGCTGCTATCTGCGCCTGAAATACGCCTAATTTAGGCATATTTCAGAATAGTGACCCCCTCAATTGCATGAAATGTTAGGGACGTACACCTAATAGGAGAAAAGACAGTGCATTTGAACCTGTGTACAAGTCAAGTAGGCACAAAAATGGAACGGGGATTGAATCAGAAGAACAAAAAAAAAAAAACAGCGCTAGCTTCTGGAGTGCAACATTAACAAGCGGAAGTATTAGATTTAATTTTTCCAAACTTGCGCACTCATTTTTTCTACGAACCGATAAAATAAGCCCACGAGCCCTTCCGTCTTATGGATTCTGTTATAACCCTGTTATAACGGAAAGCCATAACGGAATCCCTAACGCTAGTGTGAACCCATCCTTAACCAGGCATAGAAAATGATGAATGAGACGTGCCTGCCAGCCCTTCCCTGCCCACGCCACACCCACTTCTTTAAGCCTGGCATTAGCGGGGAAAAGTCACAGATTGCGGCTCAACTAACCGCCTGAAATATGCCTAATACAGGAGTATTTCAGGTTAATAAATGACCCCCTAAGAGTTCTACTTAAATTAAGGGTTTCATCTCAACCAATGATTTACATGCAGATAAAGTTCATCATTCACAGCCAAACTGGAATTACGGAGTAGACTGGACATAAGGAGAACACTTCGCGGGTGGCACTGTCTCCCGTAACCCCTAGATCAAACCGTCTCATTGCAGGGAAACAAGCCCAGTGCGCCCACTGATTCTGCGAGTTGAGTCACATTTAAATGATAAATGTAATAATTATATAGTGTTAGATAATGTGCACTTTATCGTGTTTTGTTATTTGTGTGAGTCAGTCAACACCCCCCATACCCCAATCCAGCCGTTCCCTGGGGAAATTGTCTTGCAGGAAACTGCTCCTTGGTGCAAAAAAAAGGTTGGGAACCACTGACATAGATGGATAGAAGATAGATAGGACTGACTATTACATATTCTCATGCAGTCCCTGCACACTTGCACTGCTGACAGATGTCAATTTCCAAGATGAATAATCTCCGACATACAATGCATTTAGCAATTTATTAGGCAAGGTGTGCCGCAGCAGCAGCGTAAACAATTCTCTAATCTCCTGAGAAAGCATGTACACCCTCTATTTTTTAAGGCTGTCAGTTCAGGAATCGTTCTCTGCCACTAGACAGCAGCTGGTACGTTTATGCCAGCTCAGCTCTTTCAAGACTGCAGACTCCAGAGACTATTATAATCTTGTCACCCTATTGAGGCTATAATGGCTTTGATACTGTGTCTTCCTGAACTCAGCATGCATGAGAAGTCATTACACAGACAGAAAGCAATTGCTTCATTATATGAGTTGCAACAAATGCTGTAACAGCAACCTTGATGAAAATTCATTGCATTCACTGCTGTTATTTGTCCCATTCAGTGTTCAGGACACAATCTGTGCCGCGGTCACCGTGTGCTTCATGCAATCTGCTTTCTGCTAAAGTAACTTGCTCTGTGAATGTATTAGCGCTGGCTGCGTAGTACATACCAGAATTGATATTTAAGAAAAAAATAATCTTATACTAATGGACAAAATTGGCTTTCTGAAAACTCCTTAACCCATTAAGGGCCATGCATATTTTTCCATTTATGCCACACCAAGCCATAACTATTTCCTTTTTTTGTTTCTGATGTTTCTGAGTGATTTATTGTTCTTTTCCATTTCCAGAAGTGTTTTTTTTTTGTAAAATGTTTTCAGTACATAAAAATTAGCATTTAATTTATAATACATTTTATCGAACTGCACCAAATATTCAAATTAGAGATGAGCGAATCAAAGCTGACGAAGTGCAATTCGATCCGAATTTCAGGAAAAATTCTTCGCGCTTCATGGTAGCGAATCTCATTTTTCCTAAAATGGCGGCTACACATGTGAGGACTGAGGACATGGGGCAAGGAACTCTGGGAAGGCAGGATCACCCAGATTGACATGCCTGCATGCAGCCAATCAGCAGCCAGCCCTGTGATGTCACAGCCCTATAAACACGGCAGGCATTTTCCAGCGTTCAGAGTGCAGGACGTGTGAAGGTGCTAGGGACAGCAAGTGGAAAAACGATTGTGGATAAAAAAAGACAGAAAAAAAAACGATTTATAAGTGCAGGGAAAGGATAGGAATCATTTCACAGCATCTTAGTGCAGGGAGAGACATCAGAAGGCGCTAAGGACATTGATAGGAAAGTGATTTACAAGTGCAGGGAATGATTATTTGGGGATCCAAATAGTCATTAGACAGCTCTGTCATTCCAGATTTTTGTTATTGGGGTGCAAGTCTTATGTTGAAAAGCCTTTAGTGGCTTATATCTTAGTATCTTATTCAGTACGACAAGAAAAATATATACACATTTCACTTCTGCAGTTATTTCTGGTGAAAGCGTATAGGGGCGTATTACAGTACAACAAGAAAAATATATACGCACTGCACTGTTGCAGTTATTTCTGGTGAAAGCGTATAGGGGCAAAGTTCAGTACAACAAGAAAAATATATTCTCAGTTCACTTCTGCTGTTATTTCTGGTAAAAGCATATAGGGGCGTATTTCAGTAAATAATATATATATATATATATATATATATATATGCACTGCACTGTTGCAGTTATTTCTGTTTAAAGCGTATAGGGGCGTATTACAGTAAAAAAAGAAAAATATATACGCACTTCACTGTTGCAGTTATTTCTGGTGAAAGCGTATAGGGGCGTATTTCAGTACTACAAAAAAAATATATACGCACTGCACTGTTATTTCTGGTGAAAGCGTAAAGGGGTGAAGTTCAGTACAACAAAAAAAATATATTCTCAGTTCACTTCTGCAGTTATTTCCGTTGAAAGCGTATAGGGGGGTATTTCAGTACAACAAGAAAAATATATACTGTAGGAAGGCGCAAGGGTCTGTCGTTGATGGAAGGTATGTGTCACCGAGTATGGCTGTATAGCTGATCCGGGGCAGCTCTTACTGGGAGTAGTCAAAAGTGCTGGGTGGATGACTACTTCCCACATTCCAGGCCGGTCTTGACTGGCCTATAAAAACCCAGCCGGCAGTGTCAGCTGAGAGTGATTATCTCTCTCTGTGCTGGGCTGAAAAGCTGAGACCTGTGTTTTGGGAGTCCATCTAAAGCCTGCATTTAGACTACTGGAAGCAGAACCACCGACAAGGTGACGTTTTTGTTAAACATGGACATTTGAATTACAAACTTGTACTTTGCCTCTGTACTGCACCCACTTATCCCAACTACCAGAGCGAATCCCCACAATACGCACTGCACTGTTGCAGTTATTTCTGGTAATAGCGTATAGGGGCGTATTTCAGTACTACAAGAAAAATATATACTGTGGGGATTCGCTCTGGTAGACAGGGTGTGCGGGCGCAGTACAGAGGCAAATTACAAGTTCTTAAATCAAACTTCCGTGTTTATTCACACATAAAGCAAAAGCAAAATGTCACTTTGCAGCAAAAAATCACCTTGTTGGCAGTTCTGCTTCCAGCAGTCCAGAGCAGGCTTTAGGGGGCCATTTCCCTTACAGACTAGAGTTGAGCGAACCCGAACTTTATGATGTTTGGCACCCGGATACAAATCTGAACATTTCCGTAAAAGTTTGGGTCCGGGTTCGGTGTTCGGCAATCTCTTGGCGCTTTTTGAAAGGCTGCACGGCAACAAGCGTTTAACTACTTTGCCCTAAGAGGCCATCCCAGCCATGCCTACTAATGGCATGGCTGTGATTGGCCAAGTGCAGCATGTGACCCAGCCTCTATATAAGCTGGAGTCACATAGCACCTCACGTCACTCTGCTCTTGTCAGTGTAGGGAAAGCTGCTGCTGATCTGAGGGACAGATTAGGGCAGAATTCTGGTGTTGTACAATCTGCAAACTACAGCGATAATTGAGGGTGCTATGCTACAATATTGTACCCAGCCCTGAGCCCAGTGATACTCCAAAATATTTTTTAATCCATCTGTTAGTGAGCCCGACGTCGGCGGCCATTTTGTTAAATGCAGTCACCTTGAAACTGCATGTTAACTGCCTGTGTGCCAGGGACATTAGTCTACTTCTGTTCTGATAGCTCAGTGGAGGTGAAATTCCCTTTTTTAGCAGGTCAAGTACCCCTACAGCCGGCAGTGCATACCTGGCATTGAAAATTATTAAATTACATTAGTCTGTCAGACTGTCACACATTTTTGTGACCTAAAGCGAGTTTTTCTGTCTGCCACAGGCACTGCATATCTAACAGTCCAATAAACCCGTTAAATAGTGCCGTTACCTTGCTGCTGTAAAAAAGCACAATTTTTGTGCTAGATAGCACTTTTGCGTACAGCGCAGTATTACCTATTTTATAATTAAGCAGTGAAATACTGCATTTCTAGAGTTGTTTGCACAAAAAACTGTTCTAGTGCCACAGTGCACATTTGTGTACAGCATAGTATTACCTATTTCATAATTAAGCAGTGAAATACTGCATTTACACAGTTAGTTGCCAAAAAACACTGTACTATTGCCCCAGAGCACTTTTGCGTACAGTGCAGTATTACCTATTTGATAATTAAGCAGTGAAAAACTGCATTTCTACAGTTGTTTGCAATAAACACTGTTTTCGGCCTACATAGCAGATCTGAGGCTTACCCTGTATTTCTTTCATGTGAAGTAACCAGTGGAACTCTGCATTTACACAGTTGGATGCCAAAAAAACACTGTACTATTGCCCCAGAGCACTTTTGCGTACAACGCAGCATTAGCTATTTTAGAATTTACCTGTGAAATACTGCTTTTCTACAGTTGTTTGCAATAAACACTGGTTTTGTGGTAGATTGCATATTTTCGGTGTACGCTGCATTTCTGACAGTCAAATTAAACTTCTGCTACTTATCTTCTGCAGTTAAATTGTTGCTTTGAAAATTCAAACTTTTGGTGATAGTGAAGTAATTGTATTCAATTGCTCTGTTACACTGTTGTGTGACTTAAAGAAATGTATTATGTTTATGACACAGGCACTGCCTTACTGTTAAGGAAATTAATTGTTGACTATTGGCAGTTTAATTGACACCTGGTGGGTGAACACAAATAATGAGGAGAACATCAAATAAGGGACGTGGACATGGTCGTGGTGGTGTTGGTGGAGCTCCTGTTGCAGAGAGAGGACGTGGCCGTTCTGCGCCACCTACACGTCCAAATGAAATACCTTCCTCAGGTGCGAGTAGGCGCCAGAACCTGCAGCATTATTTGGTAGGCCCCAATGCCGATCTACGGATGGTGAGGCCAGAACAAGTACAGGCGCTAGTAGATTGGGTGGCTGACAGTGGATCAAGTTTCTTCACGTTATCTCCCACCCAGTCCTCTGCAGAAAGCTCAGAGTTGGCACCTGCAGCCCATGCCCATCAGGCTTTCACCTCACCCCCTTGCAAATCAGCCAAGCAGTCTGAGCCCCAAGTCATGCAGCAGTCTCTTATGCTTTTTGATGACTCTGCTGGCAGGGTTTCCCAGGGCCATCCACATAGCCCTGCCCCAGAAGTGGAAGACATTGAATTCACTGATGCCCAACCACTTATGTTTCAGGATGAGGACATGGGAATACCACCGCAGCACGTCTCTGATGAGGACGAAACACAGGTGCCAACTGCTGCGGCTTTCTGCAGTGTGCAGACCGACAAGGAGGGCAGGGGGAAGACTGGGTGGAAGATGATGTGGAGGACGATGAGGTCCTAGACCCCACATGGAATGAAGGTCATGCCAGTGACTTTCATAGTTCGGAGGAAGAGGCAGTGGTCACACCAAGCCAACAACACAGCAAAAGAGGGAGCAGGGTGCAAAAGCAGAGCGGCCGTCTCGAAGACAGTACGCCTGCTACTGCCCACCGCACCCAGGGACCGAGCACACCAAAGCAAGCTCCAAGGAGTTCCCTGGCATGGCAGTTCTTCACACAATGCACTGACGACAAGACCTGAGTGGTTTGCACGCTGTGCAATCAGAGCCTGAAGCGAGGCATTAACATTCTGAACCTGAGCACAACCTGCATGACCAGGCATCTACATGCGAAACACAAGCTGCAGTGGAGTAAGCACCTTAAAAACAAAGAAAGGGCTCAGGAACCTCCTGCTCCCTCTTCTGCTGCTGTCTTGGCCTCTTCCTCCACCTCTGGAGTAACATTGTCACCTGCCACCCAGCAAACAGAGGATGTGCCACCAACACCACCACCTTCGTAACCAAGCATCTCCACCATGTCACACGGAAGCGTTCAGATCTCCATCTCCCAAACTATGGAGAGAAAGCGAAAGTACCCACCTACCCACCCTCGATCCCTGGCCCTCAATGCCAGCATTTCTAAACTCCTGGCCTTTGAAATGCTGTAAAAACTGTTTCAGACAGCTGATGGCGGTTGCTGTCCCACAGTACGTCGTTCCCAGCCGCAACTACTTTTCCAGACGAGCCGTCCCTTCCCTGCACAACCAAGTGGTGGATAAAATCAAGTGTGCACTGCGCAACGCCATCTGTGGCAAGGTCAACCTAACCACAGATATGTGAACTAGTAAGCACGGGCAGGGACGCTATATCTCCCTAACTGCACACTGGGTAAATGTAGTGGCGGCTAAGCCCCAGGCGGATAGCGGTTTGGCGCATGTCCTTCCACCACCAAGGATCGCAGGGCATTATTCTTTACCTCCTGTTGCCGCCTCCTCCTACTCGGTTTCCTCCTCCGCTTCTACCATCTCCTCATCCGGTCAGCAAAAGACCTTCACCACCAACTTCAAATCTCGTAGTAGCTCTGGGACTAGCCGGTTTGACACACATCCCTTGCGCATATGCTGAATTTGGTGGTGCAGATATTCATTAACAACCACCCGACATGTCAGAGCTGCTGCATAAAGTGTAGGCCATCTGTGCGTGCTTTCGGCGTTCTCATTCTGCTGCTGCTCGCCTGTCTGCGCTGCAGCGTAACTTCGGCCTTCCGGCTCACCGCCTCATATGCAACGTGCCCACCAGGTGGAACTCCACCTTGCATATGCTAAAGAGACTGCGCGAGCAGCAGCAGGCGATAGTGGAGTTTCAGCTGCAGCACGCACGGGTCAGTCGCTCTGCGGAACAGCACCACTTCACCACCAATGAGTGGGCCTCCATGCGAGACCTGTGTGCCATGTTGCGCTGTTTTGAGTACTCCACCAACATAGCCAGTGGCCATGACGCCGTTATCAGCATTACAATACCACTTCTATGTCTCCTTGAGAAAACACTTGGCGATGATAGAAGAGGATGTGGCACAGGAGGAGGAGGAGGAGGAAGAGGGGTCATTTCAAAGGGTTTCAGGCCAGTCATTTAAAAGTGGCTCAGAGGGTGGGTTCTTGCACCAGCAGAGGCCAGGTACACATTTGGCCAGCCAGGGCACAGTTCTGGAGGACGAGGAGGATAAGAAACCATGTTCACAGCAGGGTGGCACCCAGCGCAGCTCGTGGACATCACTGGAGCGTGGCTGGGGGGATACGGAGGACACAGACGATACACCTGCCACAGAGGACAGCTTGTCCTTACCTCTGGGCAGCCTGGCACACATGAGCAACTACATGCTGCAGTTCCTGCGCAACGACCGCAGAGTTTCCCACATTTTAACGTGTGCAGACTTCTTGGTGGTCACCCTGCTGGATCCCCGTTTCAAAGACAATGTGCCGTCTTTAATTCCCTCACTTGAGCGTGATAGGAAGATGCGCGACTACAGGCGCGCGCTGGTAGACGCGCTCCTGAGAGCATTCCCAACTGACACCGGGGGACAAGTGGAAGCACAAGGCAAAGGCAGAGGAGGAGGAGGAAGAGGTCGCCAATGCAGCTAGGTCACCGTCAGCACCTCAGAAGGCAGGGTTAGCATGCCCGTCATGTGGAAAAGCTTTGTCACCTCGCCACAACAACCGGCACCACCAGCTGATATGGAACGTCTTAGCAGGAGGCAGCATTCGAACAACATGGTGGAACAGTACCTGTGCACACGCCTACACGTACTGACTGATGGTTCTGCCCCATTCAACTTCTGGGTCTCCAAATTGTCCACATGGCCTGAGCTTGCCCTTTACGCCTTGGAGGTGCTGGCCTGCCTTGCAGACAGTGTATTGTCTGAACGTGTATTTAGCATGGCAGGGGGCGGCATTACAGACAAACGCAGCCGCCTGTCCACAGCCAACGTGGACAAGCTCACGTTCATTAAAATGAACCAGGCTTGGATCCCACAAGATTTGTCTGTACCTTGTGCAGAATAGACATGTATATATGCCTTACCCAGCCATTGTTATACTACAGCGCAAATTGCTCGTTGTTGTATTTTTTATATTTCCCACTCTTTTGGGGTGTACATTAATAAAAAATAAAATAAAAAACTGTGTTTGCTACCTCGTCCTCCTCCACAGCCGCTTCCACATACACCGCTACGTCCACCGCCTCCTCAACCTCCTGCTCCATATGGACCTCCATTCATAAATTAAGATTATTTTTTTTAATTTGTACGTATTTTATTTTATGTAATTTCACTAATTTATCTGTTACATATTTGGGTGAAACTCACAAATTTTTGGCTGTAATATACCACTGCTATACCTAGTAGACAGGTAAACAAATTTCACTAATTTGTCTGTTG
Source organism: Bufo bufo (assembly GCF_905171765.1). Taxonomy (NCBI): domain Eukaryota; kingdom Metazoa; phylum Chordata; class Amphibia; order Anura; family Bufonidae; genus Bufo; species Bufo bufo. The sequence goes on along the minus strand of NC_053393.1, from coordinate 81,361,231 downwards.
CATTCTTGGGTGAAATTAACCAATATTTGGCTGTGATATACCACTGATATACCTAGTAGACACGTAAACAAATGTCACAAATTTGTCTGTTACATATTTGGGTGAAATTCACTAATTTTTGGCTGTATTATACCCCTGCTCTACCTAGTAGACAGGTTAATAAATTTCACTAATTTTTCTGTTATATTGTTGGGTGACATTCACCCATTTTTGGCTGGGATAGACCCCTGCTCTACCTAGTAGACAGGTTAATAAATTTCACAAATTTTTCATTTACATTCTTGGGTGACATTTTACAATTTTTGCCGTGAATAAACCCCTGCTCTGCATAGGTAACAGGGCCCGAGATTTTTGAAAATCATCTGTTCCATTGGTCGGTGACATTAACCCATTTCTGGCGATGAAAAACCTCTGCTCTGCATAGGTGACAAGGACTTAAATTGCAAAAATTCGTCTTTAATTGTCCCTTTCATTCGATCCTTCTGCTTTAATAGCTTCTCCCACATTTTCGCTCGATCACATTGCAGCCATTAACCTGCCTTGGATGTGGCCACTCTTTCTCACACTCCCTCTCCAGCGTGCAACCCTGATTCGCCGATAACCGTGATCAACATGGTAGGCGCAGAAAAGAACATCGAAAGTTGATAGAGAAGATATCCAAATGGATCGTGAACATCACGGGGACGAGCAACATGGTGGGGCAGTATGTGTGCACACGCCTATACGTACTGACTGATGGGTCTCCCCCCCAGCAACTTCTGGGTCTCCAAATTGGGCACATGGCCTGAGCTTGCCCTTTACGCCTTGGAGGTGCTGCCCTGCAGCCAGTGTATTGTCTGAACGTTTGTTTAGCACGACTGGAGGGGGTTATCACAGGTTATATTTCCAAATGTTTTGGGGTGTACCCTAATTAAAAAAATAAATAAAAAATGTAACCAAAAAACTGTGTAGGCTACCTCCTCCTTCTCCACCGCCGCTTCCACCTACACCGCCACATCCACTGCCTCCTCAACCTCCTACTCCATATGGACCTCGTCCTCGTAGATCAAGATTATAAATTTTAATTTTTATGTATTTTATGTTATTTTAAGTCACTTCCCTATCCACATTGGTTTGCAGAGCACTTGCCATGCTCTTAACCACATGTTGCTGCCATTTGCAGCCCTCTAGCCCTTTCCATGACTTTTTTAGAGACATTTTAGTGCTCAAAAGTTCGGGTCCCCATTGACTTTAATGGGGATCGGGTTCGGGGTCAAGTTCGGGTCAAGTTTGGGTCCTGAACTCAAACTTTTTTGTGAAGTTCGGCCGAACCCGTGGGAACCCAAACATCCAGGTGTCCACTCAACTCTAGTCTCAACCCTCAGCCCTCAAGCCTCAGATTCCAGCACACACACCTACTGAGCTCCACTGTCAGACTGAGGTAATCCCCCTCACCTGGCAGTGCTGGCTGGTTATTAGGCCTGGCTAAACCCGGCCTGGAACATGGGTAGTAGTTACCCACCCAGCACTTTGACTACTCCCAGTAAGAGCCGTTCCTGATCAGCTATACAGCAAAGTGTCAATTAGCATTAGCTGCCGCTGACACCTGAAAATACTAGCTCTTACTTCACCGAGGCCAGGAACCTCGGTGACACATACCTTCCATCAACGACAGACCCTTGCGCCTTCCTACATACCTTCCCCTTTTGTTCAACCCTGAGGGGGTGAACACTTGCCAGACAGTGTACCCGGGACAGGGCATCCGCATTTCCCTGTAAGTGGCCTGCCCTGTGTTCCACTGAGAACTTGAAGTTCTGTAATGACAAGAACCATCTGGTGACCCGAGCATTTCTCTCTTTGACCTGGCTCATCCACTTGAGAGGGGAGTGGTCAGTCACCAGACGAAACTTTCTCCCCAACAGATAATAGCGGAGCGACTCGAGTCCCCACTTGATGGCCAGACACTCTCTCTCCACTATACTGTACCTGGCCTCAGCTGGGGTGAGTTTGCGGCTCAGAAAAACAATGGGATGTTCCTCCCCATTGATTTACTGAGAGAGTACAGCTCTGAGGCCCACTTTAGAGGCATCGGTCTGTACCACAAACTCCCTCTTGAAGTCAGGCGTGACCCGCACAGGACCAACTTCAAAGTGGAAAAAGCCTCTTCCGCCTGGTCATTCCAGCGGATCATCATGGACTTCCATCCCTTCAAGAGCCCTGTCAACGGAGCCGCTAAAGTTGCAAAATGGGGAACTGACCTCATATAATAGCCCACCATTCCCAGGAACGACTTTACTTGCCTTGTGGTGACAGGTGGGGGCCAATTCCGAATCGCCTCTATTTTATTCACTTGGAGTTTGATAACTCCACATCCAATGATGTACCCCAGGTACTTAGTCTCCTCTAACCCTATCGCACATTTCTTTAGGTTAGCGGTCAGTCCAGCCTTCCTAAGGGAGACCACTACAGCCTGCACTTTGGGTAGATGACTTTCCAAGTCAGTACTGTGGATGACAATATCGTCCAGGTAAGCCGACACGTACCGATGATGTGGACTCAGCACAAAAAAGTGGCGGGAGAACCATGCAGACCATTGGGTAGCACCTTGTACTGATATAGCCCTTCAGGTGGGATGAAGGCAGTTTTCTCTTTGGCAGCCTCCGTTAAGGGCACCTGCCAGTACCCTTTCGTGAGCTCCAAAACAGAAAAATACCGGGCTTGTCCTCCTAACCTCTCGATAAGCTCATCCACCCGGGGCATGGTATACACATCGAATTTGGAAATCTCGTTCAGTTTACGAAAATCATTACAGAACCGGAATGTTCCGTCTGGCTTGGGTATTAGTGCTATAGGACTAGCCCACTCACTTTTAGACTCCTCAATGACGTCTAGCTTCAGCATCATCTGCACTTACACTGAGATGGCTTGTCACCGAGACTCAGGTACCCGGGATGGTTTTAGCTGGACTTTCGCCTGATGCTCAGTGACAATGTCATGCCGAATTGTGGAAGTGCGTCCAGGGAGATCCGAAAACACATCCGTGTTCCGGCTAATAAACTCCCTGGCCTCCTGAGCCTGCTTAGAGGAGAGACTATCAGAAATTCTTACTGTGGCAGTCGCTTCCCTTGCTTCAGACAGAGGGGCTGAAACCGCTTCCCCTAGAAAACCTGGCCGCGGGCTGTCTTCAGTACAGGTTTCCCTATCTTTCCATGGTTTAAGTAGATTCACGTGGTACATCTGCTCTGGCTTTCGCCTCCCTGGCTGGTGTACCTTGTAATTTACCTCTCCAATTTTTTCAAGTACCTCGTTGGGCCCCTGCCACCTGGCCAGGAACTTACTGTCCACGGTCGGCATCAGAATCAAAACCCGATCACCCGGGTTAAAGATCAGGACCCAAGCCTGGCAATTATAGATCCGACTCTGGGGTCACTGAGTGGCCTCCATATGCTCCCTGACAAGAGGCAAAATGCTGTTGCATCTTGGTAACATACTTAAGGACACTTTTATGCAGAGTGGGTTGCGGTTCCCACGCCTCTTTGGCTACGTCCAACAAACCGTGAGGATGTCTGCCATATAGCAATTCGAAGGGTGAGAACCCAGTAGAGGCCTGGGGCACCTCTCGCACAGCGAACATGAGATAGGGCAGAAGAAGGTCCCAGTCCTTCCCATCTTTAGACACCACTCATTTTAATATGGTTTTTAATGTTTTATTAAGCCTTTCAACCAGACCGTCCGTTTGCGGATGGTAAACGGACGTCCGTAACTGTTTGATATGCAAGACCTGTAAACGAACACTGAGACTAATTAGCTATGAAAGTATACATTTTATTGAGATACATGTTAACTCCTTAAGGACCGGGCTCATTTTCACCTTAAGGAGCAGGTCAGTTTTTGCAAATCTGACCAGTGTCAATTTATGTGGTGAAATTTGGAAAAATTAGCAAATTTCCAAGTTTCAATTTCTCTACTTCTATAATACTTAGTAATACCTACAAAAATAGTTATTACTTTACATTACCCATATGTCTTCTTAATGTTTGGATAATTTTGGGAATGACATTTTATTTTTTAGGGATGTTACAAGGCTAAGAAGTTTAGAAGCAAATCTTGAAATTTTTCAGAAATTTTCAAAAACCCACTTTTCAAGGACCAGTTCAGGTCTGAAGTCACTTTGTGAGGCTTACATAATAGAAACCACCCAAAAATGACCCCATTCGAGAAACTACACCCCTAAAGATATTCAAAACTGATTTTACAAACTTTGTTAACTTTTTAGGTGTTCTACAAGAATTAATGGAAAATAGAGATACAATTTCAAAATTTCACTTTTTTGGCAGATTTTCCATTTTAATAATTTTTTTCCAGTTACAAAGCAAGGGTTAACAGCCAAACAAAACTCAATATTTATGGCTCTGATTCTGTAGTTTACAGAAACACCCCATATGTGGTCATAAACCGCTGTACGGGCACACGGCAGGGAGCAGAAGGAAAGGAATGTCATACGATTTTTGGAAGGCAGATTTTGCTGGACTGGTTTTTTTGACACCATGTCCCATTTGAAGCCCCCCTCTTGCACCCCTGGAGTAGAAACTCCAAAACTTTACCCCATTTTAGAAACTACACCCCTCAAGGTATTCAAAACTGATTTTACTAACTTTGTTAACCCTTTAGGTGTTCCACAAGAATTTATGGAAAATAGATATACAATTTCAAAATTTCACTTTTTTGGCAGATTTCCCATTTGAATAATTTTTTTCCAGTTACAAAGCATGGGTTAACAGCCAAACAAAACTCAATATTTATGGCTCTGATTCTGTAGTTTATAATCATAATCGCATCACAAGGTAACAAGAAATAGCTGTTTTAGCACCGTTTTTATTTTTTGTTATTTACAACATTCATCTGACAGGTTAGATCATGTGGTATTTTTATAGACCAGGTTGTCACGGATGTGGCGGTACCTAATATGTATACTTTTTTTTATTTATGTAAGTTTTACACAATGATTTCATTTTTGAAACAAACTGGGACAATCAGTTAGCCACTTACCATTGAGCGCTTTCACACGGCTATAAGTGTTATTTGCCTAGTGACGCATCCTTGTGCTACACAGCACAATTTTATGTTATTTTATGTTTGTTAACATATGTCATTGTACCTCTATGTGATGTGTATTTGTTGTCCATTAAATCTGATTTTGACTTATTTGGTTGTCCAGGGATTCCTGATAACTGAGTGCCCCTCCATTTTTCATTTGCCTTTCTTTTATCTCCTGGATTTGGGTGATCCTTTTGGAGCGCACCATATACATAGGGGGTCTAAAGGGGAGCCGCCATCTTTTTTTCCCACTATGGATGAAACCATCCACCCTATCACGGATAAAATAGAGTTCTTAGATGTCTTGATCAGACGTGACGTTGTTTTTTTTTTTTTGCAAACTGATATATACAGGAAGGAGACTGCTATCAACGCACTCTAACATGCGTCATTTTCTCATCCCCCTCAGACAATTAAGGCAATACCTACCGGTCAGTTCAGAAGAGTGTGCTCCACCAACGAAGACTTTGAGGTTCAGTCAAACATTCTACGACAACGCTTTTTGGAAAGAGCATATAGCAAGAGATCAGTGAAGAAGGCATACAAACGCGCAAAACACTCAGCGCGACAAGATATCATTCACTCCAAACCAAAAAAGAAAGCAACAGTAAGATATATTACCCATTACCACTAACAGTGGCAGCACATGTGAGATGTGCTGGAGAGATTTTGGCAGATATTGAGGGCGGATCCAGTATTGGATAAGATCTTGCCACCATATCCATCTTTGGTGGCCAGGAGAGCCAAAAATCTGGGGGACCACCTGGTAAGATCTTATTATACCCCTCAAGTGCAAGGTACAATCTTTGGCTTTAAGGGACCTAAATGGGGTTGCTCCCCCTGTGACAAGTTTGTGGCTTGTGATAACATTTTAAAGACCACTGAATTCACCAATTCTATGCAAACTAAAATGTACAAAATCACCCACTGCATTTCATGTGCCACTAAGGGGGTAATCTATCATGCTACCTGCCCGTGTCCAAAAATCTATGTTGGTTTGACAAGCAGGGAATTAAAGATACGTGTCCGTGAACACGTTCGAGATATCATAAAGTCCAAAGATTCTACTGATTTAACCAGTCTCAAACCTATCCCCAAGCATTTTAAAAAGTTCCACGACAGTGATCCCTCACTCTTGAAAGTCTGTGTGTTTGATCACATAGATTTGGGGATGCGAGGGGGCAATGTGATCAAGTGTCTGGCGCAACGGGAAACGAAGTGGATCTGGACCTTAGACACCATGCAGCCTAAAGGCCTCAATGATGCTCTGTCTTATGCCCCATTTCTGCTATGAGCATTACTGCTCTTTTTATTAATGGTTCATTTATGTCCTTTTATTTATTGTTCATTTATGTCTACCTTTAATGTTTGTGTTCTTCTAATTAAGCCCTGTTACTCATGCTGCCTTTCTATATATCTAGAATATTGTAGCTGTATTCATCTTTTTACATGGACCATAGGCGCATTCGGCTGGACCCGTTTTTTCCATTATGATTGAAGACATGAGCGTCGCGGGACTTTTCATCACTTGTTGATCAATATATTATTTGTGGTCATGGCTACGGCAGAGAGCTAGTGCCCCGAACATGCCGAGACCTGAGAGAGGAAACCAACCTGCCTAAACTAATATGGCTGGAGAGGTGCCCTTAGCCATGCCGCGGGTAAGCCTAAAAGGGGGCATACCCTGAGGAGTATAGAAAGAAAAGGGGAGGGAGGGTGGGGCACCGAAAACGCCCGCACATGAGGAGAGGGCGTGCCTCCTTTTAAGAGTGCCTACGCCCCTCCCACAAATGCAGGCTGACATGTCAGCCTTAAGCTACTTGTGGTCATGGCTACGGCAGAGAGCTAGTGCCCCGAACGTGCCGAGACCTGAGAGAGGAAACCAACCTGCCTAAACTAATATGGCTGGAGAGGTGCCCTTAGCCATGCCGCGGGTAAGCCTAGTAGGGAGAGAAAAACCTTTATGCAACTGACCAAGTTACAATACCAAACTGTGGAATGCCTGGAATATCTCGGCCTGAGGGTAGGTATGTAACGTGAGAAGCCTGAGGAGCGCCAGCGACCCATTTGCGGATGACGTGGCCGGGGACGTTGTGCTTTGAAGCCACGTATGCAGCTCCAATACGGAAGGAGTGTCCTGAAATGGTCTTGGGGTTGAAACCCAAGCCCGCCGCCAGGGTGCGAACGTGGGAGATGAAACTGCGAGGCCGTGCGGGCCGAGACCTGGAACGGGAGCAATGGGCGGTCAGGGGCGGAGTCCCCCAGAGCTGCCAGCCAGCTCCTGAGCACCTGGACCGGGCACCATGCGTTGGTGGACTGGAAGAACTTCACCTCCACTGGTGGGCCCACCTGTGGGGTTGGAAGTGAGGAGATGTGAGGAGAAAAGGTCGTCGTGCCATACCAGCTGACCCCGGTTAAACCCTTGGACCTGACTGAACTGTGGGTGAATTCGCTGTGTCCTAAGAACCCGCGGAACTAAAGTACATGGCAGCCTTTATGACAGTGCTGGAAAGGAGCCCAAAAGGAAGACCATCTAGGGAGGTGGAAAGCTTCTAAATAATCCCCTGACACAGCCTGCCTGCTCGGGACGACCGCGTGACTACTCTTCTGAACACCCCCTAACCGTTTGGGACAGAAAAACCGACCTACTTTCGGGGTCTTCCAACATGGAGAAATGTTGGACTTCGGCCAAACATCGTTGAGGGTGTTAAAGGATAGCTGCGGTCAGTATGATAGTAAGCTAGCAAGCTGTGATGTAAGTGGTCTTGTCAGTGTCTTATCTTGGCTGCAAGCACATGAACCTGATGGAGGTGTTCCAAGCGGACCTGTAGTTCCTGGCCGTGTTACAAGATAAAGACGTCTGCATCAAGATTTTGCTGAAGCAATAAAAGGTTTACTCCATCACGAGAGTTTGATGCATCGGAGGAGGGAGCCCCACTCGGTCTGCCTCTGGTATGACCTGAAAGAAAGTTTTGAAATTAAAGCGGGACAAGGCGTCTGCGGCCGTATTAGGAAGGTGATTACCGTCTTGAGGCCTTCCGTCTTTGCGGGTGCCATTGAATTGAGCAAACCGCTGGGGCAGCGCCTGGAGCTTGCTCGGCTGGCAGTCTGGGCTTTTAATTATCAAAGTCCCCACCGGCTTGGGATCCTCGATTGCCGACAGAAAATTGGGACCCTCCCAAGAGGCTTGTGGGAGACCTACCAGGCCTGTGTGGCAAGCCGTGGTGAACCCGCAGACCAGGAACTGTACAAACTGTGGGTCATAATGGTTCTGGCGCAGGGATTCTAGCAGAACCACACCGACCCCGCCTGGACAGGATGGCCTGGATCTTGAGGACACATCATCTGGGGGTGAGCCCTGAAACATGCTGCGCATGCATGAAGGGCCCTACATGTGTTGTAATGACAAGCAGTTTGGATGCGGCAGGGAATGAAAGCGAGGGAGCAATCTTGGGAGCGTACGGAACCCTACCTGGGGGAACGGGCCCTAGGGTGGAGGTTATTGGCAAGGCTAGAGTGGACCGGTCAGGTGGCAGCCCCTGGTAGGACTTGACGGCCAGGAGGCTGGACTGGACGTCCGAAACCGAGGAGGCGACGGAGTTCATCCCAGCATGTAGCTGCGCCAGGGACACCTGAAGGGTGGACAAGGAGACTTTCTCCCAGACCGGGGCTGCAGGTTCAGCCAACAGAAGCCTATACAGCTCTGCTTTATGGCGGAGGCAGGGTATTAGATCCCTCTCCGGTTAAGCTCCGCGATCAACTTCAGAATTGACCAACTCCTTAGGGGCCGCTCGGATGCGGGTGTTTCCGGTACCGATAGGGCTTCTTCGATGTTGGAAATATGCGACATACTGCAGCTGCGAAGTGACAAATAGAAAATAACATTTGACCAGGAAGCCCCGTACCTTGCAAGTGACACCCGAGTCGTGAATGGTGGTTAAAGGAGGACTAGCGAGTGTCTAGTGCTCTGAACGGCGGGACCATGGACTAAGCGTGAAATGACGTGAGAAGGCTAACCGTACTTGGCCCCAGACAGGAAAATGAAAACTGAAGAGAAAACAAACATCAAACCTGAAATCGTACCGGAGAAAGGACTATCGAATCGACTCTAAAACATGACAGGCGACAGAAACAGTAAATTAACAGTGTGAACCTGAGTGACAGGTAACAGAAAATAAATAATACCACGTAAGACCTTGAGTGATACAGACACTGGCAGAGATAAAAGATCTATGTACGCCTGAGCGCGATAAACCATGGCATGAGAAGTGACGAACGTGTACCCTAAACAAAAGAGGCAACGGAAACCGGAAACGTACATTAATGCGCAGCCGGTGGCAGACGCGGCGTGACATGAACGTAAGCCCGAAGCGTGACAGGCAGCAGATGATCCATGAAAACGTAAGCCTGAAGCGTGACAGGCAACCCCTGAAAAGTAAAAACACGTAAGCCTGAAGCGCAACAGGCAGCAGATGATGAATGAAACGTAAGCCTGAAGCGTAACAGGCAACCAATGATAAATTAAAAACGTAAGCCTGAAACGTAACAGGCAACAGATAATGAAAATAACACGTAAGCCTGAAGCGTAACAGGCAACCTAAAATAAATTAAAACGTAAGCCTGAAACATAACAGGCAACAGATAATGAAAATAACACGTAAGCCTGAAGCGTAACAGGCAACATATGATAATTTAAAAACGTAAGCCTGAAACGTAACAGGCAACAGATAATGAAAATAACACGTAAGCCTGAAGCGTAACAGGCAACCTAAGATAAACTAAAAAACGTAAGCCTGAAACGTAACAGGCAACAGATGATGAAAATAACACGTAAGCCTGAAGCGTAACAGGCAACATGATAAATTGAAACGTAAGCCTGAAACGTAACAGGCAACAGATAAAGAAAATAACACGTAAGCCTGAAGCGTAACAGGCAACCTATGATAAATTGAAAACGTAAGCCTGAAACGTAACAGGCAACAGATAATGAAAATAACACGTGAGCCTGAAGCGTAACAGGCACCTAAGATAAATTAAAAACGTAAGCCTGAAACGTAACAGGCAACAGAAAATGAAAATAACACGTAAGCCTGAAGCGTAACGGGCAACAGATAATACATTGGCAAAAGATGACAGATTGAACGTGCGTTTGAACGTGACAGGCAACAGATGATACACTTGAACAAACACGTGAGCTTGAACCGTGGCAGGCACCCGACATGGTGAGATGTGCACGTGAGCCTGGAGCGCAATAGGTGGAAATGCTAATGCGTGAGTCTGAAACGTGACAGGCCAATGGTTGAAGAAGGAACGGACGCCTGGACAGAACAGGCCGTGGGAGGCAAGAGGCGTGAGCCTGGCCGAGGCCACCAATTGATACATAGGCCTGACACGTGACAGCAACAGCCTGTCATGGACAGATATGACAGAGAAACAAAACATGGTGACATGAACAAGAAGTAACCTGAGACGTTACTGGAGACAACCCGGTGACTACGAAGTGACCCTGACGCGGGTGACAAAAGGAATAGGGAGTTGCATTGCAGCGTAGACTGAAAGACCGCGAAAGTGTGGTAGAAAATGAAGCAGTTACCGGAAATGCCCGTGGATGTAGTGAGTGGGAAAGCGATGGTCGGCTCAAACGGGACAAATGAGCGCCACCTGGCTGGCGAGCCAAAATTTATTTTCTTTTTTGCTTTGACTGTGAGGAGAGAATAAAACTTTGGGTGTGACTGGAGTGAGAAGGACTAAAACGCCAGCACCTATCTGTTTGAACCCTGAGTGGGGATTTTATGACCTCTGTAAGGATGCATGGATCCCTGGTTGAAGATTAACGGCAGAGTACCCAGGGTCTGCAACAATAAACAGTATCATGAGGGGGGGGGCCGTAGCAGTCCATAGACTGCACCATTCACCTCTCTGTAGTGCAAAGTGTTTAAATTTATTTATTTATTTATTTTTTATTTTTTTAAGTCATGGCCGGAGCGTACAGGTGCAGTTAGAGTAATAGGGGGAGGAAGGGGGCGGGGAAGTTTCCCCGCGTCAGCTGCCTGCAGCTCGGGATGACAGAGGAGGGCACATAGGGATGGATGTGGCCTTTCACCTTCACTCACAGAGACCGCTGCCGGACGTACATGGCGGTGCCAAAGAGTGTGTGCCGATTGGCCAGCACGCCGCGCATGCGCACTTGAAAAATCATCACACAGAGATTTTATTATATAGGATGATGGTGATAATGACTTTTGGGGGATTGTTTATCTGGATCATGTGGTTTTACTATTGGATCAACTATATCATGCATGTTTTGTATTTTGCTATGAATTGAGTTTTAATTATGCTGTTCAAAAGTGCACCGAGCATTAATATGTGAGAACACTTTTTTTTTATTTATTTTTTTAACTTTATTGAAAACTAACAACCGCCGGCCGCCGGCCAGCAGCTGCGGCAGAGTGGAAGCGGCACCCCTGATGCGGCCCTGGCTCTGGACGGACCCAACCCCCGGGTGACCGGGCCGGACCAGCATTGCCCGGTATGTACGATGAGGGTGGCGGTGGACGAGAGGAGCGCAGACCGGAACCAGGGAGAGATCATGTGACCGCAGGGAGGAGGACACCAACGGCGTTGCCGGGTAACAGAGACGCCGTGCAGACCGGGGCCGAGCCAGAGAGACAGCCGGCCACGAGACCAAAATGGGACAGCAACCGGACGCTGCGCACCCCGGAGCTTAGGAGGCAGTCGTGCCTTGTGGGTGCAGGAGGAGAACACTAACCTCGTTGCCGGGCAACATGGACGCTGCGGCGGACCTCATGCCCGGCGTCCCACGTGACCCCCCTGTGGACTGTGCCGGAAGCGGAGGTCGGACGTAGGGGAGACGCCTGGAATGGATGCGCCGCGGCGTGGAGGGTCAGTGACGGCAGTGAATGTAACAGAACTTACCCGGCCGTCAAGTGCGGAAGACGGAGGAACCAGAGGCACCATGACGGGACTTACTTACCTGTCTAGCGGCACTGCTGCAAGGGGCGTAACGTTCGTGGCGGGAAGGCACCGAAAACGCCCGCACATGAGGAGAGGGCGTGCCTCCTTTTAAGAGCGCCTACGCCCCTCCCACAAATGCAGGCTGACATGTCAGCCTTAAGCTACTTATTCTAATTTTATTTCATTAGTCAAGTGTTTTTCATGCATTTATTCTCATCATTTTTTTATTTTTTATCTTCAGCTTTTTATGCATTATTCATATGTATTCTGTCCTACATGTATTTCACTTCATCTCTTTATTTCCCCCTTTTTTTCACTATTTACATTCACTTATTACTTTTTCACCATTTTTCACTTTTGTTTGATTAACCCAGGTACACTCATTCATTATGGCCTCTTCGTCACTATCCATTCACTCTGCAACACTGAGCGTAATGCGGTATCACTGTATATTTATGGTCACTATTTCTTTTACCAGTGTCTTTTCCCCTTTTTTCCCTTCCCCCTTCATTATTTTTCTCATCAGCATTCGTGATTTCACCATATAACCGCGGCGATATCGTCTCCTCCTGGTTGTTTTTTAATGTCTGCCAATCACATGACCGCGAGTCGCGTGACAGGCCATCACGTGACCACCGCTTGTCTAGTGGGATTATGGCGTCACCTCAGGTCCTTGCTCGACCACTTGGTGAGCACATGAGTGCCCGGGTGATTGGCCACCGTGTGGCCACTCTGTGACTCCACCCACCGGAAAGGCCGTGATAGGGTGGATGGTTTCATCCATACCATCTGTTTTTAATTTACACTAATGCAGTAGTATCTGATTGGAGGAGTATCCATTTAAATAGAGCCCCTCCAGTAGGAAGAACTGTGCCCCCAGAGGAAGGTTTCCACCGAAACGCGCATCGGGGTGTGCGGTCTTCCTGTGGAGATATCATCCTTATAAACGGTATGTGATCACTTATACTCATATCCATTTTACATCATGCACCATCTGGGAGTCATTTGGTAGGGCAGGGATGTGATTTTCTTTTGTTCAATAGGGTCTGCTTATGCACTTTACTCATATGGCACTTTGTACTTTATTGGGTCAGATGCCTATCAAATAGATTTACCCTAACATCTCCTTCCCATGTTCTTCTTGATGTCATACCCATTACTTGTATCTCCCAGGGTTGTACCGCACTTTTGATATTGATACGTTTGTCATCCCATATTATATGTCTTTTTAACATGAATCTCAATAAAATTTATACTTTTATAGCTAATTAGTCTCCATGTTCGTTTATAGGTCTTCCAATTATCTCTGAGCTAGCTTTGCTAGAGGGGTTTACGCCATTTGTTGCTTTACGTATTTTTTTGTAACCTGTTTTGGTTTAAACAGTTTGATATGCAGCAACTTAAGAGCTCCCTCATGACCTTAGACATAAAAGGGGTCTCCTGGTCAGTCAGAACCTATTTAGGTAGCCCCACTCGGGAGAACATTTCCATCCGCTCCTTAGCTATCAGTTTAGCCGACATATGTCGCAGTGGCACCGCCTCCGGGTACCAAGTGGCGTAATCTGGGACAACCAGGATGTGTTGGTGTCCTCTAGCGGACTTCTGTACTGGGCCTATGAGGTCCATCGCGATTCGCTCAAACAGTACCTCGATGATCGGGAGAGGTACCAAGGAACTGCGGAAAAGGTGCTGGGGGCTAGTTGCCTGGCAGGTCGGGCAAAACTTACAGAATTTGTCCACCTCTCTAAACAAACTGGGCCAGTAAAACCACTGTAGTATCCAGTCCACTGTGTTTTCTGCATTCCCAGATGCCCCCCGAGAACATGTTGGTGGGCTAATTCTAACACGAGTTTGCGATAAGTCTGGGGCACCACTAACTGTTCAATATGTTCACCCCACAGTTGGTTTACCCAATACAACATATCCTGATGAACCACAAAACGGGGAAACACCGTCTCTGCCCCTTGTTGTTGTGGTTCACCATCTACTATTAATATATTTCTCCAAGCTTGGGATAGGGTTGGGTCTCAGTGTTGAGCAGTACCAAAATTATCCCCAGAGACATTAAGGTCGGCCAGCTCAGGACCCTGGAAGTAAGTCTTCTACATCTCCCACCATTACATTCAGTGGGGTTGCCCCCCCTTTTCCACCGAAGTGGCAGTCACCCCTACCGCTGGCCCTTCGGCCTCAGATTCCCAGGGTTTTGGCCTCCCCCTGGAGCCAGGCCACTCTGCTGTGGTTACCCCTGTCTCATAGGTATCAGTCACTCTCGTAGCAGGCAACAGTGCCGGAAAGCCTGGGAAGTCTCTCCCTATTATAAGTTCATAGTGTAGAATCCACCTGCCGACCGCTGTGGTTAGAGACATCAGGGCAGTGGGATAGTCTTTTAAGTCTCCATGGATGCACATGACCCTGACTTTCCAGCCAGTATACTTCGTGGACCGTACCAGGGAATCCCTTACTAGGGACACCAGACTCGCTGAGTCCAGCAGAGCCTCCGCTGGAGTGTCTCCCACTTCCACTTAGCACAAGTGTTTTAAAGTTTCTGGGGTACCTGCTGCACACAGCTTCCTGCCATAAAACGACTGACGGTAGCCATAGTTAGTATCCATGGGTTCCACCGGATGTGGACAGTCAGCTCTTACATGGTCAGGCTCCTGACACCGTCAGCAGACTATCGGAGCCAGGTTCGTAGGGGGTACATCTGGGTTGGTTTGGTTGGTACAAGTCTCCGGGTCTGGGATGGAGATTTACAGGATTTGACTGCCCCCCTCCCAAAAGAACCACCATATAAGATTCTTAGTAGCCTCGTAGCGCTCCACAAGGTCCACCATTTCCAGGGCATTGCCAGGAGACACCTGGCCAATCGAGTGCTGGAGAGGGGGTGGCAGAGCCCTCCAGAACATATCAGCCAATAGTCTATCCAGCATAGCCGTGGGACTCAGCACATCACACTTTTGCAAGAGGTGGAATAAGTCATAATGCTAAGGTCTCGCAGGCTCCGCCGGCTTAAACCCCCACTGATGTACCCGCTGGGCCCAGACCAACACATTCACCCCCAGTCTTGCCAAAATCCCTCCCTTTACTTTTTGGTAGTCGGCCGCTTGATCGTCCGGCAAGTCAAAATACACTCGCTGGGAAACAGATGCCAGGAACGGAGAGACAACCTCAGCCCACTGGTCACGGGGTAGCTTTTCCCTGATGGCCAGTTTCTCGTACATCGCCAGGTAGGTTTCAATATCGTCTGCGGGGGTCATCTTAGGAATCGCGGCACGGACTGCTTTCTGGGCATTGTGGACGTTCAAGGTTGCTCCTGCTGTCTGCAAAGCCATCACATGTTGTAGCAGCAACTAGTTGGTCTTCTGCTGCAGCTTATTAGCCTCCCGTTGGTGCAGGTTTGTCTCTCGCTACTGCAGATTAGCCTCCATGAGGGCCTTCACAACAGCCTCCATTTTGCCATGAGGCACTGGTTGTAATACAGCTGGTTTAATTTACGACATACAACCGTTCCTGGAGAAATGCAGAACCCAAAAATATCGACGTTCACGCCAGCCTCACTGCTCTGGTCCGCATCCTCCATCAATTGTGGGGATTCACTCTGGTAGACAGGGTCTGCAGACGCAGTACAGAGGCAAATTACCAGTTCTAAAATCAAACTTCAGTGTTTATTCACACATACAGTAAATCAAAAACAAAACGTCACTTTTGCAGTCTTGGTGTTAGTTCACACACAATGGAAAGTCCACATAGTAAAAAATCACCTTGTTGGCAGTTATGCCTCCAGCAGTCCATAGCAGGCTTTTAGGGGGCCTGTTTCCCTTACAGACGGGTCTCAGCTCTCCAGCACGGCACAAGCCTCCGATCCCAGCACATACACCTCCTGAGATCCACTGTCAGACTGAGGTAATCCCCCTCACCTGGCAGTGCTCGCTGGTTTTTAGGCCTGGCCAAACCTGGCCTGAAACATGGGGAGTAGTCACCCACCCAGCACTTTGACTACTCCCAGTAAGAGCCATCCCGGATCAGCTATACAACCATACTAGCTATTTAGGTGTCAAACAGCAACTGCTGCTGGCACATAAATTACAGGCTCTTACTCCACCGAGGCAAGGTACCTCGGTTACACGTACCTATCATCCACGATGATTCCTTGTACCTTCTTACAATACGCACTTCACTCTTTAAGTTTTTTCTGTTCAAAGCTTATAGTGGCCTATTTCAGTCCAACAAGATAAATATATTCTCAGTTCACTTGTGCAGTTATTTCTGTTGAAAGCGTATAGGGGCGTATTACAGTACAAACAAGAAAAATATATTCGCACTGCACTGTTGCAGTTATTTCTGGTGAAAGCGTATAGGGGTGTATTTCAGTACTACAAGAAAAATATATACGCACTTCACTCTTTTAAGTTTTTTGGGTAAAAGCATATAGGGGCATATTTCAGTACTACAAGAAAAATATATCCGCACTTCACTCTTTTAAGTTTTTTTGGTAAAAGCATATAGGGGCATATTTCAGTACTACAAGAAAAATATATCCGCACTTCACTCTTTTAAGTTTTTTTGGTGAAAGCGTATTGGGGCATATTTCAGTACTACAAGAAAAATATATACTCACTATAGCTATACAGCCATACTAACTACACTGCTTAAAAAATAAAGGGAACACTTAAACAACACAATGTAACTCCAAATCAATCACACTTCTGTGAAATCAAACTGTCCACTTAGGAAGCAACACTGAGTGACAATCAATTTCACATGCTGTTGTGCAAATGGTATAGACAACAGGTGGAAATTATAGGCAATTAGCAAGACACCCCCAATAAAGGAGTGGTTCTGCAGGTGGTGACCACAGACCACTTCTCAGTTCCTATGCTTCCTGGCTGATGTTTTGGTCACTTTTGAATGCTGGCGGTGCTTTCACTCTAGTGGTAGCATGAGACGGAGTCTACAACCCACACAAGTGGCTCAGGTAGTGCAGCTTATCCAGGATGGTACATCAATGCGAGCTGTGGCAAGAAGGTTTGCTGTGTCTGTCAGCGTAGTGTCCAGAGCATGGAGGCGCTACCAGAAGACAGGCCAGTACATCAGGAGACATGGAGGAGGCCGTAGGAGGGCAACAACCCAGAAGCAGGACCGTTACCTCCGCCTTTGTGCAAGGAGGAACAGGAGGAGCACTGCCAGAGCCCTGCAAAATGACCTCCAGCAGGCCACAAATGTGCATGTGTCTGCTCAAATGGTCAGAAACAGACTCCATGAGGGTGATATGAGGGCCCGACGTCCACAGGTGGGGGTTGTGCTTACAGCCCAACACCGTGCAGGATGTTTGGCATTTGCCAGAGAACACCAAGATTGACAAATTCGCCACTGGCGCCCTGTGCTCTTCACAGATGAAAGCAGGTTCACACTGAGCACATGTGACAGACGTGACAGAGTCTTGAGACGCCGTGGAGAACGTTCTGTTGCCTGCAACATCCTCCAGCATGACCGGTTTGGCATTGGGTCAGTAATGGTGTGGGGTGGCATTTCTTTGGAGGGCCGCATAGCCTTCCATGTGCTCGCCAGAGGTAGCCTGACTGCCATTAGGTACCGAGATGCGATTCTCAGACCCCTTGTGAGACCATATGCTGGTGCGGTTGGCCCTGGGTTCCTCCTAATGCAAGACAATGCTAGACCTCATGTGGCTGGAGTGTGTCAGCAGTTCCTGCAAGACGAAGGCATTGATGCTATAGACTCGCCCGCCCGTTCCCCAGACCTGAATCCAATTAAGCACATCTGGGACATCATGTCTCGCTCTATCCACCAACGTCACGTTGCACCACAGACTGTCCAGGAGTTGGCAGATGCTTTAGTCCAGGTCTGGGAGGAGATCCCTCAGGAGACCGTCCGCCACCTCATCAGGAGCATGCACAGGCGTTGTAGGGAGGTCATACAGGCACGTGGAGGCCACACACACTACTGAGCCTCATTTTGACTTGTTTTAAGGACATTACATCAAAGTTGGATCAGCCTGTAGAGTGTTTTTCCACTTTAATTTTGAGTGTGACTCCAAATCCAGACCTCCATGGGTTGAAAAATTTGATTTCCATTTTTTTATTTTTGTGTGATTTTGTTGTCAGCACATTCAACTATGTAAAGAACAAAGTATTTCAGAAGAATATTTAATTAACTCAGATCTAGGATGTGTTATTTTTGTGTTCCCTTTATTTTTTTGAGCAGTGTACATTCTTGGGGGCGTGGCCTGACTGGGGATGTGAGCGGCAGCAGCTCGAGTTAGTTCCCGCCACCTTGTTCCAAAAGCCTGCTCCGTGGGCTTACCTGAGCCTTCCTGGGACTGACCACAGCGTCTCTATTTCGGCATTGCTAGCCCAGTGTAACTCTGGAGGTGTCCCATGGCCGGAGGCGCCGCCAAAAAGAGCAGGGAGACAGCGAGAGGTGCTGAGCGCAGTGCGCAAGATGGCACCGGCGCGCTTCTCACAGTGAAGAACCAAGGCAGAGTGGGAGGTGTGCCTGTAGCGGCGTGGAGCATGGTGAGCTCCAGGGCACTACAGAAGATGTCAGAGCTGAAGGGGCCTTATATGGCAGAGGATTTGGAGGTGGAGGAGGTGATTCACACTGAGGAGAAGACTACTGCAGGAGGAGCCCAAGATGAAAATATGGAGGTTGGTGCAGCAGGGGCTGAGGAGGCAGTTGTGGCAGAGGAGGAGGTTTCCATATCCCCCCATAATGCAGAGCCGACATTAAAAGATGTCTTCAGGGCAGTTACCCAGTGTGGTGTGGCCCTGACAGCGTTACAACAGTAACTGGGGTCCGTGAAGCAAGAGTTCTTTGACTGCCATGACTTGCAGAAAGTAAATGAACGAATTGTAAAGGTGGAGGGCCGTGTTAGTAAGGTGAAAGATAAGTTGCAAAAATCAGGAAAAGGGGAGCAGTAACATAGTAAAACTTAACTTTAATTATACTAGATAAGAACTCCCATAACCGGGAGAATGAAAACCCCTTACAAACATAAACAGACAAACAAGTGCAGGACCTAAACAAATGTGTCACACGATAAGGGTCGGCGACACGCTAAGCTAGGTTCTAACATGGGAGAGGGACCTAAACCGTGATACTGGGTCTAACAAGAAATAATACTCTAGGTATGAACCACAGTGATAAAGCAGGGTCACATACAACACAAGGCGTAGGGTCCCTGAGTCCGAGTCCCGTGAACAAATGCTGGGACGGCAGAGATGAAGAAGGTCACGGCACTCCAAAAGCAAATTCAATGTGTTTTAATCCACCAAATGTTCAGCAGCAACGTTTCGACAACAGTCTTTATCAAGCTACATACAAGTTTATAAGTGACTCACATTACATATATATAAGGGTACTAATTCATACCAATTAATCAGTGGGTGTGCTACCACCAATAGACCCGCCTCCTCTCAGGTACAAATAATCATATAATTAATTCAGTCTATTAACCACAGTGTAAATTAATATAAGGCTTACCGAGCGTTCATACTTGGGCTGTTAATCCATAGTGTGTCCATGATGAGTGGCGTCTGCGGCTGCGCGAATGTTCAAACGGGATTCACATACATCACATGTTCAACTATACAGTCATGTGATCAGTGACGCTACTCCCGGTCACCTGACAGATGACGCGCCTAAGCGTCTAGTCACTGTCATAGTAACCCCAGGTCCTACAGAGAGAGTATGTCATTCCCTGCGATTCTCTTTATCCAGCATTATGTCAAATCCGTATAACTACATGCCTTGACGCCGGTTCCCGATCACTACCTCTCCGTGGTGCGGGGACGCCATCGATAATCCTAAACCTCAATTGTGCAACGCTGTGTCTACATCTATAGAAATGTTCCGGGACTGGAAGTTCACCTTCCAAATTTTCAGACGCATTCTCCATCCTTGTGAACAATTTCCGGATGGAGTACCTATGCTGGTTAATCCTCAATTTACAGGCCTGTGTGGTCTCACCCACATAGATGAGACCACACGGGCACTGCAATGTATAGATCACAAACTCAGAGGAACACGTGAAAAAACCTTTTATATCATACTTCTTTCCAGTGTGTGGATGGAAAAAGGTTTGTCCCTTCAGTATATTGTTGCAGTTGCAACAATTGAGGCAAGGATAGCACCCCTTTCTGGAGATGCATGACTTAACAGGCCTCTGCAGAAAAGAATGTACTAACTGATCGCCCAGGTTCTTAGATCTCCTATAGGACATGAGCGGTGGTGTCTGGAACTCCATAATGTCTGGAAAAGAGCGTGTCAGGATTTGCCAATTTCGTCTGAGTGTTCCCGCTATTTGTTTGCTCAGAACCGAATGTGTGGACACAAAAGGTAATCTTTTGTTCTCCATTTTCGTTCTGGTCGTGGTCAACAAATGAGTCCGCGTGTGTTGCCTGACTTTGTCAAGATGTCTCCTAACCAACTTTTTGGGATATTGTCTGGCTATGAACTTAGAGCTCATTGCCTGCAATCTGTCATCTACATTTTTGTCATCTGAGATGATACGCCTAACCCTAAGAAGTTGGCTATATGGGAGAGAACGCAGCATGTTTTTTGGATGGGCACTATCAAAGCGCAACATATTATTTCTGTCCGTTGGATTAACAAAAATGTCTGTTTGGAGACCCCTCTCAGTCACATAAACTAATGTGTCTAAGAATTGCATAGAATGTGGCGAGTCCACTCTAGTAAACTTCAGTTGCGTATGGACACTATTGATGTAATCATGAAACTCCCCTAACTCCGCGTCCGTCCCTGTCCATATGAGGAAGATGTCGTCTATATACCTCATCCACCCGGACACAAATTGGAACAGGGTGGATGGGTATATAGACGACTCCTCCACATATGTCATATAGATATTGGCATATGTCGGGGCCATGTTAGACCCCATGGCGGTCCCACGATTTTGAATGTAGAACCTGTCGTCAAAACTGAAATAGTTGCTAGTCAGCAGTTGCAATCTCCAACAGTGAGCTAACAAATTCACATAATTCTGCGGGGTAGTCAGTGTGTCGCAAGGCCCACTGGACAGCCTCCAAACCCTTTTCATGTTCAATGCAAGTGTACAGACTGGTGACTTCAAAAGACACCAGTCTATCACCCGCACCGAATGCTAACTGTTGGACCCTGCTGAGAAATTCAGTCGTATCCCTCACATATGACTTTGCTCCTGTAGCTGAAGTCCTCAACAACTTGTCGATGAATATAGCCGCAGGGGCAAAGACTGAATCTATACCCGCCACTATGGGACGTCCAGGCGGGTTACATAGGTCCTTGTGAATCTTTGGTAAGACATACAGGGTTGGTGTAACTGGATGTTTCTCTATCAAATAACTATGGAGTTTTGCATCAATGATGTTATTGGCATAAGCATTATCTACCAGTATTTTTATTTTCTTCATCACTCCGAATTTCGGATCTCCATTGACCTGTCTATAAACTTCTGTGTCTTGCAGTTGTTTCTCTATTTCAGCAACAACGTACTTAGTAGTATTCATCACTACAATTGCCCCTCCCTTGTCGGCTGCTTTGATCGTAAGCTCTTTGCGCCGACTAAGGGAGGTCAACGCAGCTTTTTCTTCCCTGGTCAGGTTAGACCTTGAGACATCATCATTCTGTCGTCTCAATCTGGTAACGTCCGACCGGACCAAGGATATAAAAGTATCTATTGCTTTATGATATATCGGGGGTTGAAAATCACTCTTAATATGTAACCCCAAGTCAGTCAAGGTTAAGATACTGTGTTCAGTGTCCTCAGAGGCCTCAGGAGGTAATCCATCCCTAGGTCTCTGAGTCTGATCATTGAAAAAAACTCTCAGCTTGATACGCCTAAAAAAATGTAACAAATCAATTTCATTTTGAAACCAGTCAACCATAGACGTAGGGCAAAAAGAAAGTCCCTTATTCAATACTCTTAGTTCCACCTCAGTTAGGTCATAAGAGGAAATATTTACCACCAATTGAGTCCCATTCATTGTGTCAACTTCTGTGCACCCCTCCTCCCCTGTTGTAGTACAGGAGTTTTGGTTCCCACTGGTGGTTTGGTTGATCGTGTTGAGCGAACATTCCTGGATGTTCCTTCTATACTGGCGATGTATACATCCTCCCCTCCGTCTTCTCCTGTGTCCCTTGGTAGTCCCAATCCTAAAAAATCAGTCTCATTGCCACGTTCAGTAGAAGAGTCCGTGTCCGTAAGATCTGTACGTCGTCCCCTTGGCCTTTGGATCCTGCGGGTCTTCTGTGATCTGAATTTGTTGATCTCGGGCTGTGTCCTTTTATAGATATTGCCCTTGGCATAATCCTCCTCATCTCTAGACCACTTTTGTCTTTTGGTCTCCTCAATATTTAAACGGTATTTGTGCAAGTCCCCTTTAATTTGTTCAAGAAATTTATCATAGTCCTGAATATTAGTAATCAATTTAAGTCGCTCCTCCTGTTCCTGGATCCTTGTGCTGATCTTCATTGTATCCTTCTGTAGGAATTCCATATTTAAAGGGTTTCTGTCACCCCACAAAACTCATTTTTTTTTTTTTGGATAGTTAGATTCCTCATAGCGCGATATAGGAGAATATAATAGTCTTACTTACTTTCATGCGGCCGATTCTTTATAAAACGAAGTTTTATAATATGTAAATGAGGGCTCTACCAGCAAGTAGGGCGTCTACTTGCTGGTAGCCGCAACAGAAAACCGCCCCCTCGCCGTGTTGATTGACATAGCCAGCCGTGATCTCCTCCTCCGGCCGGCCCTGTCAGTAATTCAAAAATCGCGCGCCTCTGGTCATTCGGAGCAGGCGCTCTGAGATGAGGAGGCTCGTCTCCTCAGCACTCCCTCAGTGCGCCTGCGCCGATGACATCATCGAAAGAGAAGACGTCATCTTGATTCTCAGGGAACAGAATTGGCCTGAGGTGAGTCCTCAGACCCCGGGGTATGCGACTTACCCTATAGTATTCTCTTAGGGTTAGGAGATGCAATTCCGTGTTGATGAGCTGTTTTCTCTCATTCACCAGCCTGCGTTTGATGGAATCAGCAGTCGGTTGGTTCAGAAAGGCTCCCTCCCCCTCGTCGCCACTCAGGATGTGAGTAATTTGTTCACTTGAATAAACAGAGCTGTTTGGTGTGGCCATTGTGCTAATGCCGCTCAAATCCATGAAAAATATATATAGAAAAAACTATTTTTCAATCCATGGACAGTGTGCAAGTCCTCAGGCCCATGCGGATCAAACAAAAATGTATGGTAGGACAGCACCACTTACTTGAATGCACTCAAAAGACTTTGCGGCGGTGCTCGTGGCGTCAGGTCTCGGCCTCAGAGACCCCCAATATACCAGCAGAGATGAAGAAGGTCACGGCACTCCAAAAGCAAATTCAATGTGTTTTAATCCACCAAATGTTCAGCAGCAACGTTTCGACAACAGTCTTTATCAAGCTACATACAAGTTTATAAGTGACTCACATTACATATATATAAGGGTACTAATTCACACCAATTAATCAGTGGGTGTGCTACCACCAATAGACCCGCCTCCTCTCAGGTACAAATAATCATATAATTAATTCAGTCTATCAACCACAGTGTAAATTAATATAAGGCTTACCGAGCGTTCATACTTAGGCTGTTAATCCATAGTGTGTCCATGATGAGCGGCGTCTTCCGCATGCGACTGCGGCTGCGCGAATGTTCAAACGGGATTCACATACATCACATGTTCAACTATACAGTCATGTGATCAGTGACGCTACTCCCGGTCACCTGACAGATGACGCGCCTAAGCGTCTAGTCACTGTCATAGTATCCCCAGGTCCTACAGAGAGAGTATGTCATTCCCTGCGATTCTCTTTATCCAGCATTATGTCAAATCCGTATAACTACATGCCTAGACGCCGGTCACCACGGACACAACAACCGAAAGATGATACTATTTAAGGAAAATATAGAAACATCCAGTTACACCAACCCTGTATGTCTTACCAAAGATTCACAAGGACCTATGTAACCCGCCTGGACGTCCCATAGTGGCGGGTATAGATTCAGTCTTTGCCCCTGCGGCTATATTCATCGACAAGTTGTTGAGGACTTCAGCTACAGGAGCAAAGTCATATGTGAGGGATACGACTGAATTTCTCAGCAGGGTCCAACAGTTAGCATTCGGTGCGGGTGATAGACTGGTGTCTTTTGACGTCACCAGTCTGTACACTTGCATTGAACATGAAAAGGGTTTGGAGGCTGTCCAGTGGGCCTTGCGACACACTGACTACCCCGCAGAATTATGTGAATTTGTTAGCTCACTGTTGGAGATTGCAACTGCTGACTAGCAACTATTTCAGTTTTGACGACAGGTTCTACATTCAAAATCGTGGGACCGCCATGGGGTCTAACATGGCCCCGACATATGCCAATATCTATATGACATATGTGGAGGAGTCGTCTATATACCCATCCACCCTGTTCCAATTTGTGTCCGGGTGGATGAGGTATATAGACGACATCTTCCTCATATGGACAGGGACGGACGCGGAGTTAGGGGAGTTTCATGATTACATCAATAGTGTCCATACGCAACTGAAGTTTACTAGAGTGGACTCGCCACACTCTATGCAATTCTTAGACACATTAGTTTATGTGACTGAGAGGGGTCTCCAAACAGACATTTTTGTTAATCCAACGGACAGAAATAATATGTTGCGCTTTGATAGTGCCCATCCAAAAAACATGCTGCGTTCTCTCCCATATAGCCAACTTCTTAGGGTTAGGCGTATCATCTCAGATGACAAAAATGTAGATGACAGATTGCAGGCAATGAGCTCTAAGTTCATAGCCAGACAATATCCCAAAAAGTTGGTTAGGAGACATCTTGACAAAGTCAGGCAACACACGCGGACTCATTTGTTGACCACGACCAGAACGAAAATGGAGAACAAAAGATTACCTTTTGTGTCCACACATTCGGTTCTGAGCAAACAAATAGCGGGAACACTCAGACGAAATTGGCAAATCCTGAATACGCTCTTTTCCAGACATTATGGAGTTCCAGACACCACCGCTCATGTCCTATAGGAGATCTAAGAATCTGGGCGATCAGTTAGTACATTCTTTTCTGCAGAGGCCTGTTAAGTCATGCATCTCCAGAAAGGGGTGCTATCCTTGCCTCAATTGTTGCAACTGCAACAATATACTGAAGGGACAAACCTTTTTCCATCCACACACTGGAAAGAAGTATGATATAAAAGGTTTTTTCACGTGTTCCTCTGAGTTTGTGATCTATACATTGCAGTGCCCGTGTGGTCTCATCTATGTGGGTGAGACCACACAGGCCTGTAAATTGAGGATTAACCAGCATAGGTACTCCATCCGGAAATTGTTCACAAGGATGGAGAATGCGTCTGAAAATTTGGAAGGTGAATTTCCAGTCCCGGAACATTTCTATAGATGTAGACACAGCGTTGCACAATTGAGGTTTAGGATTATCGATGGCGTCCCCGCACCACGGAGAGGTGGTGATCGGGAACGGCTATTAAAACGCCTGGAAATCAGATGGATCTTTGAATTGGACATCATTGAGCCTAAGGGACTCAATCGGGAGTTCAAGGTGGGCTCCCTCTTTTGAATCGTTATTTAGGATGTGAAAATAAGGGTTTTTTATATATTAAGTGCCAGTACCCGATATTGTATCGAGATTATTAACAGATTTTATTCATTTTGTTCTTTTCTCTTCCCCTTTTTTGTTTATCACTTATAGATAAGGCTGCCATGCGGGAAACGGGCGAGGGATGGACTAAGGTGTTTTGGGAGCAGTGACCTGGGAGCCGTCCAGCAGGTTTATTTTACCATCGCACGAATTGTGTGTCAGGTTTTGATTCTATAGACTGGATATGCGGGACGGAAGTGACCAACTTGTATGACGGGTGGATTTCTTAAGCCCTAATTATTCATCTGGGGAGCTGATCTGTGTATACGGGTTATATTGAGCTCTGGTGGCGTAGGGTGATGCTTATATAGAATACGAGAAAATATTTATATTTACAGGAGGCATTGGGGATTAGCGTGGTAGGGGTTTCCCACTTGGTGGTGGGGCCCAAACCAGGCAAGGGCACACATCGGTTGTCTCTCTTTTTACAGAGGGAGGCAATGGTTGTGGCCCCAATATCCCTTGTCCAAATGTATTCTTTAGCATATTGAGAGTATAACACACCAATACATCCCGGGGTATTTACCTTATGGGAGGTAGGGGTTTGTTTACTCTATACCGTGTGGCACACGGGATTTCCCCCATATGCCATTTTCAAACTCATTTCTTTGAACTTATTGCTTTGTATGTTGATGGGATCACATTTATTGATCAGCTCCGAACTTCTATGAAAGGGCTTCCCTTTATGTCTATGTGTGACATTATACTATTTAGTTTTTCACATAGCCAGTCAGATACTGAACCTCGGTATTGATATGATTGAGGTGTCATATATCCTGCTGAAGATCGGCTCCTATGACACTGTTGAACGAAACTATATTTTCCTTAAATAGTATCATCTTTCGGTTGTTGTGTCCGTGGTGACCGGCGTCTAGGCATGTAGTTATACGGATTTGACATAATACTGTATAAAGAGAATCGCAGGGAATGACATACTCTCTCTGTAGGACCTGGGGTTACTATGACAGTGACTAGACGCTTAGGCTCGTCATCTGTCAGGTGACCGGGAGTAGCGTCACTGATCACATGACTGTATAGTTGAACATGTGATGTATGTGAATCCCGTTTGAACATTCGCGCAGCCGCAGTCGCATGCGGAAGACGCCGCTCATCATGGACACACTATGGATTAACAGCCCAAGTATGAACGCTCGGTAAGCCTTATATTAATTTACACTGTGGTTGATAGACTGAATTAATTATATGATTATTTGTACCTGAGAGGAGGCGGGTCTATTGGTGGTAGCACACCCACTGATTAATTGGTATGAATTAGTACCCTTATATATATGTAATGTGAGTCACTTATAAACTTGTATGTAGCTTGATAAAGACTGTTGTTGAAACGTTGCTGCTGAACATTTGGTGGATTAAAACACATTGAATTTGCTTTTGGAGTGCCGTGACCGTCTTCATTTCTGCTGGTATATTGGGGGTCTCTGAGGCCGAGACCTGACGCCACGAGCACCGCCGCAAAGTCTCTTGAGTGCATTCAAGTAAGTGGTGCTGTCCTACCATACATTTTTGTTTGATCCAAATGCTGGGACGAGCAGGACGCTATATCAAAACACGGAATGGTCTTACCGGTTTTGGTTGAGAAACCTCACAATTCCCAAAGAGTGGGAATGGTAATACAGGCATCAAGTCCTCAGGTCATCAGTCTTGGCAGTAGGGAAGCCTCGGGGAGAGAATTCTGTCCCTGTTGCACCCTAGTTGACCTATTCAGCCCTAGTGACCTAACACTTGGCCAATTTATTACATGGACCATTCCATTACCCTGATCAGGTATCCAGTTTAGCCTCTCGACACTTCTGTGTAGGGCCTTATAGGGATCCTTGAACAAGGTAAGGTTCCAGACGGGATGTACTGGATATATAAACTCAACACACTAAATCCATTCGGCTTAAATGAAGCCTTTGAAATTAATTTATGATCAACTATTTAAACAATCAATTTATACATTTCTTTATTTTTTATTTTTTCCCCCTTCACTTTATTAGTTCTTCCTACAGTACACGTTTCAAAACTAGAACACATACAGTACAGACCAAAAGTTTGGACACACCTTCTCATTCAAAGAGTTTTCTTTATTTTCATGACTATGAAGGTATCAAAACTATGAATTAACACATGTGGAATTATATACATAACAAACAAGTGTGAAACAACTGAAAATATGTCATATTCTAGGTTCTTCAAAGTAGTCACCTTTTGCTTTGATTACTGCTTTGCACACTCTTGGCATTCTCTTGATGAGCTTCAAGAGGTAGTCCCCTGAAATGGTTTTCACTTCACAGGTGTGCCCTGTCAGGTTTAATAAGTGGGATTTCTTGCCTTATAAATGGGGTTGGGACCATCAGTTGCGTTGAGGAGAAGTCAGGTGGATACACAGCTGATAGTCCTACTGAATAGACTGTTATAATTTGTATTATGGCAAGAAAAAAGCAGCTAAGTAAAGAAAAACGAGTGGCCATCATTACTTTAAGAAGTGAAGGTCAGTCAGTCAGCCGAAAAATTGGGAAAACTTTGAAAGTAAGGGCTATTTGACCATGAAGGAGAGTGATGGGGTGCTGCGCCAGATGACCTGGCCTCCACAGTCACCGGACCTGAACCCAATCGAGATGGTTTGGGGTGAGCTGGACCGCAGAGTGAAGGCAAAAGGGCCAACAAGTGCTAAGCATCTCTGGGAACTCCTTCAAGACTGTTGGAAGACCATTTCAGGGGACTACCTCTTGAAGCTCATCAAGAGAATGCCAAGAGTGTGCAAAGCAGTAATCAAAGCAAAAGGTGGCTACTTTGAAGAACCTAGAATATGACATATTTTCAGTTGTTTCACATTTATTTGTTATGTATATAATTCCACATGTGTTAATTCATAGTTTTGATGCCTTCATAGTCATGAAAATAAAGAAAACTCTTTGAATGAGAAGGTGTGTCCAAACTTTTGGTCTGTACTGTACATCTTGACCTCTTGTAAATACACCAAATTGACAATTAACCGTATGGAAACATAAGATACCTAATTAAGCATGTGTTTTTTATATATATCTCTTTTATGTACATCTCTTCTTTTCAATATGTGGGCGTTTAGTCGGCTATGTATGTATACATATGCATTCACATACGTATTATTCCCCCTTCAAGCACCTCTAAGACAATTTATGGCAATGTTTATGGCAATTTTTATGACAGTGAAAGCACTAGATTTTATGTGATCTTATAATAACTACATGACTGTATGTTTTTATTTATAATTTTTTTATCATTTATTTTAACATACTTTTCTATTCATTGTATTAAAATATATTTATGTTCACTTTTTATGTTTTTTCATGTTATTTATTATGTATTTATTCAGATATATAAATCTGACAAAGAGCCCCATTTTCTCATATATATTATGACCCTTATGATAATCTAAAGAGTATCCATCACCCCTAAATGGTGATGAAAAAAAATCCACAGAAAAAACTAAGATAAAAACATCCTGCACGATATCATATACAAATGTGCGGATGTCCCTGGCCATATTATTGAAGAAAACCACAGAAATAAGATAATAATGCACTTAGTGAAGTAGATGCAAGCATTATATATGGACAAAGTCGGTAGGCGGGCTTAGATGTGTTTTGATCAAAATATATTGACTAAGTGTCTCAGATATTATCATATCAGAGTGAGGACTTTGTCCATATATAATGCTTGCATCTACTTCACTAAGTGCATTATTATCTTATTTCTGTGGTTTCCTAAATGGTGATGACAACTATCATGGCAATTAGATATAGACAGTATGTTATTCTCTATCACTAAGCAACCCACATTGTCGCCCCATATGACCCCTGGAGTACTTATGACGAGTCTGTCATATGATGCTCTGGCCGCTTCCCACTCACAGCGCTGGTTGTTTATCCCAGCCTTAGGGATGCGCACCTCGTGACCGCACCCGAACACTGGCTGTTTAACAGCCCTGTAAAAGCGTGCCCAGGCGGCATGGAGATGGATCATGTGACCGCAACCCAGCAGTCACATGATTTGGTCTTTCTACGAAGAGGGAAGAACAAAACTAGATTAGGGAGATAGCTAGCGTTTATTTTCAACATCGTTATACTAAATAAGCTTCCCCCCAAGCACCCCAATTAGAGACTGGGGCCTGTTCAATATTTTTATATTCAAATAAGGTTTATGTAAATTTTGGGAGTTCAGGTGGAAACACCCTTCCCCCTGGGCAATCCCATAATGCTATTCTGTGTTCTGACTATAAATACTTGTAATCAGTGCCATTTTAGGCATTGAGTCTTTTTTGAACATCATGAAGGGGGCTTGAGTACCCCCGAAACGCGTTGTTTGTTTTATTTGATATAAAAAGAAAAAACTCAATAAAGAAGAATATTCCTTTTCTTCATACGAGTGTCCTAACCAGTGTATTTTGTGCCTTGATTGTATCCTGATACCGTTACTATTGTGCCACTCTGTGGCCTCCTGATGCTGCTGCTGCCACCTCCAGACTCGGTCATTGTGCCACTCTGTGGCCTACTCATGCTGCTGCCACCTCCAGACTCTGTCGTTGTGCCACTCTGTGGCCTACTCATGCTGCTGCCACCTCCAGACTCGGTCATTGGGCCACTCTGCGGCCTCCTCCTGATGCTGCTGCTGCTGTCACCTTCAGACTCTGTCATTGTCCTACTCTGTGGACTCCTCATACTGCTGCCAACTCCAGACTCGGTCATTGTGCCACTCAATGGCCTCCTCATACTGCCACTACCTCCAGACTCTGTCATTGTGCCACTCGGTGGCCTCCTCATACTGCTTCCACCTCCAGACCCTATCATTGGTCCACTCTGTGGACTTCTCATGCTGCTCCCACCCTTCCTTAGTTCATGACTGGTCCACTCATTTCAACTTACTGCTGACACCCTCTCCACTCTGTCCAGGGGGCTCTACTTGTATAAACGTTTAATAGAACAGGTTCTGTAGACATCTATGTGGAATCAGCTGATGATGGTGTAAAAGGAGTGTGCATCTTCTTGACGCTAACATCTACCTGTAAGTCTGAGTTTATACTTAAGTTATTGGTCAGTTTTGGCCCTGTGACTGCCCAAATAAGTGAAGTATGCAGTGATTCTAAGAGCGACGTCTGTCATGTGCGTGTCATACTGACTCACAGTATTGTTTCACTACCACAGCAGACTCCCTATGCGTGTTACTGCAAGGCACAGTGTTCTACACCCCTATAAAGGCTCTCTGCAATGATGGACATAATAATGTGTTGTCTGACAGCTATATGTCTAGATGGTCCAATTTGTCCCTATCTGCCTTTTTGATGACAACTTGTATGGTGTTGTTACTTACGAATATCAATAAAAAATGTTATAAAAATGGAAATTGCCGTTTTTAATGCGATTCGCCGTGAATAAATTCAGATCAAAGCAAATTTTCTAAAAAATTTGGCGAACCAGCCGAATCAAATGTTTGAAAAATTTGCTCATCTCTAATTCAAATCCTTATTGTCACAATTTGAAAATACCTTATATGTATGGTACTTGACTTTATTTAATGGTGTTTCCCATATTTGATATCACCAAAGGATAGGTAATACAAGCTTGATCTTTGGGAGCCTTACCACTGCAACCCCACAGATCACTAAAAGGGGGGCCTGAGTCCCCATTCTTCCCTGCTGCATGGCTGTAGTTTGGAGGAGTTGGACTGGAGCCAGGGACACACATGAATACTGCCGCTTCATTGAAACTCTTCCTCACTGCAGTCTTGAAGGTAAGAAGAACAAGGGCTTAGAACGTCCATTATAGTGATGAAGCCCCCAGTGGTGGGGCTGCCATTGATCATTTACCATCTAAAATTAAAAAAAAGTTTTTTTATCAAAAATTATATTTATCAGTCACTTATTCTTATTACCTTACTTATTACCTTATCTTAATTTTTGTTGAGGACAGGATGGAGAGGAGATATCTGTGACCAGGTCAGATTGTGTTATGTTATATAGGCCTCCTTAAAGAAGTGAGTTTTCAAAGCAAATTCAATTTGTTTAGAATCAATTCACTCATCTCTATACATTATCCATTGACTTCCATTGCAAAATAAAACATATACTGTGTAACGGACCGTTTCCGCAGAGAAGGGGTTAAAATCCGTTTAGGCGATGTGCCCCTTTCTGAGAGACAGGCACAGCTACTGCAGAACACCAACTCCCGAACTGGATACAAAGTAGCACTCCAAACTGGAACCTCACGAATAGCTGCTAGCAGACGAACAGGAAAAGCATACAATCCTGGCAATCGGTCTTCTAACAGCATACAGTGAATCCCCCCAATAACGAGACAAGGCTCCGTTTTGAGGGTCAAGCAGTGGTCTGACTGTACTTGAAGTACAGCCTCTTTTATTCGCAAAAAACAAACATAGTACTGCCCACAGGGGTTTGAAATACAACCAATCAGTAATTTACAAGACATACAATGTAACTACAGCAACCAATCGTTCACGCCCCCAGAGGACCAGAATGAAGACTGTAACATAGGACAACATATCCCCACAATGCATCATGGTTTCCTCCTCTCTGTCCAGACAACCTGAAGAGCAATCCAATTATCTCTGAGGACAAAAGGAGATCGCCAATACACATGTGATGACAACAGAACAGACATCACCATTTTAAACACACAATGGGACAATAGAAACACACCCAGCATATTCCCTCCCCTTATCCTGAGAGGAGACCCAATTATACATACAGTTAAACATACTTTCTACCCAACTTTCATAACTCTAAAACCATACATCACATTCACATAAAAATTACATATTCGCAATCAATCCATTCAGGGGAACAACATATTAAAAAATGGCATGAATCAGACCAGGGGTTCAAAAGTTAGTATATGGCCCATAATCCAGGGGCAAGAGGCCAGCAGCCAGTCCTCTCCAAAGCCCAGTGGCGAGGTTGGTTTCGCCACACATCTCCCCCCCCCAGGGAAGACTAACCAGATACCTGACCTCACGCCGGTCGGTACCTGAGTTAGTCTGGCAGCCCACCCACAACCCAATACTGGACCTGTTGACTTTAGTAGCCTGTCTCTGTCCAGTGAGTCCACCAAGGTTATGTTGGAAGCTGGTACTCCCGGTCTCTGTGTTGCTCCCTGGCTTGGAGTGGGGGTTGCTTTGTGGGCAGGTATCAGCGGTACTCTGCCCTGGTGCCAGCGCTACCACGGAAGAAGCCTGTTTGGAGCCTGGTTGTTGGAGGGGGAGACCGACTGTCTCTACCCCCTGTGCTGTAAGTGCAGAGACCACGGTCCCATCTGCACTGTTGTGGGGCTTACTCTCTCCCCCTGGTGCGTTAAGCTGCCGCTGGGGAGAGGGGGTAACAAGCTCCTCTCCCATACATACTTCCAGCCGCTGGGGAGGGCGACCGACCATCTCCGCTCCCAATACAGTGTCCTGCTGCTGGGGCAAGGAGACTGGGCTCTCTATTCCCAAAAAATCATGCTGCTGCTGGGGGATAGGACCGACTGTCTCTGCTCCCAATACAGTGTCCTGCTGCTGGGGAAAGGAGACTGGGCTCTCTATTCCCAAAAAATCATGCTGCTGCTGGGGGACAGGACCGACTGTCTCTGCTCCCAATACAGTGTCCTGCTGCTGGGGAAAGGAGACTGGGCTCTCTATTCCCAAAAAATCATGCTGCTGCTGGGGGGCAGGAACAACTACCTCTGCCCCCTGTAACTCAGCCTGCCGCTGGAGAGGGAGGATGCTGCTCTCCTCTCCCTGCATTTCACACTGCCTTCCCGGCATATCACTCTGCTGCTGGGGGGCAGGAACAACTACCTCTGCCCCCTGTAACTCAGCCTGCTGCTGGAGAGGGAGGACGCTGCTCTCCTCTCCCTGCACTTCACACTGCCGCTGGGGAATGGAGACTGGGCTCCCAATTCCCTGCAGGACCGGTGGAGAGACCTCGGTCCCATCTCTACCGGCCACCTGGGGTCCTTCCCAGTAACACTCTACAATATCTGCCCAGCTGAATGGGTCTGGATCTGGGTCTGTCACCTTACCGTCCTGCTGAGCCTTCTCAATGGAGTGGAAGAGATCTCGGTAGTCCTGCTCCAGTTCCCACTCCAGGGTTGCTAGGTGAGCCAGGTCTTGCTCTACCTCATGGGGGTCATCCCACTCATGCCTAGCCTCCCTCTCATAAAAAATGTCCTGAAGTCTGGACTGTGCAGGGCTCCCGAAGTCAGGCTCTGCAAAGGACTCCCATAACAAGCCAGGACCATAAAACTCCTCTCCCTCTGGCTTGTCATGTTCGGCTGTCCAGGGTATATACTGTGCCATATACCACCAAAGCGCCTGGTAGGCATCCTCCAGCCATAGCTCCTGCCATACCCGGTGCT
The DNA here is from genome assembly GCF_905171765.1 of Bufo bufo. Lineage (NCBI taxonomy): Eukaryota > Metazoa > Chordata > Amphibia > Anura > Bufonidae > Bufo > Bufo bufo. The sequence goes on along the minus strand of NC_053393.1, from coordinate 81,327,074 downwards.
CTAGTTCCTTCACCCATTCCTCCAGAGGCTGCTCTCCCAGGAAGGGCATCCGCAGGGCCACTTGCTTCTGCAACCGCTGCTCTTCACTGGGGAGACTCTCACCCCGCTGGTATTGTAGATTATCCAGGGCCTGGTACCAGATGCCTTTCCTTAATGCATCCCGGCCATCCAGGTCCTCCTCCTCGTATAACACTGCTGGTTCCATCCTGGTGCTTTTAGGGTCGCTGTACTGAGACATGCGTTGTCCTTAAATTGTAGAATCCACAGAAATGGTGTCTCCTGTAGCTTTCCTTCTGGATGTAGGAACGATCCCGCTGCTTGCCACCAATGTAACGGACCGTTTCCGCAGAGAAGGGGTTAAAATCCGTTTAGGCGATAAGCCCCTTTCTGAGAGACAGGCACAGCTACTGCAGGATACGCCAAACTCCCGAACTGGATACAAAGTAGCACTCCAAACTGGAACCTCACGAATAGCTGCTAGCAGACGAACAGGAAAAGCATACAATCCTGGCAATCGGTCCTCTAACAGCATACAGCAGATCCCCCCAATAACGAGACAAGGCTCCGTTTTGAGGGTCAAGCAGTGGTCTGACTGTACTTGAAGTACAGCCTCTTTTATTCGCAAAAAACAAACATAGTACTGCCCACAGGGGTTTGAAATACAACCAATCAGTAATTTACAAGACATACAATGTAACTACAGCAACCAATCGTTCACGCCCCCAGAGGACCAGAATGAAGACTGTAACATAGGACAACATATCCCCACAATGCATCATGGTTTCCTCCTCTCTGTCCAGACAACCTGAAGAGCAATCCAATTATCTCTGAGGACAAAAGGAGATCGCCAATACACATGTGATGACAACAGAACAGACATCACCATTTTAAACACACAATGGGACAATAGAAACACACCCAGCATATTCCCTCCCCTTATCCTGAGAGGAGACCCAATTATACATACAGTTAAACATACTTTCTACCCAACTTTCATAACTCTAAAACCATACATCACATTCACATAAAAATTACATATTCGCAATCAATCCATTCAGGGGAACAACATATAAAAAAATGGCATGAATCAGACCAGGGGTTCAAAAGTTAGTATATGGCCCATAATCCAGGGGCAAGAGGCCAGCAGCCAGTCCTCTCCAAAGCCCAGTGGCGAGGTTGGTTTCGCCACATACTGCATGCAATGTCGGACTGTAGTCCTTTTGGTCCACCAGAGGAAATGATTCTGAGGGCCCGTCCTCTGTGTTTATAGGACTTTAAGGGCCCCTTTCTATTAGAGGTCCATTATTGTCAGAGCTTGGACCCATTAGAGGATCCTTTGGTACTCTGTTGGGCCGGTCCAACCCTGACTGCATGGTATAGGACCCCTTTGTATTAAAAAATATACGCTACACTTTCCAATACAGTAAATGACAATTTAATAGGTAGGTTCAGCAGTCCGTAAAATCCATAAAGTCTTTATTCAATATTGGAACGCATACAAAGATATAATCTCATATGGCTTACGCGTTTCAGGTGATCAAACAGCCTTAATCATAGTATCCTATGAGCCAGCCCTGAGTTCATGCACTTGTGTTCTGCAGGTGAGCTGTTCCTACCTTATCTACATCACAGCAAGTGACTCTCTTCTGGCAGAAATCAGGCCCATAATAGGCTATGGACACAACTTCGGACACATTGATATATTTTGTTTGCTTAGGAAAGCCTGCAGGTCACTGCTTTCAGAATGATCCCATAAGTGCATGAGCCCTAATTTTTCACAAATTTTTCACATGTTGTGCAATGTCTGATAGCTGCGGGTTCCTCCTCTGGGGCCCACAGCTATATCTACCGTATGTACACCAGTACACTGGCCCAGCTATTTCCCCATCAGCCCCATAGAAGTGAAAGGAGCAGTGGCCTTGCTTGCACAGTGCGCTTCCCATTTATTTCTATGAGACGTCCGATAAAAATTAATGGAGGGTGGCCGCGCAGTTCGCTCTTTCACTTTAAGGGCTCCTAGCGATATGCCACCAATGTTTTTGATGACACAACCCCTTTAGGCCTAACAGGTCGCCATCCAACTGGACTGTGTTGCTGTGTATGCTTCTATTGTAAAATTTTAAGGGTGCTGCCTCATGTGCTCTGCTACTTAGAGCACGAGGTACCCTATATAAATTGTCAGTGTGCTTCACTCTGTGCCAGCTATTAGGTGTTTGTTTCTGGACTTTCATCTGTGTGCCAATCTAGCTGGTACTCAGTTTGCTTTCTTGACTTAGTACACTGCTCAGCTGACTCTTGACTTATGCTGCCCGTACACAATGTGGCCTGGCACCAGAATGTGCTGGTGGATGACAGCAAATTTCTGGGCCAGCATCTGTACTTGCATTTGAAACAAGTACAAGTCGACAGGTACAGGTGAGGGCCAGCAATAAGCTATGATTGTGTACAGGCAGCTTTACTTTGCTCTGTTGGATCTTAGTTTTGACCTCAGCTCTGTTCCTGGTTTCTAGGCCCCGTAGTACTGCCCTGATGTCTGTTCATTCCTGACTTCTGCCGAGCCCCTTTAGACACCATGTCTGAATACAGCGGTGGATTGGCCATAGACCTTACAGGGAAATTTCCCAGTGGGCCGATGCACATGGGGCCACCCAAGTCCTCCTCTCTGCCACTGACCAGGTACATAATGGGCTCTCAGCGGTAATTAAAGCTGTGAGAATCGGGTACTCATGTACCCGGCCAGCGACCACACATGCCCTCCTGAATGCAACTGCTGTGGCCCGCACCTCACCTCCTAAGCCCACTGCTCCATATCTTAAGCAGAGACAACTGCCAGAAGGACAGAAAATGGAATCTAATGATGACCACAACAGAAGTACAGTTTTTGGGGCAGTATATTGTGCTGCTCTGTGGTATGTGTTTCTGCTGGGACAGTATTTTGTATGGTATTGCTGACCCTGCCTATTTGTATTTCCCTGTTTTCGGTCAATTTGGACCCACCTACAACATGGGGCCACTTTTTTTTTTCTTTTCCCAGGGCCACTTTACGTTTCCAGTCCACCCTGTCTAAATATTGGTGTTCTATATCTCGTGTTGTTCCCTGGACTAATATTACTACACTACTCCACCCTAGATTTAGTGATTGCTCAATCTTTTCTACAATCCTAGCCTGCCACTATTTCGGGAACTCACTGGCAGCAGCTAAATCAAACCCTGATGGTGGGAGTGGGAGTGCACGGGTAAGAGCAGGGCCGGTGCAACCATATAGGCGAACTAGGCGTTCGCCTAGGGCTCCGGCCTGCTGGGGGCGCCCTGGTGGGCTCCCTCTGACTGGGGCTGCAGCCCTGGGCGAGCGGCTCTTGAGCCGCCCCCAGCGCCGTTACAGGGGGGCCAGGAGGTGGAGGTCCTTCTTAAATATGGCAGAGCAGGCATCTGCTTACCCTGATGGCAGGTGCCTGCTCTGCCAGTAAATTACCAGAGGAGAGGAGGCGGACGGCAAGGAGGCTGTTCTAGCAGCTCCCCACTCCTCCCTCGCGCGCCCTCTGTGATGCCGGAATATGACGTCATTCTGGCCCCGGCATACTAAACGGCGCACTGGAGGACTGAGGATGTCTGTCGGTCAGTAAGTGTCTGTGTGTTTGTCAGTGAGTATGTGTATGTTTGTCTGCCAGTGAGTGAGTGTCTGTCAGTGAGCTACTGTGTGTGTGTGTGTGTGTGTGTGTGTGTTTCAGTGGGTAGGTGTATGTCTGTCAGTGAGTGTATGTCTGTCTGTCAGTGAGTGTATGTGTGTCTGTCAGTGAGTGTCTGTTAGTGAGTGAGTGTGTGTCTGTCAGTGAGTGTATGTGTGTCTGTCAGTGAGTTTCTGTGTACGTTATTCAGTGAGTGTCTGAGTGCGTGTCTGTCTGTCAATGAGTGTATGTCTGTCTGTCGGTGAGTGTACTTTATGTGCGTCTGTCAGTGAGTTTCTGTATACATCATTCAGTGAGTGTCTGAGTGCATGTCTGTCTGTCAGTGTGTGTGTGTGTCTGTCAGTGAGTGAGTGACATGAGGGGGCGGTAAAATGGATCTTTGCCTAGGGCGGCAAAAATCCTTGCACCGGCCCTGGGTAAGAGTGACTACAGGGAATAGCTTAAGGCCCTTTCACACAGGCCAATCGTCGGGAATTAACATTCTTACGGACAGGGACGGATTGGCCATAGACCCTACAAGGGAAATTTCCTGGAGGGCCACCCAAGCCCTCCTCATGGTCTCAAGCTGGGTACATAATGATATGATTCTCTACTACTCACCTGGCCAGCAGCCCTCCTGAATTCAGCTCTATTGACGTCCTCAGGACAGTACTGTGCCGCAGGTGGCAGTAGTTTGTGCTGCACTGTGGTATTTGGTGCAGCTGGGGAGGTATATTGCTCTGCCCTATGGTATTGCTGGCCCTGTCTACTTCTGTTGTCGCTGCCTAATTATGTTGCCTTCTTTCAATTTGGACTCGTCTGCCACATGCGGCCACTTTAAAGTTTTTTATAGGGCCAGTTTGAAGGTCCCAGTCCGCCCCTGCTTACGGACGCTCGTTCCTGATATTAAATCCTCACAGATGTGTCACTGATCACCCGACCAACAGGAGAATACTCGTTTGCTCACTGATCCAATTGTTCATGTGGCATAAAATGTCAAGAATTAAACTATCAATTATAACAATTATCCCCAGCGATCATTGGTAAGTGTAAATGTAGCGTCAAGCAGGCAATGATCATTGTCCCCCATGTAAAAGGGCTCTCAGACTGAGTGCTCCTGTCTAGCTTGTGTCAAACGGACTCTGGTTTCCAGTCATTTCAGATTAAAAAAATCAGGGATTTACACAATGATATCACATTAATCAGACTACATTATTAAAGGCAGATTGCAGTAAGCCCACATTCACTGATGGTAATCTGTACAGACTGGGAAGGAAGCCTGAGGAGCCTGGCTGGATCCTGGAGGAGAAAGTAGAGCTCTAGCTCTAGTCACCAGACCACAACATGAATGGTACAACTTCTCATAAATAATTAGTGTTGAGCGCGAATATTCGAATTGCGAATTTTTTTCTCGAATATCGCAATTTCGAGATTTCGCGAATATTTAGAATATCGTTCTATATATTCGCGAAATAGAATATTCGTTTTTTTTCTTTTTTTTTTTTATTATATTTTTTTCTTTCCCACTTCCCTAAAGTTGTTCTTACCTGTCCTTTGGATTCCTGGCTTCCTGGCTGCTCCAGTCAGTGGCGCTTTCAACTTACTGCTATATTCCATATTAGCTAAATTACAATCTAATCTATATGTGTATTTTACGAAATTTCGCAATAGTCGCAATTGCGATGCGAGTAATATAACACGAAATATTCGCATGAAGATTTCAACTTAGCACTGCTATACTCCATATTCTAGCCTAATATGGAATATAGCTGTGCTAAGTTAGCACTGCTATATTCCATATTAGGCTAGAATATGGAGTATAGCTGTGCTAAGTTGAAATCTTCATGCGAATATTTCGTGTTATATTAGTCGCATCGCAATTTAATATAACGCATCGAGTAATATAACACGAAATATTCGCATGAAGATTTCAACTTAGCACTGCTATACTCCATATTCTAGCCTAATATGGAATATAGCTGTGCTAAGTTAGCACTGCTATATTCCATATTAGGCTAGAATATGGAGTATAGCTGTGCTAAGTTGAAATCTTCATGCGAATATTTCGTGTTATATTAGTCGCATCGCAATTTCGACTTTTTCAAATGTTCTTAATATTGCTCTAACTTCGTCTTTTAGAAATTTCGTAATATTGCTCTAACTTCGTCTCTTAGAATATTACGAATATTCTAAAAGACGAAGTTAGAGCAATATTACGAAATTTCGTAAAATACACATATAGATTGTAATTTAGCTAATATAGTGCTATAATCCCTTTTTTTTCCTGTAATTTTTTTTGCCTCTTCTGAACTTAAGTTTTGTAAAATATGTACACTATTAAAAAATATTACTATAGCAGTATATTAGCTTAAATACAATCTATGTGTATTTTACGAAATTTCGTAATATTGCTCTAACTTCATCTTTTAGAATATTACGAATATTCTAAAAGACGAAGTTAGAGCAATATTAAGAACATTTGCAAAAGTCGAAATTGCGATGCGAGTAATATAACACGAAATAGTCGCATGAAGATTTCAATTTAGCACAGCTATATTCCATATTCTAGCCTAATATGGAGTATAGCAGTGCTAACTTAACACAGCTATATTCCATATTAGGCTAGAATATGGAATATAGCAGTGCTAAGTTTAAATCTTCATGCGACTATTTCGTGTTATATTACTCGCATCGCAATTTCGACTTTTGCAAATGTTCTTAATATTGCTCTAACTTCGTCTTTTAGAATATTCGTAATATTCTAAGAGACGAAGTTAGAGCAATATTACGAAATTTCGTAATATACACATATTAGCCTAGCCATAGTCATTAGCATAGGAACGTTGCCTTATACTATCAAGATAAATTTTCGCAATATGCGAAAAATAATTTCGCGATAATTGGAATAATTGCGAATATTCGATTTCGACGAATATAACACGAATATTCATGCGAATATTCGCGAAATATCGCGAAACCGAATATGGCACCTCCCGCTCATCACTATAAATAATTACTGGATAATCAATTTTTTTTCAATTCCCTTTAAAGTGTCATCTAACTTCTACTATATATTTATTAATAGTGAGTAACGCAAATAAAGAAATATAGACTGTGACTGCAGTGAATATGCCTTTGGAGACTTGTTAATCCGCTCTGTATATAAACCGAAGACTGTTCATCAATGAAAGATCATCGCTAGATAGAGACATTCATCATACTCACCGGACCAGGAGTAAAAGAAAATAACAGAAAGGTACTTTTAACAAAATATGACGTCCCTGAAACGTCCAATTATAAGGAGACTGAACTACTCTCGGGAGGGAAGATCTCGAAGATATAGTACAGCAGAATGTGATCAATGACATGCAAAGCAAGTATATCATGTCTACAGTATGATCCTTTCTTCATAATAAACTCTTTTTTTTCCATAGGCCTGCATTCTAATACATCAAATGTTACATTGCTCTAATATAGTTTTTTTTTTATTGGCAAGTTTCTTAACTTAAAAAGATAATATATTGTTATTAAAATCACATTTCATTCTCTGAGCAAATTTGTCTCCCATGCAGGGGCGTAACAAGGACCTACGGGGCCCCATTGCAAAACTTAGAATGGGGCCCCACACCACTATAACCACCTTCGTGTTACGCAAACTTCTTGAAATTCATTTTGTGTCCGATTTGTTGAATTAAAAAAAAAATTACATTTGTAGCCGAATCGATTCTACACAAATCACAAGTGCTCTAATGTGCCTGAAACTTGGTATATGAGACTCTTTGGTTTTTTCAAATGCCACTTCCAGGTTTGAAAAGAGACGTCGGATTATTTTTATGCAATCACTAAATTTTATAATACTGTACCCCATGGGCAAGAATATCTAAATTTCTATGACCAGCTGTCGTTATATCCATTCTTTCAACCAGAGAAGCACATATCCTTTTTTCATATATCAGTTTTTATTTTCTAATTGCAATTTTTTAAATTTTATTTCCTGATCATGATTATGGAGGCGACCATCTTGCCTGAGTTCTTAACAGCATTTAGAAAGCATTAAGAAAATTGCTTTATGGCAGCCTCACGGGCCATAGACAGAATAGACAGGAGGGGACCTCATTGACTTCTATGGGAGAGTTTTCTGGGCATGCTCTGTGACCTGTGCAGAGGTCATTGTACAAGGAAAGAATAGATAAGCTCTGACAATAAAGTGATCTGTACAAACCAAGAAATGGCGACTATTATTAGGCTTAGTGGCCAGTGTGAAAAATATTGATATGGAAAAATAGCATAAAAAATTCTTAAAAAAATGTTAAACATAACAACATGATTTAAATAATTGTGTAAAATATAAGAGTAAAACTGGATCGCACATCCTCAATACTATGCTTTTATCTAATAACTGCTTCTCAGCGATATTTATCATATACCTACCCCTATGTTGAATGCTGTATATGAGGCATCAGTATACAATTTGATAAAAAAAACATAGGCCCACTCACTGCGACAAGGTTACCTCCTTGAATGGGAACCTACTCTAAATTTGGCGCAGCGCTGCATGGCGACCACCAGCACCGCAGCTCTGCACCAGCAGGCAGCGGAACCCAGCAGTCAAACAGCGCCCCCGCTGTCTGGCAAAGCCACCCTGGCACTGTGCCGCACCAACTTACCAGCACGCCACCAAAGCAGCAATGACCGCTACACAGCACTGCACCGTGTGAACAGGTGGGAAACTCACTTGATCACATACTCTGAGGAACTCCAACTGAGCGGAGGTAGGAATTTATACACCATTATGCAGACTCCTGCTAATTAAAAACACCTGGAACGAATAGGGAGGAGTGCTGATACCAGAGGGGGGGAAAGCAAAGATTCTACAAAACGTGTAAAATTTAAGAGTGAAACTGGATCGCACATCCTCAATACTATGCTTTTATCTAATAACTGCTATCAACCCACCAGGACAACACCAAACAACAATGACCGAGGTGTTTTTAATTAGCAGGAGTCTGCATAAGGGTATAAATTCCTACCTCCTCTCAGTTGGAGTTCCTGAGAGTATGTGATAAGGTGAGTTTCCCCCCTGTTCACATGGTGCAGTGCTGCATGGCGGCCATTGCTGCTTTGGTGCTGTGCTGGTGGGTTGGTGGGGCCTAGTGCCAGGATGTCTTTGCCAGACAGCGGGGGCGCTGTTTGACTGCTGGGTCCCGCTGCCTGCTGGTGCGGTGCTGCGGCGCCGGTGGTCGACGTGCAGCGCTGCGCCAAATTTAGAGTAGGGTCCCATTCAAAGAGGCAACCTTGTCGCGGTGAGTGGGCCCATGCTTTTTGATCAAATTGTATACTAACGCCTCATGTGCAGCATGCAGCATAGGGGTAGGTATACGATAAATTTCGCTGAGAAGCAATGTTAATTATGCTGAGAAGCAGTTATTAGATAAAAGCATAGTATTGAGGATGTGCGATCCAGTTTCACTCTTTTATTTTACATGATTTAAATAATTGCCCATTTTCTGATGACACATTGTCTTCAAATTACTGCATTCATAATTAATCAAGCCGAAAAGAGTAAATGAAGCAATTTTGCCTTTAGCACCTTTTTCTTTTTCTTTTTTTTTTTTTTTGGGGGGGGGGGGGGGGTTTTTGGGTGGTGGGGGCTGAAGATGCTTAAAAAATACTTGACAATCAGCATTTTTGAGTTTTTTTTTTACCCGTATACTGTGTTTTAGGCATTTTTAAATGTTATTAACGGTACACACTCAGATTGGGTCACTGTAACTAGTGGGGTACCTCAGGGGTCAGTATTGGGCCCTATTCTCTTCAATATATTTATTAATGATCTTGTAGAAGGCTTGCATAGTAAAGTATCAATTTTTGCAGATGACACTAAACTGTCAATTAATTAACACGGAAGAGGACAGTATACTACTACAGAGGGATCTGGATAGATTGGAGGCTTGGGCAGAGAAGTGGCAGATGAGGTTTAACACTGACAAATGTAAAGTTATGCACATGGGAAGTGTCAGAATTATTGAGCATAAAAATATACCTATTGAAAAGGCCTGCCTAAGGGCTCTTTCACACCTGCGTTATTGTCTTCCGGCATAGAGTTCCGTCGTCGGGGCTCTATGCCGGAAGAATCCTGATCAGGATTATCCTAATGCATTCTGAATGGAGAGTAATCCGTTCAGGATGCATCAGGATGTCTTCAGTTCCGGTACGGAACGTTTGTTGGCCGGAGAAAATACCGCAGCATGCTGCGCTTTTTGCTCCGGCCAAAAATCCGGAACACTTGCCGCAAGGCCGGATCCGGAATTAATGCCCATTGGAAGGCATTGATCCGGATCCGGCCTTAAGCTAAACGTCGTTTCGGCGCATTGCCGGAGCCGACATTTAGCTTTTTCAGAGTGGTTACCATGGCTGCCAAGACGCTAAAGTCCTGGCAGCCATGGTAAAGTGTAGTGGGGAGCGGGGGAGCAGTATACTTACCGTCCGTGCGGCTCCCCGGGCGCTCCAGAGTGACGTCAGGGCGCCCCAAGCGCATGGATCACGTGATCCATGTGATCACGTCATCCATGCGCATGGGGCGCTCTGACGTCATTCTGGAGCGCCCCGGGAGCCGCACGGACTGTAAGTATACTGCTCCCCCGCTCCCCGCTCCTACTATGGCAACCAGGACTTTAATAGCGTCCTGGGTGCCATAGTAACACTGAAAGCATTTGGAAGACGGTTCCGTCTTCAAATGCTTTCAGTACACTTGCGTTTTTCCGGATCCGGCAGGCACCTCCGGCAACGGAAGTGCATGCCGGATCCCAACAACGCAAGTGTGAAAGAGGCCTTAATATGTAAAAATGAACATTGGGGGTCAATTTTGTCTAGTTTTAAAAGGTTAAGGTGAGGTGAAGATCTCAAAGACTAACTGAGAGATTAGTGATCTGTGCAAAAGTATTTACACAATCTGTTTTTGTGAGAAGAAGGTTTCACCGGTATAATAAAATGCATTTACTCAGATAAGGGAAGATGCTGAATTTTATTTTATTCCCAGTGAGTAAAAAGAATATAATTTAGTATGCATTGTAATGTTTAGATTAATCCTCATATGAATGAATTTTGGGTTTTTATATGATATGTTCTAAAATTTAGTGTTTTTTTTTTTTTTTTCAGTGTTTGTAAAGTGTTTTATAAATTTTTATTGGTCAACAAGTTACATCAAGCTACGCCAAAAAAGTAGTGTTTTTTTTAAACATCTTGTGAAACTGGTGCATCCATTTATGCACACTGCATGCCTTATATAACTAGAAGTTTGATAAAGGGATATTCATTTAGTGTTAGAATTGAGGTGGAAATTCCAATGTAGTTTCAGAGTGCTATGTCAGAGACTGTTTCTCCGAAGATCTCTGAAAAGGGGATTGTAAATGCAGATGTCCATAAGCAAACAATGTCTTCCTAAAGACAAATTGCAAAGTATCACCTGAATCCTGTTTTATCACAATGACTAGGAAAGGTGTTTAGTCATGTCTAGGAGTTGTGTACCTACAAATCCTTGAGAATAGAGGTCTAATCCTGGATACACCTTTATATTTATATTCTATTGTTCTAGAAGTTCTGTCTAAAATCCCAGTTAAAGATTACCCCTTCTTCAAATTGAAAAGGAAAATATAGGAAATAGCTATAATTGTCAAAACTTTTTACATAGAACCCTAGTGCCATCTAGTGGTTGAGTAAAAATTAAGATATGTATTACGAAATAGTTGGGGGAATTAACATTTGTGATGTCACTAGTTAATGATCAAAACAGACCAATCCCATTTTTGAATGGGATAAAAAAAGTGGCATGAGCTGACAGAGGGATGCCATCTGATCCCATCTGATACACCTGTCTGAGGAAATCATCAGACCCATCCGATGAACTAGGACCACCTATCTAGTCATCCAGGGGGATCCACCCATTCCTTGAGAACATCATTCCATTCCTCAATCTTTTCAAGGAGGACACAACCGTCCAGGAACAAATAGGACCAGACCAGTCGATAAGTCCTGAATCTTGAAACTGATTTCTGCTAGCTGATACACTGATATAGTATAAACTTTCCTATATTTTATAGGAAAACGAAAATAATATATTTTCAAATAAATATATATATATATATATATATATATATATATATATATATATTCAATTAACCATATTTTGGGTGTAGAATCTGGTTTGTAATAAGGTTAGTCTGTAACTGCAGTATTATTCTGATTTTTTTTCCAATCCAGGGAGATTTATACATACTGTTGAAAATTATTTGCAAAAAAAGAGGGTTAGTCAGCACCTCCCAGTGCACAGGTGCACGCCGCCATGGCAAAGACCTACAGGAAAAAAAGGAGACAATGCGGCAGCACTCTGCAAATCAGACAAAGTACAACAATGCTTACAAAAATTATGGTGCTAATACTACGCTTATTAATAAAAGCGAGATGCTTGGTCAATGCATTTTGTACAAAACCATCTAAGCCCGTATGCCAAACGGGCATGCATGTTGGTACCTGCATCCCTTGTAATGGAGGCCATTTTGGCGCAAAAAACTGAAAAAGGCAGAGTGGATCCAACATGCATGTGGGTCCAACACTCCCTGAATTTTATGGCGGTCATTATGGCGCATAACAGGTAGTATTTAGTGTTAGGACCCGTGTAACAGAGATCGCCTTGACGTTTGGCATACGTGCTTAGATGGTTTTGTACAAAATGCATTGACCAAGCATCTCGCTTTTATTAATAAGCGTAGTATTAGCACCATAATTTTTGTAAGCATTGTTGTACTTTGTCTGATTTGCAGAGTGCTGCCGCATTGTCTCCCTTTTTTCCTCTAGGTCTTTGCCATGGCGGCGTGCACCTGCGCACTGGGAGGTGCTGACTAACCCTCTTTTTTTGCAGATTTACAATGCTGGAGATGTGGCACTCCAGCGAGTCGTGCACTCCTGATTAGCCTGTCTGCCCCATAGGCTGATTTTAATTATTTTCAGTATAAAGCTGTGGCCTGCTCTCACTACATTCATTGGAAGCTGTCTAGCACCAGGAAGGGTATAGAGTGGGCTCAGCATGCATGTTGGTACCTGCATCCCTTGTAATGGAGGCCATTTTGGCACAAAAAACGGAAAAAGGCAGAGTGGATCCAACATGCATGTGGGTCCAACACTCCCTGAATTTTATGGCGGTCATTATGGCGCATAACAGGTAGTATTTAGTGTTAGGACCCGTGTAACAGAGATCGCCTTGACGTTTGGCATACGGGCTTAGATGGTTTTGTACAAAATGCATTGACCAAGCATCTCGCTTTTATTAATAAGCGTAGTATTAGCACCATAATTTTTGTAAGCATTGTTGTACTTTGTCTGATTTGCAGAGTGCTGCCGCATTGTCTCATTGAAAATTATTCTTATATCACGGTATCATCTCCAAGAAACTGAGTTCAGTTCTGTCACGAACCGGCAGGACAGGTAGTGAATCCTCTGGACCAGAGAGGCGATGGCGCGGGTTGTACTAGAGGACCGGTTCTAAGCAGTTACTGGTCTTCACCAGAGCCCGCCGCAAGGCGGGATGGATTTGCCGCGGCGCTAACTACCAGGTCGTGTCCCCTAGTAACAACTCGACCTCTCTGGCAGCTGATAAGGCGTGGTACACAGGGAGAAGGTAAGAGCGTAGTCGGACGTAGCAGCGGTCAGGGCAGGCAGCAAAGGTTCAAAAGCGAGTGGACGGTAGCAACGGGTACGGCAACAGGTAAGGCAAACTAACAACGTAGGGAACGCTTTCTCTGAGGCACAAGGCACAAATATCCGGCAGAAAGCTGTGGGAGGAGAAGGTATAAATGGGCAGTGCACAGGTGCAGCCTAATTAAGTCAGCACTGCCTCTCACAACCTTAACCCTTAATAACCCCTTTGGACCAGGCACTGGTCCTTTGAATATAAGAGTCCCGGCGCGCGCGCGCCCTAGAGAGCGAGGACGCACACGCCGAGACGCAGGAGTGCTGCCTGGGGGCATACGCTGTGAGCGCTCCGAGGCCAGCAGGGGACCCGGAGCGCTCAGCGTAACAAGTTCTATGAATGTATGGTTGATTTTAAATACAGCCAGGTCCATAAATATTGGGACATCAACACAATTCTAACATTTTTGGCTCTATACACCACCACAATGGATTTGAAATGAAATTAACAAGATGTGCTTTAACTGCAGACTGTCAGCTTTAATTTGAGGGTATTTACATCCAAATCAGGTGAATGGTGTAGGAATTACAACAGTTTGCATATGTGCCTCCCACTTGTTAAGGGACCAAAAGTAATGGGACATAATAATGATCATAAATCAAACTTTCACTTTTTAATACTTGGTTGCAAATTCTTTGCGGTCTATTACAGCCTGAAGTCTGGAACGCATAGACATCACCAGATGCTGGGTTTCATCCCTGGTGATGCTCTGCCAGGCCTCTACGTCAACTGTCTTCAGTTCCTGCTTAATCTTGGGGCATTTTCCCTTTAGTTTTGTCTTCAGCAAGTGAAATGCATGCTCAATCAGATTCAGGTCAGGTAATTGACTTGGCCATTGCATAACATTCCATTTCTTTCCCTTAAAAAACTCTTTGGTTGCTTTTACAGTATGCTTTGGAGTATGCTTTGGGTCATCATCAATAAATACAAGAGAACCAGTTCCATTGGCAGCCATACATGCCCACGCCATGACACTACTACCACCATGCTTCACTGATGAGGTGGTATACTTAGGATCATGAGCAGTCCCTTTCCTTCTCCATGCTCTTCTCTTCCCATCACTCTGGTACAAGTTGATCTTGGTCTCATCTGTCCATAGGATGTTTTTCCAGAACTGTGAAGGCTTTTTTAGATGTCGTTTGGCAAACTCTAATCTGGCCTTCCTGTTTTTGAGGCCCACCAATGGTTTACATCTTGTGGTGAACCCTCTGAATTCACTCTGGTGAAGTCTTCTCTTGATTGTTGACTTTGACACACATACACCTACCTCCTGGAGAGTGTTCTTGATCTGGCCAACTCTTGTGAAGAGTGTTTTCGTCACCAGGGAAAGAATTATTCGGTCATCCACCACAGTTGTTTTCCGTGGTCTGTAGGGTCTTTTGGTGTTGCTGAGCTAATCGGTGCGTTCCTTCTTTTTAAGAATGTTCAAACAGTTGTTTTGGCCATGCCTAATGTTTTTGCTATCTCTCTGATGGGTTTGTTTTGTTTTTTCAGCCTAATGATGGCTTGCTTCACTGACAGTGACAGCTCTTTGGATCTCATCTTGAGAGTTGACAGCAACAGATTCCAAATGCAAATAGCACACTTGAAATAAACTCTGGACACTTTATCTGCTCATTGTAATTGGGATAATGAGGGAAAAACACATCTGGCCATGGAACAGCTGAGAAGCCAATTGTCCCATTACTTTTGGTTCCTTAACTATTGGGAGGCACATATGAAAACTGTTGTAATTCCTACACCGTTCACCCGATTTGGATGTAAATACCCACAAATTAAAGCTGTCAGTCTGCAGTTAAAGCACATCTTGTTCGTTTCATTTCTAATCCACTGTGATGGTGTATAGAGCCAAAAATGTTAGAATTGGGTCGATGTCCCAATATTTATGGACCTGACTGTATAGATTTATGATACTTGATCATGTTGCTATGCCAAAGAGGGGGGGAGACAGGGTGTCCCTCCTAAAGAAATGTGAACTTAAGTGGATCCATCGTTTGGACACACTTAAACCTAAGGGTTAAACATAGAATTTAGGGTGACCTCAGGAATGATTAACTGAGGTATGTAGTGGGTGGCCCCCAATGTGCCGCGACCCAGGTGTCTGGTGACATTGGAGTCATTGTATATGATACATTATGATATAAGGATTGTGCAACTTAAGTATGGTATTTTTTATATTCCGCAGTTACTTATTGAGAGTTGTGGACACCTACGGGAGAGCTCGCTTATCCAGGTTTTATCTATTTCAGTTACCTTATAATATTAATCGTTACCATTATTACAGAGAGACTTTAATATGTGAGTATATGTATGCAAATGCTTATGTGTCAAGTATACCGGGAAGTATACCGGGGGGTGGTATAGGTTGTGGTCAATACTATATCTAGTCCTCAATAAAATATAGGTAACGATTATAATGATTTTATAACTTAGGCTGGTGTCATTACAATGTTTTTACTGTTGCCTTTAGTGAATACAGCGCTTGGATGTGTGGATCTAATATAGATAATGTTAGGTGACACGGAGGTGTTACGTGATGTAATATTGGCAATTGACCAGTATTACATCTTAGCTGTGAGTTAGATCTTAGCACCTCTCAGACCATGTTCACACACCATAGGTAGTCTCATGCCACACTGAGATACCTTGACGGTGGTGCAAAAAAGGGATCCATTGTGTTCCTGACTGGAATACATTGGCTAAAGTCTCAGTTTTTAACATCAGCCTGAGAGATTAGCCAGTATTGTCAGTTGCATATCATTGTGGTGCACCTTTTGCAGTGATTTATGTATTTGTATATTTTCATCGACACATTATCCCATCTTGCTGGGGATTGCCGTTAGCAACGGATCACATGCAGGGGAATTGCTCCCCCAGTTATAAACACCCCACATGTTTGGGGTTATTGAGCATTTCCTCCTATTTAGGCCACTTTATTTTATTGATTATTCACTTTAGAAAAAAGACGACTAAGGGGCGATCTAATAACTATGTATCAGGGGTCAGTACAGAGATCTCTCCCATCATCTATTTATCACCAGGGGAAAGAAGGTTTGTACACAACCATAGAAGAGGATTCTTTACGGTAAGAGCAGTGAGACGATGGAACTCTCTGCCTGAGGAGGTGGTGACGGTGAATTCACTACATGATTATATGGGCAACCACCTTGCTTGTTGTTGTTAATAGCATTTACAGCAGTCATCATAGGCTATAGACACAATAGACAGGAGATGAGATGACTCATTGACTTATTGGAAGAGTTTTCTAGGCACGCTCTGTGACCTTGGCAAAGAGGGAGTATATAAGCTTGATAATAAGATGACTGCTGAAACATGATCTCCACCGAACAATAATTGTCAGCCTAATATTAGCCTTAGTGGGCAGTGCAAAAGCTGCAGGGTTTTTATTATTAAATATAGATAGTGACATGGAAAATGAAAAATAACATAACGAAAATTCTTAAAAAATCTGTAGGACTACTTTCGCACCTGCAGTGTGAATTCCGGCAGAGAACAGCCTGCTGGCATTCACCCCAAGTATAATGGGGTGCATTGGAGATCTGGCTGCATTCCAGCAGACAGTGCGGAGAATTGGCCGGACACAAACCACTGCTGCTACTCATTTAAGTTTGATTAAATATAAATGTGATGGTGGCACAACCCCTTTAAAAATGTATATGTTGTTAGGGCTGAACTGTCACTCTATCAAACCCAAGCATTAAATCATAAAAACTCCTATGCATGCCATCCACCTACCTAGGATAACTAGGAAGTATCTGTAAATTGTTTGTTTCTTATGTAATGTTATGTATTGAATGTTATGCCATGTTATATACCCAGCATAGTCATCTATGGCACAGTTGGGATTATTGTAATTAACAATTCTGGCTCAAGTCTGGTAGGAGGTTAGGAGTAGGCTGGCCCCACCCCTAACGTTGGTCAGTCTAGACTGGGGTTGAAGTAGTTCTCCTACTTCTTAGGCCTCAAACTACAGGCCAAACTCCCATAGAGCAAGTCAGATGAGTGAAGCCGAGTTTCCTCGCCATCTTACCGGTGCCATCTTGATTGAAGACCTCAGCCGAAATCCTGTGAGTGCTGACGTATGGAGGCGGTAAGTATGATTTAATTTTTTTTTCTGTTATTTTAAATGGTATTATTACGCTCAGATGCCGCGATCATGTATGAACGTGGCATACGAGGGGTACAATGATAGGGAGCAAAAAAAAATGCACTTTGTGACAAAGTACCGTAATTCGTCACAATGCAAATTTTTTAGTTAAATTCGGCAAAGTAGCCGAATCGAATTTTCCAAAAGTTCGCTTATCTCTAGTCATAATGTATGCATTTTCAAAGGGGACACACATCCTCTTGCTCTATAGATTTAGTGACCATGGGGCACAATAGGAGTTTTATTTGGCTAGTGAAACCTAGTGAAACCTCAATGGCACCTACAAAAAAAAGGCTACCCTTATTGGCTACCCTCATGGGTTTCTCTGAAACCTCAGTAGTTTGGCCACAAGCACAGATCCAAAAGTGGACCAACTACACCAGACTGACCGCAAAGTAGTATACGATGTAATACAGGGGCGGACTGGGCCGGGGGGCAGAGGGGCAATTGCCCCCGGGCCTCTCTGTTGCCTCACTGTCCCGGCCGGGTCCGGAATCAGACTGTCACTAAGGGCACTGCCGCCGCCGCTGTTACTAATACTACTTACCTGCGGCTGCGGACTGCGGAGGGAGACGGGGAGGCGTGCTGCCGGCAGCCGTAAAGACATCAGCAGTGCTGGAGGCGGGACAGGAGTGATTCAGTGAAGGTGCTCGAGGAGGTAAGTATAAGTCTGACTGACTATTATTATTATTATTTTTTCATTTCTGTCAATGATAGGGGGCCCTATCTGGCAACTGGCACATTATAGGGGGGGGGGCCCTATCTGGCTACTGGCACATTATAGGGGGGGCCCGATCTGGCTACTGGCACATTATAGGGGGGGGGCTATCTGGCTACTGGCACATTATAGGGGGGCCATCTCTGGCTACTGGCACATTATAGTGGGGGCCTATGGCTACTGGCACATTATAGGGGGGCCCTATCTAGCTACTGGCACATTATAGTGGGGGGCCTATGGCTACTGGCACATTATATGGGGGGGCTATGGCTACTGGCACATTATAGGGGGGCCTATGGCTACTGGCACATTATGGGGGGGCCTATGGCTACTGGCACATTATAGGGGGGCCTATGGCTACTGGAACATTATAGGGGAGCCTATGGCTACTGGCAGATTATAGGGGGGCCTATAGCTACTGGCACATTATAGGGGGGCCTATTGGCTACTGGCACATTATAGGGGGGCCTATTGGCTACTGGCACATTATAGGGGGGCCTATTGGCTACTGGCACATTATAGGGGGGGCTATTGGCTACTGGCACATTATAGGGAGGCCTATTGGCTACTGGCACATTATAGGGGGGCCTATTGGCTACTGGCACATTATAGGGGGGCCTATGGCTACTGGCACATTATAGGGGGGCCTATGGCTACTGGCACATTATAGGGGGGCCTATTGGCTACTGGCACATTATAGGGGGGCCTATGGCTACTGGCACATTATAGGGGGGCTTGTGGCTACTGGCACATTATAGGGGGGCCTATGGCTACTGGCACATTATAGGGGGTGCCTATGGCTACTGGCACATTATAGGGGGGCCTATTGGCTACTGGTACATTATAGGGGGGCCTATTGGCTACTGGCACTTTATAGGGGGCACTATGGGGACATTAGCTCAACTGGGGACATTACAAGTGGGTATTTTTTGCACTGTCTATTATAAGGAGAATTATTACTACTGGGGAGGGGGCATTATGGTGGGCTTTATTACTCCCCCATTGTATCACCCCCTAATAGCACCACCAGCCTCTCCCTGCTCTGCTATCCCTCTGCCTCTTCTCCAAATCCTTATTATGAAATTTTTCTCATTAGGATAAAACACATCAGCTCCGCCGAGCCCCCGGCCAAAGAGTGGAGGTGTCTGAGATCCCCAAGGGCCAAGCCAAGTAATTGTAAGTTTTCATATGAAATATGTTTATGTTATACGCATATAGCATATACTGTGCCCCACAATATACAGTTTCTTCTGCAAAAGTCATCAAGTGTCATGGGGGGGACACAGAGCAGCGCCCAGCGGGGAGGAGAGAATACACGGATGCAACACTGTATCAGCCAGAAAATGACATTTTCGGCATTATACCAAAATGCCATTTTCGGCTGATATGTTTCGGCGGCCGATATATCGGAGCATCCCTAGTTTATTTTGTTTTCCTGTGTTGTAATTTACATGGCTGACGAAAGTGGCAAGGGGGGGTCAGGAGGAGGCAGGGGAAATGGGAGAGCAGGAGGGGCGCTCAGTGGGCCTCTGGGTGTTACTTGCCCCCTGGGCCAAAAGATGCCAGTCAGCCCCTGTAATATGACAGACAGGCACCATATCTCCATTCTCCTGTTGATCTAACCTAAATTTGTATTTTAAAAATTAAACTGAGCCAAATCAATGAAATCTAAATATAAGAAATAAGAATGTGAAATATAGATATGGCAGGTAGTCAGTGAGGAAAGTCGGTGATCAGGACTGACATCTGACAACTGCTGCTCTGCGGGGTCTGCAGGTGAGGCTATACCTCCACCATTAGGAAGGCGTGGGTGCTCTGGGCCTATTCAGCTGTTTACAGAAGTCATGCTCAACCTATTCCCAGTTTAATGAACTGGTAAGTGTGCCCCCGGCAGGCCCTTGTACTCTCTATTAATGACCTATTAATGATATTCGAACAGATGTCGGCATGTCGCTTCCTATTTTAAAGAGACAGTAGTGAAATAACAGATTGATTAACATCAATTAATATGCTGTGCGGCGATGTATTGAGAATACATTAGTTATACTTGAAAGGGTCACTATACTTAATATGCAAATAGATTTTTATATAAAGAAGCATTTACTATTAGATTGCAAGCTCTCCTGGGACAGGAGCATTGTGAGTGGTTAAATTCTCCGTAGAGCGCCATGACACATACCTTCAAAATAACTACGACAAATATTATTTTATTCTATAGTACCAAAACTCTTTAGCTAAAGACATACGAGAAGACAAGCAGCTTTTTTTTTTATGTAAACACCTTCGCAGTACCCTTTAAGGGGGTTTTCCGTTTTTGCTTAACAATTACTAAAATGCCATACACTGAAAAATTCCAACAAAGACGCAAATACCAGCAGCAGAATCTCCTGTCTCTGCACCTGCGATGGACACTTTCCATGCATCTGTGCATTAGAGGGTGCAGCAAGGAGGGGGTCCCATGAGTAAATCACATGACCATCGCCATCTTTGACACTATGGATGCAGTGGCCTGTTTACACGCAGACTGATCAGCAGCTGAGGGGCTTCTACCGAGTGATGGCAAACAATTATTTGTATGCCGTTACACAAAAATTGTGGCCGGGCACCCCTTTAACCAGTTTATATCTTGTGTGCCAATAATTTGTTCTTTGTATCTTCTGATAAGGCATCATCCACATTTCCGTTTTTCACTGACGCATGCTGTCCGCATTTTCCACGGACAGCACACATACCCATTAATTTAAATGTGTCTGTTTACATTTCAGTACATGCACTACTTTGATCCGTGATGCGGACCAAGCATGCCCATTGAAGTCTATGGGTCCGTAAAAAATATGTGGTGTGTCAGTTTTTCACTGAAGACTAATAGGAGATTCTTTGGAAATTAATTTTCAGCTGAGAAACGTCAGTGAATTACGGATGGTTAAAAACAGACACATGGATCAACCACTTATCTTCATGGACATGTTCACGGATAAAACAAGTAGTGGACGAGGCTGAACAGTGTAAGCTCTGCCACACTAGCAGAGGGGATGTAAAGCCAAGTTAAAGGGCTCACAAAAACAGCCTAGTCCAATTCCTCTTAGCCCTGGCAATCAGTTACCATGTCTGGGGGAAGTCATGGTCAGTCAGACATTTCCTGTGCATTGGCCACCGCCGGGGACTTTTAGCCTCATATTATAAAATGAATGGCATCCCTGTGTAATGTGACTGAGCGGGACTTTGATGCAACAACTACACTGCAACATTTGTCACGCAACATTTTGTTGCACCAAGGTCGCGCAACAATTTTTATAATGGCAGTCTATGGTGTCGCACGGCAGTCGCAGAAAAATCCAAATGTCGTTGTGTAGACCTAGCCTAAGGGATGGAACCAAAGGCACAAGGTGGAGTGCAAAGTTCAACTTTACTTGATCTACAAGAAGATATGGTTGGTGGTTACAGATGTGTAGACAATTCAATGGTTAGCGGTTTCAAATGTATACATGGTTCAGTTCTTGGTGGTTACAGTCTCTGAGATCGGGGCACACACCTAGTTCCAACAGAGACAAGATGGTGGAGTATAATGGTGGTTACTAAAACTTGTGCAGTCTAGTATTTTCCACTGCTCTGAATGCTCTGAGACCCTTGCAGGGTAAGCCTTCCCCCCACCAATACTTCCTCCCAGTGTCAGGTGATTCACCATTTGCTTGGCTTTCCCCATCAATATTCATAGTAAAATGGCACTGGGTGCCGTTTTTACATGATTTGTCCAAAACAAAACAAAAGGACATACTGATAGAGAAGTTAGATTGTGAGCCCCATTTGGGGCAACTGGGTGCTAATGTCTGTAAAGCGCTGCGGAATATAGTAGCGCTATATAAGTGCATAAAATAAATGATTAATTGTGAAATTTGTAACAACTCCGATTAGCTTAGAATCAATTTGCTCATCTGCAAACATAATATATATTAAAAAGTTGTATAACTTTTCAGCGGGGATTTAATTTTCCTAAAAATTAGAATTTTTTTTAATCTGAAAGTTTTGTGATTCCTCCTGAATGAATAACTCTAAATGGTGGCCACAATTTTACAGATCAGAAGACAGAGAAGTGGGCATCTTCCACCTAAAAGGATCATTTTTGGATCGTTTTTTAAAATGTCAAAAAATCGGATGCAGTGCAGTGTGTTATTAAACCCATAGCCATATACAGTATGTCACCTTCACATTACTAATGCTGTCTTGAAAAGGGATGGATACAGTCCTAGGAGTCATACATGACTTTTCAGGGCAACTGGGGCTCTTTCAATTCAGGTCTAATTTATTTGTAACCGAATCACATCTGATGGCAAATTTTGCTAAATCGGACATGAAACAAATTTTGGAAAATTCACTCATTTCTATTCAAAAGGGTCATCTGTGCATGGCCGTATGGTATATACACTCACCTAAAAAATTATTAGGAACACCTGTTCTATTTCTCATTAATGCAATTATCTAGTCAACCAATCACATGGCAGTTGCTTCAATGCATTTAGGGGTGTGCTCCTGGTCAAGACAATCTCCTGAACTCCAAACTGAATGTCAGAATGGGAAAGAAAGGTGATTTAAGCAATTTTGAGCGTGGCATGGTTGTTGGCATGGGCGTCCGCAGGGGGGGGGGGCAAGGGGGGGCAAGTGCCCCCCCCCCTGGCGCAGCAACTAACCCAGTACTATTAAGAAAGTTACTACTAATTAGTTGTGGGGCGCGGGCGGCCGCCGGCCGGCTAACAACAGCTGACAGCACACTGACCTGAAAGAGTGAGCCGCTCTGAGCTCCACTGCCTGGCCTGCCTGTCTAGACTCTAGACTCAGACAGTGGCTGCTGGAGCAGCTGCCGCACAGCACAGGCACTGAACGTGATGTTGCCAGTGAGCTCCGCCCCCAGAAGAGAGCTGCCTGCCTGTCACTGACCCTGAGCCAAGTTCAGTAACGGCTCCAACAAGTTCCAAGTGAAGAAGTTTCCTATTCCAACTGTCCCAGAAGTCACAGAAGTAGTAAGTTAACATTATTACAGCCTTTATATTGTACAAAGAAAAAGAAAGATAAATCAGATTCACAACATAAGTACATCATATCAACAAGTGGATGGATGATGGATCATGATGACATGGTGGATGATGGCAGTGTCAGCAGCACATCTCTTTCCCCCCCCAGGCACATTTCTCCCACTCCATCTCATGGGCCAGACCAGTGGCAGACATGGGATCCATGATGGATCCCATGTCTGCCACTGGTCTGGCCCATGTGATGGAGTGTGGGAGAAATGTGCCTGGGGGAGGGGGGAGAGATGTGCTGCTGACACTGGCCCATGGAGGGGCCCGAGCCTGAGGGGGAGAAATGTGCCAGTGAGGGGGGGGGGGGGGGGGTTTGTGGAGGCTCACGGGTGGGAAGTGTGCTGCCATGATGGAGAGGGGGAGAAATAATGTAAGGTGACATGGAGGGGGAGAAATGTGACATTAAGGCCGGGGGCCCGGGGGGGCATCATTGGGGGCACTTTTTACTGGCACATTATTAGGTTGCACTATGGGGTCACTTCTTACTGGCACATTATTAGGGGGCACTATGGGGGCACTTCTTGCCAACACATTATTGGTGGGCACTATAGGGGCATCTACTGAGGGCGAAGCTACAAATAAGTGGTATGTTATATGGAGGGCTCGGTACAGTAGTATTTTATACTGGGACACATTATGGTGGGTACTATGGGGAAGGGGGAGAGGAATACTATGGGGTCATCTACGGGGGGGCACTAAGAAGGGGTATTTTATGCTTGCAAATTATGGGGGACACTGAGGGGCATCTACTGGGGCACTATATATGGGGCATTTTATACTGGTACATTATGGGGGGAACTAGGAGGAAGGGGGAGAGGAGCACTATGCAGCATTTACTGGGGGCACTATATAGGGGTATTTTATACTGGTACATTATGGGGGCACTATGGGGACATTAGCTCAACTGGGGGCATTACAAGGGGGTATTTTTGCACTGTCTAATATAAGGAGAATTATTTCTACTGGGGGGGGCATTATAGTGGGCTTTCTTACTCCCCCATGGTATGACCCCCTAGTAGCAGCACCAGCCTCTCCCTGCTCTGCTATCCCTCTGCCCCTTCTCCAAATCCTTATTATGAAATCTTTCTCATTAGGATAAAACCCATCAGCTCCGCCGAGCCCCCGGCCAAAGTGTGGAAGTGGCGTCCGAGATCCCCAAGGGCCAAGCCAAGTAATTGTTTTTTCATGTAAAATATATTTATGTTATAAACATATAGCCTACACTATGCCACACAATATACAGTTTCTTCTGTATGAACGTCCACAAATTAAATCTCCAGACTGATTGATAAACCAGATGTGTGGGCAGCCACGATTAAACCTATTATTGTTTTTATTGATGACAGTACTCCCTGAGTGTTAGGTGTGTGGTGACCAGGCGGTATATGAAGGGGCAATAGTGGTATTATATGGACAGCAGATATGGCATCCTCTGGGCAGTACTGTCTATGGTCAATTCATCCTTCAGAAGCTCCCTGACTGCCACCTGCTTGGCTATCAGTGAGTGACAGTCAGTCAGTGTCACAGTGTGACTACGGAGTCACTCCCTGACCCTGAGTGTTAGGTGTGGGGTGAGTCACTGATAGCCAAGCAGCAGGCAGTGAAGTGCCATGAGAGCCAGGCCAAGCAGGTGGCAGTCAGGGTGCTGGTGAAGGATGACCATAGACAGTACTGCCCAGAGGATGCCATCTCTGCTGTCCATATACCAGGCAGTATTGCCCCTTTAATCATATACCGCCTGCCCGCCTGGTCAGGGTGACCAGGCAGGCAGGCGGTAATACTGGTGGTAGGCCTGGTATTCTGCAGACCATCTGCTTGTAAGTTACATATGACAAAAGCCTGGAAGCGTTCAGGTACAGAACACAACATTTCATTTGTTGACGACAAAATGCAAATTAACATATTGCTGAGACTATAACAAAGGGTGCAAAAATAATATAGAATTAATAGACATTCAAGTGAAATAAGAAGAATTGGTCTTTCCTTTTGTGGTGGCTTCCTATTTTAAAGTTTAGTCCCTGTACACAAACGGGGTTCCGTTCCACCCTCTTATATTTGCAGTTAGGCTTCATACACGTGCCCATTTCAATGTCAATAAAATTATGCCCCCCCCCCTGGAAAAATTTCTGCGGACGCCCATGGTTGTTGGTGCCAGACGGGCCGGTCTGAGTATTTCACAATCTGCTCAGTTACTGGGATTTTCACGCACAACCATTTCTAGGGTTTACAAAGAATGGTGTGAAAAGGGAAAAACATCCAGTATGCGGCAGTCCTGTGGGCAAAAATGCCTTGTGGATGCTAGAGGTCAGAGGAGAATGGGCCGACTGATTCAAGCTGATAGAAGAGCAACGTTTGACTGAAATAACCACTCGTTACAACCGAGGTATGCAGCAAAGCATTTGTGAAGCCACAACACGCACAACCTTGAGGCGGATGGGCTACAACAGCAGAAGACCCCACCGGGTACCACTCATCTCCACTACAAATAGGAAAAAGAGGCTACAATTTGCACGAGCTCACCAAAATTGGACTGTTGAAGACTGGAAAAATGTTGCCTGGTCTGATGAGTCTCGATTTCTGCTGAGACATTCAAATGGTAGAGTCCAAATTTGGCGTAAACAGAATGAGAACATGTATCCATCCTCTGATGGCTACTTCCAGCAGGATAATGCACCATGTCACAAAGCTCAAATCATTTCAAATTGGTTTCTTGAACATGACAATGAGTTCACTGTACTAAAATGGCCCCCACAGTCACCAGATCTCAACCCAATAGAGCATCTTTGGGATGTGGTGGAACGGGACCTTCGTGCCCTGGATGTGCATTCCTCAAATCTCCATCAACTGCAAGATGCTATCCTATCGATATGGGCCAACATTTCTAAAGAATGCTATCAGCACCTTGTTGAATCAATGCCACGTAGCATTAAGGCAGTTCTGAAGGCAAAAGGGGGTCCAACACCATATTAGTATGGTGTTCCTAATAATTCTTTAGGTGAGTGTCTATATTATAAGGAGTGATGTGATCGCAAATCATGATCTGATCATGATTGTACATTTGTTGTATGCAGCAGGAGATGAGTCTCAGTCTCATCTCCAGTAATTTATCATTTCTTTTACCGGACAATATAGAATGGATAGTTTTGATATGGACAGCTTTGGAACGCTAAACCCCAGTTGCATAACCATGCTGCTGGTTTAGCTTAAAGGGTTTCTGCCATGATTGATGTAAAAAATGAAAGTCAGACATCATATAGTACATGACAATACCTTTCTAACAAAACTAGAACCAGTCCTGTACCTCACATAGATCTAGAGATCTCCCCATTCACTGCTCCAGTTGCTCTGCTAGATTATCCTCAGCCCGGCAGCTCAGGGGGCGTGTCCTTCCTGATGCATTTATCTCCCTGTAACTGCCACAGTTTCTAACATATGGCCTGTGGCAGTTGAAGATTTAAACCGAGCACTTTCGACCAGCTCAATGAGACGGACAAAAAAAATAAGGAAAAGAACAAACAGCAGGTGGCGCTATACAGATACAGTTTATTGAATAGCTCAGTAGCTATACAACATTTTTAATTACATGCAGTTACTAAAACATTCAGATCCAGGGGCTGGTTTGAAACGCGTAGAATATGTTTTGTGAAACAACCCCTTTAAATCATAGTGAAAGGTTGCAGTTAAAGGGTATGTGCACTTTTGCAACCACTATTGCTCTCATACTTTTAAATTGGTCAACGTTGCCAATAGTCTTGATTAAAACCATCAGACCTATGTGTGTCCAAGTGATGTCCTTTGTGTGGCCAGGTGATGTCTAATTCATTCGGATGCACTGAAAAAAAAGTGTCCATAACCTGATACAACGCACCATACATTGTCCTCTCATGGAGCCATATCTAGTTCCAAGGAAAAAATATTCAGTCTGAGTAAAGTTTTATACTCGCCACACTAAGGCATCCATGTCTCCTTGAAAACTGTATTGATCGCACTAGACACGCTTCAGTAAGCCTTGTTGCCTTTCGTTTACTATACTTAGGAGCATAAGAGAAGGAAATCATTGATTGCAAGGTTATCCTAGGTATTACTTTGATGTTAGATTGGTCTCACAGGTACTTTTGCGAGATAATGCCAAACCTAATTAAGGAAACTCCTGTCTTCGGCAGTCTTTAATTATGATAGCCTGTCTCCCCATGTCATCTATTACTGCATGAGAGCACAGAAGATTTCAAATTACTAATGAGAGGGGAAAATAATAATGCTTTACAGACAGAAAACACTACCGGAATATGAAATGGCAAATGCAGAATTAATGATCACAGAATCATAACATATTAGATTTTGCTTCCTATGCATTTTATAGATATACATACACCAATTAAATGTCCGAATCTCCCAACAAAGTAAAATAATTCTACATTCAGCAAATGACACCAAAAAACTGAACGATATTGTCTGACTTTCTACTCCACAGGAATATTAATGAGAGGCTTCAGTAAGCCTGTGATCACGTTACCATCTTCAATCCCCTTAGAAATATACAGTATGGTTTTTGCTAACACCAGTGGTTTAGAAAAGGACAAATTTCAATTTTTTTTCTTTTTTATTCACTTTATTAATTTATCTGAATTAATTAACACATTTTTCAAATATAGCAGGCACTCCTTATCTGGTTATGTTAGTAATCAAGGGTTGATATAATAATAATATTTATTATCACAGAATTTCAACAACAATGGTTTAAAATAACAATTTAAATAATAATAATTAAAAATCTAAAAGCGTGTATAAAAATAGTAGTTATTGATAGCAGCAAAATTGACAATATTTATAGCAGCAATTGTTAATAATTATAGCAGCGGATATTTGTAGCAGAAATATTAGAGCAGCAGTTATTATGTAGCAGAAATATTGTATTGGTAACTGCAGATGTCATTAATACTTGTACTTATCGGTGATAAGGATAGAAGCAATATTGAAGCAGCGGTTGTTGGTTGCAGCAGTTAATATCAAAGGCAACAGTCATCAATAACAGTCTATAAGTAATTCATTGTTTTCCAGTTTCAGGATGCAGCTATCCCTGCCACCCTCACTTTAAAAATATGGATGTTGGTGATCACAACGGTTTTGCAACAGCTTTTCTTTCAGCATATATCAATAGTGTGTCATTCACTGTTGTTTTTGTTCAACTCCCGATATTGCTAGGGATTTAATTTAATGATGCATCCGTGTCTAATACATTGGTGAGAAGTATGGTATATTTGTTACTCACAGTTTTGTTCTGCACAGTTGTGGTATTGTACTGATTAGAGTGGCGTCCCACTCTATGTACAGTGCACTCGCTTTTGCCAGAAGTATTCGAAATCTTGTAATCGCTTGTCAATAGAGTCTGGAGGATTTTCGATTGCTTGTTCGCGATTAGTTGAGTGGGTCTTTTCGGAATGTCCTGCTAATTAATACGTACCTACACAACCATTGTCACAAACCCTCAGAATAAGTATGCACAAAGTTCCCATGGCTCTTTATAATGGAGCAGTAGGCACTCCGTATGGTGGCGCATGGTGTTTTATAGACCCCTATGGGTACCATATGTTGCATCAGCAGCCCTTGCCTGTTGCTGCCCTGCTACTTCTATTACGAATATTTTTCATTGAACTACTACTACTCCCATTGTTGACTTTATCACCACTTTCCTCCACTCCTTGCTATGTGTGCAGTTTCACAGCTGCTTCTTTTGTTCTTCAGATTCTGCTATAAATGTTGGACTGCCCTTTCATTCCTTGCCTGAGCTTAGGTTCCCAGTTTACTAGTTTACCAGTGAAGGTGTGCTATTCTGCTTGTCTGCCCGTGTACCGAACTTCTGCCTATCATAGCATCTCTGATTCTCTGCTGTCTGCCCTGTCCATACTAACCCTATGCTGCCTACCTTGACCTTGGATTGTTTCATGTAATTGCACGAACTGTGCCTGCCCTACTTCTGCCTGTTTACTGACTACGAGTATTGCCTGACCCCTTGATGCTTCACAGTGGTATCTCTGACACCCATGGATCAGCTGCCAACTACACCAGAAGTATTACAAGCAGCCTGGTGGGTCCCCTGCAGTGAAGACCAAATTCTTGTGTAGGGTTTAAAGGGTGAAAACCAGGGGACTGTCAGGATAACGCATTTAGGACCAAAGTCAAACCAGTTAGTTTGCACAGTGGGTCCACACCTGCTGCCCAGTACAGTAAGCTCAGGTCCTGAATCCTGCTGGCCCACCCAAAATTGGCCTACCTGAAGTATTTTAAGAGCTGGCTCAGTAGAGTGAACATCAGAAGCAAATACTGTCATATTTGCACAATGTGTCTGCCTGCCTTAAAACTCAGACAACTACCACAGTGGTACCAGAACCATAAGCAGAAGCACATGTACCACCTCATCAAGCTATGAGGTGTCCTCATCTATCACCTCCTCCACACTTTAATGGTCAACCCAAGCTGCAGTATTCTGTGAATTTATTAACCAATGCACAATCCACTTTGAGTTGCTACCCCATCAGTTTCCCACTGACTATATCAAGGTGGCAATTCTTATCCCACATTTGTATGGGAGAGAGGTGATCCAGTCACAAGTAATTTGAAAGAGTTTCTAGAGACTTTCTGTAAAGTATTCAAAGAATATGGGTGAACTTCTCTTGTGACTTCCTCTCTTTTGCAAGAATCACAAATAATCTGGCAGGTTGTGACATACCATCCAATTTGAAGGCCTTGATATACCTTGCCACCTGTATTGACTTATGGTTCCAGGAATGTGCCAAGTAGGTACCTCATGAGAAGAGACCTCCTCGACTGACACCTACGTTTCAAAATCCGCCTCCTTCTTCTGCCTCAGTCTCTACTCCAGAGCCGATGCTGTTGGACAGAGTTTGGCTGAAAGAAAAAGAGCAACTTCGCAGAAGTTCCAACAACTTGTGTTTGTATTGCTGAGATAAGGGACACTATGCCCACACATTCCGCCTCAAACTTCAGAGCCTAGTGACGGCAGGAGAGACAACTCTGGGCGAAGATCAGCCCTCTTCTAGATTGACTTTACCTGTGATATTGTCCTTCAGTGGTGCTCAGTTTACTCTGTCGTCCTTTCTAAATTCTGGTTTGGCAGGAAACTTTCTGCATCAAGCCTTGGTGAACTGTGGTAAACCAATACCGAATACTATCCAGGATTTTGTTTTAGCTTCTTTCACCTGTGCCTAAAACAGCTTCTTGTACAGTGGATCTACTACCACTGCCTGTTACAAATTTTTTCTGTTGATGTGTTTAGTTCACAACTTTTACAGTTGTTTAAATATTCCTTGAAAAACCTCTAGACTAAATTCATGCCATGCCTTGAAGTGTCCTGTTTTTGGAAGGGACAGAAAAACACAATGAGAAATTTATCATCTCCATACTTCAGAAAACTGGCATTAAAAATTGCAAACCCTAAGTCTCAGTCTTTTTTTATTTGCGCTAAAATGTTGTGTGAATATCGTTTCTATGCCGGTCTCACCACTTTCTCAAAAGTGGGAATGGTGTGGGTGGGTCCATTGGCCCCAGCAGAACTCTCAGGTAGACCTGCAAGCTGGAGTAGGTTTTATTGGGTTTTAGGTTTTATTATGATCACGAGGTGCTGATAGGCTCCTGGTTGCCAGAGCAATCTAAGATTGGCCCCCATGTCATCACTCGTAGTTTTTCTAATTTGGCGCCTGTCAGTACATTGCAGTGTATTATATCAGCGATAAAATCCCCTAGTGGTAAAGTAGCCTAGTAAAAATTTAAGATTTTTTTTTATAAAAACAAAAAAAAGTACAAAAACATTTTGTTTCTTATGTCATACAATTATAGAAACTTCCACATCACATGCTTAAACAATAGAGAGATATGGACTGGAAACGTTTGTAAAGTTCGATACTTCTTGGTGCGAAATCTCGACCTCAATGTATTGTCGAAAATTCTTTGTTATTGAGATGTAGATGACAACGCATTTCGGAGTAAATGCACTCCTTTTTCAAGTCTAAAAAATGGTGACCATATTTCATAAGATAAATAAAATAATAACAAATACTGATATAATAATAATAAAGATAAAAATAATAATAGTAATAATAATGATAATAATCATGGTAATGATAGTATTTTGCAAGATAGATAATGATCAAGAAAATGACATGATTCTCATAATTCATAATAAAATCATAATATATGGTGTGTTCAATTCAATTGTATTCTATTCAATGATCAAATGACATGATTCACATAATTCATAATGAACTCATAAGATATGTATTTGGATGTCAGAAGATAGTTTTGGTGTCATCAAGGAGAGGAGAAATAAAAATGGACCACTATAATGATGGATATTTAAATAAAAATTAAGATAGAAGGTCAGAAATATACTGAAAAGATGGGGACTGTAGGAGATATTTGTATGAGAGGAATAAAAAAAACACAGTGGCTAGAAATGGATGTACGTGCATAATTCATACTACAAGGTTGAAACAGGACAATATATCTCAAAACAGCTGTAGGTTTTATATACATTGACGTAAGTCAACAACTACTGAGACCAAACAATGGACTATTGCCACCAAAGATTACAACAGCAAGCCAAATTGGTCACAATTTGAACTGCAGTGCAGGAGAAAAACGAGAAGGATATAACTCAATCATCAGAATTTCGAGGAGTTACTCCATATGTTCTTTGGTCTGGAAAGACTACTGAAAGAGGAAATCCAACATCATATGAACTGGTTGCTACTAGACGTATACCTAAAGGAAAATCTGGTACCTAGGGGGTTAAGACTTAGGTTTGAAAGTGCCTTCAAAAATGTTATTTTTACAAAAGAATGGGATGATTATATGTTACTATGTGCCCATGGTATGCTTGATAGATTATGCACTAAGCATAAACAATTATGCAGTATATTAAAGGAACAGATTGATAAACAAGTAGCCACTCTACTTTGTCACCACCAGAAAAAAAACAGTGGAGGCCAAATCCACCAAGCTCAATAGGAATAGGATCGATTTCTGTACCAATAACATCACATTCTGGCTAAATAAATCTAATGCTAACCGTAATTTGTGCAATCATCCCCCCAGGTCATCCCCACATGGTATGAATTTGGTCAGTTCTAATTTGCACTCTGTATGCACATATTCAAATGTAGTCCCACAACAACACAGACATGGGCCTACAATATCCCATACATCAGCCGAATCACACGCCAGAAAATCCACCAGCAGTAAACATCATCACAAGAATGTCTTTTTCAACAGTGACAGAAGAAAAACTCACAACACACCCGGTAACACCAACACTAGAAGAAATCTTGGCCCCACGAGCAAAACACATACAAAACTACCTGGTGTCTTTAAACCATCCATTAACCATTCTGCTCACACCTCTGCTCAAATCTGTCCCACATTTATAGTTCCAAACACACCGGCAATCCAGGGGTCTGGACCCAATTGTCATCCAATAGCGTCACCTGTGTCAGATTTTGAAACACCTCAAGCAGATCATCTCAATTTTCCACCTACCACTTTTGGAACTGCAGCCACTATCATGTCGCATCCATTTTTACCAACTCATAACCCAGTTACTAGATAATATTAACATACCTTGTAATAACAACAATTCTGCCCTATCAGGCGATTCACTTATCACTATTTACAACACTAGCACTCATAATATTCCGGAACCAAGTGTAAACCAATCAGTGTATTTTTTACCCCTACCCGGGGCCCTGACCCCGGAAGCCACCTATGCCTTACGGCAAACCTTTAGGGACCGCTATGATAATGGATTTTTTCTGACCCACCCAAGCAAGAGGCCTTAAAAGAAGAATAAGTCTCAGAGAGGACGACGAGGAGAAAAAACAAGAAACACCGAGCTCAAAAGAAATTAAGCCACTTACAACCAAGAACCTGGATGTCAACAAGACAGCTCACTAGTATGTATCTTCAACCTATCCTCACACAAATTGAGAAACGCAGAAACTAGCCTCTTACAAAAAGGCCTTTCATTTTGCCCAACAGGGAAATTTAACGAGTTTGAATTGTTTGTGGATTTAAACACATTCATTTGTAAACTAACACTACAGAGACATTTGGAAATTCAAGCTCTGAAACCCAAAGTCATACCACAAACTGCGTTAAAAAATCCCTTAACATCTGTGGATAAGACACCAAAAGCAATTAATACAGGACTCAAACCCAAATCCACATACAATCCAGTTCACCATAAAGGTAGTCATAGTAAAACCTTCTCTGCCTTGGTTTCTAGACAACCTTAATAAGGTTGAGAAAGAGGCCCACAAGAGCCTCATATCAAATGAGACTATAATAATTAGAAATGCTGACAAAGGAGGGGGCATTGTGATCCAAGATAGGGAAGACTATCTGACTGAAGCATACACAATTCTGAAAGAAGAAGAGTAGTATCAGATTCAGACAGAAAATCTGTTAAAAGAGAACACCAAAAAATTACCACTTTTATTGGAAGATGCCAAAAAACAACAGATTCTAACAAAAAAAAAGAAAAATAATATATTATGGTCGATCACCCAAACCTGGCTCTGTTTTATCATTTACCAAAAGTACATAAGGCCATCCATCATACTATGTTGACATCCTACTACAAAAATATGTGATTGAATTACCATGATATTTGAAGGACTCATCAAGTTTAATATCTCTCCTTAAGGAAGTTGAATGGCAAGAGTTGTACATCTGGATGACACTAGACGTCTCCGCCCTTTACTCTAACATTCCACATGGAGCAGGCATAAAAGCTATACAACACTTTCTCCAACAAGATAGAACACTACCTCTGGCACAAGGCTGCTTTGCACTGGATGCCATAGATTTAATCTTAAACCATAACTCATTTATGTTTGAAAATAAAATATACAGACAGATTAAGGGTACCGCGATGGGTACGCGCTTCACGTCAAGCCTCGCAAATTTGTACATGGGACGGTTTGAAGAATAATATAGTTATGGCAAACACACTTGGTCTGACAAGATAATATTCCACAAGTGCTATATTGATGACCTACTACTGGTTTGGAGTGGGAACATGAATGACGCTACTGATTTCACCTCACACCTGAACAATAGCACGTTTAATCTTAATTTTACAGCTAATTATTCCACTCCAGCGATTGAATACCTAGATCTGATTCTCTTCTCTAAAGGAAAGTCCATAGAGACAAAGACTTAAAAAGCTATTTAGATTACCAAAGCTCACACCATAAAAAAATTGAAAAACAAAATTCCCTTTAGTCAGTTCAAGCGTATACGCCGGAACTGTACGAATGATGAAGATTTCATGACCCAGAACCATACCATCAGATGTAGATTTCAAAACAAAGGGTACCCCAATAAAGTGGTAGAAGCGGCCTACCAGTGAGCAAAAAAAATCACACCACAAGATAATCTAAAGCTATCGGAAAATTTCAAATCCACTTTTATAACTACATAGAAAATCAAAACACTGGTCAATATTACGAGCAGATCCTTTTCAAAAGAAACATATCAAACCAAAACCCAGAAAACCATCAGAAGAGCCCAGACTCAAGAATCTCATTGCTAGAGATGGCCTTGTGGTTCGCCTGGCGGTCATTTCGCGGCGAACTTTGTGTGTTTGCGATTCGCCGAACATGCGAACATATGGAGATATTCGCGCCCGCCATATTATTTTACATTGTGAAGAACTTTGACCCATGACGCATCCATCAGGTGGTACAGGACAGCCAATTGAGACGTTTCAGCACATGGACATACCCCCTACCTTATAAATAAAACTGATCTGGCCGCCATTTTACATTCAGTGTTTTGCCAGTGTAGGGCGAGGTTGCTGTGTGGAGCAGGGACAGGCTGTTAGGGACAACAAACGCTAGCTAATAGGGCCACAAAAGTCCTTTTAAGCACTAGTATAGGTGTGCTATCGATAGGTGTGATACACAGAGGGGTGCGATCAGGGCCGTCTTTAATATTGATTGGACCCTGTGCAAGAATTTACTTGGGCCCCCTGGATCCCGCCTTCCCACACCTTAAAAAAAAGCGAAAATCTTATACTCACCTGTTTCCTTTCACTGGCGCTCACTAGCTGCTGGTACGGCGAGGGATGGTGCAACGAAGACACGCACACCTCACCGCATCCTGGCACAGGCGGGCATGATGACATCATCACGCCTGCCTGCGCTGGGATTTCACTACCAAATAGACCTCAGGCCTGTAGCCTATGACAAGTCTTGTCGCCATCTGCAAATTTTAAGGCGCATTGGCGACCATTTTGGTCGCCATCTGGAGCGCTGTATTGCATCAGTGACATGAACACTCTCCACATATAATGTTATATTACATCAGTGACATCACCGCTGTCCACATATAAGTGATATTTTACATCAGTGACATCACCGCTGTCCACATATATGTGATGGGCGGTGATGTCACTGATGTAATATATTACTTACCGGTATATGTGGACAGCAGTGATGTCACTGATGTAATATATTACTTATGTGTGGAGAGTGGTGATGTCACTGATGTAATAGATCACTTATAAGTAATATATTACATCAGTGACATCACCGCTCTCCACATATAAGAGGCATATTACATCAGTGACATGGCGCACCCCAGCACCTTGGCGCTGGGGTGCGCAGCCAGGGCCGGCCTTAGGTGTTCAGGCGCCCTGTGTGAGCTAACCTTGTGGTAGTGTTACCTGCAGTCCTATGTAAAACCACAGATAACACTAGTGCTAAATAATGTAGTAGTGTTACCTGCAGTCCTATGTAAAACCACAGATAACACTAGTGTAGATCATGTGGAAGTGTTACCTTCGTCCTTAGTGTGCCTCCCTGTGTCTATCGCACGGGCTCCATGCTGGCGCTGCCTCCTCTTCCATCTTCTTCCTCTTGCCCCGCACAGAACGTTCTGAAGCAGCTGCGTCAAGACATAGGAACACTGTGGGCATGGTGATACACACAGGGAGAGACACACACACAGGGACGGGGACACACACACAGGGACGGACACACACAGGGACGGACACACAAAGGGACAGACGCACACACACAGGGACGGACACACACAAAGGGACAGACACACACAAAGGGACAGGGACACACAAAGGGACAGGGACACACAAAGGGACAGGGGGACACACACACAGGGACGGACACACACACACAGGGATGGACACACACACACACACAAAGGGACAGACACACACACACACAAAGGGACAGACACACACACACACACAAAGGGAGACACACACAAAGGGACAGACACACACACACACAAAGGGACAGACACACACACACACAAAGGGAGACACACACAAAGGGACAGGGACACACACACACACAAAGGGACAGACACACACACACAACACACACACACAAAGGGACAGACACACACACACACACAGGGCTACCAAATACCTGTAAGTTCTGTTAGTTGCTTGGCTGGCTCAGGCTGTGTGTTGTGGCTGCTGGCTGGGGCTCGCTCCGCCTCCTTCCTCTCTCTGCCTGTGCGGCAGCTCAGCTGCGTCACGCTCCAGCAGCCACTGGTCTGCTCTGTTAAAGAGACAGGAGGCCAGGCAGCAGAGCGGAGCGCAGAGCAGCCGCGGGCCCCCCCTCCTCACTCAGTCTATTTCTATAGTCCGGACCGTGACTTTGTGCTGTTAGATGGCCGGCGGGCGGCGGCGGCAACAAAATATAGGGGGCCAACGTAAAATCCAAGTAAAATGCTGCTTGGGCCCCCCAGGAGCAACTGGGCCCGGGGCAGCTGCCCCTTTTGCCCTGCGGTAAAGACGGCCCTGGGTGCGATATACTTATAATATACTTTTATAATGAGTCAAAAACACATAAATCTATATAGTGATCACCTGAAAGTCAGGGGCCTAGGGGCTAGGGGCTTACTAGGGCCATTTTTATATAGGGTAAGGTTCCGGACGGGGTCATTCTTATCAGGGAGGTGGTCTGTGGTTAGGCTATCAGGGCCAGAATAGCACCCCCCTGTAGGGCAATATCAGGGACAGTTCTTCGCCCACCCTGTCCTTCAATACCACATCATCATCTAGTCCAGGGATAGATGTTTTTTGCTTTCCCTCCGGGATTCATAGATGTGCACTGGAACCCCCCGGATTGTTGTAGGACATATGGTTTCTGATTTGGTGCCGCCGAGCACTTGTTATTGCTTACCACATCTATGCTTTTTGCTTAACTTTAATAATTTAATTTATTTTCATTTTGAGGGATATCATTTCCATTTACGCGTCCGCAAAAATGGTCCGCATCCATTCCGCAATTTTCGAGGAACGGGTGCAGACCCATTCAATTTCAATGGGGCCAGAATGTGCTGTCCGCATCCTCATTTGCGGATCCGCACTTCCGCATCCTTGCTTCCGTTTCCGCAAAAAAATAGAACATGTCCTATTCTTGTCCACAATTGCAGACAAGATTAGGCATTTTCTATTATAGTGCCAGCGATGTGCGGTCCGCAAATTGCGGAATTCACATTGCCGGTGTCCATGTTTTGCGGATCCGCAAAACACTTATGGACGTGTGAATGGACCCTCATAGTAACATTATTAAAGGTTACATTTTATCTTCATGTATATTCTAATGGATTGCCTTCCTTGTACAATGTTATAATATACTTTCTATGTTAGAAAGTATATTAAGTGCATTTGTATTGTGCGGCAGTTGTGTGCGGTTCTGCTGCGATACTGCAGGTATATAGAGGGACAAGCGTTATTGGAACAAATAATTTCTACTGGTGTGATATACCAGTCGCCCCCCCAAAAAACTGATTGAAGCAGGGGTGTTATATACCAATAGTATACTTTTATATAGTGCAGTTGGGTAGTGCAGCATTGGTTTGCGGTTTGCTGCGTTACCTCAGCTACAGATAGGGACAAGCGTTATTCGAACAAATAATTTCTACTGGTGTGATATACCAGTCACCCCCCAAAAAAATGATTGAAGCGTGGTGTTATATACCAATATACTTTCTTTATAGTGCAGTTGGGTACTGTATAGTGCATTTGCGCATGCGCGTTCGTGAAAATTATATTGCCGATATTTCGCATTTAAAAAAAATTATGAATGGAGATTGCAAATTCGAAAATTACATCAGGTATGTCACTGTCCATGTTGTGGGACTATTTGTTCACTTCTAGTAATTATTTCTTGGCTGCAAATATAAGCTGAAGGTCTTTCAGGTTCGCCTGCCATTAAAATGAATGGGACCCACCGCAAACTTGCGGTTCGCAAACATTTGATCGACTTTCCGGAAGTTATAAATGTGGGCACCGATGTTGTAAGTGCAGTCTGAAATTCTCTATGCGCACCTCCTTGTTTACTAATAACGTTACTGGAGAGCATTTTGAAATCCAACACTTTCTAAATTGCTCTTCTACATATATCGTGTATCTATTGGAATGTATTTGTGGACTCCAATACATAGGCCACACCATACTCACCCTGAGAGAAGGAACAAATAAACATCGTTGGAATATAGTCAACAGGTTCACTAAACATGGAGTCTCCAGACATTTCTTACAAATCCATAACAAGAATCCAACCAAGTTTACTATAACACATTTTCTTTAATTTCTTTCATTTTTATCATTTTATTTACATTATTCATTGATATTTTCAACTCACACAGACGCTGTGAAAACCGCTCCATCTGGATTAGGAGGACACGAGCTTGTAGATAAAACAATAGAAGCGCTATGTATATGCACAGTTGCACACATATACAGTGGATATAAAAAGTCTACACACCCCTGTTAAAATTTCAGGTTTCTGTGCTGTAAAAAAATTTGACAAAGATAAATCATTTCAGAACTTTTTCCACCCTTAATGTGACCTATAAACTGTACCACTCAATTGAAAAACAAACTGAAATCTTTTAGGTGGAGGGAAGAAAAAAAAAAAAAAAAAAAAAATAATGTGGTTGCATAAGTGTGCACACCCTCT
The DNA here is from genome assembly GCF_905171765.1 of Bufo bufo. Taxonomy (NCBI): domain Eukaryota; kingdom Metazoa; phylum Chordata; class Amphibia; order Anura; family Bufonidae; genus Bufo; species Bufo bufo. The sequence goes on along the minus strand of NC_053393.1, from coordinate 81,287,690 downwards.
TAGAACCGGGAATGTAGCTGTGTTCAGAATTAAGCAATCACATTCAAAATCATGTTTAATAGGAGTCAGCATACACCGGCCATCATCTAAAGTGCCTCTGATTAACCCCAAATAAAGTTCAGTTTCTCTAGTTGGTCTTTCCTAAAATTTTCTTAGTCGCATCCCACAGCAAAAGCCATGGTCCACAGAGAGCTTCCAAAGCATCAGAGGGATCTCATTGTTAAAAGGTATCAGTCAGGGGAAGGGTACAAAAGAATTTCCAAGGCATTAGATATACCATGGAACATAGTGAAGACAGTCATCATCAAGTGGAGAAAATATGGCACAACAGTGACATTACCATGAACTGGACGTCTCTCCAAAATTAATAAAAAGACGAGAAGAAAACTGGTCTGGGAGGCTACCAAGAGGCCTACAGCAACATTAAAGGAGCTGCAGGAATATCTGGCAAGTACTGGCTGTGTGGTACATGGGACAACAATCTCCCGTATTCTTCATATATCTGGGCTATGGGGTAGAGTGGCAGGACGAAAGCCTTTTCTCACGAAGAAAAACATCCAAGCCAGGCTACATTTTGCAAAAACACATCTGAAGTCTCCCAAAAGCATGTGGGAAAAGGTGTTATTGTCTGATGAAACTAAGGTGGAACTTTTTGGCCATAATTCCAAAAGATATGTTTGGCGCAAAAACAACACTGCACATCACCAAAAGAACACCGTGCCCACAGTGAAGCATGGTGGTGGCAGCATCATGCTTTGGGGCTGTTTTTCTTAAGCTTGAACTGGGGCCTCAGTTAAGCTAGAGGGAATTATGAACAGTTCCAAATACCAGTCAATATTGGCACAAAACCTTCAGGCTTCTGCTAGAAAGCTGAACATGAAGAGGAACTTCATCTTTCAGCATGACAACGACCCAAAGCATACATCCAAATCACCAAAGGAATGGCTTCACCATTAAAGCCATTAATGGTTTGGAATGGCCCAGCCAGAGCCCAGACCTGAATCTGATTGAAAATCTGTGGGGTGATCTGAAGAGGGCTGTGCACAGGAAGCCACAGCAAGCCCTCGCAATCTGACAGATTTGGAGTGTTTTTGCAAAGAACAGTGGGAAAATCTTGGCAAGTCAAAATGTGCCATGCTGATAGACTGTCACTGTCATATTGGTGTTTGACCGTGACATGGTTGCCGTGCAGACTCGTTGCTTGTTGCAACTTGTAGTTTGCGGTTTGCACGTGCACTTCCCCTTTAAATTGTGTCTCCCTGCTGTGTGGTGTGCATGGGGTTAATATCCTGACTTGGTTAGATTAGGGTGTGGTCTCTTCTAGCTATTTAGCCTTTTCTTGTAGCTTGGAGGTTTGTTGTGCTTTAGCCTTGCTGTAGGCTGGAAGCTATGCTCCATTCTGTGGCTATTCCATCTGCCCAGTCATTGAGGGCCACCTTGTTGGACATCGAGGGCCACCTTGTTGGACATCGAGGTCTCTTAGCAATGTCATTCCTTTTTCTCCCTTGTATCCTCTATGTACCCAACCTCACTTGTTGTATGTTTGGTGTGGGTTTATTGTATGTCTTGTTTGTTGTTACATGTCTGGGATGTTGTTGGTGTTTGTCCCTGCTTGAGTGAAAGACGTTTCTGTGTGTGTGTTGTCCCTCCGGAAGAGGGTTGGTTTCCCGGAGGGGTGAACCCTTTTCCTAGGATGTGCAGTTTCTGGAGTCCCGGTTCCTGTGTGTCAGTACAGACTGCATCCGGCAGGTGTTTAGATGGCACCGCGTCTGTTTGGGTTCCAGGTTACTTCAGCTGTGTTCTTCTTTGGTGTCTTCCAGCAGCTGCAGCAGGTAAGTGACCAGATTTACTGTTGTTGGTTCAGTTGTCTCTGTCCACTGGTTACTTACCTGTCATTTCCTTAGTGTTGTTGTCCTTTGTTGCTAAGCCTGTGGGAGACTCTGGTTCATCCGTGTCGGTGTCGTGGATGAACCAGTTGGTCTCTGGTCCCTTTCTCCTTACCTCAGGGTAATTCAGGTTTTTCAGGGTTCTGAGGTTACGGCATATGGGCCCTCCTACCATCAGGGTCGGTTCATACAGATAGGAGATTAGGGCCAGATTTAGGGATGCTTTAGGAGGTGACCTGCTCCCTGATCCCAGCATCCATTCATAGTTGCTACCTTATATCTATGACATTGTACGATGGAGGGTTTTCCCCACTCCCCGCCGTGACAGACTCATACCCAAAAAGACTGAGTGCTGTAATAAAATCAAAAGGTGCTTCAACAAAGTATTAGTTTAAGGATGCTCACACTTATGCAACCATATTATTTTATTTTTATATTTTTTCTTTCCTCTACCTAAAAGATTTCAGTTTGTTTTTCAATTGAGTTGTACAGTTTATAGGTCACATTAAAGGTGGAAAAAGTTCTGAAATAATTTATCTTTGTCTAATTTTTTTACATCACAAAAGCATTTTAACAGGGGTGTGTACACTTTTTATATCCACTGTATGTATGCATAGTCATATATATATACATTTAATAAAAAAATAAAATAAAATAAGCCTCAAAAAGTACGTTGCTTAGTGGTGTCGCAGGTCCCGACGGTGAAGTGGGTACAGTTCACACAGGTGAAAGCGTTTCTTTTGATTGGACCGCGCTACCTCGGAAATCACAGAGAATCCACAATCGAAGCCAGCAAGATAATCACAAGCATGGGGAAGCAAACAGGCCAGTCAAAACCTCTCCTCCTCTCCTTTCCAGGCTTCTATGGAACACCAAAATTGCATCCAATAGTGAAGTACCGTCATGCAAATTGGAGTAAACATGGTTTTATTATACTCACAATGCACAAGTATATACAGGCAGTATACAATGGATCAATGGATCAATCACCCGACCCGGGTTTTGCTCGGTTGAGCTTCGTCAGGGGTATTCATCCCACCCACTCCAGGGCGGTCTTATAACGGGTCAGGTTGGTTTGCACCCGCCTACCCACACACATATGATCCAATCAATTGTAAATTTAAACATCAAGTCATGCACATACATGTCCAATAAAACAATATAAAATACATAAAATACAAATACATAAAATACATAAAACAAGGACATTTCAAAATAGATCTATCATATATCAGTATATAACCTCTTGTGGCGATCTATGACTACTCCTATACTGTCAGTTTCGTTCATACTACTCCCTCTTTACTCTACTCTAAGTCTCCTAACCAATCGCAGACCACATTATCCTTCGCCCTCCCTCCTCCATTCATAAAGATGGCAACACCCCCATATCACATGATATCTCTTGGCCAATCACAGATCAGATACGCCTAGGCCAGCCCTACTTCATTCATAAAAACAGCAACTCCCCCATATCACATGGTGCTGTCCAGCCAATTCAATTCTACAACCTCGGAAGGTCCTTACTCGATACAACACCACACTCACAGGTCCTAGATCAACCGAGAACACTTCGTTGCTTCAGGTAAGACAAGGTTTTAAGTCAAATTCGGCATTAAGGCCTTTTGGTTGTAACGTTCGCATTTTGTATATCCATTCCACCTCACGTTTGTTAATCTGTTTTACTCCATCCCCTCCACGCCAGTGGGGCTTGACTTGTTCCAACCCCACAAAGAACAAACCACTTGGGTTTTTTTGGTGCACCAATTTTAAGTGCATCGAAACACTATGGGAACGTTACAACCAAAAGGTCTTAATGCCGAATTTGACTTAAAACCTTGTCTTACCTGAAGCAACGAAGTGTTCTCGGTTGATCTAGGACCTGTGAGTGTGGTGTTGTATCGAGTAAGGACCTTCCGAGGTTGTAGAATTGAATTGGCTGGACAGCACCATGTGATATGGGGGAGTTGCTGTTTTTATGAATGAAGTAGGGCGGGCCTAGGCGTATCTGATCTGTGATTGGCCAAGAGATATCATGTGATATGGGGGTGTTGCCATCTTTATAAATGGAGGAGGGAGGGCGAAGGATAATGTGGTCTGCGATTGGTTAGGAGACTTAGAGTAGAGTAAAGAGGGAGTAGTATGAACGAAACTGACAGTATAGGAGTAGTCATAGATCGCCACAAGAGGTTATATACTGATATATGATAGATCTATTTTGAAATGTCCTTGTTTTATGTATTTTATGTACAAACCGGATTCCAAAAAAGTTGGGACACTAAACAAATTGTGAATAAAAACTAAATGCAATGATGTGGAGATGGCAAATGTCAATATTTTATTTGTAATAGAACGTAGATGACAGATCAAACGTTTAATCCGAGTAAATGTATCATTTTAAAGGAAAAATACGTTGATTCCAATTTTCACGGTGTCAACAAATCCCAAAAAAGTTGGGACAAGTAGCAATGAGAGGCTGGAAAAAGTAAATTTGAGCATAACGAAGAGCTGGAAGACCAATTAACACTAATTAGGTCAATTGGCAACATGATTGGGTATAAAAAGAGCTTCTCAGAGTGGCAGTGTCTCTTAGAAGCCAAGATGGGTAGAGGATCACCAATTCCCACAATGTTGCGCAGAAAGATAGTGGAGCACTATCAGAAAGGTGTTACCCAGCGAAAAATTGCAAAGACTTGGCATCTATCATCATCAACTGTGAATAACTTCATCCAAAGATTCAGAGAATCTGGAACAATCTCTGTGCGTAAGGGTCAAGGACGTAAAACCCTACTGGATGCCCGTGATCTCCGGGCCCTTAAACGACACTGCACCACAAACAGGAATGCTACTGTAAAGGAAATCACAGAATGGGCTCAGGAATACTTCCAGAAACCATGGTCAGTGAACACAACCCACTGTGCCATCCGCCGTTGCCAGCTGAAACTCTACAGTGCAAATAAGAAGCCATTTCTAAGCAAGATCCACAAGCTCAGGCATTTTCACTGGGCCAGGGATCATTTAAAATGGAGTGTGGCAAAATGGAAGACTGTTCTGTGGTCAGACGAGTCACGATTCAAAGTTCTTTTTGGAAATCTGGGACGTCATGTCACCCGGACCAAAGAGGACAAGGACAACCCAAGTTGTTATCAACGCTCAGTTCAGAAGCCTGCATCTCTGATGGTATGGGGTTGCATGAGTGCGTGTGGCATGGGCAGCTTGCATGTCTGGAAAGGCACCATCAATGCAGAAAAATATATTCAGGTTCTAGAACAACATATGCTCCTATCCAGACGTCATCTCTTTCAGGGAAGACCCTGCATTTTTCAACAAGATAATGCCAGACCACATTCTGCATCAATCACAACATCATGGCTGCGTAGGAGAAGGATCCGGGTACTGAAATGGCCAGTCTGCAGTCCAGATCTTTCACCTATAGAGAACATTTGGCGCATCATAAAGAGGAAGGTGCAACAAAGAAGGCCCAAGACGATTGAACAGTTAGAGGCCTGTATTAGACAAGAATGGGAGAGCATTCCTATTTCTAAACTTGAGAAACTGGTCTCCTCGGTCCCCAGACGTCTGTTGAGTGTTGTAAGAAGAAGGGGAGATGCCACACAGTGGTGAAAATGGCCTTGTCCCAACTTTTTGGGGATTTGTTGACACCATGAAATTCTGATTCAACATATTTTTCCCATAAAATGGTACATTTTCTCAGTTTAAACTTTTGTTCCGTGATTTATGTTCTATTCTGAATAAAATATTAGAAGTTGGCACCTCCACATCATTGCATTCAGTTTTTATTCACGATTTGTATAGTGTCCCAACTTTTTTGGAATCCGGTTTGTATTTGTATTTTATGCATTTTATATTGTTTTATTGGACATGTATGTGCATGACTTGATGTTTAAATTTACAATTGATTGGATCATATGTGTGTGGGTAGGCGGGTGCAAACCAACCTGACCCGTTATAAGACCGCCCTGGAGTGGGTGGGATGAATACCCCTGACGAAGCTCAACCGAGCGAAAGCCGGGTCGGGTGATTGATCCATTGATCCATTGTATACTGCCTGTATATACTTGTGCATTGTGAGTATAATAAAACCATTTTTACTCCCATTTGCATGACGGTACTTCACTATTGGATGCAATTTTGGTGTTCCATAGAAGCCTGGAAAGGAGAGGAGGAGAGGTTTTGACTGGCCTGTTTGCTTCCCCATGCTTGTGATTATCTTGCTGGCTTCAATTGTGGATTCTCTGTGATTTCCGAGGTAGCGCGGTCCAATCAAAAGAAACATATATATATACATATATTTTTTTGTCACTGTCTATATTAAAACTCTCCTGGTTCCTATAGCACAAATATCCCTCCTTGTCTCAGGATCACAGACTTGCAGGTAAAACTACCCTGCCCGTCCAAAAAAAAAATCGCCACCAAAAATATTTTGCTGGACCGCCTTTAGCTTTGATTACAGCACACATTCGCTGTGGCATTGTTTCAATAAGCTTCTGCAATGTCAAAAGATTTATTTCCATCCAGTGTTGCATTCATTTTTCACCAAGATCTTGCACTGCTGCGCAAAGCCTTCTCCAACACATCCCAAAGATTCTCAATGGTGTTAAGGTCTGGACTCTGTGGTGGCCAATCCATGTGTGAAAATGATGTCACATGCTCCCTGAACCACTCTTTCACAATTTGAGCCTGATGAATCCTGGCATTGTCATCTTGGAATATGCCCATGCCATCAGGGAAGAACAAATCCATTGATGGAATAACCTGGTCAGTCAGTATTTTCAGGTAGTCAGTAGGGTTGAGCGAACCCGAACTGTAAAGTTCGGGTTCGTACCGAACTTTAGGATTTTGGGACCCGAACCCGAACATTTCCGTAAAAGTTCGGGTTCGGTGTTCGCCGCTTTCTTGGCGCTATTTGAAAGGCTGCACAGCAGCCAATCAACAAGCGTCATACTACTTGCCCCAAGAGGCCATCACAGCCATGCCTACTAATGGCATGGCTGTAATTGGCCAGAGCAGCATGTGACCCAGGCTCTATATAAGCTTGAGTCACGTAGCCCTGCACGTCACTCTGCTGTTACAAGTGTAGGGAGAGGATGCTGCTGGACTTGTGATTTCAGGGAGAGCATAGGAGAGAATATAACTCAGTGATCTACAGACAAATAGTTGTGTAGGTGCAGGGCACTATCGTTTTACCCTGCCCTGAGCTCATTGACCAAAAAATACTAACTTTCAGAATTCTGTTAGTTAGGTGGGTGGCGGCGGCGGCCATTTTATGCATGCTCAGTGCACCAGCACTGCATCTGAGCTTTTGGGACATTGCAAATCACAATTTTTGGATGGAAAACTACAACATCTGTATTAGTCAGTGTACAATTTAAGGTAGAAATACACCCATCATTTTCTGGGGTTTGAAAAACACACTTTAAAAAAAAAAAAAAACAGTATTTTCCAGATCTGCAAGTGTTAAATTCAAGTTTAATATATACAGCTTTCATATTCTGTTAGCAAAAAAATACTTTTTTAGCAATCTACATCTGTATTAGTCAGTGTGCAATTTAAGGTAGAAATACACCCATCATTTTCTGGGGTTTGAAAAATACCCTTTTTTTTTCTTTCAAAAAACTGTATTTTCCAGATCTGCAAGTGTTAAATTCAAGTTTAATTATCTACAGCTTTCATATTCTGTTAGCAAAAAAAGACTTTTTTGGCAATCTACAACATCTGTATTAGTCAGTGTGCAATTTAAGGTAGAAATACACCCATCATTTTCTGGGGTTTGAAAAACACACTCTTTTGACAAAAAAACACTATTTTCAGGCCTTGCAGCATCAGCACTGCGAAATTACAGGCTTATATACTGCTGTCAAATTCATTTTTTAAACAAACACTCATTTGGAAACAGAAAATTTAGTTGGCAGCCTTTGATGCAAATGTCATTGTGAGATACACCCTTAATACATTTGGGTTACATTCAGAGATTTTAAATACCGCCATTTGGTGCACCAATATTGAATTCAGGCCTACACTGGTTCAGGCCCTGTTAGATACCCCCTCTACATACAGGGGTTTGAATTAGGCATTTGAAATACAGCCATTTGAAATAAAGCCATTTGATATACAGCCATTTTGTGCAAAGATATATTTACTTCAGGCCTACACTGGTTCAGGGTGTGTGAGATCTCCCCTATACAGTCAGGGGTTTGAATTAGGCATTTAAAATACAGCCATTTGAAATACAGCCATTTTGTGCAAAGATATATTTATTTCAGGCCTACAAAGGTTCAGGCCCTCTGAGATACCGCCTCTACATATAGGGGTTTGAATTAGGCATTTGAAATACAGCCATTTTGTGCAAAGATATATTTACTTCAGGCCTACACTGGTTCAGGGCGAGTGTGATCCCCCCTATACATACAGGGGTTTGAATTAGGCATTTGAAATACAGCCATTTGAAATACAGCCATTTTGTGCAAAGAAATCTTTACTTCAGGCCTACACTGATTCAGGGCGTGTGTGATCCCCCCTATACATACAGGGGTTTGAATTAGGCATTTGAAATACAGCCATTTTGTGCAAAGAAATCTTTACTTCAGGCCTACACTGATTCAGGGCATGTGTGATCCCCCCTATACATACAGGGGTTTGAATTAGGCATTTGAAATACAGCCATTTGTAATACAGCCATTTTGTGCAAAGATATATTTACTGCAGGCCTACAGAGGTTCAGGCCCTGTGAGATACTACCTCTATATACAGGGGTTTGAATTAGGCATTTGAAATGCAGCCATTTTAGGGGAAAAAATATTTTATTGAGGCCTAGTTTGGTTCAGGCCGTGTGAGATACACCCTTTACATACTGTCGTTCTATTCTACAATGAATTAAACACCCATTTAGGGCAAGATCCTAAATTAAAAAAATATGAGGAGAGCGTCAAATAAGTAACGTGGCCCAGGTCGTGGTGCTGCTGGTGGAGCTCCTGTTGCAGGGAGAGGACGTGGTCGATCTGTGCCAGCTACACGCACAAGTGAAACCCCTTCCTCAGGTGCAAGTAGGCGACAAAACCTGCAGCGGTATTTGGTCGGGCCAAATGCTGCTCTACGAATGGTGAGGCCTGAACAAGTACAGGCGATAGTAGATTGGGTTTCTGACAGTGGATCCAGTTCCTTCACATTGTCTCCCACCCAGTCTCCTGCTGAAAGACCACAGTTGGCACCTGCAGCCGATGTCCATCAGTCTTTCACCTCACCCCCTTGCAAATCAGCCAAGCAGTCTGAGCCCCAAGTCATGCAGCAGTCTCTTCTGCTTTTTGATGACTCTTAGCAGGGTTTCCCAGGGCCATCCACCTACTCCTGCCCCAGAAGTGGAAGAGATTGAGTGCACCGATGCCCAACCACTTATTTTTCATGATGAGTACATGAGAGGACCATCGCAGCACGTCTTGGATAATGACGAAACATAGGTGCCAACTGCTGGGGCTTTCGAAAGTGTGCAGACCGACAAGGAAGGCAGGGGTGAAGACTTGGTGGAAGATGTAGTTCGGAGGAAGAGGCGGTGGTCGCACAGAGCCATCAGCACAGCAGAAGAGGGAGCAGGGTGCAAAAGCGGAGCGGCCGTCCTCTAGACAGTACGCCTCGTACTGCCCACCGCAGCAAGGGACCGAGCACACCAAAGCCAGCTCCAAGGAGTTCCCTGGTATGGCAGTTCTTCAGACAATGTGCTGACGACAAGACACGAGTGGTTTGCATGCTGTGCAATCAGAGCCTGAAGCGAGGCATAAACGTTCTCAACCTGAGCACAACCTGCATGACCAGGCATTTAAGTGCAAAGCACGAGCTGCAGTGGAGTAGACACCTCAAAAACCAAGAAAGGTCTCTGGCTCCTCCTGCTTCCTCTTCTGCTGCAGTCGCGGCCTCTTCATCCACCTCTGGAGTGACAGTGCCACCTGGCACCCCACAAACAGAGGATCTGCCAGCAACACCAACACCTGGGTCACTAAGCATCTCCACAATGTCCCATGGAAGCGTTCAGCTCTCCATATCCCAAATGCTGGAGAGGAAGAGGAAGTACCCCCCTACCCACCCGCGATCCCTAGCCCTGAATGCCAGTATTTCTAAATTACTTGCCTTTGAAATGCTGTCATTCCGTCTGGTGGAGACGGATAGTTTTAAAGGCCTTATGGCGGTGACTGTCCCACTACTTTTCAAGGAGAGCCATCCCTTCCCTTCACAACCAAGTAGGGGACAAAATCAGGTGTGCACTGCGCAACGCCATCTGTGGCAAGGTGCACCTGACTACGGATACGTGGACCAGTAAGCACGGTCAGGGCCATTATATCTCCATGACAGCACACTGGGTAAATGCAGTGGCGGCTAGGCCTGAGGCGGATAGCAGTTTGGCGCATGTCCTTCCACCACCGAGGATTGCAGGGCGCTTCAGTTTGCCTCCTGTTGCTTCCTCCTCCCACTCTGCTTCCTCATCCTCTACCAGCTCCTCATCCGGTCAGCGTAACACCTTTACCACCAACTTCCACACAGCCAGGGGTAAACAACAGCAGGCAGTTTTAAAACGTATCTGTTTGGGGGACAAACCCCACACCGCGCAGGAGCTGTGGACTGGCCTTGAACAACAGACCGATGAGTGGTTTGTGCCAGTCAGCCTCAAGCCCGACGTGATGGTGTGCGATAATGGTCAAAATCTCATAGCAGCTCTGGGACTAGCCGGTTTGACGCACATCCCTTGCCTGGCGCATGTGCTGAATTTGGTGGTGCAGAGATTCCTTAAAAATTACCCCGACATGTCAGAGCTGCTGCATAAAGTGCGGTCCGTCTGTGCGAGCTTTCAGCGTTCTCACCCTGCTGCTGCTCGCCTGTCAGCGCTGCAGCGTAACTTCAGCCTTCCCGCTCACTGCCTCATATGTGACGTGCCCACAAGGTGGAACTCCACCTTGCACATGCTGGCCAGACTGTGCGAGCAGCAGCAGGCGATAGTGGAGTTTCAGCTGCAGCACGCACGGGTGAGTCGCTCGGCGGAACAGCACCACTTCACTACTAATGACTAGGCTTCCATGCGAGACCTGTGTTTCCTGTTGCGCTGTTTCGAGTACTCCACCAACATGGCCAGTGCCAATAATGCCGTTCTCAGCGTTACTATCCCACTTCTATGCCTCCTTGAAAAAACGCTCATGGCGATGATGGAAGAGGATGTGGCACAGGAGGAGGAGGAGGAAGAGGGATCATTTCGTAGGGTTTCCGGCCAGTCATTCCCAAGTGGCTCAGAGGGTGGGGTTCCTGCACCTAAAAACCCAAGGTACACAATTGTCCAGCCAGGGCACAGTTCTGGAGGATGAGGAGGTGGAGGATGAGGAGGAGGAGATGCAGGAGGAGGAACCATGTTCACAGCAGGGTGGCACCCAGACCAGCTCATGGCCATCACTGGTGCGTGGCTGGGGGGATACAGAGGACACAGACGATACACCTCCCACAGAGGACAGCTTTTCGTTTGCCTCTGGGCAGCCTGGCACACATGAGCGATTACATGCTGCAGTGTCTCTGCAACGACCGCCGAGTTGCCCACATTCTAACTTGTGCTGATTACTGGGTGGCCACGCTGCTGGATCCCCGTTACAAGGACAACGTACCGTTCTTAATTCCGTCACTGGAGCGTGATCGTAAGATGCGTGAGTACAAGCGCACGCTGGTAGATGCGCTGCTGGTGGCATTACCACCTGACAGCGGGGGCACAGTGGAAGCACAAGGCGAAAGCAGAGGAAGAGGTCGCCAACGCAGCTGGGGCACCGCCAGCACCGCAGAGGGCGGGTTAGCATGGCCGAAATGTGGAAAAGCTTTGTCAGCACGCCACAACAACCAGCACCACCAGCTGATATGGAACGTCTTAGCAGGAGACAGCATTTCACCAACATGGTGGAGCAGTATGTCTGCACACGCCTACACGTACTGAATGACGGGTTTGCCCCCTTCAACTTCTGGGTCTCCAAATTGGGCACATGGCCTGAGCTTGCCCTTTACGCCTTGGAGGTGCTGGCCTGCCCTGCAGCCAGTGTATTATCTGAATGTGTGTTTAGCACGGCAGGGGGTGTCATTACAGATAAGCGCAGCCGCCTGTCCACAGCCAACGTGGACAAGCTCACGTTCATTAAAATGAACCAGGCTTGGATCCCACAAGACTTGTCTGCACCTTGTGCAGAATAGACATTTATACCACCATCAAACATACATTCTTGTACTCAAGTCAAGTGCAATAATTCTTCGTTTTATTTTTTATTTTATTTGTCCCAATATTTTTTGGGGGCTACATACCCCAATAAAAAATAAAAAATAAACATTGTTGGCTACCACCTCCTTCTCCATTGCTGCCTCCACCTACAACACCACATTCACCACCTCTTCAACCTCCGACTCCATATGCACCTCCTTCTCTGAGTTGCAGGTTAATAATTTGTAATTTTTAGTTATTTTATTTTAAGTTATTTCCCTATCCACATTTGTTTGCAGAGCAGTTGCCATGCTCTTAAGCACATTTTACTGCCTTTTACATCCCTCTAGCCTTTTCAAGGACTATTTTAGAGCCATTTTAATGCACTTTAGTGCCCTAAATTGAAAAAAAATCTTATTTTCAATTGTCGGGTGACATTTTACAATTTTTGGCGTATACAAACCCCTGCTGTGCCTGGGTGACAGGGGCCTAAATCTCTCAAAATCCTCTGTTCTATTGCTGGGTGACATGAACCCCCATTTGCCTTTTATGAACCCCTGCTGTGCCTGGGTGACAGGGGCCTAAATGTCTCGAAATCCTCTGTTCTATTGCTTGGTGACATGAACCCCCTTTTGCCGTGAATGAACCCCTTCTGTGCCTGGGTGACATGGGCCTAAATCTCTCAAAATCCTCTGTTCTATTGCTGGGTGACATGAACCCCCATTTGCCGTGAATGAACCCCTGCTGTGCCTGGGTGACAGGGGCCTAAATGTCTCGAAATCCTCTGTTCTATTGCTTGGTGACATGAACCCCCTTTTGCCGTGAATAAACCCCTGCTGTGCCTGGGTGACAGGGGCCTAAATCTCTCAAAATCCTCTTGCATTGGGCACAACTAAGGCAGGGGTATGTATGTGCTAAAGTATCTATATATATACACATAGATATAGTGTCCCCCCCTTAAGACTAATCTATACTAATATAGAGATATAAATTCCTTTTACAGGTTCCAACTATATTCTAGGAATCTCCTGACCTTTGTGTTACTCTGCATCTGACCTCTATTTCTAATGGTCTCCTCTGGTATATGATGTCCAAGCATTATTACTTATTACATATTTGTGTATTTTGCATCCTTACTTTATTTTGATTTTGTCATCTTTTTCTCTACATAATATTATTTTCCTCTATTACTATATGCTTTGTGGATCCTTGCATTAATATACTCTAGTATAATTTTCTATATATCCAGGATTATGTATATAAAATATATAATATATGTACTACAATTATTGTCTTACTTTAGGCCGTGAGCAAGGTCTCGGGATGAGACCGAAACGTTGGCCATAGCCTAATTTTCTGGATGGATAAATAAATAACTAATTACCTAACTCAAGTGCCGCGGTTCTAGTTTATTATACACTGATTGACGCTACCGCTGAGCACCGGATCATTGTTAAGGAGTGCCGTCCAAACAACCTTTACATTGAATTATAATTTTGTGACTGAGCACCCTCCTGATGTCTTCCACAACATTCTCTTATGATAATTCAGTAGCAGAAGAGATTGTTTCCCAAGTGAACACATCAAGTAATTTCTTACATATACCGCCTGGTGAGTTCCGAAGCCGAGACTGGGAACGAGAATCCAAAAAACTCATCTTGGCGGAATTACACTGTACAACGCTTGCAGAGTACCACAGACAGAAGAAGATTCCAAGAGGCCTTCGAGTCCACCTTCGCCCTACCCTTTTCCCTTCCAACAGCGACTATTGCAACAAATGTTCTCTCGACATTATTGTCTTGAGCATCGAGTTTCTTCAGAAATAAATTAGTGAATCCAAGGAGAAGCTGACGGCAGTTGAAACCCAACTGGTATCCACCGTCCCATTAGAAGAATGGACCGAGCTTAAATCCAAAACAGAGAAGATCCTGGATGAGCATCGGAAATATTTGGAGAACAGCAAACGCAACAAATTCTTTTATGACTCCGAAGACTACCAGCTCCAAAGAGTATACCGCTAAGGGCAACGACTTCACCTCCTTCACGGGCTACGCATCCTCCTCCTCGGGAAGCGATCGATCTGCTGGATATCGGAAACAATGTTTTTTTTCAAAGAAGCGGATACAGACCGGGGAGAGATCCAGACGGGAATACAGACACGCTCGCAGGTACAGTATGAATACCGTTGTGAACATTTCCTCACGAACACTATAACCTGCTGAACTTACCGTACTTTCAAAAGGTTTGTCCTTTTGTCCATACGGTACCCTCCGTTATTTTCCTTTAGAACAGGAGTTACAAAGATTCTATAGGTCCATTCGACTTAAAACCCATTTCTCTCAATTAGCTGTCTCTGGGTCGCCACCCATTACAAACACCATTACAGAACTTTCTATTAACTCACTTAATCTGACAAATAAAAGTAATTTTATGCCCCCGAAACATTATCATGCGGCAGAAGCTTTCATTAATTTGGTACAGCAAGACATTAATAAAAACATTAAACAACTTAAGAATAGGACCATACACATCCCCCGCAATTTGAAGAGTGAGGAACACATAGCACTTAATATATTGAGAGAAGATAATACGATCACTATTAAACCAGCTGACAAAGGTGGGGCAATTGTCGTGATGGACACCTCAGCCTACATATCTGAAATCACTCAACAGTTAGCTGATACATCTACTTATGAAAAGGTGGTCTGCAACCCCATTTTTCGAATAACGAAAGAAGTAGGTGCCCTACTTGACTATCATCTATCCGTAGGCACCATTGATAAGGCCACATACACTTTTCTCACAAATGACAACGCAGTTACTCCTGTCTTTTATATATTGCCTAAAATTCACAAAAATCTTACCAATCCCCCAGGCAGACCAATCGTAGCCTCAACTGACTCCATTTTATCTCCAATTTCAATCTTTTTGGAAAAAATACTTACCCCCTTAGTGAAACAAACACGGTCCTTCCTATTAGACACAAGCCACTTTTTGACAATTATTTCTAATCTGGTTAATGTTGGCCCTGAGTTCCTTTTATTTACACTTGATGTCAACAGCCTGTACACCTCTATTTCTCATGATAGGGGAGTCCAGGCTGTCTCATCACTTTTAGCCACGTCAAATTACTCCCCGGAAGCACAATGCTTTTGTGTGACATTACTTATTTAAATATACATTACAAAACAATTACTTTATGTTTGGGGACGACTACTACGTTCAGAAACGGGATACCGCTATGGGGGCAAACGTAGCGCTGCCGTATGCGAATACCTTCATGGCTAAGTTTGAAGAGGATTTTGTCTATCCCCATCCACTTTTCCAAACACATGTCAGTACGTGGTATCGATATATTGATGATATCTTCTGCATCTGGCACGGGGACACTGCATCATTTTCCGATTTTTTTGACCATATTAATAGACAGGACCGGATTTGACCTTTACTTCCCACATTGATTTACAATCTATCAGCTTCTTGGACACTGTAGTCATTAAAACACAGAAGGGCAAACTCACAACGGATTTACATAGAAAACCCACGGATCGCAACACATTACTCCACTACTCCAGCTGTCATCCTAAAAATACCAAACATTCACTTCTACGTTCCCAGTTCAAACGAGTAGCAAGAATTGTTGAAGATCCTGTGCTCAAAAATCAGCGTTTGACTGAAATGGCACAAAAATTTCATCAGAGAGGATACCCCACCACACTTCTTCAACAGGAACTTTCCCCGGTCCAATCCAGCTCCCCCATTCCACCCAAATCACCATCCTTGCCACGTGTACCTTTGGTATTGACGTACCATCCGATTGCACCTAAAATTCAGTCCATAGTTAAAAAACACTGGCCTATTTTACATCAATCATATCCAGCTGTTACCGAATTTCAAAATTATTGTCTTACTTTAGGCCGTGAACAAGGTCTCGGGATGAGACCGAAACGTTGGCCTTAGCCTAATTTTCTGGATGGATAAATAAATAACTAATTACCTAACTCGAGTGCCGCGGTTCTATTTTATTATTAAAATGAACCAGGCATGGATCCCACAGGACTTGTCCATACCTTGTGCAGAATAGACATTTATACCAGCCTCAACCATCCATTCTTGTACTCAAGTGCACTTATTCTTTGTTTTATTTTGTTATATGTCTGAATATTTTTGGGGATACCCCAATTAAAAAATAAAAATAACACAAATCAGTGTTGGCTACCTATTCCTCCTTCACTGCTGCTTCCACCTACACTGACATGTCAACCTACACCGCCACATCCACCCATCCACCGCCTCCTCAACCTTCTTCTCCTAGATCCAGATTGTTATTTTTAATTTTTCTGTATTTTATGTTATTTTAAGTCATTTCCCTATCCACATTTGTTTGCAGAACAGTTGCCATGCTCTTAAGCACATTTTGATGCCTTCTGCAGCCCTCTAGCCCTTTCCAGGACTATTTTAGAGCCATTTTGGTGCCCAAAAGTTCGGGTCCCCATTGACTTCAATGGGGTTCGGGTTCGGGTTCGGGGTCAAGTTCGGGACCCGAACTTTTTTTTCAAGTTCGGCCGAACTCGTCGAACCTGAACATCCAGGTGTCCGCTCAACTGTAGTAGTTAGCTGACCTCATTCTTGGAGCACATACTGTTGCTGAACCTAGACCTGACCAACTGCAGCAACCCCAGATCATAGCACTGCCCCCACAGGCTTGTACAGTAGGTGCTGGCATGATGGGTGCATCACTTCATCTGCCTCTCTTCTTACCCTGATGCGCCCATCACTCTGGAACAGGATAAATCTGGACTCATCAGACCACATGACCTTTTTCCATTGCTCCAGAGTCCAATCTTTATGCTCCCTAGCAAATTGAAGCCTTTTTTTCTGCTTTGCCTCACTGATTAGTGGTTTTCTTACGGCTACACAGCTGTTCACTCCCAATCCCGTGACTTCCCTTTGCATTGTGCGTGTGGAAATGCTCTTACTTTCACTATTAAACATAGCCCTGAGTTCTACTATTGTTTTTCTTTGATTTGATTTCATCAAACCTTTAAGTGATCGCCGATCATGATCATTCAAGATTTTTTTCCCACCACATTTCTTCCTCAAATACGATGGGTTCCCACTATCCTTCCAGTTTTTAATAATGCGTTAGACAGTTTTTAACCCAATTTTAGTAGTTTCTGCAATCTCCTTACATGTTTTCTCTGCTTGATGCATGCCAATGATTTGACCCTTCTTAAACAGATTAACATCTTTTCCACGACCACGAGATGTGTCTTTCCATATGGTTGTTTAAGAAATAAGAAGCAACTCATTGCACCAGTTGGGGTTAAATAACTTGTTGCCAGCTGAAAGATAATCGCCCATGCAGTAATGTTCCAATAGGAGGCTCATAACTGTTTGCTTAGTTAAATCCAGGTGGCGACTTTTTTTTGGGACAGGCAGTGTATAATGGAGCACTTTATGTGTATATATATATATACAGGGAGTGCAAAATTATTAGGCAAGTTGTATTTTTGAGGATTCATTTTATTATTGAACAACAACCATGTTCTCAATGAACCCAAAAAACTCATTAATATCAAAGCTGAATATTTTTGGAAGTAGTTTTTAGTTTGTTTTTAGTTTTAGCTATTTTAGGGGGATATCTGTGTGTGCAGGTGACTATTACTGTGCATAATTATTAGGCAACTTAACAAAAAACAAATATATACCCATTTCAATTATTTATTTTTACCAGTGAAACCAATATAACATCTCAACATTCACAAATATACATTTCTGACATTCAAAAACAAAACAAAAACAAATCAGTGACCAATATAGCCACCTTTCTTTGCAAGGACACTCAAAAGCCTGCCATCCATGGATTCTGTCAGTGTTTTGATCTGTTCACCATCAACATTGCGTGCAGCAGCAACCACAGCCTCCCAGACACTGTTCAGAGAGGTGTACTGTTTTCCCTCCTTGTAAATCTCACATTTGATGATGGACCACAGGTTCTCAATGGGGTTCAGATCAGGTGAACAAGGAGGCCATGTCATTAGATTTTCTTCTTTTATACCCTTTCTTGCCAGCCACGCTGTGGAGTACTTGGACGCGTGTGATGGAACATTGTCCTGCATGAAAATCATGTTTTTCTTGAAGGATGCAGACTTCTTCCTGTACCACTGCTTGAAGAAGGTGTCTTCCAGAAACTGGCAGTAGGACTGGGAGTTGAGCTTGACTCCATCCTCAACCCGAAAAGGCCCCACAAGCTCATCTTTGATGATACCAGCCCAAACCAGTACTCCACCTCCACCTTGCTGGCGTCTGAGTCGGACTGGAGCTCTCTGCCCTTTACCAATCCAGCCACGGGCCCATCCATCTGGCCCATCAAGACTCACTCTCATTTCATCAGTCCATAAAACCTTAGAAAAATCAGTCTTGAGATATTTCTTGGCCCAGTCTTGACGTTTCAGCTTGTGTGTCTTGTTCAGTGGTGGTCGTCTTTCAGCCTTTCTTACCTTGGCCATGTCTCTGAGTATTGCACACCTTGTGCTTTTGGGCACTCCAGTGATGTTGCAGCTCTGAAATATGGCCAAACTGGTGGCAAGTGGCATCTTGGCAGCTGCACGCTTGACTTTTCTCAGTTCATGGGCAGTTATTTTGCGCCTTGGTTTTTCCACACGCTTCTTGCGACCCTGTTGACTATTTTGAATGAAACGCTTGATTGTTCGATGATCACGCTTCAGAAGCTTTGCAATTTTAAGAGTGCTGCATCCCTCTGCAAGATATCTCACTATTTTTGACTTTTCTGAGCCTGTCAAGTCCTTCTTTTGACCCATTTTGCCAAAGGAAAGGAAGTTGCCTAATAATTATGCACACCTGATATAGGGTGTTGATGTCATTAGACCACACCCCTTCTCATTACAGAGATGCACATCACCTAATATGCTTAATTGGTAGTAGGCTTTCGAGCCTATACAGCTTGGAGTAAGACAACATGCATAAAGAGGATGATGTGGTCAAAATACTCATTTGCCTAATAATTCTGCACTCCCTGTACACTGCTTAAAAAAATAAAGGGAACACTTAAACAACACAATGTAACTCCAAGTCAATCACACTTCTGTGAAATCAAACTGTCCACTTAGGAAGCAACACTAAATGACAATCAATTTCACATGCTGTTGGGCAAATGGGATAGACAACAGGTGGAAATTATAGGCAATTAGCAAGACACCCCCAATAAAGGAGTGGTTCTGCAGGTGGTGACCACAGACCACTTCTCAGTTCCTATGCTTCCTGGCTGATGTTTTGGTCACTTTTGAATGCTGGCGGTGCTTTCACTCTAGTGGTAGCATGAGACGGAGTCTACAACCCACACAAGTGGCTCAGGTAGTGCAGCTTATCCAGGATGGCACATCAATGCGAGCTGTGGCAAGAAGGTTTGCTGTGACAGAGCCCTGCAAAATGACCTCCAGCAGGCAACAAATGTGCATGTGTCTGCTCAAACGGTCAGAAACAGACTCCATGAGGGTGATATGAGGGCCCGACGTCCACAGGTGGGGGTTGTGCTTACAGCCCAACACCGTGCAGGACGTTTGGCATTTGCCAGAGAACACCAAGATTGGCAAATTCGCCACTGGCGCCCTGTGCTCTTCACAGATGAAAGCAGGTTCACACTGAGCACATGTGACAGACGTGACAGAGTCTGGAGACGCCGTGGAGAATGTTCTGCTGCCTGCAACATCCTCCAGCATGACCGGTTTGGCATTGGGTCAGTAATGGTGTGGGGTGGCATTTCTTTGGAGGGCCGCACAGCCCTCCATGTGCTCGCCAGAGGTAGCCTGACTGCCATTAGGTACCGAGATGAGATCCTCAGACCCCTTGTGAGACCATATGCTGGTGCGGTTGGCCCTGGGTTCCTCCTAATGCAAGACAATGCTAGACCTCATGTGGCTGGAGTGCGTCAGCAGTTCCTGCAAGACGAAGGCATTGATGCTATGGACTGGCCTGCCCGTTCCCCAGACCTGAATCCAATTGAGCACATCTGGGACATCATGTCTCGCTCTATCCACCAACGTCACGTTGCACCACAGACTGTCCAGGAGTTGGCAGATGCTTTAGTCCAGGTCTGGGAGGAGATCCCTCAGGAGACCGTCCGCCACCTCATCAGGAGCATGCACAGTCGTTGTAGGGAGGTCATACAGGCCCGTGGAGGCCACACACACTACTGAGCCTCATTTTGACTTGTTTTAAGGACATTACATCAAAGTTGGATCAGCCTGTAGTGTGTTTTTCCACTTTAATTTTGAGTGTGACTCCAAATCCAGACCTCCATGGGTTGAAAAATTTGATTTCCATTTTTTTATTTTTGTGTGATTTTGTTGTCCGCACATTCAACTATGTAAAGAACTAAGTATTTCCGAATAATATTTAATTAACTCAGATCTAGGATGTGTTATTTTTGTGTTCCCTTTATTTTTTTGAGCAGTGTATATATATATATATATATATATATATATATATATATATACTAAAACATAGATCTTCAGTTTTCAGTCTTGAGGCATTCAGTTTATGCTGTAAGAGACTAATGTTCATACAGCTGTTTTGACATATATTGTTTCAACCTTGCAGTATGAATTATGCGCGTACATCCATTTCTCACTTTAAAATCTAGTCACTGTGATTTTTTTATCCCTCTCATACAAATATCTCATACAGTCCCTTTTCAGTATATTTCTGACCTTGTATCTTAATTTTGATTTAAATATCCATCATTATAGTGGTGCATTTTTATTTCTCCCCTCCTTTATGACACCAAAACTATCGGCTTACATCCAAATACATATCTTATGAGTTCATTATGAATTATGTAAATCATGTCATTTAATCATTGAATAGAATACAATTGAACACACCATATATTATGAATTTATTATGAATTATGAGAATCATATCATTTTTTGGTCATTATCTATCTTGAAAAATACTATCATTACCATGATTATTATCATCATTATTATTAATATTATCATTATTATTATACATTTTTTTAAATCTTTTTTATTATGATTATGATTATTATTATTATATCAGTATTTGTTATTATTTTATTTATCTTCTGAAATATGGTCACCATTTTTTAGACTTGAAAAAGGAGTGCCTTTACTCCGAAACGCATTGTCATCTACATCTCAATAAAAAAGAATTATCGACAATACATTGAGGTAAAATTTTCGCACCAAGAAGTATCGAACCTTACATACTTTTCCAGTTCATATCTCTCTATTGTTTACCTTATCATTCCTCTGGAGGACTGGCAGCCCCACAAGCGAGGAGTGAACGATACTGGCAGCACCAACCTTTGCCCTCACAAGTGTTGTGCCTGCGTATGCACAACACTTAAAGGTGAGCCTAACTATTTATTGTCTTTAAACCAATTTTTTTTAAAACCTACTACCCTATGAGCGCCTGTCCCTCTTTTTCTGCCACATATACATCACATGCTTATCCACACTACAGCACGCTGCTGATTGCCCTTCAGATTCTGATATTACAGAAATCCTTAATAACGAAAGAAAGTGTTGACATGACAATATCTGTTCTCCTGAATGTCAGTATAAACTTACACTGATTTATACATCAACTATTGAACAACTGCGTCATGGCCGAATTTTTGCAATCCTTGCAATAGGACCTATTCTCATTATGAAATACTGAGGTCTCACAGTGGTGAATTTTACAGCAACCAGTAAACAACTAAAGTTTCCCATAATGATGTAGGCTTGTTGGTTATTGACTATTAATATTGACTTCTGATTAAACATTATCATATATAATATAATAATAATATTGGTCCAGACTTACTTTGGTAATCAGTTGAATTGATGACTTTGTAATAAGTTGTTTTGTGCCACTTCTAGAAATTAAACCTTTGATAGGGTCTAGTGCCCTGATACAATCCTTTCTTATTCTTCTACCTCTTATCAGAAGATCACTTTGGACAGATGCACTGGGATTTTACGTGTCATTAAAGGCCTTGTATCTTTTATTCTCTTCCTCACTTGTTTTACAAAACATAGAGCCTTCTCTCCAGCCGTCATTTTCAATTTTCGTCTGCTTACTTTGAGCAAATAAAAAAAAAATGAAAAAGTAATGAAGAGATTTCCCAATTGCACTTGAGAAGGCACCACATATGTGCTAATTAGTCATTCCTTCTGAAAATATCAATTTATGTACGGGTGACACAGCCTGGCATAAATAATAAAAAAGTCCCATGGCTCAACCACAGAAAAAAACAGAATAGTTTGGGCTGATAACTTAACACCAAAGAATTATTCATAACTGAACATCAAAAAAGTTGATAAAAGTAATGGCTTTGCAATGATGCTTGCAGAGATCACTGACCGAAACTACAGACCACACATTCAAAACAGCTACCTGTTGTCATATCCCACTCCGGATAGCAGAGACTAAGGCTACCCCTAGGAATTCACCAGAGCCTGCTGCTAGACAGGATGAGCTTTGCTACTACTATCTGTGGAGTGAGGTGACAGAAAACCGATGCGAACTTGCAGGTCGCAGACCTAAACAGATGATTAAAGGAAAGCAAAAAAAAATTATAATAAGACAAGCCAAAGTCAAAACCAGGAAAGTACAGATATAGCCAAATCAGTAGACAAGAAGTTAATCAGTGGAACAAGCCAAGATCAGTACACAGATGGTAAATAAGCAGGTATAGAGTTCAGGCACAAGGCACAGAAACACAAACGAGAAACAGTAAATGATAAAAAATCACAGGCATTGACCTAGTGTCACTGTCTGGTTTAAATTACTCATGTACACCCCTGATTGGATGGCAAGCCAGAGCCCTATATGGCTGTCCCAAGTCAACCAAAAAAAAAAAAAATGATAGGTGTGAACAGCATTCCAAGCAACATTTATAGAAAAACATAGATAGGTGGGTGTTCACCCCTGGGGGGTTTGGTCCAACTCACCCGAAAAAAGACAACGTAAAAGATAAATAAGTAGAGGCAGCTCCCCTAGGTTTGCAAAAATTGGTGTATAGTTTACTGCACATATACCAGATGCTAAATTTTGGCTGTAGCGCCTTTCTCAAGCACGTGTAAACTGAAAAAGATGTGTATATATATATATATCTATATATCCCCTCACACTGAGGACAAGACCGTACCGGAGACTGATTCATCGAACACGTGGGACGCCAAATCCCAACCACGTGGGATGCCAGTCACTGCTCTTTGACTATTGTATTCAGCATAGCCGGGAGGTGAGCTACCTCGGTCGGAACGGTCTTCAGGAAGGAGGTAATAGACAACCAGATACCGGCTGCTGCGTGGGATGCCACGCAGTAGCGGTTGCATATGATAATATCACCTAAGATTCAAAGGGATATGTCTTATATATATATATATATATATATATAAGTTAATATATCTAAGGAGACTGTGCCGTAATTAACCCCTTAGGGACTGGGCTCATTTTCACCTTAAGGACCAGGCATTTTTTTACAAATCTGACTAGTGATAACTTTAAAACGCTTTGACTTATCCAGGCCATTCTGAGATAGTTTTTCCGTCACATATTGTACTTCATGACACTGGTAAAATGAAGTAAAAAAAATATCATTTTTATTTATAAATAAATACCAAATTTGCCCAAAAAAATAAAAAATTAGCAAATTTCCAAGATTCAATTTCTCTACTTCTATAATACATAGTAATACCTACAAAAATAGTTATTATTATTATTATTATTTTGTGTGGCTGTCATGGCCCATGAACAGGTAGGAACAAGAGTTAGGGACCACTCATGAGACAGCCTTGACGCGGTGAGTGGCTTACTATGCTTTGGCCAAAATATAAACCAATGTCTCATCCAGCATGGAGGGCAGAGTGCTGGATGTAGTGTGCGATCACATTTGCATTTTCCGTTTGTATATGTATTTCGCCATAGCGATCTGCACCTACAGGCAGGTTGTGCTGACCCAACCCCTTATTTTTTTCTTTGTAGTATATATTGGAGGCGTGGCGATCTCCTTGGAGTCATTGCACACCTGACCAGTTAATCTGTCCTTGAGGCTGGTTTTAAAGTCAGTATAAAACTGAGTCTGCTTGTATAGAACCTACCATTAGCCATTTGGCTCCAGGAGAAGTATATGGTGGGTTCAGCATGCATGTTGGTACTTGCATCCCTGGATCCGATGAAAGCTGTAATGGCACCGGACGGGGTTACAAGCAAAGTGTACTTGGCTTGCATGCTGACCTGCATTCCCTGGATTTTGTGTGGCTGTCATGGCCCATGAACAGGTAGGAACAAGAGTTAGGGACCACTCATGAGACAGCCTTGACGCGGTGAGTGGCTTACTATGCTTTGGCCAAAATATAAACCAATGTCTCATCCAGCATGGAGGGCAGAGTGCTGGATGTAGTGTGCGATCACATTTGCATTTTCCGTTTGTAAAAATAGTTATTACTTTACATTCCCCATATGTCTACTTCATGTTTGGATCATTTTGGGAATGACATTACATTTTTTGGGGATGTTATAAGTTTAGAAGCAAATCTTGAAATATTTCAGAAATTTTCAAAAACCCACTTTTTAAGGACCAGTTCAGGTCTGAAGTCGCTTTGTGAGGCTTACATAATAGAAACCACCCAAAAATGACCCCATTCTAGAAACTACACCCCTCAAAGTATTCCAAACTGATTTTACAAACTTTGTTAACCCTTTAGGTGTTCCACAAGAATTAATGGAAAATAGAGATACAATTTCAAAATTTCACTTTTTTGGCAGATTTTCCATTTTAATAATAATTTAAACAGCCAAGCAAAACTCAATATTTATGGCCCTAATTCTGCAGTTTACAGAAACACCCCATATGTGGTTGTAAACTGCTGTACGGGCACGCGGCAGGGCACAGAAGGAAGGAAAGGAATGCCATACGGTTTTTGGAAGGCAGATTTTGCTGGACTTGTTTTTTGACACCATGTCCCATTTGAAGCCACCCTGATGAACCCCTATAGTAGAAACTCCAAAAAAGTGACCCCATTTTAGAAACTACGTGATAGGGTGGCAGTTTTGTTGGTACTAGTTTAGGGTACATATGATTTTTGGTTGCTCTACATTACACTTTTTGTGAGGCAATGTAACAAGAAATAGCTGTTTTGGCACAGTTTTTATTTTTTGTCATTTACAACATTCATCTGACAGGTTAGATCATGTGGTATTTTTATAGACCAGGTTGTCTCGGACGCGGCGATATCTAATATGTATACAATTTTTTCATTTATGTAAGTTTTACACAATGATTTCATTTTTGAAACAAAAAAAAATCATGTTTTAGTGTCTCCATAGTCTGAAAGCCATAGTTTTTTCAGTTTTTGGGCGATTATCTTGGGTAGGGTATGATTTTTGCAGGATGAGATGACGGTTTGATTGGCACTATTTTGGGGTGCGTATGACTTTTTGATCGCTTGCTATTACACTTTTTGTGATGTAAGGTGACCAAAAATGGCTTTTTTTACACAGTTTTTTTTTTTTTACGGTATTCACCTGAGGGGTTAGTCATGTGATATTTTTATAGAGCAAGTTATTACGGACCCGCCGATACCTTATATGCATACTTTTCTTTTATTTATATAAGTTTTACACAATGATTTCATTTTTGAAACAAAAAAAATCATGTTTTAGTGTTTCAATAATTTGAGAGCCACAGTTTTTTCAGTTTTTGGGCGATTATCTTAGGTAGGGTCTTATTTTTTGTGGGATGAGATGACGGTTTGATTGGCACTATTTTGGGGTGCATATGACTTTTTGATCGCTTGCTATTACACTCTCTGTGATGTAAGGTGACCAAAAAAATTGCTTTTTTCACACCTTTTTTCTTTTTTTTATGGTGTTCACCTGAGGGGTTAGATCATGTGATATTTTTATAGAGATTATTACGGACGCGGCGATACCTAATATGTATACTTTTTTTTACTATACTTAAGTTTTACACAATAACAGCTTTTATGAAACAAAAAAAATTATGTTTTAGTGTCTCCATATTCTGAGCCATATTTTTTTAAATTTTTTGGGCGATTGTCTTAGGTAGGGGCTCATTTTTTGCGGGATGAGGTAACGGTTAGATTGGTACTATTTTGGTGGGCAGATGCCTTTTTGATCGCTTGCTGTTGTACTTTTTGTGATGTAAGGTGACAAAAAAATTGTTTATTTAGCACAGTTTTTATTTTTTTATGGTGTTCATCTGAGGGGTTAGGTCATGTGATATGTTTATAGAGCCGGTCGATACGGACGCGGCGATACCTAATATGTCTATTTTTATTATTTTTTCTAATTTTTACCAATTTTTGTTTTTTACCACCTCATCAGTGTAGCATGGTGGTGGTAGTGTCATGGCGTGGGCATGTATGGCTGCCAATGGAACTGGTTCTCTTGTATTTATTGATGATGTGACTGCTGACAAAAGCAGCAGGATGAATTCTGAAGAGTTTCGGGCAATATTATCTGCTCATATTCAGCTAAATGCTTCAGAACTCATTGGACGGTGCTTCACAGTGCAGATGGACAATGACCCAAAGCATACTGCAAAAGCAACCAAAGAGTTTTTTAAGGGAAAGACGTGGAATGTTATGCAATGGCCAAGTCAATCACCTGACCTGAATCCGATTGAGCATGCATTTCACTTGCTGAAGACAAAACTGAAGGGAAAATGCCTCAAAAACAAGCAGGAACTGAAGACAGTTGCAGTAGAGGCCTGGCAGAGCATCACCAGGGATGAAACCCAGCGTCTGGTGATGTCTATGCATTCCAGACTTCAGGCTGTAATTGACTGCAAAGGATTTGCAACCAAGTATTAAAAAGTGAAAGTTTGATTTATGATTATTATTCTGTCCCATTACTTTTGGCCCCTTAACAAGTGGGAGGCACATATGCAAACTGTTGTAATTCCTACACCGTTCACCTGATTTGGATGTAAATACCCTCAAATTAAAGCTGACAGTCTGCAGTTAAAGCACATCTTGTTCGTTTTATTTCAAATCCATTGTGGTGGTGAATAGAGCCAAAAATGTTAGAATTGTGTCGATGTCCCAATATTTATGGACCTGGCTGTATATGTATATACACACAACATCACGATCTAAGAAGTATTGGCATATAGAGGACTAAAAGTGTGAAATAGTACAGACATATACAAACTACTCCACACCTATCCGGATTATACTATTATAAGTATAGGTTGACATAATTTTAACAATTGAAAGACCTTAAAAGGATCACCTTCATCCTAATAGTAACCATCTGCAAAGGGGAGCCAACTGTGCGTATCTCTTGAAACACACGTGTGCATCTATGTTGCAGGAATATTTTATGTTGCAGGAATATTCTTATGCGGACTGCTTTTCTTTGGCTTGAACAATTAATATAATTTTTATGCTTCCACCTTTGATGTTGCAGGAGTATCTATATATATATATATATATATATATATATATATATATATGTATTTTAGCCTCTATAATTCTTTTCTTCTTATATAACAAACATTTTTAACATCCTTGTCCCTACACTGTATTAAAAATAAAATGAAATGGCAGATCAAGCTGCATGCACTGTTCCCTGTCTCCTTGTCACGATGGTGAGTGGGGGAAACCCCCACCGTACAATGTCAGGGAAGAAAGGAATGCCACCAGGCCTGAATCCAAGGATAAGGGAGCGGGACACCTCATAGCACATTCCTAATCCTCACCCTGACTCCTAACTGCATGAGCGGACCTAGAAGGTAAGGCGGCTCATGCTCAAGAAACCTAGAGCTCTACTAACCCTGATGATCCCTGGTAGTAAGGTCAGGGCCAGAGATGACCTGTTCTTCTAAGACACAGAAGAGCAGGAGTCTCTGCAGGCCTAACAGCAAGGAGAGGAGCATACAGTAAGCAGAGGACAAACTTGACAGGTAAGTGTCCTGTGGCAGAATGACAACAGACCACAGGACCACAATGTCACTTACCTGCCCACAACAAGGTAAACTACCTCCAAGTCATGAAACTCCTCAAACGGCCACATGATGGATGTCAGTTTAGCTCCTGATCTCCCCCAGCACTGTAGCATGGATCTGAACAGTAGCTACTGGATGGAGAGACAGACACTGCCAGATCGAGGTAAGGTAAGTTTATAATACTCTTGCTTTGGTGGCTGAAAGGATCAGTAAAGCACTGAGTGCAAATCTCAGTATTATCATATGGTTTATTTACAACAATTTACATAATTGTAAAAAAGGTGCAGTAACTTTAAATTCAGTGTAATCAAATATATTCCCAAGAATCAAACTATAAAGGTTGTCCTATCAGGACAACTCATGTCCATATGGGAGAATAAAGTACATGGAAGATATGGAGAGAGCACAAGAGCCAGAGCAGAGGGTTACTGGTGAGCAATGGCTCCGACTCTGGTGGACTCTTATCTATTATTTAATGGATTTTCATTCATCTGAATGGCCACCATGTTATATTATATTGCCAGTACTACAAATTAGCCAATTTTTCTGGGTTTATCAGAACAACCATTGGATTAAAGGGGAGGAGATACAATGGGACAGATTAATACTGTCTCATATTTAGACAGCATCAATTTAGTATCATATACTAGATAGGTATCATATACTAGATAGGGTAAAAAAATGGGAAAATTATCACAGTGGCTGATGCTGGATGATAAACTTGGTGCATCTTTCTTTGGCTTAGGCCTCATGCACACGGCCGTGTTCGAGGTCCGTGGTAACCCAGCCGGGATTCCTGCTGTTCCTGTGGGAACACGGTCGTGTGCATGAGGTCTGAGTCTAAGGGGGTAACGTATGAAAGGCTTTGTACCAGAAAAAAGGGAGTCTTATTTGTGGTGTGAGCTCTGCTACAAATTTAAAGGGAATCTCTATCGTCCAAAAATGACCTATTGCTTAAAATCACATTTT
This sequence comes from Bufo bufo, assembly GCF_905171765.1. Taxonomy (NCBI): domain Eukaryota; kingdom Metazoa; phylum Chordata; class Amphibia; order Anura; family Bufonidae; genus Bufo; species Bufo bufo. The sequence goes on along the minus strand of NC_053393.1, from coordinate 81,258,598 downwards.
ATGTTAAACATATTTTTTAAGAATTTTTGGAAAGTTTTTTATTTTCTGTTTCTATCTATATATTTTTTAAAGTATTCAATCCTGCAACTTTCCCACTAGCCACTAGGCCTAGTAATATGTTGAGACTTGGTTCTGTACAGGTAACTTTTCAGTAGCCATAACATTATCATCATATGCAGGATTACAATGACAGATATCACCTATATGATATATAGAAAACACATGATCCACCATTCACAATAGGTGATATCACAGCTTATCTACTCCCTCCTGACCTCTGCGCAGGTCACAGAGCATCTCCTAAATAAATCTCCTATAGAAGTCAATGAGTTCCCCTCTGGTTCATTGTATCTATGGCCCATTTGGCTGTTCTCAAAAGAAAGAACGTATTGTGGCAGTGGAGCTGCCAGAGGGTCACATGACGGCCATTGAAAGGGTGTATCTCACCCAGAGGAGCCTGGGTGAGAACAGAAAAGTCCTGGCAAAGCATGGAAAGGGGGTGTTGTTTGCACAGGAGTGTGTCACCAAGGGGCCCGGCCTTGGTGGAGTAAAGGCCCTAGATATAGGTGGCCACTAAGCTAGTTGGTGGACACTAAGCTACTTAGCTTAGCTGGCTCCAGCTAGTCCAGGGTGGGCTTTTACTGGGAACAGGCAATGTGTTGGGTGGGTGCCTGTTCCCCATGCTCCACTCCGTGATTTAAAAATATGCAAATGTCCAGGAATGCTATTTAATCCTGTTGCTGGACTTGGGTGGGGCTCTTAGTCTGAGGAAGGAGCAGGCTGTGCTAAAACCTGTGGGAGCTGGGACCCTCTGACCCTGTGTGGGGTAAGCACTGCGGTAGTTTGGGGAGCTGGGTGGTAGACCCGGATCCTGCTAGAGAGGGACTATACTGTTTAGTCAGTGGTCAGACGGCTGAGGATTTGTTTGGATTTATGTTTTGGTTGCTGTTTATGCATGAAGACTGCCAAATAAATGCACTGTTTGGACAATAAACCCTTTGTCTGGAAGAAGTCTGTGAGAATGACCCCCGATTAAAAAGACGATCCCTTACAGTATTAAAATATTTTAGGTCTAGTGGCCAGTGTGAAAACTGTACAAGTTTATGATTGTTTTTTAAACATAGAAAAATGAAAAAGAAAATCCCCAAATATTCTAAAAAAATATATGTTTAACATAAAAACATGGTTTGAAAAATAGGTCATTTTCTGATGAAATATGCCTGGAGTTATGTATTTACTAAGAGGGGTACAGATGTTTTTTGGAGTCTAAATTTTAATCAGATTTATCACTTGCGTCTTTTTAAGAAGTCACAAATAAAGATACAAGTGTGATCCAGTCCCCTGGGGGAGTAAAAACTGACACCACCTTTATAATAGCATTGCACTGAAGACTGGGAATTATTGTGTCAAATTTAACAAATTAACAAATTTAACATTTGATACATTTATCATAAAAGCAAATATTTAAAAAACAGCAGAGACTCCAAAAAAGTGACTTGAAATATTACTCCCTGCCACATATTATTTGCATACTTTGGGGAAGAATTATCATGAGGGTAATTTTTTAAGTCAGTTTTTCAGGAGTCTGCATTGCCATAATTTGCGCCAAAATTATCAAATCTCACATAAAGTTTGATAGATTTGGTGCATCTTTGATTATAAAACCTCTGTCTTGAGATGTTAGCCCACTTTCTATGCCACCCCTTTCCTGGAGCAGATTTTTGTGACATTTAAAAAAGACGCAGTTGATAAATTTGGTTTAAATCAACTCTACAGGCTAACCATGCCCACTTTCTCAGTGGTATAACAATGCACAATGACCTGCAGTGATAATATTAAAGGGGTTGTCCACCTTTTATTAAGTGATAGCCTATAGTCAGGATAGGCTATCACTAGGTGATCAGTGGGGGCCCAATATTAATGGGAGCAGAGCAGCAGTGTGGAGCTCAGTCCACTACAAAATAGATGGAGTTGTCTGCATCCGGCTCCGCAGCTATTTCCGAACAGCTGAATGGTGGGGGTTTGGGATGTGGGACCCCAGAGATCAGCTAGTGATGACCTACCCTGAGGATAGGTCATCAGAATCATCACTTAAAGGGATTATCCAACCCCTATAATGCCCCCCCCCCCCCCCCCCCCCCCCAAGCCTGGGTCCCGGTGCTAGGGAGATGCAGCGGCAACCCTGCAGGCATCAGGAGCGACGTAGGTTCTGGGGAGCGGGGTAAGTAAAACTTATATGAGGGGCCCGGGCATTGGTCGGGTCATTATAGGGGTTGGATAGCCTCTTTAATAAAAGGTGAAAAAACCCTTTAAATACCAAAGGGTGTAAAGAGACAACCCCTATAAAAGTGTGTGTATGTAAGAGAGGATTGAGACAAAATAATTTATAGAGGGGGTGATTTTAACTATTATGTAAGATAATATAATACTATATATAATATATTAAGAGTGAGGCACATTGCAAAAAAATCTATAGCAAACCCGGAGTACCAGTCATTTAGAATAAATTGTCCCGAACCTGCACAAACTATTCAAAGAGCAAATGAAGAGCATAAATTATCTCGCCGGTAAAGCGAAACTTTATTGGCAGCAAAGTGACATTGAAAACTCAAGGGGATATTTCTGATGTTTTGGAAGCTGCAAGCAGGAAAGAAACATCCACTGATCTCAGAGGTACAATTATGCAGTACTGAGCCTTTGTCTTGATGTTCTTTATACCATCACCTCTGGGTACAAAGGTCGATACATTAAATATAGATCTCTCTTCTTCAAAAATAAGATTTTTTTCAGAAACACACAACAAAGATGCAGGAATATCTCAATGAGGCGTCAGTCTAAAATGTAAAACTAGCATTCTAGTAGATAATTGTTTGCTGGCTCTTGGTACAGATGATATATGTGAAATATGTATGCATAGATAAAATATGAGCACATATAGTGATTACCCAATGATGATATCTGGCATACTTTAGGCTACGTTCACATCTCTGCTAAAGGGATTTTCGATACAGAGCTGTTCATATCATCATATCAGTCTCCTTTATCTAAATAAAAATATACTAGTTTTACCCCCACCTGTCCTTTCATTTTTGATAAAAATCCCTTTTATTTATATGCTAATTACCTTCATAAGGTGCCCAAGGGGCTGTCCCTCTAGACGTTGGAGCCCAGCGCCACCCCGCTGTTAATTTATTCACTCGTCTCCTTGTTTTTTTTTCCCCGCAGTGTGCTGTAATCTCGCGCATGCGCCAATGTTACACACGTCCGAGCCTGCGCGGTTCCCTGGCAACAGCCTCATCCAGGGGAATCGCGCATGCACCAGCTTTCTGCAGAAAGCCCGGAAGTGTGTAACATTGGCACATGCGCAATATTACGGCGCGCTGTGGGGAAAAAATGCAGAGGAGTGAATAATTAACAGCAGGGCGACACTGGGCTCCAAGATAAGGGGCGCGGCTGGGGGGGGGGGGACTGGGGGTGCGATCCTTAGGGGGGTTCCATTGCTGGAGCGCTGACACCCACATACTGCGGCGGGGCACGGGAGCGCATAGTTCCCTGCCCCGCCGCTGATTACCGCCATAGGCTTGAGGCCTAGTAGGCCTGAGGCCTATGCAGTAGTGAAATCCCGGGGCAGGCGTGCGTGATGACATCATCGCGCGCGCCTGTGTCGGGACGCAGCAGCACAGTGAAGTGTGCATGCCTTCCTCTGCGATCAAGCGCCTGGACATAGGTGAGTATTTAACTTTTTATTTTTTTTATGTGCCAACTTTGGAGGACACGGGGGGTGGACAGGAGGACATGTGGGGGAAAAATATTATGGTGGGATACTGTGTGGGGGCAAATTATTATGGGAGGGATTACTATGTGGGGCAATAATTATGGGAGGAATTACTATGTGGGGGGAAACTACTGTGTGGGGCAAATTACTATATGGGGCAGTGTGGGGGAAATTACTCTGTGGGGGAAACTACTGTGTGGAGGCAGTGTGGGGGAAACTACTCTGTGGGGGAAATTACTGTGTGGGGGCAGTGTGTGGGAAACTACTGTATGGGGACAGTGTGAGGGAAATTACTGTGTGGGCCAAATTACTATATGAGGGCAGTGTGGGGTAAATTACTGTGTGTGGGAAATTACTGTGGGGGCAGTGTGGGGGAATTACTGTGCGGGGGAAATTACTATATGGGGCAGTGTGGGGGAAATTACTGTGTGGGGTCAAATTACTATGGGGGATTACTATGTGCAGGCATTGTGAGGGAAATTACTATATGGGGCAGTGTGGGGGCGTTGCTATTGGGGAGGCACTGTAGGGGCAATTCTATTATTTCTGGGGACACTATACAGGGATTATTATCTGGAGTACAATATAGCGTGTTATTATTACTGGGGGCACTGTAGGGGACATTATAGCTGGGGGACTGGAATGGGGGGACTACATTACCCTGAAAGATTATCAAAATTAGGGTTATTCACTTTAGAAAAAAGACAACTGAGGGGAGATCTAATAACTATGTATAAATATATCAGGGGTCAGTACAGAGATCTATCCCATCATCTATTTATCCCCAGGACTGTGACTGTGACGAGGGGAAATCCTCTGCGTCTGGAGGAAAGAAGGTTTGTACACAAACATAGAAGAGGATTCTTTACGGTAAGAGCAGTGAGACAATGGAACTCTGCCTGAGGAGGTGGTGATGGTGAGTTCACTAAAATTGTTCAAGAGGGGCTTGGATGTATTTCTGGAGTGTAATAATATTAAAAGCTATAGCTACTAGAGATCTGTCATTGATCCAGGGAGTTATCCTGATTGCCTGTGTAAGCCATGTACCGGGGTGGGCTCCCCGGGATACAGCGAAGTCACAAACGAGGAAAGCAACTCCACCACCAGCTTTTGCCAAAACAGTATTTTACTTAAACGTGGTATTAAACACAACCACAAATGCTGGGAACACACAATTAATTTACATACACCCAGCCCAAAGGCTGAGACCCTTGTGCTGCACAGTACGGTGCTCTCCGATGGAAGCCGGAGGAAAGTGCGGTAATTTACCTACTGGCGGGCACAACTAAACAGCCACGCCTTACCTGGTATTACCCTAAAAATCAACAATTGTTTGGATGTGTGGTACGGGCTAGCCTGCGGTACAGCACAACAGCTTACAAACTTACAGTATTCCTCCTCCCATAACTGGTCTTGTAGCACGTGCCTGTGTATTCCTTCTGAGCAAAACACCAGCCTGGCTTGAGTTTGTGGGGAAGTTTATCAGCTCTCCAGTGTGAAATGTCACTTAAAATTGTGGAGTCCTTGCAATGAACAGCTGGCAGCACTTGTGGTCTGACACAAACAGAAATCCTATCTAACTTAGGCTACTTTCATACTTGCGGCAGGACGGATCTGACAGGCTGTTCACCCTGTCGGATCCGTCCTTCCGCTATTTCGCCGTGCCGCTGGACCGCCGCTCCGTCCCCATTGACTATAATGGGGACGGAGCGGAGCTCCGGCGCAGCACGGCAGTGCACGGCGAAAGGCCGCCGGACTAAAAGTCCTGCATGTCCGACTTTTTAGTCCGGCGGCCTCTCACTGCGAACTGCCATACTGCGCCGGAGCTCCGCCCCGTCCCCATTATAGTCAATGGGGACGGAGCGGCGGTCCGGCGGCACGGCGAAATAGCGGAAGGACGGATCCGACAGGGTGAACAGCCTGTCGGACCAGTCCTGCCGCAAGTGTGAAGTAGCCTAACTACAGGCCTGGTCTCAGTCTCTAGGATTCTAGGCGCCAACTGTAATGAGGTGCATGCACGATCTTACCAACCCAGGTCTGCTCTGAATCCGCTAGTGACTGTGAACCGAACAAATGCCTCTCCAACAAGCATGCGGTAACGCAGTGTATGTTGCTTTGCTCCTCAGCTCTCATCAGCATTCCTGTAAGCAATCCTCATTCCTCTGGACAGGATCAGGGTCTTGGATATGATCAGCTTCACTTGATCAGCTTCTGGTCACTGAGGGATGCCCCCACACCTGGATGTCAACGGATCCTCTGCTCACACAGTTCCTCAGTCTCAGCTTCATCTAAAATGGCTGCTCCCTTTCTTCTTCTCCAGGCTCTTGTATCTCCACCTCTCATGAATATGGAAAATATGCAGTCTGTAGCTTTGTTTAGGAAACAGCGGCATCTTGAGGCCAAACAGCAGAATGTCAGATCATTTAACTTGATTTACACAGTGTTCAGACAATGTCCATCCTACACCCCAAAGTGAGGAAAATTGGCTTCTACCTCACAGTTTTTTTTTTTGCCTTCCTCTGCCTTTTGCCTTCCTCTGCATTTTTTTGCCTTATAAACTATGTTACTATGTTACAAACTGGGTTATTTCTGGCTTGCCAAGAAGTGCATAGTGTGAGGGAATAAGGTATGTGCCAGGGCAAGGCCACAGTCATTTAGAAAACTAGACAATTTTAAACAATAAAAAAAAAAAGGACAGCTGAGCAGAAGTATTAACATCATGCAGCAGAATTAAATTTTGGTTAAGGCTTCGAACTGCTCAACATATTGAAAATTAGACGATGTTTACAGACAGCTTACCAGAAGTACTATTGCCATAGAAAATAATTAAATTTAGGTAAAGACGTGGAACTGCACGACATTTCTGAACAGAGATAATTTTTACAGACAGCTGACCAGAGGTACTACTTCCATAGAAAAGAAAAAATTTGGGTGAAGGCGTGGAACTGTGTGACATTTCTAAAAGGAGACAATTTTTACAGACAGCTGGCAAGATGCAATACTGCCATGGAGAAGAATTAAATTTGAGTGACAATGCCACTTGCGTGTTTTGCATTCAATAACCTGGGTATAATATTTGCTTTATGGCAATAAAATGTGCATGCTGTAACACTGAACACTATATTGCAGAAATATACAATACATTCAATGACACAGGTATAATAATGGCATTATTGCAGTAAAATGCTTTTGCTATAACACTGAACGGTCTCTTGCAGTAGTCTACAACACATTTAATGAGATAGGTATAATAATGGTATTTTAGCAGTATTGCTTTTGCTATAACACTAAAAATGTATCACAGTAATACACAACACGTTCAATAACATGGGTATAATAATAGCGTTATTGCAGTTTTCCTATAACACTTACAGGTATCTTGCAGTAATATACAACACATTCTATAACAGGGGTATGATAATGGTGTTATTGCAGTATTGCTTTCGCTATAACACTGGTATCTTGCAGTAATATACAACACATTCAATAATATAGGCATAATAATGGCATTATTGCAGCAAAATGTTTTTGCTTTAACATTGAAAGGTATCTTGCAGTACTATATAATGTGTTCAATAAAACAGGTACAATAATAGTCATTGCAGTACTGATTTTGCTATAACACTGAACTGTATCTTGCAGTAATATACAACGCATTAAATAGCACAGATATAATAATGGCATAATTGTAAAACTGCTGTTGCTATAACAATGAATGGTATCTTGCAGTAATATAATATGCATACAATAACACAGGTATAATGCACTGAAATGCCCAATTACAAACAGTACATAAAAACAGTTTTTCAGGGGACAAAATTGGGCAATTGCTCAGCATTTACAGTAGAATGTATGTTATTGGGGATTGGGCTGCTGGCAATAAGCCTATGAACTGTACAAACTTTTTTACAAAAAAAAGCCGGCTGGTTGTTTGTACGGAAAAATATGAATTTCCATGCTGCATTCTATAATGCAGAACTTGCTAGCAAGCTGTATGAAACAACTGAGACAGTGACCAGTCCCTCACAAACTTTAAATGCTAAGAATTCCCTGATAAAACTCTAAAATTTACCCATCTTTATCTCCAATTATCTCCCTATAATGCCCCTGTAGTGTCCCTAGTAACCAGCTTGTGTCTGCAATTGTTTTTTGGCAGACACAGCCACAGCACATCCTATCACTTCCACAAATGAAATGGCATTTGGTTCGTTCTCAGCAGAAGCACCTGGCTGAATTCTGCCCCCTGATTGGCTGATCAGGCTTTCTGTCACCCTCTGAGCCAATTAGTGTGATCTTCCTCCACTCTCAGTGTCATGTGATCAGTCATCTTCTTCCTCCCTCCTGTTTACCGCTAATTCACACAGTAAAATGGCACAGGTTGCTATTTTTGCACAATTCGCCTGAAACGAATGGTCAAAACTTCATTTGGCAGATGAATTTTTATGAAATTTGAAATTAATCTGTTTAGTTTTGAATTGACTCACTAATCAGCTTTTTCTCATTTATAAGATACTGTATATACACTAACCTAAAGAATTATTAGGAACACCATACTAATAAAATGTTGGACCCCCTTTTGCCTTCAGAACTGCCTTAATTCTACGTGGCATTGATTCAACAAGGTGCTGATAGCATTCTTTAGAAATGTTGGCCCATATTGATAGGATAGCATCTTGCAGTTGATGGAGATTTGAGGGATGCACATCCAGGGCACGAAGCTCCCGTTCCACCACATCCCAAAGATGCTCTATTGGGTTGAGATCTGGTGACTGTGAGGGCCATTTTAGTACAGTGAACTCATTGTCATGTTCAAGAAACCAATTTGAAATGATTCGAGCTTTGTCACATGGTGCATTATCCTGCTGGAAGTAGCCATCAGAGGATGGATACATGTTCTCATTCTGTTTACGCCAAATTTGGACTCTACCATTTGAATGTCTCAACAGAAATCGAGACTCATCAGACCAGGAAACATTTTTCCAGTCTTCAACAGTCCAATTTTGGTGAGCTCGTGCAAATTGTAGCCTCTTTTTCCTATTTGTAGTGGAGATGAGTGGTACCCAGTGGGCTCTTCTGCTGTTGTAGCCCACCCGCCTCAAGGTTGTGCGTGTTGTGGCTTCACAAATGCTTTGCTGCATACCTCGGTTGTAACGAGTGGTTATTTCAGTCAACGTTGATCTTCTATCAGCTTGAATCAGTCGGCCCATTCTCCTCTGACCTCTAGCATCCACAAGGCATTTTTGCCCACAGGACTGCCGCATACTGGATGTTTTTCCCTTTTCACACCATTCTTTGCAAACCCTAGAAATGGTTGTGCGTGTAAATCCCAGTAACTGAGCAGATTGTGAAATACTCAGACCGGCCCGTCTGGCACCAACAACCATGCCACGCTCAAAATTGCTTAAATCACCTTTCTTTCCCATTCTGACATTCAGTTTGGAGTTCAGGAGATTGTCTTGACCAGGACCACACCAAATGCATTGAAGAAACTGCCATGTGATTGGTTGACTAGATAATTGCATTATTGAGAAATAGAACAGGTGTTCCTAATAATTCTTTAGGTGAGTGTTAGAGTTGAGCGAACACCTGGATGTTCGGGTTCGAGAAGTTCGGCCGAACTTCACGGAAATGTTCGGGATCCGAACCCGAACCGAACTTCGTCCCGAACCCGAACCCCATTGAAGTCAATGGGGACCCGAACTTTTGGGCACTAAAAAGGCTGTAAAACAGCCCAGGAAAGAGCTAGAGGGCTGCAAAAGGCAGCAACATGTAGGTAAATCCCCTGCAAACAAATGTGGATAGGGAAATGAATTAAAATAAAAATAAAAAAAATAAAAATGACCCAATATCAATTGGACAGAGGTCCCATAGCAGAGAATCTGGCTTCACGTCAGCAGAGAATCAGTCTCTTCATGCCATAGCAAAGAATCTGGCTTCATGTCAGCACAGAATCAGTCTCTTCATGCCACAGCAGAGAATCTGGCTTCATGTCAGCACAGAATCAGTCTTCATGTCATAGCAGAGAATCAGGCTTCACGTCACCCACCACTGGAACAGGCCACTGTCACACATTTAGGCCCCGGCACCCAGACAGAGGAGAGAGGTCCCGTAACAGAGAATCTGGCCTTATGTCAGCGCAGAATCTGTCTTCATGTCATAGCAGAGAATCAGGCTTCACGTCACCCACCACTGGAACAGGCCACTGTCACACATTTAGGCCCCGGCACCCAGACAGAGGAGAGAGGTCCTGTAACAGAGAATCTGGCCTTATGTCAGCACAGAATCTGTCTTCATGTCATAGCAGAGAATCAGGCATCACGTCACCCACCACTGGAACAGGCCACTGTCACACATTTAGGCCCAGGCACCCAGGCAGAGGAGAGAGGTCCCGTAACAGAAAATCTGGCCTTATGTCAGCGCAGAATCAGTCTTCATGTCATAGCAGAGAATCAGGCTTCATGTCACCCACCACTGGAACAGGCCACTGTCACACATTTAGGCCCCGGCACCCAGACAGAGGAGAGGTTCATTCAACTTTGGGTTGCCCCGCAATATAATGGTAAAATGAAATTAAAAATAGTCTTGAATGAGGAAGTTCCCTGGAGTAGAATAATATATTGTTAAGGGGAGGTAGTTAATATCTAATCTGCACAAGGGATGGACAGGTCCTGTGGGATCCATGCCTGGTTCATTTTTATGAACGTCAGCTTGTCCACATTGGCTGTAGACAGGCGGCTGCGTTTGTCTGTAATGACGCCCCCCGCCGTGCTGAATACACGTTCAGACAAAACGCTGGCCGCCGGGCAGGCCAGCACCTCCAAGGCATAAAAGGCTAGCTCTGGCCACGTGGACAATTTGGAGACCCAGAAGTTGAATGGGGCCGAACCATCAGTCAGTACGTGGAGGGGTGTGCACAGGTACTGTTCCACCATGTTAGTGAAATGTTGCCTCCTGCTAACACGTTCCGTATCAGGTGGTGGTGCACTTAGCTGTGGCGTGTTGACAAAACTTTTCCACATCTCTGCCATGCTAACCCTGCCCTCAGAGGAGCTGGGCGTGACACAGCTGCGTTGGCGACCTCTTGCTCCTCCTCTGCCTTCGCCTTGGGCTTCCACTGGTTCCCCTGTGACATTTGGGAATGCTCTCAGTAGCGCGTCTACCAACGTGCGCTTGTACTCGCGCATCTTCCTATCACGCTCCAATGTAGGAAGTAAGGTGGGCACATTGTCTTTGTACCGGGGATCCAGCAGGGTGGCAACCCAGTAGTCCGCACACGTTAAAATGTGGGCAACTCTGCTGTCGTTGTGCAGGCACTGCAGCATGTAGTCGCTCATGTGTGCCAGGCTGCCCAGAGGTAAGGACAAGCTGTCCTCTGTGGGAGGCGTATCATCATTGTCCTGTGTTTCCCCCCAGCCACGCACTAGTGATGGGCCCGAGCTGCTTTGGGTGCCACCCCGCTGTGAACATGCTTCATCCTCATCCTCCTCCACCTCCTCCTCATCCTCGTCCTCCTCGTCCTCCAGTAGTGGGCCCTGTCTGGCCACATTTGTACCTGGCCTCTGGTGTTGCAAAAAACCTCCCTCTGAGTCACTTCGAAGAGACTGGCCTGAAAGTGCTAAAAATGACCCCTCTTCCTCCTCTTCCTCCTGGGCCACCTCCTCTTCCATCATCGCCCTAAGTGTTTTCTCAAGGAGACATAGAAGTGGTATTGTAACGCTGATAACGGCGTCATCGCCACTGGCCATGTTGGTGGAGTACTCGAAACAGCGCAACAGGGCACACAGGTCTCGCATGGAGGCCCAGTCATTGGTGGTGAAGTGTGTCTGATCCACAGTGCGACTGACCCGTGCGTGCTGCAGCTGAAACTCCACTATGGCCTGCTGCTGCTCGCACAGTCTGTCCAGCATATGCAAGGTGGAGTTCCACCTGGTGGGTACGTCGCATATGAGGCGGTGAGCGGGAAGGCCGAAGTTACGCTGTAGCGCAGACAGGCGAGCAGCGGCAGGGTGTGAACGCCGGAAGCGCGAACAGACGGCCCGCACTTTATGCAGCAGCTCTAACATGTCGGGGTAGTTGCGAATGAACTTCTGCACCACCAAATTCAGCACATGCGCCAGGCAAGGGATGTGCGTCAAACCGGCTAGTCCCAGAGCTGCAACGAGATTTCGCCCATTATCGCACACCACCAGGCCGGGCTTGAGGCTCACCGGCAGCAACCACTCGTCGGTCTGTTGTTCTATACCCCGCCACAACTCCTGTGCGGTGTGGGGCCTGTCCCCCAAACATATGAGTTTCAGAATGGCCTGCTGACGTTTACCCCGTGCTGTGCTGAAGTTGGTGGTGAAGGTGTGTGGCTGACTGGATGAGCAGGTGGAAGAAGAGGAGGAGGAAGCTGAGTAGGAGGAGGAGGAGACAGGAGGCAAAGAATGTTGCCCTGCGATCCTTGGCGGCGGAAGGACGTGCGCCAAACAGCTCTCCGCCTGGGGCCCAGCCGCCACTACATTTACCCAGTGTGCAGTTAGGGAGATATAGCGTCCCTGGCCGTGCTTACTGGTCCACGTATCTGTGGTTAGGTGGACCTTGCCACAGATGGCGTTGCGCAGTGCACACTTGATTTTATCGGACACTTGTTTGTGCAGGGAAGGCACGGCTCTCTTGGAGAAGTAGTGGCAGCTGGGAACAACATACTGTGGGACAGCAAGTGACATGAGCTGTTTGAAGCTGTGTGTGTCCACCAGCCTAAATGACAGCATTTCATAGGCCAGTAGTTTAGAAATGCTGGCATTCAGGGCCAGGGATCGAGGGTGGCTAGGTGGGAATTTACGCTTTCTCTCAAATGTTTGTGAGATGGAGAGCTGAACGCTGCCGTGTGACATGGTTGAGATGCTTGGTGACGCAGGTGGTGGTGTTGGTGGTACATCCCATGTTTGCTGGGCGGCAGGTGCCAACGTTCCTCCAGAGGCAGAGGAAGAGGCGGCGGCAGCAGCAGCAGAAGAGGCCGAGGCGGCGGCAGCAGCAGCAGAAGAGGCCGAGGCGGCAGCAGCAGAAGAGGCAGCAGGGGGAGCCTGAGTGACTTCCTTGTTTTTAAGGTGTTTACTCCACTGCAGTTCATGCTTTGCATGCAGGTGCCTGGTCATGCACGTTGTGCTAAGGTTCAGAACGTTAATGCCTCGCTTCAGGCTCTGATGGCACAGCGTGCAAACCACTCGGGTCTTGTCGTCAGCACATTGTTTGAAGAAGTGCCAAGGCAGGGAACTCCTTGAAGCTGCCTTTGGGGTGCTCGGTCCCAGATGGCGGCGGTCAGTAGCAGGCGGAGTCTCTTGGCGGCGGGTGTTCTGATTTTGCCCACTGCTCCCTCTTTTGCTACGCTGTTGGCTCGGTCTCACCACTGCCTCTTCCTCCGAACTCTGAAAGTCAGTGGCACGACCTTCATTCCATGTGGGGTCTAGGACCTCATCGTCCCCTGCATCGTCTTCCACCCAGTCTTGACCCCTGACCTCCTGTTCAGTCTGCACACTGCAGAAAGACGCAGCAGTTGGCACCTGTGTTTTGTCATCATCAGAGACGTGCTGAGGTGGTATTCCCATGTCCTCATCATCAGGAAACATAAGTGGTTGTGCGTTAGTGCATTCTATCTCTTCCACCCCTGGTGAAGGGCTAGGTGGATGCCCTTGGGAAATCCTGGCAGCAGAGTCTTCAAACAGCATAAGAGACTGCTGCATAACTTGAGGCTCAGACAGTTTCCCTGATATGCATGGGGGTGATGTGACAGACTGATGGGCTTGGTTTTCATGCGCCATCTGTGCGCTTTCTGCAGAAGACTGGGTGGGAGATAATGTGAACGTGCTGGATGCACTGTCGCCCACCCAATTGACTAATGCCTGTACCTGCTCAGGCCTTACCATCCTTAGAACGGCATTGGGCCCCACCAAATATCCCTGTAAATTCTGGCGGCTACTGGGACCTGAGGTAGTTGGTACACTAGGACGTGTGGCTGTGGCAGAACAGCTACGTCCTCTCCCAGCACCAGAGGGTCCACTAACACCACCACGACCATGTCCACGTCCGCGTCCCTTATTAGATGTTTTCCTCATTGTTCCCGTTCACCACAATTTTGAGAATGGCAAATTTGGGAATAGTTTTTCAACCCAGAACAAAAAGTGTGCTTTTACGGTCACTACAGGTATAGGTTTAATCACAGAATTAGACTTCTATCTGCACGCTAGCGTGTGTCTTAGGTTTTTCTGAATGACACTATCAGCACCTTCAATGTAAGATATCCTTTTTGGGATAGATTTCAAGTAGGCCTCATATAGCAGAAACTAGTTATTTTGAGAATGGCAAATTTGGGAATAGTTTTTCAACCCAGAACAAAAAGTCTGCTTTTACGGTCACTACAAATAACTTGACCAGCTAAAACAGTACAGATTTGGTTGAATAGAAATGTCAGGTCTATTTTTTAGGCGCTGGGTGACAGGCTCAACTTGCCCCTGATGTAGTATATGGCCAAAAAATAACCACACTGTTGATGGTTAAATGCACTTGGGTGACACAGGCTCAGCCTGCACCAGATGTAGTATATGGCCAAAAAATAATCAGACTGTTGATGGTTAAATGCACTTCGGTGACACAGGCTCAGCCTGCAGCTGATGTAGTATATGGCCAAAAAATAACCAGACTGTTGATGGTTAAATGCACTTCGGTGACACAGGCTCAGCCTGCAGCTGATGTAGGATATAGCACAAAATAACCACACTATTGATGGTTAAATACACTTGGTGATAGCTTGTGCTGGCGCACCACAAGTCACAAAATGGCCGCCGATCACCCCAGAAAAAAAGTGATCTAAAAACGCTCTGGGCAGCCTCAAAAAAGTGAGCAAGTCAATATTAGCACTTCAATGATCCACAGCTGCAGATCGATCACAGAATGAAGTCTTTTGGAGGAGTTAATCTGCCTAATCTCGCCCTAACGTCGCAGCTGCAACCTCTCCCTATGCTTGAATCAGCAGAGTTACGTGCAGCGCTACGTGACCCAAGCTTATATAGAGGCTGGGTCACATGCTGCACTGGCCAATCACAGCCATGCCAATAGTAGGCAAGGCTGTGATGGCCTCTTGGGGCAAGTAGTATGACGCTTGTTGATTGGCTGCTTTGCAGCCTTTCAAAAAGCGCCAAGAAAGCGCCGAACACCGAACCCGAACACTGACTTTTACGAAAATGTTCGGGTTCGGGTCCGTGTCACGGACACCCCAAAATTCGGTACGAACCCGAACTACACAGTTCGGGTTCGCTCATCCCTAGTGAGTGTATATATATATATATATATATATATATATATATCTTTATAGAGCTTAAAGAGGCTATCCAACCCATTACAAGTGATAGCCTAATCTCAAGATAGGAAATCACTATTTCATCGGTTAGGGTCTGACACCCCACACCCTCACCAATCAGCAATTCTGCAGTACACAGCTCCGTACATTATGCAGTGGACTGTACTGGTTACTGCAGCACTGCTTCCCAATAGGATCAGCATTGTAGTAACCAGCTCCATCCACTGCACAATGGACAGCACTGTGTAGTTCCAGTGCAGGCCTTCGGAGCTACTGCAGAACAGCTGATCGGCGAGGACCTCCACTGACGTCCACTGATGAGATAGGTCATCACTTGTCAAAAGTTGGACAACTCCTTTAAAAACAATATAGCACTAATTACATAGATAAACCTACATGGTTTTACTTCTCAGGTCTTCACGGTCTTAAGGAGAGGATCGTGGAACATCTAAAATCCCATGGATTGAAAGATGAAAGATGAAGAACAGCATGGGTTTACTTCAGGGAGATCATGTCAAACTAATCTTATTGATTTTTTTGATTGGGTGACTAAAATTATAGATGGCGGAGGTGCAGGCTTTTGATACTGTCCCTCATAGAAGACTAATCAATAAATTGCAGTCTTTGAGCTTGGACTTCCATATTGTTGAATGGATCAGCAGTGGCTGAGGGACAGACAACAGAGGGTTGTAGTCAATGGGGTATATTCAGACCATGGTCTTGTTACCAGTGGGGTACCTCAGGGATCTGTTCTGGGGCCCATATTCTTTAATATCTGTATCAGAGAAATTGCAGAAGGCCTCGATGGTAAGGTGTGTCTTTTTGCTGATGACACAAAGATTTGTAACACGGTTGATGTTCCTGGAGGGATACACCAAATGAAAAGGATTTAGGAAAACTAGAGGAATGGTCAAAAGTCTGGCAACTAAAATTTTATGTTGATAAGTGCAAGATAATGCACCTGGGGCATAAAAACCCAATAGCAGAATATAAAATCAGTGATACAGTCCTAACCTCAGTATCTGAGGAAAGGGATTAAGGGGTCATTATTTCAGAAGACTTAAAGGTAGGCAGACAATGTCATAGAGCAGCAGGAAATGCTAGCAGAATGCTTGGGTGTATAGGGAGAGGCATTACCAGTAGACAGAGGGAGGTGCTCATGTCGCTCTACAGAGCACTAGTGAGACCTCATTTGGAGTATTGTGCTCAGTACTGGAGGCCATATCTCCAGAAGGATATTGATACTTTGGAGAGAGTTCAGAGAAGAGCTACTAAACTGGTACATGGATTGCAGGATAAAACTTACCAGGAAAGATTAAAGGACCTTAACATGTATAGCTTGGAAGAAAGACGAGACAGAGGGGACATGATAGAACCTTTTAAATACATAAAGGGAATCAACAAGGTAAAAGAGGAGAAAATCTATTTAAAAGAAGAAAAACTGCTACAAGAGGACATAGTTTTAAATTAGAGGGGCAAAGTTTTAAAAGTAATATCAGGAAGTATTACTTTACTGAGAGAGTAGTGGATGCATGGAATAGCCTTCCTGCAGAAGTGGTAGCTGCAAATACAGTGAAGGAGTTTAAGCATGCATGGGATAGGCATAAGGCCATCCTTCATATAAGATAGGGCCAAGGGCTATTCATAGTATTCAGTATATTGGGCAGACTAGATGGGCCAAATGGTTCTTATCTGCCGACACATTCTA
Organism: Bufo bufo; assembly: GCF_905171765.1. Lineage (NCBI taxonomy): Eukaryota > Metazoa > Chordata > Amphibia > Anura > Bufonidae > Bufo > Bufo bufo. Next base: position 81,241,780 of record NC_053393.1, on the reverse strand, counting down.
TGTTTCTATGTCTCCTGATCCACACCAATGGCTTCCTACCTGTTCTAAAGGCAGTCCATGATTGCTGCTGCCCGCCCCATTGAGCGGGCACGGTAGCCGCGTCACTTATCTCGCTCCACAATCTCCTTTACCGGTGGTCTGGATCTGAATGCTCTCCTTTACCACCCACAGTGGGTCCAGCCGCGTGTGTTCCATGTTCCCCTGCTACCCCACTCCTCTGTTGCAGGCCACAGCCTGCACTCTCCTCACAGGTCTTCTGCCAGTGTGCACACACCCTTAGTCCCCATCCTATCACAGGGAACTTCTGGGTATTTAAGGTGCCCTCCCCTAGGGGAGGGAGCCTGTGTTTTTTTATTTTTTTTAGTTTGCCAGTTATCAGTGAAGGTCTGCTTTTCTGACCGTCTTCTTGTGTATCTTACCTTATCAGTTTTACTGACTCTGATCCCAAGAGGTAGCGGCCTGGTGACTCCCCTGCAGAGAAGACCAGATCCCTGTATAGAGGTTAAGGGGTGAATACCAGGGGACGGCCATGATAACGTCCTTAGGGATAGTCCAAAGCAAAACAGGTTTGTTGCCACAGTGGGGCCAACTCTGCCATCCGTTACTCCACTGTTCTTGTTCTCCGACATGTTCTGTTGCTGTCCAGATATCTGTGCCCATCCATGTCCAGTTACCACTGCAAATGGTGCAGCCAGATGACATCCACTCTGTAAGCATATTTAAAGGGACACGGCCCTCAAGACCTCGTCTAAACTTCAGGTTAGTGTCTCTTGATTACTTGCAGCATTGCTTTGGTTCTGTCTTGATTCTCAATTTTTGCTGTTTGGATTAATATCTTTCAGGGCCAGAATCATAACACTGAGCCCTCACTCGTGGTGAGACTGTAATGTAATGTGTGATTGGAATCAGAAGATTTAGAACAGTATGGGGTAGATTCATCAATGTATTTGCGCCAGTTGTATGGTGTAAATACATTGAGAAACATGGCCCTATATTTACTAATCCTGTATATGGCATACATTTAAGTTGTCTAGACATGTACCAGATCTTCTCATAGTGCCTCATAATGGATAATACATGTGGTTCAAGGATAAATACGTTTGTCTAATTGTATACCAACTACTAGCTGGTTTACTTTGAGACAGAAATTTACACTAGAATTGTGACACTGACACAAAATGGCTACACCTTCTGTCCTACAAAGTTCAATAAAACATGACTTCAAGCCTGTACTAAGGAGGTACGGACATATGCATACTTCCAGAATTCATGTTTTATCATACAGATCGTATAGACACTAAATATGAGACATGTAGGCTCTGCAGGAGGTGAGATCCTTGTTACATGGTGGGAACGCACTAACGTATGGGGTGCTTGAGGTTTATGCAAAGTCCATGATGTACCAAACACAATTATGAAAATGAACACGTAGGTCTTCACAGGAATGATTTACAGCCTACGATATATTCACTCAGTCCTATTTAGAGTAATGCATGCCTCTAGGCCTCCTGCTGTGAGTGGAGCCTCAATGCCTGGGCCCTTTATGAATTTCCATGGCATCGAATGATTTGCGTATGTGAGAAACTCTGCATACTTAATTGAACAGTTCAAATAGTGTTGGCATCTGATAGGCAGATGTTATTTGGATCACAAAGGAGAATGTTTATCCAAGCACAAGGTAATGCAAACCTCATGGAGGCGTAGGGGCCCCCATTACCATATACATAAAAATCAGTACAATATGGAATATAGCGCCTAAATTGACATAACATATAAGGTATGCTAAAAGATGGGCCGGCAGAATTCTGAGCTTACCAGAGGATCAATGTCTGAACCTCTCTTTCCTCCAGACGCAGAGGATGTCCCCTCGTCACAGTCCTGGGGATAAATAGATGATGGGATAGATCTCTATACTGAACCCTGATATATTTATACATATTAATTAGATCTCCCCTCAGTCGTCTTTTTTTAAAAGTGAATAACCCTAATTTTGATAATCTTTCAGGGTACGGTAATTCCCTCATTCCCGTAATTACTTTAGTTGCCCTCCTCTGGACCCTCTCCAGCTCTGTTATGTCTGCCTTGTTTACAGGAGCCCAGAACTGTACACAGTACTCCATGTGTGGTCTGACTAGTGATTTGTAAAGTGGTAGGACTATGTTCTCATCACGGGCATCTATGCCCCTTTTGATGCAACCCATTATCTTATTGGCCTTGGCAGCTGCTGCCTGACACTGGTTTTTACAGTGTTAGAATAATCAATTTTTAGCAAAATAGTGGATCTCTGGGGTTTGCTTGTAATAGACCTCTGCAAGCTGCTGTCTTAATTGCTCCATTCTCTGTGGCCTTAGGACGCATGCTCACCTGTGGCCTCTTAAAAGGCCAGTGTGTGCATTTGGAACTCCTTCCTTAGCCAATTGCTGAGGTTCCCTTGGTACATAAGGCAGTCTACCCAAGGAGAGGGTGCCTGAGCTTAGTGTTTTCTAGTGTCTAGTAACCAGCAAAGGTGTAATTCTCGTCTGACTATCCATGCACTTTACCTTGTCTGACCTCCGATTCTGCTCCTTGTTGTCCAGCCTGACTTTGGATTTGCTATTTAGAATATGAACATACTCAGCCTACCCTGATCTTGGACTGTGTTTAGACTATGCTTTTCTTGATCTCTTGCTGTTTCAGCTATTCTCTTACGTCTTGCCTGTGTTATATCTGCATTATTCCTCACCTGTGTTCCTGTATGTTCTCCAATTGGTCCACACTTGCCGATCCATAACAGAAATCTGTCAACCTCAAGTTTTCCATCTGACTGCATGTAATTTGAGAGGGAGTTGCTGTCTAGGAAGTTCTCTAATACACTACTCACAAAAAGTTGTGGGTGAAATTTCAGGATGAACCTAAAATGCACTCTAATCTATACAGGTGAACTTAATGTGACCTTCTCTAAACATTTAAATTCACATGTCCAACTGTTCAATGTTTCAGTACTTTTTTCACAACTTGCTGTTCTCTAACAAAAAGCTTAATGGCAAAATTCACAACAGGTATTTGATCCATGAATCCCCCAATAAATTTCCTGGTTCAATTAGAATTGGTATTTAAACAGTCCTCCTCATCATGTTGTTCACATTTTGACATCATGAGACCAAGACGACACCTAACAATTGATCAACAGTACCTCGCCATTGCGAGGCTTCAAGCAGAATGTTTTCAGATGTAAGTGGTAACTGACCTTAGAGTGTCACAGAGTGTCATCAGCAGGTTGCAACAGATATACAGCGAGACTGGAAGAGTCATAGAAAGGCATAGAAGTGGACGTTCTTTGGCCACATCCCACACTGATGATCACTTCATTGTGAAAAATGCCCTGCGGAACCGGATGACGAATTCCACAAAACTCCAGGCACATTTAAGGGAGGTGAGAGGCACCCAAGTGTCACGTCAGACCATTTGAAACCATACACATTAGCATAGTCTGCGTGCTAGACAACCTGCAAGGCTACCTCACCACACCACCAGGCACAGGCATCATCATCTTGCATGGGCCAGGGAGCATCTATGCTGGAGGAGGTACCAGTGGGCCCCAGTGCTGTTCACTGATGAAAGTCGATTCATGCTGAGCAGAAATTATGGCTGCCAACGATGTTGGAGAGCGCTATGCATCAGCCACTGTTGTCCCCAGATGAGCCTTTGGTGGTGGTGGTGTTACAGTGTGGGCAGGTGTGTGTAGTCAATACAGAACTGCCCTACACTTTGTGAATGGTACAGTGACAGGCCCATACTACTTAAATAACATCATTAATCCAGTCATTGTGCCTCTGCATGAACAACACAGGCCTAATTTAATTTTCATGCATGACAATGCGCCAGCTCATCGAGGTTGCATCATTAGTGAATGGCTGCTGGAGACTGGGGTACCTCAAATGAAGTGGACTGCACTTTCTCCAGATCTGAATCCCATTGAAAACCCATGAGATCAGCTGAGTCACCGCATAGAGGCTGGTAACTCTGCACCCCAGAACCTCAATGACCACCTGAGGGTTGCCCTTCAAGAACAACAGGGGTCTTATTCTAGCAGGGCTGCAGCTACAGTACCTCCTGAACAGAAAGGGTGTCTGCCTCTATTGAAGATATTTGCAAGGCTACCACTTGCTCTTCTTCAATCTTTTTTAAGCACTATAGACTGGTTCTTAATTCTACATCTGATCTACCCTTTGGTAAGAAGGTTTTTCAGGCAGCTTTTGAAAATTTTTTGCTTTGCCCCACCTTAGGATGATGTCTGGTTTCCTCTGTGAATCGCTGGGTGAAGAGAATAATGATGAGTAGTCTTACTAGTAATTAGATTTTCCAAAACCAAAAGCAGCACTCTTTCATATTCCATCCCTTGGTCTCTGGGCTGTTGGTATTCACTTCACAGGTGTAGCGGGGGAGGGGGGGGGGATATATACAGTCAGGTCCATAAATATTGGGACATCAACACAATTCCAAATTTTTTGTCTCTATACACCACCACAATGGATTTGAAATGAAACAAACAAGATGTGCTGTAACTGCAGACTGTCAGCTTTAATTTGAGGGTATTTACATCCAAATCAGGTGAACGGTGTAGGAATTACAACAGTTTGCATATGTGCCTCCCACTTGTTAAGGGATCAAACGTAATAGGACAGAATAATAATCATAAATCAAACTTTCACTTTTTAATACTTGGTTGCAAATCCTTTGCAGTCAATTACAGCCTGAAGTCTGGAACGCATAGACATCACCAGACGCTGGGTTTCATCCCTGGTGATGCTCTGCCAGGCCTCTACTGCAACTGTCTTCAGTTCCTTCTTGTTCATGGGGAATTTTCCCTTCAGCTTTGTCTTCAGCATGTGAAATGCATGCTCAATCAGATTCAGGTCAGGTGATTGACTTGGCCATTGCATAACATTCCACTTCTTTCCCTTAAAAAACTTTTTGGTTGCTTTTGCAGTATGCTTTGGGTCATTGTCCATCTGCACTATGAAGCACCGTCCAATGAGTTCTGAAGCATTTGGCTGAATATGAGCAGATAATATTGCCCAAAACACTTCCGAATTCATCCTGCTGCTTTTGTCAGCAGTCACATCATCAATAAATACAAGAGAACCAGTTCCATTGGCAGCCATGCATGCCCACGCCATGACACTACCACCACCATGCTTCACTGCATGGGCGGACATACCGCCTGTGCAGCCGGTTCAGCTGCACAGGGGCCCAGCGTGGGAGGGGGCCCTCCAATTAAGCTGTCTATGCAGGATGCACAGACAGCTGATTGTAATGGTGAAGCACGCTTCACCATTCATCATCACACCATCCAGCATGTAGAAGGGGCCCATCTTACTATCTGACTTCAGTCTCAGGATGTTCTGCATCCGCAGCTCTGAGGAGCAGGGCCAGGGCAGCACATCCTGAGCTGCATCTGCGATCGCCCCCCCCAGCCTTCCTCCATACAGCTCAGTCCTGCTGTGTAGTGGATAGCGTCAGCCAGGTCTGTGCTGAGCCACTTCACTGTGTCGTAGCTCCGCCCCCTGATCGTAGCCCCGCCCACATGCAGTCCTCTCCTTGCGCTTCTGGTGCTTAATGTGTGAGGCCTGCAGCAACTTAGGAGGAAGTGAGTGAGGATCGGAGGCTGCCCCAGTGACCACTGTCTCTGCCAGACTCTGAACTTGGCTTGGTATGTTGTTGTTTTTTACCCCACCCATCCCACCTGTCCCCCTCTGGCCCTCCTGTGACTGTCCCTTACCCACATACTGTGAGGCTACATTAACAATGTACACTGCTCAAAAAAATAAAGGGAACACAAAAATAACACATCCTGGATCTGAATTAATTAAATATTCTTCTGAAATACTTTGTTCTTTACATAGTTGAATGTGCTGACAACAAAATCACACAAAAAAAAATATGGAAATCAAATTTTTTAACCCATGGAGGTCTGGATTTGGAGTCACCCTCAAAATTAAAGTGGAAAAACACACTACAGGCTGATCCAACTTTGATGTAGTGTCCTTAAAACAAGTCAAAATGAGGCTCAGTAGTGTGTGTGGCCTCCACCTGCCTGTATGACCTCCCTACAACGCCTGTGCATGCTCCTGATGAGGTGGCAGACGGTCTCCTGAGGGATCTCCTCCCAGACCTGGACTAAAGCATCTGCCAACTCCTGGACAGTCTGTGGTGCAATGTGACGTTGGTGGATAGAGCGAGACGTGATGTCCCAGATGTGCTCAATTGGATTCAGGTCTGGGGAACGGGCGGGCCAGTCCATAGCATCAATGCCTTCGTCTTGCAGGAACTGCTGACACACTCCAGCCACATGAGGTCTAGCATTGTCTTGCATTAGGAGGAACCCAGGGCCAACCGCACCAGCATATGGTCTCACAAGGGGTCTGAGGATCTCATCTCGGGACCTAATGGCAGTCAGGCTACCTCTGGCGAGCACATGGAGGGCTGTGCGGCCCTCCAAAGAAATGCCACCCCACACCATTACTGACCCAATGCCAAACCGGTCATGCTGGAGGATGTTGCAGGCAGCAGAACGTTCTCCACGGCGTCTCCAGACTCTGTCACATCTGTCACATGTGCTCAGTGTGAACCTGTTTTCATCTGTGAAGAGCACAGGGCGCCAGTGGCGAATTTGCCAATCTTGGTGTTCTCTGGCAAATGCCAAACGTCCTGCACGGTGTTGGGCTGTAAGCACAACCCCCACCTGTGGACGTCGGGCCCTCATATCACCCTCATGGAGTTTGTTTCTGACCGTTTGAACAGACACATGCACATTTGTGGCCTGCTGGAGGTCATTTTGCAGGGCTCTGGCAGTGCTCCTCCTGTTCCTCCTTGCACAAAGGTGGAGGTAGCGGTCCTGCTGCTGGGTTGTTGCCCTCCTATGGCCTCCTCCACGTCTCCTGATGTACTGGCCTGTCTCCTGGTAGCGCCTCCATGCTCTGGACACTACGCTGACAGACACAGCAAACCTTCTTGCCACAGCTCGCATTGATGTGCCATCCTGGATAAGCTGCACTACCTGAGCCACTTGTGTGGGTTGTAGACTCCGTCTCATGCTACCACTAGAGTGAAAGCACCGGCAGCATTCAAAAGTGACCAAAACATCAGCCAGGAAGCATAGGAACTGAGAAGTGGTCAGGTCACCACCTGCAGAACCACTCCTTTATTGGGGGTGTCTTGCCAATTGCCTATAATTTCCACCTGTTGTCTATCCCATTTGCAAAACAGCATGTGAAATTGATTGTCACTCAGTGTTGCTTCCTAAGTGGACAGTTTGATTTCACAGAAGTGTGATTGACTTGGAGTTACATTGTGTTGTTTAAGTGTTCCCTTTATTTTTTTGAGCAGTGTATTTTGCGGTCCGCAGATCGGCAAGATATGTATGCCGTCCATATGCGATCTGTATATTTTTGCAAACCCATTAACTTAAATGGGTTTGCAGTCTGCATTTTGTAGAGAAATATGGGACATGTAACGTTTTCCATCATCATACAGATGCAGAAAGCACATGGAATTAATTTGCTTTCCGCATCCGTATGTCTGTTCCGCAAAGGATAGAAAATGTGACTGGTCCTGTCCTATACTGGTCCGCAACATGCAGGCTAGGTAATAGTTCTGCAAAAAAATGCAGATGGCACATGGGCGTCATCCGTAATTTGCAGATCATAAAATACATATGGTCCGTGTCGTGTAAATGGGTTAAAAGTGTTAAAAGGGGGTCATTTATTAAGACCGGTGTTTTAGACACCGGTCCTAATAACCCCTAAACTGGAAGTGGTTCTTCTGATGTTATGAAGAGGCGCCGGCCTCTCCATAACTTCAGCTCATCCAGCGCCAGTGTAAATGCATATCATCCAGACTGAATCCTGACCTGTTCATTTCAATAGGTCTGTGTGAGGAGGCATATGTCTGGCAATAACTACTGTGAGGGGCGCATATCTGGCCATAACTACTGTGAGGGGGGCACATATATGGACATAACTACTGTGAGGGGCACATTTCTGGACATAACTTCTGTGAGGGGGGATAATATCTGGGCATAGCTACTGTGAAGGGGCACATAATCTGGCATAACTACTGTGAGGAGGCACATATCTGGACATAACTACTGTGAGGGGCACATATATGGACATACCTACTGTGAAGGGGGAACAATATCTAGGCATAGCTACTGTAAAGGAGGCACATATCTGGCCATAACTACTGTAGGGGGCACATATCTGGCCATAACTACTGTGAGGGGGCAGATATCTGGCATAACTACTGCGAGGGGGTACATATCTGGCCATAACTACTGTGAGGGGGCAGATATCTGGCATAACTACTGCAAGGGGGTACATATACAGTCATGTGAAAAAATTAGGACACCCTTTGAAAGCATGTGGTTTTTTGTAACATTTTTAATAAATGGTTATTTCATCTCCGTTTCAACAATACAGAGAGATTAAAGTAATCCAACTAAACAAAGAAAACTGAAGAAAAGTCTTTTCAAGATCTTCTGTAAATGTCATTCTACAAAAATGCCTATTCTAACTGAGGAAAAAGATAGGACACCCTCACATGTATTCCCTCTTAAATTGGCTCAGATCTCACACAGGTATATCACACCAGGTGCACATAATTAGTAGATCGTTACTCTGCATGTTGAATGAGGCTTGCCCTATTTAAACCTCAGACATTTAGTTTGGTGTGCTCCTGACTGTTGAAGTGAGAGTGAGCACCATGGTGAGAGCAAAAGAGCTGTCAGAGGACTTCAGAAAAAAGATTGTAGCAGCCTATGAGTCTGGGAAGGGATTTAAAAAGATCTCAAAAGATTTTGAAATCAGCCATTCCACTGTCCGGAAGATAGTCTACAAGTGGAGGGCTTTCAAAACAACTGCCAACATGCCCAGGACTGGTCGCCCCAGCAAGTTCACCCCAAGAGCAGACCGCAAGATGCTAAAAGAGGTATCCAAAAACCCTAAAGTGTCATCTCGAGAACTACAGCAGGCTCTGGCTACTGTTGATGTAGAAGTACATGCCTCTACAATCAGAAAGAGACTGTACAAGTTTAACTTGCATGGGAGGTGTGCAAGGAGGAAACCTTTGCTTTCCAAGAGAAACATCGAGGCCAGACTGACATTTGCCAGCGATAAAGTTGACAAAGACCAGGACTTCTGGAATAATGTTCTTTGGACAGATGAGTCCAAAATTGAATTATTTGGACACAACAGCAGAGGACATGTTTGGCGTAAACCAAACACAGCATTCCAATAAAAGAACCTCATACCAACTGTGAAGCATGGAGGTGGAAGTGTCATGGTTTGGGGCTGCTTTGCTGCAGCAGGACCTGGTCAGCTCACCATCATAGAATCCACGATGAATTCTACTGTGTATCAGAAGGTGCTTGAAGAACATGTGAGACCATCAGTTAGAAAATTAAAGCTGAAGCGGAACTGGACCATGCAACATGACAATGACCCAAAACATACTAGTAAATCAACCAAAGATTGGCTGAAAAAGAAGAAATGGAGAGTCCTGGAATGGCCAAGTCAAAGTCCAGATTTGAATCCCATTGAGATGCTGTGGGGTGACTTGAAAAGGGCTGTACGTGCAAGAAACCCCTCAAACATCTCACAGCTGAAAAAGTTCTGCATTGAGGAGTGGGGTAAAATTTCCTCAGACCGATGTCGAAGACTGGTAGATGGCTACAAGAACCGTCTCACTGCAGTTATTTCAGCCAAAGGAGGTAACACTCGCTATTAGGGGCAAGGGTGTCCTATCTTTTTCCTCAGTTAGAATAGGCATTTTTGTAGAATGACATTTACAGAAGATCTTGAAAAGACTTTTCTTCAGTTTTCTTTGTTTAGTCGGATGACTTTAATCTCTCTGTATTGTTGAAACGGAGATGAAATAACCATTTATTAAAAATGTTACAAAAAACCACATGCTTTCAAAGGGTGTCCTAATTTTTTCACATGACTGTATGTCCATAGCTACTGTGGAGGGGGCACAATGTGGATATTACTACTGTGTGCTGGCGCAAAGGGGCAAAAATTACTATGTAGGAGCATTAAGAGGACATTAATACGCACCACAGTATCTGAAGTGTTTCCCCTATCTTTGATGCGACTGATCACCCCTTTCTCTCCCTATAGGATTGGGGGAAGATGACAAATTGGGGTCCCTTCTGCTGCCACACCTCATTGTATTAATCTTTACCTATGGCCTATGTTTATTTCTATATGTGTGGTTGGGGGGCTCAGGCACATTCTTTGCACAGGGGTCCTCTGCTGCCAGTGTCCGCCCCTGCTTCACTGATGAGGTGGTATGCTTAGGATCATGAGCAGTTCCTTTCCTTCTCCATACTCTTCTCTTCCCATCACTCTGCTACAAGTTGATCTTTGTCTCATCTGTCCATAGGATGTTGTTCCAGAACTGTGAAGGCTTTTTTAGATGTCGTTTGGCAAACTGTAATCTGGCCTTCCTGTTTTTGAGGCTCACCAATGGTTTACATCTTGTAGTGAACCCTCTGTATTCACTCTGGTGAAGTCTTCTCTTGATTGTTGACTTTGACACACATACACCTACCTCCTGGAGAGTGTTCTTGATCTGGCCAACTGTTGTGAAGGGTGTTTTCTTCACCAGGGAAAGAATTCTTCGGTCATCCACCACAGTTGTTTTCCGTGGTCTTCCGGGTCTTTTGGTGTTGCTGAGCTCACCGGTGCATTCCTTCTTTTTAAGAATGTTCCAAACAGTTGTTTTGGCCACGTCTAATTTTTTTGCTATCTCTCTGATCGGTTTGTTTTGTTTCTTCAGCCTTATGATGGCTTGCTTCACTGATAGTGACAGCTCTTTGGATCTCATCTTGAGAGTTGACAGCAACAGATTCCAAATGCAAATAGCACACTTAAACTCTGGACCTTTTATCTGCTCATTGTAATTGGGATAATAAGGGAATAACACACACCTGGCCATGGAACAGCTGAGAAGCCAATTGTCCCATTACTTTTGGTCCCTTAACAAGTGGGAGGCACATATGCAAACTATTGTAATTCCTCCACCGTTCATCTGATTTGGATGTAAATACCCTCAAATTAAAGCTGACAGTCTGCAGTTAAAGCACATCTTGTTTGTTTCATTTCAAATCCATTGTGGTGGTGTATAGAGCCCAAAATTTTAGAATTGCGTCGATGTCCCAATATTTATGGACCTAATTGTATATTTTTTTATATATACCTAGACTATTTGGTGGAGTTTCCTTCTCGTGATCTGCAATCCACACTGAAGTGGGAGGAGAGTCTCCGCCTATTTATTCAGTAAGTTTCCTGTCATTGGAGGCCAATTCTCTCTGTCTTGATGCTGTTGTGCGTATTGGAAAGTCCAATTACTGGTAACAGTAATAATAATTTTTATAAACTTTATTTTCTAAAACTGATTTTATTTTATTTTCTTGTCCGACTAGGAGAATTGACGGTGCAATCTTCTGGTCTTTCATATAACACGTTGTAATACTCCTGTAACATGCAGCCCAAACCCTGCCGCTGTTGTCTGCTTTTATCCCAGCTATAGCAGCAGGGTGTCGGTGCTGTATGTTACAGCTTAGACTCACTGCTTATGGTGTGGGATTTTTACTAATGCAGATGTGGATGCGCTGTGTCACTCGAACAGGTTCGGGTGTTATCTAAGTGGCCCCCCTGATATTCACCATTTGACCCCTTTACAGTGATCTGGAATTTACTGAAAAGGAACCAACAGACTGCTACCTCTCAGAGTGTTCTCTGTTCAAGTGACTGCTGACCCATGGGGGTCATAGATACCGGTGCAGAACACCAAGACATCAGGCAAAACTGTAATCAGAGTTAGGTTGAAGTCAAGGTAGGGAGAGGTTATGTGACCAAATAAACAGTCTGAGGTCAGGAAAGGCAGCTCAGGGTCAATACAGAGATCAGACAGAAGTCAGGACAGGCAGCAAAGGGTAAAAATCCAGGAAATAGGCAGAAGTCAGTGCACAGTCAAACAAACATAAACAGCACACCTTAATAGGAACTAGCAAACTAGAACCAATCGCTCAGGCACCCTGCCATGGTACCCTAAGTACCCCAAGGTAGTCAACCATTGGCTGGTGCAGATTAGGCACTTCCTGGGGCAGAGGCTATCCAGCAAGAAGCAGCCTGCACTCTGTATAGACGAACAGAGCAAGTTCGGCAGCTGGGCTTGCTGGAGGGGGAAGAAAGACAGTCAGATCCACGCCACCAGGAGTACTGGAGCAGGTAGGAGATATAACAGTTGTGTCCACCTAAGACAAAGGAGTGGTGGTGGGCACAGACCACCGGCATAATACGGTTCATAAGCTGAGTCCACACTATCCCCATGCAATACACTTATGGCGCATTTTGTTATCTACTGACGGTCAGCAGTGTAAAAGTACTGCACAGGGCAGGAAGGGGTTAGTGCCAGAAAGATAAAATGTAAAACAAAATAATATATGTGGAAAGCAAGCATATACTGCACATATATATGTGTGAATTTACTTCCTTTTAGTGATTTAGACTGAGAGTGATATATTGTTCATACTTTATCATAAGTATGTGTATTAGTGGCTAAAACCGGCAAATGCATGTCCATAAAATATACATGGAAATTAATGATAAGTCTGCCGCTGGCATGATATACACGATTAGAAGTTACATTCATTGTTCTTTTCTAATGTGTGGCAAAGATGGTGCATTTTCCAATGCTTTTGGGAAAATAATCATAGTAAATAACGGGGGAGGGAATTTTAAGAGCTTTTAGAATGTTTTAGGTACACACAGTATAATAAACTAATCACTCAAGTGTCATAATGTGAATTATAACTTGCAAAGAGTAAACTCCATTAATATGTAATCGGGATAGCATAAAGCATTGTAGTCAGAAATAGGAAGTTCAGTTAAAAGCTTAGAGCAGATATTACATTGTGAAAGAAGGATCTTTAAATTGCATGTCTAAAAATATAAATAAATTATCAAGTCACATGGCCTTGTGAATTATAATGGAGCGTTACATGCATATATGAAGTTGAGAAATGTCTCGCTTTTGGACCTAAATTATGTTACATTCAGGATGTCAGGAATGAAGGCTGACAACTGACTTGCTGCTGACAATGTCTCATTTCTTCTACATTCCAGACCAATTGCAGAATCCCGTTATTATGATTTCAAGATGTTTTTTTTTATTTGTAATAATTATATACTAAAATGGCTACAATAGAATAATAAGGCTTGTAATGGACAGTAGGCATGGATCTACTGTGGCAGCTAACCGGTTTGGCTTTGGGTTAAACATAAGGGAGTTGTACTAGTGGTGCATTCACCCTTTAACCCCTGTACAGGGATCTGGACTTCGCTGCAGGAAACCAGCCAGGCCGCTACATCCTGGAATAGTCCCAGTGTGGATAGCAGCTGACCCACAGGGTTCAGAGATACCGGTGCAATGGATAGAACAACACTCATAGTCAAGGAGCAGGCCAAGGTCTGGGCAGGTGGGGTTCATGCATATCCATGAAAGGAATCCGAGGTCAGGGCAGGTAGAGTTTGTGCATAAATTAAACTGATATCAGGGCAGACAGAGAGTATCACCGTAAACAGGCAAAGGTATGGTATACAGGCAGACAGTCAAAACAGCACACCTTAACTGATTAACTAGAACACTAGGAACCTAAAGTTCAGGCGCCTTAAACCTGGGGAAGATGCCTGAAATACACACAGATGGCTTAAAATTGGCTGGAGGTAACGTGGGTGCCCTTTAAGAGCCAAGGAATGCTTGTGTGCGCACCCTAGAGAAATGCCAGAAGTCCTTTACACAGAACCACCTGGGATGCCAGTGAGCAGCAGAAGGTGAGAGGATCCTGGTCGCTGACACAAGGAGAGAAGGGTGGGAAACATGGCACTGCTTTGGTATTCCGGGTAAACACGGGCTATACAAAGTTCTCTGCATGTTTTAAGCCTCATGCACATATAATGTCTTCATACAATCTCTGACGGTGCATTCACACGACCGTAAGTATTTTGCGGTCTGCAAATTGCAGATCAGCATAAGACGGTTACCGGCCGTGTGCATTCCGCATTTCCACTATATAAAGAATGCCCATTCTTGTCCGCGCTTGCGGACAAGAATAGGACATGCTCCATATTTTTTGCGGGGCCGCAGAACGGAACAACGGATGCGGACAGCACACGGCGTGCTGTCCGCATCTTTTGCGGCCCCATTGAAATGAATGGGTCCGCACCCGTTTCGCAAAATTGCGGAACAGATGCGGATCCATTTATACGGTCGTGTGAATGCACCCTGAGATGTAGAAATCCATAGTAGGGCAAATATGCACATCTATAGTACCCATTCTGTACCTTTCGAAGCCTTAAAGGGAACCTGTCACCGAGATTTTGTGTATAGAGCTGAGGACATGACAGGGACAGGACTCATCTTGGGTTAATTTGCATATGTATCAAATAGTTTTTTTACACAATAAAAGCACACATAGCTATAGGGACTGGGTATTGCGGATGTGCTAGCGGCCATCTAGCAACCCATGTCCTCAGCGCTATACACAAAATCCTGGTGACAGGTTCCCTTTAATTATGGAGGCTTTTAAAGGGACACTGACAGGGCCAAAAAGCATATTTAGGTATATATATGACCGTACAGGTCTTATAAAGTGTATTAGAATCATGTAAGTATCCCCCCTGTCCACCTTATAACTACAGTAATGTGAAGTTTTATAACCTGCTGGAATTGGGTTCAATCTGCCCAAGGGGCGGTGTTTCACCTCAGCTTGCGCCCAGCCAGCCTCGCCACAACTGCCGTTTGAAGCGCCGCCCAGCTCATCAATATTCACTTCGCTGGGCGGCTACTAGTGTCCCCGGCCATCTTCAGAAGCGCATGCGCCCGGCACCCTCACTGGCCGGGATCGCATTGCGCCTGTGCACAGTCTCATTCTCAGAGGCTGCCTCTGAAAATGAGACTGTGCGCAGGCGCGATGCGATCCCGGCCAGTGAGGGTGCCGGGCGCATGCACTGAAGATAGCCGGGGACACTAGTAGCCGCCCAGCGAAGTGAATATTGATGAGCTAGGCGGCGCTTCAAACGGCAGTTGTGGCGAGGCTGGCTGGGCGCAAGCTGAGGTGAAACACCGCCCCTTGGGCAGATTGAACCCGATTCCAGCAGGTTATAAAACTTCACATTACTGTAGTTATACGGTGGACAGGGGGGATACTTACATGATTCTAATACACTTTATAAGACCTGTACGGTCATATATATACCTAAATATGCTTTTTGGCCCTGTCAGTGTCCCTTTAAGTTTTTTGTTGTATTCCATATTGAGGCACATGGGGCACCATATTGCAGAACATTGAGTCCCTATGTCTCTATGTGTTACCTCACTTGTTACAGAGCCTATACTGATTATCCCCCAGCGACTCTGTTTCCAACTGATAGAAAACTGATCCCTCAAATATATTGAAAATGTTTTCCCCTGCAATTGGTTATTTTTAGGACCTCATAACCACGTAACTGGATATCATTCTTAAATGAGTTAGGGCTTGTTCACACTAACGTTTTTTGCATTCCGTATAAGGGACGTTTTTTTGCGTTCTGTATACAGTCCGTATACAAAACTATTCTTTTCAATGGTTCCACAAAAAAAACGGAATGTACTCCGTATGCATTCCGTTTCCGTATTTCCGTTTTTCCGTTCCGTTGAAAGATAGAACATGTCCTATTATTGCCCACAAATCACGTTCCGTGGCTCCATTCAAGTCAATGGGTCCGCAAAAAAAAATGGAACACATACGGAATGTACTCCGTATGTCTTCCGTATCTGTTCTATTGAAAATTTTATGCCCAGCCCAATTTTTTCTATGTAATTACTGTATACTGTATGCCATACGGAAAAACGGAACGGAACCGGAAACACTACTGAAAAAAAAAACGTTCCGGGAAAAACAGCCCGCAAAACACTGAAAAAGACATACAGTCATGTGAACGAGCCCTTATGCTAAGTTTTAAAACGTCTCCACAGAGTAGGTGATAAGAATCTGATCGGGGAACGTCTGACTGCTGGGACTCCTACCAATCACAAGGGTCCTGTGTCATCTGTGTGAATTAAGCAAGGATAGAGCATGGGACTCAAAATCCATGGGACTATTAGAGATAGAAGAGCACTGTATTCCTTCAATCCTTATTAGGAATAGCAAGGTAATTTACTTGATGCACTCCTGCCTTGAGTTACCATTTGTAACCTGCACAAAGGAAAAGATAATAAATAGTGTTGATTGAGCACCAAAGTGCTCGTGTGCTCTGGCCAAACACATCGGTGTGCTCTACCGAGCACCCGAGCACAATGGAAGTCAATGGTAGAACCCCAGGCACCCCCTGCTTGGAAGAGAAGAGAGGTTCTGGTTCACAAAAAAAGGTTAGAAATTGATTAAAACCCCATCAAAATGATTTGTAAACAGCATTAAGAGGATAGCTGGATGCTTCTTGGACTCCTATTTTCTACGACATACAATAGACAACCACACAAAGGCTATATGCCAAAAGCCACGTATGTGCAAGCCATGAATCTATAGATGAGACAGATAACAGGCTTAGTCAGCATACCTTACAATGGCAGCCTTGTGCACTATAAGACATTCCAAACCAGCTCTCATCTGAGAGCCAGTAAGCCTCCAAGTTATTTCCGATCTGTTGGGTGGCTTGGGTGGACCTGCGCACCTAGATCAATATCATTAGGGAGACAAAAAGTTTTCTGATTGTCCTAACATAATATTCAATAACCTTTCTATACAGTTTTGTCATGTAAAAACTAATTTGCATAAACATGGGCATATGGGAAAGACATGCAAATGAGCAGAATCTGCCTTGTTTTTCAGCTGAAAAACAATTTGCATGGAAAATTTGTGATAAAAATTCACGATTACAATATTCGCGATCTACACTACTCAGGAACAGCGCCATCTATTGGATTCATAGTCTTCTCATAAGACTATGAAACCAATAGATGGCGCTGTTCATGAGTCATGAACAGCGCCATCTATTGGATTCATAGTCTTGTCATAAGACTATGAAACCAATAATATATAAAGCATCAGCAATCCTTACATAAAGACGCACTACCATGGGACTACACGACAATAAATCCACATGAACTCCGGAATGAGACACTGTACACCTTCAGGAATACCTATTATTATTTAAACCACATCACCTATATAGAATGGGGGAGGGAAATGTTTAGGTAAAGGATTATTCCACTGTTTATATGTGTTTTATCTTTGCTTTCACTGCACATATCTGTAAAAAAGGAATATGACCTGTAATTTGATCCAATATGTACCTTTGAATGTAAATGTGCAAATTATATCAAAACCTAATAAAATGTATTAAAAAAAAAGACTATGAAACCAATAGATGGCGCTTTTCATGAGTAGTGTGGATCGCAAATATTCTAATTGCAAATTTCTATTGCGAATTTTCCATGCAAATGGTGTTTCAGCTGAAAAACAAGCAGATTCAGCTAATTTTCATATGCCCACGATTGTGCAAATGAGTTTACATAAGAAAACTGTATTTAAAGGTTAATGAATATTATGTTAAGACAATCAGAAAACTTTTTGTCACCCTAATGATAATGATCTAGGTGCGCAGGTCCACCCAAGCCATCCAACAGTTATGAAGCAACTTTGCGGCTTACTGGCTCTCAGTCAGATGAGAGCTGGTTTTGAATGTCTCATAGTGCACAAGGCTGCCATTGTAAGGTGTGCTGACTGTATCAGTCTCATGGATAGATTGTTGTCTTGCACATACCTGGCTTTTGGCATATAGGCTTTGTGTGGTTGTCTATTGTATGTCATAGGTAATGGGACTCCAAGATGCATCCAAACATCCTTCCCATGCTGTTTTCAAACCATTTTGGTGGTGTTTCCATCAATTTCTAACCTTTTTCTGTGAACCAAACACCCTCTCTTCTTCAGAGCAGGGGGTGCCTGGTTTAATGATCAGGTCTCCCATTGATTTTCATTCTGTTCAATTCTGCTCGAACAAACACAGTATTTGGCCGAACACTGCGATGTGCCGAGCATAGCGATGCTCAAGCTGAACTGCTGTTTGGCCGAGCATGCTCGCTCAACACCAATGACAAGAGAACACGATAATAATGAAGGTTCTTGCACAAGTCTTGTAATCACTCAGATCTAAACTCACTTCTAATCACTCACTAAATTCAGGCTTTTGTTCATACTTTTCAAGCTTGAAAAACACATGAATGGTAATAAATAGTGTTGAGTAAAGCGAAGCATCCAAAGTCTGAATTTTAGGTAAAATTTGTTTCTAAACAAAGCTGAATTTCCTCACACCTCATGGTAACAAATCATTTTTCCTAAAATGGCAGCTGGATTTGTCTTAGAAAGAATGGGTAAAAAAAGTACTCACCTCATCCACTTGCTCACGGAGAGGCAGTCCACTCTAGAGATGGTAAGTTTGAATCTTTTAGATAAATCGGTTCATTTGAATCACTTTATTCAAAAGAACCGATTCAGGAATCAAATCTTCGATTCACTTGCTGAGTCGGCTGACAAGCAAGTGTACCGAAGATCACGAGCGTCTGATCCATATTGCGCATGCGCAGTGTGTGGTAACACGAAATTTACACAGCTTCAGTGATAACATACATTATTTGGCTGATCTGATAGTCACAACAGTGACAACAAAGGTAGTGGAACATAATACTGTGGATGATTTTCTAATAAACTTGAATGTCTATATAAAGAGAGAGAGCCTGTCACTTAAGGAATCTAAGGATGGCTTCAAGAAAGAGAAGCAATATATGGATGTATTTTGAGGAAGTTGGTACACAGAAGGCAAAATGACCGGGGGGTGAAAAACTCAGGACTGGAGGGGTAAATAATATAATTAAAATAGAGGTTTACATCTCTCTTATTTAGTTACGGTATATAGCACTAGCTGATGACATGGCGTTGCTCGGGTATTTATTGCAATTTTATATTAAATAACAGTGACTTTCACAGTGGCCGCCCTTTAAACAGTGACCGCCCCTTTAACAGTGACTTTCACAGTGGCCGCCCCTTTAACAATGACTTTCATGGTGGCCGCCCCTTTAACGGTGACCGCCCCTTTAACAGTGACTTTCACAGTGGCCGCCCCTTTAATGGTGACTTTCACAGTGGCCGCTCTTTTAACAGTGATTGCCCCTTTAACAGTGACTTTCACAGTGGCCGCCCCTTTAATGGTGACTTTCACAGTGGCCGCTCTTTTAACAGTGATTGCCCCTTTAACAGTGACTTTCACAGTGGCCGCTCTTTTAACAGTGATTGACCCTTTAACAGTGACTTTCACATTGGCCGCCCCTTTAACGGTGACCGCCGCTTTGTTATTGTTCATCTGAGGGGTTAGGTCATGGGGTATTTTTATAGAGAAGATTCTTATGGAAGCGGCGATACCTAATATGTCTACTTTTTTAAATCTATTTAGGTTTTACACTATAATATCCTTTTTCAAACAAAAAAAAATACATTTTAGTATCTCCATAGCCTAAGAGTCAGGTTTTTTATAGTTTTTAGCCGATTATCTTAGGTAGGGGCTCATTTTTTGAGGGATGAGAGGACGGTTTTATTGGCACTATTTTGGGGGGCATATGACTTTTTGATCGCTTGCTATTACATTTTTTGTGATGTAAGGTGACAAAAAAAATACCTTTTTTTGCACCGTTTTTATTTTATTCATCTGAGGGGTTAGGTCATGGGGTATTTTTATAGAGCAGATTCTTACGGTCATGGCGATACCTAATATGTCTACTTTTTATATTTATTTTAGTTTTACTTTTTTTATTTTAGTGTCTCAAGTCTGAGAACCATAGTTTTTTTTTGGATTGTCAGTGGCTAAATGGAATTAAAATTGGGGAAGGGGATTATAAATTTAGTACTCCATGGTACTCTGTGAAGCAAGTGTGGTACTCTGTGAAGCAACCAATAATGCAGAGGCCCGGATGATCGGGGCACTTGTCACACTGAGTGGTGGTGTCCTTTCGTATCCCCCTCCTGTGACACACTCTGCACCTTTTTTTGGGTCCGTCCCTTCTTTCCAGTATGGGGGAACCACACCTGGAAAGTGTTGGCCAGGGACGATCCGGGCGCCTTCAGTTCCCGAGGTACTCTGGCCTGCTCAGGACCTTGAGGACAGCCTTATAGAACTGGAGGAATTTCCCTGTGTTGCCAGCGCTCCAGGACAGCACAAAAGAGTTGTATAAGGCAACCTGTACCAAGTAGACCGCACATTTTTTGTACCATGCCCGGGTTTTTGCGCATGGCATTATATGGCTTGAGGACTTGATCAGAGAGATCAACTCCTCCCATATACCGATTGTAGTCGACGATACAATCAGGCTTGAGGACCGTTGCTGCGGTACCTCGCACAGGGACAGGGGTGATGCCGTTACCGTGAATTGTGGAGAGTACAAGGACATCCCTTTTGTCCTTATATCTGACCAGCAACAGGGTTCCACTGGTAAGAACATGGGTCTCACCCCTGGGCATAGGTACCTGGAGGGGGTGGGTAGGGAGGGAATGGAACAAGGGGATACTAGTATAAATGTTATCCACGTACAGGTAGTAACCCTTATCTAGCAGTGGGTGCATAAGGTCCCACACAAGTTTCCTGCTAACACCCAGAGTGGGGGGAAATTCTGGGGGTTCAATACGGGAATCTCGCCCCTAGTACACACAAAACTTGTAAGTGTACCCTGTAGTATAAAAGTTATCCACGTACAGGTAGTAACCCTTATCTAGCAGTGGGGTCACCAGAGACCCGAATAACCCAGAAAAGCAGCAAACCGCAGGTCTGAATTGACCTGCGGATTGCTGCGATTGCCGATACGGGGGGTCGTCCCCCCTGCAATGTCCCAGGGTGCCAGGCATCAAGTTCCGATCACCGCCCGCCGCGCGGTGGTGATCGGAAATACACATGACGTACCGGTACGTCATGTGTCCTTAAGTACCGGGACATCATGACGTACCGGTACGTCATGTGTCCCCAACAGGTTAATGGTGACCGCCCCTTTAACAGTGACTTTCACGGTGGCAGCCCCTTTAATGGTGTTCGCCCCTTTAACAGTAACTTTCACGGTGGGCGCCCCTTTTAATGGTGACCGCCTCTTTATCAGTGACTTTCACGGTGGCCGCCCCTTTAACACTGGCTTCCATGGTGACCGCCCCTTTAACAGTGGCTTTCATGGTGGCCGCCCCTTTAACAGTGACCGCCCTTTTAACAGTGACTTTCACCATGAATTGTGGACAGTACAAGGACATCCCTCTTGTTCTTATATCTGACCAGCAACAGGTTTCCACTGGTAAGGACACGGGTCTCACCCCTGCGCATAGGTACCTGGAGGGGGTGGGTAGGGAGGCCGCGTTGATTTTTCTGCACAGTCCCACAAGCGGATGTGGATCTGGCAGCGAGGGAATGGAACAAGGGGATACTAGTATAAAAGTTATCCACGTACAGGTGGTAACCCTTATCTAGCAGTGGGTGCATAAGGTCCCACACAAGTTTCCTGCTAACACCTAGAGTGGGGGGACACTCTGGGGGTTCAATACGGGAATCTCGCCCCTAGTACACACAAAACTTGTAAGTGTACCCTGAAGTACTCTCACAAAGTTGGCCCCAAAAAATTTGGCCCCAAAGTGATCGATGCTGCATTATCTGCATAATCAAACGGAAAATGCAAATGTGATCGCACACTACATCCAGCACTCTGCCCTCCATGCTGGATGAGACATTGGTGTACATTTTGGCCAAAGCGTATTAAGCCACTCACCGCGTCAAGGTCGTCTCATTTGAGTGGTCCCTAACTCTTGTTCCTACCTGTTTATGGGCCATGACAGCCACATAAAGTCCAGGGAATGCAGGTCAGCATGCAAGCCAAGTACACTCTGCTTTTAACCCCGTCCGGTGCCATTACAGCTTTCATCGGATCCAGGGATGCAAGTACCAACATGCATGCTGAGTCCACCATATACTTCTGCCGGAGCCAAATGGCTAATGGTAGGTTCTTTATAAGCAGACTCAGTTTTATACTGACTTTAAAACCAGCCTCCAGGACAGATTGACTGGTCAGGTGTGCTTGACTCAAAGGAGATCGCCACGCCTCCAATATATGCTACAAAGAAAAAATGTGGGGGGTTGAGCCCGCACATCCAGCATGGAGGGCAGAGTGCTGGATGTAGTGTGCGATCACATTTGCATTTTCCGTTTGTATATGTATTTCGCCATAGTGATCTGCACCTACAGGCAGGTTGTGCGGGCTCAACCCCCCACATTATCTGCATAATGCAGGCATTTCCGAATGGCCTCAAAACGGGAACGTGTCATGGCCGTACTGTAAAGTGGGGTCTGGTAGAGGATGTCCCCACTCCAGTAATGCCTGATACTGGGTTTTTTGACTAGGCCCATGTGCAGCACGAGGCCCCAAAACGTCCTCATCTCGGCTGCACTGACCAGAGTCCAGCCACCGGCCCTAGCCCAAAAGGAGCCCAGGTGTTGAGCAATGAACTGTTGGGCGAACAAGCTCCACTATCAGATTCACAAAGTGGTCACTGAAAAAAAGACTAAAAATAGTCAAATTCAGTGAAGCCCACTGTGGGAATCTGGATTCCTGGTTGGCCAACAAAATCAAGAATCACAGGCTCAAAATCCTCTGGGGTACACCATGCAAGTTCATTGGTAGGGGGTTCCGATGGACTTATCTGGTGGGCCAGAAAACTAGTACGAGCCCCAGAGCTGCTCGTACTAGTGTGGGCCACAGGGTCCCTGGCATGGCGGTCCCCTTGCTCCGCCTGGCGGCGTCTCTGCCGCCTTGGGGGCTCATCATCATCGCTAGATGATGAGGAGGACGCGGATGACAAAAGGAAAGTTGGGTCATCCTCGTCCTCACTGGGGCTCTCGGAGTCGGAGGCAAGCTGGACATATGCCTCCTCAGCTGAGAACATCCGGCGGGCCATAGGGGAGTGTGTGTGTGCGTGTGTGGAAATCTTTATTTAGTTAGCGTGTGTGTGGGGACACGTGTGTTCGCGTACTTATCCCTAAACCTAACAGAAAAAAAATATACATTTTAATTTAAAAAAAAGCCCCAAAAATTGGAAAAAATATATATATTCAAACTTGCTGATCAGCCATCTGTGGACCCCAGACACCCGATCAGGGTGATGCAACAGTTAAAACTTTTTTCCCCCCCCTAAACTTTCCCTGAATATCCCTGCCTAACCTAACCTTTCCCTAAGTACCTTTTAGTGCCAGATGGCACTGTGGAGGGTCAGAAGCGGGGTGCTGGGCACAGATGGGGGTGTTGGTTCAGGAGATCCGATGCAGGCTCCTCTCTCTTCGCTCCCGGACACAGAAAGGTGGAGGAGAGGACAGCTGCAATAACTTAAACCTCCCGCCCGCCCTGCAGCAAATCAGAAGCGATTGCTGGTTGGTGATTGGTGGTGTATTATCACAACACCGATCACCATCCTGTTCCGGGTTATTGGTTCACCAGAGACCCGAATAACCTGGAAAAGCAGCTAACCGCAGGTCTGAATTGACCTGCGGTTTGCCGAGATCGCCGATATGGGGGGGGGGGTCACCGATATGGGGGACCCCCCCCCCCCCCGCATTGTCCCAGGTTGCCAGGCACCCAGTTCCGATCACCGCCCGCCACCGGTACGTCATGTGTCCCCAACAGGTTAATGGTGACCGCCCCTTTAACAGTGACTTTCACGGTGGCCGCCCCTTTATCGGTGTTCACCCCTTTAACAGTGACTTTCATGGTGGGCGCCCCTTTAGCGGTGACCGCCCCTTTAACAGGGACTTTCACGGTGGCCGCCCCTTTAATGGTGACCGCCTCTTTAACAGTGACTTTAGCGGTGGCCGCCCGTTTAAGAGTGGCCGCCCCTTTAACAGTGACAGCCCCTTTAACAGTAACGGCCTCTTTAACAGTGACTTTCACAGTAGCCAGAGTTGTCTGCTTTATTGTTATGGCAACCTGGAGTAGGACCTGCGAGCTTCTATTGGCTGATAATGGACATGTGACCGTGTGTGTGGCAGTTAGGATTTAAGTGAAAGACTCACAGGCTTGTATTGGATAATGCAGGTCATTTTTTGTGAATATCTCAGGAACGGTACTTCCTAGAGAGCTGAGACCCCCGCAAGATTCCTTTCCAGGTAGCAAGAGATGTGTATACCAAGTTTAGTTGAAATGGATGGTTGCGTTTTTGAGTTTTCGCGGAACATATATACACACATACATACACACATACGTCCTTTTTTATATACACTGCTCAAAAAAATAAAGGGAACACAAAAATAACACATCCTAGATCTGAGTTAATTAAATATTCTTCTGAAATACTTTGTTCTTTACACAGTTGAATGTGTTGACAACAAAATCACACAAAAATCTAAATTAAAGTGGAAAAACACACTACAGGCTGATCCAACTTTGATGTAATGTCCTTAAAAGAAGTCAAAATGAGGCTCAGTAGTGTGTGTGGCCTCCACGTGCCTGTATGACCTCCCTACAATGCCTGTGCATGCTCCTGATGAGGTGGCGGTCGGTCTCCTGAGGGATCTCCTCCCAGACCTAGACTAAAGCATCTGCCAACTCCTGGACAGTCTGTGGTGCAACGTGACGTTGGTGAATAGAGCGAGACATGATGTCCCAGATGTGCTCAATTGGATTCAGGTCTGGGGAACGGGCGGGCCAGTCCATAGCATCAATGCCTTCGTCTTGCAGGAACTGCTGACACACTCCAGCCACATGAGGTCTAGCATTGTCTTGCATTAGGAGGAACCCAGGGCCAACCGCACCAGCATATGGTCTCACAAGGGGTCTGAGGATCTCATCTTGGTACCTAATGGCAGTCAGGCTACCTCTGGCGAGCACATGGAGGGCTGTGTGGCCCTCCAAAGAAATGCTACCCCACACCATTACTGACCCAATGCCAAACCGGTCATGCTGGAGGATGTTGCAGGCAGCAGAACGTTCTCTACGGCGTCTCCAGACTCTGTCACGTCTGTCACATGTGCTCAGTGTGAACCTGCTTTCATCTGTGAAGAGCACAGGGCGCCAGTGGCGATTATGCCAATCTTGGTGTTCTCTGGCAAATGCCAAACGTCCTGCACGGTGTTGGGCTGTAAGCACAACCCCCACCTGTGGACGTCGGGCCCTCATATCACCCTCATGGAGTCTGTTTCTGACCGTTTGAGCAGCCACATGCACATTTGTGGCCTGCTGGAGGTCATTTTGCAGGGCTCTGGCATTGCTCCTCCTGTTCCTCCTTGCACAAAGGCGGAGGTAGCGGTCCTGCTGCTGGGTTGTTGCCCTTCTACAGCCTCCTCCACGTCTCCTGATGTACTGGCCTGTCTCCTGGTAGCGCCTCCATGCTCTGGACACTACGCTGACAGACACAGCAAACCTTCTTGCCACAGCTCTCATTGATGTGCCATCCTGGATAAGCTGCACTACCTGAGCCACTTGTGTGGGTTGTAGACTCCGTCTCATGCTACCACTCGAGTGAAAGCACCACCAGCATTCAAAAGTGACCAAAACATCAGCCAGGAAGCATAGGAACTGAGAAGAGGTCTGTGGTCACCACCTGCAGAACCACTCCTTTATTGAAGGTGTCTTGCTAATTGCCTATAATTTCCACCTGTTGTCTACCCCATTTGCACAACAGCATGTGAAATTGATTGTCACTCAGTGTTGCTTCCTAAGTGGACAGTTTGATTTCACAGAAGTGTGATTGACTTGGAGTTACATAGTGTTGTTTAAGTGTTCCCTTTATTTTTTTGAGCAGTGTATATAGATTAGCTACTGAACTGAATGAGACAGATGTTTCAGAAGGGATGTCTGTACCTTTAACAAACATACATATCTCCTTGAGAAGCCAATTTGATCCTAAAGGGTTAATTCAATCTGAATGAGGATCTCCTCTAACCTAAACTCTGTGTCATTTCTCTGTCCATTATCACTGCTGCAACCTGGTCATTAGACTGTATTGTGGACTCACAATTCTTTTAACTCAAAGAATCTTTTAACTATTAGACTCGTTACATTCTTAGACTCAGTGTCCTGTGTGTGTGAGTGACTCAGTGCTGCTTGCTTAAGCTTCAGATCTGATTGGTTGCAGGGGGGGGAGGGGCTGGCAGAAGCCTGGCTTGGCTTTCACACTCTAGGATCATGTTACACAAGACCTGCACTGCTAGAGTGATCTCTCCCTCTCTCTGCTAGTAGTAGGCGTAGCTAGTGCTACGTCACAGACTGACTGAGCCGGATCAGCTCAGTCAGATGCATCGAAGACTCCGGTTCAGTGAAAAGAATCGATTCAAAAGAACGATTCGTTCATGAACTGGACATCTCTAGTTCACTCCTCTCTTGATTGAAAGAGACCTGTTGAAGGACCTGCGCTGAGCGTGATGACATCACCGCACACTCCAAGCATGAGCATGTGGTGACATCATCGCTGACATCACATGACCACCCTGGGAGCGCACCTCAGCTCAGGTCCTTCAGCAGGTCTTTTTCAATTAAGAGAGGGGCGGACTGCCTCTGCGCAACTAAGTGGATGAGGTGAGGGATTTTATTTTTTCTTAAACCCAAAAGGCCCTATTGCACTAGTGCATTACTGTTTTTAATGGCCGTTACACGTGTGCACTTCTGTCTAAGTGGCCGTTAAAAACTGTCCCATTGATTGATAGCCTGAATGCGGTTTTAGCCTAGCGATTCATGACAAACTTATTCCTAACAAATCGAATTTCTAGTCCAACTTCGAAAAAGTTGCCAAATCGAGTTTTTCAAAACTTCACTTATCTCGACACATTAGTGATACTCAGTTTTATGGAGAACATGAAGACTTTTTATAGAAGTTTTAGCCCTAACAGTTCTTCAGTTCCACTCTTTTGTGAATTTATGGCCATATTTAACGTCACAACGTTTCTTTTTTGTTCTTTTTCTATATAACTTCTTCAAAAGATGAAGCTATTCATAGAAGTTTGGAAATAACTTTTATCTTGTCTAGGTCAATTCACGGAAACAGAAGATATAATCACTAACTGAATACTAATGAATCTCTTTTTAACAAGACCCTGTTTCCTTTTTTTGAACTTTTACTTCTTAACTTTCTATAAAATTGATACCGTTAGGATTTAATAGTAGGAAATGTGGCACGTACTACACAACCTGCTTAATGCATGCAAATGTTTGGGGACTAATTTAATTTACCCACATTTAAATGAATGTCTCTCTATTGTGTGAAACGCGTCATGATGTATTAACTTAATACATGTCAGCTTTAAATCTGGTGTTTTTTTAACTGTCGGCAACATTACACCAATTTTATGTAGAAATGTTCTACCCATGGGGCAAAGTCATACATTAGTAAATCAGCCCTTGAATGGGACAAATGAAGGGGCCTTTGTACTGATCGCCAGTGGTCCTAAGATGTGGTTAGGCCAAGTGCTATAGTCTTGGAAAAACTTGTTAAATATTAAACAGATAACACTAAAGGCCCCCATATACATTAGTGTATTGTTGGCCAAACCTACGGAGCATGGCGGGTTTGGCAAACAGTCTAATGTAGGTGGGGAGCTCCTGACTGTCCCTCAACAGATGATGTCAACGGAGAGCAGGATCAGGAATATTTGGGCCTGATTCTTCCAAGAAATAAGCCACCGCCAGAGCTGTCTGGCAACGACTTCCTCTCATCTCCCCATTGAATACACATACACAATCAGTTTAGTCAGACTGAGTACGGGGAAGTTGGGAGAGATAGCTGTCTGCCAAATAATCATTCATAGTAACATAGTAACATAGTATATAAGGCCAAAAAAAGACATTTGTCCATCCTCTTCAGCCGAAAGCTATTTAATGCGGTTTGTTGTCTCTGATTTTGGCACATTTCTGCGTCCAAATCAGCTCATAAAAATGCCTCAAATCATCCTCCCATTCATTTCGATGGGAAGCAGCACTTGTTTTTTTTATGTGGGAAAAAGCATGGAAAAAGCAGCAGTTTGCCTTATCTTGGGGCGGAATCCACGGTGATTCTCCCATTAAAATAAATAGGAAGTGCCAAAGAACAGCTCTGTACGTGTCCACGCTTTTTCTATGCGGCTTTTAGCACGGATCCACGTCA
This sequence comes from Bufo bufo, assembly GCF_905171765.1. Lineage (NCBI taxonomy): Eukaryota > Metazoa > Chordata > Amphibia > Anura > Bufonidae > Bufo > Bufo bufo. Next base: position 81,213,558 of record NC_053393.1, on the reverse strand, counting down.
AACACCACTGAAGTAAACAAGCATTGGTTAAAAAAAAATTAGCAAAACTTCATCAAAAGCACATAAAAAAAAACACACTATCCAGTCAGTGCTGCCAGTGCCAAACTATGCAGGGAACCCCCCAAACTGGTGACACCCAGATGGACCTTTATTGCAGACTGCTGTAAATTTATCCATAAACTTTCAGCTGGAATAATAGAGGAATGGCAAAAAAATATAGTTACATGACAAAAGTTATTATATGGGGAACGCAAGTAGGTACTAAAACTGACATATCAGTAGAGGTGATGGTCTTCAAAGTAAAAAAAAAGCAAGAAATGTTGCACATGTTGCCGTTTTTTATCAGGCTATTCAGAATAAATGAATATGAGGCCATTGCTTTTCAGTAGGACATTTGTGCATTTTTGTTCATATTGTTCTCACTCCATTGTTCCTTGTGGGTTTGTGGACAGCTATGAAGTAAATCATGTATGCGACAAAATAGCGGTCAGTACGGCTTTCCACCATCATACTTTACCTAGAGGTTGACAATGAATAAATGTCTGACAATAAAATATGCTTCACTCAAGAGGGCAACTAAGAGAATTATATCACCTGACTATTTTCTGAAAGTCGTTAATATTTTAGACAAAGAAAACAAAAAAAAAGATGGAATCTTAAGACTCAGATTTCATTTTCCTTTTTCATTCTTCGTTTCACAGTGTTGCAAATGAGAGGTGCTTTTTGATTGAACACCAAGGCCAACAATGACTTTTTTAAGACACTGAGGCCCATATGGACCTATGTCTGTTTCCACCTCCTACCTGCTCCTGTGTCACTGTTCCTGGAGGCAAAACATTTTAAGAATAGACATCATAATACAATTCACTGTTGTGGGGATTCGCTCTGGTAGTTAGGATTAGCGGGTGCAGCACAGAGGCAAAGTACAAGTTCTTGGTTCAAAACATCAGTGTTTATTCACACAAGAAAGAAAAAACTAAAACGCAAGTTGTTTGGTGATCGTTCACACACATGAAAAGTTCATATACAAAACAGTCACCTTTTCTCCTAGGTGTTACTTCACACCCTGTTGGGAGTTCTGCTTTGTCAAGTCCACAGACAGGCGTTAGGCGGCCTATTCAGCCTCACAAGGGTCTGAGCCCTCCAGTCCGGCTCAAGCCGCGGATCCCAACACAACCTTCAGATCACAGCATACAGGCCTCCTGAGCTCCACTGTCAGACGGAGGTAATCCTCTCCACCTGGCAGTGCTGGCTGGTTTTTATGCTTGGCAAAACCCGACCTGGAACATGGGGAGTAGTCAACCACCCAGCACTTTGAATACTCCCAGTAAGAGCCGTCCCGGATCAGCTATTATAGCCATACTAAGTATCAAGGTGTCAAACAGCAACTGCTGCTGACACATAAAAACCGTCTCTTACTCCACCGAGGCCAGGAACCTCGGTGACACCTACCTATAATCTACAATGATTTATTGTACCTTTTTACATACCTCCCCCCTTTGTTCAACCCTGAGGGGGGGAACACATGCCATACAGTATACTCGTGACAGAGCATCCGCATTGCCCTGCAACCGGCCTGCCCTGTGTTCTACAGAGAACTTAAAGTTTTGTATGGACACGAACCATCTGGTGACTCGGGTATTTCTCTCTTTGGCCTGGTTCATCCACTTGAGAGGGGAGTGGCCTCTCAATCAGTATTTGGCGGAAACAGGTATATAGCACCCCTCAATCAGAATTTGGTTGAAACAGGTATATGGCACCCCTCAATCAGTATTTTTTGGGAGCAGGTGTATCGCAGCCCTCAATCAGTATTTGGTGGAAGAAGGTATATAGCAATAACACCCCTCAATCAGTATTTGGCGGAAACAGGTATATAGCACCCCTTCAATCAGTATTTGGCGGAAACAGGTATATAGCACCCCTCAATCAGGATTTTGTGGAAGAAGGTATATCGCAGCCCTCAAGCAGTTTTTTTGGGGCAACAGGTATATCACACCAGTTGCAATTAGTTATTCCAATAGCGTTTGTCCCTCTATCTAGCTGCGGCATCGCAGCAGAACCGCACACAACTGCTGCACAATACAATTGCACTATAATATAATTTCTATGTTAGAAAGCATATTATAAGTATATCACACTCCTCTATATCACACTTAACGATAGCACACCTATACCAGTCCTTAAAAGGACTTTTGTGGCCCTATTAGCTAGCATTTGGTGTCCCTAACTGTCCCTGCTCCAAAATGCAACCTCTCCCTACACTGGCAAAACACATAATGTAAAATGGCTGCCAGATCGGGTTCTGTTATAGGGTTGGAGGTGTGTCCATGTGCTGAAACGTCTCAATTGGCTGTCCTGTCCCACCTGATGGATGTGTCATGGGTCAAAGTTCGGCGCTATACAAAAAAATATGGCGTGTGTGAATATCGGCATATGTTCGCATGTTCGGCGAATCACGAACTAGCAAAGTTCTCCGCGAAACGACCGCCGGGTGAACTGCAAGGCCATCTCTAATAATGAATTAACAGTTCCTATGTTGAAGACGCCTTGTTACCTCTGGAGACTGAACTTTTTCTAGTCCAGATGGCGGCAGTGCCCCCTTTGTCTTTTGAGGGGATTTTACATGGAACAGCTTTTCACCATATTTTTTGCACGGCCCATTTATACAGGGAGTGCAGAATTATTAGGCAAGTTGTATTTTTGAGGATTAATTTTATTATTGAACAACAACCATGTTCTCAATGAACCCAAAAAACTCATTAATATCAAAGCTGAATATTTTTGGAAGTAGTTTTTAGTTTGTTTCTAGTTTTAGCTATTTTAGGGGGATATCTGTGTGTGCAGGTGACTATTACTGTGCATAATTATTAGGCAACTTAACAAAAAACAAATATATACCCATTTCAATTATTTATTTTTACCAGTGAAACCAATATAACATCTCAACATTCACAAATATACATTTCTGACATTCAAAAACAAAACAAAAACAAATCAGTGACCAATATAGCCACCTTTCTTTGCAAGGACACTCAAAAACCTGCCATCCATGGATTCTGTCAGTGTTTTGATCTGTTCGCCATCAACATTGCGTGCAGCAGCAACCACAGCCTCCCAGACACTGTTCAGAGAGGTGTACTGTTTTCCCTCCTTGTAAATCTCACATTTGATGATGGACCACAGGTTCTCAATGGGGTTCAGATCAGGTGAACAAGGAGGCCATGTCATTAGATTTTCTTCTTTTATACCCTTTCTTGCCAGCCACGCTGTGGAGTACTTGGACGCGTGTGATGGAGCATTGTCCTGCATGAAAATCATGTTTTTCTTGAAGGATGCAGACTTCTTCCTGTACCACTGCTTGAAGAAGGTGTCTTCCAGAAACTGGCAGTAGGACTGGGAGTTAAGCTTGACTCCATCCTCAACCCGAAAAGGCCCCACAAGCTCATCTTTGATGATATCAGCCCAAACCAGTACTCCACCTCCACCTTGCTGGCGTCTGAGTCGGACTGGAGCTCTCTGCCCTTTACCAATCCAGCCACGGGCCCATCCATCTGGCCCATCAAGACTCACTCTCATTTCATCAGTCCATAAAACCTTAGAAAAATCAGTCTTGAGATATTTCTTGGCCCAGTCTTGACGTTTCAGCTTGTGTGTCTTGTTCAGTGGTGGTCGTCTTTCAGCCTTTCTTACCTTGGCCATGTCTCTGAGTATTGCACACCTTGTGCTTTTGGGCACTCCAGTGATGTTGCAGCTCTGAAATATGGCCAAACTGGTGGCAAGTGGCATCTTGGCAGCTGCACGCTTGACTTTTCTCAGTTCATGGGCAGTTATTTTGCGCCTTGGTTTTTCCACACGCTTCTTGCGACCCTGTTGACTATTTTGAATGAAACGCTTGATTGTTCGATGATCACGCTTCAGAAGCTTTGCAATTTTAAGAGTGCTGCATCCCTCTGCAAGATATCTCACTATTTTCGACTTTTCTGAGCCTGTCAAGTCCTTCTTTTGACCCATTTTGCCAAAGGAAAGGAAGTTGCCTAATAATTATGCACACCTAATATAGGGTGTTGATGTCATTAGACCACACCCCTTCTCATTACAGAGATGCACATCACCTAATATGCTTAATTGGTAGTAGGCTTTCGAGCCTATACAGCTTGGAGTAAGACAACATGCATAAAGAGGATGATGTGGTCAAAATACATATTTGCCTAATAATTCTGCACGCAGTGTATATTTATATCGGTTAATCATGTCCCCCCTTAGACATCTCTTCTCAAGACTTAAGAAATTTAATTATTTTAATCTATCATCATAACTAAGACTCCATGCCCATTATCAGTTTAGCTGCTCTTCTTTGTTCTTTTTCCATCTCCAGAGCATTCTTTCAATGGACCGGTGCCCAGAACTGAACTGCATATTCCAGATGAGGCCGAACCAAAGCTTTGTAAAGTGGAAATATGACGCCCCTGTCCTACGAGTCCATGCCTCTTTTAATATAGTGTCTTATGTAAGCACACCAAGATAGCCAAAGATCTTATATGCTAAAAAAATAAAAGAAATAGCCAGAGCTTGAACTAAACAAGTTATAATTCAACGCATCTCAGGGTTATATCGGCCTCTTCCTCAGACCAAACACCTGTGGCTGCAAGTTTCTTGTACAATTTCAGAGCAACAGCTTTGTTTGTGTCCCAGTTGGGAATTGTTTTTAACCTATCATGCTCATACAAGTGTAAGTACATGCATAATGATTTATTAGGTTATTTATTAACATTTTGCTATTTTTTATTGTTTTGGTATCATTGTGTACTCATTGATTATAATAGTTTCATAATTTTCAAATAAATTGCAGAAATCTTTTGCACATGCACTTTATTTTCACATTTGGGTTGGGACCCTTAAGAGATTAAAGGTGCTTAATATTGGTGATCTATCTTCAGAATAGACTACCAATGTCTGATCAGTGGAGGTCAGACTCCCAGCACTCCAGCTGATCAGCTGTTGCAGCTCATGCAGCTTACCAAGCACAGTATAAGATATAGGCTGCACCTAGGCCATGTGACCAATGAAATTAATGTCACAGGCCTAGAAAGACTCTCGGAGCATTGCGGTCGCTTCAAACAGCTGATCAGCAGGGTTGAGAGGAGTTGGACCCCACCGATCAGATACTGATGACCTATCCTGAGAATAGCCTATCCATATTAAGCACCTAGAAAACCCCTTTAATGGATTCATGTTCCCTTGTTTATTTATTATGTACTTTTGTTTGGTATATGTTGCATTCTTTACATAAATTTTTGGCATAATTGTTGTTTTTTACACTGTTATCATGCTGCACAGATAGTGGGTTGTGTCCGTATAATAGGGTACACCATGGGTCACTGTGGTAATCTACATCACGTTTACTATATACTTTCTGACTGTGTTAGGAAGTTAGGAAAAATAGATTGTCAACCACAAGACATATACAGGTCTAAGTGGTACATCAACCACACAAAGCTGCCTGAAATCCTGTGAATATATTTTGGAACACTCTAAGTGCAGAACCTTTTTATAGAGCCATGTGGATTTGATCTCCAATGTTCCTAAGTATATGCGTTGGATCCACACTTGGTTTTGAATAAATAATGTATTTCTTCTTAATTACTTTACTGTTGGCCACATGTTAAATGTTTCATTTTTATTGCAATATTATTGCACGGAAATCCGATCCTTGTAATGATATTAAAAGGTAATAAATGAATAATTATTTTATTAGATGGTGGAGCACATAGCGATGAGTGTCTCAGAATCAAGTCTACCGCAAAATCCTGTCTCTATTTGTCCTACATATTAGTATATCTTGAAACGTCTATTTTAAAGAGAAGGTGTCATCATAAAATCACCTATTGTTTAAAGGGGTTCTCCAGGAATGAAGGACTGATTTACTCCACTTGCAGACCTGTCTAGGAGGGTGAGGCGGCGTGGCCTCACTATGCACTATGCTCTGATATATGCATATAATATATATTGGAGCATTTTCTTGTCAGGCTACTCAGCCATGATGACATACAGTATCATAGGCAGGATCACATCATTGCCATCTATTGTAGAGCAGTGTAGTGTATAGTGAGGTCCCACCCCTCAACCCCCTAGGCAGTGGCAGTGGAGTCAACCAGTCCTGGTAACCTTCTAGGACAGGTTGTTTGTGGCCATTTTAAATCAATCCTGGAGAACCCCTTTAGGTCAAGTTTTCATGTTAAACAAATTATCAGGGGAGAAGTCCCTTTGTAAGAGAGGTGACTAAGAACCCAATGGTCATTGTGGCTGTGATCCAATGATCATATATGCAGATGGGAGAGATTTCCAGGAGGTAAACCATCACTGCACCACTCCACCATCTGGGCTTTATGGCAGAATAGCCAGAAAGAACAGCCAGAAACAGGAGAGCCTGCTTGAAGTTTTCAAAAAAAGGACTCTCAGACTGTAAAAAACAAGATCTGATGAAACCAAGATTGAACTTTTTGGGCTCAGTGTAATATCTGGAATAAGAGGTGATACGGGACGAGACACGGCACAATCAGATAAGATTCCAGACAAGGTATTCCTTTTTAAAAAGTATCTTTATTGAAGTAAGTTTCTTTTTCAGGTACCACCTTTATCACCTCTTATTCCAGTTCTTCAGCCTGCATGTAGTGCTTGAGGGATTAAGCCTGGCAGAATCGGCACCACTAATTACACGCTACTCTGGGTGTTGCGCTCCTAACTCTACCCCATAAGGTGAGCACCTCTAACTAAACTCTTTTTCCCCTTTTTTCTAGCAGTCCTTTTGCGCTTCTTTTTTTTTAAAGTGTAATATCTGGAGGAGACCAGGCACTGCTCATCATCTGCCGAATACCATCATTACAGAGTGTATGGTGGTGGCAGTGTCATGATGTGGGGGGTTTTTAAGCGGTTGGGACAGAGAGACTGTTCAGGGTTGAGGGAAAGCTAAATAAAACAAAGTATAAAGATATTCTTCTTTATTCTTCTTTATGAAAACCTAAGCACACAGCCAATACAACACTGTGTGTTGTGGCTCTTGGACAACTCTGTGAATATCCTTTAGTGGCCCAACCAGAGCCCTGACTTGAACCTAGTCAAACATCTCTGTAGAGACCTGAACATGGCTGTCCATTAACGGTCCTCATCCAACCTGACAGAGCTTGAAAAACTGCAGATAAGAAAATCTCCAAATCCAGGTGTGCAAATCTTGTGGCATCATACCCAAGAAGACTGGAGGCTGTAATCTCTGCCAAAGGTGTTTCAACTAAGTACTGAGTAAAGGGTCTGAATACTTATGTCAATTTAAGATTTTAGTTTTTCCATTTCAACAAATTAGCAAAGATTTACAACATTCTTTTTTTCACTTTCTCATTATGGGGTATTGAAAGCAGAATGTTGGGGAACTTTTTTTATTTTTATTTTAACACAAGGCAGCAACATAACAAAATGTGAAAAGTGAAAGGGTCTGAATACTTTCCACATAAATTGTAAATGCAAGAACCCAAGAGAGAGTGCACCTGTTCTCTCGTGTATTTCACCTTTCTCTGTGGAAGGGTGCTTAAGCATAGATTCTTGTTGTCTAGTTTCCTGCAAAAGTATGCTGTTATCTTGTCTCTCCCTCATGTATACTTACTTCTCTCTGCCTGATTTCCATACTGCCCATGAGCTGCCTGCCCTGACCCTTGTACTGACTTTGGATTGTAGTGGTGTTTCACATTTGTTTCTCTTCACTCCTGGTGGTTCCCTCCAGCCCAGTCCAGATCCCTATATAGAACCCAAAAGAAAGTGTGCACACACTCTATGGATAGAAAAAAAGTCACAGCAGCAGGAAGTAGGCCACAGCCAACAGTGGACAGAACAGTGCCACTCCAACGGCCAGAGCACTGTAGCGGCTATACCCATTAGGAGGAGTGAAGCATAGGTGGGGATAGACTGCCACCATAACAATTAGCCTCTCTTATGGTACCCCAGCTGGAGTCTTGTAGCATTATAAGACCCACACACTGCATGAATCATAAACTATAACTATAATCATAAACTAATCAAGTTATAGCACTAGTTATACTGTACTTAGCAAATGCATGGGCTGTAATTGTAGATGCACAACTTCAGCACCTTGGACAACACTTTCAATTAAACTACTCAACTAAGTAAAAACAGTACACTAATATCTATCTATCTATATTGTAGGGATCTGCCCCAATGGTAGCCTTCAGATAATGACACAGCAGCAGCCTTTTAGCAGTGAAAGCAAAGCAACGATTGTCTTTTATTTTTGACAAAACAATAAGGCAGTAAACGGCAGTGACCGGCTTGCTCCAGCTGGCCTCAAAGAAACAATAAAGTCCCGTATCTATAGCACAACACAGGTATGGTTTTGCACAGTACCGTAACCCCACGGGGTGTATTTGGACCTCGCTTTGTCCTCAGTCTTCCAGGCACTGCAACTCCAGTTCAGACTCTGATCCCACACAGCCCTCCACAGAGCTCCACAATCAGAGAGGTAATCACCCACATCTGACACTACTGACTGTTTTTTGTAAGCCATTCAAAACCTGGCCTGGAACATGGGGAGTAATCACCCACCCAGCACTATGACTACTCCCAGTAAGAGCCGTCCCGGATCAGCTATTCACAGCTTTACTAAATAAACAAAGTGTCAACCACCTACTGCCGCTGACACATCTGAAAATACTGGCTCTTACTTCACCGAGGCCAGGAACCTCAATGACAGTATCTACCATCAACTATGGTTCTGTGTGCCTTCCTACTATATACAGTGAATATAAAAAGTCTACACACCCCTGTTAAAATGTCAGGTTTCTGTGATGTAAAAAAATGAGACAAAGATAAATCATTTCACAACTTCTTCCACCTTTAATGTGACCTATAAACTGTACAACTCAATTGAAAAACAAACTGAAATCTTTTAGGTAGAGGGAAGAAAAAATATATAAAAATATATATAATATGGTTGCATAAGTGTGCACACCCTTAAACTAATACTTTGTTGAAGCACCTTTTGATTTTATTACAGCACTCAGTCTTTTTGGGTATGAGTCTATCAGCATGGCACATTTTGACTTGGCAAGATTTGCCCACTCTTCTTTGCAAAAACACTCCAAATCTGTCAGATTCCAAAGGCATCTCCTGTGCACAGCCCTCTTCAGATCACCCCAAAGATTTTCAATCGGATTCAGGTCTGGGCTCTGGCTGGGCCATTCCAAAACTTTAATCTTCCTCTGGTGAAGCCAATCCTTTGTTGATTTGGATGTATGCTTTGGGTCGTTCTCATGCTGAAAGATGAAGTTCCTCTTCATGTTCAGCTTTCTAGCAGAAGCCTGAAGGTTTTGTGCCAATATTGACTGGTATTTGGAACTGTTCATAATTCCCTCTAGCTTAACTAAGGCCCCAGTTCCAGCTGAAGAAAAACAGCCGCAAAGCATAATGCTGCCACCACCATGCTTCACTGTGGGTATGGTCTTCTTTTGGTGATGTGCAGTGTTGTTTTTGCACCAAACATATCTTTTGGAATTATGGCCAAAAAGTTCAACATTGGTTACATCAGACCAGAACACCTTTTCCCACATGCTTTTGGGAGACAAAATGTAGCCTGGCTTGGATGTTTTTCTTCATAAGAAAAGGCTTTCATCTTGCCACTCTACCCCATAGCCCAGACATATGAAGAATACGGGAGATTGTTGTCACATGTACCACACAGCCAGTACTTGCCAGATATTCCTGCAGCTCCATTAATGTTGCTGTAAGCCTCTTGGTAGCCTCCCAGAGCAGTTTTCTTCTCGTCTTTTCATCAATTTTGGAGGGACGTCCAGTTCTTGGTAATGTCACTGGTGTGCCATATCTTCTCCACTTGATGATGACTGTCTTCACTGTTCCATGGTTATCTAATTCCTTGGAAATTCTTTTGTACCTTTCTCCTGACTGATACCTTTTAACAATGAGATCCCTCTGATGCTTTGGAAGCTCTCTGTGGACCATGGCTTTTGCTGTGGGATGCAACTAAGAAAATTTCAGGAAAGACCAACTAGAGCAGCTGAACTTTATTTGGGATTAATCGGAGGCACTTTAAATGATGGCAGGTGTATGCTGACTCCTATTTAACATGATTTTGAATGTGATTGCTTAATTCTTAACACAGCTACATCCCCAGTTATAAGAGGCTGTGCACACTTATGCAACCACATTATTTTAGGTTTTTTTTGTTTTCTTCTCTCCACCTAAAATATTTCAGTTTGTTTTTCAATTGAGTGGTACAGTTTATAGGTCACATTAAAGGTGGAAAAAAGTTCTAAAATGATTTATCTTTGTGTCTTTTTTTACATCACAGAAACCATTTTTATTCTATGGCCTAATTATCCCTCTTGTATTGTACCATCACTCCTGTCACATTGCTGAAAATATTTGCAATAAACCATGTACAGTATTCACTATACAGTTAAAATCGAAAAACTAAAAAGGATACAAGTTAATTGGTCTTGTAGATACCATTTGTGGTCACAATCCAGCATATTATAAGACAAAATCGCTATTATTTGGATTTTAGCCTATTACTTTCTGCTTGTCAGTCATCTAACAGAATAGGATTTGTGGATTTCAACAATCATGACCTGAAATAGAACAATAAAAACAACAGACAAGGAAATTGCTTTTCACATGTCTGGGATGATTTTCTCACCACAGCCACAGATACCTCTTTCATATTGGGTACACTTATAAATTACAAAAGCTGCTAAAACCACTAGTAGAAAATGTGAAATTTCACAAGTAATAATACTGTCTAGGATTAGAGAAAAGCTAATCGATTGTAAATATATCAGATTTATTATGAATTTCACTAACATTTTTCTGCCAAATGAATACAATGTTTAAGCAATTCATTCTAGATGAATCACGCAAAAATGGTGAAAATTATCAGACAATTACAATGAAGATGGAGGATCACATGACGCAGGGGAGAGGGGTAAGCTTGCCCTGATTAGCTCAGAGGCTGACAGACAGCGTGATCAGCCATTGAGGGGCAGTATTCAGTCAGTTCCATTTCCTGAGAATGCCATAGACTTAAGAGCATATGTCTTGGTTGTGCCTGACAAAAAGCTATTATAGACATAAACCAATAATTTAGCTGTACTAGGAACACTATAGGGAGATATCATTGGGTAGATTTAAGGGTTTTATTAGGAAAAGCATAGCATAGAGAGTGAAGGACTGGTAACTCTGAGTTATGTGTTGTGTCAGTTTGCTGGCAAGTCCTGCATTACAAAATCATGTAACAAACAAATTTTTCTATGAACAGTCTGCTAGCTTTTTTTAAATAAAAATCTAATTTCATATGCTTATTGTCAGCACCTAATTAGCACACATTCTGCTGCAAATGCTGAGCAATTGCCCCATTTTTTCTAAAAACCTTAATTTATCATTACTATTTTGGCATTTTCAGCACATTGTAGTGCATCAATATACCTTCGTTAGTGGACTCATTGTATTATAAATAGCAAAGTTGCAAGCACATTTTACTGCACTAATGCCATTAGTTTAGGGAACATGTTTTACTGCCAAAACTGCATTATTATACTCGGTCTACAGAACGTGTTATATTATTCCAAGTTACATTCATTTATAGCAAAAACATTTTACTGCAAAACTGTATTGCTTCAAGATACCATGTTGTTAAAGCAAAAGCTGCATAATTACTATTGTAAATTGTCGATTCCAGTGTGCAGTGTGTTTGTAGAAAGAGAGGGACAATTAATTGGGTCTCTGTCTTTAAATAACAGAAAAAAAACTTGCAATTTTTCTAATACCATTTAATAATCTGTGTACCTGTATCAACTAACCAGTTTTGCTTTGGGTTATCCCTGAGGACATTGTCCTGGCAGCTCCCTGGTATTCACCCTTTAAGCCCTGTACAGGGATGTTGACTTTGCTGTAGGAAACCAACCAGGCCACTACATCCTGCAATAGTCCCAGTGTAGTTGGAAGCTGACCCATTGAGGTAAGAAAAAACAGTATGAGGCACCAATGGGACAGGCAGAACCTGCAGTCAAAAAAAGGCAGAGGTCAGGGCAAGTGGAGTTCAAGCGTAGACATGAAACTGGTCCGAAGTCTGGCAGGCAACTGCGGATTGCGACAGTAAGCAGGCAAAGGTCAGGACAGGCAGCAGAGGACCAGAATCGGTAAACAGGCAGAAGTTCGGTACACGTACAGACAGGCTGAATAGCACACCTTCAAGCAGCAAGCTATGAACTTGAAGATTAGGCACTCTCTCATTGGGTAAGGTGACTTATATACACAGGGGTGGCCAGCCATAGGCTGGGGAAGCATTTGAACAAGTGTGCACAGGCCCTTTAAGAGGCAATAGTAAGTAACTTTTTATCTAAAGGTCTCATAATAAAATGCCTGGTAAAAGGAAGACTGCAAAATGAAAGAACATGCCTCATCATCCAAAACTGAGAATGTAGGTATCAGTGCAAACAGCAGTAGAAGCATCAGCCATCTGGCCAGTAGTAGTAGGCCACAGTTCTCCCTCGCTTCCAATAGACACCACATTATTATTGAGGACAAAGAGGATGAGATTGTGGACTAGATGGCTCACCCTGCCTCCATCACCAGAATGATGTTGAGCTTACCTCTGAGTCTGACAGCGTGCCTTGGATTTAGGGCTCACAGCATTCCTCTTGCTCCTCCTCCTTGAGGCCCCACTGTCTTCAGTGCCTCCTCCTCTTATTCCCTAACAAGAGGAAACAAAACCCCACACGCTATGGAAGATATTAAAGATAGTTTTCCTGTTGATGACTTGTGCGAGAAGTGTCAGCATTTGGACTGCCATGAGCAGGAGGTTCAGGCAGAGGCGAGCCCATGCATAGGTGTGTTGGTGGTAGTAGAAATAGTGGCACTTGTAGCCATGGTGGTGGCAGTAGGGGCGGTGCTAGGGACAGTGGCATTTGGTTGGGTTATATACAGAGGACGAGGGGGGCCAAGGAACCCATGATGACATATCACAGTCTGATAAAAGTGGTGCATAGGGTGACGACTATAATTTTTCAAGATTTCTACTCTGCATTCTCTACACTCTGGAACTCTCTACCCCAACATATCAGACTCTCACCTCCAGTGGAAACCTTCAAAAGGAGCCTGAAAATCCACCTCTTCAGACAAGCCTACAACCTACAGTAACCGTGCTGCTGATATACCACCATATGACCATATTTATCCTGACCTACTGTGTCCTTCTCCCATCCCATTTTAGATTGTTAGCCCTTGGGTGCAGGGTCCTTTCTCCTTCTATACCAGTTTATAGCTCATCTTGTTCATGCTTATTGAAATTGTTTTGTATTATGTATGTATATCAATTATCATATGTACAGCATCATGGAATGAATGGCACTTTAATAATAAATAATGATAATAATGATTGTGTGTTGGACAGGGCCTGGGAGCCAGAACAGTAGACTGAGGAGGAGGGGACATCTGAGGGGGTGGATGGTAGACATGACGGCAATAAAGAACAGAAGCAACGTAAGGCCAAAACCTCAAAAAAAACCTGGCATTCTCAGATCTATTGTGATTACCTCAGGAGTGATGCCACTGATACCAGATGCACAGGCTTAAAATGTGCCAGACCTAGGCTAGGCTGGGCTACGGCTAGCTCTGTGCGAGTATCTCCCATATGGTGTTTTTTTTCTCCACAAAGCCGACAAACAAAATCATTGCTGTATGAAAGATCTGTAGAATTAATATAATCAGTGTGCTTTCAAACGCAAACATAGGTACCAGAACTCTATTGCAACACATGAGGCGCTATCACTGGATCCTGTGAGAAAATACAACTGGCCCACATTCTGAATTGGAAAAATTCTGTCCTCCTTTTCCTGGTCTTCTTTGTGGCAGCAGGCCCACGTCCCTAAGCACAGATGCTTATTTTGCTCAGCCTCTTCCTCCTTGTCCGCTGCTCCATTGTGAGACATCTATAATGGAATAGGTGGCCATTAGTGATGATCGAGCATGCTCGGCCAAAAGAATTATAATTTGCAACCTGTGCCATACAAAAATGAGCAGGGGCTCGAACACTAGCAACCTAACCACCACCAGCATGATCTGCCACATGGCATCAAAGCACCCAAATAGGTGAGCCGAGACCTGCAGAAAATCTGTGTCTGCAGGTCACACCACTGCCTCCTCTTCCCCATGTAGTGATGGACGAACATCGGCCGGGATGATTCGTGAACGAGATCAAATGTTCGCGAACCGCAAGTTTGCGGCGGGCCCCATTCACTTTAATGGCAGGCGAACCTGAAAAACCTTCAGGTCATATTTTCAGCCACCAAATACTTACTAGAAGTGCACAAATCATCCCACAACATGGACAGTGACATACCAGAGGGGGATCAATGGCAAAAATTCCCACAAAAAATATGTATTTTAATCAGGGGCCATTTATATTCATCTTAAAGGGAAACTGTCCCGCTGGAGCCTAGAATTTTTTTATTTTAGACCACAGGAGTACAAGCCCCAAACATTAGGCATTCACCGGACAGAAAACATCAAGTGATTATGTGGCTGGAGGTATATTAGACGGTCATTGGATATTAATTTTACTGTAGGCCAGTGGAGTACAGGCCCCAAACATTAGGCATTCACCAGACAGAAAACATCAAGTGATTATGTGGCTGGAGGTATATTAGATGGTCAATAGATATCAATTTTAATGTAAGCCAGTGGACTACAGGCCCCAAAAATTATTAATTCGCCATACAGAAAAGAACAATTGATAATGTGGCTGGAGGTACATTAGGCTGTCATTGGATATCAATATAAAATTGGATTAAAAACATGGCTAACGAAATTCCCCCTCTTGAAGAAACCCCAAATGATAATAGGTGAAATTCGATAACACATGGTGGTCACAGGTGTTGAATTCCTCCGAGGCCCCAATAATTAGGCATTCACCGTACAGAAAAGATCAAGTGATTATGTGGCTGGAGGTATATTAGACATCAATAGATATAAATTTTACTGCAGGCCAGTGGACTACAGGCCCCAAAACTTATTCATTCACCGGTCAGAAAACATCAAGTGATAATGTGGCTGGAGGTATATTAGACGGCCATTGAATGTCAATTTTACTGCAGGCCATTGGAGTACAGGCCCCGAACATTAGGCATTCACCTCACAGAAAACATCAAGCGATTATGTGGCTGGAGGTATATTAGATGGTCATTGGATATCAATTTTACTTCATGCCAGTGGAGTACAGGCCCCAAAAATTATTCATTCGTCGTACAGAAAAGAACAATTGATAATGTGGCTGGAGGTACATTAGGCGGTCATTGGATATCAATATAAAATTGGATTAAAAACATGGCGAACGAAATCCCCCCTCTTGAAGAAACCCCAAATGATAATAGGTGAAATTCGATAACACATGGTCGCCACAGGTGTTGAATTCCTCCGAGGCCCCAATAATTAGGCATTCACCGTACAGAAAAGATCAAGTGATTATGTGGCTGGAGGTATATTAGACGTCAATAGATATAAATTTTACTGCAGGCCAGTGGACTACAGGCACCAAAAATTATTAATGCACCGTACAGAAAAGAACAATTGATAATGTGGCTGGAGGTATATTAGACGGTCATTGAATGTCAATTTTACTGCAGGCCATTGGAGTACAGGCCCCAAACATTAGGCATTCACCGTACAGAAAACATCAAGTGATTATGTGGCTGGAGGTATATTAGATGGTCATTGGATATCAATTTTACTTCATGCCAGTGGAGTACAGGCCCCAAAAAATATTCATTCACCGTTCAGAAAAGAACAAGTGATTTTGTGGCTGGAGGTATATTAGAGCGTTATTGAATATCAATTTTACTGCAGGCCATTGGAGTACAGGCCCTAAACATTAGGCATTCACCGTACAGAAAACATTAAGTGATTATGTGGCTGGAGGTATATTAGACAGTCATTGGATATCAATTTTACTTCAGGCCAGTGGAGAACAGGCCCCGAAAAATTATTATTCAACGTACAGAAAAGAACAAGTGATTATGTGGCTGGAGGTATATTAGACGGTCATTGGATATCAATTTTACTGCAGGCCAGTACAAATACATGTCAAATACATATGTTTAAAAGAACTAAAAATATAAAATTGGATTAAAAACTTGGCTAATGAAATCCCCCCTCTTGAGAAAACCCCAAATGATAATAGATGAAATTCGATAACACGTGGTCGTCACAGGTGTTGAATTCCTCCGTGGCCCCAAACATTAGGCATTCACCAGACAGAAAAGGCCTTTTATGCCGCGGTATTTACATAAGACAGGGACCATTCTTTGTTCTGTGTGGTGGCGGATATGTGTGGGCTGGCATGAGGTAATTCAATTAAACAGGTGTTGAATTCCTCCAAGATCCATGCCTCATTCATTTTTAGAAATGTGAGGTAGTTCACACTGTCGTGAGCTAGGTGAGTGCGCTTATCGGTCACGATCCCCCCTGCTGCGTTGAACGTTATTTCGGACAGGACACTCGATGAGGAGCAAACCAAGAGTTCCATGGCAAATTGTGCCAGCTCTGGCCACAGGTCAAGCCTGCACACCCAGTAGTCAAGGGGTTCCTCGCTTCTCAGAGCGTCCACATCGGTCGTTAACCCGATGTAGTCGGACACCTGTCGGTCTAGGCGTTTCCTGAGGCTTGATCCGGAGGGCGGCTGTCGATGGGTTGGTTGCAAGAATGATCTCATACCCAAAGTGACCAACACATCTTCAAACCGCCCTCTTCTTGCATGCGCTGTAGGATTGGTACCCACAACTGTTTCTCTGTGGGTGGAAATTCCTCTGCCAGAGCCCGCAACAGCAGAATGCAGCATCTCTCGAAGCAAGGCCTGGAAATGCTGCATTCTGACATCCCTCTGTGATGCTAGTAACATGTCTGCCATTTTGTGTTTGTACTGGGGGTCCAAGAAAGTTGACACCCAGTACTGGTCCTTGCCCTTTATGCTTTTTATACGGGAGCATGAAGGCCCCCATTTGCACTAAATTAGAAGCGGTGGAGCAACCTGGCTCCTGCTCATCACCCAGGAGACTGTCGTCCTCGGTCTCCTCCCCCCAGCCATGGACAACACCAGGGATCCCAGAAAAGTTTAAAGCCTGCTCTTCTTGCACCTCCTCCTCCACCTCCTCCCCCCAGGTACCATCCTCCTCTGACTCCTCTTCAGACTCCTGCTGACTTGTCTCAGATGGAGTAGACCCCCCGGGAATTCATTCAGCATTGCGACTTCCTCATCTTCCTGCTCTTGCTCCTCGACGGCTTGATCAATGACACGAAGCAATGCATGCTCCAGAAAGAAGGCGTAAGTTTTGATGTCACTGATGGCGCCCTGGCTGCAACTGACCAGTTTGGTGATCTCATCAAATGGCTGCAGAAGTCTGCATGCGTCGCACATGAGCATCCACTGGCGCGGTGAAAAAATACCAAGCTCCCCAGAACCTGTCCAGCCGCAGAGTTCGTACAGGTAGTCATTAACGGCAAGTTTCTGCTGGAGCAGCCTATGAAGCATATACAAGTTGGAAAGTCATAATCAAAAGTTTCTATCGCGTAGCTATATAGTACTTGCGCTGCTGGTCCCAAAAGTGAAGTGGGTTGTGTTCACACAAAGAAAACAGAAGTAGTGTTGGAACCACACTGCTCATTCAAATAAGACCTTTTCTTTCGGTGCACATATCCACGTGGCGAGACACAAGACAAAGATACTTTTGTTGTTAGTTCCACGAACTTCTAGAGGATTCTCTATGGAGTATCAAAAATCACACAATAGTGAAGTACCTCCGATGCATTTAAAATAACATGGTTTTATTATACTCACAAGCATGTTAAAATTGCCAGCATATCATAAAATTTTATGCGTATCACAGCCCGACCCGCGTTTCGCACAAGGCTTCTTCAGGGGCGATATCTAAAGTTCCTCTGCGGTAAGTTTGTTATATCTAAACCATCCCCGATCCTTGAACTTGTTGAAAGATCCACCCCAAACCACACTTAAAACAAGAGAGTTAACCCCTCCATAGCCTACTTGCTTATCCCACATATCAGTACAGTATAATGACATCAATCTAAAACAATGTATAAATATAAAAGAATAAAATACATACAGCAATATTACAACTATCATTTGTTTTACCTTCACGCAACCTATTCATTAGAGATCACATGTTCTAATTAGCCAAAAGAAGCAGGCGGTAATTCTTCATTCACAATATGGTCACATATTTTAACTACAACTGCATAACCCTCCTCCTACACAACAGTAGTCACGTGTTTAAAGTGACCAATGGATACATAGTATTACTCTTCATTCGTAATCTCATCCTTTCTCTACGTTTCCATATAGAAGGTTGTCCTAATACAACTATTTACTTCATCATCTCTCACATATATTCTCTACAGTGCCCGATATATCGTCGGCACACTGGATAAGTTGGAACTACATCAAAGGACTGATGGTAATTACATTGTTACACCTTAAAAGAATTAAAGTTTTTGCAGTATATTTTTCTATTATTTGAGGTAAAATGATTTTTAATGGAATTAAACCAAACATGGTTTCAGGTCAAATTCTATATTCATCTCTTTTGGCTGTAGGGTGTTAAGGTTATATATCCATTCTACCTCACGCTTTTTGATCTGCGGCTCGTTTCTGCTGGAGCAGCCTATCAAGCATATACAAGGTGGAGTTCGAGCGTGTTGGGCAGCCACAAATCAGACGTCTGACGGGCAAGTGGTGTCGCCGCTGAACGTCAGCAAGGCGAGCCATGACCGTGTAAGATCTTCTAAAATAGGCAGATATTTTCCTGGCTTGCTGCAAGACATCCTGGACCCCGGGGTATTTGGCAACGAATCGCTGAACGACTAAGTTCAGGACGTGTGCCATGCACGGCACGTGTGTCATTTTGCCCTGTTTCAGCGCGCTCAGCAGATTAGCACCGTTGTCGCACACAACTTTACCAACTGTAAACAATTGAGTGGGGTTATCCACTGATCGGCCTGTGACCGCAGAGCTGAAAGGAGTGCAGGACCGGTGTGGCTCTTTGCTTCCAGGCACATCAACCGCAGCACAGCATGGCAACGTCTTACCTGGCACGTCGAATAGGTTCTGGAGAGCTGGGGGGTGCAGCGGAAGAGGCGGTAGCAGTGGAAAAGGAGGAGTCAGCCGAGGAGGAGACGGAGGATGGAGAAGGAGGAGGAGAAGAGGCAGGCCTGCATGAAATCCATGGCGGTAACACCAAATCCACATGGGTGCCACGGGTTGCATGCTTGACAGCCATCAGAAGGTTCACCCAGTTGGCAGTAAAAGTTATGTACCTTCCCTGCCCATGTTTGCTAGACCACGTGTCTTTGGTCAGATGTATATTGGCACCGACACTGTGTGCCAGAGATACATTCACTTGCCGCTGAACATTGCCATATAGCTCTGGGATGCCCTTCTGGGAGAAATATTTCCTTCCGGGGTCCTTCCATTGCGGTGTGTCAATGGCCACAAATTTTCTAAAGGCCTCCGAGTCCACCAGTTTATATGGCAGTAATGGCGAGCTAGCAGTTCCGACAAGCCGGTGGTCAGCTGTTGGGCAAGAGAGTTATCCGGAATCGTCAACTTTTTACGTTCAAACATTTGGGCCACGGAAGCCTGCCTTTTGCCAGATGAACGCGGCGACGGCATGGTGGAAGGTGGAGGACAAATGGGAGGAGAGAGGAGGAGAAAAGGTAGGACGTTGAGCGCCGGGAGTGTGGCTTTGTGGGTTCTAACCGTGTTGCTCCCACTGGGTTCGGTGATGGGAGGCCAGGTGCCTTCTTATGGTGGTCGTCCCTAGGTGAGTGTTAGGCTTACCATGACTTATGCATTGACAGCACAGGCTGCAGATGGCAACACTATTGTCAGCAGCTGACACGTTAAAAAAAGCCCACACTGCGGAGCCATAGTCCGGATATCCTGGGAGCGCCAGATGTGACCGTGCATGGTGGATGGCTCGCTCCAGATACTTTTGCAGTCTGCTTTTTTTCCTCCTGTGCACTACGAGTTCTGCCTGATTCTCCTCCTTCTACTCCCTATCTGCTGCTCCGTCTCTCTCTCTCTGAACTCCCTGCCTCTTCCTCTCTTGTGGGCACCCATGTGACTCCCATCGACACGTCATCATCGTCACATTCACCACAACTGACATTAGAGATCTTGCAGTAGGCAGCAACAGTGGGGACCACCCTCCTTGGGCTGATCTGGGTACTGTCGTCAGACAGTGGAGGCTGTTGCTACCTCCTCTTCCTCATCCGATGCCAAGAATGGCTGCGCATCGGTAAGGTCTGGGAATGGATGGGAAAATGATTCCCCTGACTCGAGTGGAGGGGCTGTGGTGGTGCTGATGGTGGTGGTGGTGTCTTTGGGGGTGCACACAGCAGAGAGTGAGGAGGGTGCTGATACAGAGGATGAGGAGGGTGCAGAAGCGGAAGGCTGAGTGAGCCACTCAACCAACTCTATTGCATCCTTTAAAGTAATCGCACGCACCTTCTCCAACTTCCCACTTAGGCTCCGGCCTGGTGCACCTGCCCGACCCCTACCACCCCTGTGGAAAGGCCTGCCTCTTCCTCTGCCTGCCATCTGCCTGCCATTTTCAAAATGACCCTGTGACAAAGTCCCTATAGAAGAGCAGTATTTGTGGAAGCTGGTGTATCGCAGGCCTCAATCAATATTTGGTGGTATATCAATACCCTGTATCAGTATTTTGTGAAAACAGGTATATAGAACCCAATAATGAGTATTTGCTGGAAGCCGGTAAATCAAACCCCTTAATCAATATTTGGTGGAACCCGATCCTCTATCAGTATTTTGTGGAAACAGGTATATAGAACCCAATAATGAGCATTTGCTGGAAGCTGGTAAATCAAACCCCTTAATCAATATTTGTTGGAAGCTGGTGTATCGAAGGCCTCAATCAATATTTGGTGGAAGCTGGTATATCAATCCCCTCTATCAGTATTTTGTGGAAATAGGTATACAGGGAGTGCAGAATTATTAGGCAAGTTGTATTTTTGAGGATTAATTTTATTATTGAACAACAACCATGTTCTCAATGAACCCAAAAAACTCATTAATATCAAAGCTGAATATTTTTGGAAGTAGTTTTTAGTTTGTTTTTAGTTTTAGCTATTTTAGGGGGATATCTGTGTGTGCAGGTGACTATTACTGTGCATAATTATTAGGCAACTTAACAAAAAACAAATATATACCCATTTCAATTATTTATTTTTACCAGTGAAACCAATATAACATCTCAACATTCACAAATATACATTTCTGACATTCAAAAACAAAACAAAAACAAATCAGTGACCAATATAGCAACCTTTCTTTGCAAGGACACTCAAAAGCCTGCCATCCATGGATTCTGTCAGTGTTTTGATCTGTTCACCATCAACATTGCATGCAGCAGCAACCACAGCCTCCCAGACACTGTTCAGAGAGGTGTACTGTTTTCCCTCCTTGTAAATCTCACATTTGATGATGGACCACAGGTTCTCAATGGGGTTCAGATCAGGTGAACAAGGAGGCCATGTCATTAGATTTTCTTCTTTTATACCCTTTCTTGCCAGCCACGCTGTGGAGTACTTGGACGCGTTTGATGGAGCATTGTCCTGCATGAAAATCATGTTTTTCTTGAAGGATGCAGACTTCTTCCTGTACCACTGCTTGAAGAAGGTGTCTTCCAGAAACTGGCAGTAGGACTGGGAGTTGAGCTTGACTCCATCCTCAACCCGAAAAGGCCCCACAAGCTCATCTTTGATGATACCAGCCCAAACCAGTACTCCACCTCCACCTTGCTGGCGTCTGAGTCGGACTGGAGCTCTCTGCCCTTTTCCAATCCAGCCACTGTCCCATCCATCTGGCCCATCAAGACTCACTCTCATTTCATCAGTCCATAAAACCTTAGAAAAATCAGTCTTGAGATATTTCTTGGCCCAGTCTTGACGTTTCAACTTGTGTGTCTTGTTCAGTGGTGGTCGTCTTTCAGCCTTTCTTACCTTGGCCATGTCTCTGAGTATTGCACACCTTGTGCTTTTGGGCACTCCAGTGATGTTGCAGCTCTGAAATATGGCCAAACTGGTGGCAAGTGGCATCTTGGCAGCTGCACGCTTGACTTTTCTCAGTTCATGGGCAGTTATTTTGCGCCTTGGTTTTTCCACACGCTTCTTGCGACCCTGTTGACTATTTTGAATGAAACGCTTGATTGTTCGATGATCACGCTTCAGAAGCTTTGCAATTTTAAGAGTGCTGCATCCCTCTGCAAGATATCTCACTATTTTTGACTTTTCTGAGCCTGTCAAGTCCTTCTTTTGACCCATTTTGCCAAAGGAAAGGATAATAATTATGCACACCTGATATAGGGTGTTGATGTCATTAGACCACACCCCTTCTCGTTACAGAGATGCACATCACCTAATATGCTTAATTGGTAGTAGGCTTTCGAGCCTATACAGCTTGGAGTAAGACAACATGCATAAAGAGGATGATGTGGTCAAAATACTAATTTGCCTAATAATTCTGCACTCCCTGTATAGATCCCAATAATGAGCATTTGCTGGAAGCCGGTAAATCAAACCCCTTAATCAATATTTGGTGGAAGCTTGTGTAAAGCAGGCCTCAATTAATATTTAGTGGAAGCCGGTATATCAATACCCTCTATCAGTATTTTGTGGAAACAGGTATATAGAACCCAATAATGAGTATTTGCTAGAAACCAATAAATCATACCCTAAATCAATATTTGGTGGAAGCTGGTGTATCGCAGGCCTCAATTAATATTTGGTAGAAGCTGGTATATCAATACCCTCTATCAGTATTTTGTGGAAGCAGGTATATCGCACCCCTTAATCAGTATTTTTGGGGGCAACTGTTATATCACACCAGTTGCAATTAGTTATTCAAATAGTATTTGTCCCTCTATATAGCTGTGGTATCTCAGCAGAGCCGCACACAACTGCTACATGATACAAATGCACTATAATATACTTTTATGTTAAAAGGTATATTATAGGTATATCACACCGCTCTCTCAGTTTTTTGGGGGGCAACAGGTATATGACACCTGTTGCAATTACTTATTCCAATAGCGTTTGTCCCTCTATCTAGCTGCGGTATCTCAGCAGAACCGCACACAACTGCTGCACAATACAAATGCACTATAATATACTTTCTATGTTAGAAGGTATATTATAGGTATATCACACCCCTCAATCAGTTGTATTTTTGGGGGGCAACAGGTATATCACACCAGTTGCAATTACTTATTCCAATAGCGTTTGTCCCTCTCTCTAGCTGAGGTATCTCAGCAGAACCGCACACAACTGCTGCACAATACAAATGCAGTGTAATATACTTTCTATGTTAGAAGGTATATCACACCCCTCAATAAGAATTTTTTCTGGGGGCAAACAAGTATATAACACCAGTTGCAATTATTTATTCCAATAGCGTTTGTCCCTCTATCTATCTGTGGTATCTCAGCAGAACTGCACACAACTGCTGCACATTACAAATGCACTATAATATACTTTCTATGTTAGAAGGTATATTATAGGTATATCACACCCCTCAATCAGTTGTATTTTTGGGGGGCAACAGGTATATCACACAAGTTGCATTTACTTATTCCAATAGCGTTTTTTCCTCTATCTAGCTGCGGTATCTCAGCAGAACCGCACACAACTGCTGCACAATTCAAATGCACTATAATATATTTTCTATGTTAGAAGGTATATTATAGGTATATCACACCCCTAAATCAGTTTTTTTGGGGGGGCAACGGGTATATCACATCAGTTGCAATTAGTTATTC
The DNA here is from genome assembly GCF_905171765.1 of Bufo bufo. Taxonomy (NCBI): domain Eukaryota; kingdom Metazoa; phylum Chordata; class Amphibia; order Anura; family Bufonidae; genus Bufo; species Bufo bufo. Next base: position 81,189,637 of record NC_053393.1, on the reverse strand, counting down.
CAATAGCGTTTGTCGCTCTATCTAGCTGCAGTATCGCAGCAGAACCGCACACAACTGCTGCACAATACAAATGCACTACAATACTTTCTATGTTAGAAAGTATATTAAAAGTATATCACACCCCTCTGTATGCCACACCTATCGATAGCATACCTATACCAGTTCTTAAAAGGACTTTTGTGGCCCTATTAACTAGCGTTTGGTGTCCCTTACAGTCTGTATCTGCTCCACACAGCAACCTCTCCCTACACTGGCAAAAAAACTGAATGTAAAATGGCTGCCAGATCGGGTTTATTTATAGGGTAGGGGGTGTGTCCATGAGCTTAAACATCTCAATTGGCTGTCCTGTTCCACCTGATGGATGTGTCATGGGTCAAAGTTCTGCACAATGCAAAGAATATGGCGCCGGCGGACATCACCATATGTTCGTCTGTTCGGCAAACTTCGGACGAGCAAAGTTCGCCGCCGAAATACCCAGCCACACAACCACAGGCCATTTCCCTGATGGCACACTGGGTGAATGTTCTGGAGGCTGGAAGTGAGTCGTACCCTGGGGTGGCACAGGTGCTACCGACGCCAAGGATTGCGGGCCCTACGTTGATCAGGGTTTCGGTCAGCACCTACGTTAGTGGCTCCAACCCCCACTTCTCCACCTCCACTTCCACCTCTGAATTATCCGTGTGCAGCACCAGTCCGTCATCAGTAGCTGGAAGCAGTGTAACACTGCAGTGGGAAAGCGGCAACAGGCCGTGCTGAAGCTGATATGCTTAGGGGACAAACAGCACACTGCTGCAGAGCTGTGGCAGGGGATAAGAGACCAGACTGAGCTGTGGCTCTCGCCACTCAACCTAGAACCAGGCATGGTTGTGTCTGATAATGGCCGTAACTTGGTGGCGGCTTTGGAGCTCAGCAAGCTCAGACACATCCCATGCCTAGCCCACATCTTAAACTTAGTGGTTCAGCGGTTTCTCAAAACCTACCCCAATTTGCCTGAGCTACTGGTGAAGGTGTGGCGCGTGTGTGCACATTTCTGCAAGTCATCGACAGCTTCAGCTGGTCTGTCAAAGCTGCAGCAGCGCTTGAAATTGCCAGCTCATCGGCTGTTGTGCGACGTGAGCACGCGCTGGAACTCGACGTTCTACATGTTGGCCAGGCTTTGTGAGCAGCAGAGGGAGTAGTGGAATACCAGCTGCAACATGGTCGTCGCCTTTCCAATCACCTTTCGCTATTCACAAGCGCGGAGTGGGCATGGATGTCTGACCTCTGTGAGGTTTTAAGAAACTTTGAGGAATCAACACAGATGGTGAGCTGCGATAACTCTATTATCAGCGTAATCATCCCACTTCTGTGTCTACTCAAATGCTCGCTGCTCACAATTAAGGCCGACGCTTTGCATGTCGAAGAGGTGGAAATGGGGGAAGACATTAGACAGGGTGATAGCCAGACCACCCTCAGTTCGTCTTCTCAGCGCGAATTGGACAATAAAGAGGAGGAGCAGGAGGAGCAGGAGACGGTTGCCTCCACTACAGAGGGTAGTATCCATGAAAGTTTAATTCCCGAGCATCCCAATGTGTTCGGCCAGAGCACCCGAGCACTTTGGTGCTCGATCAACACTTGTGGCCAGAAAAAAAATATTTGTGACCAGCAATTAGGAAGTTTGCATGCAAGCTGAACTCCCACCTGACCAAGTTGCTGCCAGTGCAGTTACTGCTGTACCACTTAGTTTTGGTTCTGCACTTCACCAAAATTGAATTTATCGGGCATTGCTCCCTCTGTTCAGTTATCTGTAAAGCTTGTCTCATCCTTCTTTAAATGTGGTGCAAATCCACACCTTTCCCAAAATTTTGTTTTTCTCTACTCCATCACTTGGACTCTTTGTTAGGTGTCCGAAAGATTTCTCATGTCATCATCCTTTAAATGTGGCGTAATTCTGTGCCTTCGCCCAAATTTAATTCTTCTCTGTCATCTGTTGGACTCTTTGCTAGGTGAAAGAAAAATTGTCTTGTCACCCTTTAAATGTGGGGCATTCCCGTGACTTCACCAAAATATAATTCTTCTGTATAAATTTTGAATTTCTGGCCTGGGTGTTTAAAAGAGCAGAAACCAGACAGCTCTGGAACCCACTGCGCTCGTGAGTGGGAGCCATCTTTAACCCTTTCCTGACCAGCGCCTTAATAGTACGGCGCTGGCCGGTTCTTTAAAGCTGGCAGCTGCTCCTGAGCATTGCGGGCGCGTTGCGGGCGCGTTGCCGCGGGTGGAGTCGGAGCTTGTGTGCAGCAGCCCCATGTCTTTGTGACAGGAGGCTGCTGCATAGTATTTCCTATGGAGTCCTGGCCTGTGATAGGGCTCCATAGGAAACAAGCAATTTTTACATAGACTCCAATGCTAGTGCATTGGAGTCTATGAGAATAGCAATCTAATGATTGCATGTTATAGTTCCCTATAGGAACTCTAAAAAAGTTATGTTAAAAAACAGAAAAATTCAAATCACCCTCCATTCCCAAAATAAAAATAAAGGACTAAAAAAATTAAAATAATACACATCATGGGTTTTGCGATGTGCAAAAACGCCCATAGTCTAAAAATATATTCACCATACGGCAAACAGCAAAATGGAAAAAAGCGTTCAAATGGCCAATAAAAAGTGATCAAAAAGTCATAAACACCCCAGAATGGTATCACTGAAAAGTTCAGATTGCCCCTCAAACAGCTCCGTACACATAAATACAAAAAAGTTATAGGGGTCAAAATATGGCAACAAAAAAATCAAACAGTGATAAAAAATTAAAAAGTGGAAAAAAATCTATCAAAACGTAAGAAAAACTATACATATAAAGGATCACCGGATTTGTACTAACCTGTGAAATAAAAGTAACCAGTCAGTTTTATCATACATCGAACGTCGTAAATAAAAAAAAACATAAAACTGTGGTCAATGGGGATGCCATACTTGCGGAGCAGAGAAGGCACACGTGCTGATTTCTCTTCGAAAAGCTTATCGGCGGGGGTGCCGGGAGTCGGACCCTCACTGATCTGATATTGATGACCTATCCTGAGGATAGGTCATCATCAATAGTAAAAAGTGGACAAACCCGTTAATGTAGGGAAAAGAAGCAGCAGGAACAGATGAGCACCAGCCCTCCTCGCCAGATGCTCCATAGCAGTGGCATGGACTACCGTGCTAGGCGGCAGGTACGTGCTAGGCGGCAGGTGATTGTTGCCGAAGCTGCTGCCTATGTTCTGTACAGACAGCAGCTTCAGATTTGTTGCTTGCATCAGCCTTACCTACATGTACACAAGATGGCTAGGGCTCTGTGAGGGAAGGGGGACACCTTGTCTCCCCCTGCCATCTTATAGCACCCCTGTCAACTTGTGTCTCCCCTTGCCACCTTCCATCTGCCCCCTGACAGAACCCCTGACACCCTGTTTTCCCCCTACTCTGACAGATCCCTTGACACCTTCTGTCTCCCCAGTGTTCCCTAACAGAACCCTTGCCACATTGTGTTTCCACCATGCTTCCTGACAGAACCACTACCATTCTTGTGTCTCCCACGGCCGCCTCCCTCCCATAGCCTCTACCCACCTACGTCTCCAGACACTACAGAGGCCTTGCCAGATTGTGTCTCACCTACCGCTGCCCTTACTACTTCCCCCAGCTCCCAATTGCTTTCATAAAGCCTTACCGCCTGGTGCCCCCCTTCCTCCTCCAACAGAGTCCAACACATATGTTTCTGCATAGCTCCAGCGCAGGAGGTAGTTGCTGGAACCACACAGCTCCATCCATTGTGTAGTGGACAGAGCTGGTTACTGGGAGCAGAGCTGTAATTACTAGTTCTGCATCTACTAGTTCTGTCTCTGAAGCTATTCATTTAGGGCTCTATCACACGAGCGGATGCCGTGCGGGTAATCCGCTGCGTGAAAGAGAGCCAATCCCCGCTCCGAACAGCAGAGAGCTTGGCTTGGTTCTCTTTCATGCAGCGGATTACCCGCACGGCATCCGCTCGTGTGATAGAGCCCTAACAGTTGATTCACCTCAGCTTGATTGGACCTCAGCTTATCAGATATTGATGGCCTATACTGAGGATAGGCCCTCAATATCAAAATTCCAGACAATCCCTTTAAGGGCTCATGCACACAAACTTATTTTCTTTCCGTGTCCGTTCCAGGTTTTTTGTGGACCGTATGAGGAAGTTAGTCCGTGTGCATTCCGTTTCCGTATGTCCGTATTTCCGTTCTGCAAAAAAATAGAACATGTCCTATTATTGTCCGGATTACGGACAAGGATAGGACTGTTCTATTAGGGGCCAGCTGTTCCGTTCCGCAAAATACGGAATGCACATGGACGTCATCCGTATTTTTTGCGGATTTTAAGTTTTTTCACACACCGCAAATATATATACTGGGTGTGCATGAGCCCTAAGAGAGTGAATTTCTAACATTCTATTTCTACAAGAACATAACACTGTCCAGCCAGGAAAAATGTACAGCATGGTAAACTCATTTTCTTTTTTTGTTAATATTAACCCAATGCTAAACAATTCTTAATAACTGAAAATATGCAAATATGGGCAAACTACATCAATAATACTATATGTGTGAAAAGAAAACAACCATAAAGTAAATATACATTTTCAGAGTTTTATTTTGAACCACTAAACCTGAGAAACCAGTAAAAATAGTGAAACGGTTACGTGTCTGTCACTTTATCCGGTGGTTCTTTACTAAAATAAAATCAGCTGCTATGAAATGTGTCCTGTATGCAGATATAGCTGCACCCCCCCGGGAGGCATGTAGCCTGTTATTGTGTGATATCCACTTCATCATTGCAGCCAATGGATGCTGAATATTAAGAGCTCTTTCCGGATATAATGCGTAAAAATTAAGATTTAAATGTGTTCTTCTGTCCGCCGGGCACAATGCCACGCTCAGTCAGACACACACCTTTTTGTATAATTGTAGAAGGGAATACAAATGACATTCACCTTTGTCAGAACAGATGATATTTTTTCAATGGCCATCACGATATAAGAAGTTACTAAATGCAAGGATAGAAAATCTTACCACACATTACAGGAAACAGTAATGAAAATTTCAAAAAGGGAGGAACTAATTCTAGTTTTGTTCACTAAAAACATCTACATTTTAAGAGCATCTTCATCAAAATGCTGTTTTGGTTTGTTTTTAGAACAGCCAATTTAGCCTCTGATCACACTAGCATTATGGCTTCAGTTTATAAGGTATATTAGCTACTGTATAGTAGCTATATCGGACCCATTTTCCTAAAGAACCCCATTGACTTATAGGTTTGCGTGAAGGTTCCAATATTTCTGGTGGCAAGAAAAGGGGGTCACCAATAATCTCACCCCTCCCCAGGTAAAAGAATGCACATTTTTCTAATTACTGCTTAGGGTGCATTCACATCACCGTTTAGCTTTGTGTTTTTCTAAACCATCAGAAGAAGAGAGAGAGAAAAAAAAGGATACTATAAAAAAAAACATCCTGTTGTATCAGTTATCATCCGTTTCAGCCATTTCTGTCTAAGATCAGTTTTTTTAGCCGGTGGAAAAAAAGTACTGCATGCAGGACTTTATTTCCATCAAAAAAAAAACTATCTCTCTTCTTCAGAAGAATGGAAGGTTAAATGTTGATGTGAATGTAACATTAGTTGTTTAAGAATAGCTGTTTGGGGTATGTGCACACAGGACAGAAAAACTGCAGGTTTGATAGTATTTGGTTCTCCACATAAGGCTACATGCACACGACCGTATGCGTTTTGCGGTCCGGGCTCATTTTCACCTTAAGGACCGGGCTATTTTTTGCAAATCTGACCAGTGTCACTTTATATGGTGATAACCTTAAAACGCTTTGACTTATCCAGGCCATTCTGAGATTGTTTTTTCGTCACATATTGTACTTCATGACACTGGTAAAATGGAGTAAAAAAACTAAATTTTTATTTATAAAAAAAATACCAAATTTACCAAAAATTTGGAAAAATTAGCAAATTTACAAGTTTCAATTTCTCTACTTCTAAAAATACATAGTAATACCTCCAAAAATAGTTATTAATTTACATTCCCCATATGTCTACTTCATGTTTGGATCATTTTGGGAATGCCATTTTATTTTTAAGGGACGTTACAAGGCTTAGAAGTTTAGAAGCAAATCTTGAAATTTTTCTGAAATTTTCAAAAACCCACTTTTTAACCACCTCAGCCCCCAGTGCTTAAACACCCTGAAAGACCAGGCCACTTTTTACACTTCTGACCTACACTACTTTCACCGTTTATTGCTCGGTCATGCAACTTACCACCCAAATGAATTTTACCTCCTTTTCTTCTCACTAATAGAGCTTTCATTTGGTGGTATTTCATTGCTGCTGACATTTTTACTTTTTTTGTTATTAATCGAAATTTAACGATTTTTTTGCAAAAAAATGACATTTTTCACTTTCAGTTGTAAAATTTTGCAAAAAAAACGAGATCCATATAGAAATTTTGCTCTAAATTTATAGTTCTACATGTCTTTGATAAAAAAAAAATGTTTGGGTAAAAAAAAAATGGTTTGGGTAAAAGTTATAGCGTTTACAAACTATGGTACAAAAATGTGAATTTCCGCTTTTTGAAGCAGCTCTGACTTTCTGAGCACCTGTCATGTTTCCTGAGGTTCTACAATGCCCAGACAGTACAAACACCCCACAAATGACCCCATTTCTGAAAGTACACACCCTAAGGTATTCGCTGATGGGCATAGTGAGTTCATAGAACTTTTTATTTTTTGTCACAAGTTAGCGGAAAATGATGATTTTTTTTTTTTTTTTTTTTTTTCTTACAAAGTCTCATATTCCACTAACTTGTGACAAAAAATAAAAAGTTCTATGAACTCACTATGCCCATCAGCGAATACCTTGGGGTCTCTTCTTTCCAAAATGGGGTCACTTGTGGGGTAGTTATACTGCCCTGGCATTCTAGGGGCCCAAATGTGTGGTAAGGAGTTTGAAATCAAATTCAGTAAAAAATGACCTGTGAAATCCGAAAGGTGCTCTTTGGAATATGGGCCCCTTTGCCCACCTAGGCTGCAAAAAAGTGCCACACATCTGGTATCTCCGTACTCAGGAGAAGGTGGGGAATGTGTTTTGGGGTGTCATTTTATATATACCCATGCTGGGTGAGAGAAATATCTTGGCAAAAGACAACTTTTCCCATTTTTTTATACAAAGTTGTCATTTGACCAAGATATTTATCTCACCCAGCATGGGTATATGTAAAAAGACACCCCAAAACACATTCCTCAACTTCTCCTGAGTACGGGGATACCAGATGTGTGACACTTTTTTGCAGCCTAGGTGGGCAAAGGGGCCCATATTCCAAAGAGCACCTTTCGGATTTCACTCCTCATTTTTTCCTGAATTTGATTTCAAACTCCTTACCACACATTTGGGCCCCTAGAATACCAGGGCAGTATAACTACCCCACAAGTGACCCCATTTTGGAAAGAAGACACCCCAAGGTATTCCGTGAGGGGCATGGCGAGTTCCTAGAATTTTTTATTTTTTGTCACAAGTTAGTGGAAAATGATGATTTTTTTTTTTTATTTTTATTTTTTTCATACAAAGTCTCATATTCCACAAACTTGTGACAAAAAATAAAAACTTCCATGAACTCACTATGCCCATCAGCGAATACCTTGGGGTCTCTTCTTTCCAAAATGGGGTCACTTGTGGGGTAGTTATACTGCCCTGGCATTCTAGGGGCCCAAATGTGTGGTAAGTAGGTAAATGACCTGTGAAATCCGAAAGGTGCTCTTTGGAATGTGGGCCCCTTTGCCCCCCTAGGCTGCAAAAAAGTGTCACACATCTGGTATCTCCGTACTCAGGAGAAGTTGAGGAATGTGTTTTGGGGTGTCTTTTTACATATACCCATGCTGGGTGAGATAAATATCTTGGTCAAATGCCAACTTTGTATAAAAAAATGGGAAAAGTTGTCTTTTGCCAAGATATTTCTCTCACCCAGCATGGGTATATGTAAAATGACACCCCAAAACACATTCCCCAACTTCTCCCGATTACGGAGATACCAGATGTGTGACACTTTTTTGCAGCCTAGGTGGGCAAAGGGGCCCATATTCAAAAGAGCACCTTTCGGATTTCAAAGGTCATTTTTTACAGAATTTGATTTCAAACTCCTTACCACACATTTGGGCCCCTAGAATGCCAGGGCAGTATAACTACCCCACAAGTGACCCCATTTTGGAAAGAAGAGACCCCAAGGTATTCGCTGATGGGCATAGTGAGTTCATGGAACTTTTTATTTTTTGTCACAAGTTAGTGGAATATGAGACTTTGTATGAAAAAAAAAAAAAAAAAAATAAGCATTTTCCACTAACTTGTGACAAAAAATAAAAAATTCTAGGAACTCGCCATGCCCCTCACGGAATACCTTGGGGTGTCTTCTTTCCAAAATGGGGTCACTTGTGGGGTAGTTATACTGCCCTGGCATTTTCCAGGGGCCCTAATGTGTGGTAAGTAGGTAAATGACCTGTGAAATCCTAAAGGTGCTCTTTGGAATATGGGCCCCTTTGCCCACCTAGGCTGCAAAAAAGTGTCACACATGTGGTATCTCCGTATTCAGGAGAAGTTGGGGAATGTGTTTTGGGGTGTCATTTTACATATACCCATGCTGGGTGAGAGAAATATCTTGGCAAAAGACAACTTTTCCCATTTTTTTATACAAAGTTGGCATTTGACCAAGATATTTCTCTCACCCAGCATGGGTATATGTAAAATGACACCCCAAAACACATTCCCCAACTTCTCCTGAGTACGGCGATACCAGATGTGTGACACTTTTTTGCAGCCTAGATGCGCAAAGGTGCCCAAATTCCTTTTAGGAGGGCATTTTTAGACATTTGGATACCAGACTTCTTCTCACGCTTTGGGGCCCCTAGAATGCCAGGGCAGTATAAATACCCCACATGTGACCCCATTTTGGAAAGAAGACACCCCAAGGTATTCAATGAGGGGCATGGCGAGTTCATAGAAATTTTTTTTTTTTGGCACAAGTTAGCGGAAATTGATATTTTTTATTTTTTTTCTCACAAAGTCTCCCGTTCCGCTAACTTGGGACAAAAATTTCAATCTTCTATGAACTCGCCATGCCCCTCATTGAATACCTGGGGGTGTCTTCTTTCCGAAATGGGGTCACATGTGGGGTATTTATACTGCCCTGGCATTCTAGGGGCCCTAAAGCGTGAGAAGAAGTCTGGAATATAAATGTCTAAAAAATTTTACGCATTTGGATTCCGTGAGGGGTATGGTGAGTTCATGTGAGATTTTATTTTTTGACACAAGTTAGTGGAATATGAGACTTTGTAAGAAAAAAAAAAAAAAATTCCGCTACCTTGGGCCAAAAAAAATATCTGAATGGAGCCTTACAGAGGGGTGATCAATGACAGGGGGGTTGATCAATGACAGGGGGGTGATCAATGACAGGGGTGGTGATCAATGACAGGGGGGTGATCAATGATAGGGGGGGTGATCAGGGAGTCTATATGGGGTGATAACCACAGTCATTGATCACGCCCGTGTAAGGCTTCATTCAGACGTCCGGATGCGTTTTGCGGATCCGATCCATCTATCAGTGCATCCGTAAAAATCATGCGGACATCTGAATGGAGCTTTACAGGGGGGTAATCAATGACAGGGGTGTAATCAATGACAGGGGGGTGATCAGGGAGTCTATATGGGGTGATCACCACAGTCATTGATCACGCCCCTGTAAGGCTTCATTCAGACGTCCGGATGCGTTTTGCGGATCCGATCCATCTATCAGTGCATCCGTAAAAATCATGCGGACGTCTGAATGGAGCTTTACAGGGGGGTAATCAATGACAGGGGGGTGATCAGGGAGTCTATATGGGGTGATCACCACAGTCATTGATCACGCCCCTGTAAGGCTTCATTCAGACGTCCGGATGCGTTTTGCGGATCCGATCCATCTATCAGTGCATCCGTAAAAATCATGCGGACGTCTGAATGGAGCTTTACAGGGGGGTAATCAATGACAGGGGGGTAATCAATGACAGGGGGGTGATCAGGGAGTCTATATGGGGTGATCACCACAGTCATTGATCATGCCCCTGTAAGGCTTCATTCAGACGTCCGGATGCGTTTTGCGGATCCGATCCATCTATCAGTGCATCCGTAAAAATCATGCGGACATCTGAATGGAGCTTTACAGGGGGGTAATCAATGACAGGGGGGTGATCACCACAGTCATTGATCATGCCCCTGTAAGGCTTCATTCAGACGACCGGATGCGTTTTGCGGATCCGATCCATGTATCAGTGCATCCGTAAAAATCATGCGGACATCTGAATGGAGCTTTACAGGGGGGTGATCAGGGAGTCTATATGGGGTGATCACCACAGTCATTGATCATGCCCCTGTAAGGCTTCATTCAGACGTCCGGATGCGTTTTGCGGATCCGATCCATCTATCAGTGGATCCGTAAAAATCATGCGGACGTCTGAATGGAGCTTTACAGGGGGGTAATCAATGACAGGGGGGTAATCAATGACAGGGGGGTGATCAGGGAGTCTATATGGGGTGATCACCACAGTCATTGATCACGCCCCTGTAAGGCTTCATTCAGACGTCCGGATGCGTTTTGCGGATCCGATCCATCTATCAGTGGATCCGTAAAAATCATGCGGACGTCTGAATGGAGCTTTACAGGGGGTTGATCAATGACAGGGGGGTAATCAATGACAGGGGGGTGATCAGGGAGTCTATATGGGGTGATCAGGGGTGATTAGGGGTGATCAGGGGCTAATAAGGGGTTAATAAGTGACGGGGGGGGTGTAGTGTAGTGTAGTGGTGCTTGGTGCTACTTTACTGAGCTACCTGTGTCCTCTGGTGGTCGATCCAAACAAAGGGGACCACCAGAGGACCAGGTAGCAGGTATATTAGACGCTGTTATCAAAACAGCGTCTAATATACCTGTTAGGGGTTAAAAAAAACACATCTCCAGCCTGCCAGCGAACGATCGCCGCTGGCAGGCTGGAGATCAACTCTCTTACCTTCCGTTCCTGTGAGCGCGCGCGCCTGTGTGCGCGCGTTCACAGGAAGTCTCGCGTCTCGCGAGATGACGCGTATATGCGTGACTGTGCGCAGGGCTGCCACCTCCGGAACGCGATCCTGCGTTAGGCGGTCCGGAGGTGGTTAAGGACCAGTTCAGGTCTGAAGTCACTTTGTGAGGATTACAATAGAAACCACCCAAAAATTACCCCATTCTAGAAACTACACCCCTTAAGGTATTCAAAACTGATTTTGCAAACTTTGTTAACCCTTTAGGTGTTCCACAAGAATTAATGGAAAATAGAGATACAATTTCAAAATTTCACTTTTTTGGCAGATTTTAATAATTTTTTTCCAGTTACAAAGCAAGGGTTAGCAGCCAAACAAAACTTAATATTTATGGCGCTGATTCTGTAGTTTACAGAAACACCCCATATGTGGTCGTAAACTGCTGTACGGGCACACGGCAGGGCGCAGAAGGAAAGGAATGCCATACGGTTTTTGGAAGGTAGATTTTGCTGGACTGGTTTTTTGACACCATGTCCCATTTGAAGCCCCCCTGATGCACCCCTAGAGTAGAAACTCCGAAAAAGTGACCCCCTTTTAGAAACTACACCCCTCAAGGTATTCAAAACTGATTTTACAAACTTTGTTAACTCTTTAGGTGTTCCACAAGAATTAATGGAAAATAGAGATACAATTTCAAAATTTCACTTTTTTGGCAGATTTTCCATTTTTATAATTTGTTTCCAGTTACAAAGCAAGGGTTAACAGCCAAACAAAACTCAATATTTATGGTTCTTATTCTGTAATTTACAAAAACACCCCATATGTGGTCGTAAACCACTGTACGGGCACACGGCAGGGCGCAGAAGGAAAGGAATACCATACGGTTTTTGGAAGGCAGATTTTGCTGGACTGTTTTTTTGACACCATGTCCCATTTGAAGCTCCCCTGATGCACCCCTAGAGTAGAAACTCCAAAAAATTGACCCCATTTTAGACACTACGGGATAGGGTGGCAGTTTTGTTGGTACTAGTTTAGGGTACATATGATTTTTGGTTGCTCTATATTACACTTATTGTGAGGCAAGGTAACAAGAAACAGTTTTGGCACCGTTTTTTTTTTGTCATTTACAACATTCATCTGACAGGTTAGATCATGTGGTATTTTTATAGACCAGGTTGTCATGGACGCGGCGATATCTAATATGTATACAATTTATGTAAGTTTTACACAATGATTTCATTTTTGAAACAAAGAAAATCATGTTTTAGTGTCTCCTTAGTTTGAGAGCCATAGTTTTTTCAGTTTTTGGGCGATTATCTTGGGTAGGGTGTGATTTTTGCGGGATGAGATGACGGTTTGATTGGCACTATTTTGGGGTGTGTATGACTTTTTGACCGCTTGCTATTACACTTTTTGTGATGTAAGGTGACAAAAAATGGCTTTTTACACCGTTTTTATTTTTATTTTTTTACGGTATTCACCTGAGGGGTTAGGTCATGTGATATTTTTATAGAGAAAGTTATTACGGATGCGGCGTTACCAAATATGTATACTTTTTTTTATTTATGTATGTTTTACACAATGATTTCATTTTTGAAACAAAAAAAAATCATGTTTTAGTGTTTCCTTAGTCTGAGAGCCATAGTTTTTTCAGTTTTTGGGCGATTATTTTGGGTAGGGTATGATTTTTGTGGGATGAGATGACGGTTTGATTGGCACTATTTTGGGTGTGTATGACTTTTAGATCGCTTGCTATTACACTTTTTGTGATGTAAGGTGACAAAAAATAGCTTTTTTAACACAGTTTTTAATTTTTATTTACAGTGTTCATCTGAGGGGTTAGGTCATGTGGTATTTTTTATAGAGCAGGTTACTGTGGACGCAGCGATACCTAAGATGTATACTTTTTTTATTTACTTAAGTTTTACACAATAACAGCTTTTTTTTTTTTTTAAATGATGTTTTAGTGTCTACATATTCTGAGCCATAGTTTTTTTTATTTTATGGGCGATTGTCTCAGGTAGGAGCAAATTTTTTGCGGGATGAGGTGACGGTTAGACTGGTACTATTTTGGTGGGCATACGCCTTTTTGATCGCTTGCTGTTGTACTTTTTGTGATGTAAGGTGACAAAAAAATGGCTTATTTAGCACAGTTTTTATTTTTTATTTTTTACGGTGTTCATCTGAGGGGTTAGGTAGGTCATGTGATATGTTTATAGAGCCGGTTGATACGGACGCGGCGATACCTAATATGTCTTTTATGTTTTTTCCCCCCTATTTTTTACCAATTTTTTTTAACTTTATTTGGGGAAAATGATGTTTTTGTTTGTTTTTACTTGAAACTTAAATTTTTTGGCGGGAAAACTAAATTTTTTTAACTTTTTTTAACTTTATTTTTTGCCCCACTTTGGGACTTTAACTTTTGGGGGTCTAATCCCCTTTACAATGCATTCCAATACTTCTGTATTGGAATGCATTGGCTGTATGGTTAATACAGTGTGTATTACTCATACAGCTTCCTGCCTGTGAGATCCAGGGGGCTGGATCTCACAGGCTCGTCACCAGAAGGCAGCGCCAATGCCTAAGGAAGGCATTGCGCTGGCTTCCATGCCATCGGGTCCCCCCTACAGACGCACGGGGACCCGATGGCACCTCCGACCGCCCGCCGCAACTCCTGTAAAAGCAGCAAACCGCAGGTCTGAATCGCCCGTGACCCCCCCCCCCCCCCCCCCCGCGCGCATTGTCCCCTTGTTCCGATCACCGCCCATTGGGTGGCGGTGATCGGAACTACACATGAAGTACCTGTACGTCATGTGTCCTTAAGTACCAGGTGTCCCCAAGAGGTCATGTGTCCCCAAGAGGTTAAGTACAATGGGGGTCATTTACTAATTTGAAATATGCCTAAATTAGGCGTATTTCAGGTATAGATTGTGGCGCAACTAACCGCCAGGTCCAAAATTGTGGGCGTGGCATGGGTGGGGAAGGGGACGGGCCGGCATCATTTTCTACACCTGTTTTAGGAGTAGAAAATGGTCTAAATGTAAGAACTCTGAAGTTGTCTTACATTTAGAAGTAGCAGTAGATACATCGAAGTTATGTACAGGCTGGAGCTTTTCATAACTTTGGCGGATCCACCGCCAGCTATAGGGCTTTATTAGGACTGGCATCTAAAACCCCAGTCTAAATAAATGTGCCCCAATGTATATACCATATGTACATTTTACTGTGTGAATGTGATGTATTATGTACTCATCGAAGGTGTATTGGTGATCTGGAGATCAAAGTGGCTTGTGCTCTTGGGAGACTCATAAGACGAGAGGAGTTAATATGATATCACCTACTGTAGGTTTGGAGCACATCACTGGAAGCAGACAGTGATTTGACCAAGGGAATCATTGGCGCTTTAGTGCAGTGGAGCTGGGATAGCCTTAGGCTACTTTCACACCAGCGTTTTTGCTGGATCCGGCAGAGTTCAGCAAAAACGCTTCCGTTACTGATAATACAACCATCTGCATCCGTTATGAACGGATCCGGTTGTATTATCTTTACCATACCCAAAATGGATCCGTCATGACCTCTATTGAAAGTCAATGGGGGACGGATCCGTTTTCTATTGTGAAACAATATTTCTGTAGTGATTGCGATTTTTAGCTCTCAAATTAACTCTTTGAACCGTCATAAGCATATCAGGGAATAATAAAGAATGGAATAGTGAATCCGCGCTGTTTCATTATGTCAGTGTTTGTTGATTGGAAGCTTGGAGGTCAACCCAGTAAACATTCAGCTAGCTTGGAACAAACTGTGCAGGAATCTAATAGAAAGCAATATTGTTGAAAATGGATACCAATTGAAAACAGAGAGCAATGTCAACTATTTCCCACTGGGAACTGGCAACAATAAAACCAGTCAAGCATTACACAGTGCAGCCTGCCAAATGTCATTAGTGTGTAGAAACATTTAAAGGAACATTCTTGTAAAGAATTGCCCATGCCCAGCTTGTTTTAATTCTTTTTTTTCTTTTTTATAACTCCTGCACCTTTTAGCAAACTCGTTTTCGTCATGTTACTATTATATACTATATTGATGCCACAGTAAGTTTGACATTATACAAGTGACCTATAAAAACAATTCTACAAAATACTTGCTAAAATGAAAAAAAAAAATAGGATTATATTATGAAAAAAAAAAAAAAACAGGGAACAGAATACATTTATGCCCCTCTATAAACATCTGGATATCTGTCTGGATGTATTGAATCTACTCAAAATTAGTAGTAAAAAAAAACAATAAAAATAAAATACTGTCACTTTTTTCAGACATAAGTTTTTTTTTTGTGAGGTCACTTAAAATTGAATTTGTTTTTCAAAGAAAATATATCTTCTAGATTTAAAGGTTTAACGTTTCCTAAGATTCCAAGGGATGTTTTTTTTTTAATTAATCTAACAAAGGAAAATGTGTCTGCCTCAGACAATGGATGTTTAATGAATACAATGCATGAATTCCAAACAACCATACCAGAGCGCCATCTAGTGAGCCTTTGGAACATTACAAAAGGCAAAACATAAAAAAAAAAACATTTAAGCTCTTATTTACTAAATAATAAAAATAGATTGCTGAAATGTGGATACACAGATACGTAACTATAATAGATACAACCACCTCAATCCCAGTTCTTCCATTTGATACTAGGTACTGTAGAAACATCATATATTATCTGCCACATTACCTAAAGCCTCGAGTATACTAGCAATGTTACTCTCTATTATAGTATAGGCTTGGAATTTTTGCTCATTGCTGTTACTATTTTAAATAAAAATTTAGTATAGTCATTATATTAGCTTTTTCACATGACTACAACTTTGTTGTTTGCTTAGTTTTTTGTGGTTGTTTTTGTACAGCATGTACAGCGCTCTGTGTGGCTAATAACCTATCTGTTAAAATTTGGTCCTACTGATATCACATACTGAGGCTGTAGTCGCGGGATCGTATTCTTTATATGCAACTCACCCCCAGAGATAGAATTGTGTGATAGAGATATTTACATATACCATCCACATATATGAAATGTAAGTACTGCTAGCAATGATAACGAACATCCTTTGTTTCCCATTATAACCGGTGTAATGTGGAATATTGTAGATTTAAAGCATATTGGAATTCATCTCTTGTCTTATTCTGGTTCATCTCTTATCTTTTATTATGTGTTACAGACACGTGACAGATATATTTGATCTTCTCATTTAGCTTTTTATATGACTATCTACATCTTTCTTCAAGTGCTAATATAATTTGTCCCTAAGTGTGTATTATAAAAAAAAAATATATAGAAATAAAAACAATTTGAACTTAATGTATAGAATAGAGTCAACCATTACAAAAATATAAAAACAACCAGAACCCAATTCATGTACTCAGTGTTTTTCTTCATCTCATCACTAAACCTTTATCAGAAAATCAATGCATCAAATTTGGATTAATTCAGATTTTCTGTAATCTTTCTAAATTGTTTACAAAATAACCTTTAAATCAATACCACTTTTTTAAATCTCATTTTTTAAAAGGTTTCCTTAGTTGTTGTAAGTTCATGACTATATATAAAATTTTAATGCATTCGCAATGACCAAGTAGCTATTTGATTCCTTTCTATCACAAGTCTTTGAAGGGCTTTGTTATGCATCTCAGCAGGAGACGGGGCTAATTGTCATTTTTTGTCATTCACAAAATCTCAGCTTTAACATCTTAACTACAAGCAAGCGACTATTAAAATTCATCTATATGCAAAAATTCAAGACGGAATAATGGGATTGCAGATTCCTTAAATAATCAAATTGTATGTTTTACATTTATGGAAAATGTCTTCAAGCTTAAAAGAAATTCTGGTTATCTTCCTGTAATGAAGCCATCCTTTGCTTGTAAATGTTCTACTAAGCTAAAGGTTACAAAGGGCACTATGCGTGCATTGATAGAAAAAAATGCCATTAAAAATGACAAATATTTTTTATAGGACCCTATTAAAAATATTGTAAGAAATAATAAATTACCAAAAAGATACAAAAAATAAAAACAGATTTTTTAAAATTCTAACATTTTATTAATCAACATGTTATAATATTAGCTATTTGTCTTAACAATATAGATTCTTTGTAACGGTAGAAAATATCATTTGTAAGGTACGCTACCACCAGTACTATATTCTCAGACACAGCAGGTATTTTCTAGGAAACAAAATATATATATACACATCTTGGAAGAGTCTGCCATGTAATTTCTAGAAAAATATGTTTTGAAGTGTTCTGTGTGCCCTGACATAAGGAATAGTATATGGGTAGCAATCAAAAAGTGTGATGACCATCAATACATCATCATGACTCTATTTCTGGCTGATATGCTCCCCACAGTGCATTAGACAGAACGGAGTGTGCTAGACAATCTCTGCTCTGGCAAGAGACATCGGACCAATGCAGCAAAGTTAAATAGCAATCTCAGCGAGAAAAATAGCAAATGGAAATAGTGAAGAAGGAGCTTTTGGATAAGTGGAGAGATTTAGACAGCATGTGGTAGGAAAGCTGAAGGAATGGATGCACACAAATATAACTACGGCTACTTTCCCACTAGCGTTTTAGTTTTCTGGTATTGAGATCCGCCATAGGGGCTCAATACCGGAAACCAAACGCTTCCGTTTTGTCCCCATTCATTGTGAATGGAGACAAAACGTAACTGAACAGAATGGAATGCTCCAAAATGCACTCTGTTCTGTTTAGTTCCATTCTCATACCGGAGAGCAAACCGCAACATGTTGTAGTTTGCTTTCCCTCCTGGGATGCAGAGCAAGACGGATCCGGCATGACCCCCAATGCAAGTCAATGGGACGGATCCATTTTCTCTGACCCAATCTGACACAATAGAAAAAATTTAAATGGAGTTCATGACGGATCCGTCTTGGAAATGTTAAAGATAATACAACCGGATCGGTTTAGAACGGATGCAGACGGTTGTATTATCAGTAACGGAAGCATTTTTGCTGAACCCTGCCGGATCCCATAAAAACGCTAGTGTGAAAGTAGCCTACACTGGGCAACAAGGTAAACACTTGCAGAAAATAGAAACATTAGTTTTTTTTATATATATATTTTTTTTTTTACTCAACTCCATAAGTTTAACTCTGTCATTACCTCATATTTGGAGAACATTTTGGGAACTGACATACCGGTAATAGTCGTGTGTATTTATTTATTTTTTATAAAAATAAATAATAATAAATAATATTTTTAATTATAATAGATTATAATAAATAATTAAAAAAATTAAAAATAAATACACTCTATTATAATGTCTACAGGCACTGCCAGGGCAGAAAGAAAACATAAACATAAAAGAGTATCATTGTGGGCTGTAAGGCATGCAAAGAGCAGGCGGATAAATGTGTACTTTTCGATGCCCTTACATACAGCCTGTGGAACTAATACTTTTCAAAGAGAATTATGCAGAAGATAATCACTGAGAGCATAGCTGGTGAATAGGGGTAGGCCAGAGGCACAGCTACTTCCCAGTCAAGGGCCATTCATTCTCAGATAGGAACATTTCCCTAAAGATTTGCTATGAAGCTAGCTTTTAGGCAAAGCTTACTGACACATAGGCACAGCTGTGTGAAGGTGCATCGGTTTTAAGGTCTGAAGGCAAGAAACAAGAGGCATACGACAATTCAAAGCCACAAGCAGAAAGTGCAGTAGTTTATTCCCTCTGTGCATGGTATTGAAAGGGCACTGAAAGAGTGATGGTAAGGCATTGCCAAAGCTATGCATGGATCAGACATCTAGTAGTCTGAATTTATCATGAGAATTTTTGCAGGAGTCTGTGCCGCTGTCATTTGGGTGCAATTGGAAAATATCTCAAACACTGTTTGATAAATCTGATGCATCTTTAAAGGGCATCTGTCAGCAGTTTTGTACCTATGACTCTGGCTGAACTGTTACATGTGCACCTGGCAGCTGAAGGCGTCTGTGTTGGTCCCGTGTTCACATGTGCCCGCATTGCTTAATATATGAAAATAAGCCTCTTACACCTAGAGGCTCTGCTCTCTCTGCAACTGCCGCCTCCTCTGCACTTTGACAGGGCCAGGCAGTAAAAACGTTATCATGCTTGGTGCTGTCAAAGTGCGGCGGCAGGGGCAGAGAGAGTGATCAGCTAGTTTTCTCCTATCCTGTGGATAGGGGATGATAAATACTTGGCATAACCCCTTTTATTATATTGGATTACTTATATTGTTCAGTGCCTGTCTCTTTACTCCATGTTTATCTAGGCTCATAAGGAGCAAAATGGAGTTGTCCTTCTGTTATTCCAGTCCTCCATCAAACCTTCCCTTGTGCAGCACAGTCATAAATTGAGATTAGTTTGCTCTCCCATTGATCTCTGTGCGGACCACTTTGGAAAGACAATATTTTATGCATCATTTTTAATGGTATAGTACTAGACAAAATGCCGAGGTCCGTAAAAATACAATGGCCTCAGGATACAATATTTTCAACTTACAATGGTCTTTCCTGGGCTATCGTAGCTGGAAAGTAGACTCAGATGCCTTAGGCCTAGTTCACACGAACGTATGGCTTTTATAGTTTTTTGCGGTCCGTTTTTCACGGATCCGTTGTTCTGTTTTTTGTTTCCGTTGTGTTTCAGTTTCTGTTCCGTTTTTCCGTATGGCATATACAGTATACAGTAATTACATAGATAAATTTGGGCTAGGCATAACATTTTCAATAGATGGTTCAGCAAAAACGGAACGGATACGGAAGACATACGGATGCATTTCTGTATGTGTTCAGTTTTTTTTGCGGACCCATTGACTTGAATGGAGCCACGGAACGTGACTTGCGGGCAATAATAGGACATGTTCTATCTTTCAACGGAACGGAAAAAACGGAAATACGGAAAGCTTACGGAACACATTCCGTTTTTAATGCGGAACCATTGAAATGAATGGTTCCGTATACGGACCGTATACGGGACACAAAAAAAACGGCCCGTACACTCGCAAAAAAAACGTTTGTGTGAACTAGGCCTTAGAATCAGCTCCAACCAATGAACATGGCCATTTCACAGGTAAAACCCCGGTACTGGTTGTCTAGTAGCTCCTCTTTACAGTACAATGCGGTTCTACATGTCTTGTACTGCCCTCTGTCTGTGTCATGATGAGCTGCATGTTATTTTTCTGGTACATTGTATGCTATACAAGACCATGCAGAAGCTCCTGTCCTCATTATAGAAAGTGATTTACAGCTTCCACCATCTACTTCTATCATATGTAAAGATCTGTCTTGGACCTTACTTTTTTAAATCTTAATTTTCTCTTATCTTAGGATGACATTTTGAAGCTTTGGAACCCATTTTCCATAGAATTATGGACTCAAATTACAATGGTTTCACCTTAAAATGGTCATCTTGGAGTGGTCAACTTGAAGGATCGCTGTAAACTGAAAATTCTAAAAAGAAATTTTCTATGATATTGAGTTAAAAAAAAAACTTATTCTGATTAAAGTGTCCCTTTAAAGCATACTGTCCTAACCTGGTTTTATTCCGGTGTCTCTGTCCACACTTTCAGTATGTGTTTTGTTGGCTCTTTTTGTCTTCCTCTCCACTTCTTCTGTTTGTTAGGGTTCTCCAAGGTTCAATATTGGGCTCCCTCCTGTTTTTCCTAATTTGGTTTTCAGTACTGTCTTTATGCTGATGACAGTCGACTATATAAATCCTCCTGAGAACATTTCTCCTGCTGTTCTAGAAACACTCATAAGTGTCTGTTACCTGTCTCTGCTCTCATGTTTTCATTATATCTCAAACTTCACCTTTCCAACCAAGCTTCTTTTCTTCATCATCTTCTTTGCCTAAGGGCTCATGCACACGACCGCAAAAAACGGATCCGCAAAAAATACGGATGACAACCGTGTGCATTCCGTATTTTGCGAAAAAAGGAACAGCTATCCCCTAATAGAACAGTCCTATCCTTGTCTGTAATGAGGACAATAATAGGACATGTTCTATTTTTTTGTGGAACGGAAATACGGACATACGGAATGTACTTCCGTTTTTTTTTGCGGACCCATTGAAATGAATGGTTCCGCATATGGTCCGAAAAAAAAAAATGAACGCACACGGAAAGAAAATACGTTTGTGCGCATAAGCCCTAAGCCTGATACCACTGTCTCTATATGTAACACCATCATCCTCCCTAGACTTTAACTAATGTCTTGGAGTTAGGCCTCCTGCACACGACCGTATGGCTTTTTCAGTGTTTTGCGGTCCATTTTTCACAGATCCGTTGTTCCGTTTTTTGTTTCCGTTGTGTTTCCGTTTCTGTTCCGTTTTTCCGTTCCGTTTTTGCGTATGGCATATACAGTATACAGTGATTACATAGATAAAATTGGGCTGGGCATAACATTTTCAATAGATGGTTCCGAAAAAAAACGGAACGGAAACGGAAGACATACGGATGCATTTCCGTATGTGTTCCGTTTTTTTGCGGACCCATTGACTTGAATGGAGCCACGGAACGTGATTTGCGGGCAATAATAGGACATGTTCTATCTTTAAACGGAACGGAAAAACGGAAATACGGAAACGGAATGCATACGGAGTACATTCCGTTTTTTTTTGCGGAACTATTGAAATGAATGGTTCCATATACGGACCGTGTACGGAACGCAAAAAATGGCCAGTAAACGGGGGGAAAAAACGGTCGTGTGAAGGAGGCCTTATACTTGTGTTGTGCTACTTTCACACTTGCATTATTAATTCCGGTATTGAGATCCGGCAGGGGATCTCATTACTGGAATTAAACGGATCCTTTTTGATTTTGCACATCAGGATGCATTCGTTCCATTAGGATGCAGTTGTGTGAAACCAAAACTTAAAAAAACGGATCCATAACTAAATACATTGAAAGTCAATGGGTGACGGATCAGTTTTTTTAGGCTCCTAAAAAAACTGATCCGTCACCATTGACTTAGGCCTCTTTCACACGACCGTTTTTTTCCCCCCGTTTACAGGC
Organism: Bufo bufo; assembly: GCF_905171765.1. Classification (NCBI taxonomy): domain Eukaryota; kingdom Metazoa; phylum Chordata; class Amphibia; order Anura; family Bufonidae; genus Bufo; species Bufo bufo. The sequence goes on along the minus strand of NC_053393.1, from coordinate 81,167,513 downwards.
CGTTTTTTGCGGTCAGTATACGGTCCGTATACGGAACCATTGATTTCAATGGTTCCGCAAAAAAAACGGAATGTACTCCGTATGCATTCCGTTTCCGTATTTCCGTTTTTCCGTTCCGTTTTAACATAGAACATGTCCTATATTTGGCCGCAAATCACGTTCCGTGGCTCCATTAAAGTCTATGGGTCCGCAAAAAAACGGAATGCATACGGAAGTGCATCCGTATGTCTTCCGTATCCGTTCCGTTTTTTGCGGATCCATCTATTGAAAATGTTATGCCCAGCCCAATTTTTTCTATGAAATTACTGTATACTGTATTTGCCATACGGAAAAACGGAACGTAAAAACGGAACGGAAACGGAACGGAAACGGAAACACAACGGAAACAAAAAACGGAACAACGGATCCGTTTAAAACTGACCGCAAAACACTGAAAAAGCCATACTGTCGTGTGAAAGAGGCCTTACATTGTTTTCAGTGCCAGATCCATTTGTTTCGATTCTAAATTGTGCAGAAAACGTAACCTTACTCAAATAATTGGTGAAGTATAATTATTTCTTGCTGATTAATGGAAACTGATCACTGTTTCATATTATGTGATTTTATATGGTTTTCAGTCCCACATAGACAAGAAATGAGTATGTACTGCCTGGTCTGATCTGCTAGAGGCCGTATGATGGGGAGAGGGTGCGTTAGAGGACTGAGTAGTAGAGTATTCTTATTGCTCTGCAAAGCAGTGAAGCAGAAAAATGAAGTCCAAAACAGTACGCAAGGGAAACGGTTTAAGAAAGTAGGCTTACAGCTTATTAAGTAAGAAACTCAAGACACAACTATAGAAGTAAAAGAAAACAATTAAAAAAAGAGACAACATACTGTAGTAAGGGGTCATGCACACGGCCGTTGTGTGCCCGTGGTCAAATTGCGGTCCGCATACGGTCTGCAATACACGGGGCACCGGCCGTGTACATTCTGCATCACGGATGCGGACCCATTCGCTTGAATGGGTCTGCAATCACGGATATGCAAAATGGAATCACGGATCAGAACCCCACGGATGCACTACGGAGTGCTTCCGTGGTGTTTATGGCCTTGCCTCTGCACTGCAAAAAAGTAGTGCATGCACTACTTTTTTGTGGTGCGGACCATCGGATGCGGATCGCGGACCCCATTCAAGTGAATGCGTCCTCAAACCGCATGCGGCTGCCCCATGGTCGGAGCCCGTGCATTGCGGACCGCAATTTGCTGTCCACAGCATGTGCCCGGCCAGCACACGGTCGTGTGCATGAGCCCTAAATATGAATACATGAAGTCTGTAGCCCGGAGTTGTCCACTATGGCAGCATTGCCTGATGAGTGTATAGCAATTAAAAAGCTATGTGTGGGGGCGGAGCCTAGCCGTGACTGCAGATGGCTGTGTGAGACCTCGGCTCCTCCGCACTCAAGCAATTTAAACCATTTAATGAGCGGTGACCCACTTCAAAATGGTCAAATATGGGAGAGATAGGAGTTCTGATACCCCCGATACGCCGAGAACCCAAAAGAGCCAGCAAGCAATGCAGCGTTTCCTCAAGAAAAAGCGCTCCTCTCACCAGGCGCGGGCCCTAAGATGGCGGCAGCAGCAGCATGCGCTGAAGAAGGGGAGGACTCCGATGCAGACAGCTCTCAGGGAGACACAGTGGAATCTAGAGACCCCTCACCTGTCTCGAAATCATTTCTCACTAAGGTACTGGGGCAAGCGCTAGAAAAGGCCATAAAGCCAGTACTGGTGGAACTCTCAGATATAAAATCGGAGATCACTCAAATGGGGCACAGAGTAGAGTCTCTAGAAACTGCAGCACAGGAACTTGTGTCGCACTCCACGGGAGTAGAGGAGTATCTCAACTTCCACACCACAGAGCTCAACAGAGCGATGCTAATGTTAGAAGATCAAGAAAACAGAAGCAGAAGGCGGAATATCCGTTTCAAGGGCCTACCTGAATCCTGGGCCTCTGAAGCGCTGCATAAAGTGGCCATGAAGATTTTCGCCTATTTATTGGGCCAGGAGTCGGCCGCTCCGATAATAATAGAACGAATACACAGGGCCCTAAGACCAGCTCCGAGGCCGAATGAAAGACCCAGGGATGTTGTATGCGGCCTATTGTCGTTTGTGGACACTGCCCGTATACTGGCTGCAGCCAGAGAGAAAAGGCAAATCTCATACAACGGGGTGGACATTGCCCTCTACCAGGATATTGCGCCCTCCACACTGGCGAAACGGCGCACTATGAAACCCTTACTGGATGTGCTGAGAGCCCAAAAGATACAATATGTTTGGCTATATCCCTTCGGTATCGCGATTATAAAGAATGGCAAACGTATTGCGATACATACCCCGGACGACCTGGAAAGCGCCTGGGAAGCCATAGGAATCCACCCGCTGGAAGTACCATCATGGATGCCGATTGCCCAACCTGCAGACCTGCCACGACTCACGCAGATTGAATCCTGGAAGAAGGTGCCTAAGAAGAAATCCAAGATGAATAGAGCAGCAGCAGAAGTGCGATCCCCACCACCTTGAAGATGCGATCAGGAACTGTGGGTTTCAGTCTTTAATGGGCAGCTGGAATAGTTATGCCTGTTTGCTATTCCATAAAGATCATCCGTTATATCTAAGGTTCGATGTTCGGGACTTGTGTCATTTATCGTAACTTATCTGTCATTCGTTACGATTTTGAAAGAAAAAAAAAAGGGAAAGTCGCTAGGACTCTGGTACACTGCTAACAAAGAGCCTATGGGCCAGATTTATCATTAGCTCAGGTCAGAATAATGGAGTGAAAAAGTCCCAAAAAAAGTCCCAAACGCTAAAACTGCGCACAAATTTGCGACTTTTTTCTGCTCTGCACTATGCTCGCCAGTTTTCTGAAAGTGGGCGTGTTTTCTTATGTAAATGAATCTCTAGACAGATTTACTATTGGGACTATTTAAAAAGTCGCAAAAAAGTCGCAAAAAAGTCGCAATTTCACTCCAGTGAGGACCATGCTTATCTTATGAGACTTTTTAAATGAACATGCGACTTTTTCATAAAATGTGCGACTTTTTCATAAAGATGTGCGACTTTTGTAAAGCTGCTTACTGACGGATAAACTGCTACCGTCAAACCACATTTATTACAGTCTTAAAGGGCCGATCATAAATCTGACTTGGCTAAAACTGACTTTAGCCATATGTGAAAGTGGAGTGAGCTGTCAGAGTAATGATAAATCTGGCCCTATGTGTATGCTCCCAGTTTTTGCTTGAAATGTTTTTGATCTGATTAAGGTTCTACATACCTGAATAGATACTGCCTTTTTTCTCCCCCACTAATGGCCCAATTCCCAGCTATGGGGCTGTTGTCGCTCATCTCATTGACTCTAATGCAGTGATGTGTAATAAGCTGGCAACTACATAACATAACAAATTTTAGGTGGGTTGACGCCACCTGATTGACATCCTAATCACGGGCTCAGTCCTTCAACTCATATACAGACCTACTGAGCACTGAAGTTGCTTGACCACCGCTTCTCATCCCCCCCCTCCTCTTCTTCTTCTTCTTCTTCTTCTTCTTCTTCTTTTTCTTCTTCTTCTTTTCTTTCTATCTCCCTTTTTTCTTTTCTTTTCTTTTTATGTATAAATGTATAAATGTGCATATGATCCAGGTAGCCATAGCCCCCTTTGACACTCCTCCACTATGCTATCATTAGGTCAATATCTTACACCTCCAGGAGTTCTACAGGAGACTGTGATCATTGCTATAACATGAGCTACTACTTATGGATTTGTGATGTTACTTCAAGTAGTTATTATATGTTATGTCTATGACTTGTGACATTAACTTTATATACTATCAATTTATGGCCAACAGGCCACTGTTTGTTTATATCTTGATTGAAATATTCTGAAAATAAAGAATTTATAAAAAAATGTGTGGCTATGTGATGAGAATGCTCAAGTTGTGCGCAGCTAGTATTGTAGTAGTGGCACCAATGTAGATACCAGTTATATATACAGCAATTCAGGGGGAGTGTGAAAAAGATGGGAGTAGTAGTAGTCAGGATGTCAGTGATAGTCATGGTGCTCACAGTGGCTGGGCTTTTATTCAACAGTCCTCCCTCACTCCTTGGCCTATTGCACATGACCGTATGGCTTTTTCAGTGTTTTGCAGTCCCCAAAAAACGGATCCGCAAAAAACACGGATGACATCAGTGTGCATTCCGTTTTTTGCGGAACAGAACATTTGGCCCCTAATAGAACACTACTATCCTTGTCAGTTATGCGAACAATAATAGGACATGTTCTATCTTTGAACGGAATGGAAAAACAGAAATATGGAAACAGAATGCATACGGAGTACATTCCGTTTTTTTTTGCGGACCCATTGAAATGAATGGTTTCGTATACGGTCCGTATACGGAACGCAAAAAACTGAATGGAAACGGAAAAAAAACTTTTGTGTGCATGAGGCCTAGGGCTGGTGCAGTTAAGAGGAGATCACCCTTGAATGATGAGAGTAATAGATCCCTCAGGGCACATTTGGCTGAAATGTAGGGTGTTCTTGGTTCTATTATGCAAATGTTATTTGAGTCAAAGGTGAACAAATAACTTATAGTCTTTACTGGGTAGATAGTTACAACTATAGACAAATGTCAAGTCATCAGTCTTCCCCATGATTGTGCAGTCTATTTAACCAGACCGAGGGACTTAGGAAACCTTTTTCCATGGGGAAGATTTATCATACCTTCACTCCAGAATTCTGGCTTCAAAAAGTCGCAAAATAGAGCTTTTTGCTAATTTTTGCACTCGCTTACAGAAAAATTGTGAAACTTTTTGGAGTTTTACACCACTCACTCCAGTTTTGAAACATGAGTAGAAAAGTGGGTGTGGTGTCCAAATGACAATGAGTTTAACTCCAGATTTATCATTGAGACTTTTAGATATTTGCTAAATGTGGAAAAAAGTACTACAATGAAGACTCAAGCAAAACTGACTTTAAATATTCCCATGTGATAAATTCCCCATATGAATCTACAATACAAACTTTTCTACAATATTCAAATTTTCTGAGATACTGACTTTTGGGTTTTCATTAGCTGTTAACCATAATCATCATTAAAAGAAATAAACGCTTGAAATAGATCACTCTGCGTGTAATGAATCTATAGAATACATGAGTTTAACTTTTTAAAATTGAATTACCGCAATAAATAATGTTTTGATGATTTTCTAATTGATTGAGATGCACCTGTACAGTATAGAGTACATACACAGCATCTACACACACATATACATCAAGAACATAGTAACATAGTTTATAAGGCTGAAAAAAGATATTTGTCCATCCAGTTCGGCCTGTTATCCGACAAGTTGATCCAGAGAAAGGCAAAAAATAAACCCCTGTGAGGCAGAAGCCAATTTTCCTCACTTTATGGGAATAAAATTCCTTCCTGACTCCAATCAGGCAATCAGAATAACTCCCTGGATCAACGACCCCTCTCTAGTAGCCATAGCCTGTAATATTATTACGCTCCAGAAATACATCCAGGCCCCTCTTGAATTCCTTTATTGTACTCACCATCACCACCTCTTCAGGCAGAGAGTTCCATAGTCTCACCGCTCTTACCGTAAAGAATCCTCTTCTATGTTTGTGTACTAACCTTCTTTCCTCCAGACGCAGAGGATGTCCCCTCGTCACAGTCACAGTCCTGGGGATAAATAGATGATGGGATAGATCTCTGTACTGACCCCTGATATATTTATACATAGTAATTAGATCACCCCTAAGGGCTTGTTCACACGACCGTATGTATTTTGCGGTCCGCAAAAATTGGATACGCAAAAAATACTGATGACATCCGTGTGCATTCTATATTTAGCAAAACGGAACAGCTGGGCCTTCATAGAAAAGTACTATCCTTGTCCGTAATGCGGACAATAATAGGACATGTTCTAACTTTTTGCGGAATGGAAATACAGACATACGGAAACGGAATGCTCACGGAGTACATTCCTTTTTTTGCGGAACCATTGAAATGAATGGTTCCGCATACGGTCCGCAAAAAATAAAATAAAAAAATATACGGTTGTGTGAATGAGTCGTCTTTTTTCTAAGGTGAATAACATGTTGTCCACCCATTCCAGTTATTACTTTAGTTGCCCTTCTCTCCAGCTCTGCTATGTCTGCCTTGTTCACAGGAGACCAGAACTGTACACAGTTCTCCATGTGTGGTCTGACTAGTGATTTGTAAAGTGGTAGGACTATGTTCTTATCACGGGCATCTATGCCCCTTTTGATACAACCCATTATCTTATTGGCCTTGGCAGCAGCTGCCTGACACTGGTCTCTGCAGCTTAGTTTGCAGTTCAATAAAAAACGCCTAGGTCCTTTTACATGTCAGTGTTACCAAGTGTTTTACCATTTAGTATGTACTGGTGACTTGCATTATTCCTTCCCATGTGCATAACCTTAAACTTGTCAGTGTTAAACCTCATCTGCCACTTCTCTGCCCAAGCCTCCAATCTATCCAGATCCCTCTGTAGTAGTATACTGTCCTCTTCCGTGTTAATTACTTTACACAGTTTAGTGTCATCTGCGAAAATTTATATTTTACTGTGCAAGCCTCCTACAAGATCATTGTCACAGTGCGGTTCACTGTGACAGTTTTCTGGCCGTGTAGACTGGCTGCATGTCCTCTTGTGTACTGGCTGCAGGCTGTCTCCTGTGTATGCTGGTTGCTTGGGGCTGCGTGTGTCACGACCATGGTCATGGTCGTGACTCCTGGACCCGCACGCAGTGGCCTGCAGTTTGGTTTTCTTGTCAACTACATGGTGAGGGCTGCTAGTATCTTGCCTCATGTGTGGTTGCCGCTGGCAACATGATTTTATTCGCAGTATAGCAGCCTGATCTGTTGCTAGGCAGCTTGCTGTGAAGTGTATGCGGTTGCACCTGGCAACCTGTCTTTATAGGTGTGCCTTTTGTACGTGTGGTGTGCACTTTCCCTGTTTGTTGTGCACGAGGTTTCTGTATGTGTGCACTTTCCCTTTAAGTGGCTTCACTACCCTGTCTGCTCTTGGAAGGGTTAATTTCCCTTTCCAGTGTGTGTCTGTGTGGGTGTGGCCACTTGGGCTATTTAGCCTCTGCTGGAAGCCTGTAGCTGAGGGGTACTCCAGGCATGTTGCTGGAGTCATCCTCCTGGTATCCTTATACCATCTCTCCAGTAAAAACATGTGGTGATGTTATGCTTTATGTTGGTGTTTATTCTTACTGCAGCTATGGATCTGGGTTCCTGTGTGTTTATGTGTGTGTGCTGTGTCCATTTATGTTTGGTGTGGACATCAGCTTGTGAGCATGGGATCCAGTCAGTGTGTCTGTGGCAGGTAGGTGTGGAAGTGCTTTCACTCACCTGCCATATCCATAGGCTGTTTATGTTTCCCCTTCCTTGCAGCTAGGCTAGTTTAGACTCCTGTTCTAGGAGGAACTCCGTGTCTAGGAGGAACAGGTTGTCTTACCCAGCTCCTAGTTCAGGGATCCCTTGAGGGTTAGTAGGGACCCGAGGTTTCTGAGTATGAGCCTTCCTACCATCAGGGTTGGCTCATACAGCTAGGAGTCAGGGTAAGATTTAGGGATGTGTTAGGAGGTGACCTGCTCCCTATTTTGTTGTCCTGGCCGAGCAGCTTCTATACTTTTAACATTGCACGGTTAGGGGGTTTCCCCCACTCTCAGCCGTGACAGTTTGCTGACAGTGTGGTGTTTTGTGGAACTGCTGCCTGTGAATGTTTGCTCTCCCCGTATCTGCTTCTCTGTGCAGTTCTTATCACTGTTGCCGTGCAGGCTGGTTGCAGGCTCCCTCGCGTACTGGCTGCAGGCTGACACCTGTGTATGCTGGTTGTTTGGGACTGCATGCTGGCTGCGGTGTAGTGTGTGAACTGGGGCCTGTGTTTGTGGCTCCCATGTCCATATATCTGTGGTTCCTGTGGGTATCCCCAAGCATGCTGGTTCTGCAATGCGTGCTGGCTGCGGCCTTGTGTATGAACATGGCCTTAGTATGTATGCATTTCTGTTGTGTCTTGGGTTGTTTGTGCTCTGGCGTACTGGCTGTGGTGGACTCCATGTATGCTGGTTGCCAGGGACAAAGTCCAGTACTGCAACCTGTGTGTTCACTTCCCTGTTCATGCAGGCTCCCCTCCCTCTTTGGTTCTGATGGGGTTAACTTAACCTGGTCCATTCCTGGGTGTGGTTTATCAGGTGCACTCGTTATCCAACTATATCTACCTGTGAGCTGTGGGGCTTGGGGTCAGTATGTCATCTGTTCTGTGCCTCACTGGGTGTATCCCCTTGCTGCTGACCCAGGGGGGTTTTCCTGTCTGCCCTTGTTTGTGATGTCACCTGGTAATGCATTGTTGCTGCTTTGTCTCATGTTGTTGGTACCTGTTCTATGATGGTGTTTGGTGTTATGTCCTTGTCTGATCTGTACCTGTCCTGTATGATGTTTGTTATCCTTGTTTAGCCTAGCAGTGCTCTACTGCATCTGATAGCCTGTCAGTGCTAAACTGCTTCTGATTGTATCCTGTCCTTTGTCCTGCCTGGCAGTGCCTACTGCTTCTGATCCTTGTCTGTTCTTGTATGCCTGTAGTTCCTTTCTGCTTCTGTTCCTGTCCCATGTTTGTCCTGCCTCTTGAGGTCTAGGCATCTGTTCTGTGCTGGTTCCCATTTTAGCTTGGGTTCCAGTTTTGTTGTCTTTCCGCTGGTGGTTTCACCAGCCTGTTCTCTGCAGGTAGGGACCAAGTATCCGGGACCTTCCTGGAGGAGCGACAAGTGAGCCCTCTGCCCAGTTCATCCCCACCACCAGGGGCTCTGTGAAGAATGGGGCTCACTGGCTCTCCGCTCTCTGGGTTTTTCCTCTGGTCTGCAGGTGCACTTGGTTCTGCGGTAGTTCTACCATTATTACCTACCTGCCTACTGTCATGTGCTTTTATTACATTTGTAATAAAGTTATCTGTGGGTCCTTGGTCTATTTTGCCTGTGTCCTGTTTGCTTGACATCCCAGAGGTCTGTCTTGGGCCTTCGGCACATGACAATCATTAATAAATATATTTAAAAGAATAGGGCCCAATACTGACCTCTGTGGTACCCCCACTAGTGACAGTGACCCAATATGAGTGTGTACCACTAATAACCACCCTCTGTTTTCTATCACTCAGCCAGTTACTTACCCACATACAGACATTTTCTCCCAATACAGACATTTTCTCCCAGTCCGAGAATTCTCATTTTATATACTAACCTTTTATGTGTTAGTGTCAAATGCTTTGGAGAAGTTCAGATATACAACATCCATTGATTCGCTGCAGTGAAGTGTAGAACTTACCTCTCAATAATATAATAATAATAATAATAATTATATAATTGAAGAACATTTTAGGGTTAGTTTTACTTTCTTTGGCAATGAGTCTCTAGTTTGGCTGCTTTTATTTGTCTTTTACATATTCATTTTTTTCCTTATAGTTTTCCAATGCTTACTCGCTACCATCCTGTTTTAGTGACACTAACATAACCATTCATTATTTTTCATTAGTTTCTTCAGGGAGATTCCAATGCACAGAGTGTGTGTGTGTTAGGTGATAAACAGAACATTTTGAACATATGCTGTCCATTTACATATGTTCCCCAAACCTCGCTAACTGCTGTACAAGTTGTGCATGCGACTCCTTTGTCATACCCCAAAATGAAGCTGGTTCGGATACAAATCACAGAGTAAGTACAGACCTCAGAACCCAAAATAAGTAAAAGTAAACACCAGGCTGCAGTGAAGGGTTAACAATTTTTTGTTATTTTTTGTTTTCTTTATTTATTGTACTAAATTTTCTCTGGACAACAGAACCATAAAACATGGACGGCCCTAAATGTTTACATACACTTTGACTCTTTAAAAGACCATGGCCCCAGATCACACTCTCAGCATAATGCTCATAAATCACAAATGTCCCAAAATTAAAGGGCATGCCCAGTTTAAAAGAAACACTGGCAGCACTTTATGAAATAAACTCCTGGTCCCTTTAATTCAGACCTCTTCTTCAGACCCCTGGTGCCAGAAAAGGCTGAGCACACTTGGTCTACACTTCACATGTCATGTACGTATTTGTAGTGGAAACTGAAAGAAACAGATATGTATTTTTTTTTTTTATCAGACACCATGGAGGACACAAAAAAATGAAATTTTTCACTTTCTGTTGTAAAATTTTTCAAATAAAACTACATTTCTATATAAATTTTTCTCTAAATTTATTGTTCTACATGTCTTTGATTAAAAAAAAAATGCAATAAGTGTATATTTATTGGTTTGGGTAAAAGTTATAGCGTTTACAAACTATGGTGCAAAAATGTGAATTTACATAAGAAAACATGCCCACTTTCAGAAAACTGGCGAGCATAGTGCAGAGCAGAAAAAAGTCGCAAATTTGTGCGCAGTTTTAGCGTTTGTGCATTTTTTTGCGACTTTTTCACTCCATTATTCTGACTTAAGCTAATGTCAAATCTGGCCCAAGACTTTCTGAGCACCTGTCATGTTTCCTGAGGTTCTACAATGCCCAAACAGTAGAAACGCCCCACAAATGACCCCATTTCGGAAAGTAGACACCCTAAGGTATTCGCTGATGGGCATAGTGAGTTCATGGAAGTTTTTATTTTTTGTCACAAGTTAGCGGAAAAAGATTTTTTTTTATTTTTGTTTTTTCTTACAAAGTCTCATATTCCACTAACTTGTGACAAAAAATAAAATTTTACATGAACTCGCCATACCCCTCACGGAATACCTTGGGGTGTCTTCTTTCCAAAATGGGGTCACTTGTGGGGTATTTATACTGCCCTGGCATTTTAGGGGCCCTAAAGTGTGAGAAGTAGTTTGGAATCCAAATGTGTAAAAAATGCCCTGTGAAATTCTAAAGATACTCATGGGAATTTGGGCCCCTTTGCGCACCTAGGCTGCAAAAAAGTGTCACACATGTGGTATCGCTGTACTCAGGAGAAGTAGGGCAATGTGTTTTGGAGTGTATTTTTACATATACCCATGCTGGGTGAGATAAATATCTCTGTAAAAGACAACTTTTCCCATTTTTTTTATACAAAGTTGTCATTTTTCATTGAGTACGGCGATACCACATGTGTGACACTTTTTTGCAGCCTAGGTGCGCAAAGGGGCCCAAATTCCAATGAGTACCTTTTAGGAGGGCATTTTTAGGCATTTGGATTCCAGACTTCTTCTCACGCTTTAGGGCCCCTAAAATGCCATGGCAGTATAAATACCTCACATGTGACCCCATTTTGGAAAGAAGACACCCCAAGGTATTCCGTGAGGGGCATGGCGAGTTCCTAGAAGTTTTTTTTTTTTTGGCACAAGTTTGCGGAAATTGATTATTTTTTTGTTTTTTCTCACAAAGTCTCCCTTTCCGCTAACTTGTGACAAAAAGTTCAATCTTTTTCTTGGACTCAATATGCCCCTCAGCAAATACCTTGGGGTGTCTACTTTCCGAAATGGGGTCATTTGTGGGGTGTGTTTACTGTTCTGGCATTTTGGGCGGGGCTAAATTGTGAGCAACCCCGTAAAGCCTAAAGGTACTCGTTGGACTTTCGGCCCCTTTACGCACCTAGGCTGCAAAAAAGTGTCACACATGTGGTATCGCCGTACTCAGGAGAAGTAGGGCAATGTGTTTTGGGGTGTATTTTTACATATACCCATGCTGGGTGAGAGAAATATCTCTGTAAATTGACAACTTTGTATAATTTTTTTTTTAAAGTTGTCATTTACAGAGATATTTCTCACACACAGCATGGGTATATGTAAAAATACACCCAAAAACACATTGCCCTACTTCTCCTGAGCACAGCGATACCACATGTGTGACACTTTTTTGCAGCCTAGGTGTGTAAAGGGGCCCAAATTCCAATGAGTACTTTTAGGATTTCACAGGACATTTTTTACGCATTTGGATTCCAAACTACTTCTCACGCTTTAGGGCCCCTAAAATACCAGGGCAGTATAAATACCCCACAAGTGACCCCATTTTGGAAAGAAGACACCCCAAGGTATTCCGTGAGGGGCATGGCGAGTTCCTAGAATATTTTTTTTTTTTTGCACAAGTTAGCAGAAAATTATTATTTTTATTCTTTTTTTTTCTCTTACAAAGTCTCATATTCCACTAACTTGTGACAAAAAATAAAATTTTTACATGAACTCGCCATGCCCCTCACGAATACCTTGGGGTGTCTTCTTTCCAAAATGGGGTCACATGTGGGGTATTTATACTGCCCTGGCATTTTAGGGGCCCTAAAGCCTGAGAAGAAGTCTGGAATATAAATGTCTAAAAAATTTTACGCATTTGGATTCCGTGAGGGGTATGGTGAGTTCATGTGAGATTTTATTTTTTGTCACAAGTTAGTGGAATATGAGACTTTGTAAGAAAAATAAAAAATCTATTTCCGCTAACTTGTGCCAAAAAAAAAAAATCTTCTATGAACTCGCCATGTCCCTCAAAAGTGATCTTTATAGCGCCGCAGCGATTTTACGGTGTTTTTGCAGTGATCAGAAAAAAAAAATTCTGTCACTGCAGTGGGGCAGACTGAACGCAAGTGTGCGCACAAGATCAGGCCTGATCAGGCGAACACTGCGTTTTTTGTAGATCCTATAGAACATGTCCTATTCTTGTCCGCAATTGCGGACAAGAAAAGGCATTTTCTATATAGTTCTGGCAATGTGCGGATCCGCAAATGCGGAAAGCACATTGCCGGTGTCCGTGTTTTGCGGATCCGCAAAACACATACGGACGTTTGAATGGAGCCTTACAGGGGGGTGATCAATGACAGGGGGGTGATCAGGGAGTCTATATGGGGTGATCAGGGGTTAATAAGTGACAGGGGGGTTGTCACGGCCACGGTTTTGGCCGTGACTCCTTGGGAGCCGCATACAGTTGCCCGCGGTTTGGGTTGTTGTTTCAACCGCAGCTTGAGGCTTGATGTTGTTTGCCTCAAGTGCGGTTGCCACGGACAACAGGTATGTGTGCGGTCCCTTTGGAGTTTGTGTGCGTGTATGTATGCACTGTCGTTTGTCTGTGTGCACTCTGTGTATTGTGTGGTGTGCACGGACACCTTTCCTGCACTGTGGTTGCCCGTGGCAACGTTTGGTGATGTGTACATGTGGTGGCAGTGTCCCGGCCTTGGGGCTGACACCCAGGACATGGTTGCCACCCATGTTGTTGCCTGCGGCAACAACCACAGTGTGTTTGTTGTGTTGGACACTTTACCTTTAAGTTGGTGTTTTCCCTTTCCTGTGGTGTTGGAAGGGTTAACTCCCTTCCCAGTGTGTGTGATGTCACTGGGTGTGTCTGACCGTTGGGTGTGGCCTCTTAGGCCTATAAAGCCTTTCACTTTGGCATGGCTCAGTAGGTTGCTTCAGTCATGCTTTGCTGTTGCAGCCTCCTGTGATTTCCATCTTCTTGTAAGGGCCACCCTTCCGGTCATAAGTTCTAATACCGTGATGTGTTGTTGATGTCTTGTGTCTCTGTGTTTTGTGCAGCTATGGATGTCCTGGTCCCTGTGTGTCTTCATGTGTGTGCTGTTTACCTTTGTCTATGTGGACAGCCTTTCCTTAGCACGGGTTCCAGTCAGCAAGGCTGAGACAGGTTTGTGTGGAACTGTTTGGTTCACCTGTCTTATCCATAGTCCTGTTTATGTACCCCCTTCTTCATGCTGCTTGGCCAGTGAGACTCCTGCTCCTCCGTTCCTAGGAGGAGTGGGTTGTCTTACCCTGCTCCTTAGCCCAGGGACCGGTCGGAGGGTAAGTCAGGGATCCGAGGTTCCTGCGCATGGGTCCTTTTACCATCAAGGTCGGCCCATGCAGGTAGGAGACAGGGTCAGCGTTAGGGACGCAACAGGAGGTGACCTGCTCCCTGATTCTGTGTTTCTGGCGAGTAGCGACTGGACATCTTCCTTCACCGCACGGCTGAGCATTTCCCCCATCCTCAGCCGTGACAGGGGTGTAGTGTAGTGTGGTGCTTGGTGCTACTTACAGAGCTGCCTGTGTCCTCTGGTGGTCGATCCAAGCAAAACGGACCACCAGAGGACCAGGTAGCAGGTATATCAGACGCTGTTAACAAAACAGCGTCTGATATACCTTTCAGGGGTTAAAAAAAATCGCATTTACAGCCTGCCAGCGAATTATCGCCGCTGGCAGGCTGTAGATGAACTCGTTTACCTTCCGATCCTGTGAACGCGTGCTCCTGTGTGCGCGCGCGTTCACAGGAAATCTCGCGTCTCGCGAGAGGACGCGCCGATGCGTCCAGGAGGAATAAGCCGGCCGCCCACAGGTCGGGAGCTGGTTAAGCAAAAACAATTTTTTATTTTTATCTTTTACATTTTCAAAATAAAAAGGCCTGAAGGAAAAGTTTGAGCACCCTTCATCGTTAGTACCTAGTAGCACCCACTTGCAAGTATTACAGCTTGTAAATGCTTTTTGTGGCTAGCCAAGAGTCTTTCAATTCTTGTTTCAGGGATTTTCATCCATTCTTCCTTGCAAAAGTTTTCCAGTTCTGTGAGATGTTTTGGTCCGTCTTGCATGCACTGCTCTTTTGAGGTCTATCCACAGATTTTCACTGATGTTCAAATCAGAGGACTGTGAGGGCCATGATTAAACTTTCAGCTAAGGAGCTACTGATATCGATGCTCACAAGCAGAGCTTAGTTTTGCTCACCTGCTCCAAATTAGGTGGTAATTAATATGTGCACGGAAGTATTACACTGACATTGTATCAGGTCAAAGCAGAACTTAACTTTATTATGAAGTTACAAGCATTCTATACCCTTAGCTGAAGGGAAGGGTCATACATGGACTCCAATTGGACAATAATACAAGGGCGTATATCTGCATACTCTCATAAAATGGAAGTAACCTTAAAACATATCCATGTATGGGCATAAGCCTTAGTGTCTTTGTGCTAAAATGCCATGCAACGGGGCACTGTCCGAGAGGTAAAGCAGGATATGGCAGCCATCTTGATTGAATGATTATCGATTTTCTATAACACTACAATCTTCTGCTGTTTCTGGTGAAAATTTGAAATCCATTGAATTAAAGAAGCCAAATGACTCCTTTAAAGACTATGAGGAATCCAGATACAGTTCATATAGTCCAAGTTCCAAAGGCTACTACTTGCATTGAAGTTTACATATGCAGTACACCCATGCATTGATCTGTATAAAGGTATGGAGGTGCAAGTGTAATTTCCATATAGCCACAGTCCCAGAGAGCACACTGCAGGCTATGGACTGAATTTCAGTGGTATAAGAATTGAATATTGAGACGGCTTGAATATTTTCAGTTCAGGAACAAATAAAATGTCAGCTATACTTGTTATAACTAGAATTGCTTACATAAGGACAGAACATAGGCCATAACTACAGATGCAATTGCTTAGCTGAGACAGGGCAAAGATCACAAGAGCAATGACATACAGTACGTGTGACAAATAATTTCTGCTTTTTCCTTCACCTACCATAGGTTTAATGTGACTCTGATATGCAGTGGTCAACAGGAAATATACAGTGCCTTGAAAAAGTATTCATACCCTTGAAATTTTCCATATTTTATCAAGTTATACCCATATAATTTTATATGATAGACCAACACAAAGTGACAAGTGTGTGTGAAGTGAAAACAAAATAATACATGGTTTTCAACATATTTTATAAATAGAAATCTTAAAAGTATTCAGCCCTCTGTACTCTGATACCCTTAAATACAATCCAGTGTGACCAATTGCCTTTAGAAGTCACCTAATTAGTACATAAAGTCCACCTTGTGTAATTTATCCTCAGTATAGCTACAGCTGTTCTGTGAATACTTCAGAGGTTTGTTAGAGAACATAAGTGATCAAACAGCATTGTAAAAACCAAGGAACACACCAGACAGGTCAGAAATAAAGTTTTGGAGAAGTATAAAGCAGGATTAGGTTATATATACCAAGCTCTGAACATCTCACGGAGCAATGTTCAATCCATTATCTGAAAATGGAAGGAGTATGGCACAACTGCAAATCTACCAAGACATGGCCATCCACCTAAACTGACAGTCCAGGCAAGGAGAGCACTAATTAGAGAACCAGCAAAGAGAGCCATGGTCACTCTAGAGGAGTTACAGAGATCCACAGCTCAGGTGGGAGAATCTGTCCAGATGACAACTATTAGTCATGTACTCCACAAATCTGTCCATTCTACAGGGTGGGCCATTTATATGGATACACCTTAATAAAATGGGAATGGTTGGTGATATTAACTTCCTGTTTGTGGCACATTAGTATATGTGAGGGGGGAAACTTTCAAGATGGGTGGTGACCATGGCGGCCATTTTGAAGTCGGCCATTTTGAATCCAACTTTTGTTTTTTCAATAGGAAGAGGGTCATGTGACACATCAAACTTATTGGGAATTTCACAGGAAAAACAATGGTCCACGATGACCAATCCACTTTCCAGGAAACTGTTCATCTAGGAATGCTCGGACCTGACACCCATAATGTGGTGGTGCACCATCTTGCTGGAAAAACTCAGGGAACGTGCCAGCTAGATGAACAGTTTCCTGGAAACTGGATTGGTCACCGTGGGCCAGTTGAATGGCCCCAAGGTCTCCCGATCTGACCCCCTTAGACTTTTATCTTTGGGGTCATCTGAAGGCAATTGTCTATGCTGTGAAGATACGAGATGTGCAGCACCTGAAACTACAGATACTGGAAGCCTGTGCTAGCATTTCTCCTGCAGTGTTGCTATCAGTGTGTGAAGAGTGGGAGAAGAGGGTTGCATTGACAATCCAACACAATGGGCAGCACATTGAACACATTTTATAAGTGGTCAGAAACTTGTAAATAACTCATGAAAGAATAAAGTTACGTTAAAACCAAGTACACCATTGTTTTTCCTGTGAAATTCCCAATAAGTTTGATGTGTCACATGACCCTCTTCCTATTGAAAAACAAAAGTTGGATTCAAAATGGCCGACTTGCAAATGGCCGCCATGGTCACCACCCATCTTGAAAAGTTCCCCCCCTCACATATACTAATGTGCCACAAACAGGAAGTTAATATCACCAACCATTCCCATTTTATTAAGGTGTATCCATATAAATGGCCCACTCTGTAGAAGACTGACAAGAAGAAAGCCATTTTTGAAAGCAAGCCATAAGAAGTTCCGTTTGCAGTTTGCCACAAGCCATGTATGGGACACAGCAAACATGTGGGAGAAGGTGCCCTAGTCAGATAAGACCAAAGTTGAACTTTTTAGCCTCAATGGAAAACGCTATGTGTGGTGGAAAACTAACACTGTACATCACCCTGAATACACCATCCCCACCGTAAAACATGTTGGTCGCAGAATCATGCCACGAGGATGCTTTTCTTTAGCAGGGACAGGGAAGCTGGTCAGTGTTGATGGGAAGATGGATGGAGCTAAATACAGGGCAATCACAGAGGAAAACTTGTTAGAGGCTGAGCTGAAGGAGCTTGAGATATTTTGGAAAGGAGAATGGTCAAAAATTTCAGCCTCTAGATGTGCAAAGCTGGTACAGACATACCCCGAAAGACTTGTAGCTGTAATTGCAGCGAAAGATGGTCCTACAAGGTATTGACTGAGGGGGACTGAATAGAAATAAACGCCACACTTTCCAAAAGTATGTATCACTTTCTTTTCACTTCACACCTACTTGCTTGTTTGTGTTGGTCTATCACATACAATCCCAATAAAATACATTTAAAAGGGTATTCCGGTTCATTGGTTTGGGTCTGCTTTGAAAGCTTTGCGCAGGTTTTACAAATGTCTAATATACTGTAAAAAACAGTTTTGCACTGTTCTCTAATAATATCTACTTACTTCTTTGTCTCCCTGGCCTTGATTACACTCCTACATCCCTTAGTTATGACCCGTCTGCTCTCTCCTGTAGCTGGTCGATCACGCACCGTTCCTCTGCTCTGTGTCTAGTCCCAGCTCTGTGAATGAGCACTCTCTTGCACCTGGGACGATCTCTGGTCCAGGCTTCTCTGGACTTTATGTCTGCTAAGAGAGGGAGCTGTCTGCTGATTTCTCAAGGCATGTAAGGCTACTTTCACACTAGCGTTTTTTGCAGATCCATCATTGATCTGCAAAAACGCTTCTGTTACAATAATACAACTGCATCATGAACGGATCCGTTTGTATTATGTCTTCTATAGCTATGACGTTTTCTATTGTGCCAGATTGTGTCAGAGAAAACGGATCTGTCCCCACTAACTTACATTGTGTGTCAGGACGGATCCTTTTGGCTCTGCTTCATCAGGCGGACAGCAAAACTCTGCAGGCAGCACTTTGGTGTCCAGCTCCAGAGCGTTATGGTGACTAAACGGAGGGAAACTGATGCATTCTGAGCGGATCCTATTCCATTCAGAATGCATTAGGGCAAAACTGATCAATTTTGGACCGCTTCTGAGAGTCCTGAACGGATCTCACAAACGGAAAGCCAAAACGCTAGTGTGAAAGTAGCCTAAGGGAGCTGTTCTCTACATCACCTGAAGCTGGTTTGCTGAATAAGTCTAACATGTAACAGTAAGCTCTATGTTTCTGCCGATCCATTTTTGCTTTGACCCCAGGGGAGAAGCGCCAAACCGTTTATACAGGAAGTGCAGAATTATTAGGCAAGTTGTATTTTTGAGGATTAATTTTATTATTGAACAACAACCATGTTCTCAATGAACCCAAAAAACTCATTAATATCAAAGCTGAATATTTTTGGAAGTAGTTTTTAGTTTGTTTTTAGTTTTAGCTATTTTAGGGGGATATCTGTGTGTGCAGGTGACTATTACTGTGCATAATTATTAGGCAACTTAACAAAAAACAAATATATACCCATTTCAATTATTTATTTTTACCAGTGAAACCAATATAACATCTCAATATTCACAAACATTTCTGACATTCAAAAACAAAACAAAAACAAATCAGTGACCAATATAGCCACCTTTCTTTGCAAGGACACTCAAAAGCCTGCCATCCATGGATTCTGTCAGTGTTTTGATCTGTTCACCATCAACATTGCGTGCAGCAGCAACCACAGCCTCCCAGACACTGTTCAGAGAGGTGTACTGTTTTCCCTCCTTGTAAATCTCACATTTGATGATGGACCACAGGTTCTCAATGGGGTTCAGATCAGGTGAACAAGGAGGCCATGTCATTAGATTTTCTTCTTTTATACCCTTTCTTGCCAGCCACGCTGTGGAGTACTTGGACGCGTGTGATGGAGCATTGTCCTGCATGAAAATCATGTTTTTCTTGAAGGATGCAGACTTCTTCCTGTACCACTGCTTGAAGAAGGTGTCTTCCAGAAACTGGCAGTAGGACTGGGAGTTGAGCTTGACTCCATCCTCAACCCGAAAAGGCCCCAAAAGCTCATCTTTGATGATACCAGCCCAAACCAGTACTCCACCTCCACCTTGCTGGCGTCTGAGTCGGACTAGAGCTCTCTGCCCTTTACCAATCCAGCCACGGGCCCATCCATCTGGCCCATCAAGACTCACTCTCATTTCATCAGTCCATAAAACCTCAGAAAAATCAGTCTTGAGATATTTCTTGGCTCAGTCTTGACGTTTCAGCTTGTGTGTCTTGTTCAGTGGTGGTCGTCTTTCAGCCTTTCTTACCTTGGCCATATCTGTGAGTATTGCACACCTTGTGCTTTTGGGCACTCTAGTGATGTTGCAGCTCTGAAATATGGCCAAACTGGTGGCAAGTGGCATCTTGGCAGCTGCACGCTTGACTTTTCTCAGTTCATGGGCAGTTATTTTGCGCCTTGGTTTTTCCACACGCTTCTTGCGACCCTGTTGACTATTTTGAATGAAACGCTTGATTGTTCGATGATCACGCTTCAGAAGCTTTGCAATTTTAAGAGTGCTGCATCCCTCTGCAAGATATCTCACTATTTTTGACTTTTCTGAGCCTGTCAAGTCCTTCTTTTGACCCATTTTGCCAAAGGAAAGGAAGTTGCCTAATAATTATGCACACCTAATATAGGGTGTTGATGTCATTAGACCACACCCCTTCTCATTACAGAGATGCACATCACCTAATATGCTTAATTGGTAGTAGGCTTTCGAGCCTATACAGCTTGGAGTAAGACAACATGCATAAAGAGGATGATGTGGTCAAAATACTCATTTGCCTAATAATTCTGCACGCAGTGTATATATATACAGTACAGACCAAAAGTTTGGACACACCTTCTCATTCAAAGAGTTTTCTTTATTTTCATGACTATGAAGGCATCAAAACTATGAATTAACACATGTGGAATTATATTCATCACAAACAAGTGTGAAAAAACTGAAAATATGTAATATTCTAGGTTCTTCAAAGTAGCCACCTTTTGCTTTGATTACTGCTTTGCACACTCTTGGCATTCTCTTGATGAGCTTCAAGAGGTAGTCCCCTGAAATGGTTTTCACTTCACAGGTGTGCCCTGTCAGGTTTAATAAGTGGGATTTCTTGCCTTATAAATGGGGTTGGGACCATCAGTTGCGTTGAGGAGAAGTCAGGTGGATACACAGCTGATAGTCCTACTGAATAGACTGTTAGAATTGGTATTATGGCAAGAAAAAAGCAGGTAAGTAAAGAAAAACGAGTGGCCATCATTATTTTAAGAAATGAAGGTCAGTCAGTCGAAAAATTGGGAAAACTTTGAAAGTAAGGGCTATTTGACCATGAAGGAGAGTGATGGGGTGCTGCGCCAGATGACCTGGCCTCCACAGTCACCGGACCTGAACCCAATCGAGATGGTTTAGGGTGAGCTGGACCGCAGAGTGAAGGCAAAAGGGCCAACAAGTGCTAAGCATCTCTGGGAACTCCTTCAAGACTGTTGGAAGATCATTTCAGGGGACTACCTCTTGAAGCTCATCAAGAGAATGTCAAGAGTGTGCAAAGCAGTAATCAAAGCAAAAGGTGGCTACTTTGAAGAACCTAGAATATTACATATTTTCAGTTGTTTCACACTTGTTTGTTATGTATATAATTCCACATGTGTTAATTCATAGTTTTGATGCCTTCATAGTCATGAAAATAAAGAAAACTCTTTGAATGAGAAGGTGTGTCTAAACTTTTGGTCTGTACTGTATATATATACACACACACTATATATATATATATATATATATATATATATAAATAACATATATAAAAAAAGAGTAGAAAACATAAAAGTACCTGTAAAATATAGAGTATATATAGATGTTTATACATTTGGAATATAATGAATATATGTGAAAAACGTGTATGAGAATGTCCTACACAGACAATATTAAATTTGGAAAAAGATCCAAGAGTCCATATTTGTAGGTAGGTATCAAAGGAACGTATACTAGTCCTAAAATTCTTAATAATTCTTATATTCTAATGCTTCCTTTAATCCGAACGGTGTAAGGGTGTTGAGTTGATAAATCCAAAACATCTCTTTCCTGCAGAGTTGTTGAAAAGAATATGGAACATGTTCAAAGGGGGTCAACTGTAAAAGATCGGGGTTACCATTGTGTGATACTGCAAAATGGCGTGATACGCTGTGGGTAGCCACTTTCCTTCTTATATTTGACCGGTGTTTGTTCATTCGTTCTCGAAGTGATTGTGTGGTATGACCCGCGTAGTATAAATTATACGGACATTGTACCTTGTATATCACGTTGGTGGTGCCGCAGTTCATGTAGTGTTGTAGGGTAATGGGATTTTTTATGTACGGTATTTGAATTTCTCTAGTATCATGAATGATCATTTTACAACATTTACTTCTGCTTGATCCACATCTGTAGGACCCCTTGTTTCCAATTTCCTTGAGGGGTTGTTTGTGGTTTGGAGTTTTTTTAGGTAGTTTGGGGCATGATGGGGCCAGTATGTTTTTCAAGGTTTGGGCCCGACGGAAGGTTAGTTTAGGCTGTATGGGGACATCCTTCCCTAAATAGTTTTGTGTTTGGAATTGTATTGTGTGATAAGGCTAAGAGGGGGTGGATTTGAAGTGTTTATCTGACGAGTCTTTCCTTTTGGGCTATCTTTTTAATTTTCTCTAAGAATTCTATTTCTGGATTCTTTGATAAGTTGTGGGGGGAGGTAATCTTTTTCTGAAAATCTAGTGCTCAAGATGTCGATCAGTCTTTTCATGTCAGCATCATCCGAGCAGTTCCTCCTAATCCTTTTCGATTGACCGAAAGGGATATTGGTTTTCCACTTGTGATGGTGACAGCTCGTGAAATCTAAATAGCTATTAGCATCTACGCTTTTGAAGTGTGTTCTGGTGGAGATCTGGTTGTTGTAACTGCTCAGGTGGAGGTCTAGGAAAACGGCTTCTTTAGGGTGGCTTTCTAGTGTGAGGTTCCGATTCCAATCGTTGGAGTTGACCTCTTATATAGGAATCTAAATCTTTTGTGTTTCTATCCCAAATTAGAATGATGTCATCAATGTATCTCTTGTTAAGTTAGATATTGGTATGTTCAAGAAAACCAACTTGGTTTTCAAAGGTACCCATAAAAAGGTTTGCGTATGAAGGGGAAAACTTGGTTCCCATTGCTGTACCCATTTCTTGTATGTAGATGGTGTCATTGAATGCAAAATAGTTGTGTTGTAGAATAAAGACAGCTTTTATCCCTAGAGTATGTATTATATTACTATATAAAGACGTCACGTCTAGTGTAGCCCATACACAACTCTCTTCCCATTGTACTGATTTATTAACAAGATGAGATGTGTCGCGAAGGTAAGAAGGGAGTAGGAGAACATATCTCTGTAGTATGTTATCAATGTATTCGGAAAGATTGGAAGTAAGGGACCCGATCCCAGATATAATTGGTCGTCCAGGCGGATTTGAAAGGGACTTGTCAGCATCATCCGAGCAGTTCCTCCTAAAACTTTTACAGCTGCCCCCCTTTGAACATGTTCCATATTCTTTTCAACAACTCTGCAGGAAAGAGATGCTTTGGAATTATCAACTCAACACCCTTACACCGTTCGGATTAAAGGAAGCATTAAAATATACTAATTATTAGGAATTTTAGGACTAGTATACGTTCCTTTGATACCTACCTACAAATATGGACTCTTGGATCTTTTTCCACATTTTATATTGTCTGTGTAGGACATTCTCATACACGTTTTTCATATTTATTCATTATATTCCATATGCATAAACATCTATATACACTCTATATTTTACAGGTACTTTTATATGTTTTCTACTCTTTTTTATATATGTTATTTATATATATTATTTTTTTATATATATTATTTTTTTTATATAATATATATATTCTCTCTCTATACAATATCATCATTATTTTAAGTATATCCAAAGGGATTTCCAGGACAGAACCACCCATTTCTACTCTTATTTATACTCATCTTTACTTTTTTTCTTAGTTTTATATCTATTAATATGTATATTCTGCAATTATTAATGGTCATTGTTATTTATTACAATTGAATAATTATTTATTGCACAGATAAACTGTGTGCATATAATCTGGGTGTCCCCCCCCCCCCCTTTGATTGATTCCGTTTCCGCCTATCGGGCCCGCCATGGAACGCAAATGCGTTCCACGGCAAATCGTGGCCGGTAGACTGATATTTTATCATGTTTCAGCCTCCGAAATCTTATCTATATACATTCCCCATACCCCTCCACTACCACCAATATGTATCCATAACAGCAAATAATTTTACACATAATTATCCTAGTTGTATACACTTGCGTTCCAAGGTGAAACGCAAAACCTCATATCCACCCATACACTCTAATTCTGGTGGGAGAACACCACTATTTAAAGAGACAGGATGTGACTTTACTCTAATATGGCTATCCTGTACTATTGTTTTTATGATGTCTTATTGCTACTCAAGAAGGCGGATTCCTGTATCTAACCCCCAAAAAGCGTTGGGAAGAATCTTCAAATAAATAAATTGATCCGAAGCCACCACGAATTGTGCTGACATCAATATCTACCATTCTGGCTAGGGGGTTATCGGGTTCCGTAGGTGTCTTGAGTTTATCCTACGGACCACCCCCCAGTGAAGTGAGTCAATAAGCTTTTATCTATCTATTATTTTTATCTCTTATTTGGAAACTAAAGGTTGATACATATAAACGGTTTGGTGCTTCTCCCCTGGGGTCAAAGCAAAAATGGATCAGCAGAAACATAGAGGGTACTGTCTTTGAACCCACTATGCAAACATCTCCGTTCCCTTCTATTTTTACTTCTTTTAGTACCACACGTAGATTGGGTTCTACGTTGTCACCCCATTAGCAGCCTTTCCATAAGTTAGTAGCTCTTCTCTACCCAAAAATTTTCTCCACCTTATTTTTTACGTTCTACTCCTATTCCACTGGCGCCTCCAGTCTTTTCTTGTCTGTTTCTGTATTACTGTGTGTCTGTCAATCTGTCTTAGGCTCCTTTCACATCACCGTTTCTCCTTTCCGTTCTCCGGCTCCGTTGAGGAGCAGGAGAACGGAAAGGACGGATTCTGCAGATAACTGAGACCTAACTGAGCGTAACTGAGTCTAAAGACCCCATAGACTATAATGGGGTCTGTTCGGTGTCCGCTCAGAACATGATTCAACGGAGCCGGAGAACGAAAGGAGAAACGGTGATGTGAAAGGAGCCTTAGTCTGTCTGTCTGCAAATCCTACAGTGTGTCTGTATATTTTTCACTATGTATCTCTCATTATTTTCCATTTCTCACTCTATGGCAGGGGTAGGCAACCTCCGGCACTCCAGGTGTTGTGAAACTACAACTCCCAGCATGCACACTTGCTCTGCTCTTTTCATAACTCCCATAGAAATGAATGGAGCATGCTGGGAATTGTAGTTTCACAACAGCTGGAGTGCCGAAGGTTGCTGACCCCTGCTCTATGGCCTCATGCACACGACCGTTGTTCGGGTCCGCATCCGAGCCGCAGTTTTTGCAGCACGGGTGCGGACCCATTAACTTCAATGGGGCCGCAAAAGATGTGGACAGCACTCCGTGTGCAGTCCGCATCCGTTGATCCGTTCCGTGGCCCCGCAAAAAAAAATATAGCATGTCCTATTCTTGTTCGTTTTGCGGAAAAGAATAGGCATTTCTACAATGGGCTGCCCTTTCCGTTCCGCAAACTGTGGAAGGCACACGGGCGGGTTCCGTTTTTTGCGGATCCGCGGTTTGTGGACAGCAAAAAACGGAACGGTCGTGTGCATGAGGCCTATGTACTGTATGTATTGTTCTGTCTTGATCACAAACATCACATGACAGAGGATACTCTCTCCACTGTGTGCTTCAAGAAAGAGAAGCAGACCTGCAAGGAGAAGGGTGCGTAAGTTAAAAACAGAGTCACTTTAGAGGCTGATATGGATCAGGTTAGTTTAGGTGCACCACATACACACCAACACTACAGGAGTTGAAAAAAGTTACATAACCGGAATACCCCTTTAGGTTTGTGGGTGTAACGTGAAAAAATGGGGAAAAGTTCAAGGGGTATGAATACTTTTTAAGGCACTGTAAATATCCAAAATGTGATCAATTTCACAGAATAGTGGTTAACTTAAAAAACTTCATGAATATTGCACATAAACATACATTGAACATACTATGGTGGCTGGATAGATAGAGATAGATGGATAGTTAAGTGATTATATGTATATAGAACGTACAATATACAGTATATGATATAGCCTAGATCAGGCATGCTCAACCTGCCTCCCTCCAGCTGTTGCAAAACTACAGCTCCCAGCATGCCCTAATAGCTGTAGGCTGCCCAGGCATGCTGGAAGTTGTAGTCTTGCAACAACTAAGGCTACTTTCACACTAGCGTTTTGTGCGGATCCGTCATGGGCGGATTTGTTCAGATAATACAACCGTCTGCATCCGTTCAGAACGGATCCGTTTGTATTATCTGTAACATGGCCAAGATGGATCCGTCATGAACACCACTGAAAGTCAATAGGGGACGGATCCATTTTCTATTGTGCCAGATTGTGTCAGTGAAAACCGATCCGTTTGGCTCAGTTTCGTCAGACGGACACCAAGACGCTGCAAGCAGCGTTTTAGTGTCCGTCTCCAAAGCAGAATGGAGTCTGAACGGAGGCAAACTGATGCATTCTGAGCGGATCCTTATCCATTCAGAATGCATTAGAATGCAAACTGATCCGTTTTGGACCGCTTGTGAGGGCCCTGAACGGATCCCACAAACGGAAAGCCAAAACGTCAGTGTGAAAGTAGCCTAATCTGACAAGGGCCAAACTCAAAGGCCTCTTTCACACGAGCGTGACGGATTGGCTCCGGATGCGTTCAGTGAAACTCGCACAATTTTGCAAGCAAGTTCAGTCAGTTTTTTCTGCGCGGGTGCAATGCGTTTTGATGCGTTTTTCACGCACGTGATAAAAAACTGAAGGTTTACAAACAACATCCCTTAGCAACCATCAGTGAAAAACGCATCGCACCCGCACTTGCTTGCGGATGCAATGCGTTTTTCACGCAGCCCCATTCTCTTCTATGGAGTCAGGGCTGCGTGAAAAACGCAGAGTATAGAACATGCTGCGATTTTCACGCAACGCAGAACTGATGCGTGAAAAACAACTCTCATGTACACAGACCCATTGAAATGAATGGGTCAGGATTCAGTGCGGGTGCTATGCGTTCACGTCACGCATTGCACCCGTGCGGAAAACTCGCTTGTGTGAAAGGGGCCAAAGAGTTTGTATGGTCTTGATACTCTGATTGCCCGGTTTCCCTTCATGTACTCTGACTTCTCACGCTCAAAAACATACTTTACTTATAGATTAATTTTAACCTTCTTGGCCATAAAGAGATAGGGAAAATTGACAGTGAACCCTATTAGAGTATATTAGTAGATTTGCTGCCTAAATTCCTGCGACTCTTCCATTTATTTGAATAGGGCAAGCAGAAGTCCCTTAACTTGCCTCAGAAACCCCAATGCAATGAATGGACCTGATTTTTTCCCACCACCCCTGCCGATCAGTTGTTTAAGGCCCCTTTCACACGGGGGAGTATTCCGCGCGGATGCGATGCGTGAGGTGAACGCATTGCACCCGCACTGAATACCGACCCATTCATTTCTATGGGGCTGCTCACATGAGCGGTGATTTTCACGCATCACTTGTGCGTTGCGTGAAAATCGCAGCATGCTCTATATTCTGCGTTTTTCACGCAATGCAGGCCCCATAGAAGTGAATGGAGTTGCGTGAAAATCGCAAGCATCCGCAAGCAAGTGCGGATGCGGTGCGATTTTCACGCACGGTTGCTAGGAGACAATCGGGATGGAGACCAGATCATTATTATTTTCCCTTATAACATGGTTATAAGGGGAAATAATAGCATTCTGAATACAGAATGCATAGTAAAATAACGCTGGAGGGGTTAAAAAAAAAAGAAAAAAAAATTAACTCACCTTAGTCCACTTAATCGCGGCCCGGCATCTCCTTCTGTCTCCTTTGTTGAATAGGACCTGTGGTGAGCATTAATTACAGGAACAGGACCTTTGATGACGTCACTCCGGTCATCACATGGTACGTCACATGATCTTTTACCATGGTGACAAAATAATAATAATAATACAATAATACAATCTACAGAACACCGATCCCAAGCCCGAACTTCTGTGAAGAAGTTCGGGTTTGGGTACCAAACATGCGCGATTTTTCTCACGCGAGTGCAAAACGCATTACAATGTTCCCGCAACGCACCCGCAACGCCCGTGTGAACCCAGCCTTAGGGAGTCATTGCTCTTACTGGAGCTCTTGTGAGCACTGCGGGCTCCCAGCAGCTTTCCAAGGACAGCGCCATACATCATATAGTGGCAGTGCTTGGTAATGCAGCTCAGCCCCATTGACTTGCAACTAGGCCAAGTGACCGATGTATAGTGAAGTCACATGGCCTAAGAAGATGCTGCGGAGCTCAAGGCCTTTTCTAACAGTTAATCGTCATGGGTCCCAGGTGTCGCACCCCTGTAGATCTGATACAGATGATCTATCCTAAGGGTAAGTCATAAATACCATTTTCTGAATAACCCCTTTAAAATGTGGTATAGCCACTGATTTATATAATAAAATCTATCTGCATAGTGACACCTGCTGTTTCTTTCATTAATTCTCTGTACACCTTGCTAAGGTGGTCGCTTATGCTCAGTTCCATCCCTCAACTGCCACCAGCCCTATCTACTGTTAGAAGCTGTGACAGTTACAGGATGAAAACGGCAGTAGAAAGGACACGCCCCCTGAGCTGTGATAGGGAGAGAACTGCAGTAGAAAGGACACACCTCTGATCTGTAATAGGTAGAGAGCTGCATCAGAAAGGACACGCCCCCTGAGCTGTGATAGGGAGAGAACTGAAGTAGAAAGGACACACCGCTGATCTGTAATAAGTAGAGAGCTGCATCAGAAAGGACACGCCCCCTGAGCTGTGATAGGGAGAGAACTGAAGTAGAAAGGACACACCTCTGATCTGTAATAGGTAGAGAGCTGCATCAGAAAGGACACGCCCCCTGAGCTGTGATAGGGAGAGAACTGAAGTAGAAAGGACACACCGCTGATCTGTAATAGGTAGAGAGCTGCATCCGAAAGGACATGGCCCCTGAGAAAGGACATAAACCCTAAGAAAGAACACACACCCTGAGCTGTGATAGGGAGAAAGCTACAACAGAAAGGACACTCCCCTGAGCTGCCATACTTGAAAAAGATAGTAGTGTAATTGGAGCAATGAGTGGAGAGATCTCTGGACCCATGTGAGGTACAGGGCTGGTTCTAGCTTTGTTAGAAAGAGATTGTTATGAACTATATGATGTCTGACTCTTTTACATTACTCATGGGAGAACCCCTTTAAGCATGTTGGTGCTATATAACTAATATTGTATAAATAAGATAGAAGACGGATATTTGGATGGATGGATTATATGTAATCATGATTTCATGTAAATGTATTGAAATTGAAACATATGTAAAGAAAGGAAACACACGATTATTATTATTAAAGAGAATTGTAATGAGGTCAATGAATATTACGCACTGTACAATATAACGCACGGTGTGTGTAGCGTTTAGCGAGTCTGGACTTTAGTAAGGCCAGTGCTTCCCCGTCTCCCAGGCACTGAAAGAGTTAAACCTCCGTGTGCCAGTCTGCCATGTTCATACAGCGTCTGTAAATTAACACAGTGAATGAACCACAGCAGCCATGGGTTTAATAAACGATTTAGTCAATTAGTGCGTGTGGCAAAGCCTGTAATTAATTTTCATAGGAATCAATGTATCCGAGTGACGCTCATTAGAAGAAAGAGAGAAAAAAAAAATATTGTGTTTCTTGCTTTGTGTTCATTTTTCAGACAGAATCGGAGGCCAATCCACCCTAATCAACTTTGCATAAGCCCGGCTCAACTTCCAGTGCTGTCTCTCATCAGCGCAGACGTCAGTCACCGGACACTGCGTTGCCCAAAGCCCTCTGTCCTCATTTCTCCATGGCGGGATGCATGTTGATCTTTCATGATAATTTGCTCTCGCCTGCCTTCCCAGCTTGCCTGGCCCTGACAGGTCTGCCCCGTTTCTGGCACACACCATATGGTCCGGCCCGGCTCCTCCCATGATGTTTTCTTCAGTTCCATCTCACGGACCCTCGACGCTACATTTCCATCACTGAAGGCATCTTCTCGTCTAGCCCTGAACTATCCATTTTGACTGGCTTATCCATGTGGACTCAGTGGGTATTAATGTCCTATTTCCACTCACTGATGTGACCTTGATGATTATTTTAGCTGACGTCACTGGATTTCAGACAGAAACGGGCTTGTAATAGTTCTGGAACACGCAGAAGTGCAGAATTCGTTTTACCCTTTGAGTGCTGGACTGCAGAGCAAACAACGAGGCCGACGTGAGATGGAAACTATTTGTCTGCTTTCTTGTTTCAAATCTTCAAAAACTGAATGTAAGGCCTCTTGCACACGACCGTATTCATTTTGCGTGTGTATTCCGTATTTTGCGGAACGGAACCGCTGGCCCGTCATAGAACAGTACTATCTTTGTCCGTAATGCTGACAATAATAAGACATGTTAAATTTTTTTGAGGAACGGAAATACAGACATATGGAATGCACACGGAGTAACTTCCGTTTTTTTTTTGCGGACCCATTGAACTGAATGGTTCCGCATACGGTCTGCAAAATAAACGGAAAGAAAATACGTTCGCGTGCAAGAGGCTTAAGGGCTCATGCACACAAACGTTTATTTTTTTTTCATTTCTGTTCAGTTTTTTTTACAGGTCCGTATGCGGAACCATTTACTTCAATGGGTCTGCAAAAAAACGGAAATGACTCAGTTTCTGTATGTCCGCATGTCCGTTCCACAAAAAAATAGAACATGTCCTATTCTTGTCTGTTTTGCGGACGACAGGTATTGTTAAAATGGATGTCACACGGATGTTATCCGTTTTTCTTGTAGACCACAAAATACATAATGGTCGTGTGCATAAGCCTTAAGGGCTCATGCACACAAACGTATTTTCTTTCCATTTCCGTTCTGTTTTTTTTTTGCAGACTGTATACGGAACCAATTACTTCAATGGGTCAGCAAAAAAAAACGGAAGTTACTCTGGATGCATTCCATTTCCGTATGTCCATTCCACAAAAAAGTAGAACATGTCCTATTATTGTCCGCATTACAGACAAGGATAGGACTGTTCTATTAGGAGCCAGCTGTTCTGCAAAATACAGAATGCACACGGACATCATCCGTATTTTTTGCGGATCAGTTTTTTGGGGACCGCAAAATACATATACGGTCGTGTGTATGAGCCCTAAGACAGTCTGAATAAAGATAGAATGCACATTTTAAATGAGCATTACAAAAAGTAATCCAAGGCCAACTGGTGCTGTAAGAATAAATAAGAGGCAGAAACAGAAAAGAAATAGAAAAATGTAAAAAAAAAAAAATGAAAATATATAAATACAAGGGGAGATTTATCAAAACTGGTGTAAAGAAAAACTGGCTTAGTTGCCCATACCAACCAATCAGAGTCCACATTTCATTTTCCAAAGGAGCTATGAAAGGTGGAATCTGATTTGTTGCTATGGGCAACTAAGCCAGTTTTACTTTACACCAGTTTTGATAAATCTCCCCCAAAGAGAGAAAAATATGAGTCATAGAATACCTCAAAGTATCATACACCAATTTTCAGGAAGAATTGACCCTAATTGAATTTTTTGACCCAAAACAAATTTCAAGAAATTCGCTCTTCTCTAGTCTGTTCATGTAATATTTGGACAGGTCCACCATAATCGGTGGGAGAACTCAGCAGCTACTATCAATATAGGACTGGGGTTCCACTAATGGGAATTCTAGACCTTAGGGCAGGGTTGCCAGGCGACCAGAAATTTCTGGACAGTCGGTAAAAATAGGACGCATTTTTCCTGTGTCTGTAAAAAAATAAAATAGATGTGTCCGTGTTTTTTTGAGGCTGGTGGTACTTGGCTAGATTATTTTGTAGGTAATTATCACCATTTTAGAGCTCACAGTAAATGCTGGTAATGAGTTCTTATCAGTATATTGAGCTATAGACGTGCATTACTTATAATCGTTATAATTCATTAAGGTTTTCCAATTTGTCCGTAAAAAAAAGTTGGATGTCCGTAATTTTGGAATAAGTTGTCCAGAAAAAAGAAAAATTCTGGATGCAACCCTGCTGTAGGCATGAGGGACTAGCTCCAAAGACAGCTCCAAATGGGATTCATCTCCTGGACCTTTGGCTTCAGAGACTGGGCCTACTGGAAGATCCTCTGGTACTCTGGAGGACCAGTCCATCCCTGGCTACTATGCAGTCTCTGTGCAGTGCCACTATAGGGGAGATGAAGAATTACACGGAGCCTATTTAAACTAATGGTTTGTTTGTGTAATATATATAGACATGGCAGGTCCTTCATAATCTGTAGGAGAACTCAGCAGCTACTCTTCAATTTCCCTACAGCGCCACCACGGGGCATGTGAAGCATTACACGTAGCCTATTTAAATCAATGATCTATTCATGTAATGTATAGATATGCCAGGTCCTCCAGCACAAGAGGAACTCTTTGGAGCTAAAATAGGTCGAAAATAGGTTTTGTAAACCAGACAACCCCTTTAATATACGTAATAAACTGTGTTACGTCGATTTTTAATTATTCATCAGGAAATAATGCTGCATCGTCTCACAGATTCATATTTCATTACTAACCTTTTATCAAACACAATTTTTTTCATAAACTCCTAATTATGTATTTCACAGCCAGAAAATCACTGTTTAACTAAATATTAGCTCCCCTCGCAATTATTATTTTTAAGTGTTATTTTTATCTTTAAATGCCGGGGCTGGTTCTCTGCAACAAATAGCAGCTTGTTGAATAAACTTTCTAGTAATCACAAGCCGCTGTATTTTACTTCCCATTCTCGACTAAATTACATCCTTGCACTTCACTCAGGGAGGCGTCTCCATTAGCGCAATTGGTCAGTATCCAACCAGCTTAAATTACAGAATTTCGTGCACTAAAAAATCAACAGGACATTTTTACCTGGGGTATTCAAAACAGGGCTTATTGTGAGGGAAGAGTGAAGTACGGAGAAAGCGAGAGAGATGGAAAGAAGGACTATTCTGCAGTCCAAAGAGTGGCAGATGTATTTTCTCTACATCTGTAAAGTTACAAAAAACACACACATTTTTCAGATTCGGAAGCAACTTTTTTAATTTAAATTTTTTAGATGAAAAATTAGAGATATTGAAAAATATGTGTTCTAATGAAAGATTAAAAATAATCTTAATTTATATCGTGCCAACATAGTCCACAGTGCTGAGAGTCAAGTAATAAGTATAATTACAAGTAATCAAATAGCACACTAAAAAAAAATTATATAAAGGACATAGGTCACAACCCCTGGATCATCCCCTGTCCCCGCAGGTAAATTCAGCAAGTTGACTTAGGCTACATTCATGCAACAGTGAAAAACAGATCGTGTGATGGCCATTTTATTTTTACTGGCATCACACGTCCATTTTAAAAACAATGGTAATCTATGGGTTTATTCACATTGCCCCTTTTTTGGACGGCCAATGAATAATGGATGTTTTCACGGACTAACAGCCCACATACAATTGAAGGGGATTGTTTTTAACGTCTGTTTCTCAGAAAGGCATCAGTGAAAAAAATTGAAATGTAGCTGTAACAGTCGCGTACACACACACACACACAGGGGATAGGAAAGTGACCACTGCGCTCCACCCTTACCCCTGGCCCTGCCTACTTGCCTCGCAAGACCTAATGACAGGGGACAACTGGACGGCAATCCCTAGCTTGGAATATGTGCTGGGAGGACAGATCAGACAAACAGAACGTGAACGGACCGAGTCAAAACCAGGAAGGCAGCGCAGTACAAAGGAACAAGCAGAGAATGGTCAGGAGAAAGAGAAGGTCGTTTACCAGGAGCAGCTAGAAGTACCAAAAGAGTTACCAGGGATCGTCTGGAGCAGGCCGGGATCAGGAACCAGTACAGCACAGCAGGAACAGATAGGGAGACGTCGGATAAATAGGAGGTAAATACACCAGGAATCCAAGGAGACACAGGTGAAACCTGAATAACTGGCAATCTGTGGCCAGCAGATTGCCTGTTTAAATAGGGAGCCAGAGGGGTCATGTGACGTGGCCAGCGTCACATGACTCCACATAGACTACACAGCTGAGCGCCGAGTGATAAGCTCGGCGCTCAGCCCTAAAACCATTTGCATGAATGCGCATAGACATGCGGGGGGCGCACATAGTATTATCAGGAGCGCGGGCGACGCCGGACGCGCTGATGATGCGCGCGCGCTCCGGACGTGCCCGCCTCCTAGACCGCGCCGTGACAGTAGCCTTTTACATTTTGATCAAAACATATACTAATGATGTCAACACGGCCAAACAGGGACACTGCTCGCCCTGTAACAGACTACTGAGGATTGCAACAGCATGAAGAGTCACAATAGTGGCCCCATAACAGAGTTGGTGAGGGTGGAAACAGCATAAAGAGTCACAGTAGTGGCCGCAGAACAGAGTGGGGATAGGTGGACGCCGGACGCGCTGATGATGCGCACGCACCCCGGACGTGCACGCCTCCTAGACCGCGCTGTGACAGTACCCCCTCTTTTAAGGACTCAAGTGACGGCTTCTCGGGATGATCCTCATGAAATTTCTTAACCAGTCTAGGGGCATGAACCTCCCTAGCTGGTACCCAAGACCTATCCTCGGGTCCATAGCCCTTCCAGTGCACCAGATACTGCAAGGAATTACGCACTCTCCTGACATCCACAATTTTAGATACCACATACTCCACAGAATCCTTAACCAGAACAAGCAGAGGCGCGGCTT
Source organism: Bufo bufo (assembly GCF_905171765.1). NCBI lineage: Eukaryota > Metazoa > Chordata > Amphibia > Anura > Bufonidae > Bufo > Bufo bufo. Next base: position 81,133,067 of record NC_053393.1, on the reverse strand, counting down.
GTGACTGTACAACAGGTTTGATGTATTTTTTTTGTAGGGACTTGTGAAATACATCGTGAATGTGGAAGGAATCGGGCAATTCGAACCTAAATGATACAGGATTAATCACCTCTACGATTTCGTACGGCCCTATAAAGTGAGGAGCAAACCTTTTTGAAGCAACTTTGAGTGAAAGATTTTTAGAGGACAACCCCACCTTATCCCCGACCTGAAAGTTCACCCCCGTGGAACGTCTCCTATTGGCCTTGACTCTGAGTATTTTGAGCTTTTTCTAGGTTCGATTGAACCCGAGCCCATACTGTGCACAGTTTTGAGGAGATCTTATCCGCCTCGGGATTACACGAGGAGACGGATGACCCAGAAAGAAAATGAGGATGAAAGCTATAGTTACAAAAAAAGGAGAGACCCCAGCAGAGAAAATAACACATTTATTCTGAGCAAACTCGGCTAACGGGAGGTATTTCACCCACAACTGTTGATCATCTGCAACATATGCCCTGAAAAATTGTTCCACCGACTGATTGAGGCGCTCAGTCTGTCCATTACTTTCAGGGTGATAAGCAGATGAAAGGGACAGAGAAATCCGGCATCTCAGACAGAAGGCCCTCCAAAACTTGGACACAAACTGCACACCCCTGTCAGATACAATATTTTCTGGAATGCCATGTAAACGTACAATTTGTTCCACAAACAAAGATGCTAGGGTTTTTGCACTCGGGAGTTTAGGCAAGGGAATAAAGTTAGCCATCTTGCTGAATATATCGACCACTACCCAAACCACAGTCTTACCCTCCACAGGTGGCAGATCAGTGATAAAATCCATCGAGATATGAGACCAGGGTCTACTGGGAATGGGTAAGGGTCGTAGGTCGACAGCCGGGCTAGTCCTAGGGGTCTTAGACCTCGCAATAACCTCGCAGGCCAACACATAAGACTTGACGTCTCTAGTTAAAGTAGGCCACCATAATGATCTGGGAACCAGCTCTTTAGTACCCTCAATGCCCGGATGTCCACAAAAAACAGAGTCATGACACTCACCCAGCAGTTGGAGATGAAACTGTATAGGAACAAACAACTTATCTGTAGGAGTGGATGACGGAGCTAGGTGTTGTTCAGCCTTGATGAGAGTCGTGATGTCCTGAGACAAGGCTGCTACGAATACCTTAGCTGGTAATATGGTTTCAGGTGGAGTCTCTGTAGGCTGGTACGCACAGAAACTCAGAGAGAGTGCGTCGCCTTCCTGGTCTGAAAGTGATGGAACAATTAAAGCGTGTAAAAAACAATGCCCATCTAGCCTGACAGGGATTTAACCTTTTAGGTGACTCGAGAAACATTAGGTTCTTATGATCGATAACAACAGTAACACAATGTTTTGCCCCTTGAAGAAAATGTCTCATTCTTCAAATGCCCACTTAATGGCCAGTAACTCACGATTCCCTATGTCATAATTTCTCTCAGAGGGGGAAAATTTTCTGGAAAAAAAGGCACAAGGTCTCAGGTTAGCGAGGGTAGCAGGACCTAGTGAGAGGACTGCTCCTGCCCCGTCCTCAGAAGCATCCACCTCCACGATAAAAGGTGCTTCCTGATCTGGCTGGGTTAGAACGGGAGCGCTACTGAAAGCCTCCTTTAGAAGGGTTCTGGAAGCTTGATCGGTGGCTTCATATGAGAGCTCAAGTTCGGACCAGAGGCCTGAGGAGCAGCGGCGTCTTGTCCTATTTCTAGGGAATGAATATTCTCCCCTAGCTCCTGCACCTCTGCGTCAGGTTTGACACATGCTCAGTCAGGGTCACTAGAGTATTCATGGTACAGTGGTTTCAGTAGGCCTGTTATTCTGTAACAGTCGCGTACACACACACACCGGGGGGAGGAAAGTGACCACTGCGCTCAGGTTAGCGAGGGTAGCAGGACCTTGTGAGAGGACTGCTGCTGCCCCGTCCTCAGAAGCATCCACCTCCATGATAAAAGGTGCTTCCTGATCTGGCTGGGTTAGAACAGCCTCCTTTTAGGGTTTCAAATGAATCTAAGGCCTCAGTAGACCAATTTTCCAGATCCGCCCCTTTTTTAGTGAGGTCGGTCAGTGGTCTAGCGATTACCGAGAAATTCTTTATGAACTTACGGTAGTAGTTAGCGAATCCAAGGAAACGTTTTAAGGCCTATTAGGATGATAGTCTTACCCATCCCTTAATCACTAAAACCTTGCTAGTATCCATCTTTATGGCGTGGGGAGTCAGAACATGTCCGAGAAATATAATCTCCTGCACCCCAAAGACACATTTTTCCTGTGTAGCAGATAATTGGTTCTCTCTCAACACCTCCAACACCTGTCTAACATGAAACACATGACTCTCAAAATCAGGGGAAAATATCAAAATGTCGTCAAGATATACAATGACAAATTTTCCCAAGAACTTCCTAAGAATATTGTATGTGAAATTTTGGAACACAGCCGGGGCATTGCTGAGTCCAAAAGGCATAACGAGATATTCAAAGTGACCGCCTGGGGTATTGAACGCTGTCTTCCACTCGTCCCCCTCCTTTATTCGGATTAAATTGTATGCTCCTCTTAAATCAATCTTAGAAAACCAGGCCGCCCTAATACCTGGTTAAATAAATCCGGAATCAATGGGAGGGAGTAAGTATTCCGGATAGTGATCTTATTTAATTTCCCATAATCTATACAGGGTCTAAGACCACCATCCTCCTTCTTAACAAAGAAAAACCCCGCCCCCATAGGAGAAACCGAGGGTCTAATGTGCCCCTTAATGAGATTCTCCTTAATGTAATCTTCCATGGCCTCACGTTCAGGTTTAGAAAGATTGTAAATACACCCTTTAGGAAACCTTGCCCCCTTCTCCAGGACTATGGCGCAATCATAAGGTCTATGGGGAGGAAGAGCCTCCGGGGACGACGACGAGAACACATCAGCATACTGATGACTGCGGGTAATACCTCAGACTCCACAAAGACCCCAACCCGTACTCTAGACAAACACAAGCCGCACTCAGATCCCCAACTCACCAGTTCCCCTCTGGTCCAATCAATCATAGGATTGTGCAATTGGAGCCACGGCATCCCTAATACCAACTCAACTGGTAAGTTCTCCAGGACTAACAGGGAACATTTCTCTAAGTGGCACACTCCCACAGCTAAGGAAATCTCTGAGGTACATAACCTCACAGTACCCCCCCCCCCCCCCCCCGGGGAGTGGAGTCAATGGCCATAATATAGATGGGCGTAGGTAAAGCAAAAATTGGAATACCCTGTCTAGTAGCATACCCCTGGTCAATAAAGCTGGCCACTGAGCCCGAATCTATAAAGGCCTAACCCAACCACGTATTAGAACCCAGAGAAATGGTTATAGGAGCTAAAAGCTTACTCTTAGTAATAACAGGGGGTACCTGGTCCCTTGGTGGTCTTGTCTCGGAAGCCTTATCAGAAAGGATCCTCTTTGGACACTAATTGATCCAATGGTCAGGATCTCCGCAGTAGAAACAGATCCCACGTCAGCGGCGCTGATCCGCTCTGGTCATGCCAATTTGCATAGGTCCTTCAGAGGAGACCTCACCACTCCTGGAACAAACCTCAGACTGGACCAGCATCTGAGAAGAAAACTGTCGTTCCTGTCGTCTTTCTCTCACACGTCGGTCGAGTCGGACTGCTAGGGTCATAGTCTCCTCAAGAGTCTCTGGGAGTTGATAACTCACTAGTAGGTCTTTTAGATTATCAGATAGACCTGACCTGAATTGACACTTAAGAGCTGGCTCGTTCAACCCTGAGGGAACACACCACCTTCTAAATTGGGTGCAATACTCCTCCGCAGAGAGGTTGCCTTGAACCAATGCTTTCAGCGCGGTTTCGGCTACCAGGGCCCTGTCTGGTTCATCATACAGGGTACTCAGAGCCTGAAAAAAAACCTCTACCATGGTTAAACAACTAGCATCAGGGGGTAAAGAAAAGGCCCACTCCTGGGGATCCCCCTATAAGCGGGAAATAACAATGCCCACACTAAAATATAGTTTCAGCTCTCCTTAAAGGAGTGAAACTTCCTCCGATCTCCAGAGAAGGGTTCTGAAAGCTTGATCGGTGGCTTCATATGAGGGCTCAAGTTCGGACCAGAGGCCTGAGGATCACCGGCATCTTGTCCTATTTCTAGGGAATGAATATTCTCCCCTAGCTCCTGCACCTCTGTGTCAGGTTTGACACATGCTCAGTCAGGGTCACTAGAGTATTCATGGTACAGTGGTTTCAGTAGGCCTGTTATTCTGTAACAGTCGCGTACACACACACACCGGGGGAAGGAAAGTGACCACTGCGCTCCACCCTCACCCCTGGCCCTGCCCACTTGCCTCGCAAGTCCTAATGACAGGGGACAACTGGACGGCAATCCCTAGCTTGGAATAAGTGCTGGGAGGACAGACCAGACAAACAACGTGAACGGACCGAGTCAAAACCAGGAAGGCGGCGCAGTACAAAGGAACAAGAAGAGAATGGTCAGGAGAAAGCTGAGGTCGTTTACCAGGAGCAGCTAGAAGTACCAAGGGAGTTACCAGGGATCGTCTGGAGCAGGCCGGGATCAGGAACCAGGAAAGCAGTACAGCACAGCAGGAACAGACAGGGAGACTTCGGATAAACATGAGGTAAATACACCAGGAATCCAAGGATACACAGGTGGAACCTGAATAACAGGCAATCTGTTGCCAGCAGATTGCCTGTTTAAATAGGGAGCCAGAGGGGTCATGTGACGTGGCCAGCGTCACATGGCTCCACACAGACTACACAGCCGAGCTCCGAGTGATCAGCTCGGCGCTTAGCCCTAAAACCATTTGCATGAATGCGCATAGACATGCGGGGGGCGCACATAGTATTATCAGGAGCGCGGGCAACGCCGGACGCACTGATGATGCGCATGCGCTCCGGACGTGCCCGCCTCCTAGACCACACCGTGACAGTAGCCTTATACATTTTGATCAAAACATATACTAATGATGTCAACACGGCCAAACAGGGACACTAGTCGCCCTGTAACAGACTACTGAGGATTGCAACAGCATGAAGAGTCACAATAGTGGCCCCATAACAGAGTTGGTGAGGGTGGCAACAGCATAAAGAGTCACAGTAGTGGCCGAAGAACAGAGTGGGGATGGGTGGGTAACAGCGGTGATGGATCACAGTAGGGGCAGATGGCAGTAGAGGCAGCAGGTGTGTGTCATCAGGTGGGTGACAGCATCAGATGCCACACTACTGACCAGGCAGGAAAGATTGCCCAGGGCAAACTTAGCTGGTTGCGGTCACAATTCAAATTTGGCTGCCGAGTAGTCCAGGGGATCCTCGATGTGGGATGGCAAGGTGCAGTGAAAGTATGCCCCCACCTGCTGGTTCAGGTTCTGCTCCATGTCCTGCTGCTGCTGGGTGGTTTCTTCAGTAGGCGGGTGAAGAAAAGTGCTCATCAGAGAATCTAGACTTTAGTTGCTGCTGATGAGCTGGTGCTGCTCCTGCCCTCCCAGCAGTCATGGCAGTGGAGCGTGAGCTCAGAGGGTCTTCCCGGTTATACCTTCGTGAGGATGGGCGATGGGGCTCATAAGCAGAGACTACAGAGTAGAGATGGCCTTGCGGTTCACCCGGTGGCCGCTTCGTGGCGAAATTTGCACGTACGCGATTTGCCAAACATGCAAACATTAGCCGATGTCCGCCGGCGGCATGTTGTTTTGCATTGCGCAAAACTTTGACCAATGACACATCCATCAGGTGGGACAGGACAGCCAATTGAGACGTTTCAGCACATGGACACACGCACACCCCATCAAAAAACCCGATCTGGCAGCCATTTTACATTCTGTGTTTTGCAACTGTAGGGAGAAGTTGCTTTGTGGCGCAGGGACAGGCTGTTAGGGACACCAAATGCTAGCTGATAGGGCCACAAAAGTCCTTTTAAGGACTGGTATAGGTGTGATATCAATAGGTGTCCTATACTCATAATATACTTTCTAACATAGAAAGTATATTATAGTGCATTTGTATTGTGCAGCAGATGTGTGCGGTTCTGCTGCGATACCGCAGCTATATAGAGGGACAAGCGCATTTGGAACAACTATTTGCAACGGGTGTGATAAACCTGTTGCCCCCCCAAAAAAAATTATAGATGGGTTTGATATACCTTCTTCCACAAAATACTGATTGAGGGCTGCGATATACCTGTTGCCCCAACTGTGATATAACAGTTGTGGCAAAAAAAATAATTGAGAGGTGTGATATACCTGCTTCCACAAAATACTGATTAAGGGTTTTTATATACCTGCTTCAACAAAATACTGCTTGAGGCCTGCGATATACCTGCTTCAACAAAATACTGATAAAGGGGTTCGATATACCCATTTCCACCAAATATTGATTGAGGCCTGCGAGATACCTACTTCCACAAAATACTGATTAAGGGGTTTGATATACCTGCTTCCACAAAATACTGATTGAGGGCTGCGATATACCTGCTTCCACAAAATACTGATTAAGGGGTTCGATATACCTGTTTCCACCAAATATTGAATGAGGTCTGCGTTATACCTGCTTTCACAAAATACTGATTAAGGGGTTCGATATGCCTGTTTCCGCCAAATATTGATTGAGGCCTGCGATATACCTGCTTCCACAAAATACTGATTAAGGGGGTTCAATATACCTGTTTCTACCAAATATTGATTGAGGCCTGCGATATACCTGCTTCCACAAAATACTGATTAAGGGGTTCGATATGCCTGTTTCCACCAAATATTGATTGAGGGCTGCGATATACCTGCTTTCACAAAATACTGATTAAGGGGGTTCAATATATCTGCTTCCACAAAATACTGATTGAGTGCTGCGATATAACCGCTTCAACAAAATACTGATTAAGGTTTTTGATATACCTGTTTCTACCAAATATTGATTGAGGCTTGCGATATACCTGCTTCCACAAAATACTAACTAAGGGGTTCGATATTCCTGTTTCCACAAATACTGCTCTTCTATAGGGACCACAGGGTCATTTTGAAAATGACAGGCAGCTAAAGAGGCAGGCTATTCCACATGGGTGGTAGGGGTCGGGCAGGTGCACCAGGCCGGAGCCTAAGTGGGAAGTTGGAGAAGGTGCGTGCGATTACGTCAAATGACCCACCAGAGTTGGTTGAGTGGCTCACTCACCCTTCCTCTTCTGCAACCTCCTCATCCTCTGCATCAGCACCCTCCTCACTTTCTGCTGTGTGCACCCCCAAAGACACCACCACCATAGCCCTTCCACTCGAGTCAGAGGAATTATTTTCCCGTCCATTCCCAGACCTTACCAATGCGCAGCCATTCTTGGCATCGGATGAGGAAGAGGAGGTAGCAACGTCCGCCACCCAGACGTCTGACGACAGTACCCAGATCAGCCCAAGGAGGGTGGTACCCGCTGTTGCGGCCAACTCCGAGATCTCTAATGTCAGTGGTGGTGAAGGTGACGATGATGACGTGTCGATGGACATCACGTGGGTGCCCACAAGAGAGGAAGAGGAGGGGAGTTCAGAGAAAGAGATGGAGCAGCAGATAGGGAGGAGAAGTAGGCAGAACTCGCAGTGTACAGGAGGCAAAAAGCAGACTGCAAATGTATCTGGAGCGAGCCATCCACCATGCACGGTCACATCTGGCGCTCCCAGGACGCAGGCACATGGTTCCGCAGTGTGAGCTTTTTTTAATGTGTCAGCTGCTGACAATAGTGTTGCTATCTGCAGCCTGTGCTGTCAATGCATAAGTCGCGGTAATCCCAACACTCACCTAGGGATGACCACCTTAAGAAGGCACCTGGCCTCCCATCACCAAGCCCAGTGGGAACAACACCATCAGAACCCACAAAGCAACACTTCCGACGCGCCACATCCTGCTTCTTCTCCTCTCTCCTCCCATTTGTCCTCCACTCCACCTTCCACCATGCCGTCGTCGCCTTCATCTGGCACAAGGCAGGCTTCCGTGGCCCAAATGTTCAAACGTAAAAAGTTGACGCCGGATAACCCTCTTGCCCAACGGCTGACCGCCGGCTTGTCGGAACTGCTAGCCCGCCAACTACTGCCATATAAACTGGTGGACTCGGAGGCCTTTAGAAAATTTGTGGCCATTGGCACACGGCAATGGAAGGTCCCTAGAAGAAAATATTTCTCCCAGAAAGGAATCCTAGAGCTATATGGCCATGTTCAGTGCCAAGTGAATGTATCTCTGGCACACAGTGTCGGTGCCCAAATACATTTGACCACAGACACATGGTCAAGCAAGCACCGGCAGGGAAGGTACATAACTTTTACTGCCCACTGGGTGAACCTTCTGACTGCTGTCAAGCATGCAACCCGTGGCACCCGTGTGGATTTGGTGTTACCGCCATGGATTGCATGCAGGCCTGGCTCTTCTTCTCCTCCTCCTACTCCATCCTCCGTCTTCTCCTCGGCTGACTCCTTCCGCTGCATCCCTTCCCAGCTCCCCAGAACCTATTCGTCGTGCCAGGTGAGATGTTGCGATGCTGTGCTGCGGCTGTTGTGCCTGGAAGCCAAGAGCCACACCGGTCCTGCACTCCTTTCAGCTCTGCGGTCACAGGCCGATCAGTGGCTAACCCCACTTAATTTGACAGTTGGTAAAGTGGTGTGCGACAACGGTGCCAATCTGCTGAGCGTGCTGAAACAAGGCAAAATGACACACGTGCCGTGCATGGCTCACCTCCTGAACTTAGTCGTGCAGCGATTCGTTGCTAAATACCCCGGGGTCCAAGACGTCTTGCAACAGGCCAGGAAAATCTCTAGCCATTTTAGAAGATCTTACACGGCCATGGCTCACCTTGCTGATGTTCAGCGGCGACACCACTTGCCCGTCAGACGTTTGATTTGTGACTGCCCGACGCGCTGGAACTCCACCTTGTATATGCTTGATAGGCTTCTCCAGCAAAAACGTGCCGTTAACGACTACCTGTACGAACTCTGCGGCAGGACAGGTTCTGGGGAGCTTGGTTTTTTTCACCGCGCCAGAGGCTGCTCATGCGCGACGCATGCAGACTTCTGCGGCCATTTGATGAGATCGCCAACCTGGTGAGTCGCAGCCAGGGCGCCATCAGTGACATCGAACCTTACGCCTTCTTTCTGGGGCGTGCATTGCGTTGTGTTATTGATCAAACCATCGAGGAGCAGAAAGATTAGGAAGTCGCAATGCTGAATGAATTCCCAGGGGGGGCTACTCTATCTGAGACAAGTCAGCAGGAGTCTAAAAAGGAGTCAGAGGAGGATGGTGCCTGGGGGGAGGAGGAGGAGCAAGAAGAGCAGGCTTTAAACTTTTCTGGGATCCCTGGTATTGTCCATGGATGGGGGGAGGAGACCAAGAACGACATTCTCCTGGGCGATAAGCAGGAGCCAGGCCACTCCACCGCTTCCAATTTAGTGCAAATGGGGGCCTTCATGCTCCAGTGTTTGAAGAGGGACCCCCGTATAAATATCATAAAGGGCAACGTACTTAGACCCCCGGTACAAACTCAAAATGGTGGACATGTTATCAGCATCACAGAGGGCTGTCAGAATGCAGCATTTCCAGGCCTTGCTTCGAGAGATGCTGCATTCTGCTGTTGCAGGCACTGGCAAAGGAATTTCCACCCACAGAGAAACAGTTGCGGGTACCAATCCTACCACGCATGCAAGAAGAGGCCGGTTTGAAGATGTGTTGGTCACTTCGGATATGAGATCATTATTGCAGCCAACCCATCGACAGCCACCCTCCGGATCCAGCCTCAGGGAACGTCTAGACCGACAGGTGTCCGACTACATCTGGTTAACGGCCGATGTGGACACTCTGAGAAGCGGGGAACCCCTTGACTACTGGGTGTGCAGGCTTGACCTGTGGCCAGAGCTGGCACAATTTGCCATGGAACTCTTGGCTTGCCCATCATTGAGTGTCCTGTCCTAAATGACGTTCAGCGCAGCAGGGGAGATTGTGACAGATAAGCGCACTCTCCTTGCTCACAGCAGTGTGGACTACCTCACATTTCTAAAAATGAATGAGGCATGGATCTCGGAGGAATTTAACACCTGTGATGACCACGTTTAATTGAATCTAATCTATTATCATTGGGTTTTTTTTCAAGAGGGGGATTTTGTTAGCCATGTTTTTAATCCAATTTTATATTTTTAGTTCTTTTAAACATGTATTTGACATGTATTTGTACTGGCCTGCAGTAAAATTGATATCCATTGACCGTCTAATATACCTCCAGCCACACTATCAATTTATTTTTTCTGTACGGTGAATGCATAATTTTTGGGGCCTGTAATCTAACTGGCCAACAGTAAAATTGTTATACGGTGACCGCCTAATGTACCTCCAGCCATATTATCAATTGTTCTTTTCTGTACGGTGAATGAATAATTTTTTGGACCTGTAGTCCACTGGCCTGCAATAAAATTGATATCCAATGACCGTCTAATATACCTCCAGCCACATAATCATTTGATGTTTTCTGTCCGGTGAATGCCTAATGTTTGGGGCCTGTACTCCTGTGGCCTAAAATAAAAATTTTCTAGGCTCCAGCAGTGCACATTTTTGTCAATGGGGCCCGCCGCGAACACGCGAACATCTGATTGCGAACACGTGCTCGTGAACTGTCCCGGACGATGTTCATCCATCACTACTACAGAGTACAAAGGATGTCTTGATAATAGCTGATTTTTTCATCCCTCTCAGAAGGTATAAAAAAGGCCTCCATTTTGGACCAGTAGCAAGTGTCTAATATTGTGGAGCGCCAGTAGTCATCCCTCTGCCGAATGGTGATAATGCTGCTGTCAATACGCAAACAACTCAGCATGCATCTGGCCATTTTCACAAGAGACTCAGAGGGACTCCTTTCCTCCATCTCCACTGCATACTGCCACAGTCTGTTGAAGTCATCTGCATCATCTTCGTGCAGCACTCCAGCTCTTAACTCAAATTTCTTAACTCATCGCGTTATCTTGAGACAAAAGCCATTGAAAAGCAATTGAAGGTGTTTGCTTAGATTAGATAACACAACTCAGAAATCTCAGAAAACAGGAGTGTTACTCTACTCTATCCGTAGTTCTGTACACAGTTCCTGGGTGTTTATGTCCTCCTCCTCGTCCTGTGCCAGTTCAGCCTACACAGGGCTCTGGTGGCCATGAGAAGTAGGTGCCAAGTCTTCTGTCGACTCACCAGTCAGATTTATCAGCATCCCCTCCTAGACATGAAGGAGTTCAATGACATAATTTATCACGTAGTCCATGGCCTCCTCAAAGTGCCTGAGCAAATGGCAGATGTCACGTATGAGCTGCCAAAGTTAAACCTCCGGTGGTAGTCCTGTCCATCTGTATCATCAAGAAATTGGTCATGGATTTACTCTGCTCATACAGTCGGTCCAACATGTGGAGGGTGGAGTTCCAGTGTTTGGAAACGTTGCATATGAGGCAATGTAGGGGAACATTAAAGGGCATATTTTGCTCGGTAAAAGTGGCTGAAGTACATGCACAGTTTTCTTGACATTTTCTAAGACATCTTACAGTTGGGTGGAAGCAGGGGTGGATGGCGGACACTCGACATTACAACAAAAGTTTACATATACATACACCATATACACTCACCTAAAGAATTATTAGGAACACCATACTAATACGGTGTTGGACCCCCTTTTGCCTCCAGAACTGCCTTAATTCTACGTGGCATTGATTCAAAAAGGTGCTGATAGCATTCTTTAGAAATGTTGGCCCATATTGATAGGATAGCATCTTGCAGTTGATGGAGATTTGAGGGATGCACACCCAGGGCACGAAGCTCCCGTTCCACCACATCCCAAAGATGCTCTATTGGGTTGAGATCTGGTGACTGTGGGGGCCATTTTAGTACAGTGAACTCATTGTCATGTTCAAGAAACCAATTTGAAATGATTTGCGCTTTGTGACATGGTGCATTATCCTGCTGGAAGTAGCCATCAGAGGATAGATACATGTTCTCATTCTGTTTACGCCAAATTCGGACTCTACCATTTGAATGTCTCAACAGAAATCGAGACTCATCAGACCAGGCAATATTTTTCCAGTCTTCAACAGTCCAATTTTGGTGAGCTTGTGCAAATTGTAGCCTCTTTTTCCTATTTGTAGTGGAGATGAGTGGTACCCGGTGGGGTCTTCTGCTGTTGTAGCCCATCCGCCTCAAGGTTGTGCGTGTTGTGGCTTCACAAATGCTTTTCTGCATACCTCGGTTGTAACGAGTGGTTATTTCAGTCAACGTTGCTCTTCTATCAGCTTGAATAAGTCGGCCCATTCTCCTCTGACCTCTAGCATCCACAAGGCATTTTTGCCCACAGGACTGCCGCATACTGGATGTTTTTCCCTTTTCACACCATTCTTTGTAAACCCTAGAAATGGTTGTCCGTGAAAATCCCAGTAACTGAGCAGATTGTGAAATACTCAGACCGGCCCGTCTGGCACCAACAACCATGCCACGCTCAAAATTGCTTAAATCACCTTTCTTTCCCATTCTGACATTCAGTTTGGAGTTCAGGAGATTGTCTTGATCAGGACCACCCCCTAAATGCATTGAAGCAACTGCCATGTGATTGGTTGACTAGATAATTGCATTCATGAGAAATAGAACAGGTGTTCCTAATAATTCTTTAGGTGAGTGTATATGCAACACATATAAATACACCACATACATGGTACACATACATAAATACACCATATATACACTACACACCTACCACCCAACTTTTAAAAAGCCTAAGGAGCTAAACTATGGAATGGAAGCGCTCATCTCCAGCTGCAGGTATAATTTTAACAACTGGATCTGGAGAACCTGAGGGAACTGGCTGAATCCCATGCCTGGAGTGGAAGACTTCAGGAACCGGGTGACAACCATATTTAAGATGTACGCTATGCAGGGCGTATGGGTCAGCCATCTCTGATGCAGTGCAGACAGAATATTCTTCCCATTATCAGTGACCATGGTTCCTATATCTAGTTGGTGAGGAGACAGCCAGGATTTGATTTCCTGGTTGATGACACAGAGCAGTTCTTCCCCGGTGGGACTCCGTTCGCCCAGGCTGATCAGGTGCAGAAGCACGTGACAACGCCATGCTTTGCATAAGTGGTATGCTGGAGAACCACTCTGAACTGTGGAGGCTGAGGACAAGGTGAAGAATGAGGAGGCAGAGGAGGACATTGGCGCAGAAACCCCATGATTGCAACAGGGAGGCGGCATTGCCATCACCTGGCAAAGTTGCTGGTCTGCCTGGGCCGGAACCACATTTACCTAGTGGGCTGTAAAGGACATATATTGTCCTTGGCCATAGTTACAGCTCCACACATCAGCGCTGGCATGAACTGTACCAGACACTGACAGGCTCAAGGACTGGCCCACCTTCTGCTCAACATATGTGTGCAGGGCTGGTACAGCTTTTTTAGAGAAGTAATGATGGCTTGGGACTCTCCACCTTGGGTGGGCACAAGTCATCAGCTCTCTGAAATGGGCATAGTCAACAGCATGGAAAGGGAGGGACTGCAGTACCAGCAACTTGGCCAGGAGCACGTTCAGCTTCTGCGCTGTTGGATGGGTGCACGCATACTGTTGTCTTTTTGCAATCACCTCTGTGATCGATTGCTGATGAAATGCCTGACAAGGAGGAGGAGCTTTAGGACCAGTAGATGATGGGGAGGAAACACGGCTCCCTTCTGCTGAGGTGGTGGAGCCTTGACTTCTGGAGAAGGGGTGCAAGCCACATAGAGATGCAGCGGTTGCTGATTCAGGCTGTACCACTACATTAGCTCCATGGTTTTCCCAGGCCATTTGCCGCTCCATGTGCAGCGTACTCAAGTTAGGGTTAATAGTGTTCCTGGGTGTTGTAGTGCAATTATGACACTAACCTGAGACAGCTGACTCTCTGCAAGGGCAGGTGATGGTAAGAAATGTTCGTGACGCCAGTGCCAATTAAACGGTGGCACGCCGTTTGCTGATAGCAGGAATAACTGAGGAACCACGTGATGTTAAAACAGAACTCAAACTTTAGTAGTCATCATACATGGACATAGATGGAAGCGCAGTTCCTTTGCAGACAGTTGGTTGCAGTACATTTGATGCAGGCAATATATATAGCAAGGTGACTTCAGAGTGTTAAACACAGGACTTGCAGTACAGGCGGCTTGCACTCTATTCCTGACTAATCCTGGAACATAGAAAATCTTCTCCAAGGCCCAATGCCCTAGCTCTGGCGTATATCCTTGGTTTTATAATTATCAAGTACCTCCTCTGTTGTCTTTAGTACCTCTTGCTTTTCTGGGCTTGCCTCTGTCTCTCTCAGTTTCCTCAGGCTGGTAAACTGTGGTGTTCCTGCTTCTGCATATATGAGCTCAGGAGGGGAACCTTCTCCTTGGATCTGGAACCCGGTTACAGGGACTGCAATACCCTCTCCTGGTCTACAGGCTTCAGGCCTGGACTTGACTCTGACATAGTCTAATCCCCAACTTGGTTCTCACTCTGGTTAAACTAGACTACAGACTGACTTTTCCTTCCCTGACTGGGCCTTATATAAACTAGGGCTCCCTAGCTCCCTCTAGTGACTAAGAGCTGGAATGACACCCCTAGCAGGCCTGTACATGCACATTTTACAGCAACAGGGAAATACATAGCATTACATTTTATAAAGATGACTTATACCAACTTCCCCATAAATAAGGAGAAACGACAGCACACCAGTGACCCTTCTGTAGTGACGGGCATTACAGCTCCCGTACACTACACATGTGTTGATGAAGGGCCGTTGTGCCAACATTAGCATCCTGACCGCGCTTCACATTCTGCCCACATATCCTGCATACTGTCAAGCTAACGTCCTCCAAAGACTTGATAAAAAATCCCCTCACTGCCGAGTATGGCATTTTACCCCCAACACTCCGTGCTGACTGCCAGACGCTGCCTTTATGAACCCATGCACTGCTAGTTTTTTGCTGACAGGTAGGCTCCTGAGTAGCAGACGGTCTACCCTGCGCATGTCTGGCTCCAGATCTCCCACTGCTTCCACCCTGTTGTCTCATGGGCCTGCGGTGACCCTCACCCCCTGATAATAATGATGCACCCTCTTCACCCGGCTCCCACGTGCGATCGGCTACATCATCATCCACTAATGTCTGTTTGTCAATTATGTCACCCTCACCAGTCTTATGGTCACATCCCTCACCGCTCGCAACACGTGCTTCCACCCGACTGTCATCATCGCTAGTGAAAAGCGGAGCAGAGCTGGCAGCATGCATAACTTCCTGAGCAGAAGGAGCAGCAAAAGAAAGGCAGTTGCAGGACAGGTGAGCGCACAGAAGTTTTTCCTCGGCCATGCCAACTAAGTGTGGTGTCAGAGGAACCCACCAATACCTGGCTGTTTGTATCTGTTCTCATCTGAGAGGATGTTGAAAAGCAAGTCAACCATTCCAGTACGACCGCTGAAAGACAGTGGCAGCTCTGGCCTGTTGCGCTATCACCACCCCTTCTCCTGCTGCTACTTGTGCCAGCTATAGCAACATTTTTCTCACTGCCTGTTCTTTTGAGGGCCCAGGCAACTGTCTGTTGGCCATAGTGTACAGTACTAAATCAGTAATGTAACAGATGAAGAATGAATGTTGCAGTAGATGGATGAGAAAAACGCGCCTATATATTACACTGCCTATTGACAATCAATTGAGTCTGATGCACCATACGTCTACGTACAACTGAACAGATTAATTATTAATGGCGCAACAGATTAACTAGGTACATGCGCCTACATATTAGACCGGCTGTTGAGACTAAGAGCAGGTTCACATTACCGTTAGAAATTCCATTATAGTGTTAATGCAAGACAGAAAAAAACTGAACCGTTATATGTGACAAGAAATATATTAGGCTGGAGCAAAACAGAATGCCTCGTAAAAGGGTTCTGTTTTGCATTCCGTCCTAAAATTCCATTATATTCCGTTATAACTCTTTTATAACGGAACACTATAACGGAATACCTAACGCTGGTGAGAACCCACCATAAGTCTGATGCACAGTCTATGTATAACAGAACAAATTAACAGCAGTTAAACAAGATGCACAGCATGATTACACAGTGCCTGCACTGTCCCTGCAGTCTCCCTATGCTCTCCCTACAATGTCTCAAAACTCTTCCTACAATCTCCCTACACTGTCCCTGCATTGTCCCTGCTGATTGGCTGCCTGCACAGCATTATGGGTCATATCTCCTTCCCAAGCTTCTTACTTTCACTTTGTAACACGTGTAGCCACCATTTTAGCCACCATTCGTTGCAACGAAGCAAGAGGAAATTTGGATTTGTGGCGAATCAAAGTTTTTCTGAAATTCGGATCAAATTCAACTTGTTTCACTTCAAGACGCTTGACAGTACTTACAATACTCATAACACCAAGGGTACCTGAACTACCATCAGGAGGGAGACCCAACATCAGGGTGTGCCAGGTACACTTTCCTGTCACTGCCGGCCCTGGGGAGCATCATTGTAAGGATTGCTACTGTGATTTATGTGAACTGTAGTTGCCAGAGACACTAGCACTTCCATCCTCCTCTCCACTCATCCTGGGCTTGTGACATAAGATACAGCCTTATGATGCAGGGCCGTGAGTCCCAGAGAATGAGTGCAGCGTGGGAGAAGCCCTGCATAATGGAGAGAGAGAGAATGTAATAAGGGAGCATGAGAGTTGTAGTTCACTGGCTGAACAAAGAGCTCAACTGGACGGATAGATGAAAAGGATAACAATGCAGCATTGTGCCGAGCTTTGTAGAGTACTAGAATTTTGAATATACAATAATTGATTTATTGTTTTGCTGGATGTATTAGATGAAAATATACATTACAGCCAGAATTAGTCAAAGTATATTCTAATGTAACATTCCTGTCCTATCTTGAGGATGTCTTCACAGCACTATTTAATATCACATTGTAATAATAAATTAAACCATTAAAGGGGTATTCTGATCTTTGATCTGTGACAGTTGAGTCACATTATTATGAGCACTTCCAACTTTCGACAGCGTGTAGTTTATGAAGGAAGTCACATGTGGTGAGCTGGCTTGATGGGTATATAAAGTTTGCGATAGGCTGCACACAAATCCCTCATTGCTGCCATGGGTAAAAGGGGTGATTTATCAGAGTTGCAAAAAGGAATGATTATTGGCTTTCAGACCAAGGGTGGCGGTATTTCTGAAACTGCGCAGTTTGTGAACTGTTGACATGCTGCTGTGGTGAAAGTGTATAGTGAGCGGAGAAATGGCACCGTTGTCAATAAGTGACCTGGAAACTGCAAAGCACCACGTGTCATTGATGTGAAAGGTGAATATTGGCTACAAAGGTGCGCAAGAGCGGACGGACATGCTACAGCGGAGCAGCTCACTACCAAAATTAACCAGGGGGCTACCAGACGTGTCTTAACACAACAGTTCAGTGAACCCTACTGTGTATGAGGATCCAAAGCAGATGGATGGTCACCACACCTCTGTTACCAAAGTTGGATCTGCAGAAAAGGCTTTAATTTCCGTGGCAGTATCAGAATTGGACCTACTCTGATGGGCAAAGGGTTGCCTTCTCAGATGAGTCATATTTTCTGCTTCATTGAACGGATGGGCGTTGGCATGTCAGGTGAGAAACATTAGAGAATAAGCACACTACAACCACTGCTGAAAGAACACAAGCTGGTGGTGGCAACGTTATGGTCTGGGGAGTATTTATGTGGCCTTCTCTGGGCTCATTCATCCATGAGGAAGGCACTCGCAACTGATTTGGATATTAATACACTCTTGCAGATCTCGTACGCCCACGCGTGGTGATTGTCTTTGCTGGGGTGGATAGGATCTTCCAACAAGACAAAATGACATGTCACATGGCTAGAAATGTCCAATATTGGTTGAAAGAGCATGACCAAGACTTCCAACTACAACCCTGGCACCCTAATTTCCCAGACTTCAACACAATTGAGCATCTGTGGGACCACCTTGTTCGCTATAGGGTTCCTCCCCCATGCACCCTCCAGCAGCCATGGGAAGCACTGCAGTCATCATGGCTCCAGATACCTATGACAGCAAACGGCGGTTACGCTGGATATTAGCTGAAGATCTTAACAATGCGACTCAACTGTGTATATAGCAATCCACAGAATATATCATAAATGAATGGTAGGTTCAAGTCCAGAGGTAAGCCACAAAGATTTAATGTGATGGATATACTGTAGATTGAAAGAAAATATTATATATAGAAAAAATGCAATGAAAACAGTATTCCCTTCTACCTCTCCTTCACCTGTGAACTAAGTAGGATCAAATTTTGCACCTGATTTCTAGACATTATAGAGGAGGACACTATGATTAAAGGGGTTGTGCAAAGTATTAATTTGATAGGACACACCTAACTGATCGACCACCACTGATTCAGAGAACAGAAGTCCCATGTTCCCATCCTGATAGAGCAGCAGGCTAAGCATGTGCCCTGCCGCTCCATTCACTCTCTATGGGACTGTCAGAAATAACAGAGCACCGTACTCAGCTATCTCCATGGATTGCATCGAAAATGAATGGAGTGGCAGAGCACATGCTCGTCCTGCCGCTCCATCAGTACAGGGGCATGGGACCCATTTTCTTGGTATCGGTGGGGGTTCCAGCATTCGGACCCCCAGCACTCAGTTAACGTGGACACTTGTCAAAACCCATTTAATCGAGAATGAGAACTAGTAACAAAAAAAAAAATCGACATAAACTTTAGATTTTGAATGTTCTTTTTGAATGACGCAAGCAGTAGTCTTGAAAACCATTCAGAATTGATGCAGAAAGTACTTTGGAAAAATAAAAAACCTTTCCTTAGACAAAGAAGAGGTTTAATTGCAGATCAGTAATTCCCTAGTACATTAGCCTCTCCTTTTTAAGGTAAAACGCACAAAAAAAAATGGACAAAAATAACAAGTGCACTCGAGCTAACGACGACCGACCCATTGCGATATATTGATATTACATATGGGCAACAAGCAGCATCAGGCTCTTTAAGGGTTAAAAAAAATGTCCCACCAAAACGTACTTGTTTTTCCACATGACAATTAGCGTAAAACCTGCTGGAGCTTGTATGATTTGTTTCTTTCCCAAATGCTTGTTGATAAATTGCTCATAGCAATTAAAACACCCCAATGTTAATTACACGCTTGCCATCAATTTATTTACAGTTCAATTAATTGGTGAAGTTATTTGGGTAGTATTTAGTAGTAATTTGGGGTCCCACATCTCTCGCTATTTCCATTGCTAATAACACAGATTTTACTATAACACTTTTAGAAATCTTACGCTGTACACAAACATGGTATCTTAATAGACGCAGAGGCGCCACCTTTGGATGGCAGGTCTACTGGAACAGATTGGAAAACTGCTGTTTACTTAGAGCTATGCAATCCCCCCTACAGAGTTTATGTAGACTGATAATCATGCTGATAATTAAATGCACACATTAAAAGCAGGCATAACTGTATCTCTGCGTATGCACCCCTGCATCATAAATATGGGGAAACACACCTGCGTTCCATTGAACTGCTAATTGTAAGAAATCTTTCCGACTAGCGATGGCTAGCAAAGATTAATAATGTTCTACGTCCATTATGCCGGAACGGTGGATCCCTGGGCTGATGACACCACAGTATGTGGGTTAACATGTAGCAGGGTGCTGATCCTTAAAGGGGTTGTCCAGATTCAGAGCTGAACCTGAACACAACCGTTCTGATCTTATTCACCATGAATGAGTAGAGCATCAGAGCTTTTCACGCTCCGATGATGCTCCCCCTTGCCCTGCGCGATTCACAGAATTTTCATGACATACTGGGCTCTCCATGGCCAAGTTAGGTGGAGGCTTCCCCCTAGCAGCGATTCCGGTGACATCACCGTCACTAATGGGCGGTCTTTAGCCTTGCCCTAGCCTGTTTTTATAGGCTAGGGAAGCGTTAAAGACTGCCCATTAGAGCCGGTGACGTCACTGGGATCACTGCTAGGCAGGAGCCTCCACCTAGCAATGTCGAAAAATAAACAAAAAGCTCTCATGCTCCACTCATTCATGGTGAATGAGTGCAGATCGATGACATCTGTGTGCCTTCTGTATTTTGCAGAATGGAACAGCTGGCCCCTAATTGAACAGTACTATCCTTGTCCGTAATGCGGACAATAATAGGACATGTGCTATTTTTTGGGGGAATGGAAATACAGACATGCGGAAACGGAATGCGCACAGAGTAACTTCTGTTTTTTTTGCGGACCCATTGAAATGAATGATTCCGCATACGGTCCTCAAAAAAACGGAACGGACACGGAAAGAAAATACGTTCATGTGCATGAGCCCTTAAACTGGAGTACAAGTTTATAGAGAACCTCCTACTGTTGCAGACCTCTTTCCATTAAAGATCTAGTTCATTCCATTATCATGCACTATTGATCCAGGCAAAGGCAAACTTCTATGATATAATCCATAGGCTTCCTTCACACACAGGGGGGAATTTATCATTAGGAGAATATTTGAAGTCAGTTTTGCTTCAGTCTGAGTTGGAATACTTTGTGCCATATTTATCAAATGTGTAATACAGCTGAAATACACATCAGCTATAATACACAACCATGCTCCCACACTCACCCTAGCCATGTAACCCGTTAGATGCTGCCGTCGATAGTGACCATGGCATCTAAGGGGTTTGAAAGGGGTAACCAAGACCTTCACTATCCAGCAACGCAACTGCAGGGTGATGATGGTTGTTATAGCAGCCAGGGGGCCTGACAATTCCACCTCTCCCTTGGCTACCAACGTAGTACTGCTATTGTTGGCTGTCTTTTAACAGGCGTAAAACACTGCAGTACATAAGTATTGTGTTACAGCAGTGGGTGCAGAACAACTGTGTTAACCAACAGATTTGATTTCGGGCTAATCCTAGGAGGGTTATCCTTGCAGTTCCCTGGTATTCACCCTTTAAACCCTGTACAGTGATCTTGGCTTCACTGAAGGGGAACCACAAGGCCACTACCTCCTGGAGTAGTCTCTGTGTGGTTAACAGCTGAGGTAAGACACAGGTCAGGTCAGGCAGCAGAGGGTCAGAATCCAGACGAAATACAGCACACTATCGCAAGAACTAACAAGCTAAGGAACCTATTGCTCAGGCACCTTCCCATAGGAGAACTCCATGTTTGCCAGCCATTAGCTGGTGAAGATAAGAGTGTGAGTGCTGGCCCTTTAAAAGCCAGAGGGAGTACGCGCCCTGTGGGCAGAGAAGAATGGCCACAGCCTGCATGGAAGGACTGAGCTGACCTGGCGGCTAGGCCCGCTCAGAAAAAGACGGCAGGAGGCAGATCCGGGCCGCAAGACAAGTTGAGCTAGGCAACTGTAACATGTTGCATTGTATTATACTACTGATCGTGCCCCCTAGTGGAGTATCCTAGGGTAAGGATGCCCAACCTGCAGCCCTCCAGCTGTTGCAAAACTACAACTCCCAGCATGCCTGGAAAGCCTACAGCTATTAGGGCATGCTGAAATTTGTAGGTTTGCAACAGATGGAGGGCCGCAAGTTGAGCATCCCTGCCCTAGGGCATTGGTCAGCAACCTCCAGCACTTCAGCTGTCATGAAACTACAATTCCCAGCATACATATGTGCTTTGCTGTTCTCAAAACTCCAATGGAAGTGAAAAGACCATGCTGGGAACTGTACTTTAACAACATCGGAGGTTGCTGTAAAAAAAAAAAAAATTTGAAAAAATATAAAAATAAAAAACCTATACAAAAGCAATTTTCCCCATTAAAAATGAATCATTGTGTAAATACAAAAGTTAAAATAAAGTACATGATTGCATCATTGCATCCATACTGGCACTATCTATTGAATTATTCCATTATTTAACCTGCCATTGAACACTGTAAAAAATTTTGGGGGGCAGTGAATACAATTAACAGTACTACATATTTTTGCTCTTCTTGCCTTCCAAAAAAAAATTAAAAGCCATCAAAATGTCATGTATCCTCCAAATGGTACTAATAAAAAATGCAGCAAGAAAAAAAACTCACACAGATCCATCAATGGGAAAAAAAAAAGTTATCACTGTCAGCATATGGAGATACAAAAACTAATTGGGTGAGATTTATGAAAACTAGTGCTAAGGATAACTGACTTGCAACCAATCAGATTGATCCTTTCATTTTCCAAAGGAGTTCTAAAATATGATAGGTGGAATCTGATTGGTTGGTATGGGGAACTAAGCCAGTTCTCCTTAGCACAACTTTTGATAACTCTCCCCCAGTGTTTTTATTGTGCAGAAATAGTAAAACAGGGAATCTGTCACCAGTTTTAACTAAGATTAACATAGACTAGTGACAGATCCTCTTAGCAAAATGCGGGGTCACTTTCTTTAATTGACTTAATCTTGTATTAAGTGGCTCCAGATTCATCAGCTCCTTCCCCCCTCTCCCTCTGTTAATTGGAAAAAACTGTCAATCAGTGGCACGGGGCAGTGAAAGTCAGAAGCTCATGAATATCAGGACTCCTTGGCATCCCCTGGAGCTGTTAGAAGCTAGCAGCATAAGGCCTCATGCACATGACCGTATGTATTTTGTGGTCCGCAAAAAAACGGACCCTCAAAAAATACTAATGATGTCCGTGTGCATTCTGTATTTTGCGGAACGGAACAGCTGGCCCTTAATAGAACAGTACTATCCTTGTCCGTAATGTGGATAATAATAGGACATGTTCTATTTTTTTGCAGAATGGAAATACGGACATACCGAAACGGAATGCACATGGAGTAACTTCCGTTTTTTTGTGGACCTATTGAAATGAATGGTTCCGTATACGGTCCGCAAAAAAAAAAAAAAAGAACAGACACAGAAAGAAAATACGTTCGTGTGCATGAGGCCTAATGCTGGTGACAGATTCCCTATAAAATGTATATACATTTGGTAGTGTTGTAATTGTATTAAAGGTGAAGCCACCGGTACTGACACAGAAACCAAAGAAAACAAAGTAGTAGAAGATAGAACTTACATGGCAGAGCTAGACAGCAAGAACGTCTCAGCCCTGTTGCATCTTCTATGGTCATTATAGCAGGGATCTCAAGTCTCCCGGAGGTTCAGGGAGTCTCCCGCTATTAGATAGCAGCTCCCTGACACCCGCATGTGAGACAATATATCCCGGAAAGGTTTATCTCAGTCAGATAGCAGAGCAGAGAGATAAGAGAAGTGACAGGACAGAGTTTAGATTACAGGTTGAATTAACCCTTTAGGGTCAAATTGGCTTCTCAAGGAGATCTATATGTTAAAGGCATCCCTTCTTCTGTCTCATTCAGTAGCTATATAACTATTGAGAGAGATGTATTTTTTTTAAATACATTTACACATTTAACCCTCCATTTTAATTATATTATTTACCCCAGTGTTAAATTCACCCC
Source organism: Bufo bufo (assembly GCF_905171765.1). Lineage (NCBI taxonomy): Eukaryota > Metazoa > Chordata > Amphibia > Anura > Bufonidae > Bufo > Bufo bufo. The sequence goes on along the minus strand of NC_053393.1, from coordinate 81,109,603 downwards.
CCTGGATACTTGTTTTTCCCCTACAGTGGGGTAGATAATTACACACAGGGTTTTAAAGGATAAACTTCCTGACTCAGACCAAGAGCCGACTCAGCGAGTCAGCAAGTGAATCGAAGCATCCGCGCATGCGCATTGCGCAACCTAAGCTTCGGTTCACTTGCTTCTTGTCAGCTCAGCGAATGAACCGATTCATGTGAAAGATCCAAACCTCCCATCTCTAGTTTACTCGCAGTAAACCTTTCCGGCAACCTGTAGCAGTGTCCCCTTCTCGGCGCGTGCGCACAGTGCAAGAAGAAGCCGATGCCAGCAGTCCGCAACGGCGCATCAGGCTGAGCCTGTGCGCAAGCGCGGGATCTCAAAGCGGGAGGAGGGGGAGGGAGGAAGAGGCGGCACTGAGGAGTAGAAGGCGGCGCTGGGCACGAACAGCGATGCGTGCGGCTGGGCACCATGCATCCACAGACCTCCCCTGATTGGGCACCTCAATTCAATGATTGACAGGTTAGTAAAACCAGTTTTTCCGCAGACTAAAGCCCCAAATAGCTTTTATAAGGCCACCTTAGAAATCAGAATGCTACCCTGGACATGAGTGTATGTTTAGCTCACAGGGCTTATAGGTGGTGACAGAATCCCTTCAATCATATACATAAATATGATAATTTGGGGCAGGGAAATGAGCCCCGTCCTCCACACCATAGAGCAAAGTGTGCAGATACCGCATATGTCTGGAAAATGTAATAAAAAGTTTGTGAAAGAAAAAAAATGAAAACCTCCCTGAAATGAGAAGTGCACCTCCCTGAAATGAGTTTTTGCAGGTTGGGATGTCTGTTATAGCTGTTGTATTAATAATGAACTTAGATTTACAGTCACAATAGTGATTAGATAAACACATATCGGGCAAGAATTGGAGTCTATTAGGAGTTTTTGGAGATTCTCTGGTACTTGAGCAAAACAACCTGGAGCTTTTAGCACTGAAGACTACAGTTTGCATTATGTCAGACTAGAACCAGCATTGCATTAGAAGACGCGAAGCTTCTGTGCTGCTTACAGAAATTTACATTAGCTCCCTGCCTTAAATGCTATGTACACCTTTGGAGGCAATTTTTGTTTAAGATCGCATTTTACTCCTTTTTGGCTAAAAATCATATTTTCAATTGGCCTTTATTAAAAATATTGAGCCGTTCTGTCACAAAGGGTTAACAGTTTTTTTTAACTGTGTGACTGGTACTTTCACTTTGTGTCGGTCATCTAATAACTCTTCTCTCTAAACTACTAAGAGGTATAAACATTTATTTAAGCCACATACTTATCAGTAAGATAAAAACTGAGCTATGATGTGTTTGGAAGGTCAGAGATCAGAGATAAGTAGTCTGTCAGATCCTCAGATGACAGAAAATCCACAGGCTGCTACTAGAGCATCTTAGCTCTGTACAGAAAAAAAAAGTATTCCATATTTTTAATAAAGACCAAATGAAAAATAATTTTCAGCTCAAAATGAGTTCAATGCAAAATTTAAAAAAAATTGCCCCCAAAGGTGTACATAGCTTTGAAAGAGTTATCCCATAAAAGGTATTAATATGCAATGAATAGGGCATTTCAAATGAAACATTAATGTAATACCCATGACAATAAAAACATAGGGACACATTTATTAAGACCGGTGTTTTAGACGCCGGTCTTAAAAAGTCCCTATTCTGGCGGTGGATCCGCCGAAGTTATGAAGAGGCGCCGGCCTCTACATAACTTCGGCGGATCCACCACCGCTTCTAAATGTAAAACAGCTTTCTCCCATCGCGTCCCCGTCCCTGCCCATACCGCAATATAGGCGTATTTCTGCTTAATAAATGAATAGATTTATCCTGTGGCTGAAATTTTGGTGCACTTTGTCAATGATAACCCGACATGCTCAATACACTAGCATCCATGCTCCCTTACTCCTCTAATGCATAGTGATCTCCTAGTGGGGCAGGTGAAGTGTTACAGACACTTTTCATTCATTCATCCAGTTATAGAAATATATAGCTATATCCCTCTCTAGAGAGTGGAGAAGCCAATTAGTGGAATCATTTGTAGCTTATTAGTGGATTCGCTGGGGCTTTGTGTGATCAACTATTTTCTATGCTGGAGAGGAAGAGAGAGAAGGGGTTAACAAGAGCTGACTGCAAATCACTCTTGGAAGATGCTGGGGCTCACATGTAATGAGCTGCTACCCACCCATAGAAAGTGAAGAATGAGACAAGAGCTGCAGATAGGTGAGTAAAAAAGCTAAAAAAAAGGGAAAATTACAGTGGAGATCAGCAATATTTTTTTTTGCTTTAAAGGACATCTGTCAGCAGATTTGTACCTAAGACACTGGCTGACCTGTTACATGTGCGCTTGGCAGCTGAAGGCGTCTGTGTTGTTCATATGTGCCCGTATTGCTGAGAAAAGTTTTGATATATGCAAATGAGCCTCTAAGAGCAACAGGGAGTTGCCATTACACCTAGAGGCTCAGCTCTCTCTGCAACTGCTGTGCCCTCTGCAAAGAAGATACAGCATGGAAGTTGCAGAGAGAGCTGAGCCTCTAGGTGTAATGGCAACGCCCTGTTTTCCTAGAGATTCATTTGCATATGTCAAAACATTTTTCTCAGCAATGCGGGCACCTATGAACATGGGACCAACACAGATGCCTTCAGCTGCCAAGTGCACATATACAAGCGCACAAGTAGAACAATCATTTATCTTTCTGATGACCAAACAATTTTTTCAGTTTTAAATTCCTCAGTTATTTTGTGCAAGTGAAAAGCATCTTTTATTTCATGATTTCCCAGCCCTCAAGGCTTCACCAGATACTGGAAAAAATGTATAAAGAATGCATCAGTACATAGTGCCATCAGCAGTCCCATTGATACATTTAGATGCTAAATTCCATGTCACAAAGTAATGTAGATAATAATATAGTATAGTGTCAGTGGTTGAAAAAAAAACCTGATAAATCAAGGATTAAATTATAACATATTGTTATGGAAAAAGTGGGTAATGGCCAAAGGATCCCTGTAGGTCAGCGGTCCCCAACCGCCGGGCTGCGGCCCAGGACTGGGCCCTGGAAGATGGCCGCGGCGATTAGGGCAGTCTTTAACGCTGTACTAATGAAGCGCTTCCATTATGGAAGCGCCTCATTAGTACAGAAGGACCAGGAAGCGGTGAAGGATCTGTACTCACCGCTTCCTGGTCCACGGCTCGGCTATCGGCTGTGCAGGGCTGTGACCTCACACTGTGCGCCGCTATACACAGCCGGAAGCAGAATGAAGAGGATCGCGATGGTGACCAGGAGCAGGAGAGGTAAGTGTTTTTTTTTTTTTATTTGCACTGGGGGCTGATGGCTGACCTGGGGGACTTATGGCTGGCATGAGGGGCTTACATATGGCTGACATGAGGGGCTGACATGAGGGGCTGACATATGGATGACATGAGGGGCTGATGGCTGACCTAGGGGCTGACATGGGGGCTTATGGCTGACATGTGGGGGCTTATGGCTGACATGGGGGGCCTATGGCTGACATGGGGGGCTGATGGCTGACATAAGTGGCTGACATGGGGGGCTTATGGCTGACATGGGGGGCTGATAGATGGCTAAAGGTTTGGGGGTTGATCTGAGCCATTGGGGGTCTGATCTGAGGTCTGATTAACATTGGGGGTCTGATTGCTGGTCTGACCTGAGGTGTAATGAAAAATATTTTTTACTTATTGTTCTCCTCTAAAACCTAGGTGCATCTTATAGGGCGAAAAATACGGTACAGTGCAGCAGAGACCAGTGCAGCAGAGACTAGTGCAGCAGAGACCATAGTCAGTTTATATAGTCGTTATATATTTTAATATGCACCTTGTGTTTTGTTATGCGCGTGAATCAGTCAGCCCCGCCCACCCCATAAGTCAAGGCAGCCATAATGTGCACAAGCCAGAAATTGTGCATTTGCTGCATATGTGATATATATATATATATATATATATATATATATATATATATCACAAGGTATTGTATAATGAAAAATCTTGACAAATATACAATGCACTATACTAAATGCTTAGAGAAATCATAGCCCAGTCACACACTGTGGATAGGTTACACAGATTTAAATGTAATTTGTCTGTCCAAAGGGGGCTAATGACTCACAACAGCTGTTGAGCTTCTCTACAAACATGGAGGCATCATCGCTTTTACAATTGACTCATGTATGTGAAATATGTTTTCATCTCTGAGGGTTTTGCTGGCTATATCATTGTATACAACATTATGTGCATCGTCTGTTCACAAGCAATGTACCCAGAAAAGCCCATTATATCACTGATAATACTCAACAGGACAGGAGGAGAGGCAGAATACTAAATATTACTGCAGGATGTACACTGCATGTGCCTGGTTCTATGTTGTACAAAGAAAAACACTTTTTGTCAGGTTTTGTGAGATCATTAAAAAATTACCTCTAAAATAATAATACATTTCTTTACATTTGATGTTTAATAACATCTGAAAATCGCTGAAGTAAAACAGTGCATCTGAAGTAAAATGCCGTATTTTTCACCCTATAAGGCGCACTTTTTCCCCCCAAAAGTGGGCCGAAAATGTCAGTGCATCTTATAGGGTGAATACTAATGAGCGCTTCCATTATAGAAGAGCTCATTAGTACAGTAGGACTCCCTGTGCTGGCTCTGTTCCCTGTGCACAGCGTGGGAATGTAGGCGCGCTCTGTGACAGCATAGCACAGCAGGAAGAGCGCTGGATCTCAGGAGAGGCAGCTGGTACACGCATAATACAGCTGTGTTAGTATGCCAGTTAGTTGCATTATACAGCTGCATTAATATACTGTACCAGTTAGTTGTATTATACTGCTACGTAATATGCCAGTTAAATTCAACATATTGGACTGCATTAGTATACCATTGAAAATTGTCAATACCAGTATACAGTGTGTTCCTAGAAGGGTAGGGATGTTTAATTGTGCCTCTGTCTCTTAATTACAGAATAAGCTTTGCAATATTAGTACCGGTATACTAAACCTGTGACTTGGCATTGTTGAAATAGGCCTCAATATAAAATGCCTGGTCACAGCAGGATGATATCGAAGTCACCTCTGAGTCTGACACTGAGCCTTGGAGCCATGGCTCAGCACATTCCTTCTGCTTCTCCTAGCTCTTAATTTTTTCCTAAGAAGAGGAAATAACACCTCATGTGCTATGGAAGATGCTCAAGGCAGTCTTCCTGTTGATGATTTGTGTGAGTAGCATTAGTGTTTGGACTGCTATGAGGAGGAGGTTCTTGCAGTGGAACTTGTAGCCACAGTGGTGCCAGGAGAGGCAGTAGTAGCCACGGCAACAGTGGCACTTGGGGCAAATACAGAGGAGGGAAATGTGAGGGTTGCCAATGCGCCTACAATGACATACCACAGTCTGATAAAAGTGTAGGGAAGAGTGAGGACTTTGATGAGGAGGTGGTGGCTAGGAGGTGACACCAGTGGAGGAGGCTGGTAGCCAATGTGGCTATAAAGAGCAGAGGCAAAATATAAAACAAAAAAAATCACAGAAAACTGCCCAGGGCCAGATCTGCTTCTATTGTGGTCAGCACGAAAACTGGTGATGCCACTCACATGCCAGACGTAGGCCAAGCTTGGTTGATGCTAGCTCTTTATGAGTATCTCCCATATGACAGTTTTTCTCCACAAGGCCAGTACACCAAACCACAGCTATGTGCAAGATCTTACAGACAGCTGGCAAAAAGTACTACTGCCTACTGATTTTAATTTGGGTGAAGGCTCAGAACTGCGCCACATTTGGAGAATGAAGAGACTTGTTTTGTGGACAGCTGGCCAGAAGTAATAATGCCATGGAATAGAATAAAATCTGGGTGAAGTTGTGGAACAGTGGCATATTTGGAGAATGATGAGAAGCATTTTAAGGACAGCTGACCAGAAGTAATAATGCAATAATGCAATAATGAATACAAGAGTATGGTGGCTCACTCTGTCTAGAGCTGTGGGTTGGGTGCTGCTAAGCCTTATGACTCACCCAGTCATAAAAAGAATTGGAAATAAATAATTGGAAGGCTGAGCACTCACCACCGGGGCCAAACAGAGATACGTACAAATATGGGTAGTGGTAACAATTAAATATTTATTATTACACCTAATGCAGATTTGACAACTAAAATATACAGTAATAAGAAACCAATAATAATAAAATCTAACTAATAATAATAGTAATGACTAATATATATAATGCACTCCATTATGCTTAAAATATGTCTAAAATATTGCTGAGGTGAAAAAAACATCATTCAAATATATAACATAGTGTGAGAATATATAATATAGTATAAGAATGGTGTAATTATCTTCTATGGCATGTAGTACCCTTTCGATTAAATATTGTCGATATTTTAAAATTCGATAAATATTCGCTGATAAAGTGCCCAGTATATTTTCGGATTAGTATATTTTCGGATAACTGTCTAAACGAGAGTCGCATTCGATAATCTCAGTTCGATTTTCTGACAAATTCGGCATATATTCGCTGACTGAGATGCTGTGATTACACCTCCTGATATAGTATAGTTCAATTGCCGTACGACTTGCGCACACAGTGGCGTACCACCTGGCTAGCAATGTCGGGTATGGCGGTACCTGATTACAGTTTGTCAGCTGGAACGGCTCGAATGATTCTGCGGTCACTGATGTTCACATCTCCAGTGGTCTTCCGAACTTTCTCCAAATATGGAGGGTATTCAAGTGGGATCTCACAGTTGTCAGAACCGGATATTTAGATCGAGGCGTTCAGTCTATGCCAGAAAATCGAACTTATATAGTCGAGGGCTCCACAGAAGTAAGGATCCAATTCCAAGGTGTGTGGATAAATATATGTCCATCAGCTGATGTGCGGGTCTTAAAACAACCAGACGCGTTTCGGACCACTGAGGAAGGGGCTAGGAAAAGACCCCGAAACGCGTCTGGTTGTTTTAAGACCCGCACATCAGCTGATGGACATATATTTATCCACACACCTTGGAATTGGATCCTTACTACTGTGGAGCCCTCGACTATATAAGTTTGATTTTCTGGCATAGACTGAACGCCTCGATCTAAATATCCGGTTCTGACAACTGTGAGATCCCACTTGAATCTTAAAGGGAACCTGTCATCAACTTTATGCTGCCCATACTAACAGCAGAATAATTATAATGCTGGTTCTCAGCAACCACTTACTTTTAGCTCATGAGGGACACACCGCTGACATCAGCATTTCTGTCACTAATTTATGCTGCCCTCAGTGAGGTCAACATAAAGTTGATGACAGGTTCCCTTTAAGTTACCACTGCCTTTGTTAAAACAACCTTAATGGACATACACAGCCTGAATGAGTAGGTTCAGTCGTACCTGAACTGTGCCCTTTTTCTGGCAAAAAACCAGTTCCCTGACCACATGGACTTTTGGGGAGGCAGACTTGAACAGTGGTTGAAACTGGCCCAGTTTGCTATTGCTTGAACTATCGTGTCCAGCCTCCAGTGTCATCTCAGAGGGCTTTTAGAGCAACAGGTGGCATCTTCACACCCAAGCAAAATTGTCCTGGGCAAGTATCCAAAACATTACCCTTGTGAATAGAGATGAGTGAATCAAATCGCACGAAGTGGAATTCGATCCGAATTTCAGGATAAATTTGATTTGCATAAAAGCCGAATTTCCTCGTGCTTCGTGTCAGCGAATACATTTAACCTGAAATAGTATAAAAAAACAAAAAAAAACGTACCTCCTCCATTTTCTCGCGACGGGCCGCCAGCCTCCGGCGTGATGACATAATCTCTCGCCGCACAGAATTTCGGCAGAGATCTTTAAGCAGGATGGCGGCGGCTGGCCCGTTGCGAGCAAATAGAGGCGATAAGTTTGATTAAAAAAAAAAATTTTATTGTTAATTTTACACTCAGATACCGTGATCATGTATTAACGCGGCATCTGAGGGGTACAGTGACGGGGTCGGCGCTATCGCAGCTCCCTATCATTACACCCGCTAATTACAAAAAATGCGCTTCGTGACTAAGTAATTCGTCACGAAGCAAATTTTTGGGTGAAATTCGCCGAATCAGCTAATCTCTACTTGTGAATAGTGATGGACGAACATCTGCCGGGACAGTTCGCGAACTGCAAGTTTGAGGCGGGTCCCATTCATTTTAATGGCAGGCGAACCTGAAAAACCTTCAGCTCATATTTGCAGCTAAGAAATTACTAGAAGTACACAAATAGTCGCACAACATGGACAGTAACATACCAGATGTATTATTCGAATTTGCAATCTCCATTTATAATTTTTTTCAATGCGAAATATCAGCAATATATTTTTCGCGTACGCGAATGCGCAAATGCACAATACAGTACCCAAATGCAAATGCGGACAGCACATTCCGGCCCCATTGAACATGAATAGGTCTTCACCCGTTCCGCAAAATTGCGGAACGGATGCGGACCCATTTTGCGGACGTGTGAATGGAAAAGATATCCCTCAAAATAAAAATTAATTAAATTATGAAAGTTAAAGGGGTTCTGCAGTTTCTTTAAACTGATGATCTATCCTCTGGATAGATCATCAGCATCTGATCGGCGGGGGTCCGACACCCTGTTTGCCGCTGGCCTAGTGATGTCACGACCAGTATCAACTAGCGGGGGCGAGGAAAAGCTCCATTCAAGTGAACAGAGCTTAGCCCCGCCCACGCTAGTTGATACTAGTCGTGACATCACTGGGCCAGCGGTAAACAGCGAGAAGGCCGCGGCGCTGCTGAAGCGCCACTGCCTTCTCAAACAGCTGATCGTCGGGGGTCCCGGGTGTCAGACCCCCGCCGATCAGATGCTGATGATTATCAGTTAAAACAAAGTGCAGAACCCCTTTAAGCAAATAGCATAGATGTGGTAGGCAATAACAAGTGCTCGGCGGCACCAAATCAGAAACCATATGTCCTACCACAATCCGAGGGGTTCCAGTGCACATCCATGAATCTCAAAAACCATCCATCCCTGGGCTAGATGATGATGTGGTATTGAAGGACAGGGTGGACAAAGAACTGTCCCTGATATTGCCCTACAGGGGGTGCTATTCTGGCACTGATAGCCTAACCACAGACCACCCGCCCTGATAAGAGCGACCCCGTCCGGAACCTTACCCTATATAAAAATGGCCCTAGTAAGCCCCCTGACTTTTAGGTTATCACTATATAGATCTATGTGTTTTTGACTCATTATAAAAGTATAAGTATATCGCACCCCTCTGTGTATCACACATATCGATAGCACACCTATACTAGTGCTTAAAAGGACTTTTGTGGCCCTATTAGCTAGCGTTTGGTGTCCCTAACAGCCTGTCCCTGCTCCACACTGCAACCTCTCCCTACAAATTACACTTTAAGTAGGATTCTGAGTGGCACACTCCACGTCTATCCCCCAACAACCCGGAACTGCAGATCCCACACAGCTCTCCTTCAATATCACTATCTCAGTGGTGCACAACCCCAAACAAACAATAGTCCAGGACATTAAACTTCTTCATAGAACGAAAGCGGGCGGCACTCACCATCGTGGAATATAGATATTGCTTTATTGACACATCAAGCAAAACACACGCGGCACCGGAGCTAGGAGTCACTTCCCTGCACGCTGGATGCAGCGACGGCCATTTCGCGCAGTATGCGCTTCGTCAGGCTGCTACAGGTGTGTGCACCTGCACTCCACCTCTTAAAGCACTTCGCGTCAAGGCATCAGCTGTGCAATCAGTGACGCCCTACTGGTGCTGATACACATTGGTTAAAAACAAACTGCTACATTCAACATATTTTGTCACAGAGCATTTATGCAAGTTACAACAAAGCACTATAATCCAGTCTATCATTCAGGCCTGAATTTCCTGTAGCCTGTGTCCGCAATATCCATCGCGCTTCACCCTGCAATAATTGGCAATGTCTATCTCCTCCATTCAAGGGGGGAGGAACAGACTCAATCCCTGTAAATTCTAATGAACTCACATCTCCAGCGTGTGCTTCCCTAAAATGTTCAATGAGTCTGGAGAAGCCCTTTCCTGTGTCTACTGAACTCACATGTTCTCTAACACGTTCAAACATGCAGCGAATCGTCTTGCCAATATAAAACCGGACGCAACCGCAGGTCACCATGTACACGACATATGTGCTGCGAACTTTATAGTTCAAACCAGCCACCCTGATGAACTTAGACTGAGAGTTCCGTCTACACAGGGAGCAGCCCCCACATCTGAAATTTCCTATAGGGACATTCCTAGTAAGCCAGGTGGTGTTTGAGGGAGTGACAAATCTGCTTCTCACTATTTTATCCTTTATGGTATGGCACCTTCTAAAAGAGATACTGGGTTTATTCTTAGTGATCATTTCTAGGGATGGATCCCTCTCCAAAATATTCCAATTGCGGAAAATGACTGACCGTATTTTTTCGGCCATCGGGCTGAACCTAAATGTAAAGATAAACCTGTCCAGTTCTTTATCCTCGTTTCCATGTCCCCTTTTCGTCAATTGTTTTTTATTTCCTTTCGTTTTTTTCAATAAATCATGCTGAGAAAAATCACTCAGCACTTTTTGCATTCCTGCATTCACCTCATGCTCCGGGTACCCTCTAGACACCAACCGCTGCTTCAACTCTGGCTTGGCGAAGGTAGCCACTTGTATGACTATTGATTCTCTGCAATCTAATAAACTGTCCATATGGAAGTCCCAAAGAAGTGACTATTGGACTAGTGAATCCCATTCAAGCCAGTCAGACGATCTGAATGAAACAAAATCTGACCAGGAGGGATGGCATATTTCCCTTCAGACAACGGATCAGAAGAGGCCGCGAAAGATCGCGGCCCCAAAGTGTCAGGAAATCTAAAAGAATGAAAAAACAGGTTTCGTGGAAAAAATAACTAGCTCTGGTGTCAATAAGAGTACTCTTATGTTTGATAACTTGGTGGTGAATCTCACGGGGGAAGTGTTGCCCTCAGGCTGTATAAGAGCCCTCAGTTTGGGGCTCGGATACAGCTTGACTGAGCAATTCGACCCCGTGGGATTTGAGGTAGATTTGTTTAAAGCAATTAGAAAAATGTACCTTCACAAAATGTTTAAGGGGGTCCCTCAGGTTGAGACACTGTGTCCGGAAGGACAAATACCTGTTTGTCCCGATCCTATGGGTTTTACGTGTCCACTAGGTTTGATGAAATGGAAATTAAATGTCTAGAGTTTCTAGTGGGTGATGGAACCCCAGTGGTAGAAAAGAGTCCAGAATTGTTCATGGGTGGTGTGAAGTCCACGTTTTGTCCCCCCATGCCCGCAGGCTGCAGCATTGATATATTTCCGGAACAGGTGATGAGAGATGTCCGTGCGATAATATACCCCGAGGCACCATTTAATATCAGTCGAGAAGAGCGTCAGGCTCTTGACTGGTTACAGACCCGGGATTATTTGGTTGTGAAGCCTGCGGACAAGGGGGGCAACGTGGTACTCATGTCACATTCATATTATGGGGAGGAGGCAAGGAGGCAGTTAACAGACCTGGAGGTCTATGAAGGGATGGAGGGGAACCTAGTGATGAATATCCAGATGCAATTAAGGGAGCTGATTCAAGGCTTTATAGACATAGTTTTTTTTTAAAGAAAAACATGCTGGAAAAATTGGTGCCTGCCCATCCCACTCAGCCTTGTTGGTACTTCCTCCCAAAAATCCACAAATCGCTGAGCCACCCCCCGGGACGTCCTATCGTCTCGGGGGTTGGCTCAGTAACGGAGCCCCTGTCAAAATACATAGATTGGTTACTCAGACCACTATTACCTTGTCCTCCGGCGTACCTGAAAGACACCAATGAATTTTTGCTTGCGTTGAAGGAGATTCATTGGCAGAAAGGCGACCATCTAGTGTCCCTGGATGTGGAGAGCCTCTACACCCGCATCCCTCATGATGCGGGTGTGGAGACGATCCAATCCATACTTATGAATGTAGGGAAGAGTGAGCTCTTTTGCTGATTTGTTGGTGAGGGATTAACATTTATACTCACCAACAATGTCAATAAATGGTTCAGGCAAAAGTTAGGGACGGCCATGGGGACCCCGGTCTCCTGTACATTTGCAAACATGTATTTGGCTAGGTTAGAAGACCGGTATGTGTTTTCTCTATCCAATCCATATCTGAAATACATCAAAGTATTCCTCCGTTTCATGGACGATGTCTTTCTGATATGGTCAGGAACAGAAGAATTGTGTGGAGAATTTGTGGCGTATTTGAATAATAATAATATGGGAATGAAATTTACACTGACTTTTGGCAGCACATATTTGGAATTTTTGGACGTGGCTGTCGTGGTGAGAGACAATGAGTTGGTTACGGAGGGCTTCAGAAAGCTACCATCCTAACTGGGTGAAAAAGTCCCTTCCATATGGACAGTTTATTAGATTGCGGAGAATCAATAGTCATACAAGTGGTTACCTCCGCCAAGCTACAGAGTTGAAGCAGCGGTTGGTGTCTAGAGGGTACCCGGAGCATGAGGTGAATGCAGGAATGCAAAAAGTGCTGAGTGATTTTTCTCAGCACGATTTATTGAAAAAACCGAAAGGAAATAAAAAACAATTGACGACAAGGGGACATGGAAACGAGGATAAAGAACTGGACAGGTTTATCTTTACATTTAGGTTCAGCCCGATGGCCGAAAAAATACGGTCAGTCTTTTTCCGCAATTGGAATATTTTGGAGAGGGATCCATCCCTAGCAATGATCACTAAGAATAAACCCTGTATCTCTTTTAGAAGGTGCCATACCATAAAGGATAAAATAGTGAGAAGCAGATTTGTCACTCCCTCAAACACCACCTGGCTTACTAGGAATGTCCCTATAGGAAATTTCAGATGTGGGGGCTGCTCCCTGTGTAGACGTAACTCTCAGTCTAAGTTAATCAGGGTGGCTGGTTTGAACTATAGAGTTCGCAGCTTTATGAACTGCCGCAGCACATATGGTACATGGTGATCTGCGGTTGCGGACGGCTTTATATTGGCAAGACGATTCGCTGCATGTATGAACGTGTTAGAGAACATGTGAGTTCAGTAGACACAGGAAAGGGCTCCACCAGACTCATTGAACATTTTAGGGAAGCGCACGCTGGAGATGTGAGTTCATTAAAATTTACAGGGATTGAGTCTGTTCCTCCCCCCTTGAATGGAGGAGATAGACATCACCAATTATTGCAGGGTGAAGCGCGATGGATATTGTGGACACAGGCTACAGGAAATTCAGGCTTGAATGATAGACTGGATTATAGTTGGTTTTTTTTTGTAACTTGCATAAATGCTCTTTGACAAAATATGTTGAATGTAGCAGTTTGTTTTTAACCAATGTGTATCAGCACCAGGAGGGCGTCACTGATTTCACAGCTGATGCCTTGACGCGAAGTGCTTTAAGAGGTGGAGTGCAGGTGCACACACCTGTAGCAGCCTGACGATGCGCATACTGCGCGAAATGGCCGTCGCCGCATCCAGTGTGCAGGGAAGTGACTCCTAGCTCCGGTGCCGCATGTGTTTTGCTTGATGTGGCAATAAAGCAACCTCTCCCTACACTGGCAAAACACTGAATGTAAAATGGCGGCCAGATCAGGTTTATTTATAAAGCAGGGGGTATATCCATGTGCTGAAATGTCTCAATTGGCTGTCCTGTACCGCCTGATGGATGTGTCATGGGTCAAAGTTCTTCATAATGTAAAATAATATGGCGGGCGCGAATTTCTCCATATGTTCGCATGTTCGGCGAATCGCGAACACGCAAAGTTCGCCGCGAAACAACCGCCGGGCGAATCGCAAGGCCATCTCTACTTGTGAACAAAAATCAGACATATAGATCCATGATGATTTCCACACATCCCTGGCTGATGACAATGAACAGATCTGCCTTAGCTGACAGTGGCTATTTATCACTGGCCCAGTGATGCAACTGCCATCGTCTGCCTGTTCATCGTGTCCCATACTGAGCCGCAGCTGATGCTCCCCCTGGTGCTGCTACTACTACCCCTAAATGGCTGAACACACATAACATGCATGTGATCTATGGGATATATTGTGTTGGAGGTGAATTGGAAGAGTCAAAGATACAGTAAAATCATGAAGGAGGTACTAAAAATCACTAGTGTTGAGCAAAGCGAAGCATTCAAAGCGGATTTCTGTCTGGTTCTAAACAAATCCGAATTTCCTTGCAATTCTTAAACCTTGCAAAAGCTAAGATATGTAATTCAATACCAATAAGATGGAAGCCTTTGTTGTTCCACTGTCAGCGTGCCAACCAATACCATCCAGTCTGCATCCCTTAGGAGGGCCAGGTCTTAATGATGAGCATCCTCATCTTTTGCGGGCTTTACTAATTTCAAATCATCCTTCAAAGTCTCCATGTCCTAGAAAAGTCAGCAAGATGCAGAGATCAGAGGAGCTGGATATTCCTGATAACATATTCTCATCGATATTAGATGATGTGTAAAAGGAGAAAAAACTAATGGCAGAAGAGGGGCTCCCACTTGTAGGGCAGGAGAGCACTGGGGTTGGTGAAGTGGGTATGTCAGAGCTAATTAATATTCTGGAGTTTGTATGTCCTCCCCGTGTTTGCGTGTGTTTCCTCCGGGTACTCCGGTTTCCTCCAACACTCCAAAGACATACTGATAGGTACCTTAGATTGTGAGCCCCATTGGGGACAGCTGGATGCTAATGTCTGTAAAGCGCTGCGGAATATAGTAGCGCTATATAAGTGCATTAAATATTAATAATATGCCAGAGCTGATTAATATTCTGTGTTTACCGTCAAATTACCTGTAGCAATAATTTGGATATTGAGCCCCCACCTAATGTCACGGCAAGTGGGGATAAGAGGAACACCAAGTAAAAAAACAGAAACAGGTAAAAAGACTAGGCCACAAAGCTAGGGAGGAGGGAATGGTAACCTCCTAAAGATCCCTGAGCCTCTCCCTGACTGCTGACAGTATGAGCAAGTCCTGATGGTGAACGAACTCATACGCTGGAACCTAAGCCCTGCTGACTCTGTAGCAAACCCTAACTTAGGGAGAAGGGAATGAGACAGCCGGTACCTTCACCATGAAGAGACCAGCATCTTCCTGAGACCTAGCAGCAAAACACGCACAAAGGAGAAAACAGAAGGACTTAGCTTGAGACGAGCGGGAAGTAGATGATCCACAAACTATCAGTATAGAACACCAAAGGGAAAATATCAACCGCAAAGTCAGCAGTAAGAGGCGGACTTAAATAGAGCCTCTTAAACAGCTAATGAGCAGAACCTGTGGAGAGGTGGGAGCCTGCCCACAACAACAAACAGAAAGGAAACAAAGAAAGACCTGTCAGACAGACTCACATGCTGCAAGTCTATCCTATCTTCTCGGATCCCTCACAGGGCAGGCAGTGACACCTAACCAGCCAACCCCATAGCAGCAACATCCCCTGTTTAAAGGTGCATTAAAGGTGCCACACAGCCGCTAAGAATGAAGACTGACTATACAGTACGGTCTTCATTATTAAATGAAAGGCAACTATGGGCTAATTGGTCGCACGTTTCTTCACCGCAGAATGGCCACAAGGCGCCCGCAGCATGGCCGCTCCATGTGGCCATACCCTAAGGCAGAGTAACCTGGGTATACCTGATTTACAGCGATTCATAAAGAATTAATTTGGAACAAATGGAATTTCTTGGTGAACTTCGGTGGAGTTGCCGAATCAAATTTATTAAACATCGCTCCCCTGTTTCGCAGCCCATAGACTTCTATTATGACGGAATGAATAATGGAATGCCTCTAAAGGCATTCAGTCATAGAATTGCGTTATGGTCAATGGTAACGGAATCCATAACGTAATTCACCTTTTACCACCAAACGAAGTGTGAACGAATTTCATAAGCGGAAATTCGCTCATCTCTAGTTATGAACAAGAACAAAGGGCTCATTCACGCGAGTGGATGCGGTGCGTGGAATCCGCTGCGTGAAAGAATGCCAAACCCCGCTCCGGACAGCAGAGACACGGAGCATTAACATGATTGATAATGCTCTGTGCCTCTCTGTGATCTTTTTACTACAAAATCACGGTGACAACTTTATCTCACTAGGATTTTGTAGTAAAAAGATGTCCGGAGCGGGGTTTGGCATTCTTTCACGCAGCAGATTCCACGCATGGCATCCACTCGTTTGAAAGAGCCCAAAGAGTGAAGAATATTCTTTTACCCACATGTGTTTGACACATCAACTCAAAACAAGTAGGTGCAGCAACCCATTTAGTCATAGGTGAAATAAATGTGACCATGTAAGGCATGACATATACAGATTCTGCAGATGCCAAGTACATGAACAGATCCCTGCAGATAGAAAACTCTTTATTGGGATCTCATCCTGTTTAGGGCAAGAAACATGTGGATGTAATACTGCTGTAATAAAGGCCAAGAACTCTGAAATAAGGCTACTTTCACATCTGCGTTTTAATTCAGGTTTTGACATCCGGCAGAGGATCTACGACGAGGTGCTGGTTTCTTTTAGCATTTTTAACCACACTGAAAATTCTAACATTTTCTTCCACTCCATTAGTGTCACGGCGGGGAGCGGGGAAAACCCCCAACCGTGCAATGGAAGTGGCTGCAAGGCAAGTTAGCAGGGCACAAGGAGCTGGTCACCACCTAAAGTAACCCTGAGCTCTCCCTGGACTCCTAGCGCATGAGCCGCCTCAGATGGTAAGGGGGCTCATGCTCACGAACCTAGGACCCTACTATCCCTGTAATGCCCTAGGCCAAATAACAGGGCAGAGACCACCCATTCATCCTACACCACGGATGAAAAGGTGTCTCCAGAGACCCAGTGGCAGACAGGAAGCAAGACCATGGGATAAACAGTACAGCAGGTAAGTTACACAGCAACCTAACTATGCAATTCACACTTACCTGCCGTAGCCAAGATGGAATGAGGCTCCAGGCTGGGAAACCCACAGTCTTGTCTTTGCTTAAACCCCTCCGGGAAAGCATGCCCCTTGCGGAGCCCAGACACCACCAGAAAACCTCCATACACCAACCACACCAATACAACATACATCAGGTGGGGGAGGAAAACAGAGACACACCGGAGGGGACACACAGCCAGGGCAAGGAATAAATATAATAAATAAGGGTTACTCACACAGACACAAAGCCATACCGCCAGGGAGCAGAGCTCCTACTCAGGCAGACAACAAAATAAGACTGACCACAGGCTCCAACAAACCAACATATAAAGAGGCCTGAGGTCACACCCACCACACCTAGAAGACACACCTAAACTAACTCTGTGACAACCAAAACGGGGAAAACACCAACTAAAAGAAAAGTGTACATGCAAACAGCAAACTACTCGTTGCCCCCGGCAACCAGTCTCCACGCAACAGCGTCACGGTCCAACAGTAATTTGACCGTGACAATTAGGCTGGCCATACCGATCAGCTCATATCTAGTTCATCCAACTCTGCCATTAATATGCATGGTAGAGCCTCTGATGCCAACATGCCTGATCCTAATTTTCCTGGACATCTGCAATTGGGATTCCCCCATACACAATGGTTACTTTGGCAAACTTATCCAAAATGTATGGCCGTCTCAATACATACATAAAGATCAGATGTCAGATAAAACTATGGAAAATTGAACAAGAATTATTTGACTTCTATATGTTACAGCTTTCTGTCTGGTTGGTATTTACCTGAGGACAAATCAAGCGGATGTGATGAATGAGGATATTATCTCTGAATGATCTGCCAAAGAGCGATCCTCAACAGCCGCATGGTGGATCTACACAAGCATCGGCTCCCAGCTTTCTCTTAGGATTTAGGACATTAGAAGACCAGCAGTGAGTGCATGTTTTACAACATAATGGCAGAAACAAGAGTAATAAAAGTGTATTTAGTGCTGTCAAAATGCATCTATTAATAGGAAAGTTTTCGGCTTGTTTTCTCTATCTCATATCTATGGGGAAACAGGTTCTGTATTTAGAGAAAATGGAGCTGTTATTCTTAAGCAGCGAGATGCCTATTGTGCGGGTAATTACAAGAAGGCCTATGTTGACCTGGCAATGAGGTACTGTATCTGAATACCTGAAGTGAAGGAGAAAAACAGAAATGAAAGCAAAGGCACCATCTGTTAGGCAGTAATGATTGTGCTATTTGAAGGCAGAAAGGTTTGTCTGGAGCAGCTGGTTTCCCTCCAAGTGACCTTTTAGCATTTCTGCTTTTGCCGTCTGACAGATGTGTCAACTCAATAATTTTAAAGGCCCCTGAATAAATAACCAATTGTGAGCAAGGATGACCCAAAGCGATGACAAAATGGGTGCACGCCGCACATTATACAACACAATATCTACCGAAGGAGCAGGGAACATTATGGAAGGAAAATGCATTTTACTCTTTAGTTTTGACTAAATGGCTTTTCTCTGCGTACGGAACTGTTGTTTTCTCGGAGAAAAGGAAATGTGAAGTGATCAAAATGGTATTGTGATGCATTTGCCCTTGGAAAACTTTTATTAGCTGGTTGCAGGACTCAGGTGGCGTGTTCTATCTCAAAATGGATTCCCGTTCAGTCACTCGACTCACAGCTGCGAAGAAAGACTCAAGGCCAAAGCTAATTGGCTTTGTGAATGATTGTGGCACGGCGGATATGTGACTGCAATCAGACCTGTTCTGATCGAGTTTAAAGTCCTCCAAATAGTTTTAAAATGTGGTGCAGGTGTTACTCGAGATTTTAACTTGCACTTGAAGAGATCGGTTTAAAAGCAATTCACCTCCAAGAACACGTGCTTACTGCTTAGCGTAATAATAACCGGCGAGTTTGCTGTCTGAGAGGCACCAGTCGTGTACACATCAATTAGCAATTAAACAGGTACATGAGTAAATGTATATAAATATTTAGCTCACAGTAACAGTTTGCCTTTTATGTAGTTATATAACTCTAAAATAATAATAATGTATAAGGGTACTTTCACACGCTTCAGTTTTGTCCCAATGCATTCTGAATGGAGAGCATTGCGTTCAGTATGCATCAGGATATCTTCAGTTCAGTCTCTTTTACGGTATTTAGCATGCTGCAGTATTTTCTCCGGCCAAAAATATGGAACACTTGCCAGATTGCCGGATCCGGCATTAATTTCCATTTGAAATGTATTAATGCCAGATCCGGTACCAAGTGTTCCGGAAAAAACTGATCCGGTTTCCCACTCTGTGCAAGCGCAGACCTTTAAATCTGTGAAAAAGATAAATACCGGATCAGTTTTTCCGTATGACACCGGAGAGACGGATCCGGTATTGCAATGCATTTGTCAGACGGATCCGCATCCAGATCCAGAAACAAATGATATCCGTTTGCATATGGATTTCCGGATCCAGCAGGCAGTTTCGGCAACGGAAGTGCCTGCCGGATTCTTCTAACACTAGTGTGAAAATACCCTTTTGATAACTTTATATTAATTTATCTCCAAATGCTCTCTTAAGTTATGAAATTAATTTTTCCTTGATTTTAAAATATTTAGGGGTTATATACAGTAGTACACACCATGTAAAGTTAAAAAAAAAAATGCTGCCATTATCATGTGCAACCTTGGCACAGGTTGATAAACGTACATGTAGTACAAGTGCTACACATAGATAACAGTACATCTAGTACAAGTATAAAGCAGCACGGTCTATGTACTGTACAGTGGTATAGGTAGATAACAGTATTTCTAGTACAAGTAGATAGCAGCATAGTCTATGTACAGTGGTATCGGTAGATAACAGTATTTCTAGTACAAACAGATGGCAGCACAGTCTATGTACAGTACATGTAATACAGGTAGATAGCAGTATAGTACATGTAGTATAGGTAGATCGTAGTACAGTGCATGTAGTACAGATAGATTATGAAACATTGCATGTAGTGCAAGTAGACAACAGTACAGTTCTTGTACAAGTAGGCATTAGTACAGAACATGTAGTACAAGTAGAGAGTAGTACAGTATTTGTAAAGGTAGACAGCAATAGAGCACTCGTACAGGTAATAATAGCAGTACAGCACATGTAGTACAGGTAAACAGCAGTACAGTACATGTACTAGAAGTAGAAAGCAGCATAGTACATGTACAGGACGAGAGCAGTAAACCATATGTAGTACAAGTAAAAAGAGCAGTATAGTACATGTAGTACAGGTAAACAGCAGTACAGTACATGTAGTACAGGTAGAGAGCAGTACAGTACATGTAGTACAGGTAAACACCAGTACAGTACATGTAGTACAGGTAGAGAGCAGTACAGTACATGTACAGTAGTACAGGTAAAAAGAGTACAGTATATGTAGTACATGTAGCTTGCAGTATAGTGCATGTAGTACAGGTAGAGAGCAGTATATTACATGTACGGGTAGATAGCAATAAAGCACATGGAGTACAGATAAAAGAGCAGTACAGTACACATACTACAGGTAAAAGCAATACAGTACATGTAGTACAAGTAGAAAGCAGTACAGTACATGTACAGGTAGAGAGCATTAAAGAATATGTAGTACAGGTAAGATAGAAGTAACATAGTAACATAGTATATAAGGCCGAAAAAAGACATTTGTCCATCTAGTTCGGCCTGTTATCCTGCAAGTTCATCCAGTACATGTACTACAGGTAGAGAGCAGTATAGTACGTATATGCAGCACAAGTAGAGGGCAGTACATAGTACATAGACTAATCTTCCTCAAATGAGTTGTCCCATCTTGGCCTTTCACATGCTACGCTGTATGCGTAGACTCCTTTGACTGCTACGGGAGTTACACAAACAGCAGAGTGCTGGCCGCTCAACCATTTACATAACTCCACCTCCCCAGTCCAGTGTTTACTGTGCCCAAGATGGGACAATCATTTAAAGTCTACTTGTAACACAGCCTTTGCTGGCTGGATTTATTTTTCCATCACATTATATGTTTCTTATTTCCATGGTAACGACTACCCTGCAATATATAAAAAAGCACCAACCTATGTGAGCTCCCATGGTCCCAGCCACCAGGGAGGCCGGCACTTTTTCCTATAATGCACAAGCACGATCACTGCTGATGGATTACAGGGTGGTCATAACTGTGGAAAATGTGATAGAAAAATAATTCCAGCCAGCGAAGAAGGCAATATGGACAATCACAATACATTAGTAAGTGGTTGTATTAACTTTCTCTACATGGTAAATGCTACTTGTGAAGTGACACACCATCTTTAACCTTCGGGAGCATTAAATACCAAGAAGCTGCCGTAAAAAGCAAGTAAATAGGTTGTATGAAAATGTAAATGCATGGTTGGTCTTAGGTTACATGGAGCATGTAGAGAACCTTCTTTTGATGTCAACATTATGGCTTGATATATAGTGGGTCATTTTAGATTTAGACGCTTTAGACACTGGTCTTAATAATCCCTGCGCCAGCGCCATGTTATGGTTATTTTTGGTGGGCTCAGAAGTATTGGCTATTCCACAGCTTTTTGTACTGGGCCCACTCGAGCCAGAAAATGGTCATACCTGAGCCTCACCATTGATCGTATCTTAGGTGAAAACTTTAATAGTTACATACATTTTTCTTAAATTTTGTCTCCTTAACTAAGAAGAAGATTGAAATAAACACAAAATGATTCAATTATATTTAGTTACATAATGTAGTTAACAGTTGAAAAGAAGGTACAGGTCCATGAAGTCCAAACTATCATCCTAAGCTGTTGATCCAGGAAAAGACAGAGTTCTGTTGCTCTATATTGAAGAAGAAAAATCCTCCTTGATTCCAGAATAAATGGACCAATGCCCCATCTCTATAAATCTAGTACCCATAACTTGAGTAGTTTGACTTTCGAGAAAGACATCCAGGCCCCTCTTGATTTTGTACAACAAACAGACCGTCATATCATCCTCTAGCAGGAAGTTCCATAATCTTACTGCTCATACAATAAATAATTACCATCTACGGTGACAGGCCTAAGTTTAAAAAGATCACTAGGAAAATCTCTGTACATTTATTTGTTCGTTAGCCATCTTGTTTTCCAGGCTAAACTAAGCCAATATAAGAATTGCACAGTATATAGTCAGCTCACCCAGTTCTCAGACAGCCATTTCTTGGTTGGAACAACACTTAGCTGATCAGGTAACATATTAGACACTTCAGGGTAATCCTACAAATAAGGCCTCATGCACACGGCCATTGTTTGGGTCCACATCCGAGCTGCCGTTTTGGCGGCTCGGATGCGGACCCATTCACTTCAATGGGGTCGCAAAAGATGCGGACAGCACTCCGTGTGCTGTCCGCATCCGTTGCTGCGTTCCGCGGCCCCGCTAAAAAAAATATAACATGTCCTATTCTTGTCCGCGCTTTGCAGGCTGTCTGTGTCATGGTCTTACCTGCTTGCTGGTCTCCTTCGTTTGACATGTGCTGGCGGCCATCTTGGTTTCTGGGTTTCTTGTAGCCTTCCACCCTGCGGCTCCTCCTTCCCCTGGGAGGAGCTGGACGCCTAGCTCATATATATAGGAGGTCTGTGGCTTCAGTTCCTTGCTTGGTCCTCTTGTGTTCACATGCTTCTAAGACTGCTGCTGCTTCTGGTTCCTGATCCTGGCTTCGTCTGACTACCCTTCTGGTTCCTGATCCTGGCTTCGTCTGACTACCCTGCTGGTTCCTGATCCTGGCTTCGTCTGACTACCCTTCTGGTTCCTGACCTCTGGCTTCGCAAAGACTCTGCTCGGTTTCACCATCCGTTTGGACTTTTGCTTTACAGCTTTATTTTCAATAAAGCCTTCTTATTTTCACTTATCTCTTGTTGTACGTCTGGTTCATGGTTCCGTGACATTAGGACCAAGCCATGAATTCTGACGGTACAGGGCCATCCTCGCTACTCACGCTGGTTGCCAGACTTGATCAGCAGGATCACCTGTTGGGTCGGTTCGCTGTGGCGTTGCAAACCCTGCTTGAACGCACGGCTCATTTCGCTCCCGTTGC
Source organism: Bufo bufo (assembly GCF_905171765.1). Classification (NCBI taxonomy): domain Eukaryota; kingdom Metazoa; phylum Chordata; class Amphibia; order Anura; family Bufonidae; genus Bufo; species Bufo bufo. Next base: position 81,086,577 of record NC_053393.1, on the reverse strand, counting down.
CGATGGGTCGGTTGTCGCTCCTGGGCTCGCTCCTACTGCCGCTCCGGTTGTTGCGCCAGAGTCTACCCCGACACCTGTTGTTGCGCCTGCGGTGTTTCGGGGTATGACCGGTTCTGCCCCTCTTCCACAGCGCTTTGGGGGAGAGCCAACTCAGTGCCGAGGTTTCCTTAACCAGGTGGGCATTTATTTCGAGTTGCTGCCACATGCCTTTCCTACTGAGAGATCAAAGGTGGGCTTCTTGATCTCGCTGCTCTCGGACAAGGCCTTGGCCTGGGCCAGCCCTTTATGGGAGAACAACAATCCGGTGGTTGCCGAGTTTTCCGGTTTTGTTGCTTCTCTTCGGAAGGTATTCGATGTGCCGGCTCGTGCTGCCTCTGCTGCGAAGCTCCTTATGTCCATCAGACAGGGTTCACGATCCGTAGCTGAATACGCCATTGAGTTTCGTACCCTGGCAGCAGAGGTGGGCTGGAATAATGAGGCTCTGGTCGCTGCTTTCTCTCATGGTCTCTCGGATGCCTTGAAGGATGAGGTTGCAGCTAAGGACCTACCAGTTGAGCTCGAGTCTCTTATTTCTTTCCTGATTTTGATTGACACCAGACTCAGGGAGAGACCTTCCTTTAAGGAGAACCTGCGGAGGTCTTCTAACAGATTGGTGCCTACGTTTGCTGTCCCACCCGTGCCTCCCTCTCCTCCCACGCCTCCTGGGGATGACTTGTCTGGGGGTGAACCCATGCAGCTGGGGTTTGCTCGCCTGTCCGAGGGGGAGAGGGCACTCCGGAGACGTGAGGGCCGATGCATGTACTGTGGTCTCGGTGGGCATTTTCGGTTGGCATGTCCGAACCGTCCGGGAAACGCTCGTACCCTGAGATCCTGTCGGGGGCAGATCTTGGGTGGAGTCTCCTCGTCCCCGGTTTCCCGTGTTGACAAACCACTGATCACTGTTGTCCTCTCCTGGGTCGGGGGCTCGGTGACGACCCAGGCGTTGGTGGACTCTGGTGCTGGTGGTTTGTTCATTGATAGTGTGTTCGCTACCGCCAATTCCATTCCTCTGCAGGCTCGAGGTTCCCCACTGGCTCTTGAGGCGATAGACGGCAGACCCCTTCTGCCGCCACACGTGACTCATGAGACCCTTCCAGTGGGGATAGCCATTGGTGCCGTTCACAGAGAGTCGGTCTGCCTCCAGGTTATTTCGTCTCCACACTACTCGGTGGTCTTGGGGTACCCCTGGCTCCAGAAGCATAATCCGACTTTCGATTGGAGATCGGTCGAGATCCTCTCGTGGTCACCGCAGTGTGGGGCTAGTTGCATCCATGGGTCTGTCAAGTTGCTGTGTACTTCCTCGGACTCTCTGTTGCCTCCTGAATATGAGGAGTACCGGGATGTATTCGATAAGGTGCGCGCGGTTGCCCTACCTCCGCACCGCCCATATGATTGTGCCATAGAGTTACAATCTGGTGCCGTTCCTCCTCGTGGCAAAGTCTATCCACTGTCGGTAGCGGAGAATGAGGCCATGGAGGAGTACGTGAGGGAGGCGATTTCACGCGGACACATTCGCAAATCTTCGTCCCCGGCAGGGGCTGGATTTTTCTTTGTGAAAAAGAAGGGCGGTGAGTTGAGGCCTTGCATCGATTACAGGGGTCTCAATCGCATCACGATCAAGAACGCTTACCCGATACCCTTGATTTCCGAGCTGTTCGATCGCCTTAAAGGGGCCACGGTCTTTACCAAACTCGACCTGAGGGCGGCATATAACCTGGTAAGGATCAAGGCGGGCGATGAGTGGAAGACCGCGTTTAACACCAGGACCGGTCATTACGAATCCTTGGTTATGCCCTTTGGGTTGTGCAATGCGCCCACAGTCTTTCAGGAATTCATCAACGATGTTTTCCGTGACCTGTTGCAGCAGTGTGTGGTAGTCTATTTGGATGACATCTTGGTATATTCTGAATCCATGGAGGCCCACATTCTGGATGTCAGACGAGTGTTGCAACGGTTACGAGAGAACAAGCTGTTCGGTAAGCTTGAAAAATGCGAATTTCACCGATCCCAGGTAACCTTCTTAGGTTACATCATTTCCGCTGAGGGGTTCTCCATGGATCCTGAGAAGGTTTCGGCTGTCTTACAGTGGCCCCAACCCAGTGGTCTTCGTTCCCTGCAGCGCTTTTTGGGCTTCGCCAATTATTATCGGAAGTTCATCAGGGACTTTTCCATGCTGGCCAAGCCTCTCACGGATCTGACCAGGAAGGGCAGTAATTCCCAGGTCTGGCCGCTCGAGGCCATCCGAGCTTTTGAGGCCCTAAAGTCCGCCTTTGTGTCGGCTCCGATTCTGTCGCATCCCAACCCTGGGTTGCCCTTTGTCCTCGAGGTGGACGCGTCTGAGACGGGAGTAGGCGCCCTTCTGTCTCAGCGTAGAACACCAGAGGGTCCTCTGCTTCCTTGTGGGTTTTACTCCCGGAAACTGTCTTCCGCGGAGTGCAACTATCAGATTGGTGACAGGGAGTTATTGGCCATCGTGCAGGCCCTTAAAGAATGGAGGCACTTGCTCGAGGGTTCGGTGGTTCCGGTTCTCATCCTGACGGACCACAAGAATCTGACCTACCTTTCTGAGGCCAAGAGATTGACACCACGTCAGGCCAGATGGGCTCTGTTCTTGTCACGTTTTAATTACGTGGTCTCCTACCTACCCGGTTCCAAGAACATCAGGGCGGATGCCTTATCACGGCAGTACTCCGAGCTGTCCAGGGAGGAGTCGATTCCGACTTCGGTCATACCTCCGAATCAGATCCTGGCCGCCATTCGCACCAGCCTGACCTCTCCCCTGGGTGAGCAGATTTTGGCGGCTCAATCTGGTGCTCCCTCTGGGAGACCCAACGGCAGATGTTTTGTGCCTGAGGAGTTGCGCACTCGGTTGTTGCGAACCTACCATAACTCCAAGACCGCGGGGCATCCTGGAAAGAATCAGCTGTCCTGGGCTGTTTCACGTCTGTTCTGGTGGCCTTCCCTACGTTCCGACATCGCCGCATATGTAGCGGCATGCTCCGTTTGTGCCCAGAGTAAGTCCCCTCGGCACCTTCCGTTGGGCCTTCTGCAACCCATAGCCACCGGGGAGCGTCCATGGTCACACCTGGGGATGGATTTCATTGTGGACCTCCCTGCATCCCGAGGCCATACGGTCATTCTCATGATTGTGGATCGGTTTTCCAAAATGTGCCACTGTGTTCCTCTCAAGAAGTTACCCTCTGCACAAGAGTTGGCCACGATTTTTGCCAGGGAGGTCTTCCGGTTGCACGGTTTGCCTAAGGAGATTGTGTCGGATCGGGGGAGTCAGTTTGTGTCCAGGTTCTGGCGCGCCTTTTGCTCCCAGTTGGGGATTCATCTCTCCTTCTCCTCGGCCTACCACCCTCAGTCCAATGGGGCCGCAGAACGATCCAATCAGGCCTTGGAGCAATTCCTTCGTTGCTATGTCTCCGATCACCAAGACAATTGGGTTGACCTCCTGCCTTGGGCTGAGTTTGCCAGGAACACAGCGGTGAACTCTTCCTCTGGGACGTCTCCCTTCATGGCCAATTATGGGTTCCAACCTGCCGTGTTACCGGAGGTATTCTCTCCCCAGGATATTCCGGCTGTGGAGGATCACCTTTCCGTCCTACGTGCTTCTTGGGTACAGATCCAGAAGTCCCTTGAGGTCTCTGCGCAGCGCCAGAGACTCCAGGCTGATCGCAGACGAGCGCCTGCTCCTTCCTACCAGGTCGGAGACCGTGTATGGTTGTCCACCCGCAACCTCAACCTTCGAGTGCCCACTCCCAAGCTGGCGCCTCGCTTTGTTGGTCCCTTCCGAGTGCTTCGCAGGGTAAACCCGGTAGCCTATGCCCTTGCGCTTCCTCCTGGCATGCGGATCTCCAACGTGTTTCATGTCTCCCTGTTGAAGCCACTGGTGTGTAATCGTTTCACTTCCTCGGTTCCTCGGCCTCGTCCGGTCCAAGTGGGCAATCGTGAGGAATATGAGGTGAGCAATATCCTGGACTCACGCCTGGTCCGCGGTCGGTTGCAGTTTTTGGTCCATTGGCGTGGTTATGGTCCAGAGGAGCGTTCCTGGGTTCCCTCTGCAGATGTCCATGCTCCTGCCTTGCTCCAAGCCTTCCACGCACGCTTCCCTCAGAAACCGTTTTGTGCTCCGCGGAGGAGGGGCCCTTGAGGGGGAGGTACTGTCATGGTCTTACCTGCTTGCTGCTCTCCTTCGTTTGACATGTGCTGGCGGCCATCTTGGTTTCTGGGTTTCTTGTAGCCTTCCACCCTGCGGCTCCTCCTTCCCCTGGGAGGAGCTGGACGCCTAGCTCATATATATAGGAGGTCTGTGGCTTCAGTTCCTTGCTTGGTCCTCTTGTGTTCACATGCTTCTAAGACTGCTGCTGCTTCTGGTTCCTGATCCTGGCTTCGTCTGACTACCCTTCTGGTTCCTGATCCTGGCTTCGTCTGACTACCCTGCTGGTTCCTGATCCTGGCTTCGTCTGACTACCCTTCTGGTTCCTGACCTCTGGCTTCGCAAAGACTCTGCTCGGTTTCACCATCCGTTTGGACTTTTGCTTTACAGCTTTATTTTCAATAAAGCCTTCTTATTTTCACTTATCTCTTGTTGTACGTCTGGTTCATGGTTCCGTGACAGTCTGAAGGCTGTCTGTGCCGTTCCGCAAATTGCAGAACGTGCACGGACGGCATCCGTGTTTTGCGGATCCGCGATTTGCAGACCGTAAAACACACCACGGTCGTGTGCATGTGGCCTAAATATACAGTTATTTTGACAGATATCATAAAGGAAGGTGTAACTACGGGAATTTTTACTAATAATCAGGCTGAACAACTAATACTTAAATGACCCGTTATTCCAGTTTTACATTATTTTCCTAAATTTTACAAACAAATAGATCCTTAAATAAAAATCTGAGTGCCTGGTAGACAATTTACTCCAACCATTAGTATGGCAAATTACAGGTTATGTTAAAGACACCAAACATGTTTTGTTGTTTAAAGATATCACATAGTTGCCCACTTATTGTTAGGTAACCTGCAATGTCACATCTTTAGATATATCTATTCCCCATGACCTGTGCGTTACAGGCCCTCCATTAGTTTATGGATCTATACAGTAATTTCACAATGGAGTTGAAAGGATTCATCATAATATGTGTTGAATATTACCTTACATGTAATTTTTTTGTTTTTGATGAGCAATGTTTCGTATAAAAATATTGGAGCTTCCATTGGCTCGTGTTTCTTGTCATCTCTGGTTATTATTTACATGGCCTGCTGGAAATATCGTTATATTTTTACATCTAAATTTCCTTTGTTGACTGATCTTGTCTAGTATGGTCGCTACATCGATGACCTGATTTTTATCTGAGGTCTCAATGTGGCGACCATACTAGACCTTACAATGTATTTTAATGATAATCCACTCAGTGTAAAATTCACAGGTAATTCTCATCAGATCCGAATATGCAGCAATTTATCCACAGGCAAAATGAATACAATCACATATCGTAAACCTGTATCTGGCAATACATTGCTGCAAGCGAGTTCATGTCCTCCTACCCATTTAAAAAAAAAAAAAATGGCAATCCCTATGGGGGAGTTGTATAGAACTAGAAGGAATTGCTCTGAAAATACTTGGTGGAAGGAAGAACCGAATGAAATATGTATTAGACTTCTAGACTAACACAAGGGGAATATCCATCTTGAACTATTAATAAAGCTACCACAAGAGTGAATAGCATATCTAGAGAAGAAATGCTACAGAATAAGATTGAAAAACCTGTTCAAGAGATTCAATCCAACCTACCATCATTACGAAAAATAGTGTACAGATCAACCACATTAGGGATATTTTCTTTAAATGTCTTCCCATATTAAGACAAGGTAATGTATTAAATATGATTATCAATGAGGATTTTTGAGGCTATGTCTAAAAAACCAACTACTGTCTAGGCCCCCCAGAGCGTTTAGCTTTGGGGACACATGGGGACGATGGCACCATTATTTTTAGATTCTTAGGTTTCACTGTTTGTGTGTCTCCCCCCCCCCCCCCATCCCCCATTCCTTGTTCATTTTCCCGCTTTTATGTTTCAGATTTACCTGAGGAGATTTACCTGGGACCGGTTCCAGCTGGCTACAACAAAATGTTTTGAGGCAACTACAGATCCGGCTCTGATTGGTGGAAGCGGTTGCTGGGGGAGAATACCGCTCCCCGATTCGTCTTCTGACATACGGCGGGAAAGTTGTCCTCTTTAAATTGTGGGTCTGGCGGCACTTCTGGGCCAGTTTAAGAAGACCATATTCGGCGCCCCGCCCTCCCTCCCCTTATTTATCACAAAGTCGCTTTGCTTTATTAGAGGGGCTGTATCACTCAGTGTTTCTGAGTGGATGTCGGTATTTATTTAATAGTTATGATGGTTCGTTAATTTATTAATGCTGATGATTTTAATTATTTATAAATTTATTTATTTAGCCTTTAATAAAGCATTGCAGCCATTTTATTCTAATAAAGAAGTGATAGCGTATTTATTTTTAGTGTTAAGTTATGGAATTTGAAGGGTGCCATCCTCCATGTACTATAGGACAATTAGTTTTCATAGTTTATTTTCTACTTTCAAAAATGCACCACAACATGGCTAGGTCTACTCTAAACAGATATTATAAATTTGGACATAATGGGGGTCATTTATTAGGACCCCCATTATGTCCAAACGGTGGTTTTAATAACCCCTATAGCTGGCGGTGGATCCACCTTAGCTATAAAGGCCTCTACATAACTTAGCATATCCAGCGCCAGTCTAAATGTAAGCCAGCTTCCTTGCTTTCTTACATTTAGACAATTTTCTACATCTAAAACAGGCGTAGAAAATGATGAATGAGACGGGCCTGCCAGCCCGTCCCCTTCTCCATACCACACCCACTGTTTTTAGACCTGGTGTAAGCAGGGAAAAGTCACAGATTGCGGTGCAAATCAGGGGCGTAGCGAGGGGAACAGCTGGGGCATAGGCCCTGGGTGCATAGGCAGGGGGTGTACTGCCGGAAGGTTTATTTTAATGGTGAAGCACTGTTAAGCTGGTCTCCAGCGCTTCCCCTCAGGCTGCACATCATACTGCTGGCTGTGTGGGAGGAGCAATAAAATCCTGGGAATTTGCCTCCTACACAGCCAGCAGCGCAATGTGTGTGACTGGTGCTGCTGCTCAGAACGCAGAATGGATATGCCGATCATCAGGGCAACAGGTAAGTATATGTGGGGGGGGGTTACGAAGCTGGAAGGGGCACCAGGGGACAAAGGGGAGAAGAAAGAAGACATAACTACAGTGAGGAGAAATAAAGGTGGACATAACAACTGCGAAGGGGCCACAAGGTGACCATAACTACTGCAAAGGGGCACAAAGTTGGGCATAACTACTGTGAAGGAGCACCAAGGTGGGCATAACTACTGTGAATGGGAACCAAGTTGGGCATAACTACTGTGAAGGCTCCACAAGGGGCACCAGGGGACAAAGAGGAGCACAAATAGGACATAACTATAGTGAGGGGAAATAAAGGTGGGCATTACTACTGTGAAGGGACAGAAAAGTGGGCATAACTACTGTGAAGGGGCACAAAGGTAGGCATAACTACTGTGATGGGGCACCAAGGTGGGCATAACTACTGTGAAGGGGCACAAAGGTTGGCATAAATACTGTGAAGGGGCCACAAGGTGGCCATATCTACTGTGAATGCGACACAAGGTGGACATAACTACTGTGAAAGGGCATAAAGTTCGACATAACTACTGTGAAGGGGCACAAAGGTGGACATAACTACTGTGAAGGGTCACAAAGGTGGACAAAACTACTGTGAAGGGTCACAAAAATGGGCATAACTACTATGAAGGGGCACCAAGTTGAGCATTACTACTGTGAAGGCACCACAAGGTGGGCATAATGACTGTGAGGGGCACAAAGGTGGGCATGACTATTGTGAAGGGGCTACAAAGTGGGCATAACTACTGTGACGGGGGACCAAGGTGGGCAAAACTACTGTGAAGGGGCACCAAGGTGGGCATAAATGTTGTGAAGGGGTCAGAAGGTGGGCATAACTACTGTGAAAGGGCACAAAGGTAGGCATAATTACTGTGAAGGGGCTACAAGGAGGACATAATTACTGGGAGGGTGTACAATGTAGATGTTACTACTGTGAGGGGCCACAATGTGGGTAGTAGTACTGTGTGTTAGCACTAAGGGGAATAGCCCTAGATTACCCTGTTATACATTGGGATTGCTCAGTCTTACAGAGAAGCACAGCACCACCTCCAATGCACTCATGAAATCATGCCTAGCAGCACTTAAAGGAGAATGTTTCAGTATGAAATGTGCTATGAGTAGGATATTATGATTGAAACGTGTCAGTGACTGTACTGAAGACTGTGTCCGTGTTGATGTCATAAAATAAACATTGAAGTTTTTATACCACGGTAAGGAGTGCTGAATGTTCCTGATCATAAACAAAGCTAAGTTTCATAGTCTGTCTTGGTACTATAAACCTTCTATTCCCTTTAATACATTGATTGTCCTCCTCTTCACCTGCTCTATTTTAGCTATGTCCTTCTTATACACAGGTCCTCAACATTTTACACATTATTCCATGTGTGGTCTGACTACTGATTTGTATACAGGAAAACTATGTTCTTGTCATGAGCATCATTGAATTGTTTGATGCAACTCAATATTTTGTTTACAATGTCAGCAGATGTGGATTGCTGGGTTCAGGAGTCCAAAAACTATATCTTAACAGGGGCAGATCCCTGCCCCTGTTTATACACAAACACACATATTAATATCATAAGTAACAGTGGCTTGTTCTCACAAGCTTCCTGAAATTATGTGTTAAGGGGGCAGAATGCCTGCCCATATTAATACACACACAAGTGTTTATTGTCAGATGAAACAGTGGCTTTTTCTGAAGTTGAACAAGCCTGGAAAAATTCTCCCTATTATTTGGGAGCAGCAGCAGTACAATGTGGATGTGGAAAGGGTAAGGACTAAGGAGTGTAGGGGTAATAACTGGCAGCAAAAGTAGCGGCAGCATTAGAAGCATAGCATGGAACAGGCAAGGAAGTAGCAGTAGTAATAGTGACTGTCTAGAGGTAATGTAAGTGGCAGTAGAGGTAATGGAAGTGGCAATAGGATGATTAGCAGAGGGGAGTGGCAGTTGCGGTAGTGGTGGCAGCAGCAGCCATATGGCATGGAACATGATAGTAGGCAGGCAGACAACAGCAGTGGCATGATGGGACCATTGATAGTCACCATCACCAATGGGAAGTAAGGAATTAAGGAAGGAAGTAAGGATTCAAACCTCACACTATGGGAGAGACTCTTAAATCCAGAGAGATAAGAAGATCCAGCACTCATATCCTGGATCTTCTCATCTCTCTGTGCTCCCACAGAGGTCAATGAACTTCTGTACTGGTATACAGATGAAAGGTGAGTTCATTACTAGAGTTGAGCGAACACCTGGATGTTCGGGTTCGACGAGTTCGGCCGAACTTTCGAAAAATGTTCGGGTTCGGGATCCGAACTCGACCTGAACTTCATCCCGAACCCGAACCCCATAGAAGTCAATGGGGACCCGAACTTTTGGGCACTAAAAAGGCTGTAAAACACACCCGGAAAGGGCTAGAGGGCTGCAAAAGGCAGCAAAATGTAGTTAAATCCCCTGCAAACAAATGTAGATAGGGAAATGATGAGTTAACATAAAATAAATAAAAATTAAACAATATTAATTGGAGTGAGGTCCCATAGCACAGAATCAGGCTTCAAGTCACCCACCAATGGAGAAGGTCACTTACTATTATTTTGACCACAGCACCCAGACAAAGGAGAGAGGTCCCACAGCAGAGAACCAGGCATCATATCACCCACCACAGGAGTAGGCCACCATTTAGTTACTTTGACCCCTACACCCAGACGGAGGAGAGAGGTTACACAGCAGAGAATCAGGCATTTAGATCACCCACCAGAGGAGTAGGCCACCATTGAATCAGACCCCGGCAACCATGTCAGATGGCACAAGCATAAGCTTTATATCAATCAGCACAGGAGAAGGCGACTTTGACAGACTTTGACCCCTACACCCGGACGGAGGAGAGAGGTTTCAAAGCAGAGAATCAGGCATTTAGATCACCCACCACAGGAGTAGGCCCCAATTTAATGGGACCCCGGCAACCATGTCAGATGGCACAACCATCAGCTTCATATCAATCAGCACAGGAGAAGGCGACTTTGAAAGACTTTGACCCCTACACCCAGACGGAGGAGAGAGGTTTCACAGCAGAGAATCAGGCATTTAGATCACCCACCACAGGAGTAGGCCCCCATTGAATCAGACCCTGGCAACCATGTCAGATGGCACAACCATCAGCTTTATATCAATCAGCACAGGAGAAGGCGACTTTGAAAGACTTTGACCCCTACACCCAGATGGAGGAGAGAGGTTTCACAGCAGAGAATCAGGCATCATATCAACCACCACAGGAGAAGCCACCATTTAGTTACTTTGACCCCTGCACCCAGGAAGAGGAGAGAGGCACCACAGCACATATTCTGGCATCATATCAGCCACCACAGGAGAAGCCACCATTGAGTTACTTTGACCCCCGCACCCAGGAAGAGGAGAGAGGCACCACAGCACATATTCTGGCATCATATCAGCCACCACAGGAGAAGCCACCATTGAGTTACTTTGACCCCCGCACCCAGGAAGAGGAGAGAGGCACCACAGCACATATTCTGGCATCATATCAGCCACCACAGGAGAAGCCACCATTGAGTTACTTTGACCCCTGCACCCAGGAAGAGGAGAGAGGCCCCACAGCACATATTCTGGCATCATATCAGCCACCACAGGAGAAGCCACCATTTAGTTACTTTGACCCCTTCACCCAAACAGAGGAGAGAGGTTCCACATCAGAGAATCAGGCATCATATCAACCACCACAGGAGTAGGCCACAATTTAATGGGACCCCGGCAACCATGTCAGATGGCACAACCATCAGCTTCATATCAATCAGCACAGGAGAAGGCGACTTTGAAAGACTTTGACCCCTACACCCAGACGGAGGAGAGAGGTTTCACAGCAGAGAATCAGGCATTTAGATCACCCACCACAGGAGTAGGCCCCCATTGAATCAGACCCTGGCAACCATGTCAGATGGCACAACCATCAGCTTTATATCAATCAGCACAGGAGAAGGCGACTTTGAAAGACTTTGACCCCTACACCCAGATGGAGGAGAGAGGTTTCACAGCAGAGAATCAGGCATCATATCAACCACCACAGGAGAAGCCACCATTTAGTTACTTTGACCCCTGCACCCAGGAAGAGGAGAGAGGCACCACAGCACATATTCTGGCATCATATCAGCCACCACAGGAGAAGCCACCATTGAGTTACTTTGACCCCCGCACCCAGGAAGAGGAGAGAGGCACCACAGCACATATTCTGGCATCATATCAGCCACCACAGGAGAAGCCACCATTGAGTTACTTTGACCCCTGCACCCAGGAAGAGGAGAGAGGCCCCACAGCACATATTCTGGCATCATACTAACCACCACAGGAGAAGCCACCATTGAGTTACTTTGACCCCTGCACCCAGGAAGAGGAGAGAGGCCCCACAGCACATATTCTGGCATCATATCAGCCACCACAGGAGAAGCCACCATTGAGTTACTTTGACCCCCGCACCCAGGAAGAGGAGAGAGGCACCACAGCACATATTCTGGCATCATATCAGCCACCACAGGAGAAGCCACCATTGAGTTACTTTGACCCCCGCACCCAGGAAGAGGAGAGAGGCACCACAGCACATATTCAGGCATCATATCACACACCACAGGAGAAGGCCTCTTTCAGTGATTTAGGCCTTTGGACCCAGACAGAGGAGAGAGGCACCACAGCACATATTCTGGCATCATATCAGCCACCACAGGAGAAGCCACCATTGAGTTACTTTGACCCCTGCACCCAGGAAGAGGAGAGAGGCACCACAGCACATATTCTGGCATCATATCAGCCACCACAGGAGAAGCCACCATTTAGTTACTTTGACCCCTGCACCCAGGAAGAGGAGAGAGGCACCACAGCACATATTCTGGCATCATATCAGCCACCACAGGAGAAGCCACCATTTAGTTACTTTGACGCCTTCACCCAAACAGAGGAGAGAGGTTCCACATCAGAGAATCAGGCATCATATCAACCACCACAGGAGTAGGCCATAATTTAGTTTATTTGACCCCTGCACCCAGGAAGAGGAGAGAGGCCCCACAGCACATATTCTGGCATCATATCACACACCACAGGAGAAGGCCTCTTTCAGTGATTTAGGCCTTTGGACCCAGACAGAGGAGAGAGGTCAGAGATTAGCTTCATATCCCCCAGCACAGCAGAAGACCGCTTTATTTGACTTAGGCCTCAGCACCCAGACAGAAGACAGAGGTAGCATGGCAGAGGTTATGGCTTCATGTCACCCGTTAGTTTAACCGGCCACTTTCATCTGGTTAGGCCCCGGCGCCCAGACAGAGAAGAGTTTCATTCAACTGTGGGTTTCATAAAATTTGTATCAAATAAAGAAGTGGCCCGTAGCACAACAAGACATGTTTTAGGCAGTTAATAAGGACTACTCTGCACAAGGGAGGGACAGGTCCTGTGGGATCCATGCCTGGTTCATCTTTATGAAGGTCAGCTTGTCCACGTTGGCTGTGGACAGGCGGCTGCGCTTGTCAGTAATGACGCCCCCTGCCGTGCTGAATACGCGTTCAGATAAAACGCCGGCCGCCGGGCAGGAAAGCACCTCCAAGGCATAACATGCTAACTCTGGCCACGTGGACAATTTCGAAACCCAGTAGTTGAATGGGGCCGAACCATCCGTCAGGATGTGGAGGGGTGTGCAGACATACTGTTCAACCATGTTAGTGAAATGCTGCCTCCTGCTAACACGTTCCGTATCAGGTGTCGGTGCAGATAGCTGTGGCGTGGAGACAAAACTTTTCCACATTTCTGCCATGCTAACCCTGCCCTCAGATGAGCTGGCCGTGACACAGCTGCGTTGGCGACCTCTTGCCACTCCTCTGCCTTCACCTTCCACCTGTTCCCCTGTGACATGTGGGAATGCTCTCAAGAGCGCCTCTATCAGCGTGCGCTTGTACTCGCGCATCTTACGGTCGCGCTCCAGTTCAGGAATTAAAGTGGGCACATTGTCTTTATACCGGGGATCCAGCAGGGTGGCCACCCAGTAGTCTGCACACGTTAAAACGTGGGCAACTCTGCTGTCGTTGCGCAGGCATTGGAGCATATATTCGCTCATGTGGGCCAGGCTACCCATGGGTAAGGACAAGCTGTCCTCTGTGGGAGGCGTATCGTCATCGTCCACCGTATCCCCCCAGCCACGCACCAGTGATGGGCCTGGGCTGCCACCCCGCTGTGAACTTGCGTCATCCTCGTCCCCCTCCACCTCCTCCTCCTCCTCGTCCTCCAGTACAGTGCCTTGGCTGGCGACTTGTGAACCTGTCCTCTGCTGCTTAAACAAACCTCCCTCTGAGCCACTTCGAACAGACTGGCCCGAAAGTGTTAGAAACGAGCCCTCATCCTCCTCCTCCTCCTCCACCTGGGCCACCTCCTCTAACATCATTGCCCTAAGTGTTTTCTCAAGGAGACATAGAAGTGGTATTGTAACGCTGATAACAGTGTCATCGCCACTGGCCATGTTGGTGGAGTACTCGAAACAGCGCAGCAGGGCACACAGGTCTCGCATGGAGGCCCAATCATTGGTGGTGAAGTGGTGCTGTTCGGCAGTACGACTGACGCGAGCGTGCTGCAGCTGAAACTCCACTATGGCCTGCTGCTGCTCGCACAGTCTCTCCAGCATGTGCAAGGTGGAGTTCCACCGGGTGGGCACGTCGCATATGAGGCGGTGAGCGGGAAGGCCGAAGTTCCGCTGTAGCGCAGACAGGCGAGCAGCGGCAGGATGTGAACGGCGGAAGCGCGCACAGACGGCCCGCACTTTATGCAGCAGCTCTGACATGTTGGGGTAGTGGTGAATGAACCTCTGCACCACCAAGTTCAGCACATGCGCCAGGCAAGGGATGTGCGTCAAACCGGCTAGTCCCAGAGCTGCCACGAGATTTCGCCCATTATCGCATACCACCAGGCCTGGCTTGAGGCCCACCGGCAGAAACCACTCGTCGGTCTGTTGTTCAATACCCCGCCACAACTCCTGTGCGGTGTGGGGCCTGTCCCCCAAACATATGAGTTTCAGAATGACCTGCTGACGTTTACCCCGGGCTGTGCTGAAGTTGGTGGTGAAGGTGTGTGGCTGACCGGATGAGCTGGTGGAAGCAGTGGAGGAGGAAGCCGAGTAGGAGGAGGAGGCTACAGGAGGCAGAGAATGATGCCCTGCGATCCTAGGGGGCGGAAGGACGTGCGCCAAGGAACTGTCCGCCGGGGGCCCAGCCGCCACTACATTCATCCAGTGTGCAGTTAGTGAGATATAGCGTCCCTGGCCGTGCTTACTGGTCCACGTATCTGTGGTTAGGTGGACCTTGCCACAAATGGCGTTGCGCAGTGCACACTTGATTTTATCGGACACTTGCATGTGCAGGGAAGGCACGGCTGTCTTGGAGAAGTAGTGGCGGCTGGGAACCACATACTGCGGGACAGCCATGGCCATCAGCTGTTTGAAGCTGTCTGTGTCCACCAGCCGGAATGACAGCATTTCAAAGGCCAGCAGTTTAGAAATGCTGGCGTTCAGGCCAAGGGCTCGAGGGTGACTCGGGGGGAATTTGCGCTTCCTCTCTAAGGTTTGAGATATTGAGAGCTGAACGCTGCTGTGTGATATAGTGGAGACGCTAGTTGACGGTGGCGGTGGTGGTGGTGTCGGTGGCACATCCTCTGTTTGCTGCTCGGCAGGTGGCAACATTCCTCTCGAGGCGGAAGCCGAGGCAGCAGCGGTAGAGGGAGCAGGGGGAGCCTCAGCGAGTGCCTGGTTTTTAAGGTGTGTACCCCACTGCAGTTCATGCTTTGCATGTAGATGCCTGGTCATGCAGGTTGTGCTGAGGTTCAGAACGTTAATGCCTCGCCTCAGGCTCTGATGGCAGAGCGTGCAAGTCACTCGGGTCTTGTCGGTAGGACATTGTTTAAAGAAGTGCCATGCCAGGGAACTCTTTGAAGCTGCCTTTGTGGGGCTGGGTCCCTGTTGGCGATGTCCAGTAGCAGGCGAACTCTGGGGGCGGCGGCTCGTCTGCTTTGGCCCCCTGCTCCCTCTTTGGCTTCGCTGTTGTCTCGGTCTCACCACTACCTCTTCCTCTGAACTGTGAAAGTCATCGCCACGAGCTTCAGTCCATGTGGGGTCTAAGACCTCATCGTCCTCTGCATCGTCTTCCACCCAGTCTCCCTCCCTGACCTCCTCCTGTTCAGTCTGCACACTGCAAAAAGACGCGGCAGTGGGCACCTGTGTTTTGTCATCATCAGAGAGTCGGTGACTCTGCTGTGGTGGTATTCCCATGTCCTCTTCATCTGGAGACATAAGTGGTTGTGCGTCAGTGCATGGTATGTCTTCCTCCACTGGGGAAGGGCTAGGTGGACGCCCCTGGGAAACCCTGGAAGCAGAGTCTTCAAACAGAAGAAGAGACTGCTGCATAACTTGTGGCTCAGACCGTTTCCCTGATATGCTTGGGGGTGATGTGACAGACTGATGGGCTTGGTTTTCAGGTGCCACCTGTGCGCTTTCCGCAGAAGACTGGGTGGAAGACCATGTGGTGAACGTGCTGGAAGCACTGTCGGCCACCCAATCGATTAATGCCTGTACCTGCTCAGGCCTTACCATCCTAAGAGCGTCATTGGGCCCCACGAGATATTGCGGTACATTCTGCCGGCTAGTTGAGGGAGTTCGTTCCCTACTGTGTGCGCCTGGGGCCGAACGGCCACGTCCTCTACCAGCAACAGAGGCTCCACGGACACCACCACGACCGCGTCCTCGTCCCTTAATAGTATTTTTCTTCATTGTTGCGATTCAACTCGCACCACAATGAAATATATTATTTTTTATAAGCAAAATCCCCTCACTGGAATACTTTCAGTCTTTTGACTGTATGGATTACAGATGGAATGACTGTTATATGTGAGTACCGCTTTCTTTGACAGATTCTAGTATGGGTACATATATGTTTTCCCAACCCCAGCACATTAGTTTGCTAATTCCAGATGTATGAAACGCAGGCCTAACTGTATCTAGTATATTGAACGCCAGATAAACTAACTTGGCCTTTTTTAAATAAAAAAAAAATTCCCTCACTGGAATACTTTCAGTCTTTTGACTGTATGGATTACAGATGGAATGACTGTTATATGTGAGTACCGCTTTCTTTGACAGATTCTAGTATGGGTACATATATGTTTTCCCAACCCCAGCACATTAGTTTGCTAATTCCAGATGTATGAAACGCAGGCCTAACTGTATCTAGTATATTGAACGCCAGATAAACTAACTTGGCCTTTTTTAAATAAAAAAAAATTCCCTCACTGGAATACTTTCAGTCTTTTGACTGTATGGATTACAGATGGAATGACTGTTATATGTGAGTACCGCTTTCTTTGACAGATTCTAGTATGGGTACATATATGTTTTCCCAACCCCAGCACATTAGTTTGCTAATTCCAGATGTATGAAACGCAGGCCTAACTGTATCTAGTATATTGAACGCCAGATAAACTAACTTGGCCTTTTTTAAATAAAAAAAATTCCCTCACTGGAATACTTTCAGTCTTTTGACTGTATGGATTACAGATGGAATGACTGTTATATGTGAGTACCGCTTTCTTTGACAGATTCTAGTATGGGTACATATATGTTTTCCCAACCCCAGCACATTAGTTTGCTAATTCCAGATGTATGAAACGCAGGCCTAACTGTATCTAGTATATTGAACGCCAGATAAACTAACTTGGCCTTTTTTAAATAAAAAAAATTCCCTCACTGGAATACTTTCAGTCTTTTGACTGTATGGATTACAGATGGAATGACTGTTATATGTGAGTACCGCTTTCTTTGACAGATTCTAGTATGGGTACATATATGTTTTCCCAACCCCAGCACATTAGTTTGCTAATTCCAGATGTATGAAACGCAGGCCTAACTGTATCTAGTATATTGAACGCCAGATAAACTAACTTGGCCTTTTTTAAATAAATAAAAATTCCCTCACTGGAATACTTTCAGTCTTTTGACTGTATGGATTACAGATGGAATGACTGTTATATGTGAGTACCGCTTTCTTTGACAGATTCTAGTATGGGTACATATATGTTTTCCCAACCCCAGCACATTAGTTTGCTAATTCCAGATGTATGAAACGCAGGCCTAACTGTATCTAGTATATTGAACGCCAGATAAACTAACTTGGCCTTTTTTAAATAAAAAAAATTCCCTCACTGGAATACTTTCAGTCTTTTGACTGTATGGATTACAGATGGAATGACTGTTATATGTGAGTACCGCTTTCTTTGACAGATTCTAGTATGGGTACATATATGTTTTCCCAACCCCAGCAAATTAGTTTGCTAATTCCAGATGTATGAAACGCAGGCCTAACTGTATCTAGTATATTGAACGCCAGATAAACTAACTTGGCCTTTTTTAAATAAAAAAAATTCCCTCACTGGAATACTTTCAGTCTTTTGACTGTATGGATTACAGATGGAATGACTGTTATATGTGAGTACCGCTTTCTTTGACAGATTCTAGTATGGGTACATATATGTTTTCCCAACCCCAGCACATTAGTTTGCTAATTCCAGATGTATGAAACGCAGGCCTAACTGTATCTAGTATATTGAACGCCAGATAAACTAACTTGGCCTTTTTTAAATAAAAAAAAATTCCCTCACTGGAATACTTTCAGTCTTTTGACTGTATGGATTACAGATGGAATGACTGTTATATGTGAGTACCGCTTTCTTTGACAGATTCTAGTATGGGTACATATATGTTTTCCCAACCCCAGCACATTAGTTTGCTAATTCCAGATGTATGAAACGCAGGCCTAACTGTATCTAGTATATTGAACGCCAGATAAACTAACTTGGCCTTTTTTAAATAAAAAAAATTCCCTCACTGGAATACTTTCAGTCTTTTGACTGTATGGATTACAGATGGAATGACTGTTATATGTGAGTACCGCTTTCTTTGACAGATTCTAGTATGGGTACATATATGTTTTCCCAACCCCAGCACATTAGTTTGCTAATTCCAGATGTATGAAACGCAGGCCTAACTGTATCTAGTATATTGAACGCCAGATAAACTAACTTGGCCTTTTTTAAATAAAAAAAATTCCCTCACTGGAATACTTTCAGTCTTTTGACTGTATGGATTACAGATGGAATGACTGTTATATGTGAGTACCGCTTTCTTTGACAGATTCTAGTATGGGTACATATATGTTTTCCCAACCCCAGCACATTAGTTTGCTAATTCCAGATGTATGAAACGCAGGCCTAACTGTATCTAGTATATTGAACGCCAGATAAACTAACTTGGCCTTTTTTAAATAAATAAAAAATTCCCTCACTGGAATACTTTCAGTCTTTTGACTGTATGGATTACAGATGGAATGACTGTTATATGTGAGTACCGCTTTCTTTGACAGATTCTAGTATGGGTACATATATGTTTTCCCAACCCCAGCACATTAGTTTGCTAATTCCAGATGTATGAAACGCAGGCCTAACTGTATCTAGTATATTGAACGCCAGATAAACTAACTTGGCCTTTTTTAAATAAAAAAAATTCCCTCACTGGAATACTTTCAGTCTTTTGACTGTATGGATTACAGATGGAATGACTGTTATATGTGAGTACCGCTTTCTTTGACAGATTCTAGTATGGGTACATATATGTTTTCCCAACCCCAGCACATTAGTTTGCTAATTCCAGATGTATGAAACGCAGGCCTAACTGTATCTAGTATATTGAACGCCAGATAAACTAACTTGGCCTTTTTTAAATAAAAAAAATTCCCTCACTGGAATACTTTCAGTCTTTTGACTGTATGGATTACAGATGGAATGACTGTTATATGTGAGTACCGCTTTCTTTGACAGATTCTAGTATGGGTACATATATGTTTTCCCAACCCCAGCACATTAGTTTGCTAATTCCAGATGTATGAAACGCAGGCCTAACTGTATCTAGTATATTGAACGCCAGATAAACTAACTTGGCCTTTTTTAAATAAAAAAAATTCCCTCACTGGAATACTTTCAGTCTTTTGACTGTATGGATTACAGATGGAATGACTGTTATATGTGAGTACCGCTTTCTTTGACAGATTCTAGTATGGGTACATATATGTTTTCCCAACCCCAGCACATTAGTTTGCTAATTCCAGATGTACAGTAGGTGAACCCGATTTTGTGTCAATCTCGCTGTATTTCTCGGCGAGATTGAGCACATACGAGCCCCATCGCGGGAGCCAGCGCCGAGCTGGCTTGCCGCGATGGAGAGCAAGCGCGTCATAGAAGCGACGGGAGATCCGACTTGGATTCCCGCCAATTCTACACGTGTGCGGCGTTTGTTATGAATCCTGAGGGGGAAGTCCCCGCCGGATTTTAAATAAAAATCCGGCCTGGGTCCCGCCCTCAGGAGCATACCGGGCCCTTAGGTCTGTTATGGGTTGTAAGGAGAGCCCCCCCTACGCCGAAGAAAAACGGCGTAGGGGTCCCCCTACAATCCATACCAGACCCGTATCCAAAGCACGCTACCCGGCCAGCCAGGAAGGGAGTGGGGACGAGCGAGCGCCCCCCCCCCCTCCTGAGCCGTACCAGGCTGCATGCCCTCAACATGGGGGGTTGGGTGCTCTGGGGCAGGGGGCGCACTGCGGCCCCCCCACCTCAGAGCACCCTGTCCCCATGTTGATGAGGACAGGGCCCCTTCCCGACAACCCTGGCCGTTGGTTGTCGGGGTATGCGGGCGGGAGGCTTATCGGAATCTGGGAGCCCCCTTTAATAAGGGGGCCCCCAGATACCGGCCCCCCACCCTAAGTGAATGAGTATGGGGTACATCGTACCCCTACCCATTCACCTGCAAGAAAAGTGGTAAAAACACAAATAAACCACACAGTGTATTAAAATATTTTATTTTTCTGCTCCGGAGGCCGCCCCCTGTCTTCTTTATTAGCTCTTTTACCAGGGGGGGGCTCTTCTTCTTCCGATATCCCGACGGGTCTTCTCCGCTATCCGGGGGGGTCTTCTCAACTCTCCGGGGTTCTCCTTCTGTCTTCTCCTTCTGTCTTGTTGTCTCCTTCTGTCTTCTGTCTCCGGGGGGGGGGGGCTCTTCTTCTTCCGATATCCCGACGGGTCTTCTCCGCTATCCGGGGGGGTCTTCTCAACTCTCCGGGGTTCTCCTTCTGTCTTCTCCTTCTGTCTTGTTGTCTCGGCGCACCCCGATTCTTCGTCTTCTCTTCTTGTTTTCGCCTCTCTCTGTTGTTGACTCGGCGCACCCCGGTTCTTCGTCTCGCGAGACGAAGAATCGGGGTGCGCCGAGTCTCGCGAGACGAAGAATCGGGGTGCGCCGAGTCTCGCGAGACGAAGAACCGGGGTGCGCCGAGTCAACAACAGAGAGAGGCGAAAACAAGAAGAGAAGACGAAGAATCGGGGTGCGCCGAGACAACAAGACAGAAGGAGAAGACAGAAGGAGAACCCCGGAGAGTTGAGAAGACCCCCCCGGATAGCGGAGAAGACCCGTCGGGATATCGGAAGAAGAAGAGCCCCCCCCGGAGACAGAAGACAGAAGGAGACAACAAGACAGAAGGAGAAGACAGAAGGAGAACCCCGGAGAGTTGAGAAGACCCCCCCGGATAGCGGAGAAGACCCGTCGGGATATCGGAAGAAGAAGAGCCCCCCCCCCCCCCGGAGACAGAAGACAGAAGGAGACAACAAGACAGAAGGAGAAGACAGAAGGAGAACCCCGGAGAGTTGAGAAGACCCCCCCGGATAGCGGAGAAGACCCGTCGGGATATCGGAAGAAGAAGAGCCCCCCCCTGGTAAAAGAGCTAATAAAGAAGACAGGGGGCGGCCTCCGGAGCAGAAAAATAAAATATTTTAATACACTGTGTGGTTTATTTGTGTTTTTACCACTTTTCTTGCAGGTGAATGGGTAGGGGTACGATGTACCCCATACTCATTCACTTAGGGTGGGGGGCCGGTATCTGGGGGCCCCCTTATTAAAGGGGGCTCCCAGATTCCGATAAGCCTCCCGCCCGCATACCCCGACAACCAACGGCCAGGGTTGTCGGGAAGGGGCCCTGTCCTCATCAACATGGGGACAGGGTGCTCTGAGGTGGGGGGGCCGCAGTGCGCCCCCTGCCCCAGAGCACCCAACCCCCCATGTTGAGGGCATGCAGCCTGGTACGGCTCAGGAGGGGGGGGGGGGGCGCTCGCTCGTCCCCACTCCCTTCCTGGCTGGCCGGGTAGCGTGCTTTGGATACGGGTCTGGTATGGATTGTAGGGGGACCCCTACGCCGTTTTTTTCGGCGTAGGGGGGGCTCTCCTTACAACCCATAACAGACCTAAGGGCCCGGTATGCTCCTGAGGGCGGGACCCAGGCCGGATTTTTATTTAAAATCCGGCGGGGACTTCCCCCTCAGGATTCATAACAAACGCCGCACACGTGTAGAATTGGCGGGAATCCAAGTCGGATCTCCCGTCGCTTCTATGACGCGCTTGCTGGGATGTGCTGTCGCTATCCCAGTGAGTGCGAGATCTCGGCACCACATCGCCGAGTATCAGCGCGACGCTGTCGTGCTGAAAACACAATCTCACAAACACCTACTGTATGAAACGCAGGCCTAACTGTATCTAGTATATTGAACGCCAGATAAACTAACTTGGCCTTTTTTAAATAAAAAAAAAATTCCCTCACTGGAATACTTTATGGCTTTTCACTGTATGGATTACAGGTGGACTGGTATTAGTAGGGGTGACACAAGCACACCCAAGTCCCTGATGTAGGATTTCTATGGCACAGACCACTATTACAAGTGATTAATGGACGTTGGGAGAGATTGTGCTGCAGCACTAGTCCCAAGATGGCCGCCGCCTATCAGCCCAGTAACATGTGCCACAAAATGGTCTGCACAACCTTTAAAAAAAATAGCCTTGGACTGTGCTGCTAAATCGCTATTGGTCTGAATCCCAGGTGTAGATGTCTGACTTGTTTGGAGCTTTGGAATGCACACTGTGGCAGCTTCTGCTGCAGCACTACAAGTCGCAAAATGGCGGCCGGCGGTCAGCCCAGGTACATGTGGATGGAAAAATCACTCTGGCCACTCTAAAAATAGCCAATCCCTATCAAAAAAGCAGCTCAGCTGCAGTTGTTCAGATGAATCACAGGTGGAGGAGAGAAATTTGCTTCCAGTTATTCAATTATCCCTGCCTATTCTCGCCCTAGCATCAGCTGCGTCTATCCCTGTTCTATTCACATCGGGAGTGAGCACGTCCCGACGTGCGCACAAGCTTATAAAGAGGCTGAGTCACATGCTGCACTTGGCCAATCACAGCCTTGCCAATAGTAGGCATGGCTGCGATGGCATCTTAGGGCAAGTAGTATGATGCATGTTGATTGGCTGCTTTGCAGCCTTTCAAAATGCGCCAAAATACATGCCGAACGACGAACCCGAACCCGAACTTTTACGAAAAAGTTCGGGTTCGGGTCCGTGTCACGAACACCCCAAAATTCGGTACGGACCCGAACTATGCTCGAACTGTTCGCTCAACACTATTCATTACCTCTCAAGTTCTCCGTAGATCTCTTCAGTATCTTGTTCACTGGAAGGGTTATGAACCAGAGGAGAGGATATGGGTACCAGCATCTGACGTGAATGTCAGTCGTTTGGTGAAAGCCTTTCACAGGTCTCATCTGGATAAGGTTGGTCCTGGATGCCCGGAGGTCACCCGTAGAAGGGGTAAGGACATACAGAGACATACGGACGTTCCCGCGACATGTGGCAGGAGATCTGTGAGACTAGCAACACGTGGTTTGATCTGACATGCTTTCCTTTTGGATCAAATGACGTCTGTGTTGTTTCTGGTGCTTGCCACACCTTCTTTCCCCAAGTGTGGCTATTGTGGTCATTTTACCTTCTCTATTAATTATTGTTTCTCCCACTATGCATTGCAGTTTATAGCTTCTGTTGGACTTGTGGTTAGCTTGTGTTTGGTTTTCGGCTGAGTTCCTAGTGCTACCAAAGCTTCATTGAAGATAAGTGTTTTCTTTCCCTTTTGTATTTTGTTTATATATATATGTGTGTGTTGCCTTTCCCTGTTGTTTGTCATTAGGTCTGAGGGAGACTCCTGTTCGTCCTTCCCTTTGGAGAAACAGCTAGACTCAGTCCTGACATTAGTTCCAGGGTCCTATAGGGTGAGATAGGATTCTAGGTATCCAGTGTATGAGCTTGCCTACCTTTGGGGCCTGTTTATACTAGTAGTCTGTCTGGACTGGAGTTAGGGTTTTCTCTAGGAGGTGTCCATTTTCCTTCCCTAGTTTCCAGGCCTTATTCCGGTATCCCCTTTCCCTCCTATGCTCAGTGTGGTGTTTTCCTCCCACACATGAGCGTGACAAGATCCTCTCTTCATCTCTTGAGTGTGTGAAGTGCTTACTGTGTCACCGCTACATTCGGGCAAGTTCTATAGTAACCCAAACCTCTCTTTCTGCAGCTGTTCTTGAGCTACTTGTTTACCTCCCTAATCGCCCACTGCAGGTTCGGCACGCATAGCATTTCATAAAGTATTAATTTTGAGATCATCCAAGTCTCAGAAATCATGTTTATGGACCTTCCATTTACCTCTAACTTTGTCAGTGGTGACAATGTTAATCATGAACTTCACCTGGTCTTCACCAGCCCCTCCCATTAATCTGTCAAGCCAATCCATGATATGCTGCACTCAAGAACCAGAAGGCAACACAAGTCTTCCTCCTATCTCTCAATGCCAACATTGAGCAGAAGTGTGTCTTGCTTCTTAAAAATGACAGTGTCTTCTTAAGGTGCACTCTGGCCAAACCCATATCTTTAAAAAAAACACTCAGGGAAATACACTCTCATTGATTAAACTCCTACCAATCAGATAGCGCTGACATATTCTGGCGTTATGACAACCCTTAATATGGAGGAAAAAAACTTTAATTCATTCCCTTTGATTTCTAGGCTCTAGTGTTCAAACTGATATTTTTTAAACCCTCTATATCACTGATATTATTAAGTTCATATTGTTTTATTTCATTATCAGAACTTCTAAGTAAGAACAGCACTAAAACATTCACTAAAATTATTTTAGTCTGCATCTCTGGTACTCCAGCAGAACTATTAGTTTAGCTAACATTTAACTGCGGTACATTGATGGTTCCCAGCGGTGGTCTTTTCAAATGGCTCCTATTTTTGGCCTGTGCCCAAGAATGATTTAACGATTCTAGACCATACGTTCCAAATGGTCAATCACCTAATGGCACGGATAATAGATGCCTATGAGATCAGTAGATTAGCTAGAATGAGGGCTTACAATGGAAAATTCCTTTTTTTTAAATAAAGTTCTTTATTATGCCAAAATCATCCATTCTTCCCTGAACATATTTGTTTGTATTTTATGTAATTAATGACCTGTTTTCTGAAAGGATGCTTAATTCCTGCCCTGGCGATGAATATGGTCGTTTTTTCACTTAATAATAGCAGAATGACTTTTGTGCTGAACTAACCTGGCATTATAGCGAGTATGTTTAGATGTTAAAGACAAAGCACGAAGGACACACGCAGGTCAGCGCATTGAAAGTAAGCCTCCATTCTTCAGCTTATTTTTAAAAGAATATAAACAGAAGCATTTTGTAATATTATAAGCAAATCCTATTTTTCTCTTGCCTACATAGGGTTGACAGCAGAAAATTACTGGAGTCTTAAAGTGAATGTTCATCTTATAATGTCATATAATTTTTTAATCCATTCTGTAAAGATTCATTTTTTAAATGTCTTTCTATTGCATTCAAAAAGAGTTAAAAGACGCCATTCTGTCTCAGTTCAGGCGCTTAAGGTGGGTTTACATCAGGTTTTTCCCATCCTTTTAACATATACAAAAACGTATACGTTAAATGGATGCCTCAGACTGATGCCATACAGTGGCATCCGTTCATCATAGAGTTCCATTGTAAAAAATAAAAAGTATACTTTTTTTACCAGACTGTGCACGATACAAGAACGTGGTGTGCTGCATTTTTGTATCCTTTTTTTTGTAGCATATACGTCAAACGGAGGCATAAAACATGATGTAAACCCACCCCTACTTCTTATTTACCGAACTTAATGTATTAAAGGTGATTTCCGGTACTTAGATATTCTCAGGATAGGTCATTAATATCAGATTGTGAGGGAAGACACCCTGCACCCCCACCACTCCGCTGTTTCAGGCAACCAGTGATGCTGGAAAATATATAGTGCAAATTAGCTATCCTCCAGAAGGAAGAAAACCGACTCCCTAATGCCACCTACAGGTAACTATTCTGTAAGTCCATATCTGCTCTATTAACCACCTCAGCTCCCCTAGCTTAAACCCCCTTAATGACTAGACCACTTTTTACAATTCTGCACTACACTACTTTCACGATTTATTGCTCGGTCATACAACTTACCACCCAAATAAATTTTACCTCCTTTTCTTCTCACTAATAGAGCTTTCATTTGGTGGTATTTCATTGCTGCTGACATTTTTACTTTTCTTGTTATTAATCGAAATTGACCAAAATTTTTGCCAAAAAATGAAATTTTTGTTACTTTCTGTTGTAAAATTTTTAAAATAAAACTACATTTCTATATAAATTTTTCTCTAAATTTATTGTTCTACATGTCTTTGATAAAAAAAAATGCAATAAGTGTATATTTATTGGTTTGCGCAAAAGTTATAGCGTTTACAAACTATGGTACAAAAATGTGAATTTCCGCATTTTGAAGCAGCTCTGAATTTCTGAGCACCTGTCATGTTTCCTGAGGTTCTACAATGCCCAGACAGTAAAAACACCCCATAAATGACCCCATTTCGGAAAGTAGACACCCTAAGGTATTCGCTGATGGGCATAGTGAGTTCATAGAAGTTTTTATTTTTTGTCACAAGTTAGCGGAAAATAATGATTTTTATTTTATTTATTTTTTCTTACAAAGTCTCATATTCCACTAACTTGTGACAAAAAAAAAAACTTCCATGAACTCACTATGCCATCACGAAATACCTTGTGGTGTCTTCTTTCCAAAATGGGGTCACATGTGGGGTATTTATACTGCCCTGGCATTTTAGGGGACCTAAAGAGTGAGAAGAAGTCTGGAATCCAAATGCCTAAAAAATGCCCTGTGAAATCCTAAAGGTGCTCTTTAGAACTTGGGCCCCTTTGGGCACCTAGGCTGCAAAAAAGTGTCACACATGTGGTATCGCTGTACTCAAGAGAAGTAGGGCAATGTGTTTTGGGGTGTATTTTTACATATATCCATGCTGGGTGAGAGAAATATCTCTCTAAAAGGCAACTTTTCCCATTTTTTTATACACTGCTCAAGAAAATAAAGGGAACACAAAAATAACACATCCTAGATCTGAATTTATTAAATATTCTTCTGAAATACTTTGTTCTTTACATAGTTGAATGTGCTGACAACAAAATCACACAAAAATTAAAAATGGAAATCAAATTTTTCAACCCATGGAGGTCTAGATTTGGAGTCACACTCAAAATGAAAGTGGAAAAACACACTACAGGCTGATCCAACTTTGATGTAATGTCCTTAAAACAAGTCAAAATGAGGCTCAGTAGTGTGTGTGGCCTCCACGTGCCTGTATGACCTCCCTACAATGCCTGTGCATGCTCCTGATGAGGTGGCGGAAGGTCTCCTGAGGGATCTCCTCCCAGACCTGGACTATAGCATCTGCCAACTCCTGGACAGTCTGTGGTGCAACGTGACGTTGGTGGATAGAGCGAGACATGATGTCCCAGATGTGCTCAATTGGATTCAGGTCTGGGGAACGGGCGGGCCAGTCCATAGCATCAATGCCTTCATCTTGCAGGAACTGCTGACACACTCCAGCCACATGAGGTCTAGCATTGTCTTGCATTAGGAGGAACCCAGGGCCAACCGCACCAGCATATGGTCTCACAATGGGTCTGAGGATCTCATCTCGGTACCTAATGGCAGTCAGGCTACCTCTGGCGAGCACATGGAGGGCTGTGCGGCCCTCCAAAGAAATGCCACCCCACACCATTACTGACCCAATGCCAAACCGGTCATGCTGGAGGATGTTGCAGGCAGCAGAACGTTCTCCACGGCGTCTCAAGACTCTGTCACGTCTGTCACATGTGCTCAGTGTGAACCTGCTTTCATCTGTGAAGAGCACAGGGCGCCAGTGGCGAATTTGACAATCTTGGTGTTCTCTGGCAAATGCCAAACGTCCTGCACGGTGTTGGGCTGTAAGCACAACCCCCACCTGTGGACGTCGGGCCCTCATATCACCCTCATGGAGTCTGTTTCTCACCGTTTTAGCAGACACATGAACATTTGTGGCCTGCAAGAGGTCATTTTGCAGGGCTCTGGCAGTGCTCCTCCTGTTCCTCCTTGCACAAAGGCGGAGGTAGCGGTCCTGCTGCTGGGTTATTGCCCTCCTATGGCCTCCTCCACGTTTCCTGATGTACTGGCCTGTCTCCTGGTAGCGCCTCCATGCTCTGGACACTACGCTGACAGACACAGCAAACCTTCTTGCCACAGCTCGCATTGATGTGCCATCCTGGATACGCTGCACTACCTGAGCCACTTGTGTGGGTTGTAGACTCCGTCTCATGCTACCACTAGAGTGAAAGCACCGGCAGCATTCAAAAGTGACCAAAACATCAGCCAGGAAGCATAGGAACTGAGAAGTGATCTGTGGTCACCACCTCTAGAACCACTCCTTTATTGGGGGTGTCTTGCTAATTGCCTATAAGTTCCACCTGTTGTCTATCCCATTTGCACAACAGCATGTGAAATTGATTGTCACTCAGTGTTGCTTCCTAAGTGGACAGTTTGATTTCACAGAAGTGTGATTGACTTGGAGTTACATTGCGTTGTTTAAGTGTTCCCTTTATTTTTTTGAGCAGTGTACAAAGTTGTCATTTTAGAGAGATATTTCTCTCACCCAGCATGGGTATATGTAAAAAGACACCCCAAAACACATTGCCCAACTTCTCCTGAGTACGGCGATACTACATGTGTGACACTTTTTTGCAGCCTAGGTGCGCAAAGGGGCCCAAATTCTAAAGAGCACCTTTAGGATTTCACAGGGCACCTAGGCGGCAAAAAAGTGTCACACGTGGTATCGCCATACTCAGAAGAAGTAGGGCAATGTGTTTTGGGGTGTATTTTTACATATACCCATACTGGGTGAGAGAAATATCTCTCTAAAAGTCAACTTTTCCCATTTTTTTTATACAAAGTTGTCATTTTAGAGAGATATTTCTCTCACCCAGCATGGGTATATGTAAAAAGACACCCAAAAACACATTGCCCAACTGCTCCTGAGTACGGCGATATTACATGTGTGACACTTTTTTTCCAGCCTAGGTGCGCCAAGGGGCCCAAATTCCTTTTAGGAGGGCATTTTTAGACATTTATATTCCAGACTTCTACTCATGCTTTAGGGCCCCTAAAATGCCAGGGCAGTATAAATATCCCACATGTGACCCCATTTTGGAAAGAAGACACCCCAAGGTATTCCATGAGGGGCATGGCGAGTTCATAGAAGATTTTTTTTTTTGGCACAAGTTAGCGGAATTTTTATTTTTTTTTTCTCTCACAAAGTCTCTCTTTCCGCTAACTTGGGACAAAAAGTTCAATCTTTCATGGACTCAATATGCCCCTCAGCGAATACCTTGGGGTGTCTTCTTTCCAAAATGGGGTCATTTGTGGGGTGTTTGTACTGCCCTGGCATTTGAGGGTCTCCGCAATCATTACATGTATGCCCAGCATTAGGAGTTTCTGCTATTCTCCTTATATTGAGCAAACGAGTAATGAGATTTTTTTTTCCGTTCAGTCTCTGGGCTGAAAGAAAAAATGAACGGCACAGATTTCTTTATTCGCATCGATCAATGTGGATGAAAAAATCTCTGCCAAAAAAAAAAAAGGAGGGGAAAAGGCGTCTGCCAGGACATAGGAGCTCCGCCCAACATCCAAACCCACTCAGCCCGTATGCCCTGGCAAACCCGATTTCTCCATTCACATCAATCGATGTGGATAAATAAATCATTGCCAAGATTTTTTATTATTTTTTTTATATACAAAGTGTTTGCCAAAGCATATGAACACCGCCCCTCAGCTCATAAGCCTCGGCAAACATATCTTTTACTGCAGAGGAGAAATCTCGTCTTGCAGCGCCGCATACACAGACTTTTGTGTAATCTGACAGCAGCGCAATGCTTCTGTCAGAATGCACATCAGTGCTGCAGCTGGTTCATCGGTTGGTCCACCTAGAAGGTAAAAAAAAAAAAACAGGCCGCAACGCAATAAATTTATTAACATTAACTTTATATAACATTTGAACAGAACATTAACTTTTATAAACTTTATTGAACTTTTGGAACAGAACATTAACTTTTTTGCTTACCAGTGATTTTTTATTTTCATTTTTTTTACCTTTATAGGACAAACCTCTCCTTCCCCATGGGACAATGTGCAAAGCACAAATCGCCCAGAGATGTGGCGAAGTACATTATGCACTTTGTCCCAGGTGAAAGGAGAGGTTTGCAGCAGCTGTGAGTGAAAGGGCCCTAAGACCCCTGTGTGCCTGTCCTGTGTCACACAATTCTATGCTAATAGTGTACCTGTGTGTGGTACTTCCGGAAACACTCCCCTAAGCATAGGGCAGGGTGGTCAGAGCAGTCAGGACAGAAATAGCGGGTGTCACGCCTTATTCCACTCCTGCTACAGACACGACTTTTTTCGAGGTGGCGGTTGGTTTGATGTACCAGCAACGACATTGGGGAAATGTCGCTCGTGTAGACGGCTCACTACACTGGTGGTTGGGGCCACGGAACCTCCTGGATACAGGAGGTTCTCGATGATCTCTTCCTGAAATTTGAGGAAGGATCCTGTTCTCCCAGCATTACTGTAGAGAACAAAACTATTATACAGAGCCAATTGAATTAAATATACAGACACCTTCTTATACCAGCGTCTGGTCCTGCGGGGAAGTAAATAAGCAGCCATTGAAGTCCACCCCTCCCATGAGCAAATTATAGTCGTGGACCGAGAGGGGCTTTTCAATGACACGGGTTGCTCGTTCTATTTGAATTGTCGTGTCTGCGTGAATGGAGGAGAGCATATAAACGTCACGCTTGTCTCTCCATTTCACAGCGAGCAGTTCTTCGTTACACAAGGCAGCCCTCTCCCCCCTTGCAAGACGGGTGGTAACGAGCCGTTGGGGGAAGCCCCGGCGACTAGGTCGCACGGTGCCACAGCAGCCAATCTGTTCTAAAAACAAATGCCTGAAGAGGGGCACACTTGCGTAGAAATTGTCCACATAAAGATGGTACCCCTTGCCAAATAAGGGTGACACCAAGTCCCAGACTGTCTTCCCACTGCTCCCCAGGTAGTCAGGGCAACCAACCGGCTCCAGGGTCTGATCTTTACCCTCATAGACTCCAAATTTGTGCGTATAGCCTGTGGCCCTTTCACAGAGATTATACAATTTGACCCCATACCGGGCGCACTTGCTTGGGATGTATTGTTTGAAGCCAAGGCGCCCGGTAAAATGTATAAGGGACTCGTCTATGCAGATGTTTTGCTCAGGGGTATACAAATCAGCAAATTTGGTGTTAAAGTGGTCTATGAGGGGCCGAATTCTGTGGAGCCGGTCAAAAGCTGGGTGGCCTCTGGGATGAGAGGTGCTGTTGTCACTAAAGTGCAGGAAACGCAGGATGGTCTCAAATCGTGTCCTGGACATGGCAGCAGAGAACATGGGCATGTGATGAATTGGGTTCGTGGACCAATATGACCGCAATTCATGCTTTTTTGTCAGGCCCATGTTGAGGAGAAGGCCCAGAAAAGTTTTAAATTTGGAAACTTGGACGGGTTTCCACCGGAAAGACTGGGCATAAAAGCTTCCCGGGTTGGCGGCTATAAATTCAGTGGCATATCGGTTTGTTTCTGCCACGACTAAGTCCAAGAGCTCCGCAGTCAAGAACAGCTCAAAAAACCCCAGGGCCGTACTGATCTGAGCCGTCTCAACCCGAACTCCAGACTGGGCAGTGAAAGGGGGAACTACTGGTGCAACTGAAGTTGGGGGCTGCCCATCAGGGTTTGCCAGCACCTCAGGGACTCTAAGGGCTCTACGGGCCTGTCTGTGCGGTGGCTGCGACGGGGAAACTAATGCACGTGCCACCGTACCAGCTTCAACTGCCCTTCTGGTGCTCGCCACTTCACCATGTTGTACGGCAGTGCTGGTACTAGGTCCAGGATGGGTTGCGCTGCTGGTGTATGCCTCACCACGTAATCCGACAGCGCCAGCCCCCCTCTGCTGCCTTTGAAGCGGATCCTGCACAACCTGTAGTCTAGCAACACGGGGCCGGGTACGCCTAGTGGTATCAGGGACCTCAACCTCATCGTCCGAACTTTGGGTCAGACTGCCACTGCTTTCTACAGGTTCGTATTCTGACCCGCTAGATTCGTCAGATGAGGGTTCCCATTCCTCATCCGACTGGGTCAGAATCCTGTAGGTCTCTTCAGAAGAATACCCCTTACTTGCCATTTGGTCAACTAAATTTAGGGGTATTCCCTGAGACTACCCAAGAAAAAAAGCAAGCCTGTCTTACAAATGGGAGGCTAGCGAAGTACCGGAAGCCGCTGCGATTGATAAAAAATATCAAAACTGATTTTTTTTTATCGCCGCAGCGCTTGTGAAGTGATTGTGCAGTGATAAAAAAAATAATAATAGTTTGTCACTGCGGCGGGGCGGGCGTGGGTGAACGCACGTGTGGGCGACCGATCAGGCCTGGTCTCGCAAACACTGCGTTTTGGGTGGAGGGCGAACTAAAGTGACACTAATACTATTATAGATCTGACCGTGATCAGTTTTGATCACTTACAGATACTATAAAAGTACCAATGCTGATTAGCGATACGCTAATCAGCGAATCAGTGACTGCGGTGCGGTGGGCTGGGCGCTAACCGACGCTAACTACCTAACAAAAGGGCCTAAACTAACCTAAATCCTAACGGTCAATACTAGTGGGAAAAAAAAGGCTCCCATGGCCCTCATTTAAATGCCTGCTGCCTGCTGCCCCCTGCAATTTTGCGCCCGGGGCAACCTCCCCCCCCCCCCAAGCTAGGCCACTTAGGAGCCCATGTTTGTATCAGAACCTGGGCCCACCAGGAGATCCTTTAGTTTTGAGCCGGTCTGCTGTTGCACCTGTATCTATAGCAGCTATCTTTATCTCTTCCATTTTTCTATCAATAACCATCTTGAAACCCAATATGAGAGAAAATTTATCACATATAAAGTCACAAACAATCGTACATCCTACTTTAGGTGAAGATACTGCGAGACATTTTTCAAGACTGGCATTACTAACATCATTCATTTTCTCCAGTGCGGTGGCACATGATTGCCAACATTATTAAGAGGTGCACGCCACTTAATAATTTTGGTACATCTCTGTTCTATGTATCTCTGTACCAGAATCAGACAGCTACACCAGCTAGGTTTCAGGCATTACAGTGCATTCGGAAAGTCTTCAGACCCTTTCACTTTTTTCATATCATGTTATGTAGCAGCCTTGTGCTAAAATAAAATAAAAATCAAGCTTTCCCTATCATACTGCACTAAATACTCCGTCATGAGAAAGTGAAAACAGAATTTTAGAAATGTAGCACATTTATAAAAAAGAAAAATCTAAAATTTTACATGTACAGTGGATATAAAAAGTCTACACACCCCTGTTAAAATGTCAGGTTTCTGTGATGTAAAAAAAATGAGATACAGATAAATGAATTCAGAACTTTTTCCACCTTTAATGGGACCTATAAACTGTACCACTCAATTGTACGACTAAGAAAATTTCAGGAAAGACCAACTAGAGCAGCTGAACTTTATTTGGGGTTAATCAGAGGCACTTTAAATGATGGCAGGTGTATTCTGACTCCTATTTAACAGGATTGTGAATGTGATTGCTTAATTCTGAACACAGCTACATCCCCAGTTATAAGTTATGCAACCACATTATTTTAGTTGTTTTTGTTTTCTTCTCTCCACCTAAAAGACTTCAGTTTGTTTTTCAATTGAGTTGTACAGTTTATAGGTCACATTAACCACCTCCGGACCGCTGTACGCACAGACGCGTCCTGGAGGTGGTTGATTCATTCCGAGTGGACGCGCCGGCGCGTCCTCTCGCGATGGCCGAGATTTCCTGTGAACGCGCGCACACAGGCGCGCGCGCTCACAGGAACGGAAGGTAAGAAAGTGGATCTCCAGCCTGCCAGCGGCGATCGTTCGCTGGCAGGCTAGAGATGTGATTTTTTTAACCCCTAACAGGTATATTAGACGCTGTTATGATAACAGCGTCTAATATACCTGCTACCTGGTCCTCTGGTGGTCCCCTTTGTTTGGATCGACCACCAGAGGACACAGGTAGCTCAGTAATATGTTGCACCAAGCACCACACTACACTACACCCCCCCCCCCCCCGTCACTTATTAACCCCTTATTCACCCTTGGTCACCCCTGATCACCCCATATAGACTCCCTGATCACCCCCTGTCATTGATTACCCCCCTGTCATTGATCACACCCCTGTAAAGCTCCATTCAGACGTCCGCATGATTTTTACGGATCCACTGATAGATGGATCGGATCCGCAAAACGCACACGGACGTCTGAATGGAGCCTTACAGGGGCATGATCAATGACTGTGGTGATCACCCCATATAGACTCCCTGATCACCCCCCTGTCATTGATTACACCCCTGTCATTGATCACCCCCCTGTAAAGCTCCATTCAGATATCCGCATGATTTTTACGGATCCACTGATAGATGGATCGGATCCGCAAAACGCACACGGACGTCTGAATGGAGCCTTACAGGGGCGTGATCAATGACTGTGGTGATCACCCCATATAGACTCCCTGATCACCCCCCTGTCATTGATTACCCCCCTGTCATTGATCACCCCCCTGTAAAGCTCCATTCAGACGTCCGCATGATTTTTACGGATCCACTGATAGATGGATCGGATCCGCAAAACGCACACGGACGTCTGAATGGAGCCTTACAGGGGCATGATCAATGACTGTGGTGATCACCCCATATAGACTCCCTGATCACCCCCCTGTCATTGATTACCCCCCTGTCATTGATCACCCCCCTGTAAAGCTCCATTCAGATATCCGCATGATTTTTACGGATCCACTGATAGATGGATCGGATCCGCAAAACGCACACGGACGTCTGAATGGAGCCTTACAGGGGCGTGATCAATGACTGTGGTGATCACCCCATATAGACTCCCTGATCACCCCCCTGTCATTGATTACCCCCCTGTCATTGATCACCCCCCTGTAAAGCTCCATTCAGACGTCCGCATGATTTTTACGGATCCACTGATAGATGGATCGGATCCGCAAAACGCACACGGACGTCTGAATGGAGCCTTACAGGGGCATGATCAATGACTGTGGTGATCACCCCATATAGACTCCCTGATCACCCCCCTGTCATTGATTACCCCCCTGTCATTGATCACCCCCCTGTAAAGCTCCATTCAGATGTCCGCATGATTTTTACGGATCCTCTGATAGATGGATCAGATCCGCAAAACGCATACGGACGTCTGAATGGAACCTTACAGGGGAGTGATCAATGACGGTGGTGATCACC